>NC_091288.1:220185535-221483035 GCF_032444005.1 Ranitomeya imitator | reverse complement strand
GTGCAGTGTATATATACAGGAGGAGCGGTACTGTGCAGTGTATATACAGGAGAGGTACTGTGCAGTGTATATATACAGGAGGAGTGGTACTGTGCAGTGTATATATACAGGAGGAGTGGTACTGTGCAGTGTATATATACAGGAGGAGTGGTACTGTGCAGTGTATATATACAGGAGGAGTGGTACTGTGCAGTGTATATATACAGGAGGAGAGGTACTGTGCAGTGTATATATACAGGGGCAATGGTACTGTGCAGTGTATATATACAGGAGGAGAGGTACTGTGCAGTGTATATATACAGGAGGAGAGGTACTGTGCAGTGTATATATACAGGAGGAGTGGTACTGTGCAGTGTATATATACAGGAGGAGTGGTGCTCTGCAGTGTATATATACAGGAGGAGAGGTACTGTGCAGTGTATATATACAGGAGGAGTGGTACTGTGCAGTATATATACACAGGAGGAGTGGTACTGTGCAGTGTATATATACAGGAGGAGCGGTGCTGTGCAGTGTATATATACAGGACAGGAGTGGTACTGTGCAGTGTATATATATAGGGCAGTGGTACTGTGCAGTGTATATATACAGGAGGAGAGGTACTGTGCAGTATATATATGCAGGAGGAGTGGTACTGTGCAGTGTATATATACAGGAGGAGTGGTACTGTGCAGTGTATATATACAGGAGGAGTGGTACTGTGCAGTGTATATATACAGGACAGGAGTGGTACTGTGCAGTGTATATATATAGGGCAGTGGTACTGTGCAGTGTATATATGCAGGAGGAGTGGTACTGTGCAGTGTATATATACAGGAGGAGTGGTACTGTGCAGTGTATATATACAGGAGGAGCGGTACTGTGCAGTGTATATATACAGGACAGGAGGAGTGGTACTGTGCAGTGTGTATATACAGGAGGAGTGGTACTGTGAAATGTATATATACAGGAGGAGTGGTACTGTGAAATGTATATATACAGGAGGAGTGGTACTGTGCAGTGTGTATATACAGGAGGAGTGGTACTGTGCAGTGTATATATACAGGAGGAGTGGTACTGTGCAGTGTATATATACAGGAGGAGTGGTACTGTGCAGTGTATATATACAGGAGGAGTGGTACTGTGCAGTGTATATATATACAGGAGGAGTGGTACTGTGCAGTGTATATATACAGGAGGAGTGGTACTGTGCAGTGTATATATACAGGAGGAGTGGTACTGTGCAGTGTATATATACAGGAGGAGTGGTACTGTGCAGTGTATATATATACAGGAGGAGTGGTACTGTGCAGTGTATATATACAGGAGGAGTGGTACTGTGCGGTGTATATATACAGGAGGAGTGGTGCTGTGCAGTGTATATATACAGGACAGGAAGACTGGTACTGTGCAGTGTATATATACAGGACAGGAGGAGTGGTACTGTGCAGTGTATATATACAGGACAGGAAGACTGGTACTGTGCAGTGTATATATACAGGACAGGAGGAGTGGTACTGTGCAGTGTATATATACAGGAGGAGCGGTACTGTGCAGTGTATATATACAGGAGGAGTGGTACTGTGCAGTGTATATATACAGGACAGGAGGACTGGTACTGTGCAGTGTATATATACAGGAGGAGTGGTACTGTGAAATGTATATATACAGGAGGAGTGGTACTGTCAGTGTATATATATACAGGAGGAGCGGTACTGTGCAGTGTATATATACAGGAGGAGTGGTACTGTGCAGTGTATATATACAGGACAGGAGGACTGGTACTGTGCAGTGTATATATACAGGAGGAGTGGTACTGTCAGTGTATATATAGAGGAGGAGTGGTACTGTGCAGTGCATATATACAGGAGGAGCGGTACTGTGCAGTGTATATATACAGGACAGGAGGAGTGGTACTGTGCAGTGTATATATACAGGAGGAGCGGTACTGTGCAGTGTATATATACAGGAGGAGTGGTACTGTGCAGTGTATATATACAGGACAGGAGGACTGGTACTGTGCAGTGTATATATACAGGAGGAGTGGTACTGTGCAGTGTATATACACAGGAGGAGCGGTACTGTGCAGTGTATATATACAGGACAGGAGGACTGGTACTGTCAGTGTATATATAGAGGAGGAGTGGTACTGTGCAGTGCATATATACAGGAGGAGCGGTACTGTGCAGTGTATATATACAGGACAGGAGGAGTGGTACTGTGCAGTGTGTATATACAGGAGGAGTGGTACTGTGAAATGTATATATACAGGAGGAGTGGTACTGTGCAGTGTATATATACAGGAGGAGTGGTACTGTGCAGTGTATATATATACAGGAGGAGTGGTACTGTGCAGTGTATATATACAGGAGGAGTGGTACTGTGCAGTGTATATATACAGGAGGAGTGGTACTGTGCAGTGTATATATACAGGAGGAGTGGTACTGTGCAGTGTATATATATATATATACAGGAGGATTGGTACTGTGCAGTGTATATATACAGGAGGAGTGGTACTGTGCAGTATATATATACAGGACAGGAGGAGAGGTACTGTGCAGTGTATATATACAGGAGGAGTTGTACTGTGCAGTGTATATATACAGGAGGAGTTGTACTGTGCAGTGTATATATACAGGAGGAGTGGTACTGTGCAGTGTATATATACAGGAGGAGTGGTACTGTGCGGTGTATATATACAGGAGGAGTGGTGCTGTGCAGTGTATATATACAGGACAGGAAGACTGGTACTGTGCAGTGTATATATACAGGAGGAGCGGTACTGTGCAGTGTATATATACAGGAGGAGTGGTACTGTGCAGTGTATATATACAGGAGGAGTGGTACTGTCAGTGTATATATAGAGGAGGAGTGGTACTGTGCAGTGCATATATACAGGAGGAGCGGTACTGTGCAGTGTATATATACAGGACAGGAGGAGTGGTACTGTGCAGTGTATATATACAGGACAGGAGGAGTGGTACTGTGCAGTGTATATATACAGGAGGAGCGGTACTGTGCAGTGTATATATACAGGAGGAGTGGTACTGTGCAGTGTATATATACAGGAGGAGTGGTACTGTGCAGTGTATATATACAGCAGGAGTGGTACTGTGCAGTGTATATATACAGGAGGAGTGGTACTGTGCAGTGTATATATACAGGACAGGAGGAGTGGTACTGTGCAGTGTATATATACAGGAGGAGTGGTACTGTGCAGTGTATATATACAGGAGGAGCGGTACTGTGCAGTGTATATATACAGGAGGAGTGGTACTGTGCAGTGTATATATACAGGAGGAGCGGTACTGTGCAGTGTATATATACAGGAGGAGTGGTACTGTGCAGTGTATATATACAGGAGGAGCGGTACTGTGCAGTGTATATATACAGGAGGAGTGGTACTGTGCAGTGTATATATACAGGAGGAGAGGTACTGTGCAGTGTATATATACAGGAGGAGTGGTACTGTGCAGTGCATATATACAGGAGGAGCGGTACTGTGCAGTGTATATATACAGGACAGGAGGAGTGGTACTGTGCAGTGTATATATACAGGACAGGAGGAGTGGTACTGTGCAGTGTATATATACAGGAGGAGCGGTACTGTGCAGTGTATATATACAGGAGGAGTGGTACTGTGCAGTGTATATATACAGGAGGAGTGGTACTGTGCAGTGTATATATACAGCAGGAGTGGTACTGTGCAGTGTATATATACAGGAGGAGTGGTACTGTGCAGTGTATATATACAGGACAGGAGGAGTGGTACTGTGCAGTGTATATATACAGGAGGAGTGGTACTGTGCAGTGTATATATACAGGAGGAGCGGTACTGTGCAGTGTATATATACAGGAGGAGTGGTACTGTGCAGTGTATATATACAGGAGGAGCGGTACTGTGCAGTGTATATATACAGGAGGAGTGGTACTGTGCAGTGTATATATACAGGAGGAGCGGTACTGTGCAGTGTATATATACAGGAGGAGTGGTACTGTGCAGTGTATATATACAGGAGGAGAGGTACTGTGCAGTGTATATATACAGGAGGAGTGGTACTGTACAGTGTATATATACAGGAGGAGTGGTACTGTGCAGTGTATATATACAGGAGGAGTGGTACTGTGCAGTGTATATATACAGGAGGAGTGGTACTGTGCAGTGTATATATACAGGACAGGAGGAGCGGTACTGTGCAGTGTATATATACAGGACAGGAGGAGCGGTACTGTGCAGTGTATATATACAGGAGGAGTGGTACTGTACAGTGTATATATACAGGAGGAGTGGTACTGTGCAGTGTATATATACAGGAGGAGTGGTACTGTGCAGTGTATATATACAGGAGGAGTGGTACTGTGCAGTGTATATATACAGGAGGAGTGGTACTGTGCAGTGTATATATACAGGACAGGAGGAGCGGTACTGTGCAGTGTATATATACAGGAGGAGTGGTACTGTACAGTGTATATATACAGGAGGAGTGGTACAGTGCAGTGTATATATACAGGAGGAGTGGTACTGTGCAGTGTATATATACAGGAGGAGTGGCACTGTGCAGTGTATATATACAGGAGGAGTGGTACTGTGCAGTGTATATATACAGGAGGAGCGGTACTGTGCAGTGTATACACAGGAGAGGTACTGTGCAGTGTATATATACAGGAGGAGTGGTACTGTGCAGTGTATATATACAGGACAGGAGGAGTGGTACTGTGCAGAGTATATATACAGGAGGAGCGGTACTGTGCAGTGTATATATACAGGAGGAGTGGTACTGTGCAGTGTATATATACAGGAGGAGTGGTACTGTGCAGTGTATATATACAGGAGGAGTGGTACTGTGCAGTGTATATATACAGGAGGAGTGGTACTGTGCAGTGTATATATACAGGAGGAGTGGTACTGTGCAGTGTATATATACAGGAGGAGAGGTACTGTGCAGTGTATATATACAGGGGCAGTGGTACTGTGCAGTGTATATATACAGGAGGAGAGGTACTGTGCAGTGTATATATACAGGAGGAGAGGTACTGTGCAGTGTATATATACAGGAAAAGTGGTGCTCTGCAGTGTATATATACAGGAGGAGAGGTACTGTGCAGTGTATATATACAGGAGGAGTGGTACTGTGCAGTATATATACACAGGAGGAGTGGTACTGTGCAGTGTATATATACAGGAGGAGCGGTGCTGTGCAGTGTATATATACAGGACAGGAGTGGTACTGTGCAGTGTATATATATAGGGCAGTGGTACTGTGCAGTGTATATATACAGGAGGAGAGGTACTGTGCAGTATATATATGCAGGAGGAGTGGTACTGTGCAGTGTATATATACAGGAGGAGTGGTACTGTGCAGTGTATATATACAGGAGGAGTGGTACTGTGCAGTGTATATATACAGGACAGGAGTGGTACTGTGCAGTGTATATATATAGGGCAGTGGTACTGTGCAGTGTATATATACAGGAGGAGAGGTACTGTGCAGTGTATATATGCAGGAGGAGTGGTACTGTGCAGTGTATATATACAGGAGGAGTGGTACTGTGCAGTGTATATACACAGGAGGAGTGGTACTGTGCAGTGTATATATACAGGACAGGAGGAGTGGTACTGTGCAGTGTATATATACAGGAGAAGTGGTGCTGTGCAGTGTATATATACAGGAGGAGTGGTACTGTGCAGAGTATATATACAGGAGGAGTGGTACTGTGCAGTGTATATATACAGGTCAGGAGGAGTGGTACTGTGCAGTGTATATATACAGGAGGAGGGGTACTGTGCAGTGTATATATACAGGAGGAGTGGTGCTGTGCAGTGTATATATACAGGTCAGGAGGAGTGGTACTGTGCAGTGTATATATACAGGAGGAGGGGTACTGTGCAGTGTATATATACAGGAGGAGTGGTACTGTGCAATGTATATATACAGGTGGAGTGGTACTGTGCAGAGTATATATACAGGAGGAGTGGTACTGTGCAGTGTATATATACAGGTCAGGAGGAGTGGTACTGTGCAGTGTATATATACAGGAGGAGGGGTACTGTGCAGTGTATATATACAGGAGGAGTGGTACTGTGCAATGTATATATACAGGTGGAGTGGTACTGTGCAGTGTATATATATAGGAGGAGTGGTACTGTGCAGAGTATATATACAGGAGGAGTGGTACTGTGCAGAGTATATATACAGGAGGAGTGGTGCTGTGCAGTGTATATATACAGGTCAGGAGGAGTGGTACTGTGCATTGTATATATACAGGAGGAGGGGTACTGTGCAGTGTATATATACAGGACAGGAGGAGTGGTACTGTGCAGTGTATATATACAGGAGGAGGGGTACTGTGCAGTGTATATATACAGGAGGAGTGGTACTGTGCAGTGTATATATACAGTAGGAGTGGTACTGTGCAATGTATATATACAGGAGGAGTGGTACTGTGCAATGTATATATACAGGTGGAGTGGTACTGTGCAGTGTATATATATAGGAGGAGTGGTACTGTGCAGTGTATATATACAGGAGGAGTGGTACTGTGCAGTGTATATATATACAGGAGGAGTGGTACTGTGCAGTGTATATATACAGGAGGAGTGGTACTGTGCAGTGTATATATACAGGAGGAGTGGTACTGTGCAGTGTATATATATACAGGAGGAGTGGTACTGTGCAGTGTATATATATACAGGAGGAGTGGTACTGTGCAGTGTATATATATAGGAGGAGTGGTACTGTGCAGTGTATATACAGGAGAGGTACTGTGCAGTGTATATATATATACAGGAGGAGTGGTACTGTGCAGTGTATATATATAGGAGGAGTGGTACTGTGCAGTGTATATATATACAGGAGGAGTGGTACTGTGCAGTGTATATATATAGGAGGAGTGGTACTGTGCAGTGTATATATATACAGGAGGAGTGGTACTGTGCAGTGTATATATACAGGAGGAGTGGTACTGTGCAGTGTATATATACAGGAGAAGTGGTGCTGTGCAGTGTATATATACAGGAGGAGAGGTACTGTGCAGTGTATATATACAGGAGAAGTGGTGCTGTGCAGTGTATATATACAGGAGGAGAGGTACTGTGCAGTGTATATATACAGGAGGAGTGGTACTGTGCAGTGTGTATATACAGGAGGAGTGGTACTGTGCAGTGTATATATACAGGAGGAGAGGTACTGTGCAGTGTATATATACAGGAGGAATGGTACTGTGCAATGTATATATACAGGTGGAGTGGTACTGTGCAGTGTATATATAGAGGAGGAGTGGTACTGTGCAGTGTATATATACAGGTCAGGAGGAGTGGTACTGTGCAGTGTATATATACAGGAGGAGTGGTGCTGTGCAGTGTATATATACAGGTCAGGAGGAGTGGTACTGTGCAGTGTATATATACAGGAGGAGGGGTACTGTGCAGTGTATATATACAGGAGGAGTGGTACTGTGCAATATATATATACAGGTGGAGTGGTACTGTGCAGTGTATATATACAGGACAGGAGGAGTGGTACTGTGCAGTGTATATATACAGGAGGAGAGGTACTGTGCAGTGTATATATACAGGAGGAGTGGTACTGTGCAGTGTATATATAGAGGAGGAGTGGTACTGTGCAGTGTGTATATACAGGACAGGAGGAGTGGTACTGTGCAGTGTATATATACAGGAGGAGTGGTACTGTGCAGTGTATATATACAGGACAGGAGGAGTGGTACTGTGCAGTGTATATATACAGGACAGGAGGAGTGGTACTGTGCAGTGTATATATACAGGAGGAGTGGTACTGTGCAGTGTATATATACAGGAGGAGTGGTACTGTGCGGTGTATATATACAGGAGGAGTGGTACTGTGCAGTGTATATATACAGGAGGAGTGGTACTGTGCAGTGTATATATACAGGAGGAGTGGTACTGTGCAGTGTATATATACAGGAGGAGTGGTACTGTGCAGTGTATATATATACAGGAGGAGTGGTACTGTGCAGTGTATATATACAGGAGGAGTGGCACTGTGCAGTGTATATATACAGGAGGAGTGGTACTGTGCAGTGTATATATATACAGGAGGAGTGGTACTGTGCAGTGTATATATATATACAGGAGGAGTGGTACTGTGCGGTGTATATATACAGGAGGAGCAGTACTGTGCAGTGTATATATACAGGACAGGAGGAGTGGTACTGTGCAGTGTATATATACAGGACAGGAGGAGTGGTACTGTGCAGTGTATATATACAGGAGGAGCAGTACTGTGCAGTGTATATATACAGGAGGAGTGGAACTGTGCAGTGTATATATACAGGAGGAGTGGTACTGTGCAGTGTATATATACAGGAGGAGTGGTACTGTGCAGTGTATATATACAGGAGGAGTGGTACTGTGCAGTGTATATATACAGGAGGAGTGGTACTGTGCAGTGTATATATACAGGAGGAGTGGTACTGTGCAGTGTATATATACAGGAGGAGTGGTACTGTACAGTATATATATATATATATATATATATATATATATATATATACAGGAGGAGTGGTGCTGTGCAGTGTATATATACAGGAGGAGCAGTACTGTGCAGTGTATATATACAGGAGGAGTGGTACTGTGCAGTGTATATATACAGGAGGAGTGGTACTGTGCAGTGTATATATACAGGAGGAGTGGTACTGTGCAGTGTATATATACAGGAGGAGTGGTACTGTGCAGTGTATATATACAGGAGGAGTGGTACTGTGCAGTGTATATATACAGGAGGAGTGGTACTGTGCAGTGTATATATACAGGAGGAGTGGTACTGTGCAGTGTATATATACAGGAGGAGTGGTACTGTGCAGTGTATATATACAGGAGGAGTGGTACTGTGCAGTGTATATATACAGGAGGAGCGGTACTGTGCAGTGTATATATACAGGAGGAGTGGTACTGTGCAGTGTATATATACAGGAGGAGTGGTACTGTGCAGTGTATATATACAGGAGGAGTGGTACTGTGCAGTGTATATATACAGGAGGAGTGGTGCTGTGCAGTGTATATATACAGGAGGAGTGGTACTGTGCAGTGTATATATACAGGAGGAGTGGTACTGTGCAGTGTATATATACAGGAGGAGTGGTGCTGTGCAGTGTATATATACAGGAGGAGTGGTACTGTGCAGTGTATATATACAGGTCAGGAGGAGTGGTACTGTGCAGTGTATATATACAGGAGGAGTGGTACTGTGCAGTGTATATATACAGGAGGAGTGGTACTGTACAGTGTATATATACAGGACAGGAGGAGCGGTACTGTGCAGTGTATATATACAGGACAGGAGGAGGGGTACTGTGCAGTGTATATACACAGGACAGGAGGAGCGGTACTGTGCAGTGTATATATACAGGACAGGAGGAGGGGTACTGTGCAGTGTATATATACAGGAGGAGGGGTACTGTGCAGTGTATATATACAGGAGGAGTGGTGCTGTGCAGTGTATATATACAGGAGGAGTGGTACTGTGCAGTGTATATATACAGGAGGAGTGGTACTGTGCAGTGTATATATACAGGAGGAGCAGTACTGTGCAGTGTATATATACAGGACAGCAGGAGTGGTACTGTGCAGTGTATATATACAGGAGGAGTGGTACTGTGCAGTGTATATATACAGGAGGAGTGGTACTGTGCAGTGTATATATACAGGAGGAGTGGTACTGTGCAGTGTATATATACAGGAGGAGCAGTACTGTGCAGTGTATATATACAGGAGGAGTGGTACTGTGCAGTGTGTATATATACAGGAGGAGCGGTACTGTGCAGTGTATATATACAGGACAGGAGGAGTGGTACTGTGCAGTGTATATATACAGGAGGAGTAGTACTGTACAGTGTATATATACAGGACAGCAGGAGTGGTACTGTGCAGTGTATATATACAGGAGGAGTGGTACTGTGCAGTGTATATATACAGGAGGAGTGGTACTGTGCAGTGTATATATACAGGAGGAGTGGTACTGTGCAGTGTATATATACAGGACAGGAGGAGTGGTACTGTGCAGTGTATATATACAGGAGGAGTGGTACTGTGCAGTGTATATATACAGGACAGGAGGAGGAGTACTGTACAGTGTATATATACAGGACAGCAGGAGTGGTACTGTGCAGTGTATATATACAGGAGGAGTGGTACTGTGCAGTGTATATATACAGGAGGAGTGGTACTGTGCAGTGTATATATACAGGAGAAGTGGTACTGTGCAGTATATATATATATATATATATACAGGAGGAGTGGTACTGTGCAGTGTATATATACAGGAGGAGTGGTACTGTGCAGTGTATATATACAGGAGGAGTGGTACTGTGCAGTGTATATATACAGGAGGAGTGGTGCAGTGCAGTGTATATATACAGGAGGAGTGGTACTGTGCAGTGTATATATACAGGAGGAGTGGTACTGTGCAGTGTATATATACAGGAGGAGTGGTACTGTGCAGTGTATATATACAGGAGGAGTGGTACTGTGCAGTGTATATATACAGGAGGAGTGGTACTGTGCAGTGTATATATACAGGAGCAGCAGTACTGTGCAGTGTATATATACAGGAGGAGTGGTACTGTGCAGTGTATATATACAGGAGGAGTGGTACTGTGCAGTGTATATATACAGGACAGGAGGAGTGGTACTGTGCAGTGTATATATACAGGAGGAGTGGTACTGTGCAGTGTATATATACAGGACAGGAGGAGTGGTACTGTGCAGTGTATATATACAGGACAGGAGGAGTGGTACTGTGCAGTGTATATATACAGGAGGAGTGGTACTGTGCGGTGTATATATACAGGAGGAGTGGTACTGTGCAGTGTATATATACAGGAGGAGTGGTACTGTGCAGTATATATATATATATATATATATATATATATACAGGAGGAGTGGTACTGTGCAGTGTATATATACAGGAGGAGTGGTACTGTGCAGTGTATATATACAGGAGGAGTGGTACTGTGCAGTGTATATATACAGGAGGAGTGGTACTGTGCAGTGTATATATACAGGAGAAGTGGTACTGTGCAGTATATATATATATATATATATATACAGGAGGAGTGGTACTGTGCAGTGTATATATACAGGAGGAGTGGTACTGTGCAGTATATATATATATACAGGACCGGAGGATCGTTACTGTGCAGTGTATATATACAGGAGAAGAGGAGTGGTACTGTGCAGTGTATATATACAGCAGAGGAGGAGTGGTACTGTGCAGGGTATATACAGGACAGGAGGAGTGGTACTGTGCAGTGTATATATACAGGAGGAGTGGTACTGTGAAATGTATATATACAGGAGGAGTGGTACTGTGCAGTGTATATATACAGGAGGAGTGATACTGTGCAGTGTATATATACAGGAGGAATGGTACTGTGCAGTGTATATATACAGGAGGAGTGATACTGTGCAGTGTATATATACAGGAGGAGCGGTACTGTGCAGTGTATATATACAGGACAGGAGGAGTGGTACTGTGCAGTGTATATATACAGGAGGAGTGGTACTGTGCAGTGTATATATACAGGAGGAGTAGTACTGTACAGTGTATATATACAGGACAGCAGGAGTGGTACTGTGCAGTGTATATATACAGGAGGAGTGGTACTGTGCAGTGTATATATACAGGAGGAGTGGTACTGTGCAGTGTATATATACAGGACAGGAGGAGCGGTACTGTGCAGTGTATATATACAGGACAGGAGGAGTGGTACTGTGCAGTGTATATATACAGGACAGGACGACTGGTACTGTGCAGTGTATATATACAGGAGGAGTGGTACTGTCAGTGTATATATAGAGGAGGAGTGGTACTGTGCAGTGTATATATACAGGAGGAGTGGTATTGTGCAGTGTATATATACAGGACAGGAGGAGTGGTACTGTGCAGTGTGTATATACAGGAGGAGTGGTACTGTGAAATGTATATATACAGGAGGAGTGGTACTGTGCAGTGTATATATACAGGACAGGAGGAGTGGTACTGTGCAGTGTGTATATACAGGAGGAGTGGTACTGTGAAATGTATATATACAGGAGGAGTGGTACTGTGCAGTGTATATATACAGGAGGAGTGGTACTGTGCAGTGTATATATATACAGGAGGAGTGGTACTGTGCAGTGTATATATACAGGAGGAGTGGTACTGTGCAGTGTATATATACAGGAGGAGTGGTACTGTGCAGTGTATATATACAGGAGGAGTGGTACTGTGCAGTGTATATATATACAGGAGGAGTGGTACTGTGCAGTGTATATATACAGGAGGAGTGGTACTGTGCAGTGTATATATACAGGAGGAGTGGTATTGTGCCGTGTATATATACAGGACAGGAGGAGTGGTACTGTGCAGTGTATATATACAGGACAGGAAGACTGGTACTGTGCAGTGTATATATACAGGACAGGAGGAGCGGTGCTGTGCAGTGTATATATACAGGACAGGAGGAGTGGTACTGTGCAGTGTATATATATACAGGAGGAGCGGTACTGTGCAGTGTATATATACAGGAGGAGTGGTACTGTGCAGTGTATATATACAGGACAGGAGGACTGGTACTGTGCAGTGTATATATACAGGAGGAGTGGTACTGTGCAGTGTATATATACAGGAGGAGTGGTACTGTGCAGTGTATATATACAGGAGGAGTGGTACTGTGCAGTGTATATATACAGGATGAGTGGTACTGTCAGTGTATATATAGAGGAGGAGTGGTACTGTGCAGTGCATATATACAGGAGGAGCGGTACTGTGCAGTGTATATATACAGGACAGGAGGAGTGGTACTGTGCAGTGTATATATACAGGAGGAGTGGTACTGTGCAGTGTATATATACAGGACAGGAGGACTGGTACTGTGCAGTGTATATATACAGGAGGAGTGGTACTGTCAGTGTATATATAGAGGAGGAGTGGTACTGTGCAGTGCATATATACAGGAGGAGCGGTACTGTGCAGTGTATATATACAGGACAGGAGGAGTGGTACTGTGCAGTGTGTATATACAGGAGGAGTGGTACTGTGCAGTGTATATATACAGGAGGAGTGGTACTGTGCAGTGTATATATACAGGAGGAGTGGTACTGTGCAGTGTATATATACAGGAGGAGTGGTACTGTGCAGTGTATATATATACAGGAGGAGTGGTACTGTGCAGTGTATATATACAGGAGGAGTGGTACTGTGCAGTGTATATATACAGGAGGAGTGGTACTGTGCAGTGTATATATACAGGAGGAGTGGTACTGTGCAGTGTATATATATACAGGAGGAGTGGTACTGTGCAGTGTATATATACAGGAGGAGTGGTACTGTGCAGTGTATATATACAGGAGGAGTGGTACTGTGCGGTGTATATATACAGGAGGAGTGGTGCTGTGCAGTGTATATATACAGGACAGGAAGACTGGTACTGTGCAGTGTATATATACAGGAGGAGCGGTACTGTGCAGTGTATATATACAGGAGGAGTGGTACTGTGCAGTGTATATATACAGGACAGGAGGACTGGTACTGTGCAGTGTATATATACAGGAGGAGTGGTACTGTGAAATGTATATATACAGGAGGAGTGGTACTGTCAGTGTATATATAGAGGAGGAGTGGTACTGTGCAGTGCATATATACAGGAGGAGCGGTACTGTGCAGTGTATATATACAGGACAGGAGGAGTGGTACTGTGCAGTGTTTATATACAGGAGGAGCGGTACTGTGCAGTGTATATATACAGGAGGAGTGGTACTGTGCAGTGTATATATACAGGAGGAGTGGTACTGTGCAGTGTATATATACAGGAGGAGTGGTACTGTGCAGTGTATATACACAAGAGGAGCGGTACTGTGCAGTGTATATATACAGGAGGAGCGGTACTGTGCAGTGTATATATACAGGAGGAGTGGTACTGTGCAGTGTATATATACAGGAGGAGCGGTACTGTGCAGTGTATATATACAGGAGGAGTGGTACTGTGCAGTGTATATATACAGGACAGGAGGAGTGGTACTGTGCAGTATATATATACAGGAGGAGAGGTACTGTGCAGTGTATATATACAGGAGGAGTGGTACTGTACAGTGTATATATACAGGAGGAGTGGTACTGTGCAGTGTATATATACAGGAGGAGTGGTACTGTGCAGTGTATATATACAGGAGGAGTGGTACTGTGCAGTGTATATATACAGGACAGGAGGAGCGGTACTGTGCAGTGTATATATACAGGACAGGAGGAGCGGTACTGTGCAGTGTATATATACAGGAGGAGTGGTACTGTACAGTGTATATATACAGGAGGAGTGGTACTGTGCAGTGTATATATACAGGAGGAGTGGTACTGTGCAGTGTATATATACAGGAGGAGTGGTACTGTGCAGTGTATATATACAGGAGGAGTGGTACTGTGCAGTGTATATATACAGGACAGGAGGAGCGGTACTGTGCAGTGTATATATACAGGAGGAGTGGTACTGTACAGTGTATATATACAGGAGGAGTGGTACTGTGCAGTGTATATATACAGGAGGAGTGGTACTGTGCAGTGTATATATACAGGAGGAGTGGCACTGTGCAGTGTATATATACAGGAGGAGTGGTACTGTGCAGTGTATATATACAGGAGGAGCGGTACTGTGCAGTGTATATACAGGAGAGGTACTGTGCAGTGTATATATACAGGAGGAGTGGTACTGTGCAGTGTATATATACAGGAGGAGTGGTACTGTGCAGTGTATATATACAGGAGGAGTGGTACTGTGCAGTGTATATATACAGGAGGAGTGGTACTGTGCAGTGTATATATACAGGAGGAGAGGTACTGTGCAGTGTATATATACAGGGGCAATGGTACTGTGCAGTGTATATATACAGGAGGAGAGGTACTGTGCAGTGTATATATACAGGAGGAGAGGTACTGTGCAGTGTATATATACAGGAGGAGTGGTACTGTGCAGTGTATATATACAGGAGGAGTGGTGCTCTGCAGTGTATATATACAGGAGGAGAGGTACTGTGCAGTGTATATATACAGGAGGAGTGGTACTGTGCAGTATATATACACAGGAGGAGTGGTACTGTGCAGTGTATATATACAGGAGGAGCGGTGCTGTGCAGTGTATATATACAGGACAGGAGTGGTACTGTGCAGTGTATATATATAGGGCAGTGGTACTGTGCAGTGTATATATACAGGAGGAGAGGTACTGTGCAGTATATATATGCAGGAGGAGTGGTACTGTGCAGTGTATATATACAGGAGGAGTGGTACTGTGCAGTGTATATATACAGGAGGAGTGGTACTGTGCAGTGTATATATATAGGGCAGTGGTACTGTGCAGTGTATATATGCAGGAGGAGTGGTACTGTGCAGTGTATATATACAGGAGGAGTGGTACTGTGCAGTGTATATATACAGGAGGAGCGGTACTGTGCAGTGTATATATACAGGACAGGAGGAGTGGTACTGTGCAGTGTGTATATACAGGAGGAGTGGTACTGTGAAATGTATATATACAGGAGGAGTGGTACTGTGAAATGTATATATACAGGAGGAGTGGTACTGTGCAGTGTGTATATACAGGAGGAGTGGTACTGTGCAGTGTATATATACAGGAGGAGTGGTACTGTGCAGTGTATATATACAGGAGGAGTGGTACTGTGCAGTGTATATATACAGGAGGAGTGGTACTGTGCAGTGTATATATATACAGGAGGAGTGGTACTGTGCAGTGTATATATACAGGAGGAGTGGTACTGTGCAGTGTATATATACAGGAGGAGTGGTACTGTGCAGTGTATATATACAGGAGGAGTGGTACTGTGCAGTGTATATATATACAGGAGGAGTGGTACTGTGCAGTGTATATATACAGGAGGAGTGGTACTGTGCGGTGTATATATACAGGAGGAGTGGTGCTGTGCAGTGTATATATACAGGACAGGAAGACTGGTACTGTGCAGTGTATATATACAGGACAGGAGGAGTGGTACTGTGCAGTGTATATATACAGGACAGGAAGACTGGTACTGTGCAGTGTATATATACAGGACAGGAGGAGTGGTACTGTGCAGTGTATATATACAGGAGGAGCGGTACTGTGCAGTGTATATATACAGGAGGAGTGGTACTGTGCAGTGTATATATACAGGACAGGAGGACTGGTACTGTGCAGTGTATATATACAGGAGGAGTGGTACTGTGAAATGTATATATACAGGAGGAGTGGTACTGTCAGTGTATATATATACAGGAGGAGCGGTACTGTGCAGTGTATATATACAGGAGGAGTGGTACTGTGCAGTGTATATATACAGGACAGGAGGACTGGTACTGTGCAGTGTATATATACAGGAGGAGTGGTACTGTCAGTGTATATATAGAGGAGGAGTGGTACTGTGCAGTGCATATATACAGGAGGAGCGGTACTGTGCAGTGTATATATACAGGACAGGAGGAGTGGTACTGTGCAGTGTATATATACAGGAGGAGCGGTACTGTGCAGTGTATATATACAGGAGGAGTGGTACTGTGCAGTGTATATATACAGGACAGGAGGACTGGTACTGTGCAGTGTATATATACAGGAGGAGTGGTACTGTGCAGTGTATATACACAGGAGGAGCGGTACTGTGCAGTGTATATATACAGGACAGGAGGACTGGTACTGTCAGTGTATATATAGAGGAGGAGTGGTACTGTGCAGTGCATATATACAGGAGGAGCGGTACTGTGCAGTGTATATATACAGGACAGGAGGAGTGGTACTGTGCAGTGTGTATATACAGGAGGAGTGGTACTGTGAAATGTATATATACAGGAGGAGTGGTACTGTGCAGTGTATATATACAGGAGGAGTGGTACTGTGCAGTGTATATATATACAGGAGGAGTGGTACTGTGCAGTGTATATATACAGGAGGAGTGGTACTGTGCAGTGTATATATACAGGAGGAGTGGTACTGTGCAGTGTATATATACAGGAGGAGTGGTACTGTGCAGTGTATATATATATATACAGGAGGAGTGGTACTGTGCAGTGTATATATACAGGAGGAGTGGTACTGTGCAGTATATATATACAGGACAGGAGGAGAGGTACTGTGCAGTGTATATATACAGGAGGAGTTGTACTGTGCAGTGTATATATACAGGAGGAGTTGTACTGTGCAGTGTATATATACAGGAGGAGTGGTACTGTGCAGTGTATATATACAGGAGGAGTGGTACTGTGCGGTGTATATATACAGGAGGAGTGGTGCTGTGCAGTGTATATATACAGGACAGGAAGACTGGTACTGTGCAGTGTATATATACAGGAGGAGCGGTACTGTGCAGTGTATATATACAGGAGGAGTGGTACTGTGCAGTGTATATATACAGGAGGAGTGGTACTGTCAGTGTATATATAGAGGAGGAGTGGTACTGTGCAGTGCATATATACAGGAGGAGCGGTACTGTGCAGTGTATATATACAGGACAGGAGGAGTGGTACTGTGCAGTGTATATATACAGGACAGGAGGAGTGGTACTGTGCAGTGTATATATACAGGAGGAGCGGTACTGTGCAGTGTATATATACAGGAGGAGTGGTACTGTGCAGTGTATATATACAGGAGGAGTGGTACTGTGCAGTGTATATATACAGCAGGAGTGGTACTGTGCAGTGTATATATACAGGAGGAGTGGTACTGTGCAGTGTATATATACAGGACAGGAGGAGTGGTACTGTGCAGTGTATATATACAGGAGGAGTGGTACTGTGCAGTGTATATATACAGGAGGAGCGGTACTGTGCAGTGTATATATACAGGAGGAGTGGTACTGTGCAGTGTATATATACAGGAGGAGCGGTACTGTGCAGTGTATATATACAGGAGGAGTGGTACTGTGCAGTGTATATATACAGGAGGAGCGGTACTGTGCAGTGTATATATACAGGAGGAGTGGTACTGTGCAGTGTATATATACAGGAGGAGAGGTACTGTGCAGTGTATATATACAGGAGGAGTGGTACTGTGCAGTGCATATATACAGGAGGAGCGGTACTGTGCAGTGTATATATACAGGACAGGAGGAGTGGTACTGTGCAGTGTATATATACAGGACAGGAGGAGTGGTACTGTGCAGTGTATATATACAGGAGGAGCGGTACTGTGCAGTGTATATATACAGGAGGAGTGGTACTGTGCAGTGTATATATACAGGAGGAGTGGTACTGTGCAGTGTATATATACAGCAGGAGTGGTACTGTGCAGTGTATATATACAGGAGGAGTGGTACTGTGCAGTGTATATATACAGGACAGGAGGAGTGGTACTGTGCAGTGTATATATACAGGAGGAGTGGTACTGTGCAGTGTATATATACAGGACAGGAGGAGTGGTACTGTGCAGTGTATATATACAGGAGGAGTGGTACTGTGCAGTGTATATATACAGGAGGAGCGGTACTGTGCAGTGTATATATACAGGAGGAGTGGTACTGTGCAGTGTATATATACAGGAGGAGCGGTACTGTGCAGTGTATATATACAGGAGGAGTGGTACTGTACAGTGTATATATACAGGAGGAGTGGTACTGTGCAGTGTATATATACAGGAGGAGTGGTACTGTGCAGTGTATATATACAGGAGGAGTGGTACTGTGCAGTGTATATATACAGGACAGGAGGAGCGGTACTGTGCAGTGTATATATACAGGACAGGAGGAGCGGTACTGTGCAGTGTATATATACAGGAGGAGTGGTACTGTACAGTGTATATATACAGGAGGAGTGGTACTGTGCAGTGTATATATACAGGAGGAGTGGTACTGTGCAGTGTATATATACAGGAGGAGTGGTACTGTGCAGTGTATATATACAGGAGGAGTGGTACTGTGCAGTGTATATATACAGGACAGGAGGAGCGGTACTGTGCAGTGTATATATACAGGAGGAGTGGTACTGTACAGTGTATATATACAGGAGGAGTGGTACTGTGCAGTGTATATATACAGGAGGAGTGGTACTGTGCAGTGTATATATACAGGAGGAGTGGCACTGTGCAGTGTATATATACAGGAGGAGTGGTACTGTGCAGTGTATATATACAGGAGGAGCGGTACTGTGCAGTGTATATACAGGAGAGGTACTGTGCAGTGTATATATACAGGAGGAGTGGTACTGTGCAGTGTATATATACAGGACAGGAGGAGTGGTACTGTGCAGAGTATATATACAGGAGGAGCGGTACTGTGCAGTGTATATATACAGGAGGAGTGGTACTGTGCAGTGTATATATACAGGAGGAGTGGTACTGTGCAGTGTATATATACAGGAGGAGTGGTACTGTGCAGTGTATATATACAGGAGGAGTGGTACTGTGCAGTGTATATATACAGGAGGAGTGGTACTGTGCAGTGTATATATACAGGAGGAGAGGTACTGTGCAGTGTATATATACAGGGGCAGTGGTACTGTGCAGTGTATATATACAGGAGGAGAGGTACTGTGCAGTGTATATATACAGGAGGAGAGGTACTGTGCAGTGTATATATACAGGAAAAGTGGTGCTCTGCAGTGTATATATACAGGAGGAGAGGTACTGTGCAGTGTATATATACAGGAGGAGTGGTACTGTGCAGTATATATACACAGGAGGAGTGGTACTGTGCAGTGTATATATACAGGAGGAGCGGTGCTGTGCAGTGTATATATACAGGACAGGAGTGGTACTGTGCAGTGTATATATATAGGGCAGTGGTACTGTGCAGTGTATATATACAGGAGGAGAGGTACTGTGCAGTATATATATGCAGGAGGAGTGGTACTGTGCAGTGTATATATACAGGAGGAGTGGTACTGTGCAGTGTATATATACAGGAGGAGTGGTACTGTGCAGTGTATATATACAGGACAGGAGTGGTACTGTGCAGTGTATATATATAGGGCAGTGGTACTGTGCAGTGTATATATACAGGAGGAGAGGTACTGTGCAGTGTATATATGCAGGAGGAGTGGTACTGTGCAGTGTATATATACAGGAGGAGTGGTACTGTGCAGTGTATATACACAGGAGGAGTGGTACTGTGCAGTGTATATATACAGGACAGGAGGAGTGGTACTGTGCAGTGTATATATACAGGAGAAGTGGTGCTGTGCAGTGTATATATACAGGAGGAGTGGTACTGTGCAGAGTATATATACAGGAGGAGTGGTACTGTGCAGTGTATATATACAGGTCAGGAGGAGTGGTACTGTGCAGTGTATATATACAGGAGGAGGGGTACTGTGCAGTGTATATATACAGGAGGAGTGGTGCTGTGCAGTGTATATATACAGGTCAGGAGGAGTGGTACTGTGCAGTGTATATATACAGGAGGAGGGGTACTGTGCAGTGTATATATACAGGAGGAGTGGTACTGTGCAATGTATATATACAGGTGGAGTGGTACTGTGCAGAGTATATATACAGGAGGAGTGGTACTGTGCAGTGTATATATACAGGTCAGGAGGAGTGGTACTGTGCAGTGTATATATACAGGAGGAGGGGTACTGTGCAGTGTATATATACAGGAGGAGTGGTACTGTGCAATGTATATATACAGGTGGAGTGGTACTGTGCAGTGTATATATATAGGAGGAGTGGTACTGTGCAGAGTATATATACAGGAGGAGTGGTACTGTGCAGAGTATATATACAGGAGAAGTGGTGCTGTGCAGTGTATATATACAGGTCAGGAGGAGTGGTACTGTGCAGTGTATATATACAGGAGGAGGGGTACTGTGCAGTGTATATATACAGGACAGGAGGAGTGGTACTGTGCAGTGTATATATACAGGAGGAGGGGTACTGTGCAGTGTATATATACAGGAGGAGTGGTACTGTGCAGTGTATATATACAGTAGGAGTGGTACTGTGCAATGTATATATACAGGAGGAGTGGTACTGTGCAATGTATATATACAGGTGGAGTGGTACTGTGCAGTGTATATATATAGGAGGAGTGGTACTGTGCAGTGTATATATACAGGAGGAGTGGTACTGTGCAGTGTATATATATACAGGAGGAGTGGTACTGTGCAGTGTATATATACAGGAGGAGTGGTACTGTGCAGTGTATATATACAGGAGGAGTGGTACTGTGCAGTGTATATATATACAGGAGGAGTGGTACTGTGCAGTGTATATATATACAGGAGGAGTGGTACTGTGCAGTGTATATATATAGGAGGAGTGGTACTGTGCAGTGTATATACAGGAGAGGTACTGTGCAGTGTATATATATATACAGGAGGAGTGGTACTGTGCAGTGTATATATATAGGAGGAGTGGTACTGTGCAGTGTATATATATACAGGAGGAGTGGTACTGTGCAGTGTATATATATAGGAGGAGTGGTACTGTGCAGTGTATATATATACAGGAGGAGTGGTACTGTGCAGTGTATATATACAGGAGGAGTGGTACTGTGCAGTGTATATATACAGGAGAAGTGGTGCTGTGCAGTGTATATATACAGGAGGAGAGGTACTGTGCAGTGTATATATACAGGAGAAGTGGTGCTGTGCAGTGTATATATACAGGAGGAGAGGTACTGTGCAGTGTATATATACAGGAGGAGTGGTACTGTGCAGTGTATATATACAGGACAGGAGGAGTGGTACTGTGCAGTGTATATATACAGGAGGAGTGGTACTGTGCAGTGTATATATACAGGAGGAGAGGTACTGTGCAGTGTATATATACAGGAGGAGTGGTACTGTGCAGTGTGTATATACAGGAGGAGTGGTACTGTGCAGTGTATATATACAGGAGGAGAGGTACTGTGCAGTGTATATATACAGGAGGAATGGTACTGTGCAATGTATATATACAGGTGGAGTGGTACTGTGCAGTGTATATATAGAGGAGGAGTGGTACTGTGCAGTGTATATATACAGGAGGAGTGGTACTGTGCAATGTATATATACAGGTGGAGTGGTACTGTGCAGTGTATATATAGAGGAGGAGTGGTACTGTGCAGTGTATATATAGAGGTGGAGTGGTACTGTGCAGTGTATATATAGAGGAGGAGCGGTACTGTGCAGTGTATATATACAGGTCAGGAGGAGTGGTACTGTGCAGTGTATATATACAGGAGGAGTGGTGCTGTGCAGTGTATATATACAGGTCAGGAGGAGTGGTACTGTGCAGTGTATATATACAGGAGGAGGGGTACTGTGCAGTGTATATATACAGGAGGAGTGGTACTGTGCAATGTATATATACAGGTGGAGTGGTACTGTGCAGTGTATATATACAGGACAGGAGGAGTGGTACTGTGCAGTGTATATATACAGGAGGAGAGGTACTGTGCAGTGTATATATACAGGAGGAGTGGTACTGTGCAGTGTATATATAGAGGAGGAGTGGTACTGTGCAGTGTGTATATACAGGACAGGAGGAGTGGTACTGTGCAGTGTATATATACAGGAGGAGTGGTACTGTGCAGTGTATATATACAGGACAGGAGGAGTGGTACTGTGCAGTGTATATATACAGGACAGGAGGAGTGGTACTGTGCAGTGTATATATACAGTAGGAGTGGTACTGTGCAGTGTATATATACAGGAGGAGGGTACTGTGCAGTGTATATATAGAGGAGGAGTGGTACTGTGCAGTGTATATATACAGGAGGAGTGGTACTGTGCAGTGTATATATACAGGACAGGAGGAGTGGTACTGTGCAGTGTATATATACAGGAGGAGAGGTACTGTGCAGTGTATATATACAGGAGGAGTGGTACTGTGCAGTGTATATATAGAGGAGGAGTGGTACTGTGCAGTGTGTATATACAGGACAGGAGGAGTGGTACTGTGCAGTGTATATATACAGGAGGAGTGGTACTGTGCAGTGTATATATACAGGACAGGAGGAGTGGTACTGTGCAGTGTATATATACAGGAGGAGTGGTACTGTGCAGTGTATATATACAGGACAGGAGGAGTGGTGCTGTGCAGTGTATATATACAGGAGGAGTGGTACTGTGCAGTGTATATATACAGGAGGAGTGGTGCTGTGCAGTGTATATATACAGGACAGGAGGAGTGGTACTGTGCAGTGTATATACAGGAGGAGTGGTACTGTGCAGTGTATATATACAGGAGGAGTGGTACTGTGCAGTGTATATATATACAGGAGGAGTGGTACTGTGCGGTGTATATATACAGGAGGAGTGGTACTGTGCAGTGTATATATACAGGAGGAGTGGTACTGTGCAGTGTATATATACAGGGGGAGTTGTACTGTGCAGTGTATATATACAGGAGGAGTGGTGCTGTGCAGTGTATATATACAGGAGGAGTGGTACTGTGCGGTGTATATACAGGACAGGAGGAGTGGTACTGTGCAGTGTATATATAGAGGAGGAGTGGTACTGTGCAGTGTATATATACAGGACAGGAGGAGTGGTACTGTGCAGTGTATATATACAGGAGGAGGAGTGGTACTGTGCAGTGTATATATTCAGGACAGGAGGAGTGGTACTGTGCAGTGTATATATACAGGAGGAGGAGTGGTACTGTGCAGTGTATATATACAGGAGGAGTGGTACTGTGCAGTGTATATATACAGGACAGGAGGAGTGGTACTGTGCCGTGTATATATAGAAGAGGAGTGGTACTGTGCAGTGTATATATAGAGGAGGAGTGGTACTGTGCAGTGTATATATAGAGGAGGAGTGGTACTGTGCAGTGTATATATACAGGAGGAGTGGTGCTGTGCAGTGTATATATACAGGAGGAGTGGTACTGTGCGGTGTATATACAGGACAGGAGGAGTGGTACTGTGCAGTGTATATATAGAGGAGGAGTGGTACTGTGCAGTGTATATATACAGGACAGGAGGAGTGGTACTGTGCAGTGTATATATACAGGAGGAGGAGTGGTACTGTGCAGTGTATATATTCAGGACAGGAGGAGTGGTACTGTGCAGTGTATATATACAGGAGGAGGAGTGGTACTGTGCAGTGTATATATACAGGAGGAGTGGTACTGTGCAGTGTATATATACAGGACAGGAGGAGTGGTACTGTGCAGTGTATATATAGAGGAGGAGTGGTACTGTGCAGTGTATATATAGAGGAGGAGTGGTACTGTGCAGTGTATATATACAGGAGGAGTGTTACTGTGCAGTGTATATATAGAGGAGGAGTGGTACTGTGCAGTGTATATATACAGGACAGGAGGAGTGGTACTGTGCAGTGTATATATACAGGACAGGAGGAGTGGTACTGTGCAGTGTATATATACACAGGAGGAGCGGTACTGTGCAGTGTATATATACAGGAGGAGTGGTACTGTGCAGTGTATATATAGAGGAGGAGTGGTACTGTGCAGTGTATATATAGAGGAGGAGTGGTACTGTGCAGTGTATATATACAGGAGGAGTGGTACTGTGCTGTGTATATATACAGGAGGAGTGGTACTGTGCAGTGTATATATAGAGGAGTGGTACTGTGCAGTGTATATATACAGGAGGAGTGGTACTGTACAGTGTGTAGATACAGGAGGAGTGGTACTGTGCAGTGTATATATACAGGAGGAGTGGTACTGTACAGTGTATATATACAGGAGGAGTGGTACTGTGCAGTGTATATATACAGGAGGAGTGGTACTGTGCAGTGTATATATACAGGAGGAGTGGTTCTGTACAGTGTATATATACAGGAGGAGTGGTACTGTGCAGTGTATATATACAGGAGGAGTGGTACTGTACAGTGTATATATACAGGAGGAGTGGTACTGTGCAGTGTATATATACAGGAGGAGTGGTACTGTGCAGTGTGTATATACAGGAGGAGTGGTACTGTGCAGTGTATATATACAGGAGGAGTGGTACTGTGCAGTGTGTATATACAGGAGGAGTGGTACTGTGCAGTGTATATATACAGGAGGAGTGGTACTGTGCAGTGTATATATACAGGAGGAGTGGTACTGTGCAGTGTGTATATACAGGAGGAGTGGTACTGTGCAGTGTATATATACAGGAGGAGTGGTACTGTGCAGTGTATATATACAGGAGGAGTGGTACTGTGCAGTGTATATATACAGGAGGAGTGGTACTGTGCAGTGTATATATACAGGAGGAGTGGTACTGTGCAGTGTATATATACAGGAGGAGTGGTACTGTGCAGTGTATATATACAGGAGGAGTGGTACTGTGCAGTGTGTATATATAGGAGGAGTGGTACTGTGCAGTGTATATATACAGGAGGAGTGGTACTGTGCAGTGTATATATACAGGAGGAGTGGTACTGTGCAGTGTATATATACAGGAGGAGTGGTACTGTGCAGTGTATATATACAGGAGGAGTGGTACTGTGCAGTGTATATATACAGGAGGAGTGGTACTGTGCAGTGTATATATACAGGAGGAGAGGTACTGTGCAGTGTGTATATACAGGAGGAGTGGTACTGTGCAGTGTATATATACAGGACAGGAGGAGTGGTACTGTGCAGTGTATATATACAGGAGGAGTGGTACTGTGCAGTGTATATATATATACAGGAGGAGTGGTACTGTGCAGTGTATATATACAGGAGGAGTGGTACTGTGCAGTGTATATATACAGGAGGAGTGGTACTGTACAGTGTATATATACAGGAGGAGTGGTACTGTGCAGTGTATATATACAGGAGGAGTGGTACTGTGCAGTGTGTATATACAGGAGGAGTGGTACTGTGCAGTGTATATATACAGGAGGAGTGCTACTGTGCAGTGTATATATACAGGAGGAGTGGTACTGTGCAGTGTATATATACAGGAGGAGTGGTACTGTGCAGTGTATATATACAGGAGGAGTGGTACTGTGCAGTGTATATATACAGGAGGAGTGGTACTGTGCAGTGTATATATATACAGGAGGAGTGGTACTGTGCAGTGTATATATACAGGAGGAGTGGTACTGTGCGGTGTATATATACAGGAGGAGAGGTACTGTGCAGTGTCTATATACAGGAGGAGTGGTACTGTGCAGTGTATATATACAGGAGGAGTGGTCCTGTGCGGTGTATATATACAGGAGGAGAGGTACTGTGCAGTGTCTATATACAGGAGGAGTGGTACTGTGCAGTGTCTATATACAGGAGGAGTGGTACTGTGCAGTGTCTATATACAGGAGGAGTGGTACTGTGCAGTGTCTATATACAGGAGGAGTGGTACTGTGCAGTGTATATATACAGGAGGAGAGGTACTGTGCAGTGTATATATATACAGGTGGAGTGGTACTGTGCAGTGTATATATACAGGAGGAGTGGTACTGTGCGGTGTATATATACAGGAGGAGTGGTACTGTGCAGTGTCTATATACAGGAGGAGTGGTACTGTGCAGTGTATATATACAGGACAGGAGGAGTGGTACTGTGCAGTGTATATATACAGGAGGAGTGGTACTGTGCAGTGTATATATACAGGAGGAGTGGTACTGTGCAGTGTATATATACAGGACAGGAGGAGTGGTACTGTGCAGTGTATATATACAGGAGGAGTGGTAATGTGCAGTGTATATATACAGGACAGGAGGAGTGGTACTGTGCAGTGTATATATACAGGAGGAGTGGTACTGTGCAGTGTATATATATATAAAGGAGGAGTGGTACTGTGCGGTGTATATATACAGGAGGAGTGGTACTGTGCAGTGTATATATACAGGAGGAGCGGTACTGTGCAGTGTATATATACAGGAGGAGTGGTACTGTGCAGTGTATATATACAGGACAGGAGGAGTGGTACTGTGCAGTGTATATATACAGGAGGAGTGGTACTGTGCAGTGTATATATATACAGGAGGAGTGGTACTGTGCAGTGTATATATACAGGATAGGAGGAGTGGTACTGTGCAGTGTATATATACAGGAAGAGTGGTACTGTGCAGTGTATATATACAGGAGGAGTGGTACTGTGCAGTGTATATATATACAGGAGGAGTGGTACTGTGCAGTGTATATATACAGGAGGAGTGGTACTGTGCGGTGTATATATACAGGAGGAGTGGTACTGTGCAGTGTCTATATACAGGAGGAGTGGTACTGTGCAGTGTATATATACAGGACAGGAGGAGTGGTACTGTGTAGTGTATATATACAGGAGGAGTGGTACTGTGCAGTGTATATATACAGGAGGAGTGGTACTGTGCAGTGTATATATACAGGAGGAGTGGTACTGTGCAGTGTATATATACAGGACAGGAGGAGTGGTACTGTGCAGTGTATATATACAGGAGGAGTGGTACTGTGCAGTGTATATATACAGGAGGAGTGGTACTGTGCGGTGTATATATACAGGAGGAGTGGTACTGTGCAGTGTATATATACAGGAGGAGTGGTACTGTGCGGTGTATATATACAGGAGGAGAGGTACTGTGCAGTGTCTATATACAGGAGGAGTGGTACTGTGCAGTGTATATATACAGGAGGAGTGGTACTGTGCAGTGTATATATACAGGAGGAGTGGTACTGTGCAGTGTATATATATACAGGAGGAGTGGCACTGTGCAGTGTATATATACAGGAGGAGTGGTACTGTGCAGTGTATATATATACAGGAGGAGTGGTACTGTGCAGTGTATATATATATACAGGAGGAGTGGTACTGTGCGGTGTATATATACAGGAGGAGTGGTACTGTGCAGTGTATATATACAGGAGGAGTGGCACTGTGCAGTGTATATATACAGGAGGAGTGGTACTGTGCAGTGTATATATATACAGGAGGAGTGGTACTGTGCAGTGTATATATATATACAGGAGGAGTGGTACTGTGCGGTGTATATATACAGGAGGAGCGGTACTGTGCAGTGTATATATACAGGAGGAGTGGTACTGTGCAGTGTATATATATACAGGAGGAGTGGTACTGTGCAGTGTATATATACAGGAGGAGTGGTACTATGCAGTGTATATATACAGGACAGGAGGAGTGGTACTGTGCAGTGTATATATACAGGAGGAGTTGTACTGTGCAGTGTATATATACAGGAGGAGTTGTATTGTGCAGTGTATATATACAGGACAGGAGGAGTGGTACTGTGCAGTGTATATATACAGGAGGAGTGGTACTGTGCAGTGTATATATACAGGATGAGTTGTACTGTGCAGTGTATATATACAGGAGGAGTTGTACTGTGCAGTGTATATATACAGGAGGAGTTGTACTGTGCAGTGTATATATACAGGAGGAGTGGTACTGTGCAGGGTATATATACAGGACAGGAGGAGTGGTACTGTGCAGTGTATATATACAGGAGGAGTGGTACTGTGCAGTGTATATATACAGGAGGAGTTGTACTGTGCAGTGTATATATACAGGAGGAGTTGTACTGTGCAGTGTATATATACAGGAGGAGCGGTACTGTGCAGTGTATATATACAGGAGGAGCGGTACTGTGCAGAGTGTATATATACAGGAGGAGTGGTACTGTGCAGTGTATATATACAGGACAGGAGGAGTGGTACTGTGCAGTGTATATATACAGGAGGAGTGGTACTGTGCAGTGTATATATACAGGAGGAGTTGTACTGTGCAGTGTATATATACAGGAGGAGTTGTACTGTGCAGTGTATATATACAGGAGGAGCGGTACTGTGCAGTGTATATATACAGGAGGAGCGGTACTGTGCAGTGTATATATACAGGAGGAGTGGTACTGTGCAGTGTATATATACAGGAGGAGTGGTACTGTGCAGTGTATATATACAGGAGGAGTGGTACTGTGCAGTGTATATATACAGGAGGAGTTGTACTGTGCAGTGTATATATACAGGAGGAGTGGTACTGTGCAGTGTATATATACAGGAGGAGTTGTACTGTGCAGTGTATATATACAGGAGGAGCGGTACTGTGCAGTGTATATATACAGGAGGAGTTGTACTGTGCAGTGTATATATACAGGAGGAGTGGTACTGTGCAGTGTATATATACAGGAGGAGTGGTACTGTGCAGTGTATATATACAGGAGGAGTTGTACTGTGCAGTGTATATATACAGGAGGAGTTGTACTGTGCAGTGTATATATACAGGAGGAGTGGTACTGTGCAGTGTATATATACAGGAGGAGTGGTACTGTGCAGTGTATATATACAGGAGGAGTGGTACTGTGCAGTGTATATACAGGAGGAGTTGTACTGTGCAGTGTATATATACAGGAGGAGTTGTACTGTGCAGTGTATATATACAGGAGGAGCGGTACTGTGCAGTGTATATACAGGACAGGAGGAGTTGTACTGTGCAGTGTATATATACAGGAGGAGTGATACTGTGCAGTGTATATATACAGGAGGAGTGGTACTGTGCAGTGTATATATACAGGAGGAGCGGTACTGTGCAGTGTATATATACAGGAGGAGCGGTACTGTGCAGTGTATATATACAGGAGGAGTTGTACTGTGCAGTGTATATATACAGGACAGGAGGAGTGGTACTGTGCAGTGTATATATACAGGAGGAGTGGTACTGTGCAGTGTATATATACAGGAGGAGTGGTACTGTGCAGTGTATATATACAGGAGGAGTGGTACTGTGCGGTGTATATATACAGGAGGAGTGGTACTGTGCAGTGTCTATATACAGGAGGAGTGGTACTGTGCAGTGTATATATACAGGAGGAGTGGTACTGTGCGGTGTATATATACAGGAGGAGTGGTACTGTGCAGTGTATATATACAGGAGGAGTGGTACTGTGCAGTGTATATATACAGGAGGAGTGGTACTGTGCAGTGTATATATACAGGAGGAGTGGTACTGTGCAGTGTATATATACAGGAGGAGTGGTACTGTGCGGTGTATATATACAGGAGGAGTGGTACTGTGCAGTGTATATATACAGGAGGAGCGGTACTGTGCAGTGTATATATACAGGAGGAGCGGTACTGTGCAGTGTATATATACAGGAGGAGTGGTACTGTGCAGTGTATATATACAGGAGGAGTGGTACTGTGCAGTGTATATATACAGGAGGAGTGGTACTGTGCAGTGTATATATACAGGAGGAGTGGTACTGTGCAGTGTATATATACAGGACAGGAGTGGTATTGTGCAGTGTATATATACAGGAGGAGTGGTACTGTGCAGTGTATATATACAGGAGGAGTGGTACTGTGCAGTGTATATATACAGGAGGAGTGGTACTGTGCAGTGTATATATATACAGGAGGAGTGGTACTGTGCAGTGTATATATACAGGAGGAGTGGTACTATGCAGTGTATATATACAGGAGGAGTGGTACTGTGCAGTGTATATATACAGGACAGGAGGAGTGGTACTGTGCAGTGTATATACAGGAGGAGTGGTACTGTGCAGTGTATATACAGGAGGAGTGGTACTGTGCAGTGTATATATATACAGGAGGAGTGGTCCTGTGCAGTGTATATATACAGGAGGAGTGGTACTGTGCAGTGTATATATACAGGAGGAGTGGTACTGTGCAGTGTATATATACAGGACAGGAGGAGTGGTACTGTGCAGTGTATATATACAGGAGGAGTGGTACTGTGCAGTGTATATATACAGGACAGGAGGAGTGGTACTGTGCAGTGTGTATATACAGGAGGAGTGGTACTGTGCAGTGTATATATACAGGACAGGAGGAGTGGTACTGTGCAGTGTATATATACAGGACAGGAGGAGTGGTACTGTGCGGTGTATATATACAGGAGGAGTGGTACTGTGCAGTGTATATAAACAGGAGGAGTGGTACTGTGCAGTGTATATATACAGGACAGGAGGAGTGGTACTGTGCAGTGTATATATACAGGAGGAGTGGTACTGTGCAGTGTATATATACAGGACAGGAGGAGTGGTACTGTGCAGTGTATATATACAGGAGGAGTGGTACTGTGCAGTGTATATATACAGGAGGAGTGGTACTGTGCAGTGTATATATATACAGGAGGAGTGGTCCTGTGCAGTGTATATATACAGGAGGAGTGGTACTGTGCAGTGTATATATACAGGAGGAGTGGTACTGTGCAGTGTATATATACAGGACAGGAGGAGTGGTACTGTGCAGTGTATATATACAGGAGGAGTGGTACTGTGCGGTGTATATATAGAGGAGGAGTGGTACTGTGCAGTGTATATATACAGGACAGGAGGAGTGGTACTGTGCAGTGTATATATACAGGAGGAGTGGTACTGTGCAGTGTATATATACAGGAGGAGTGGTACTGTGCAGTGTATATATACAGGAGGAGTGGTACTGTGCAGTGTATATATACAGGAGGAGTGGTACTGTGCAGTGTATATATACAGGACAGGAGGAGCGGTACTGTGCAGTGTATATATACAGGACAGGAGGAGTGGTACTGTGCAGTGTATATACAGGAGGAGTGGTACTGTGCAGGGTATATATACAGGAGGAGTGGTACTGTGCAGTGTATATATACAGGAGGAGTGGTACTGTGCAGTGTATATACAGGAGGAGTGGTACTGTGCAGTGTATATATACAGGAGGAGTGGTACTGTGCAGTGTATATATATACAGGAGGAGTGGTACTGTGCAGTGTATATACAGGAGGAGTGGTACTGTGCAGTGTATATATATACAGGAGGAGTGGTACTGTGCAGTGTATATATACAGGACAGGAGGAGTGGTACTGTGCAGTGTATATATACAGGACAGGAGGAGTGGTACTGTGCAGTGTATATACAGGAGGAGTGGTACTGTGCAGTGTATATACAGGAGGAGTGGTACTGTGCAGTGTATATATATACAGGAGGAGTGGTACTGTGCAGTGTATATATACAGGAGGAGTGGTACTGTGCAGTGTATATATACAGGACAGGAGGAGTGGTACTGTGCAGTGTATATACAGGAGGAGTGGTACTGTGCAGTGTATATATACAGGAGGAGTGGTACTGTGCAGTGTATATACAGGAGGAGTGGTACTGTGCAGTGTATATATACAGGAGGAGTGGTACTGTGCAGTGTATATATACAGGAGGAGTGGTACTGTGCAGTGTATATATACAGGAGGAGTGGTACTGTGCAGTGTATATATACAGGAGGAGTGGTACTGTGCAGTGTATATATACAGGAGGAGTGGTACTGTGCAGTGTATATATACAGGAGGAGTGGTACTGTGCAGTGTATATATACAGGACAGGAGGAGTGGTACTGTGCAGTGTATATATACAGGAGGAGTGGTACTGTGCAGTGTATATATACAGGAGGAGTGGTACTGTGCAGTGTATATATACAGGGGGAGTGGTACTGTACAGTGTATATATACAGGAGGAGGGGTACTGTGCAGTGTATATATACAGGACAGGAGGAGTGGTACTGTGCAGTGTATATATACAGGACAGGAGGAGTGGTACTGTGCAGTGTGTATATACAGGACAGGAGGAGTGGTGCTGTGCAGTGTATATATACAGGACAGGAGGAGTGGTACTGTGCAGTGTATATATACAGGACAGGAGGAGTGGTGCTGTGCAGTGTATATATACAGGACAGGAGGAGTGGTACTGTGCAGTGTATATATACAGGACAGGAGGAGTGGTACTGTGCAGTGTATATATACAGGACAGGAGGAGTGGTGCTGTGCAGTGTATATATACAGGACAGGAGGAGTGGTACTGTGCAGTGTATATATACAGGACAGGAGGAGTGGTACTGTGCAGTGTGTATATACAGGACAGGAGGAGTGGTGCTGTGCAGTGTATATATACAGGACAGGAGGAGTGGTACTGTGCAGTGTATATATACAGGACAGGAGGAGTGGTACTGTGCAGTGTATATACACAGGAGGAGTGGTTCTGTGCAGTGTATATATACAGGAGGAGTGGTACTGTGCAGTGTATATATACAGGAGGAGTGGTACTGTGCAGTGTATATATACAGGAGGAGTGGTACTGTGCAGTGTATATATACAGGATAGGAGGAGGGGTACTGTGCAGTGTATATATACAGGACAGGAGGAGTGGTACTGTGCAGTGTATATATACAGGAGGAGTGGTACTGTGCAGTGTATATATACAGGAGAGGAGGAGTGGTACTGTGCAGTGTATATATACAGGAGGAGTGGTGCTGTGCAGTGTATATATACAGGAGGAGTGGTACTGTGCAGTGTATATATACAGGACAGGAGGAGTGGTACTGTGCAGTGTATATATACAGGAGGAGTGGTGCTGTGCAGTGTATATATACAGGAGGAGTGGTACTGTGCAGTGTATATATACAGGAGGAGTGGTACTGTGCAGTGTATATATACAGGACAGGAGGAGTGGTACTGTGCAGTGTATATACAGGAGGAGTGGTACTGTGCAGTGTATATATACAAGAGGAGTGGTACTGTGCAGTGTATATATACAGGACAGGAGGAGCGGTACTGTGCAGTGTATATATACAGGAGGAGCGGTACTGTGCAGTGTATATACAGGAGGAGCGGTACTGTGCAGTGTATATACAGGAGGAGTGGTACTGTGCAGTGTATATATACAGGAGGAGTGGTACTGTGCAGTGTATATACAGGAGGAGTGGTACTGTGCAGTGTATATATATACAGGAGGAGTGGTACTGTGCAGTGTATATATATACAGGAGGAGTGGTACTGTGCAGTGTATATATATACAGGAGGAGTGGTACTGTGCAGTGTATATATATACAGGAGGAGTGGTACTGTGCAGTGTATATATACAGGACAGGAGGAGCGGTACTGTGCAGTGTATATATACAGGAGGAGCGGTACTGTGCAGTGTATATACAGGAGGAGCGGTACTGTGCAGTGTATATATACAGGAGGAGTGGTACTGTGCAGTGTATATATACAGGAGGAGTGGTACTGTGCAGTGTATATATACAGGAGGAGTGGTACTGTGCAGTGTATATATATACAGGAGGAGTGGTACTGTGCAGTGTATATATATACAGGAGGAGTGGTACTGTGCAGTGTATATATATACAGGAGGAGTGGTACTGTGCAGTGTATATATACAGGAGGAGAGGTACTGTGCAGTGTATATATACAGGAGGAGTGGTACTGTGCAGTGTATATATATACAGGAGGAGTGGTACTGTGCAGTGTATATATATACAGGAGGAGCGGTACTGTGCAGTGTATATATATACAGGAGGAGTGGTACTGTGCAGTGTATATATATACAGGAGGAGTGGTACTGTGCAGTGTATATATACAGGAGGAGTGGTACTGTGCAGTGTATATATACAGGAGGAGTGGTACTGTGCAGTGTATATATACAGGAGGAGTGGTACTGTGCAGTGTGTATATATACAGGAGGAGTGGTACTGTGCAGTGTATATATACAGGAGGAGTGGTACTGTGCAGTGTATATATACAGGAGGAGTGGTACTGTGCAGTGTATATATATACAGGAGGAGTGGTACTGTGCAGTGTATATATACAGGAGGAGTGGTACTGTGCAGTGTATATATATACAGGAGGAGTGGTACTGTGCGATGTAGTTACTTACCTAAGGTTTTCGCTGTCCGCTTGTGTCGCTTATGAACTAAGATCATTGTTTTTCAGTATTTTAAACTCTTTCACTTTCAGTCTTCGTCATAAAGTGCTGTGTGAGCGTTACCATATCTCATTGCTTAGTGGGTGGTGGTTATTTAATACTGAAGGTAACATTTACATGTTCTGTAACTGTGACATCTACCAAATTAGTTGTACTGAATTATCACTGTGTTATCTGTGGTGTTACATAGGACTGCAGGCGACATCTACTATATTATCTGTACTCAGAGAGTTATCACTGTGTTATCCGTGGCGTTACATAGGACTGCAGGTGACATCTACTACATTATCTGTACTCAGAGAGTTATCACTGTGTTATCCGTGGCGTTACATAGGACTGCAGGTGACATCTACTACATTATCTGTACTCAGAGAGTTATCACTGTGTTATCCGTGGTGTTACATAGGACTGCAGGTGACATCTACTACATTATCTGTACTCAGAGAGATATCACTGTGTTATCTGTAGTGTTACATAGGACTGCAGGTGACATCTACTACATTATCTGTACTCAGAGAGTTATCACTGTGTTATCTTTCGTGTTACATAGGACTGCAGGTGACATCTACTACATTATCTGTACTCAGAGAGTTATCACTGTGTTATCTGTGGTGTTACATAGGACTGCAGGTGAGACCCACTGCATTTTCTCTTCTCAGAGAGTTACCAGCATGTTGCACTGTTTGGACTTCCAGAAATTGAATATTTAACCCATGACATACAACTTGCTGGATCTTTGTGCCCGCATTCTCCACCATATGTGACAGGATTAGAGATTTAGCTCACTGGATCGCCTTCTTCTGGGCAAGACAAGCACTACATTTGGTATCAAATGATCTTATGCACTTACCCATGTCCACCAATGTTAAATATCACAATTTATCAAAGGGGGAAATGACTAGTTTAGGGAATCTTGAAAAGGACCACACCATTACGATAAAACCCCGACAACGTAGTTGTCATGAACACACCAGAACACAAATTCCTATGTCTCTAACTGCTAGATATGAGATATTACCACAAAATCTAACAAACGAGTTACTTAGGGATCTAATAAACATGGTCAATGAAGGGTATGAATCTGGGGTGCTTGATAGCAATAAATAAGATTTCCTGACCCCTATCTACCCGGTAATGGTCACATTTTATTGCCTGCTGCAAATCCACAAGGGTCTAAACCCTCTGAAAGACAGACCTATTGTGGCACAGAATCTCGGTATATACCTTGATCGGGTCCTAAGACCATTTGTTGTGGCCCAAAACTCGTACGTGCCTGATACAATCGATCTCCTCAGAAGGCTGAACGTTATGTCTAGACCAGACATGATTTGGGGGAGTATAAATGTTGAGGCACAGTTTTCATCTTTTCCCCATAATGAAGGCCTATTGGCTGTGGACCATTACTTACAAACAAGAGGCTGCCAATATAAAAGACATAACAACTTCACTTTAAGGGCCTTGAATTCCGTCTTGTTAATAACATGTTCCTGTTCGACAACAAAAACTTCCACCAGCTTAGTGGCACATCAATGGGGAGCCCCTGTGCCCCCACTTATGCTAATCTGCTCCTAGGCTGGTGGGAAGAAAAAGGTGTGTTCAGTGAAATATCACATGCCCCCGAGGATAGGGTGGCATTATGGCTACGCTATATAGATTACATGTTTGTCATATGGAGGGGCACCGAGAGTTTGGGGACTTCATGAAAGGACTCAACATGATGACCTGGGACTTCACGTATGAAGTAAAACGATCGTGTTTAGCGTTCCTTGTTGTCCTTGTCCAAAGACATGAGAATGGCTATTTGATCACAACAAGCAATTATCGCAAGCCAACAGCCACCAATTACCTTCTGAGGTGGAATCGTGGCCATCTAAGACCCCTTAAGAGGGAGTTGGGAGTTGTAGTGTGCCAATGGGCATCTCATGTATGGAGACAGCGCAGACCCAGGTAACATGTATTAGGCACAGGGTGTTGGTTCTACACAATGTTATAAATTCTTTTTATTACGGGCACATATGCAGCATTGGCATTTGCCATCATATGGCTCTATAGTGGTTTATTAGCTGCATGTTTTTTTTAAACTGCAGGTTACTCTATTACTAATGTATTTGTAACACCTCAGGGTCCTGGTTGCTACAGTGGCATTGCTTTCCTCACGGGGAGAGTGATGTCACGTTTGGAAGCAAGCGAAGATGTCTTCTATCAGGTAACCACAACCAAACAACATGTTCACACTCCAGGCCAAAAGGGGGAGCTTTAAACCTGGTTTAAGGGGAACTTCCCTATATATACATTCTGGTCTGGAGGGAAAGTCAGACAGTTAGTGCCTGACAGCAGACTGGAGCAGTCTGAGGCAGAGAGACGTGTTAGGGGCCGTGCAACCTGAGACACTGCAGCTCCCGGATTGAGAGAGTACGAGAGAAAGAACAGTGTTTAGTGAGAGTGCAGGAGAGCAAATCACAGGAGAGTGACACCAGGGTAGTGTCAGGAACATAAGGTATTTGATGTCCCTTAAAGCTGAGTAGACACACACTGTGGGCCATTCCGACCCCCCTTCTCACTTTGCCTGCTGTGTGTGTGAATCCTAAAACCCTCATTTCCTCCTCCCAGAAGAATTTTTATTGCTTTTAGTTGCAAATACCAGGCTCTGCGAAAACTACTTATTTCCTCCTCCCAACTGGTACTGGCTGAAACTGGTATATAGAAGCTAGGAGCTTCAATTGTTCTATTAGAGTGATATATATTGACACCGATCCACACTAGGGTTATAAGAATTATATATTCCGGATGTCCATCGATAGAACTATCACTCACTGGAAGCGCGAGTAGCTAAATGCAACGAGTGCAAAGTGCGGATTTCTCAGTAAGCAGTTCAGGTAATCGCTCCGCATTTACACTTAAAGGAACGCCCCTGATGTGGGGAACCTCATGGGCATGGTGTCGTACATATGCGAGGTTCACACAGCAAGCTATGCATAAAAATAGTTACCATAGCTGTAAGTAAAGAGGAGGTTTCAGCTTCTAAGTGATGTCACCTCAGGGGGAGTGCCTGGGTCTGGGCTAGAATAACTTACTGAGACCAGCATTCTGGGAGTGTCTTCTGTCCAGGGTCTTGTTGCTGTGCAGATGTACAGTACAGACCAAAAGTTTGGACACACCTTCTCATTCAAAGATGTTTCTGTATTTTCATGACTAAGAAAATTGTACATTCACAATGAAGGCAACAAAACTATGAATTAACGCATGTGGAATTATATACTTAACAAAAAAAGTTTGAAACAACTGAAAATATGTCTTATATTCTAGGTTCTTCCTAGAAGCCACCTTTTGCTTTGATGACTGCTTTGCACACTCTTGGCATTCTCTTGATGAGACAGACTTTTGGTCTGTACTGTATGATGCATCTGGATATATGGAAGCCCTTTCTCCTCCATAGCACGCGGCCAGTCACAAGCTGAAATGATCTGAACGCTATGTAAGTGTTTTACAATGTTAATCCCTTTTTTATTTGTAATCTGTAATGTACACATGATTTTGTCTTCTTTATAGTATCTTTTATACTTTGTAAACACTGCCTACCTTTTTATGGAGAGACAAGAGACAATTTTTCCATAACTAGCATTGCAGTATCTACCGTTATACATCTATACGGGATATTTATCACTTTTTGCTCTTTGCATAGCTTATGAAGTTAATCCCATAATCCAAATATTTTTAAAGGCAAATAAACAGCACTTCAATCATGGATGCTTGCATAGAGTTACCTAACGAGGTACGAAGTGACACGTAGGGCAGTGGATAAAAGTATTATTGATCTTTATTGAAACAATATTTTTCACGTAACATTAAAAGACAGGATGATAGAATAAATTAGACCTCCAAAAAAGGATCAGGATGTGACACAGCAAAGGATTTTTAAAGTGAATATGTACAATATACAGTGGGGCAAAAAAGTATTTAGTCAGTCAGCAATAGTGCAAGTTCCACCACTTAAAAAGATGAGAGGCGTCTGTAATTTACATCATAGGTAGACCTCAACTATGGGAGACAAACAGAAAAAAAAAGTCCAGAAAATCACATTGTCTGTTTTTTTTATCATTTTATTTGCATATTATGGTGGAAAATAAGTATTTGGTCAGAAACAAAATTTCATCTCAATACTTTGTAATATATCCTTTGTTGGCAATGACAGAGGTCAAACGTTTTCTGTAAGTCTTCACAAGGTTGCCACACATTGTTGTTGGTATGTTGGCCCATTCCTCCATGCAGATCTCCTCTAGAGCAGTGATGTTTTTGGCTTTTCGCTTGGCAACACGGACTTTCAACTCCCTCCAAAGCTTTTCTATAGGGTTGAGATCTGGAGACTGGCTAGGCCACTCCAGGACCTTGAAATGCTTCTTACGAAGCCACTCCTTCGTTGCCCTGGCGGTGTGCTTTGGATCATTGTCATGTTGAAAGACCCAGCCACGTTTCATCTTCAATGGCCTTGCTGATGGAAGGAGGTTTGCACTCAAAATCTCACGATACATGGCCCCATTCATTCTTTCATGTACCCGGATCAGTCGTCCTGGCCCCTTTGCAGAGAAACAGCCCCAAAGCATGATGTTTCCACCACCATGCTTTACAGTAGGTATGGTGTTTGATGGATGCAACTCAGTATTCTTTTTCCTCCAAACACGACAAGTTGTGTTTCTACCAAACAGTTCCAGTTTGGTTTCATCAGACCATAGGACATTCTCCCAAAACTCCTCTGGATCATCCAAATGCTCTCTAGCAAACTTCAGACGGGCCCGGACATGTACTGGCTTAAGCAGTGGGACACGTCTGGCACTGCAGGATCTGAGTCCATGGTGGCGTAGTGTGTTACTTATGGTAGGCCTTGTTACATTGGTCCCAGCTTTCTGCAGTTCATTCACTAGGTCCCCCCGCGTGGTTCTGGGATTTTTGCTCACCGTTCTTGTGATCATTCTGACCCCACGGGGTGGGATTTTGCGTGGAGCCCCAGATCGAGGGAGATTATCAGTGGTCTTGTATGTCTTCCATTTTCTAATTATTGCTCCCACTGTTGATTTCTTCACTCCAAGCTGGTTGGCTATTGCAGATTCAGTCTTCCCAGCCTGGTGCAGGGCTACAATTTTGTTTCCGGTGTCCTTTGACAGCTCTTTGGTCTTCACCATAGTGGAGTTTGGAGTCAGACTGTTTGAGGGTGTGCACAGGTGTCTTTTTATACTGATAACAAGTTTAAACAGGTGCCATTACTACAGGTAATGAGTGGAGGAAAGAGGAGACTCTTAAAGAAGAAGTTACAGGTCTGTGAGAGCCAGAAATCTTGATTGTTTGTTTCTGACCAAATACTTATTTTCCACCATAATATGCAAATAAAATGTTAAAAAAACAGACAATGTGATTTTCTGGATTTTTTTTCTCAGTTTGTCTCCCATAGTTGAGGTCTACCTATGATGTAAATTACAGACGCCTCTCATCTTTTTAAGTGGTGGAACTTGCACTATTGCTGACTGACTAAATACTTTTTTGCCCCACTGTATCTGTGTTAGGTATAGTATCCCTATAGGAAATTTGAATGGACTTAGCATATGGGTGGACATAAATAATGTCTCTTGGGAAGGGAAAACCCCCTTTTTTTAATTAATGCAGTCCTATATCAAATAAAATGAAGAGTAATAAGTAGCAGGATATATTAATGAACACCCTTTTCTCAGGAAATGACCATACATATAACACAGCTTATGTCATACTTCTAATCAAATCAGGGGTGGTCTAAAAGTAGAAAAAGTGTATGTTTCCTATAGGAAAGGAAACTGGTATCAGACAATTTAGAGATGGTCACTAAGTGGCCATAAAGTCTAGCGTCTGAGAAGTTAGTACATATGAAAAAAAGGCCACACAAGACGTGAAAAACCGATCAATAGGCTGTGAATTATTACTTGAGAAGGAGAGGGGGAGATGATGCAGGGTGTGGGAGGAGGGTCCCATCCCGCGCCCGACGAGCGCCGTTTCACCTTGCAGCTTCTTCAAACCAGAGGGGCGTAATGGAGACCAGGAGGTCCAATTTATTCCATCATCCTGTCTTTTCATGTTATGTGATTTTAAAAAATATTGTTTCAATAAAGATCAATAATACTTTTATCCACTGCCCTACGTGTCACTTCGTACCTCGTTAGGTAACTCTATGCAATCATTGCTTGTGAAGTGTGTAGTTCTACCTTTTTATGGAGTAAAATATAAAATTATTAGCTTGTCTCTTCCTGCTCTAAACGAACTGTCGCGTCCTCTGAAGTGAATTACGCTACTGATTTGGGTTGGCTCCAGACCTGTTAATTCTTAGGAAAATGGAGCTGGTGGCAGCATACCTTGTTCTGTGCATTTGGAAATCTGTGTAGCGATGGCGTTGATAATTATTGTTCCTGCCTGAGTGGGAGTAGTTATATCGCCCTCGCTGCAGCGTGTCCATTACCCAGTACATAGCAGGCAGCCTTTCTGGTTACCCTAGGTGCAATACCTAGTCTGACCTGAGGATAAGGTGGGCGCCAGAGAGCAAGTTCCAAAACGGAACTAGGAAGTGGTATATAGATAAATCCCCTTCAGAAGGAACCAGGGGCAACCAAAAAACCCCTGTTCGTGACAAATTGGTGTGAGTGGTGGGGATGATAAAGGTATCCCCTCCCCGTGAACCGTGACAGATTGGTGGGATCCGTGACAAATTGTTGGCAGCACGGTGTTAACCGTGACAGGGAGGATAGTAGTGTTTAGGCTATCTCCCTGCAGAGCACAGATTCCCGGTAGCCAGAAGAGGTTGTGTCAGACTCTAGGAGGCACAGCAGAAACTAGCAGGACAGCTGGATTATTACATGTAACCTGTCTGCTCTAATACCCAGGATTCACAGTGACACATAGAGCCCGGGTCATGATAGAGACCCTGTAAAAAGGCCCGAACCACCTATCATACGGGTTTATGTCCCATCTTCATGGAGGACAGAGAGAACTGTGAGGACCTTGATAGAAGCCATCGGCAGTAAGGGACTACACCACAGCGCTGGTAGGAAGGCTTCTAACTCCACCTGGTAGAGGGGACTCTGGATTCGCTTCCAAGCTGGCCGGACCTTGCCTGCCCTGTGATCTGGTGCCGTGGACTGTGGCTGCCTGAAGATTACAGTAAACCAGGTAAAGAGACTGCAATCCTGTGCCCTCGTTCTTTACTGCACCATTCACCATCTTCTATCTACACTCTGGGAAGCCCTGGGGACATACTTCACCTGTGGGAAGGTACACCATCTAGCTGCCATAACATCACCCCAGAAGACCCCTTTAAGCAGCGTCGGTCCCTACTGACCGAACACCACAGGTGGTGTCACGAACATAAACTTTATTCTTCACAACTCCCTTAAAAGACCTTTCCCTTTTACTTGAGCGCCCAGGGCTACGGATAGGGTTGCCGCCACCATGACAACCCGATACCGAGTACCCCACTCATATTGCCATATCCATCATGTATTGATAAGTAGAGCTGTATTTATACATTTTGGTGTTGTGCCTTCCCTATTATCTATAGTTAGCCTACCATACCTGCATATCTGTGCATATTGATGTGCGCAGATTGATACAGGATATATCTGGTTGCTCTGACAGTTGTTCCGGTGTATCTATGCACACTGCTCCAGCTAAACCTCCCCATGTAGACGTGGTCTACGGTTTGACGCACGCTGTTTTTTAAGAATTGTTTGTTTGTATTTTAAGATTGTTGAATGCATCAGATCGCTGCTGTGCAGCAGAAATGCAGGTGTGCTGTGAGCGCTGACCACAGGGTGGCGCTCACAGCTATCAGGGATCAGTTACCATAGAGGTCTCAAGGACCTCTATGGTTACCATTCTGATACATCGCTGACTTCCCATCATCTGACGGGGGTCGGCGATGCGCTCATTTCCGTCCGCGCGGCCGGAAGCGTCGGTTAAATGCCGCTGTCTGTGTTTGACAGCGGCATTTAACTACTTAATAGCGGCGGGTTAATCGCGATTTCACCCGCCGCTATTGCGTGCACATGTCAGCTGTTCAATACAGGTGACATGTCCCGGCTTTGATGCGGGCTCACCGCCGGAGGTACATCAAAGCGGGGGATCCGACCTCGGACGTACTATCCAGTCCGAGGTCAGAAAGGGGTTAAACTTTTATATGTCACCCTCTTTTTTAAATGATCATAATAAAATATTTCATTGTACTTCATGTCTAAGCCTCAGTCTCCCTACGCAGCCAGTGTTTGGGATTTTTGTATGAGCATGTGACTAAATTACGGTAGCAAAAAAATTTAGAATTCCCCGCCACGGAAATATATGATTTTAATATCTGAATGAAGGGCTTATCGTATAATGTCTGTGTTCACACCCGGCGGCAAAATCACTTCTCCATAACATGTATTGGGTACAGATTACGACATCTTATCTGTGCGCATGCGCCGTTGTGAGCGCTTGTGTGCCTGTCCGGACCTTGCGGTTCATATGCTGGTTTTCCGGTGGATGTCTGCGGTCCAAAAACCAGAAGTAACAGAGATCAGTGGCCCAAAGTCTTTCCCTCTTTATAATACAAGTTACTTATTCAAATCAGTAATTATTGTCCATCTGAGTAATTGTTTTCTTCCACTAGTTTTTATTGTTTTAACATTTTAGTTAACAAATAAGCAGAGGTGTAGATTGTAAAAAGCGACTTAGTGGAGGTGGAAGGGGAAGATGGCAGAGAAGGGTGGTAGGATAGGAAGAAGGGGACAATAACTTTATTGGGGTAAAGGAAGACAAGATATAGGGGGAGGGGATGGGTGAAGAATGAGGAGAAATACTAATTTTTAGAAAATAATGTAAAAAATTAGCAAGATTTGTGTGCACAATGACGTTATCCTACAATAGTCTGCCAAATTGTACCCCGGTAATGGCCACGTTGTAATGAGGGTGCGGTGGGAAATCCTTATCTATACGTCTGCAGTGGGAGATCAGTGACCCAAAGCCTTTTCCCCCTTTCGAAAACACCGTTTTTTTGCAGCCTCTTTTACAATTATGCACCTCGGGGCTCTTCACCGCTTTCTTTATTATCAATGTGATCATTTTTGCTCATCACTAAACTTCTCAAAAACTTAAAAAGAAAAGATTCCAAATAAGAAGTTGCTGAATAAGCCAACACCAACTTCTGCCTAAAAGACCAAACAGTTTGAAGACGGAAACAACATCAACATCGAGAGGACGAGGAGATTCTTTCACTTTTACTTTGCCATCTGACGAGGAAACAAGCAGGTAAGATGATGCAGAAAGAGGGATGGAGGGGATAATTAGGGGTGAGGTGCCTCCTTCTCCATCTGTGCCCCCACTGAACATCTGCACTGTCCAGAGCCCCCACTGCAGACCCCACAGCTGGAGGGTCCACAGACTCTGACAACCAGAGGAGAGACTCAGGCTGAGCCTTTACAGTCTTGGTTGGGTTCACCTCTGATTCTCGGCAGATCGCTAAGTTGTGGGTAGATTTCCCGGAGATATTTGTGTAGGACCCTGCAGATTGTATTCTGCAGAGATCAGACCTCATGGTGCCCCTTCTGCTCCTGAGATGTCTACCCACCACCCCATCCACCATCCTGGATCTCTGTGGCACACGTGGCTGCGGTGGGAATTGCCCCTTATTAATTTTATCATTGTCATCCATGGTTTTACGGCGTTTACACCAAATATAATCTTTGCCGTGGGAGAATGTTGGTGAGCGGCCAGAGGAAATGTGAAATGCCGCAGATGTTTCACAGTGAGAACTTAGCCTTATTGCTACAATGGCCACCGGTCAGGTCAGGGATATTAGTGCGTAAGGTCTGGCATGAGGTCACACTAATGAGAGGATTGAAGGGGGTCACCGCATCTAAGCCTAAAGTACCGAGAATATACGAGAAAACTTTATATACTGGAATCCAGGCTCGGGGTTGAATGTAGAAGACATGGTCCTTATATGAAGGGGGAAACGTCATGTACTAAGCAAGAGCTGGAGGCGAATATGGAGATGAATAGTTGTCGATAAGAGACTACCAGGGTGGAGAGGCAGGGTGTGGAGGAGCGTGAGGAGGCCAGAAGATGCAATGAGGAGGTCTAGATATGGGAGCAGAAAGAACAGACCCATAAACAGCCATAGACAGCGATGTGGACGTATTCAGTGTCACATATGAAATTACGCCTGACTCTTACATTATTTACCGGTCCTGGAGGGGAAGAGGAGGTAATCTAATCAAATTTCCTGGCCAAATTTAGGCTAATCTGTTTTTTTTCCAGTTGATTCGCTCATCACTACCGATCAGTCATTACCCAAGCTGCAAACAACTTATCTGCAGACACAAGAAGTCAGACATACAGTAGAGGAAAAACAGCAAACCCCAAAGGTGGGCTCCCCCTCGGTCATGTCTTATAATAAAATGTTGTAAGGACAAATCAGAGTGGCCATACCTGTTGTGAATTCTGCTTTTGGGCTCCCTCCGGTGGTTGTAGGTGGTAATGCAGTTGTCCCTGGGTTGCAGTCCTGGTCAGGTGCATCTGCTGATTGCAGTTCTGACTGGGGTATTTAGGTGTGCTGGATTCATTAGTCCTTGCCAGTTGTCCATGGTTGTTGGGAGGTGTTGGACCTCTGTCTGGTTCCTCCTGCCTTGCTGCCAAATCAGCAAAGATAAGTGTCTGGTTTTGTTTCTGTGGCACACATGCTGTGTGCTTGATAATTCAGTGCTATTTATTTGTTTTTTTTCTTGTCCAGCTTAGATTGTGTCAGCATTTGCACAGTCTACTTGGATTCTCAGGAGTTGCAGATATACGTTCCACGTCTTTAGTTAGATGGTGGAATTTTTTGTATTTTCTGCTGTGGATATTTTGGGAAGGGTTTTAATACTGGCCACTTAGTATTCTGTCCTATCCTTTCCTATTTATCTAGAGTGCATCTTTTGCTAAATCCTGTTTTCTGCCTGCGTGTGTCTTTCCTCTCCTACTCACAGTCAATATTCGTGGGGGGCTGCCTATCCTTTGGGGTTCTGCTCTGAGGCAAGGTAGAATTCCTATTTCCATCTATAGGGGTATTTAGTCCTCAGGCTGTGTCGCGGTGTCAAGGGTTTGTTAGGTACACCCCACAGCTACTTCTAGTTGTGGTGTTAGTTCAGGATTTGCGGTCAGTACAGTTACCACCAACTCCAGAGAAAGATTCATGCGGCTCCAAGGTCACCGGATCATAACACATACCGCCCTTACAAGAGACTAGTATAGTTCCGCTAATATTCCTGACTAGCAGCTCTATAATGGCGAACAGCACAATGCCTCTAGAATTCCTAACCTGCAGCTCCATATCAATGGTAATCTCAATGTCCCTATATTTCTTTGCCAGAACCCACATATTAACTACCACAGTGCCCCTATATATCACAGTTAGGACCCCCATAAAGACACCTACCACAGTGCAGCTATAATTCCCAGCCAGCACCCCCAAAATGGCAGCCATCACAGTACACTTATAAATCCTAGCCAACAAATGCTGGGATACTGAAATGAAACGTTATCAGGAGGCAAAGTCTGTAGTCACTGCTATGGCCTCTACCCCCTCCCTGAAATGAAGCATCGTGACGCTCGTTTCAGGGGCTGGGCTAGTCACTGCATGATGTGCACTGTGTGATGTGCACAATGACAGTGCACTCTCCTGCCGACTGTGCAATGTGCACAATGACAGTGCACTCTCCTGCCGACTGTGCAATGTGCACAATGACAGTGCACTCAATCGCCAACTTAGATTGGCAATAATAATCCAGTAACAGAGCGCACTGTCAGTGCACGTTGTAAACTGAATATCTGGAGTACAAAGACCAGTGATGTCACTTGTGGGGGATTCTCAAATTAAGTATCATCAAAAAATAAAGAAAAGCAGTTAGGTAGTGTCATTAGGAAAGGATCAGAAATTTTGAATTCAAGTATCGTAGTAAATAGTTTTCATTATGGATTTAAACAGGGATTTAGGATGAAAAATAATTTGACTTTCAGAACACCCCTTTTATTCTAATTTAGAATTAGTTGTTTCAACTCACAATGGATTAATTAATGCTTTAATGAATCTTCTTCCTGTGTGATCTCCCTTTTCCAGCAGCGAATATGGGAGACGTGGATCTAAAACAGAGGATCCTGACCTACCAGTTGGAAGGCTCTAGCTTAGGAGATCTTGGCTACACACGTATCTTGCTCCAATTTTGTGGATTTGCCGGCCATGGCAAATCCTCACTCATCAACTCCTTCATTTATACCTTAAATGGTGGAAAGTTCTCAGTGTCTGCCCCAGTGGCCAAAGGAGAGGAGAAAAATGGAGGAGCGTGCACTGTGGAGAGAATACCATATGGGCTCACAGACATCATCACAATGGTGGACAATCGAGGCTTTGGCAAAGCAGACAGCTTTGAGAGAGAAGAAGTTTATTCCCAGATGGGTAAGTCCTCCGAGAAGGCTACAGTGAGGGACAGAGATTTGCTGCTGGCCAAGATTAAGGCATATCCTGCCGGGACATGTCGGCCAGTTCATGGCTCTTGTGTCTTTTGATGCCTTATTTTAATCATGATGGAGCAAACATTAAGTCTTATAGGATTATCTCTGCATTGCTGGACTCTTTGTAAGTTTCGGTCTGTAGATCCAGGTAGATGTCCGAGCAACCGGAGGGTCCTCAGAACACTATTTGTCAGCTGTACATGTGTGAGCAGGTTGCGGGATGTAGTGAAGCAAAGGAGACAGACTAAGGGTTAACAAATTAAACAATTTAATTAACAGGGTAAATAAACTCCTCACAGGGAGATAGATGGTTAAATGTGAGTAGCAAATGCCGGATAATAACAGTCCAATTATTAAACTTATCGTGTCCTTTATGGTCCTCCACCGCAGATTATACCATGGGGGTTGTTGCACCAGCAACGGCCGGGGAGATGTCCACAGATGGGGTCCTTCAAACGATGGTCCGTCTTCGGGCGGCAACGTGCGGTCTCCGGTTTTACCTGTTGAGCCCCTAGTCCATGAGCCTGTGAAGTCAAAGCAAACAGGGCCGCAGCAATCCCTTGGTTAAGCATGGGCTGATGTGAAACAGATGGCAGAGAGGGCCGTAAGCTACTGTCCTTTACTCGGCTCTCGCTTCTTCGCACATGCGCGGAAATCACAGTCACTGGGTGCAAGGCGCTCTTTACTCTCACTGTCCCACTAGCGGTACCGGGAGCTATCAATTGCAGCCCGTCGCAGCGCCGGTGCTCTGTGTGCGGAGCATGCTTCTCGTACTGCATCTCTCTTACTGACGGTGGGAAACTCTGCCTCATTTCGAGCACTTTTCACTTCATTTCCGGTTCACCCAGGCCCCCTCCTTCCAGGTCATGGCACCTGTCCGGTCCCCTATTCCTTACCCCGGGCAATAGGAGACGCAGCCTCGATAGTTCTGGGCTCGGTTCAGTACAGATACCCGCAGCTCGGTCTTCCTCCTTACACCTGTACATAGGGTTAGTTAGTTATGTTGGTTAGTAATAATAATAAATAATAATAATCTTTATTTATATAGCGCCAGCATATTCCACAGCACTTTATAGTTTAAGGCCACATTCACACGTTGCGTTCTGTCCTGCGGGTTCTCCCGCAGCGGATTTGATAAATCTGCAGGGCAAACTCGCTGCGGTTATCCCTGCAGATTTATCGCGGTTTGTCCTGCGGGTTCCGCTGCGGGATTTTACCCCTACTATTGATGCTGCATATGCAGCAATATGCAGCATCAATAGTAATGTTAAAAATAATAAAATAATTATATACTTACCCTCTGACGTCCCGATCGCCTCGGCGCTGCAGGCGGCGGTCCGGTTCCAAAGATGCTGTGCGACCAGGACCTTCGGTGACGTCACGGTCATGTGACCGCGACGTCACCGAAGGTCCTGGTCGCATAGCAAACCTGAGACCGGACGGCCGCGTGCAGCGCTGAGACTTCAGAGGTGAGTATATCATTATTTTTTATTTTAATTCTTTTTTTTTTACCACAAATATGGTTCCCGGGGCCTGGAGGAAAGTCTCCTCTCCTCCACCCCGGGTATAACCCGCACATTATCCGCTTACTTCCCGCATGGTGGGCACAGCCCCATGCGGGAAGTAAGCGGATCAATGCATTTCTATGGGTACAGAATCGCTGCGATTCTGCACAAAGAAGTGACATGGTCCTTCTTTTTTTCCGCAGCAATTCTGCGCGGTTTTTTTCGGGATTTTCCGCATCATGTGCACTGCGGTTTTTGTTTTCCATAGGGTAACATTGTACTGTACCCTGCATGGAAAACAGCTGCGGACCCGCAGCGGCAAAATCGCCGCGGTTCCGCAGTAAAAACCGCATAGTGTGAACAGGGCCTAACAGTTTCAAACACAATAGTCATAAGTAACAATGTTAACAATACAATAATTAAAGCACAATAAGCCGCCCCTGCCCGTGAGAGCTTACAATCTACAATGAGGTGGGGGAGATACAAAGTACAGGTGTGTATTTACAATGATGTATTTACAATGAGGGTCCGGCCATCTTCAGGGGTTGGGTAATAGATAGGGATGGTGAATGGGCTACACACACACAAACATAAAATTAGTTTGATTACTGAATGTGATAGGTCGCTCTGAACAAATGTGTTTTGAGCGAGCGCCTAAAACTATGCGAGTTGTGGATGGTCCTAATATCTTGGGGTAGAGCATTCCAGAGGATTGGCGCAGCACGGGAGAAGTCTTGGAGTCGGGAGTGGGAGGTACGGATTAGTGCAGAGGTTAGTCGAAAGTCATTTGCAGAGGGCAGCGGTCGGCTAGGCCGATAGACAGAAATGAGGGAGGAGATATAAGGGGGCCGCACTGTGGAGAGCTTTGTGGGTGAGAATAAGTACTATGAATTGTATCCTGTAATGAATGGGCAGCCAGTGTAACAACTGGCGAAGAGCGGACGCCTCCAAGTAATGATTAGCCAGATGGACGACCCTGGCTGCTGCATTAAGGATGGACTGGAGAGGGGAAAGTTGAGTGAGGGGGAGGCCAATTAATAGAACGTTACAGTAGTCCAGGCGGGAGAGGATCAGGGCGACAGTGAGGGTTTTTGTTGTTTCCTTGGTGAGAAAAGGGCGGATTCTAGAGATGTTCTTTAGGTACGAGCGGGCAAGAGATTGTATATGTAACATAGTAACATAGTTAGTAAGGCCGAAAAAAGACATTTGTCCATCCAGTTCAGCCTATATTCCATCATAATAAATCCCCAGATCTATGTCCTTCTACAGAACCTAATAATTGTATGATACAATATTGTTCTGCTCCAGGAAGACATCCAGGCCTCTCTTGAACCCCTCGACTGAGTTTGCCATCACCACCTCCTCAGGCAAGCAATTCCAGATTCTCACTGCCCTAACAGTAAAGAATCCTCTTCTATGTTGGTGGAAAAACCTTCTCTCCTCCAGACGCAAAGAATGCCCCCTTGTGCCCGTCACCTTCCTTGGCATAAACAGATCCTCAGTGAGATATTTGTATTGTCCCCTTATATACTTATACATGGTTATTAGATTGCCCCTCAGTCGTCTTTTTTCTAGACTAAATAATCCTAATTTTGCTAATCTATCTGGGTATTGTAGTTCTCCCATCCCCTTTATTAATTTTGTTGCCCTCCTTTGTACTCTCTCTAGTTCCATTATATCCTTCCTGAGCACCGGTGCCCAAAACTGGACACAGTACTCCATGTGCGGTCTAACTAGGGATTTGTACAGAGGCAGTATAATGCTCTCATCATGTGTATCCAGACCTCTTTTAATGCACCCCATGATCCTGTTTGCCTTGGCAGCTGCTGCCTGGCACTGGCTGCTCCAGGTAAGTTTATCATTAACTAGGATCCCCAAGTCCTTCTCCCTGTCAGATTTACCCAGTGGTTTCCCGTTCAGTGTGTAATGGTGATATTGATTCCTTCTTCCCATGTGTATAACCTTACATTTATCATTGTTAAACCTCATCTGCCACCTTTCAGCCCAAGTTTCCAACTTATCCAGATCCATCTGTAGCAGAATACTATCTTCTCTTGTATTAACTGCTTTACATAGTTTTGTATCATCTGCAAATATCGATATTTTACTGTGTAAACCTTCTACCAGATCATTAATGAATATGTTGAAGAGAACAGGTCCCAATACTGACCCCTGCGGTACCCCACTGGTCACAGCGACCCAGTTAGAGACTATACCATTTATAACCACCCTCTGCTTTCTATCACTAAGCCAGTTACTAACCCATTTACACACATTTCCCCCCAGACCAAGCATTCTCATTTTGTGTACCAACCTCTTGTGCGGCACGGTATCAAACGCTTTGGAAAAATCGAGATATACCACGTCCAATGACTCACCGTGGTCCAGTCTATAGCTTACCTCTTCATAAAAACTGATTAGATTGGTTTGACAGGAGTGATTTCTCATAAACCCATGCTGATATGGAGTTAAACAGTTATTCTCATTGAGATAATCCAGAATAACATCCCTCAGAAACCCTTCAAATATTTTACCAACAATAGAGGTTAGACTTACTGGCCTATAATTTCCAGGTTCACTTTTAGAGCCCTTTTTGAATATTGGCACCACATTTGCTATGCGCCAGTCCTGCGGAACAGACCCTGTTGCTATAGAGTCCCTAAAAATAAGAAATAATGGTTTATCTATTACATTACTTAGTTCTCTTAGTACTCGTGGGTGTATGCCATCCGGACCCGGAGATTTATCTATTTTAATCTTATTTAGCCGGTTTCGCACCTCTTCTTGGGTTAGATTGGTGACCCTTAATATAGGGTTTTCATTGTTTCTTGGGATTTCACCTATATATGGGAGGTGAAGGAGAGATCGGAGTCAAACATAACACCCAGACAGCGCGCCAGCTGCCGGGGTGTTATTATGGTGCCACCCACGGAGAGGGAAAGGTCACATTTAGGGAGGTTAGTAGATGGCGGGAGCAGAAGAAGTTCAGTTTTGGAGAGGTTGAGTTTCAGATAGAGAGCGGACATGATGTTGGAGACTGCAGACAGACAGTCAGTGGTGTTCTGTAGTACAGCGGGGGTAAGGTCAGGGGATGACGTGTATAGTTGTGTGTCATCAGCATAAAGATGGTACTGAAAGCCAAATCTGCTGATGGTCTGTCCAATTGGGGCTGTGTAGAGGGAGAAGAGAAGGGGGCCAAGGACTGAGCCCTGAGGTACCCCGGACAGCGAGAGGAAGAGTGTTATGACCTGGTGGTCAGGACAATAATGGACCTGGTGGTTAAGAGCACACGGAATGACCTGATAGTTACTGATAATAAGGACGAGCTCTGGGACGTGGGAACTCTGCTGACCGCAATCCCTAAACCTATCAAACACACTAGAAATAGCCGTGGATTGCGCCTAACGCTCCCTATGCAACTCGGCACAGCCTAAGAAACTAGCTAGCCCTGAAGATAGAAAAATAAAGCCTACCTTGCCTCAGAGAAATTCCCCAAAGGAAAAGGCAGCCCCCCACATATAATGACTGTGAGTAAAGATGAAAATACAAACACAGAGATGAAATAGATTTAGCAAAGTGAGGCCCGACTTACTGAACAGACCGAGGATAGGAAAGGTTACTTTGCGGTCAGCACAAAAACCTACAAAAAGACCACGCAGAGGGCGCAAAAAGACCCTCCGCACCGACTCACGGTGCGGAGGCACTCCCTCTGCGTCCCAGAGCTTCCAGCAAGCAAGACAACAAATTAAATAGCAAGCTGGACAGAAAAATAGAAAACCAAAGAAATACAAGCTGGAACTTAGCTTCTGATGGGAAGACAGGTCACAAGAACGATCCAGGAGTGAACTAGACCAATACTGGAACATTGACAGGTGGCATAGAGCAAAGATCTAAGTGGAGTTAAATAGAGCAGCAGCTAACGAATTAACCTAGTCACCTGTGAAACTCAGAAACACCCACCAGAGGAAGTCCATGGACAGAACCAGCCGAAGTACCATTCATGACCACAGGAGGGAGCCCGACAACGGAATTCACAACAGTACCCCCCCCCCCCTTGAGGAGGGGTCACCGAACCCTCACCAGAGCCCCCAGGCCGACCAGGATGAGCCAAATGAAAGGCACAAACCAGATCGGCAGCATGAACATCAGAGGCAAAAACCCAGGACTTATCTTCCTGACCATAACCCTTCCACTTGACCAGGTACTGGAGTTTCCGTCTCGAAACACGAGAATCTAAAATCTTCTCCACCACATACTCCAACTCCCCCTCTACTAACACCGGGGCAGGAGGATCAACGGATGGAACCACAGGCGCCACGTATCTCCGCAATAACGACCTATGGAACACATCCATGTATCATACAATTATTAGGTTCTGTAGAAGGACGTAGATCTGGGGATTTATTATGATGGAATATAGGCTGAACTGGATGGACAAATGTCTGTTTTTTTGGCCTTACTAACTATGTTACTATGTTACTATGTTACATTATGGATGGCAAAAGAAGCAGGAAGGGCCAAACGAAATGACACAGGATTGATAACCTCAGAAATCTTATACGGACCAATGAAACGAGGCTTAAACTTAGGAGAGGAAACCTTCATAGGAACATAACGAGATGACAACCAAACCAAATCCCCAACACGAAGTCGGGGACCCACACAGCGCCGGCGGTTAGCGAAACGTTGAGCCTTCTCCTGGGACAATGTCAAATTGTCCACCACATGAGTCCAAATCTGCTGCAACCTATCCACCACAGTATCTACACCAGGACAGTCTGAAGACTCAACCTGCCCTGAAGAGAAATGAGGATGGAAACCAGAATTGCAGAAAAACGGCGAAACCAAAGTAGCCGAGCTGGCCCGATTATTAAGGGCGAACTCAGCCAACGGCAAAAAGGACACCCAATCATCCTGATCAGCAGAAACAAAGCATCTCAGATATGTTTCCAAGGTCTGATTAGTTCGTTCGGTTTGGCCATTTGTCTGAGGATGGAAAGCCGAGGAAAAAGACAAATCAATGCCCATCCTAGCACAAAAGGATCGCCAAAACCTTGAAATAAACTGGGAACCTCTGTCAGAAACGATGTTCTCCGGGATACCATGTAAACGAACCACATGCTGGAAAAATAATGGCACCAAATCAGAGGAGGAAGGCAATTTAGACAAAGGTACCAAATGGACCATCTTAGAAAAGCGATCACAAACCACCCAAATGACCGACATCTTTTGAGAGACGGGGAGATCCGAAATAAAATCCATAGAAATATGCGTCCAGGGCCTCTTCGGGACCGGCAAGGGCAAAAGCAAACCACTGGCACGAGAACAGCAGGGCTTAGCCCGAGCACAAGTCCCACAGGACTGCACAAAAGAACGCACATCCCGCGACAAAGACGGCCACCAGAAGGATCTAGCCACCAAATCTCTGGTACCAAAGATTCCAGGATGCCCAGCCAACACTGAACAATGAATCTCAGAGATAACTCTACTAGTCCATCTATCAGGGACAAACAGTTTCTCCGCTGGGCAACGGTCAGGTCTATCAGCCTGAAATTTTTGCAGCACCCGCCGCAAATCAGGGGAGATGGCAGACAAAATTACCCCCTCTTTGAGAATACCCGCCGGCTCAGGAACACCCCGAGAGTCAGGCACAAAACTCCTTTACAGGGCATCAGCCTTCACATTCTTAGAGCCCGGAAGGTACGAAACCACAAAATCAAAACGGGAGAAAAATAACGACCATCGAGCCTGTCTCAGATTCAACCGTTTGGCAGACTTAAGATAAGTCAAATTCTGGTGATCTGTCAAGACCACCACGCGATGCTTGGCTCCTTCCAGCCAATGACGCCACTCCTCGAATGCCCACTTCATGGCCAACAACTCTCGATTACCAACATCATAGATACGCTCAGCAGGCGAAAACTTTCTAGAAAAGAAAGCACATGGCTTCATCCCTGAGCCATCAGAACTTCTTTGCGACAAAACAGCCCCTGCTCCAATCTCAGAAGCATCAACCTCAACCTGAAACGGAAGCAAAACATCTGGCTGGCACAACACAGGGGCAGAAGAAAAACGACGCTTCAACTCCTGAAAAGCCTCTACAGCTGCAGAGGACCAATTGACCACATCAGCACCCTTCTTGGTCAAATCAGTCAACAGTTTAGCAACAGTAGAAAAATTAGCGATGAAGCACCGATAAAAATTAGCAAAGCCCAGGAACTTTTGCAGACTCTTCAGAGATGTCGGCTGAGTCCAATCGTAAATGGCCTGGACTTTAACAGGGTCCATCTCGATAGTAGAAGGGGAAAAAATGAACCCCAAAAATGAAACCTTCTGAACTCCAAAGAGACACTTTGACCCCTTCACAAACAAGGAATTCGCACGAAGGACCTGGAACACCATTCTGACCTGCTTCACATGAGACTCCCAATCATCCGAAAAGACCAAAATATCATCCAAGTATACAATCAGGAATTTATCCAGGTACTCTCGGAAGATGTCATGCATAAAGGACTGAAATACTGATGGAGCATTGGAAAGCCCGAATGGCATAACCAAGTACTCAAAATGGCCCTCGGACGTATTAAATGCAGTTTTCCATTCATTGCCTTGTTTAATACGCACAAGATTATACGCACCACGAAGATCTATCTTGGTGAACCAACTAGCCCCCTTAATCCGAGCAAACAAATCAGACAGCAGCGGCAAAGGTTACTGAAATTTGACTGTAATTTTATTAAGAAGGCGGTAATCAATACAAGGTCTCAAAGAACCATCCTTCTTGGCCACAAAAAAGAACCCTGCTCCTAACGGTGATGACGACGGGCGAATATGGCCTTTCTCCAAGGATTCCTTTATATAACTCCGCATAGCGGCGTGCTCAAGCACAGATAAATTGAACAATCGGCCCTTAGGAAACTTACTACCAGGAATCAAATTAATTGCACAATCGCAATCCCTATGAGGAGGTAGGGCACTGGCTTTGGGCTCATCAAATACATCCCGATAATCCGACAAAAACTCTGGAACTTCAGAAGGAGTGGAAGACGAAATAGACAAAAATGGAACATCACCATGTACAACCTGGCAACCCCAGCTGGACACAGACATAGATTTCCAGTCCAATACTGGATTATGAACCTGTAGCCATGGCAACCCCAAAATGACCACATCATGCAGATTATGCAACACCAGAAAGCGGATATCCTCCTGATGTGCAGGAGCCATGCACATGGTCAATTGGGTCCAATACTGAGGCTTATTCTTGGCCAAAGGCGTAGCATCAATTCCTCTCAATGGAATAGGATACTGCAAGGGCTCCAAGAAAAAACCACAGCGCCTAGCATACTCCAAGTCCATCAAATTCAGGGCAGCGCCTGAATCCACAAATGCCATAACAGAATAGGATGACAAAGAGCAAATCAGAGTAACAGACAATAGAAATTTTGACTGTACCGTACCAATGGTGGCAGACCTAGCGAACCGCTTAGTGCACTTAGGACAATCGGAGATAGCATGAGTGGAATCACCACAGTAAAAACATAGCCCATTCCGACGTCTGTGTTCTTGCCGTTCAGCTCTGGTCAAAGTCCTATCACACTGCATAGGCTCAGGCCCATGCTCAGATAGTACCGCCAAATGGTGCACAGCTTTACGCTCACGCAAGCGTCGATCGATCTGAATGGACAAAGACATAGACTCATTCAGACCAGCAGGCATGGGAAATCCCACCATGACATCCTTAAGGGCTTCAGAGAGACCCTTTCTGAAAATTGCTGCCAGGGCACATTCATTCCACTGAGTGAGCACAGACCACTTTCTAAACTTCTGACAATATATCTCCGCTTCATCCTGACCCTGACACAAAGCCAGCAAGATTTTCTCTGCCTGATCCACTGAATTAGGTTCGTCATAAAGCAAACCGAGCGCCAGAAAAAACGCATCAACATCACGCAATGCCGGATCTCCTGGCGCAAGGGAAAATGCCCAGTCTTGAGGGTCGCCACGTAACAAAGAAATAATGATCTTTACTTGTTGAACAGGGTCACCTGAGGAGCGAGGTTTCAAGGCAAGAAACAATTTACAATTATTTTTGAAATTCAAGAACTTAGATCTATCACCAAAAAACAAATCAGGAATTGGAATCCTAGGCTCTGACATCGGATTCTGAACCACAAAATCTTGAATGTTTTGTATCCTTGTAGTGAGATTATCCATCCAAGAGGACAGACCTTGAATGTCCATGTTTACACCAGTGTCCTGAACCACCCAGAGGTAAAGGGGAAAATAGAGACAAAACACACTGCAAAGAAAAAAAAAATGGTCTCAGAACTTCTCTTATCCCTCTATTGAGATGCATTAGTACTTTTGGCCACCTGTACTGCTATGACCTGGTGGTCAGGACAATAATGGACCTGGTGGTTAAGAGCACACGGAATGACCTGATAGTTACTGATAATAAGGACGAGCTCTGGGACGTGGTAACTCTGCTGACCGCAATCCCTAAACCTATCAAACACACTAGAAATAGCCGTGGATTGCGCCTAACGCTCCCTATGCAACTCGGCACAGCCTTAGAAACTAGCTAGCCCTGAAGATAGAAAAATAAAGCCTACCTTGCCTCAGAGAAATTCCCCAAAGGAAAAGGCAGCCCCCCACATATAATGACTGTGAGTAAAGATGAAAATACAAACACAGAGCTGAAATAGATTTAGCAAAGTGAGGCCCGACTTACTGAACAGACCGAGGATAGGAAAGGTTAATTTGCGGTCAGCACAAAAACCTACAAAAAGGCCACGCAGAGGGCGCAAAAAGACCCTCCGCACCGACTCACGGTGCGGAGGCGCTCCCTCTGCGTCCCAGAGCTTCCACCAAGCAAGACAACAAATTAAATAGCAAGCTGGACAGAAAAATAGAAAACCAAAGAAATACAAGCTGGAACTTGGCTTCTGATGGGAAGACAGGTCACAAGAACGATCCAGGAGTGAACTAGACCAATACTGGAACATTGACAGGTGGCATAGAGCAAAGATCTAAGTGGAGTTAAATAGAGCAGCAGTTAACGAATTAACCTAGTCACCTGTGAAACTCAGAAACACCCACCAGAGGAAGTCCATGGACAGAACCAGCCGAAGTACCATTCATGACCACAGGAGGGAGCCCGACAACAGAATTCACAACAGAAGAGGAGATGAAGTGGAGCCAGAGAACAGAACACTGAAGGAGCGGTCAGAAAGGTAGGAGGAGAACCAGGAGAGAGCAGTGTCCTTAATGCCAAGTGACTGGAGCCTAGAGAGTAGGAGAGGGTGGTCAACAGTGTTGAAAGCTGCAGAAAGGTCGAGAAGAATGAGCAGAGCGTGGTCACCGTTACGTTTTGCTGTCAGAAGGTCGTTGGTCACTTTGATGAGTGCAGTTTCTGTCGAGTGTAGGGGACGGAAAGCGGACTGTGAAGGGTCGAGGAGGGAGTGAGTGGAGAGGTAACGGGTAAGGCGGGAGTAGATCAGGCGCTCCAAGAGTTTAAAGATGAAGGGGAGATTGGAGACCGGTCCGTAGTTGTTTGTGCAGGATGGGTCGAGGGTGGGTTTTTTGAGTAATGGAGTAATGAGAGAGTGTTTGAAGGAGGATGGGAAAATGCCAGAGGAGAGCAAGAGATTAAAGATTGTAGGAAGGTGAGTAGTGACGACTGGAGGAGATGTGAGGGAATGGGGTTGGTAGAGCATGTAGTCGGACGAGAAGAGGAGCCGGGAGACTTATTCTTCTGTGATGGGATCGAATGTGGAGAGTGAGCCAGGGGAGATGAGGGGAGGAATGGGAGTCACTGAACTTGGTGATTGGGAGCGGATTTCCTGACGGATATTGTCTATTTTCTCTATAAAGTGGGAGGCCAGGTCATCAGCACAAATGTCTGTGATAGGGGCTTGTGCTTTTGGCTTGAGGAGGGAGTGAATGGTGTCAAAAAGTTATAGGTTTTTAACATAAATTTGAAGTGTATGAAGTCTTCTGGTGTGCGATTTTTCCTCCATTAGCGTTCAGCACACCTAAAGCATCGCTGGAGAAATCGGGTATGCGATGTGAGCCAGGGCTGTTTCACTCTGTTTGGAGGTTCTGAGGGTGAGGGGAGCTACTTGGTCCAGGGTGCTTCTAAGAGTGTCATTGTAGTGATGTACCACCAGATCAGGACAGGAAAAAGAAGAGATTGGGGACAATGATGAGTGTAGGGAGTCTGAAAGTGTAAGAGGGTTGATAGCATGTAGATTTCTGAATGTGTGGTAGGTAGGAGTGTGCTGGGGTGGGCGAGGAATTGTGAGCTTGAAGGAGAGAAGGTTCCCGCTTCCCCCCTGAGTAATGACGGGGCGTGCGTCATTACTCGCCGGGGGCTCGGGGGTCCCGGCTATCCCTGGCCGGGATGGGCTCCTTGGCACTGTAGTATTGTAACATAGTAACATAGTAACATAGTTAGTAAGGCAGAAAAAAGACATTTGTCCATCCAGTTCAGCCTATATTCCATCATAATAAATACCCAGATCTACGTCCTTCTACAGAACCTAATAATTGTATGATACAATATTGTTCTGCTCCAGGAAGACATCCAGGCCTCTCTTGAACCCCTCGACTGAGTTCGCCATCACCACCTCCTCAGGCAAGCAATTCCAGATTCTCACTGCCCTAACAGTAAAGAATCCTCTTCTATGTTGGTGGAAAAACCTTCTCTCCTCCAGACGCAAAGAATGCCCCCTTGTGCCCGTCACCTTCCTTGGTATAAACAGATCCTCAGCGAGATATTTGTATTGTCCCCTTATATACTTATACATGGTTATTAGATCGCCCCTCAGTCGTCTTTTTTCTAGACTAACTAATCCTAATTTCGCTAATCTATCTGGGTATTGTAGTTCTCCCATCCCCTTTATTAATTTTGTTGCCCTCCTTTGTACTCTCTCTAGTTCCATTATATCCTTCCTGAGCACCGGTGCCCAAAACTGGACACAGTACTCCATGTGCGGTCTAACTAGGGATTTGTACAGAGGCAGTATAATGCTCTCATCATGTGTATCCAGACCTCTTTTAATGCACCCCATGATCCTGTTTGCCTTGGCAGCTGCTGCCTGGCACTGGCTGCTCCAGGTAAGTTTATCATTAACTAGGATCCCCAAGTCCTTCTCCCTGTCAGATTTACCCAGTGGTTTCCCGTTCAGTGTGTAATGGTGATATTGATTCCCTCTTCCCATGTGTATAACCTTACATTTATCATTGTTAAACCTCATCTGCCACCTTTCAGCCCAAGTTTCCAACTTATCCAGATCCATCTGTAGCAGAATACTATCTTCTCTTGTATTAACTGCTTTACATAGTTTTGTATCATCTGCAAATATCGATATTTTACTGTGTAAACCTTCTACCAGATCATTAATGAATATGTTGAAGAGAACAGGTCCCAATACTGACCCCTGCGGTACCCCACTGGTCACAGCGACCCAGTTAGAGACTATACCATTTATAACCACCCTCTGCTTTCTATCACTAAGCCAGTTACTAACCCATTTACACACATTTTCCCCCAGACCAAGCATTCTCATTTTGTGTACCAACCTCTTGTGCGGCACGGTATCAAACGCTTTGGAAAAATCGAGATATACCACGTCCAATGACTCACCGTGGTCCAGCCTATAGCTTACCTCTTCATAAAAACTGATTAGATTGGTTTGACAGGAGCGATTTCTCATAAACCCATGCTGATATGGAGTTAAACAGTTATTCTCATTGAGATAATCCAGAATAACATCCCTCAGAAACCCTTCAAATATTTTACCAACAATAGAGGTTAGACTTACTGGCCTATAATTTCCAGGTTCACTTTTAGAGCCCTTTTTGAATATTGGCACCATTGGTAACGTTTTAGGGGGATTCTGACTTAGAGGCGTTCAGTCATAATCCCACAGATGGTAGCTTCACCCCATTGGCTCCTCAGCCAAGCACACGCACCAAATGTCTGAACCTGCGGTTCCTCTCCTACTGAGCAGGATTGCTATTGTGACAACACATCATCAGTAGGTTAGTTAGTACATGTTCAAGTTCTCTACTAAGAATTGAACCAAGTATCACTGGTTTACAGATGGTACCAAACGTCAAATGCACAGCAAAAACTTGACCGCGTATGCCGAGTACGGTCTTTCTTACGTATGTAGCCTAACCACCAAACTACTGCCCACCGACCCACCTTTCCTTAAATAAAACATAACCACTTATTCTTTTTGGATATTTTGGCCACAGCGGCCAACTTTATTAACAAAATAACATAACATAAATACAACAGTATAAATTCGAGGGGAGGGTTCTTGGAGCTAAAAAGATCTGGCAAAAACCCCACAAGATAAGCTCGACCACCATATTACCCTCAGCCGTGAAAACCAGCTCGAGGGCACCGTACATCCCGTTCCGGGAAGAGAAAAAACCACCAACAGCTCCCAGGGTAAAAACCCCGTCCAGAGCCCATACCAAAATGCCAGATCCAACCCCAACAAATTTTAAATTAACTGTAATTATGCTCCAATTCCTTCCCCCAACCAATCAGCGTCAACTCCAAGAATCCCCACCCCCCCACTGCCACTGTGACAATACATGAATAAAATGCAAATAATGACCAAACACCCGCATACAAAGTGTAAACCCACAAATGTCCTCCTTTTTTTTTTTTTTTTTTTTTTATATATATATATATATATATATATATATATATATAAATAACTTCCCTCGCCATATCCACATATAAACTCTGCCCCGCAATTCCCCCCCTCAATAACAAAAACCCCCAAGCACACAACAACAAGGGAGGGTGGGTGGGTCTTCCTTCTCCTGGATTAAGGTAGGGAATGGCGGTTTTCCCGCACTTTCCCTACTACCTCCCCCTTCTAAACCCCTCCCCCCTTTCCATTCTCCTATCCCCAGCCGGAGCATTATTCAAAAAGACCGCCGGCTCAAAGCAGTCATGGGGGGCCTCCTCCCAGCTGCGCTTTGTTCCAGCCCCCATCTAGAACACAAGTTCAAAGGTCCAAGTCTCCAAGAGTAGGAAACCAGCACCATAAATAAGGAATGTTCCAGCTGACGAGTTGTGATGGCCACTATCATAAACTGCATGGTGGTTCTACTGATGGTCCATAATCCTGACTAATGAACTGTGAAAAAGTGGTATTGAGTCTAATTATTATTCCTCCTTATCAGATCTATAAATTCACCCATTCACATTTCTCCATGTCTGTTAATGGTTCTGAGCTCGATGAAGAGTAAACTCGAGTGAAAGGCGACTACAATCAGAACCAGATCTTCAGACATTGTCCAAAAGGCTTGATCAAGAAACTCAGAGCTATTTCTTCTATCATTTCAGCAAACATCCAACCTCTAAATGAAGGTGTAAAATGGAATTGGTCCTATGAGGAGAGAATGAAGTTGGTGACCACTGCTAAACGTAACATCACTGATCTGCTGGTGCCCATATACGTCCACAGGTGAGACTCATCCAAACACAGGTAACTGCAAGTGCCAACATCTCCTTAAGGCGACTTATCTCAGAATACAAATTAAAAAGTTTTCTCCACAAATCTTGAAAAATTATGATTCACTGGGTACTGACTATACTTATCCTCTACTGATCCTGAGTTACATCCTGTATTATACTCCAGAGCTGCACTCACTATTCTGCTGGTGCAGTCACTGTGTACATACATTACATTACTGATCCTGAGTTACATCCTGTATTATACCCCAGAGCTGCACTCACTATTCTGCTGGTGCAGTCACTGTGTACATACATTACATTACTGATCCTGAGTTATATCCTGTATTATACTCCAGAGCTGCGCTCACTATTCTGCTGGTGCAATCACTGTGTACATACATTACATTACTGATCCTGAGTTACATCCTGTATTATACTCCAGAGCTGCACTCACTATTCTGCTGGTGCAGTCACTGTGTACATACATTACATTATTGATCCTGAGTTACATCCTGTTTCATATCCCAGAGCTGCACTCACTATTCTGCTGGTGCAGTCACTGTGTACATACATTACTGATCCTGAGTTACATCCTGTATTATACTCCAGAGCTGCACTCACTATTCTGCTGGTGCAGACACTGTGTACATACATTACATTATTGATCCTGAGTTACATCCTGTATTATACTCCAGAGCTGCACTCACTATTCTGCTGGTGCAGTCACTGTGTACATACATTACATTACTGATCCTGAGTTACATCCTGTATTATACTCCAGAGCTGCACTCACTATTCTGCTGGTGGAGTCACGGTGTACATACATTACATTACTGATCCTCAGTTACTGTCACGGGGAGCCTAGGGAGGCTAAGGCTGGTTACCCATGCCCCTGCGATATCCCTCAGACTAGGGGGAACCCTGTCTGTCCCTCTCCCAGAATTTACACTAAAGGTGTGCTTGTCTGGGCCACCAGGCCTGACCCTGACTCCTGTTTCAGCCCTATGCTGAAACCACCACCCGCCACGCAGTGAAGAGACCACATACCAACCCCCACAGAAAGCACAGACAGGGAAAACTTAAAACGCACCACGCCGCAGACACACAGGAAAACACAATAATGTGCACAGGGCAAAACAAATACAAATATAGGAAGGAGAAATATAACGAAGGATCATACACCACCAGATACGATATTTCTTCTCCAAGACCACCACTCCAGACCGGAATCACTAGGCACGAGGCACAAGCTATAATCGGCGATGCCCAAAGTCCAGCACAACTATTTAAAGGCCGTGGGCGTGACCCAGCCTCCAACCCGAGTACCAGCTAGATTAACCCCGGGCAACCTGGATCAAGTCTAGCCGGTGCCACTGAGCATATAGTGGGCATATGTGGAATTACCGCTGTCTGTCGGACACCCTGGTGTGAATAGCATCCGACATGACAGCACCCCGCCTTCTACGAGGGACCCCAGGACTTATAGGACCCGGCTTGTCCGGATGGCGGCGGTGAAACATACTGACCAGCCGGTCCGCATGTATGTCCGAGGCTGGTACCCAAGACCTCTCCTCCGGCCCATAACCACGCCAGTGTACCAGATACTGTAATGTGCGGTGCACTACTCGAGAGTCAACCACTTTGGAGATTTCAAACTCCAAATTGCCATCCACCAAGACTGAAGGTGGCATCGGCGCCGCGTCTACGGAACCCACCACCTTTTTTAATAAAGATCTGTGGAACACATTGTGTATCTTATATACCGTAGGGAGCTCCAATCGGTAGGCTACCGGGTTAATAAAGGCGGCGACCCTAAATGGACCAATAAATCTTGGACTCAATTTCAGGGATGGTATTTTGAGTTTTATGTTTATTGTGGACAACCACACCCAGTCATGCACACTCAGGTTCGGACCTGGCACACGTCTACTGTCAGCCACTCATTTGTACCTTGCACCCACGCTCAGCAAGCGCTGTTTCACTCTCCTCAAGATGGATGACAGTTGTGCTCCTAGCTGGTCCTCCTCAGGAACGCCAGCAGAGCCACTCTGACGCAGAGTACAAAATTGAGGATGGTGCCCGTAAACACAAAAGAATGGGGACTCCCCAGACAATTCCTGGCGGTGATTATTTATAGCAAACTCAGCCAAAGGAAGGAACGTCGACCACTCCTCCTGGTTGTCAGAAACAAAGCAGCATAAGTACTGCTCCAAATTCTGGTTCATAAGCTCGGTCTGACCATTTCACTGAGGATGAAATGCCGAACAATGCGACAACTTGATCCCCAGCCGTGAGCAAAAAGCTTTCCAAAATTTTGACACAAACTGTGTACCCCTATCAGACACAATGTCAGACGGGACCCCGTGAAGTCTGACCACCTCCTGCAAAAATACCTGAGCCAGAGTCTTCGCATTAGGCAACGAAGGCAAAGACACAAAGTGCAACATCTTTGAGAACCGATCAACCACCACCAGGATGACCGTGTTCCCAGCTGAGGAGGGCAAGTCTGTGATAAAATCCAAGGAGATCTCCGTCCATGGCCTACTGGGTACCCCGAGAGGATGTAGTGTGCCAGAAGGACGGGAGCGGGGTGTCTTAGCCCTAGCGCACGTGGTGCATGCTGACACGTACGAGACCACGTCCTGTCGGATTTTGGGCCTCCAAAACCGACGCAACACCAACTCCAATGTACCCCTAACCCCTGGGTGGCCAGCCAGGACAGCATCATGATGCTCACCCAACACCTTTAGGCGAAGATAACCTAGTAACATAACATAGTTAGTAAGGCCGAAAAAAGACATTTGTCCATCCAGATCAGCCTATATTCCATCATAATAAATCCCCAGATCTACGTCCTTCTACAGAACCTAATAATTGTATGATACAATATTGTTCTGCTCCAGGAAGACATCCAGGCCTCTCTTGAACCCCTCGATTGAGTTCGCCATCACCACCTCCTCAGGCAAGCAATTCCAGATTCTCACTGCCCTAACAGTAAAGAATCCTCTTCTATGTTGGTGGAAAAACCTTCTCTCCTCAAGACGCAAAGAATGCCCCCTTGTGCCCGTCACCTTCCTTGGTATAAACAGATCCTCAGCGAGATATTTGTATTGTCCCCTTATATACTTATACATGGTTATTAGATCGCCCCTCAGTCGTCTTTTTTCTAGACTAAATAATCCTAATTTCGCTAATCTATCTGGGTATTGTAGTTCTCCCATCCCCTTTATTAATTTTGTTGCCCTCCTTTGTACTCTCTCTAGTTCCATTATATCCTTCCTGAGCACCGGTGCCCAAAACTGGACACAGTACTCCATGTGCGGTCTAACTAGGGATTTGTACAGAGGCAGTATAATGCTCTCATCATGTGTATCCAGACCTCTTTTAATGCACCCCATGATCCTGGTTGCCTTGGCAGCTGCTGCCTGGCACTGGCTGCTCCAGGTAAGTTTATCATTAACTAGGATCCCCAAGTCCTTCTCCCTGTCAGATTTACCCAGTGGTTTCCCGTTCAGTGTGTAATGGTGATATTGATTCCCTCTTCCCATGTGTATAACCTTACATTTATCATTGTTAAACCTCATCTGCCACCTTTCAGCCCAAGTTTCCAACTTATCCAGATCCATCTGTAGCAGAATACTATCTTCTCTTGTATTAACTGCTTTACATAGTTTTGTATCATCTGCAAATATCGATATTTTACTGTGTAAACCTTCTACCAGATCATTAATGAATATGTTGAAGAGAACAGGTCCCAATACTGACCCCTGCGGTACCCCACTGGTCACAGCGACCCAGTTAGAGACTATACCATTTATAACCACCCTCTGCTTTCTATCACTAAGCCAGTTACTAACCCATTTACACACATTTTCCCCCAGACCAAGCATTCTCATTTTGTGTACCAACCTCTTGTGCGGCACGGTATCAAACGCTTTGGAAAAATCGAGATATACCACGTCCAATGACTCACCGTGGTCCAGCCTATAGCTTACCTCTTCATAAAAACTGATGAGATTGGTTTGACAGGAGCGATTTCTCATAAACCCATGCTGATATGGAGTTAAACAGTTATTCTCATTGAGATAATCCAGAATAACATCCCTCAAAAACCCTTCAAATATTTTACCAACAATAGAGGTTAGACTTACTGGCCTATAATTTCCAGGGTCACTTTTAGAGCCCTTTTTGAATATTGGCACCACATTTGCTATGCGCCAGTCCTGCGGAACAGACCCTGTCGCTATAGAGTCACTAAAAATAAGAAATAATGGTTTATCTATTACATTACTTAGTTCTCTTAGTACTCGTGGGTGTATGCCATCCGGACCCGGAGATTTATCTATTTTAATCTTATTTAGCCGGTTTCGCACCTCTTCTTGGGTTAGATTGGTGACCCTTAATATAGGGTTTTCATTGTTTCTTGGGATTTCACCTAGCATTTCATTTTCCACCGTGAATACCGTGGAGAAGAAGGTGTTTAATATGTTAGCTTTTTCCTCGTCATCTACAACCATTCTTTCCTCACTATTTTTTAAGGGGCCTACATTTTCAGTTTTTATTCTTTTACTATTGATATAGTTGAAGAACAGTTTGGGATTAGTTTTACTCTCCTTAGCAATGTGCTTCTCTGTTTCCTTTTTGGCAGCTTTAATTAGTTTTTTAGATAAAGTATTTTTCTCCCTATAGTTTTTTAGAGCTTCAATGGTGCCATCCTGCTTTAGTAGTGCAAATGCTTTCTTTTTACTGTTAATTGCCTGTCTTACTTCTTTGTTTAGCCACATTGGGTTTTTCCTATTTCTAGTCCTTTTATTCCCACAAGGTATAAACCGCTTACACTGCCTATTTAGGATGTTCTTAAACATTTCCCATTTATTATCTGTATTCTCATTTCTGAGGATATTGTCCCAGTCTACCAGATTAAGGGCATCTCTAAGCTGTTCAAACTTTGCCTTCCTAAAGTTCATTGTTTTTGTGACTCCCTGACAAGTCCCCCTAGTGAAAGACAGGTGAAACTGTACAATATTGTGGTCGCTATTTCCTAGATGCCCGACCACCTGCAGATTTGTTATTCTGTCAGGTCTATTAGATAGTATTAGGTCTAAAAGTGCTGCTCCTCTGGTTGGATTCTGCACCAATTGTGAAAGATAATTTTTCTTGGTTATTAGCAGAAACCTGTTGCCTTTATGGGTTTCACAGGTTTCTGTTTCCCAGTTAATATCCGGGTAGTTAAAGTCCCCCATAACCAGGACCTCATTATGGGTTGCAGCTTCATCTATCTGCTTTAGAAGTAGACTTTCCATGGTTTCTGTTATATTTGGGGGTTTGTAACAGACCCCAATGAGAATTTTGTTACCATTTTTCCCTCCATGAATTTCGACCCATATGGACTCGACATCCTCATTTCCTTCGCTAATATCCTCCCTTAAAGTGGACTTTAGACAAGACTTTACATAGAGACAAACCCCTCCTCCTCTCCGATTTTTACGATCCTTTCTAAACAGACTGTAACCCTGTAAGTTAACTGCCCAGTCATAGCTTTCATCTAACCATGTCTCGGTTATTCCCACTATGTCAAAGTTACCTGTAGATATTTCTGCTTCTAGTTCTTCCATCTTGTTTGTCAGGCTTCTGGCGTTTGCAAGCATGCAGTTTAGAGGATTTTGTTTTGTTCCAATCTCCTCGCTGTGGATTGTTTTAGAAATGTTCTTACCTCCCATCTGAGTATGTTTTCCTGGGTCTTCTTTGTTCAAGTCTAATGTTTTTCTTCCCGTCCCCTCTTCTTCTAGTTTAACGCCCTCCTGATGAGTGTAGCGAGTCTTCTGGCGAATGTGTGTTTCCCAGGTTTGTTGAGGTGTAGTCCGTCTCTGGCGAGGAGTCCATCGTACAAGTAATTCACACCGTGGTCCAGGAATCCGAATCCTTGTTGTCTGCACCATCGTCTTAGCCAGTTGTTCGCATCAAGGATCCTGTTCCATCTCCTGGTGCCATGCCCGTCTACTGGAAGGATAGAAGAAAAAACTACCTGTGCATCCAGTTCCTTTACTTTCTTCCCCAACTCTTCAAAGTCCTTGCAGATTTTCGGTAGGTCCTTCCTTGCCGTGTCATTGGTGCCAACATGTATCAGAAGAAATGGGTGGACGTCCTTGGAGCTGAAGAGCTTTGGTATCCTATCGGTCACATCCTTGATCATCGCACCTGGAAGGCAGCATACTTCTCTTGCAGTTATGTCCAGTCTGCAGATGGCTGCTTCTGTGCTTCTCAGTAGTGAGTCTCCCACCACCACCACTCTTCGTTGCTTCTTGGCCTTACTTTTTGCTGTCACTTGTTGCTGTGTGCCCTTTTCTTTTTTGCTTGCTGGTATTGCTTCATCCTTAGGTGTGCCATCTTCATCCTCTACAAAGATTTGATATCGGTTCTTCAGTTGCGTGGTTGGTGATTTCTCCATGGTCTTCTTGCTTCTTTTGGTCACATGCTTCCACTCATCTGCTTTTGGAGGTTCTCTGACACTTTTTTCACCTTCTGTGACCAGTAGAGATACTTCTGTTCTGTCTAGGAAGTCTTCATTCTCTTTGATGAGTTTCAAAGTTGCTATTCTTTCTTCCAGACTCCGCACCTTTTCTTCTAAAAGGGCCACTAGTCTACACTTCTGACAGGTGAAGATGGAGCAGTACAAACGATTTGTTAATGGGAAGCTCTGGTAGTACCTCCTCCTGAGCCTCGGCAATCTCAGCCTCAACCTCGGTCGTGAGAGCCGAGACCACTACACCCTTTTGGAGGATGGGTACCGGATCTTCCCGAGGTTCTCGCCCCGGGAAAACACCTGGACAAGGTGTCCGCTTTAGTGTTCTTAGACCCAGGTCAGTAAGTAACAAAAAAGTTGAATCGCGTGAAAAACAATGCCCAGCGAGCCTGCCTGGGGGACAGACGCTTGGCTGACTCCAAATAAAGCAGATTTTTATTGTCGGTGATAACTGTAACCTGGTGGACCGACCCCTCCAAGAAGTGTCGCCATTCCTCCAAGACTAACTTGATAGCCAACAACTACCTGTTGCCGATATCGTAGTTACGTTCGGCGGGCAACAGCTTCTTGGAGAAGTAGACGCAAGGATGCAACTCGCCCAAGGATGAGCCTTGTGACAGCACCGCCCCCACTCCAACCTCAGATGCATCGACTTCCACGGTCGGTAAATGGTTTTGATACATCAGGTTGCACCAGAATAGGGGCCGAAGCAAAACTGTTCTTTAGGAACTCAAATGCGCGCACAGCAGCCTCCGGCCAGGCGGAGAAATTGGTACCTTTTTCGTCATGTCAGTGAGCGGTTTAGCAATGGTAGAAATTTTTTTTATAAACTTTCTATAATAGTTAGAAAACCCAAGGAACCGCTGGAGCGCTTTTAGGTTATCAGGCCGTTCCCAATGCAGCACCGCTTGCACCTTAGCGGCTTCCATTTTAAACCCTGAAGCGGACACAATATAACCCAAGAAAGGCAACTCCTGAACCGAGCATACACATTTCTCAAGTTTTACATAGAGCTTATTTTCTCTGAGAAGCTGTAACACCTGCCTGACATGCTCTAAATGAGTATCACGGTTGCATGAATATATGAGAATGTCATCAAGGTACACAATAATGAATTTCCCCAGTACATGCGAGAACACATCATTTATGAAATGTTGAAATACAGCAGGCGCGTTTGTCAACCCAAATGGCACCACCAAATTTTCAAAATGACCTTCTGGAGTATTAAAAGCCGTCTTCCACTCATCACCTTGACGGACTCTTATGAGGTTGTACGCCCCCCTGAGGTCAAGCTTGGAAAACCACTTAGCACCAGCCACCTGGTTGAACAAATCAGGTATCAGTGGCATCGGGTATGGATCACGAACCGTAATCTGGTTTAACTCCCTAAAATCCAGACACGGGCGTAGCATGTGGAATTATATACTTTACAAAAAAGTGTGAAACAAATGAAATTATGTCTTATATTCTAGGTTCTTCAAAGTAGCCACCTTTTGCTTTGATGACTGCTTTGCACACTCTTGGCATTCTCTTGATTCTATGTGTATATATCTATTCTATCTTTTCTATTCTTAACCTGTCAGTGTGATTTTACTGTACGCTGGACATGAATTACGGGCTTTTCAAGGGACACTGGTGTGTAAAAATTGGACAGCACTTGCATGGTGCAACTGCTGTACGTTTTTTTCTCGCACCCATTGACTTGCATTGGCGAGTCTCGTCCGAGATACGCAGCAAATCGCAGCATGCTGCAATTTTATTCTCAGTCCGATTTCAGCTGAGAAAAAAATAGCAGATGAGATGTCACTCATTGAATAACATTGGTCCGAGTGCAATCCGATTCCTTATCGGATTGTACTCGTCCGTTTTTTTCACAAGTGAGTATGAGTCCTAAGAGAACCACTACATGACAATGTGACCAGTATGTGTCTGACGCCTCCTTTATGACTATTACTGGGTGTATCTGAGTCCCTCCTATGTCACATTTTTGGCACTTCTTGCTTCCTTCATAAATCACACTGAAAATTAAATTTTTGTAATAAAACATACAATTTTGGTTACTTACATTATTATTTTTTTTTTAAATCTGTTTTAAATGTTGCCTTATATACAAGTCATTAGACTGGAGAGAACGATTCTGAACACATTCTTTCTTCCTATAAACTACAATTTCTCGTTGGTTTGGAATGTTTTATTATCAGTCCTTAAAGTGGAGTGAAAGTGTGACCCCATTGTTCTCAGCAGGGATCTGGGGGTCAGAGATGTCTTCCTCATGCTGTTCTCCTTCCATTAAGAACTTTTTCCAATCATTTTAACATTTTCGCTGCCCCCCAGACCTCTTTGAAGGGTCTGCCAGAAAAAAAGCTGGGCTTTCCCATTGATCCCATTAGTGCATTAAAAGAGGTCTGGATACACATGATGAGAGCATTATACTGCCTCTGTACAAATCCCTAGTTAGACCGCACATGGAGTACTGTGTCCAGTTTTGGGCACCGGTGCTCATGAAGGATATAATGGAACTAGAGAGAGTACAAAGGAGGGCAACAAAATTAATAAAGGGGATGGGAGAACTACAATACCCAGATAGATTAGCGAAATTAGGATTATTTAGTCTAGAAAAAAGACGACTGAGGGGCGATCTAATAACCATGTGTAAGTATATAAGGGGACAATACAAATATCTCGCTGAGGATCTGTTTATACCAAGGAAAGTGACGGGCACAAGGGGGCATTCTTTGCGTCTGGAGGAGAGAAGGTTTTTCCACCAACATAGAAGAGGATTCTTTACTGTTAGGGCAGTGAGAATCTGGAATTGCTTGCCTGAGGAGGTGGTGATGGCGAACTCAGTCGAGGGGTTCAAGAGAGGCCTGGATGTCTTCCTGGAGCAGAACAATATTGTATCATACAATTATTAGGTTCTGTAGAAGGACGTAGATCTGGGGATTTATTATGATGGAATATAGGCTGAACTGGATGGACAAATGTCTTTTTTCGGCCTTACTAACTATGTTACTATGTTACTATGTTACTATGATTCCCATTATACTCGTTACTCAAAACGAGCATCCGAGTATTGGGAGTTGTTCTGTTCGAGCACCGAGCATTTTAGAGCTCGCTCATCTCTAGTTACAAAAATTCCCCTAATATCATCTGTGTCACAGCAACTCTACAGTAACTGGTTCACTAACACCATTCTCATCATTCTACAGTGCATTAAGACAAATTCCGAAAAAGGATGAAGAAGAGGAAATCTTGGAGTTTCTTGAAAATGTTAAAAAAATCACAGGTAAGAGAAGAGTCTGATAATGATAACACTGGAGGTAGTGATGTACACAAGATTTATAGAGAACAGCGTAACTCGCCATCCAGATGTCCTGTACTGATCCGGAGTTACCTCCTGTAGATCTTTTATTATAAAAATGAAAAACATAACAACAATAATAGCAGAAAACATAACAAAAATATTAGCCAGAAAATAATCAGTATACTGAACACTGGTCCAGCCGCTCATTCTCTCCTCTCACACATACAGTCATGGCCAAAAGTATTGACACCCCTGCAATTCTGTCAGATAATACTCAGATTCTTCCTGAAAATGATTGCAATCACACATTCTTTGGTATTATTATCTTCATGTAATTTGTCTTAAGTGAAAAAACACAAAAGAGAATGAAGCAAAAAGCAAAACATTGATCATTTCACACAAAACTCCAAAAATGGGCCAGACAAAAGTATTGGCACCCTCAGCCTAATACTTGGTTGCACAACCTTTAGCCAAAATAACTGCGACCAACCGCTTCCGGTAACCATCAATGAGTTTCTTCCAATGCTCTGCTGGAATTTTAGACCATTCTTCTTTGGCAAACTGCTCCAGGTCCCTGATATTTGAAGGGTGGCTTCTCCAAACTGCCATTTTTAGATCTCTCCACAGGTGATCTATGGGATTCAGGTCTGGACTCATTGTTGGCCACCTTAGAAGTCTCCAGTGCTTTCTCTCAAACCATTTTCTAGTGCTTTTTGAAGTGAGTTTTGGGTCATTGTTCTGCTGGAAGACCCATGACCTCTGAGGGAGACCCAGCTTTCTCACACTGGGCCCTGCATTATGCAGCAAAATTTGTTGGTAGTCTTCAGACTTCATAATGCCATGTACACGGTCAAGCAGTCCACTGCCAGAGGCAGCAAAGCAACCCCAAAACATCAGGGAACCTCCACCATGTTTGACTGTAGGGACCATGTTCTTTTCTTTGAATGCCTCTTTTTTTTCTCCTGTAAACTCTATGTTGATGCCTTTGCCCAAAATGCTCTACTTTTGTCTCATCTGACCAGAGAACATTCTTCCAAAACGTTTTAGGCTTTTTCAGGTAAGTTTTGGCAAACTCCAGCCTGGCTTTTTTATGTCTTGGGGTAAGAAGTGGGGTCTTCCTGGGTCTCCTACCATACAGTCCCTTTTCATTCAGACACCGACGGATAGTACGGGTTGACACTGTTGTACCCTCGGACTGCAGGGCAGCTTTTGAACTTGTTTGGATGTTAGTCGAGGTTCTTTATCCAACATCCGCACAATCTTGCGTTGAAATCTCTTGTCAATTTTTCTTTTCCGTCCACATCTAGGGAGGTTAGCCACAGTGCCATGGGCTTTACAATTCTTGATGACACCGCACACGGTAGACACAGGAACATTCAGGTCTTTGGAGATGGACTTGTAGCCTTGAGATTGCTCATGCTTCCTCACAATTTGGTTTCTCAAGTCCTCAGACAGTTCTTTGGTCTTCTTTCTTTTCTCCATGCTCAATGTGGTCACACAAGGACACAGGACAGAGGTTGAGTCAACTTTAATCCATGTCAACTGGCTGCAAGTGTGATTTAGTTATTGCCAACACCTGTTAGGTGCCACAGGTAAGTTACAGGTGCTGTTAATTACACTAATTACAGAAGCATCACAGGATTTTTCCAACAGTGCCAATACTTTTGTCCACCCCCTTTTTATGTTTGGTGTGGAATTATATCCAATTTGGTTTTAGGACAATTCTTATTGCGTTTTTTCATTTAAGACAAATTAAGTGAAGATAATAAAGAATTTGTGTTTGCAATCATTTTCAGGAAGAAACTGAGTATTATCTGACAGAATTGCAGCGGTGTCAATACTTTTGGCCATGACTGTATTATATATACAGAATAATAACTAACATTCAGTATTTACACCTTCTGGTCCAGTCACGAAACTAAATAATAACAAATAAACAATAGCAAACAAAATTATATACATTAACATTTTATTTTTTTATTTTTTTTTTATTTAAATTTTTTTAAATAATTATTATATTCTTAAAATTTTTTTTTTTTTTTATAAAATAACCACAAACTATGCAGCTATATACAATACTAAGGTATACCCCACATTCAAGCCCACCATTCCCAACTCCCAACTGACCTGAGCCCAACTGACCTGAGAGCTGGTCCTGCGTCTCATGCCTCAGTCCATGTCCAACGTCCATAGGCCAGATCAGGCAGTGCCAGTTTTCCCCCAAAAAATTCCAGTGTCCCATAGTCCCACAAGATAATCCCATCTCCCCCCTTTTCCCACCACCCAACCTAACACCTACACCCAATTCTATATCCCTATATACAATATATACATTATATACAGCAGCACACACCACAAGAATTACAAATCACGAAGCCCAAGTTCGGCGCCTGCAGCCCTACATCACTGTATAATGATCAAACAAAACAAAAATCTACAGTGTCAGCAGCAGCCCACCACCAGGAAAGGAGATGACCAGACTAGGGCACACTAAAAGAAAAGCCCCTCCAGAGGAGAGCGGCCCTCCGTGCGCCCAGTCTCCCATACTCCAGAGAGCGCACCTTCACCAGGTCACCAAGTATGGTCCTAAACACATCTTCCACTGGGAGGATTTTTCGTTGCGTCGATACTAAGCACCGTGCGTTCCACGTGTGATACCTAACCACTGCGCTAACTAGAAATAAGGTGCAGCGGTCCCGACCACCAAGGTCTCCGAATGCTCCATAGGCCCATTCCGCATAGGAGAGACCGGCCAGCCGAGACCAGCCAATGAAGGCGCCCACCCTGTTGTACACCTCTGTGTTGAAGGGACAATGAAGCAGGAAGTGGTCAATGCTTTCCAGCACGGTACCACAATGCTCCCGAGGACAATTCCTGTCCTCAGAGCTCCTACACGTCAGATTGTCCCTCACACACAGTTTCTCATGGAAGCAGTGCCAAGTTCCAAATCTTCGAGGGGCTCCTGATAGAATTCAAAAGATGCAAACCCACCCCAAGATCCCGGCTTGGGCAATCCCTGAGCACCAGAGGCCTCTGGAAATGGGTGAACTGAACCCCATTGTCAAGGAGTTTCCTTGGCAGAGTCCTGATCTTCCACATTCCCAGACCCCACCAACGAATTACCTTCAGAACCAAGGTAGCGTAAGCCGGAAGATGTCCATGCGGTGGGCGAAGATCCTTCACTTGCCCTCCTGTCTCCCATTCCTGGAAGAAAGGCTGAAACCATCCCCTACAGGAGAATACCCACGGAGGAGCCCTCTCTTTCCAGAGGTTTGCGATATTGATCTTAATGAAGGTATCCACAAGGAATACCACAGGGTTGACCATACCCAACCCTCCTTGTCTCCTCGTACGGTAAGTAACCTCCCTCTTGACCAGGTTCAGTCTATTCCCCCATAACAGTTGGAAGAACAAACTGTAGACCCGAGTCCAGAGAGATTCCGGCAAGATGCACACACTGCCCAGATAAATCAGTAAAGGGAGCAGGTAAGTTTTGATCAGGTTTACCCTTTCCCTTAGGGTCAAAGTCCAACCCTTCCATTCGTTCACCTTCTGACTGTCGATCTCTAGCCTGCTGTCCAAATTTTGTTTGGGGTAATCCCCGTGGCCAAATTCGATGCCAAGGACTTCTGCAGAAACTTTGGGCCCTGGAAGGGTGTCCAGGAGATCAAAACCAGGATCTCTTCCTCCCAGCCAGAGACTCTCACACTTATCCCGGTGAATCTTGGACCTGGATGCTCCCGAATAGCGATCTACCTCTGACAGCAGCCACCCTGCCTCCTTGTGAGAGGAAACAAAAACAGCGACATCATCAGCATATGCCACCACCCTCAGAGTTGATCCCGGTGCTGCCCGGTCCACCCCGATCCCAGCCAACAGTCCACGATCCCCCCTCCTAAGAAGTGGGTCAATCGTAAACACGTACAGCAGCGGGCTCAAGGGACAACACTGGCGAACACCGGACCCAACCTCAAAAGAGCTGCCAATCCAACCGCTCACAAGTGGGAAACTCTCTGCCCCACTATACAAGATCTTAAGTCAATCAACAAACCCCCCACAGCAGGCCATATCTCAGAAGGACGGACCAGAGGTACTCATGATTAACCCGATAAAACGCTTTTGCCTGGTCAAGTGACAGCATGTTCCCCTTCCAATGACCAGCCCTACCCTGCTCCACTGCCTCTCAGACACAGAACCCAGCACTAAATGTGCTGCGGCCTGGAACAGAGCAATGCTGGCCCTCCGAAAGGAGTCGGGGTGCAAATTTCACCAGCCGATTAAACAGCACCTTTGCCAGAACCTTCCTGTCTGCATTGAGAAGCGCTATGGGACGCCAGTTCTCAATGCAAGACGGGTCCTTACCCTTTGACAAGATGATCAGAGCAGACCTCCTCATTGACTTCGGCAGATTACCCGAGGAAAGACACTCATTGAATACCTCAGTCAAGAGGGGAACCAAAACGTCCTTAAAGGTCTTATAGAATTCAGATGTTAAGCCATCTGGACCAGGCGATTTTTTGGGGGCAAGCCCTTCAATCGCCAACTGAACTTCCTCTTCCCTGATCATTTCTGTCAAAACGTCAAGAGAGGGGTCTACCCCTGGTTCGGGGACAGCTTCAGCCAGGAAAGCCGACATCTCATCCCAATCAAGATCCCTCTTCCCCAAGAGGTGTGAGTAGAAGGATCTGACAACCTCCAGGATCCCTGATCTGGATCGCCTAAGAGACCCCGTAGTGTCGACCAGTCCTGTAACTACTTTACTATTCACTGACATCTTGCAGTTTCTGTAAGTATCGGGCGAGCGGTACTTCCCATAATCCCTCTCAAAAACCAAAGATGCGTGTCTATCATACTGACACCTCATAAGCAAAGATTTCACTCTGGAGATCTCCTCGCGGCTACCTCCAGCACAAGATGCTCGAATTTCCTCCTCAGACCCTGATACAGACGGTACCTGTTCAGACTCCTGAGGCTCGAGAGCTGGCGGAAGAATCTCGCCACCCTTTCCTTGAACATCTCCCACCACTCTGACTTACTACTACAAAGATCCAGTAATGGTACCTGGCCCTGAAGAAATTCCTCAAAGGACTGTCTTATCTCCGCTTCTTCCACGAATTGAGACGAATTGAGCCTCCAAAAGCCTTTTCCCATCTGGAGGGTCTCTGTAACATTCAGAGAAAACAAAATTAAACAGTGGTCGGAGAACTCCACCTCAACAACAGACACTGCTGAAGAGACAGCTTCCTCCTTTAAATAAAACCTATCTATTCTGGACCTACAGTTGCCTCTATGATAGGTGAACCCCTCATGGCCTGGGGTGTGCCGAATGTGGACATCCACCAGGCGAGCCTCACTAGCTATACTATTAAGGGTGACGCTATCATAAGTCAGCTTGTCTCTGGAACCTCCTCTATCTCGGGGCCTCGTGACAGCATTAAAGTCCCCTCCAAAGACAACCTGCCAACTTGTAAAAGGTAGGGCTTGATCCTCATTAAGAGACACTTCCGGTCCCTCTTAGATTGGGGACCATAGATGTTAAAGAACCGGAGCTCTTGTCCCTTCATTAGGACATCTAAGATCAGGCACCTCCCCATTTCAAACTCAATAACCCATTGGCATTCCACCGATGCGGTAAAAAGGACCGCCACTCCGCTATACGGCTCGGCCGCAAGAGACCAATAGGAGGGCCCGAGTCTCCACTCCCTCTTAGCTTTAAACACATCTGCCATGTTGGGCAGCCTGGTCTCTTGCAAAAAGAAAATGTCAGCTTCAACCCGGCTGAGAAATTCAAAGGCCGCAAATCTAGCTGTATTTGACTTTATGCTGGCGACATTAATGGACGCCAGCGTCAACGGAGTGGGTACCGCAATCATTGGTGATTGAGTTAGATCGCTTTTTTTTCCCACTCCCCTTATCCTCTGCCTCAGAGGACGAATCCTTCCCCTTCTTTAATGACATAGAGGTGTCCATTCCCACATGTTTTTCTTTTTATCGTCCTCGTCTCCGGACTCTGGGCCAGTCCCTCCCTCCAAGGACCGTACATTCCTAGAGGGAGGAGACTCGGTGCCCCCTGTAAGCCCCGCCGAAGCCAGAACCTCACCCTCAGCTTCCTCCTCAGAGGAAGAGATGTTCTTAAGGGCTTGGAACCGGTTAGAAAGACCAACCAGAGGGGAGTCGGTTTTTCCTTCCTTAGGTACCTTGGTCAGAGTGGGAGAAGATGTTTTATCTTCCTTCTTTCTCTTATTTTTGGTGCCGAGCTTACGCTTTTCCTGTAGCCACTGCCTATTATCCTCATCCATACTTTCATAATGGGAGGATTCGGAGGCAGTGGCACTTTCCTCCTTGTGGATCCTCCTGATGTCCTCATCCAACTCATCATCCCTTGGGGCCTCAGCAGCAAGACTGGCGTCCAGGACAGGGGGTCGCCCCAGTAGCCCGAGGCTCGCCCAGCTCACTATCCTGTCTGCGCTTGTCTAGACGCCTTAGCTGGGCAGGCGTCTTTTTATTACTATTCCTCCTTGGCCCCTCAGCTCCCTCACCCCTGCTAGTCCCTTCCCCAGCAGAATCAGCGTCATGTCTTTCTCCCACCGGGGTCACGACTGCATTAACGAAGGAGCGAGGACAACGGCTGAATGGGTGACCTAACTCGCCACACAGGAGACACTTAATCTCCACACAAGATGCAGCAAGATGGCCGATATCCCCACACAATGCACACTTCTGCACAGTGCAGTTTGTGCTGAAGTGTGTGGGGTCACCGCACTTGTGACAGAGCTTCGGTTGCCCCTGGTAGAAGACCAGGATTTGATCCCTACCCAGGAAGGCAGATGATGGAATGTGGGCAACCGTACCACCTGAACGCTTAAGATTTACCATAAACGTCCAGGCCCCTGACCAGATACCAAACTCGTTACGGTTTTTCTTTGGCATCTCCACCAGCTCTCCATATCGGCCAAGTCACATCATGCCATAACAAGAAAGCGACTCATTACAAGTCATCACGGTCACATTCTTGACTCCAGAGCTGCACTCACTATTCTGCTGGTGCAGTCAATATGTACATACGTTACATTACTGATCCTAAGTTACATCCTGCATTATACCCCAGAGCTGCACTCACTATTCTGCTGGTGCAGTCACTGTGTACATACATTACTGATCCTGAGTTACATCCTGTATTATACTCCAGAGCTGCGCTCACTATTCTGCTGGTGCAGTCACTGTGTACATACTTTACATTACTGATCCTGAGTTACATCTTGTATTATACCCCAGAGCTGCACTCACTATTCTGCTGGTGCAGTCACTGTGTACATACATTACAGTAATGATCCTGAGTTACATCCTGTATTATACCCCAGAGCTGCACTCACTATTCTGCTGGTGCAGTCACTGTGTACATACATTACATTACTGATCCTGAGTTACATCCTGTATTATACCCCAGAGCTGCACTCACTATTCTTCTGGTGCAGTCACTGTGTACATACATTACATTACTGATCCTGAGTTACATCTTGTATTATACCCCAGAGCTGCACTCACTATTCTGCTGGTGCAGTCACTGTGTACATACGTTACATTACTGATCCTAAGTTACATCCTGCATTATACCCCAGAGCTGCACTCACTATTCTGCTGGTGCAGTCACTATGTACATACATTACATTACTGATTCTGAGTTACCTCCTGTATTATACTCCAGAGCTGCACTCAATATTCTGCTGGTGCAGTCACTGTGTACATACATTACATTACTGATCCTGAGTTACATCCTGTATTATACCCCAGAGCTGCACTCACTATTCTGCTGGTGTAGTCACTGTGTACATACATTACATTACTGATCCTGAGTTACATCCTGTATTATACTCCAGAGCTGCACTCACTATTCTGCTGGTGCAGTCACTGTGTACATACATTACATTACTGATCCTGAGTTACATCCTGTATTATACCCCAGAGCTGCACTCACTATTCTGCTGGTGCAGTCACTGTGTACATACATTACTGATCCTGAGTTACCTCCTGTATTATACTCCAGAGCTGCACTCACTATTCTGCTGGTGCAGTCACTGTGTACATACATTACATTACTGATCCTGAGTTATCTCCTGTATTATACTCCAGAGCTGCACTCACTATTCTGCTGGTGCAGTCACTGTGTACATACATTACATTACAGATCCTGAGTTACATCCTGTATTATACCCCAGAGCTGCACTCACTATTCTGCTGGTGCAGTCACTGTGTACATACATTACATTACTGATCCTGAGTTACATCCTGTATTATACTCCAGAGCTGCACTCACTATTCTGCTGGTGCAGTCACTGTGTACATACAATACATTACTGATCCTGAGTTACATCCTGTATTATACCCCAGAGCTGCACTCACTATTCTGCTGGTGCAGTCACTGTGTACATACATTACATTACTGATCCTGAGTTACATCCTGTATTATACCCCAGTATATGCCTACTCCAGAGCTGCACTCATTATTCTGCTGGTGCGGTCACTGTCATTACCGGGTGTTTTCTCTTCTCCCCTGCAGGTTTCCTCCCGTTCATCGTCCTTACTAATAAGATACGCGGTGACGCTGACAAGCTTCTCTCCCAGTTTGAACAGTTCGGGATGGAGAAAATATTTGAGGTTGAGAATTACACAGCAGAAAATCATGTGAAGTCTCCTGAAAAGGAAAAAACCTTTCTCACCATCTTGAAAGAAATTTTGGATTACGTGGATTTTGTAGCCAATGTTGCAGTGCCAACAATGGACTCTCCAGAGGTGGAGCATGAGAAACGGCAGCAAATGATACTGAAGGTGGCGCATGACAATGACGTTGAGAGAAAAAAGAAACAATGGCTCGCCGAGAATAAGCCACCAGAGAAGAAAGCTAGATGGCCATGTAATGTCCAGTAGTTCTACCATCAGCTGCTAAAAATGCCAAAACGAGCCCGAAATTCCCAGGAATGTGCCGCCTCCGGATGTAGAAACCTTCCCTATGTAACACGTCCTTGTGGAATGGTCATTTGTTGCCTTTCTTGATACAATAAACGCCTTTATCCGCTACTGAGCTGCGTTTTGCGTCTTCATTCGGTGAATGGCCGTATACTGAGGTCCTCACCTGTCACCCGGTCACAGTGGCCATTGTTTGCGTTTGTTTTATTCCCGATGCCCTTTGAGTAGGACGTTTTGTTTTCTTGTTGTTGTTTTAAAATCCACCATCCAGTTCTGGAGATGGGGACCTTTTCATTTAGTGTCATTTTTATGTATTTTACAAGGGGGCGGGGGTAACAGGATAACTAGACAACAGGGATGAGCGAGCATTAACATCTCAAATGGTCGTTACTCGAACCCAAGTAATTCCTAATACTCGCATGCACGCGTGTGATGGGAGTCAATGGGGAATCCAAGCGTGTTTCCGGCTGGCCCTACAAAGAGGTCTGGGGGGGGAGGGGGGCAGAGAAAATGTTGATATGGATGGGGTTTTTTATTTACCTTGTTCACTATTAGGTAAAACTGAGCTTTCGATATGATTCCTGAGGTCAGTACAATTACGCAGATTTAAGTGGTAAAAAGGAAAAAAAAAAATCTGTATGCAAAAAAGTCTTGCTTTTGTCTCCAATTTAATCAGCCATCATGTGTCTGTAACAGCCGCGGCTGGAGAGGAGATCCACCCACAGCTGTTAACTGTTAAATCCCACGATCAGTCTCTGGCAGCATTTACCATGAGCCGATATATGAGCGTGCGTCATTCCACGCTCCCATCCTCATGCCCGATGGGCATCGTGCCGATGGGTTGTCATGACAGTCATTACAATCCTCCTGTGAACGCCGGATCGTGGCCGTCATTCATAGGAGATCGTGATTTCTGCTTTAGTGGTGCTGAAACCCTCATAGGTAAAGCACAAGATGATCTCCGCTTCAAGCTCCCTTAGGGGACCAACAAGTAGAGAAAAAGGGAGAAAATAAGTTTTTAAAAATATGAAAAAAAACCCACAAAATTTCAATCACTCTCCATTTGCCCCATTAAAAATAAAATCTCGAAAAAAATAAAAAATAAATAGGCATATTTGGTGTCGCTGTGCTGATAAGCGTAAGACCTATCGAGATATACAATAAATTAATCTGATTGGCAAACGGTGTAACGAGAAAAAATCTAAGAATTACGGAGCTTCCGCGTCTCTTCTTTCTGCTCGGCCTGAACAGGGGTCTCGGTTCCGGCCCCCTCCTTTTGGTGCTGCTGCGGCCTGGTCGGCTTCTGTTCCAGGACATGGGTTGGGATGGTGGGCTGCAGTGCTCATGGCGGTGCTGCTCCTCCGCCTCCTCCTCCCACTTCTCCATTTCCTCACGAGTTGGGGCGAGTGATCCCACCACATACCCTTCCGACACCAGACTTTACAAAACACAGACTTTTTTCCTACACACAGGCTATATGAGGGAGGCGTCAGGGTGCCACGTTTGACCATAACCCGGCTCACGTCTACTTCATCACCAGTCTCCTGTTCTTTATTGAACCCATAGTCTCTGACTATCCACCACCCGGCCCTCGGTGCATTGCTCTTCGAATAATGGTCTCTTTGGGCCTGCTGTGTTTGTGTCTGCTGTGATATCATGCTGTAAGCAAAATGGCGCCTGCCAGTCACTTCCGGTGCACTTCCTGCCAGACTGGCTCCGCCCGTCGCACTGATGACGCTACCTCTGCTGTCACTCCAATGAGAGTCTGCCTTGGGACATGACACTTGTCTCGTTGTCTCTTACCCAGTGAGCCATCTCTCTTCCAGGATCACGTATCCTTCTGCGCCTCCTCACCTTTTCTGGGTTGGACTTGGATCCCGCACACCTCCTCCCTGAGGTCATTAGTTCGGTGGGCTGGACACTTAGTTTTCCTGTCTTCAGACACCAACTACTCAAACGTTGGGCAGGACCTCCAGTAATTGCCATCTTAGCGCTCGTGTTGCTGTCCGCCATCTTGTTCGCCTTTAAGGTACTAAGTTCTCCCTACTAATGTCAGGACTCCGGCCACCTTTTAACCCTGTGCATCTTTAAACTCTCTTCCTCTTGCCCTCGGAGCTAATTTCAAGGAGCAGTATACAATATTTCTCCCAAATGTAAAAGATAAAGATAGGGGAAAAGACTCAGCAATTTTTGCTTTAGGCTCAGGCACTAGAGATGGGTGAACCTGAACAGTAAAGTTCGGTGTCCATACCAAACACCTACTGTACGGGCACGGACACCGAACACGGACCTCACCAGGAAGGCCGTGTTACTGTTCGGGTTCGGCTGGTCACTGACGCTGCGTTCAAAGCAACTCATTCACCAGTGGTTCTCAGCCTAGATGGTCACATCTTGGCATCGTCCAGGTTGAAAACTGTTTTTCCCCAGACATGGATTACGGAGTGGGACAGAACGACGGACAGGTGAGGGATATTGTTGTTTTTTATTTTTATTTTCTTACAGAAGATGAGGGATTCAGTGGAATTAGGCGTTAGGTGAGTATAACAACAGTGTTTTTAAATAAAACTGGAAAACTGTGTTTAGCTTTATTTCTAATAGAGGACTTTATTCTGGCTGTGTATTTACCATACAACTATAGGATTAGTAATGGATAGGTTCTTATAGATGCCACTCCATTACTAATCTGTGGGCTTGATGTCACCTAACAATACAAAGGTGACATCAACCCCACAAATATGAACCCCACTTGCCACCGTTACAGGGCAAGTGGGAAAAGCCGGGCAATAGATGCGCCTTTTCTGGGCAGCTGCAGGCTGCTATTTTTAGGCTGGGGGGGCAATATATTTGGCCCCTTACTATCCTGAGAATACCAGCCCCCAGCTGTCTGCTTTAGCAAGGCTGGTTGTCAAAAATGTGAGGGACCCCAGACCATTTTTTTTAAATTATTTATGTGAATAATTTAAAAAAAACAGGGGTGGGACCCCTTTATTCCTGTTAGCCAGCCTTGTTAAAGTTGACAGGTAAGGGATGCAGCCCCCAGCTGTGAGTTTTGCCTGGCTGGTTATAGAAAGCACAGGGGAACCCATGATGTTTTTTTTTTTATTATTATTTATTTGCAGCGCAGGAGGCGGCTTATGAAAACTCCCATCAGCTGCTCCTGCTCTCGCTGTTATTAGCGGCAGCAGGTGTCCGATCAGCTGACACCAGTAACCGGATCACAGCTGAGTGCTCACACTGTCTTTTGACAGAGTAGGGAACCATGGCTCTCTGACCAGCAGAGATGACTTCACCGCCGATCAGAAGTGGTGTTTGTGCATGACAGCACGGCAAACACTGGATGTTCAGGCCCCCATTCAAGTGAATGGGGTCAGGGTTTGGGTTCAGGTCCGGATACTGGAAATGAAGTAGCCAGGTGGTGAAGTGGTCAAAGAAGGTGGTGGCTGGCCCTGAGGGGTGGTAAAGGAGAGCCATTTTGAGGTTGGTGGGGGAGTAGATGCGCACAGAGCGCACCTCAAAGGAAGGAAGGTAACAGAGGGTGGCAGTGGGATTGGGGTGAAGGTATTTGACAGGAGAAAACCGACTCCTCCACCATGCTTGCTGCTGGGGCGGGGTGTGTGGGAAAGGTGGAATCCACCATGCGAGAGTGCAGCAGGAGAGGCTGTGTCAGAAGGGGTGAGCCAGGTTTCGGTGATGGCGAGGAAGGAAAGTTTGGTAGTAACAAAAAGATCATGGATGTAGGAAAGCTTGTCGCCGTCAGAGCGAGCGTTCCACAGAGCTCCTGTTAGTGGAACTGGGGAAGGTGGGCCTGGGCGAATGGGTGTAAGGTTAGAGAGGGTATGGACATTTGTGTTAGAGCGTGGATGGGAGGTAGAACTGACTGTGAGGATGTGGTGAGAAGGACCAGGATTTGGAGAGATATCACCAGCAGTGAGAAGGAGCAGAGAAAGTGTTAGCAGGTGGGAGCAGGAGAGGGCATGAGGGGCAGGAGATGGGAGGAGGTGGCAGGAAAGGGCATAAGGTGGCAGGAGAGAACATGATGGGCAGGAGAGGACATGAGGAGGCAGGAGAGTTTATGAGTGGGGCAGGAAAGGGCATGTGGGGGCAGGAGAGGGCAAGGGGGCAGGAGAGGACATGAGGAGGCAGGAGAATTTACGAGGGCGGCAGGAAAGGGCATGAGGGGGCAGGAGAGCACATGAGGGGGCAGGAGAGTGAATGAGGGGCATGAGGGGGCAGGAGAGTGAATGAGGGGGCAGGAGAGTGAATGAGGGGGCAGGAGTGAATGAGGGGGCAGGAGTGAATGAGGGGGCAGGAGAGTGAATGAGGGGGCAGGAGGGGGCATGAGGGGGCAGGAGGGGGCATGAGGAGGCTGTCTGTGTCTGGAGACAGAGGATTGGATGTTGAAAAACAGTTCTGAGGAGGAGGTGAGATGTATTCATCCCAGGCATTGGTGAGGAGAGCGCTCTTCCCTGACGCTGGTGCAGGCCGGCCAGCGTCAGATACAGTCAGCTGGAGCCTGCGCGCCGGACTTTTTAAATCTCTCCATGTGCGCGCGTGGTCTCCTGATTGCCCGCGCTAGCACACAGCACAGGCAGCAGACGAGCACGCGCAGGACCTAGGAACGCGGCCGTGCTCGTGCACTAGCACGGGCCACCTCGGCACTTCTCAGCGCGGGCAATGCACGCACACAGGACATGACTAGTGACTGCAAGATTTAAAGGGCCGGCTGGCGGGATGCGCTATGTATTAAAATCGCTGCCGGTCCTCCAGCGGACCTGTGCAGCTGCTCAGGCACCGGCCCGGGGGGCATATGCATTCCTGCCACCCGGCCCAGTCTGCCCCTGAATGGGGAGGATGTAGGGAGAGATGGACAGTTCATTACTAGGTGTAGGGATTAGGGGGGGTTGCAGAAAGAGAAGGATTATACGGGTGAGAGTGGAAACAAACAGAAACATTGTTCACAGTGACGGCCAGTTACCTTCAGGTCCAAGCCTGGGCTAATTCAGGGCAGCGCACTTGTATGACGCACTTGTGTGACGCACGGGGCAGACAAGCTGTTCACGATATATTTGCTGACAATTGCATGAGGAGCTTGGACTCATCTTCACGACCAGTTCATCAATCTGAGGCAGATGTAGGAAATTGCAGTCAGAATAAACAAAAGGGTCATAAAGAAAAGCGGGATGAGGTAGCGACATAGGAGGGTGAGAGTTCAGAGTCTGGAAAAGCTGGATTACTGCAGAGTGGGACGTTCCTGTGGGAAGAGGAGATAAATAGACGTTTAGAGGGCGAAGGTGGAAGACAGCCGGGGGCCATGTAATGAGGGGACACAAGAGGACGAATCCTCCATAATCCAAGGACGTTCTGCGCTCTGTAACGCGCGGTTCTTCCCTGTCAGCGCAGTTTTGAGTCATGTTCCTCCAGTCCTTCCCCTTTAAGGCGATGCAGCAGAGTCGTCCCTGCAGCATTAGGGAGGGAGAAGGAGAAATGAAAGTGAAAGAAACTTTGTCTTCAAATGAAACCAGAAAGGTGAAAAATCTGCCACAATCTGATCTCATCGGAGGGAGAGGAGGTCGCTGCGCCCCGAAACACGGAGCGAGATCCTGAAGAATTAAAGGGGTCACCGGAATCAGAGGCAACAACGACAGAAGGAAAACGTCAGGATGTCAGGAAACGCTGCGAGAGCCCAGCGGAGCAGGTGCGTCACTACAGGGAGGGGAAACGGCATCATTAGCACCGAGTACAGAAGCAGCGCCCCCCGTGTCCACAGGTTGTGTCTGGTACTGCAGTTCAGCTCTATTATAGTGAATGGGACTACGCTGTAATACCGCACACAACCTGTGCTCAGGGGGGCGCTGCTTCTTAAACATATCAGCCAATTCTTGGCAACCCCTTTAATTCCACGATTAACATAAACGCCACCGTGCCAGATCGGTCACACGGTGCACACCGATATACGCGGCTCCTACAAGACATCGGCAAAATCCGTCCAAACAATGAGACTGCTGGGTAATAATGATACATAGTGACATGGATACATTGTTACATCAGTGCAGGGAGGGCGTGTCCGCAGTCACCAGGGCGGGGCCAGCACTATGACCAGTGCAGGGAGGGCGTGTCCGCAGTCACCAGGGCGGGGCCAGCACTATGACCACTGCAGGGAGGGCGTGTCCGCAGTCACCAGGGCGGGGCCAGCACTATGACCAGTGCAGGGAGGGCGTGTCCGCAGTCACCAGGGCGGGGCCAGCACTATGACCAGTGCAGGGAGGGCGTGTCCGCAGTCACCAGGGCGGGGCCAGCACATCTCTGCATGGCTTCTTCTTCACCCCTTCCCTTCATGGCCGGATTTCTGTGTTTTAGCCTCATCTAAGGCCCCGATGTGTCTCATGTCTGAGCTCCGGCTTCTTACACTGCAGGATCCGGTGCGGCGGCGTCCAGGGGAGGAAGGAGATGACAAGTGGAGCAAGCCGCACATCATCCTTCCTCCTGATACTTGATTCCCAATTTATATGGGGGGCTTTTAGACTTTTCACCTCCCGCCCACGAGACCTTACAGAAATTAATATTATCCTCCATATTTACAGAAAGCCAACCCCCATCACCACCATAGACCACCAGGGACGGCGAAAATGGCCCTTGGACCAACCTGGACAGGCATCCAGGGACTTTACTAATAACTCCATCACTGCCCTAGACCACCAGGGACTATACTAATATTCCACTCACTGCCCTAGACCACCAGGACTTTACTAATAATCCACTCACTGTCCTAGACCACCAGGACTTTACTACTAACTCCATCACTGGCCTAGACCACCAGGGACTTTACTAATAATCCACTCACTGCCCTAGACCACCAGGGACTTTACTAATAACTCCATCACTGCCCTAGACCACCAGGGACCATACTAATAACTCCATCACTGCCCTAGACCACCAGGGACTTTACTAATAACTCCATCACTGCCCTAGACCACCAGGGACCATACTAATAACTCCATCACTGCCCTAGACCACCAGGGACCATACTAATAACTCCATCACTGCCCTAGACCACCAGGGACCATACTAATAATCCACTCACTGGCCTAGACCACCAGGGACTTTACTAATAATCCACTCACTGCCCTAGACCACCAGGGACCATACTAATAACTCCATCACTGCCCTAGACAACCAGGGACCATACTAATAACTCCATCACTGCCCTAGACCACCAGGGACCATACTAATAATCCACTCACTGCCCTAGACCACCAGGGACTATACTAATAATCCACTCACTGCCCTAGACCACCAGGACTTTACTAATAATCCACTCACTGTCCTAGACCACCAGGACTTTACTAATAACTCCATCACTGCCCTAGACAACCAGGGACCATACTAATAACTCCATCACTGCCCTAGACAACCAGGGACCATACTAATAACTCCATCACTGGCCTAGAGCACCAGGACTTTACTAATAACTCCATCACTGCCCTAGACCACCAGGGACTATACTAATAACTCCATCACTGCCCTAGACCACCAGGGACCATACTAATAACTCCATCACTGCCCTAGACCACCAGGGACCATATTAATAACTCCATCACTGCCCTAGACCACCAGGGACTATACTAATAACTCCATCACTGCCCTAGACCACCAGGGACTATACTAATAACTCCATCACTGCCCTAGACCACCAGGGACTTTACTAATAACTCCATCACTGCCCTAGACCACCAGGGACCATACTAATAACTCCATCACTGCCCTAGACCACCAGGGACCATACTAATAACTCCATCACTGGCCTAGACAACCAGGGACTATACTAATAACTCCATCACTGCCCTAGACCACCAGGGACTTTACTAATAACTCCATCACTGCCCTAGACCACCAGGGACCATACTAATAACTCCATCACTGCCCTAGACAACCAGGGACCATACTAATAACTCCATCACTGCCCTAGACCACCAGGGACCATACTAATAACTCCATCACTGCCCTAGACCACCAGGGACTTTACTAATAACTCCATCACTGCCCTAGACCAGCAGGGACCATACTAATAACTCCATCACTGCCCTAGACAACCAGGGACTATACTAATAACTCCATCACTGCCCTAGACCACCAGGGACTATACTAATAATCCACTCACTGCCCTAGACCACCAGGACTTTACTAATAACTCCATCACTGCCCTAGACCACCAGGGACTATACTAATAATCCACTCACTGCCCTAGACCACCAGGGACTTTACTAATAACTCCATCACTGCCCTAGACCACCAGGGACTTTACTAATAACTCCATCACTGGCCTAGACCACCAGGGACTTTACTAATAACTCCATCACTGCCCCAGACAACCAGGGACCATACTAATAACTCCATCACTGCCCTAGACAACCAGGGACCATACTAATAACTCCATCACTGGCCTAGAGCACCAGGACTTTACTAATAACTCCATCACTGCCCTAGACCACCAGGGACTATACTAATAACTCCATCACTGCCCTAGACCACCAGGGACTTTACTAATAACTCCATCACTGGCCTAGAGCACCAGGACTTTACTAATAATCCATCACTGCCCTAGACCACCAGGACTTTACTAATAACTCCATCACTGCCCTAGACCACCAGGGACTTTACTAATAACTCCATCACTGCCCTAGACAACCAGGGACCATACTAATAACTCCATCACTGCCCTAGACCACCAGGGACTATACTAATAACTCCATCACTGCCCTAGACAACCAGGGACTTTACTAATAATCCATCACTGCCCTAGACCACCAGGGACTTTACTAATAACTCCATCACTGCCCTAGACAACCAGGGACCATACTAATAACTCCATCACTGCCCTAGACAACCAGGGACTTTACTAATAACTCCATCACTGCCCTAGACCACCAGGGACTTTACTAATAACTCCATCACTGCCCTAGACAACCAGGGACTTTACTAATAATCCATCACTGCCCTAGACCACCAGGACTTTACTAATAACTCCATCACTGCCCTAGACAACCAGGGACTTTACTAATAATCCATCACTGCCCTAGACCACCAGGACTTTACTAATAACTCCATCACTGCCCTAGACCACCAGGGACTTTACTAATAACTCCATCACTGCCCTAGACAACCAGGGACCATACTAATAACTCCATCACTGCCCTAGACAACCAGGGACTTTACTAATAACTCCATCACTGCCCTAGACCACCAGGGACTTTACTAATAACTCCATCACTGCCCTAGACAACCAGGGACTTTACTAATAATCCATCACTGCCCTAGACCACCAGGACTTTACTAATAACTCCATCACTGCCCTAGACCACCAGGGACCATACTAATAACTCCATCACTGCCCTAGACAACCAGGGACTTTACTAATAACTCCACCACTGCCCTAGACCACCAGGGCAGTGATGGAGTTTTCACTGCCCTAGACCACCAGGGACCATACTAATAATAACTCCATCACTGCCCTAGACCACCAGGGACCATACTAATAATAACTCCATCACTGCCCTAGACCACCAGGGACCATACTAATAACTCCATCACTGCCCTAGACCACCAGGGACTATACTAATAACTCCATCAATGCCCTAGACCACCAGAGACTTTAGTAATAACTCCATCACTGCCCTAGACCACCAGGGGCTATGATAATAACTCCATCACTGCTCTAGACCACCAGGGACCATACTAATAACTCCATCACTGCCCTAGACCACCAGGGACCATATTAATAACTCCATCACTGCCCTAGACCACCAGGGACCATACTAATAACTCCATCACTGCCCTAGACCACCAGGGACCATATTAATAACTCCATCACTGCCCTAGACCACCAGGGGCTATGCTAATAACTCCATCACTGCTCTAGACCACCAGGGACCATACTAATAACTCCATCACTGCCCTAGACCACCAGGGACCATACTAATAACTCCATCACTGCCCTAGACCACCAGGGACTATACTAATAACTCCACAAATGCCCTAGACCACCAGAGACTTTAGTAATAACTCCATCACTGCCCTAGACCACCAGGGGCTATGCTAATAACTCCATCACTGCCCTAGACCACCAGGGGCTATGCTAATAACTCCATCACTGCTCTAGACCACCAGGGACCATATTAATAACTCCATCACTGCCCTAGACCACCAGGGACCATACTAATAACTCCATCACTGCCCTAGACCACCAGGAACTATACTAATAACTCCATCAATGCCCTAGACCACCAGAGACTTTAGTAATAACTCCATCACTGCCCTAGACCACCAGGGGCTATGCTAATAACTCCATCACTGCCCTAGACCACCAGGGGCTATGCTAATAACTCCATCACTGCTCTAGACCACCAGGGACCATATTAATAACTCCATCACTGCCCTAGACCACCAGGGACCATACTAATAACTCCATCACTGCCCTAGACCACCAGGGACTATACTAATAACTCCATCAATGCCCTAGACCACCAGAGACTTTAGTAATAACTCCATCACTGCCCTAGACCACCAGGGGCTATGCTAATAACTCCATCACTGCCCTAGACCACCAGGGGCTATGCTAATAACTCCATCACTGCTCTAGACCACCAGGGACCATACTAATAACTCCATCACTGCCCTAGACCACCAGGGGCTATACTAATAACTCCATCAATGCCCTAGACCACCAGAGACTTTAGTAATAACTCCATCACTGCCCTAGACCACCAGGGGCTATGCTAATAACTCCATCACTGCTCTAGACCACCAGGGACCATACTAATAACTCCATCACTGCCCTAGACCACCAGGGGCTATGCTAATAACTCCATCACTGCCCTAGACCACCAGGGACCATACTAATAACTCCATCACTGCTCTAGACCACCAGGGACTTTACTACAGTAATAACTCCATCACTGCCCTAGACCACCAGGGGCTATGCTAATAACTCCATCACTGCTCTAGACCACCAGGGACCATACTAATAACTCCATCACTGCCCTAGACCACCAGGGACCATACTAATAACTCCATCACTGCCCTAGACCACCAGGGACTATACTAATAACTCCATCAATGCCCTAGACCACCAGAGACTTTAGTAATAACTCCATCACTGCCCTAGACCACCAGGGGCTATGCTAATAACTCCATCACTGCCCTAGACCACCAGGGGCTATGCTAATAACTCCATCACTGCTCTAGACCACCAGGGACCATATTAATAACTCCATCACTGCCCTAGACCACCAGGGACCATACTAATAACTCCATCACTGCCCTAGACCACCAGGAACTATACTAATAACTCCATCAATGCCCTAGACCACCAGAGACTTTAGTAATAACTCCATCACTGCCCTAGACCACCAGGGGCTATGCTAATAACTCCATCACTGCCCTAGACCACCAGGGGCTATGCTAATAACTCCATCACTGCTCTAGACCACCAGGGACCATATTAATAACTCCATCACTGCCCTAGACCACCAGGGACCATACTAATAACTCCATCACTGCCCTAGACCACCAGGGACTATACTAATAACTCCATCAATGCCCTAGACCACCAGAGACTTTAGTAATAACTCCATCACTGCCCTAGACCACCAGGGGCTATGCTAATAACTCCATCACTGCCCTAGACCACCAGGGGCTATGCTAATAACTCCATCACTGCTCTAGACCACCAGGGACCATACTAATAACTCCATCACTGCCCTAGACCACCAGGGACCATATTAATAACTCCATCACTGCCCTAGACCACCAGGGACCATACTAATAACTCCATCACTGCCCTAGACCATCAGGGACCATATTAATAACTCCATCACTGCCCTAGACCACCAGGGGCTATGCTAATAACTCCATCACTGCTCTAGACCACCAGGGACCATACTAATAACTCCATCACTGCCCTAGACCACCAGGGGCTATGCTAATAACTCCATCACTGCCCTAGACCACCAGGGACCATACTAATAACTCCATCACTGCTCTAGACCACCAGGGACTTTACTACAGTAATAACTCCATCACTGCCCTAGACCACCAGGGGCTATGCTAATAACTCCATCACTGCTCTAGACCACCAGGGACCATACTAATAACTCCATCACTGCCCTAGACCACCAGGGGCTATACTAATAACTCCATCAATGCCCTAGACCACCAGAGACTTTAGTAATAACTCCATCACTGCCCTAGACCACCAGGGGCTATGCTAATAACTCCATCACTGCCCTAGACCACCAGGGGCTATGCTAATAACTCCATCACTGCTCTAGACCACCAGGGACCATATTAATAACTCCATCACTGCCCTAGACCACCAGGGACCATACTAATAACTCCATCACTGCCCTAGACCACCAGGGACTATACTAATAACTCCATCAATGCCCTAGACCACCAGAGACTTTAGTAATAACTCCATCACTGCCCTAGACCACCAGGGGCTATGCTAATAACTCCATCACTGCCCTAGACCACCAGGGGCTATGCTAATAACTCCATCACTGCTCTAGACCACCAGGGACCATACTAATAACTCCATCACTGCCCTAGACCACCAGGGACCATACTAATAACTCCATCACTGCCCTAGACCACCAGGGACCATATTAATAACTCCATCACTGCCCTAGACCACCAGGGACCATACTAATAACTCCATCACTGCCCTAGACCATCAGGGACCATATTAATAACTCCATCACTGCCCTAGACCACCAGGGGCTATGCTAATAACTCCATCACTGCTCTAGACCACCAGGGACCATACTAATAACTCCATCACTGCCCTAGACCACCAGGGGCTATGCTAATAACTCCATCACTGCTCTAGACCACCAGGGACCATATTAATAACTCCATCACTGCCCTAGACCACCAGGGACTATACTAATAACTCCATCACTGCCCTAGACCACCAGGGACCATATTAATAACTCCATCACTGCCCTAGACCACCAGGGACTTTAGTAATAACTCCATCACTGCCCTAGACCACCAGGGACCATATTAATAACTCCATCACTGCCCTAGACAACCAGGGACTTTAGTAATAACTCCATCACTGCCCTAGACCACCAGGGACTTTAGTAATAAAAAAAAAAGGGAAGAAGCCAGCACTGCTTATGGTCAGAACGCAATAACTGAAGTGCAATTGCACATAAATTCTAACTGTATTTCAAATATGAGACATTTAGCAAACAATTGATCAATTCTTTGAGCTACCCCGCCACTTCACGGCAATCTCATAATGGGGCAGTCCTAATCTTCGTATTTTATTTACGTTGTGCCATTATGGCTTCCTGAATGTATATAAAAAAAAAAGGACCACATAAATGCGAACTGTACCTGGAGCATTTTCAGAATCACTCCCTTGGTGCCAGGAAAGGCAAGCGCAGGTAAAGGCCGATCAGGTCCAGTGCGGACATTTCAGATCTGGCTTCCACACTGCCAAACCCGCACCAAAGATGAAGGGTGAGACAGGCTGAGACACAGGTGCACAATTAACTTGAGCCTGAGGCGGGGCAGGGCTGCTGTGTGTGTGCACAGCAGCCTATCAATCACAGTGAACACAGAATGAATGGCGCACATAACCCAGCGTGCGCGGCAACAGTGGTGGTCAGCCACATACCAATGCAAAGCAAAAAAAAAAGGGGAAGAAGCCAGCACTGCTTATGGTCAGAACGCAATAACTGAAGTGCAATTGCACATAAATTCTAACTGTATTTCAAATATGAAAGCCATAATGGCACAACGTAAATAAAATACGAAGATTAGGACTGCCCCATTATGAGATTGCCGTGAAGTGGCGGGGTAGCTCAAAGAATTGATCAATTGTTTGCTAAATGTCTCATATTTGAAATACAGTTAGAATTTATGTGCAATTGCACTTCAGTTATTGCGTTCTGACCATAAGCAGTGCTGGCTTCTTCCCTTTTTTTTTTTACTTTAGTAATAACTCCATCACTGCCCTAGACCACCAGGGACCATACTAATAACTCCATCACTTCCCTAGACAACCAGGGACCTTAGTAATAACTCCATCATTGCCCTAGACCACCAGGGACCATATTAATAACTTCATCACTGCCCTAGACCACCAGGGACCATACTAATAACTCCATCACTGCCCTAGACCACCAGGGGCTATGCTAATAACTCCATCTCTGCCCTAGACCACCAGGGGCTATGCTAATAACTCCATCACTGCTCTAGACCACCAGGGACCATATTAATAACTCCATCACTGCCCTAGACCACTAGGGACTATACTAATAACTCCATCACTGCCCTAGACCACCAGGGACCATATTAATAACTCCATCACTGCCCTAGACCACCAGGGACTTTACTAATAACTCCATCACTGCCCTAGACCACCAGGGACCATATTAATAACTCCATCACTGCCCTAGACCACCAGGGACTATACTAATAACTCCATCACTGCCCTAGACCACCAGGGACTGTACTAATAACTCCATCACTGCCCTAGACCACCAGGGACCATATTAATAACTCCATCACTGCCCTAGACCACCAGGGACCATACTAATAACTCCATCACTTCCCTAGACAACCAGGGACCTTAGTAATAACTCCATCATTGCCCTAGACCACCAGGGACCATATTAATAACTTCATCACTGCCCTAGACCACCAGGGACCATACTAATAACTCCATCACTGCCCTAGACCACCAGGGGCTATGCTAATAACTCCATCTCTGCCCTAGACCACCAGGGGCTATGCTAATAACTCCATCACTGCTCTAGACCACCAGGGACCATATTAATAACTCCATCACTGCCCTAGACCACTAGGGACTATACTAATAACTCCATCACTGCCCTAGACCACCAGGGACCATATTAATAACTCCATCACTGCCCTAGACCACCAGGGACTTTACTAATAACTCCATCACTGCCCTAGACCACCAGGGACCATATTAATAACTCCATCACTGCCCTAGACCACCAGGGACTATACTAATAACTCCATCACTGCCCTAGACCACCAGGGACTGTACTAATAACTCCATCACTGCCCTAGACCACCAGGGACCATATTAATAACTCCATCACTGCCCTAGACCACCAGGGACCATACTAATAACTCCATCACTGCCCTAGACCACCAGGGACCATATTAATAACTCCATCACTGCCCTAGACCACCAGGGACTATACTAATAACTCCATCACTGCCCTAGACCACCAGGGACCATACTAATAACTCCATCACTGCCCTAGACCACCAGGGACCATATTAATAACTCCATCACTGCCCTAGACCACCAGGGACTATACTAATAACTCCATCACTGCCCTAGACCACCAGGGACCATACTAATAACTCAATCACTGCCCTAGACCACCAGGGACCATATTAAAAACTCCATCACTGCCCTAGACCACCAGGGACTATACTAGTAACTCTATCACTGCCCTAGACCACCAGGGACTATACTAATAACTCCATCACTGCCCTAGACCACCAGGGACCATATTAATAACTCCATCACTGCCCTAGACCACCAGGGACTATACTAATAACTCCATCACTGCCCTAGACCACCAAGGACTTTAGTAATAACTCCATCACTGCCCTAGACCACCAGGGACCATATTAATAACTCCATCACTGCCCTAGACCACCAGGGACCATACTAATAACTCCATCACTGCCCTAGACAACCAGGAACCATACTAATAACTCCATCACTGCCCTAGACCACCAGGGACCATACTAATAACTCCATCACTGCCCTAGACCACCAGGGACCATACTAATAACTCCATCACTGCCCTAGACCACCAGGGACTATACTAATAACTCCATCACTGCCCTAGACCACCAGGGACTATACTAATAACTCCATCACTGCCCTAGACCACCAGGGACCATATTAATAACTCCATCACTGCCCTAGACCACCAGGGACTATAGTAACATAGTAACATAGTAACATAGTTAGTAAGGCCGAAAAAAGACATTTGTCCATCCAGTTCAGCCTATATTCCATCATAATAAATCCCCAGATCTACGTCCTTCTACAGAACCTAATAATTGTATGATACAATATTGTTCTGCTCCAGGAAGACATCCAGGCCTCTCTTGAACCCCTCGACTGAGTTCCCCATCACCACCTCCTCAGGCAAGCAATTCCAGATTCTCACTGCCCTAACAGTAAAGAATCCTCTTCTATGTTGGTGGAACAACCTTCTCTCCTCCAGACGCAAAGAATGCCCCCTTGTGCCCGTCACCTTCCTTGGTATAAACAGATCCTCAGCGAGATATTTGTATTGTCCCCTTATATACTTATACATGGTTATTAGATCGCCCCTCAGTCGTCTTTTTTCTAGACTAAATAATCCTAATTTCGCTAACCTCTCTGGGTATTGTAGTTCTCCCATCCCCTTTATTAATTTTGTTGCCCTCCTTTGTACTCTCTCTAGTTCCATTATATCCTTCCTGAGCACCGGTGCCCAAAACTGGACACAGTACTCCATGTGCGGTCTAACTAGGGATTTGTACAGAGGCAGTATAATGCTCTCATCATGTGTATCCAGACCTCTTTTAATGCACCCCATGATCCTGTTTGCCTTGGCAGCTGCTGCCTGGCACTGGCTGCTCCAGGTAAGTTTATCATTAACTAGGATCCCCAAGTCCTTCTTCCTGTCAGATTTACCCAGTGGTTTCCCGTTCAGTGTGTAATGGTGATATTGATTCCCTCTTCCCATGTGTATAACCTTACATTTATCATTGTTAAACCTCATCTGCCACCTTTCAGCCCAAGTTTCCAACTTATCCAGATCCATCTGTAGCAGAATACTATCTTCTCTTGTATTAACTGCTTTACATAGTTTTGTATCATCTGCAAATATCGATATTTTACTGTGTAAACCTTCTACCAGATCATTAATGAATATGTTGAAGAGAACAGGTCCCAATACTGACCCCTGCGGTACCCCACTGGTCACAGCGACCCAGTTAGAGACTATACCATTTATAACCACCCTCTGCTTTCTATCACTAAGCCAGTTACTAACCCATTTACACACATTTTCCCCCAGACCAAGCATTCTCATTTTGTGTACCAACCTCTTGTGCGGCACGGTATCAAACGCTTTGGAAAAATCGAGATATACCACGTCCAATGACTCACCGTGGTCCAGCCTATAGCTTACCTCTTCATAAAAACTGATTAGATTGGTTTGACAGGAGCGATTTCTCATAAACCCATGCTGATATGGAGTTACACAGTTATTCTCATTGAGATAATCCAGAATAACATCCCTCAGAAACCCTTCAAATATTTTACCAACAATAGAGGTTAGACTTACTGGCCTATAATTTCCAGGTTCACTTTTAGAGCCCTTTTTGAATATTGGCACCACATTTGCTATGCGCCAGTCCTGCGGAACAGACCCTGTCTCTATAGAGTCACTAAAAATAAGAAATAATGGTTTATCTATTACATTACTTAGTTCTCTTAGTACTCGTGGGTGTATGCCATCCGGACCCGGAGATTTATCTATTTTAATCTTATTTAGCCTAATTATTTATACTAATAACTCCATCACTGCCCTAGACCACCAGGGACTTTAGTAATATTTCCATCACTGCCCTAGACCACCAGGGACCATATTAATAACTCCATCACTTCCCTAGACCACCAGGGACCATACTAATAACTCCATCACTTCCCTAGACAACCAGGGACTTTAGTAATAACTCCATCATTGCCATAGGCCTCCAGGGACAAGTGCAATAAAATAATTGTCTGCTTATTCCATAAAAAGCACCTGGCAGCCTCCTGTGACGCCTCTTTGTTTTCACTGCTCCCTGCTGGTGGGGTCACTAACCTCATAAAACTGGGGTCCACTAATTAGGATGGAGGACATTATACTAAGAAGGGGCCAAGGATGGGGGAAATTATACTAAGAAGGGGCCCAAGATGGAGGACATTATACCATGAAGGGGCCCAGGATGGGGGACATTATACTAAGAAGGGGCCCAGGATGGAGGACATTATACCAAGAAGGGGCCCATTATGGAGGACATTATACCAAGAAGGGGCCCAGGATGGAGGACATTATACCAAGAAGGGGCCCAGGATGGAGGACATTATACCAAGAAGGGGCCCAGGATGGGGGACATTATACCAAGAAGGGGCCCAGGATGGGGGACATTATACCAAGAAGGGGCCCAGGATGGGGGACATTATACTAAGAAGGGGCCCAGGATGGAGGACATTATACCAAGAAGGGGCCCATTATGGAGGACATTATTAATTCTATATATATCTGTAGCTTTGTCGCAATAAAACTAGATCTCAGGCACATTCCTTGACTCTAAACCGTCAGTGTCTGCCCTTGATGAGAGGCATGAAACAATGGAGGAGATAATGATGATGATGAGGCCACGTTAGTGATGGCGATGATGAGAGCAGGAATCGTAATGATAATAATGAAGGTGGAGATGATGCTGATCTTATATTCTGTTGTTTTCGGCAGGTGCATGAAATTTATTTCTTGTATTCTTGACTGCTGCACTTGCTGTACACCAGGGTAAGAGAACACCTGGGATCTCCGGATGATGATGATGATGATGATGGTGCTGACAGAAATGATCATTTATTCTCATTTTTTGATAGATGTAGGAAATGTCTGCCTTGCAATCTTGACTGCTGTACAAAACAAGAGTAAGTCAACTGCTGTGATCTCCTGATCATGATGATGGTGGTGGTGATGATGATGATGGTAGTGGGGGTGATGGTAGTGGTGGTGATGATGGTGGTGATGATGAGGGTGGTGAAGATGGTAATGATGGTGGTGATGATGATGATGGTAGAGGTGATGATGATAGTGGTGGTGATGATGGTTGTGGTGATGAAGAGGGTGGTAATGATGGTGGTGATGGTGGTACACCAGTGGGGTTACCGCTCAGCCTCCCCCATTCCTGAATTGTCTCCCGTCTTGCAGATATGACTCTTGTCCTGGTGTAACAATGTAGCAAAGAAAGAACCACAGAAACTGAAGAGTAGTAATGTCTGACAGTCCTCGTGGGAGGAACGTGGTGGGCACGGCCATAATCCCATCTGTCCAACGCTTTGATCTCGGCCTTAGTCTTGTGCGGGTGGTAATGGAGACTGACAAGTTACAACACTCCCAGGACTCAGGCCGTGATCACCGTGTTGGACAGAGGGGATTATGGCCGTGCCCACCACGTTCCTCCCACGCGGACTGTTAGACATTACTATATTCAGCTGTAAATGTTTGAGGGTCGTGGTTCTCTCGTGGTACTGAGCACCATCTGCTGAGCCACGAGTGCCGTAACTTGACCTGGTGTAACAATGTGGACGTTCCCTCCAGGATCAGGGGAGGCCGAGTCTCAGTTCCGTGGCTCACTGTAGACGTGGCCGTGTGCCGCACCGGGAGCTGCTCTGGGGTCGCACCGCCTCCACCATAACCTTAGAACTTACTAAGGGCGAGTATCATCAATTCCCGTTATCTTCATCCTCCCGTTAATTGCTCCATCTGTGACACTGATGATAGATCTCCTCCGCTGGGGCCACACGTCAGACATAAAGGACCGGGCGCGCATCCAGGGCTTCGCTCTAATCTACTTGTGTTTTATTGCAGTGAAACCGGGGCCTTGTTGGGTAAGAAACAGAAATCACAACAACAATGTAACTTAATAATGAATGGAGAAATGTCTGCACGACCCAGGAAAAATCCCCCTGCACCGGTCCACTGACCACGGCCGAGCACCGGTCCACTGACCACGGCCGAGCACCCGTCCACTGACCACGGCCGAGCACCGGTCCACTGACCACGGCCGAGCACCGGTCCACTGACCACGGCCGAGCACCGGTCCACTGACCACGGCCGAGCACCCGTCCACCGACCACAGCCGAGCACCCGTCCACCGACCACGGCCGAGCACCCGTCCACCGACCACGGCCGAGCACCCGTCCACCGACCACGGCCGAGCACCCATCCACCGACCACGGCCGAGCACCCGTCCACCGACCACGGCCGAGCACCCGTCCACTGACCACGGCCGAGCACCCGTCCACTGACCACGGCCGAGCACCCGTCCACTGACCACGGCCGAGCACCCGTCCACTGACCACGGCCGAGCACGGTCCACTGACCACGGCCGAGCACCGGTCCACTGACCACGGCCGAGCACCCGTCCACTGACCACGGCCGAGCACCGGTCCACTGACCACGGCCGAGCACCCGCTGGCATCGCCTGTATAACGGATGGTCTGGCAGCTTTATAACCGACTTGTGTTCAGTTTCTGCTTGCTGTCACGTAGGTCCAAACAGGAGTGACATATGTGCTGCACTGATACACTGTGACAAGACCTCAGCTGTATGCGCTGGACATCGTTATGACGGGTTTTCACCGTCAATTCACTGACAGCAAACAGTGATCCTGAAATTGTAATGTAAAGAATAATCTGCAGAGAGATGGTGGAGGAGGATCTGGACGCCCTCAGGAATACTTATAGATACAATGACTCTGGAGCATCTTCTCCTCGGAGTCTACATTGTGCCGTTCCTCTGTTATTCCTCCTGGAAACTTATGAATACACTGACAACTGGGCGTTACCATTTACCCTGTCAACGGGGCTAATCCCTCCAGAGTCTGATACTGTCAGTGCTGATTGGAAAGTGTGAGACGTGCAGGGACACACCCCTCTCTGGTAACGCCCACTTGTTAATTTCGTATTCATACATTTCCAGAATGAATAACAGAGGAACAGAGTTTAATAATGGAGAAAATAATAATTTACTGAACCAGACAAGTCAGGAGAGATGACAGATCTGAACGCTGGCCCTTTAAGAACAAAGATTTGACATGACGGGGAGCGATGTGACAGCTCGGTGGAGAGATCATCCGACAAGCACTGATAACGGGGGGCTCAGCGGGGAGGACTGTGGGGGGCAGAGATGAGGTATTCCAGCACCGCTCATGGCGGGGGGTGACGCTGTATATAGGGGGAGCTCTGTACTGATAATGGGGGGCTCAGCGGGGAGGACTGTGGGGGGCAGAGATGAGGTATTCCAGCACCGCTCATGGCGGGGGGTGACGCTGTATATAGGGGGAGCTCTGCACTGATAACGTAGTGTGAGGACTCGTACATATAAATCTCCGCTGTCCGTCAACCCACAGGAAACGACAACGGGCGGCTGAGGACGACGTCACAGAGCACCGCCATCTGCCAGCAGCCAGCACCGAGGGGTAAGTGATGGTGAGAACAAGCGTCGTGTGAAGGAAAATCACACAAGGGTTAATATATGACTCCAAAAGGCCAAGAACCCGCCCCCGAGGAGGCAAATTTGGCCACATTTCCCGCAAGAGCTAATAGGAAGAGACTCGTGCACTTACTTTAGTTCAGTTTGTGACAATTTAGTGAGCGCCTGACCAGCATGGATACGCCGACACTGTGGACTGGCTAATTATCACCTGTACAATGTCCTGCCTGTCACTGTCACCGCCTGCCTGTCACTGTCACCACCTGCCTGTCACTGCTTGCATGTCACCACATGCCTGTCACTGTCACCGCCTGCCTGTCACTGTCACCGCCTGCCTGTCACTGCCTGCCTGTCACTGTCACCACCTGCCTGTCACTGTCACCACCTGCCTGTCACTGCTTGCATGTCACCACATGCCTGTCACTGTCACCGCCTGCCTGTCACTGTCACCGCCTGCCTGTCACTGTCACCGCCTGCCTGTCACTGTCACCACCTGCCTGTCACTGCTTGCATGTCACCACATGCCTGTCACTGTCACCGCCTGCCTGTCACTGTCACTGCCTGCCTGTCACCGCCTGCCTGTCACTGTCACCACCTGCCTGTCACTGTCACCGCCTGCCTGTCACTGTCACCACCTGCCTGTCACTGCTTGCATGTCACCACATGCCTGTCACTGTCACTGCCTGCCTGTCACTGCCTGCCTGACACTTCCTGCCTGTCACTCTCACCACCTGCCTGTCACTATCACCGCCTGCCTGTCACTGCCTGCCTGTCACTGTCACCACCTGCCTGTCACTGTCACCGCCTGCCTGTCACCGCCTGCTTGTCATTGTCACCGCCTGCCTGTCATTGTCACTGCCTGGCTGCCACCACCTGCCTGTCACTGCCTGCCTGTCACTGTCACCACATGTCTGTCACTTATTGCAGAAGTTCATACATACAAAAAAAAAAAAAAACATAAAAAGTCATAAAAAGAAAACAATCTAAGGCCGCGGTCACACATATCTTGTGGAAAACCGGTCCGAGTCTCCCTGCCGAGAGTCGCACAAGTGTCCTCCGTGTGGTCATCACTGTGTAATGTGTTTGCGATGATGCAATTTCCTCGCGCCCATGTATCCATGTGACAGGCGTGTGACTTTACATTTCTCACTGATTTTCCCCATTGAATTTAATGGCTCAATGGGATGAAATGAGGAGAATGGTTGCGTATTTCTCACCAGTGACACTGATGGTCCGTGTGGTGTCTGAGTTTTCCTCGCCCCCATAGACTGGCATTGGCGAGACTCGGGCGATATACACGTACAATCGCAGCACGCTGAATACACCTGAGAAAATGAACGGTGACATTCGACTCTACAAAAGAACATTCCGCCTCATCACGGACGCTCGTGTTCTATCATCATTTTATTCATATGGATCGAGAAAGGTTCCATCATCTGCCGAGACCCTCACACCCACCACAATGTAATAACAATCCCGCCCACGAGGAGCACAAATGCTGATTGGTCCGGATCAGACCACTATCTCCATAGTGGAGGGGGGTTGGATTAGCCACTGATTGCGCTGAGGCAGGACAGGAGCACATAACGCGGTATTGTAAGAGGAGGAATCGGGAGCCCCATACAGATATATAGAGAGGCAGTGGTCATCAGCAGTCTGAGTGGTGGGAAATGGAGGTCTCCTGTGATGCGGCCCCCGTGGTCAGCACCCCTATAAGACACCTCCTCCCTGTGAACCACTTCTCTATTTGATTCAAATAACAATTTGGTGCCGAATCAGATGAATCAAGAATGAAATTAATTTTGGACAATTTGTTCGTTCTCTACTATTAATATATCATGAGACTCCACTAATAGATCTCCACTAATAGATCTCCACTGTCCCACCTACCCTGACTCTAAGAAACTAGATAAAAGTCAATGACCCAGAGATCTTAACCACGTAGCTCGAATGTCCTGTACTTGACCCACGTTTCACCACAAAGCTTCATCAGGAGCTGCTTTGTTGTATATAACTAGACCTGGACGTTGTATGTCACCTCTCTCTCAGTAGGTGTCAGGGTAAGTTCTACTAACCCTGGTCTGTTGCTTTGTTTCACAATGTATCGTGAGTCCCGCGGTGATTAGTTCCTGACCTTGGCTTGTTTATCTGACTTCCTGTCTCAGAACTCTGTCCCTGACCTTTACCTCCTGGTTAATACCTGGCATCATGACAATTCTCTGCCAACTCGCTCCACCAGCCAACTGCTGCTCTGTGACAGTAACCCAGGTGGCCCTGCACAAGTTCAGATCGCTATATAGGGCATGAAGGATGAAAGATCCTCTGGGAACAGTGGCTTTTGCAAAGTTTTTGTCATCCACCTACAGTTACAGCTATACATTTCTCAGGAACACTGCCATGCGCTCATGTCTGGCGATGCATCATGCGAGCAGCAGGTCATAACAGCCAGAGGGGCAGTGGGTCATAACAGCCAGATGGGCAGCAGGTCATAAAGGCCAGAGGGGCAGCAGGTCATACCAGCCAGAGGGGCAGCAGGTCAAAACAGTCAGAGGGGCAGCAGGTCAAAACAGTCAGAGGGGCAGCAGGTCATAACAGCCAGATGGGCAGCAGGTCATACCAGCCAGATGGGCAGCAGGTCATAAAGGCCAGAGGGGCAGCAGGTCATAAAGGCCAGAGGGGCAGCAGGTCATAAAGGCCAGAGGGGCAGCAGGTCATAAAGGCCAGAGGGGCAGCAGGTCATACCAACCAGAGGGGCAGCAGGTCATAAAGGCCAGAGGGGCAGCAGGTCATAAAGGCCAGAGGGGCAGCAGGTCATAAAGGCCAGAGGGGCAGCAGGTCATAAAGGCCAGAGGGGCAGCAGGTCATAAAGGCCAGAGGGGCAGCAGGTCATAACAGCCAGAGGGGCAGCAGGTCAGAACAGTCAGAGGGGCAGCAGGTCAGAACAGTCAGAGGGGCAGCAGGTCATAACAGCCAGAGGGGCAGCAGGTCATAACAGCCAGAGGGGCAGCAGGTCATAACAGCCAGAGGGGCAGCAGGTCATAACAGCCAGAGGAGCAGCAGGTCATACCGGCTAGAGGGGCAGCAGGTCAAGACAGTCAGAGGGGCAGCAGGTTATAACAGCCAGAGGGGCAGTAGGTTATAACAACCAGAGGAGCAGCAGGTCATAACAGCCAGAGGAGCAGCAGGTCATACCGGCTAGAGGGGCAGCAGGTCAAGACAGTCAGAGGGGCAGCAGGTCAAGACAGTCAGAGGGGCAGCAGGTCATAACAGCCAGAGGGGCAGCAGGTCATAACAGCCAGAGGGGCAGCAGGTCAGAACAGCTAGAGGGGCAGCAGGTCAAAACAGTCAGAGGAGCAGCAGGTCAAAACAGTCAGAGGGGCAGCAGGTCACAACAGCCAGAGGAGCAGCAGGTCAAAACAGCCAGAGGGGCAGCAGGTCAGAACAGCCAGAGGGGCAGCAGGTCAGAACAGCTAGAGGGGCAGCAGGTCAAAACAGCCAGAGGGGCAGCAGGTCATAACAGCCAGAGGGGCAGCAGGTCATAACAGCCAGAGGGGCAGCAGGTCAGAACAATCAGAGGGGCAGCAGGTCATAACAGCCAGAGGGGCAGTAGGTCATAATAGCCAGAGGAGCAGCAGGTCATACCGGCTAGAGGGGCAGCAGGTCAAGACAGTCAGAGGGGCAGCAGGTTATAACAGCCAGAGGGGCAGTAGGTTATAACAACCAGAGGGGCAGCAGGTCATAACAGCCAGAGGGGCAGCAGGTCATAACAGCCAGAGGGGCAGCAGGTCAGAACAGCTAGAGGGGCAGCAGGTCAAAACAGTCAGAGGAGCAGCAGGTCAAAACAGTCAGAGGGGCAGCAGGTCACAACAGCCAGAGGAGCAGCAGGTCAAAACAGCCAGAGGGGCAGCAGGTCAGAACAGCCAGAGGGGCAGCAGGTCAGAACAGCTAGAGGGGCAGCAGGTCAAAACAGCCAGAGGGGCAGCAGGTCATAACAGCCAGAGGGGCAGCAGGTCATAACAGCCAGAGGGGCAGCAGGTCAGAACAATCAGAGGGGCAGCAGGTCATAACAGCCAGAGGGGCAGCAGGTCATAATAGCCAGAGGAGCAGCAGGTCATACCGGCTAGAGGGGCAGCAGGTCAAGACAGTCAGAGGGGCAGCAGGTTATAACAGCCAGAGGGGCAGTAGGTTATAACAACCAGAGGGGCAGCAGGTCATAACAGCCAGAGGAGCAGCAGGTCATACCGGCTAGAGGGGCAGCAGGTCAAGACAGTCAGAGGGGCAGCAGGTCAAGACAGTCAGAGGGGCAGCAGGTCATAACAGCCAGAGGGGCAGCAGGTCATAACAGCCAGAGGGGCAGCAGGTCATAACAGCCAGAGGGGCAGCAGGTCAGAACAGCTAGAGGGGCAGCAGGTCAAAACAGTCAGAGGGGCAGCAGGTCAAAACAGTCAGAGGGGCAGCAGGTCACAACAGCCAGAGGAGCAGCAGGTCATAACAGCCAGAGGGGCAGCAGGTCAGAACAGCCAGAGGGGCAGCAGGTCAGAACAGCTAGAGGGGCAGCAGGTCAAAACAGTCAGAGGGGCAGCAGGTCAGAACAGCCAGAGGAGCAGCAGGTCATAACATCCAGAGGGGCAGCAGGTCAGAACAGCCAGAGGGGCAGCAGGTCAGAACAGCTAGAGGGGCAGCAGGTCATAACAGCCAGAGGGGCAGCAGGTCATAATAGCCAGAGAGGCAGCAGGTCAAAACAGCCAGAGGGTCTCTACTAACTATGTGGTTATGATGGGGTGAATAACAACTGAGAGTGAAGTAGTCAGTAAAAGTGACATTTTATTATGAATCTGGACAAAGTGTTTGTATATTACGGTAGTTGTGCTCAGCTACTTCTGTTGTTCGTTGGTTTATTGAAAACAGCAGAAGGTTTGTAGACTTTCCTAATAATGCTAATAACGGGGAAGGCTTCATTTTGATTCCAACTGGATCTACATCACCCCACAGGAAACATATCAGACGACAGGACTACACAAAGGACAGAGAATTCTCCAGAGCCACCACAGACAATGTCAGGTAAGTGATAATGGAGGGAAGGTGAGAAAAAGCTTTATAAAAAGCACAAAAATGTAAAGGACCAGGTAAACATGTGCAAGGAAAAGACAAGAAAGTGACACAAGGGTTAAAAAGAGTATAAGAGTATAGCTGATAATGTAACATGACAGTGGACATGTCACACAGTGACACAGATACATAATTACAGGAAAAAACATAAAAGCAATGATGTGTAGATACATATGTGGAAGTATCCAGCAGAGACCTTGCATATACTTACAATAATAATCCTACAGACACAATTATATAGTCAGTCACCACCGTGCATGGCAGGACCGACCGCTGCTATCATCCCTGCCTGTCACCCCACAGATAACAATGATGAACAACGGGAGGAGACCCCACAAGAGACGAAGAGTAATCAAGATTCACCAGAGGAGAGCGCAGGTAATGTATACACACATATGGGATATGAGGGTGCGCGTGTAGTCTGGGGTCCATGACTTCCCCGGATATATTGTCTGTATATTATCTGTGTCTTGTCCGTGTCTTGTCCATGTCCCGTCCGTGTCTTGTCCGCATCTTGTCTGTGTCCTGTCTGTATATTATCTGTGTCTTGTCCATGTCCTGTCAGTGTCTTGTCCGCATCTTGTCTGTGTCCTGTCTGTATATTATCTGTGTCTTGTCCATGTCCTGTCAGTGTCTTGTCTGTGTCTTGTCGATGTCGGTGCCTTGTTTGTGTCTTGTCTGTGTTCTTTTCCTGTCTTGTCCATGTCTAGTTTGTGTTTTGTCTGTGTCCTTTTCATGTGTTGTCCGTGTCTTGTCTGTGTCCTGTCCGTGTCTTGTCTACGTCTTGTCTGTGTCCTGTCCGTGTCTTGTCTGTGTCCTTTTCATGTGTTGTCCGTGTCTTGTCTACGTCTTGTCTGTGTCCTGTCCGTGTCTTGTCTGTGTCCTTTTCATGTGTTGTCCGTGTCTTGTCTACGTCTTGTCTGTGTCCTGTCCGTGTCTTGTCTGTGTCCTTTTCATGTGTTGTCCGTGTCTTGTCTACGTCCTGTCTGTGTCCTGTCCGTGTCTTGTCTGTGTCCTTTTCATGTGTTGTCCGTGTCTTGTCTACGTCCTGTCTGTGTCCTGTCCGTGTCTTGTCTGTGTTCTTTTCCTGTCTTGTCCATGTCTAGTTTGTGTTTTGTCTGTGTCCTTTTCATGTGTTGTCCGTGTCTTGTCTGTGTCCTGTCCGTGTCTTGTCTACGTCTTGTCTGTGTCCTGTCCGTGTCTTGTCTGTGTCCTTTTCATGTGTTGTCCGTGTCCTGTCTGAGTCTTGTCTGTGTTTTTTCATGTCTTGTCCGTGTCCTGTCAGTGTTTTGTCCACATTTCCCCTAAGTAAGTAAGAAAAAAAAATCCAGCTCCGGAGTAAAAGTCATCAATTTTATTTCCACATATTTAAAATTCGAAAAAGCTGCTTGCAAGAAACTGCACAAACTGTTCCAGAAAAAAAAGCCGTAAGTTAGCTGAACGCGTTTCGAGCACGCATGGTGCTCTTCGTCCACAGCATAAGCTTTAATAGCCCAACAAGACATATAAAAACAGATTAAACAGGGGAACAGCCATGAAAGTGATTAACTCCACCCCGACAAATCCCATTGGACATCCCGAACACGCAGTCATTAGAACAGGTACAAAAAGCAAAAAAACAAAAATCCTTAAGCACATATTATATATACATACCATGAATGCTACACGGATAGATGTAATTATTCCAAAAAAAAAAAAAAAAACCACGACAATAATAACATGTTAATAGCAATTCTGAGTGTTTCTGTTCATCATGGACATTAGTAGTTTGTATAAGATCTGATCTTGTTTTTTTATCACGATCTGTAGTCCAATTAGGGTATGCTCTGTTATTGAGACGTTTTTTAATAATGTTTTTTTCCTGGGTGAAAGCTGGTTCATTATTACAGTTTCTTTTGGCTCGTAATACTTCTCCTACTGGAATTGAATGAATGGCGCGGGGAGGATGAAAACTGCGTGCATGTAATATAGTATTGCCAGCGGTTTGCTTGCGATATGTTTTACTCTGAATGATGGTATCAGGGAAGACATAAATCCAAAAAATGTATAGTGAATTTATGAAACATGTAAGTGAATTTTAAATTGAATGGATTGTTATTTATATAAAAGATAAATTGCTCCAAGCAGTTCTGATTGCCCTTCCAAACCATTAATAAATCATCAATATATCTTAAATACCATTCAATGTCCTGAGAAAAAGGGTTATTATCACTGAAAATGTACATTTCCTCCCACCAAGCCATTACTAGATTTGCTGCTGAGGGTGAGAATTTAGCCCCCATGGAAACTCCCTTACTTTGAATGAAAAATTTATTATTATGGGGCGCATGGGAGGTGGATAAACATCTTTATGCGTTTTAGGTAAAGCATGCATGAATGGTATTTTAGGATTAATGACGTACAAATATTCAGCCTGTCCTTTGGAAAAAAAACCCTGTTGTAAACCATCCTCTATGATACTTTTGCATTGTGACAAAAACTCAGCAGTGGGATCAGAATCCAATTGAATAGAAGTATCATTTTCAGAAAGCATTTTATGAATAGATTCAAAATAGTCAGATCTGTTGATAACGACAACAGACCCCCCTTTTTTTTTTTTTTGGAATAATTACATCTATCCGTGTAGCATTCATGGTATGTATATATAATATGTGCTTAAGGATTTTTGTTTTTTTGCTTTTTGTACCTGTTCTAATGACTGTGTGTTCTGGATGTCCAATGGGATTTGTCGGGGTGGAGTTAATCACTTTCATGGCTGTTCACCTGTTTAATCTGTTTTTATATGTCTTGTTGGGCTATTCAAGCTTATGCTGTGGACGAAGAGCACCATGCGTGCTCAAAACGCGTTCAGCTAACTTACGGCTTTTTTTCTGGAACAGTAGGTGCAGTTTTTGCAAGCAGCTTTTTCCGAATTTTACATATGTGGAAATAAAATTGATGACTTTTACTCCGGAGCTGGATTTTTTTTTTCTTACTTACTCAGCAGAGGACGTTGGGCGGTGGCGTTTTCCGTGCTCGGATGTTTCTGTGGACTCTCATGGATCTGCTGATGGGGGTGAGCTGAAACTTAACTTTTCCACTGTTCAACACATTTCCCCTAACACCAGACTGATCCACCTCCATCCTGCATTATCGTCCTCACTTTTTTCTTTATCTTCTTGTTTCCATTTCTTGCAGGTGAATTTAGTTCTTCATTTGAAGATAAACTGGAGCAGATGCGAGGAGTGATAAGTAATCGATTTTTCTTACTTTGTCTCCAGCTCAATATTAAAGTTATTAAAATCTTCTTTTGTTCTATTTTTTTAGAGAAATCTCCCAATAAGGTAAGTGGAGAAGTTCATTATTTTCCTCCCATAGAGACACAATCTAAACCCGGGCCCTTGGGTATAATCTATGCAATGGCCCCAACCTACCATTTATATGTAAGTGCCTTTTGGCAACCCCCATAGTCACACTCCTGTCTTCTACCACCATTATACTGTGTGTGGGGGGAATGTACTGTGGGGACATCATACTGTGTGTGGGGAATGTACTGTGGGGGCCTCATACTGTGTGTGGGTTGAATGCACTGTGAGGACATCATACTGTGTGTGTGGGAATGAACTGTGGGGACATCATACTGTGTGTGGGTTGAATGCACTGTGAGGACATCATACTGTGTGTGGGGGAATGTACTGTGTGGACATCATACAGTGTGTGGGGGAATGTACTGTGAGGACATCATACTGTGTGTGGGGGAATGTACTGTGGGGACATCATACTGTGTGTGGGGAATGTACTGTGGGGGCCTCATACTGTGTGTGAGGAATGTACTGTGAGGACATCATACTGTGTGTGGGGGAATATACTGTGGGGACATCATACTGTGTGTGGGGGGAATGTACTGTGAGGACATCATACTGTGTGTGGGGGAATGTACTGTGAGGACATCATACTGTGTGTGGGGGAATGTACTGTGGGGACATCATACTGTGTGGGGGAATGTACTGTGGGGACATCATACTGTGTGTGGGGGAATGTACTGTGAGGACATCATACTGTGTGTGTGGGGGAATGTACTGTGGGGACATCATACTGTGTGTGGGGAATGTACTGTGAGGACATCTGTGTGTGGGGGAATGTACTGTGAGGACATCATACTGTGTGTGTGGGGGAATGTACTATGGGGACATCATACTGTGTGTGGGGAATGTACTGTGTGGACATCATACTGTGTGTGGGGGAATGTACTGTGAGGACATCATACTGTGTGTGGGGGAATGTACTGTGAGGACATCATACTGTGTGTGGGGAATGTACTGTGGGGACATCATACTGTGTGGGGGGAATGTACTGTGAGGACATCATACTGTGTGGGGGGAATGTACTGTGGGGACATCATACTGTGTGTGGGGGAATGTACTGTGAGGACATCATACTGTGTGTGGGGAATGTACTGTGAGGACATCATACTGTGTGTGGGGAATGTACTGTGAGGACATCATACTGTGTGGGGGGAATGTACTGTGGGGACATCATACTGTGTGTGGGGGAATGTACTGTGAGGACATCATACTGTGTGTGGGGAATGTACTGTGGGGACATCATACTGTGTGTGGGGAATGTACTGTGTGGACATCATACTGTGTGTGGGGGAATGTACTGTGAGGACATCATACTGTGTGTGGGGAATATACTGTGGGGACATCATACTGTGTGTGGGGGAATGTACTGTGGGGACATCATACTGTGTGTGGGGGGAATGTACTGTGAGGACATCATACTGTGTGTGTGTGGGAATGTACTGTGAGGACATCATACTGTGTGTGGGGGAATGTACTGTCAGGACATCATACTGTGTGTGGGGGGAATGTACTGTGGGGACATTATACTGTGTGAGGGGGAATGTACTGTGGGGACATCATACTGTGTGTGGGGAATGTACTGTGGGGACATCATACTGTGTGTGGGGGAATGTACTGTGGGGACATCATACTGTGTGTGGGGGAATGTACTGTGAGGACATCATACTGTGTGTGGGGGAATGTACTGTGAGGACATCATACTGTGTGTGGGGGAATGTACTGTGAGGACATCATACTGTGTGGGGGAGAATGTACTGTGGGGACATCATACTGTGTGTGGGGGAATGTACTGTGGGGACATCATACTGTGTGTGTGTGGGAATGTACTGTGGGGACATCATACTGTGTGTGGGGGAATGTACTGTGGGGACATCATACTGTGTGGGGGGAATGTACTGTGGAGATATCATACTGTGTGGGGGGGGAATGTACTGTAGGAACATCATACTGTGTGTGAGGAATGTACTGTGAGGACATCATACTGTGTGTGTGTGGGGGGGAGAATGTACTGTGGAGATATCATACTGTGTGTGGGGGAATGTACTGTAGGAACATCATACTGTGTGTGAGGAATGTACTGTGGGGACATCATACTGTGTGGGGGGGAATGTACTGTGTGGACATCATACTGTGTGTGGGCAATGTACTGTGAGAATAGTGCACTGTGGGGGGGAATGTACTGTGGGGACATCATACTGTGTGTGAGGGAATCTAGTGTGAAGATTTCATACTGTGTGTGGGGAAATGTACTGCGGAGACATCATACTGTGTGTGGGGGAAATGTATTGTGGGGACATCATACTGTGTGTGGGGGAAATGTATTGTGGGGACATCATACTGTATGTGGGGGAAATATACTGTGATGACATCATACTGTGTGGGGGGAATGTACTGTGGGGACATCATACTGTGTGGGGGGAATGTACTGTGGGGACTGTTGTGAATTCTGTTCTTGGGCTCCCTCTGGTGGTTATGAATGGTAGTGCTGCGGTGTTTGGATCGCAGCATTTATCAGGTGTTTCTATTTCTTGTAATCTGGGCTTGGCTATATAGCTTTGCTTTAGCTTTCAGTCTGTGCCAGTTGTCCATTGTCTTGGAGGATTCACATCACTTTTGGTCTCTCCTGTTTGCTGTGCTTTTCTTCAAAGATAAGTCCTGGCTTTGTTTTTGCTGTCCACATACTGTGGACATTATAGTTCTGTGCATTTTCGTGTTTTTGGTCTAGTCCAGCTTAACCTGTGAAGGATTTTCTGCAGCCTTGCTTTTCTCTGGAGATACAGATATACCCCCCATGTCTTTAGTCAGATGTGGGGTTTTAGTATTTTCTGTGGTGGATATTTTTCTAGTGTTTTAGTGCTGACCGCAAAGTACTCTGTTCTATCCTTTCTTTTTAGCTAGAATGGCCTCCTTTGCTAGACCCTGATTTCATTTCTGCGTTTGTTGTTTTCCTCTTCTCTCACAGTCAATATTTGTGGGGGGCTGTCTTTCCTTTGGGGATTTTCTTTGAGGCAAGATAGGTTTCCTGTTTCTGTCTTTAGGGGTAGTTATTTCTTAGGCTGTGCCGAGGGGTCTAGGGAGAGTCAGGTACCCCCCACGGCTACTTCTAGTTGCGCTGTTAGGATTAGGGATTGCGGTCAGTACAGATTCCACCTTCTCCAGAGTCCGTCTCATGCTGCTCCTAGGCCACCGGATCATAACAGGGGACATCATACTGTGTGTGGGGAAATGTACTGTGGTGACATCAAACTGTGTGTGGGGAATGTACTGTGATAATAGCGTACTCTGTGGGGGGAATGTACTGTGAGGACATCATGCTGTGTGTGGGGGTAATGTACTGTGGGGACATCATACTGTGTGTGGGGGTAATGTACTGTGAGGACATCATGCTGTGTGTGGGGGTAATGTACTGTGGGGACATCATACTGTGTGTGGGGGAATATACTGTGGGGACATCCTACTGTATGGATGGGAATGTACTGTGGAGACATCAAACTGTGTGCAGTGCCATCTTGGAGAAGGAATTTTTTTTCTTCTCTAGCAAGATGGCGCTGCCGGTGCCTGTGCAATAGCACCTGTTGGATCACCTGTATATACACAGATAGCTGCTACTGCGCAGGCGCGGCGGTGCCATTTTTTTTAAATGAAATTTTTTATGATCAGGATAACCTCAAGCACATATACAGATATACATTATATAAACTAGGGGGCGGGTCAGTGAGGAATCAGTCAACTCTCAGCAGTCTGCATTATAAATGGCTAATCAGGGCACCACATGAAGCCTCATCCACTGTCCCAACCACAGTCCCACACTTAACCAGATATCATTGTAATCAGTATAACGGCACTGACCTGACACTGTCTGTAGTCACTGAGCACAATCCTGATCACAGGTATCAGTGTAATCAGTATAACGGCACCGACCTGACACTGTCTGTAGTCACTGAGCACAATCCTGATCATAGGTATCAGTGTAATCAGTATAACGGCACCGACCTGACACTGCCTGTAGTCACTGAGCACAATCCTGATCACAGGTATCAGGTTAATCAGTATAACGGCACCGACCTGACACTGTAGTCACTGAGCACAATCCTGATCACAGGAATCAGTGTAATCAGTATAACAGCACTGACCTGACACTGTCTATAGTCACTGAGCACAATCCTGATCACAGGTATGAGTGTAATCAGTATAACGGCGCCGACCTGACACTGTCTGTAGTCACTGAGCACAATCCTGATCACAGGTATCAGTGTAATCAGTATAACGGCACCGACCTGACACTGTCTGTAGTCACTGAGCACAATCCTGATCACAGGAATCAGTGTAATCAGTATAACAGCACTGACCTGACACTGTCTGTAGTCACTGAGCACAATCCTGATCACAGGTATCAGTGTAATCAGTATAACGGCACCGACCTGACACTGCCTGTAGTCACTGAGCACAATCCTGATCACAGGAATCAGTGTAATCAGTATAACGGCACCGACCTGACACTGTCTGTAGTCACTGAGCACAATCCTGATCACAGGTATCAGTGTAATCAGTATAACAGCACTGACCTGACACTGTCTGTAGTCACTGAGCACAATCCTGATCACAGGTATCAGTGTAATCAGTATAACAGCACTGACCTGACACTGTCTGTAGTCACTGAGCACAATCCTGATCACAGGAATCAGTGTAATCAGTATAACAGCACTGACCTGACACTGTCTGTAGTCACTGAGCACAATCTTAATCACAGGTATCAGTGTAATCAGTATAACAGCACTGACCTGACACTGTCTGTAGTCACTGAGCACAATCTTAATCACAGGTATCAGTGTAATCAGTATAACGGCACCGACCTGACACTGTCTGTAGTCACTGAGCACAATCTTAATCACAGGTATCAGTGTAATCAGTATAACAGCACTGACCTGACACTGTCTGTAGTCACTGAGCACAATCTTAATCACAGGTATCAGTGTAATCAGTATAACGGCACCGACCTGACACTGTCTGTAGTCACTGAGCACAATCCTGATCACAGGTATCAGTGTAATCAGTATAACGGCACCGACCTGACACTGTCTGTAGTCACTGAGCACAATCCTGATCACAGGAATCAGTGTAATCAGTATAACGGCACCGACCTGACACTGTCTGTAGTCACTGAGCACAATCCTGATCACAGGTATCAGTGTAATCAGTATAACAGCACTGACCTGACACTGTCTGTAGTCACTGAGCACAATCCTGATCACAGGTATCAGTGTAATCAGTATAACAGCACTGACCTGACACTGTCTGTAGTCACTGAGCACAATCCTGATCACAGGAATCAGTGTAATCAGTATAACAGCACTGACCTGACACTGTCTGTAGTCACTGAGCACAATCTTAATCACAGGTATCAGTGTAATCAGTATAACAGCACTGACCTGACACTGTCTGTAGTCACTGAGCACAATCTTAATCACAGGTATCAGTGTAATCAGTATAACGGCACCGACCTGACACTGTCTGTAGTCACTGAGCACAATCTTAATCACAGGTATCAGTGTAATCAGTATAACAGCACTGACCTGACACTGTCTGTAGTCACTGAGCACAATCTTAATCACAGGTATCAGTGTAATCAGTATAACGGCACCGACCTGACACTGTCTGTAGTCACTGAGCACAATCCTGATCACAGGTATCAGTGTAATCAGTATAACGGCACCGACCTGACACTGTCTGTAGTTACTGAGCACAATCCTGATCACAGGTATCAGTGTAATCAGTATAACGGCACCGACCTGACACTGCCTGTAGTCACTGAGCACAATCTTAATCACAGGGGCAATGTCCAAACCTCTCAATTTTACAGATGAGAGAATCAATTCTAAAAAAAATCCATTTCTCTACCTATTTTCTATAAATTCTAACAATTAGGAATTTTTTCGCGTTTTTTATATTTTGCTGAATGCTGGCAGTCAAAAATATTTGAAGAATCAATAAACTTTTAAAGTCACCTCACAATGACTTTCGCCGTTCCCCTTGTTGTTGTCTCCACTGCTAACGTCAGTCTATTTAGAGAATCTTCCATTTATGGCGACTCTTACCTGTTTTTTAACCAGTTCCTTACCTATGTGCATGTATGGTCTGTAATTTCTGAATTTTCAGACTGGTGTCCGGTTCAGATTTTTTTACATCGTGATCAGTGTCGAGAATATCCTGATATCAAACAGGCATGACGGTCAGGCACCATTTCTATCTCTCGAATCCTTGCTGGCTTTCAGTTATTGCACTTCTCCAGGCCTCTAAATTGCACATTTTGCTTGTTATTCAGTGATATAGACCAAACCTGGGGAAGATAAATGAGTAGGAACTGATGGCGCAGCTGTAATGGCGCCCGACATCTGATATCTCTGAAAGAAACACAAAAAATGGCTGAAGAAAATGATTCCCAATTAGAAGGAAGCGACTCAAAGACCTCATGACAATAAGAAGCAGTCAGTGATTGACTCTCTATGCAGTTAGTGATTGACTCTCTATGCAGTCAGTGATTGACTCTCTATGCAGTCGGTGATTGACTCTCTATGCAGTCGGTGATTGACTCTCTATGCAGTCAGTGATTGACTCTCTATGCAGACGGTGATTGACTCTCTATGCAGTCGGTGATTGACTCTCTATGCAGTTAGTGATTGACTCTCTATGCAGTCGGTGATTGACTCTCTATGCAGTCGGTGATTGACTCTCTATGCAGTCAGTGATTGACTCTCTATGCAGTCGGTGATTGACTCTCTATGCAGTCGGTGATTGACTCTCTATGCAGTCAGTGATTGACTCTCTATGCAGTCAGTGATTGACTCTCTATGCAGTCAGTGATTGACTCTCTATGCAGTCAGTGACTGACTCTCTATGCAGTCAGTGATTGACTCTCTATGCAGTCAGTGACTGACTCTCTATGCAGTCGGTGATTGACTCTCTATGCAGTCGGTGATTGACTCTCTATGCAGTCAGTGATTGACTCTCTATGCAGTCAGTGATTGACTCTCTATGCAGTTAGTGATTGACTCTCTATACAGTCGGTGATTGACTCTCTATACAGTCGGTGATTGACTCTCTATGCAGTCGGTGATTGACTCTCTATGCAGTCGGTGATTGACTCTCTATGCAGTCGGTGATTGACTCTCTATGCAGTCAGTGATTGACTCTCTATGCAGTCAGTGATTGACTCTCTATGCAGTCGGTGATTGACTCTCTATGCAGTCAGTGATTGACTCTCTATACAGTCAGTGATTGACTCTCTATGCAGTCGGTGATTGACTCTCTATGCAGTCAGTGATTGACTCTCTATGCAGTCAGTGACTGACTCTCTATGCAGTCGGTGATTGACTCTCTATGCAGTCGGTGATTGACTCTCTATGCAGTCGGTGATTGACTCTCTATGCAGTCGGTGATTGACTCTCTATGCAGTCGGTGATTGACTCTCTATGCAGTCGGTGATTGACTCTCTATGCAGTCGGTGACTGACTCTCTATGCAGTCGGTGATTGACTCTCTATGCAGTCGGTGATTGACTCTCTATGCAGTCGGTGATTGACTCTCTATGCAGTCGGTGATTGACTCTCTATGCAGTCGGTGATTGACTCTCTATGCAGTCGGTGATTGACTCTCTATGCAGTCGGTGACTGACTCTCTATGCAGTTAGTGACTGACTCTCTATGCAGTCGGTGATTGACTCTCTATGCAGTCAGTGATTGACTCTCTATGCAGTCGGTGATTGACTCTCTATGCAGTCAGTGATTGACTCTCTATACAGTCAGTGATTGACTCTCTGTGCAGTTACAATGGTTTTCCTATTCTTATTTTCAGAAAGTAAAAGTTGGGATTTTTTCGAGAGCAGTGGAGAGTGAATTTGAATGGCTGAAAACGAAGCTGGAATCTCAGTCCTTTGTGAAGAGCGTCCAGCCTTATTACATCTCCAACAGTGGGATGCCCGAGTTCTCGAGTGGCGAGTCGCGGTGTGACTTTGGGATCCTGTATCATACCAAGAACAGAGGACGAGTGAATCTTACAGATGTCACAGACTCTCTGTATGACGAGGAGCTAGAAGAGATGTCCTTAACGCTGGGTAAGAGATAGTGATGGGACCGCGGGAGAGGACGGACTGATACAGGGATGAAGCCATAGAGGCACCTCCGAGGTATCGGGCACAAGTATTTATTAGGATAAGTCACCATTCAATGGGAGAAGTCCATTCTCACTGACCTGATACTGAAAGTGATGAGGCCACATTGTACGTCTAGTCATTGATCGATGGTCGCCATCTACCTGAGTGAGTACAATGGCATCACCAGTGTTCCCAAACTACAACTCCCAGCATGCATTGTTTACAGATCATAATACCTGTTATATTTCAGGTGGGCATCGGCTCCAATGATGCCCAATCCACATTGTTACTCATGGATGGCTGTCAGCGAGGAACTCAACCTCCACCTCTAGAGACTCGCTAGTATCCGCACGTATGAGCAAAGCTCCATCACCCGGCACCCAGGCACGTGCTGGAGCCCACGGACACTGGGGCCCACTTTGCCCAGGTTTCCATTTGTGACATCTGCGGTGCAAGTACCAGTGATGTGTGCACTGCTCAGGAGCTAAGCCCACTTCATAGGGCACAGGTGGCGGCTGTGGTACACAGCTGACATCGGAGCTAACTTCAATCACAGTAGTAAGAGTCACAAATAATAGGTGGAAGGTGTCCACTGTGAGGCCCTTTGATCTATGCTCTAAAAATTGATTGCGTGGGCTGGAGGCATTGTGGTGACAGCTAGGGGCCTTGTGAAATCCACCATGCCACCTATGAAGCCCAACCAGAGGAGATCGTACAGTCACAATACATTCAGGCGAAAGATGAATTTGAATTTGACCGTTTGCGTAGATTTTACCGGGAAATTTGATTGCACAATTTGAGGTCAACAGCAACATGACTTCACTGCGTGCACCATGACCTTTGTGTGATCAAGCGTTGAACCTTCCTGGGTGCCATGACAGCTGGAAGTCCGGCACAATGTGAGAGGCCCGAAGATTCCAACGTGAGTGGAGGGAATAAAAAAATGTAACGAGGACCGGATGGGTGGTGGTGGGCAGCCGGATGGGTGGTGGTGGGCAGCCGGATGGGTGGTGGTGGGCAGTAGAGGGGCCACAGAAGTATGAAGTTTTTTTATTTCTTAACCTTTTTATGGCCCATTATGGTTCAGAAAAATGGCAGCAAGGGGTCCTCATTTTGTTGAATCCGCGAGACAGCAAATTTCGAGAAATTGTTTGGCGAAAGTAGAATTCAATTCCACTTAAAAGTAAATTCTCATCTCTAAGAGCAATATTACTCTACAACTGATCTAGGGACCCCTGGATTATCTATCCTGGGGGGCTGAACAAAAATTACATTAAAAAATTAATAATATTTGCAAAAAAAAAAAAAAAATATATATATATATATATATATATATATATACAGGTCTTTTCGCCACCTATGATGTAAAATCTAAAAAATAAAAATATCCACATACGTGGTACAGCTTTATGCGGAACTGTCGGAACCACTAAGATATCATCACATTCTCCCTGGACAATGAAAGCCAGGAGAAAATCAAAATGGCAAAAATTCTTTTTGTTTTTGTTTTTCTTATCAAAAAATGGAGAAAATAAAGATCAGAAAGACATCAAATTGTTAATGATAAAACACAGCTTGTAGCTTAAAAAAGAAAACACTGACACTGCGCTCATCTGAAAAATACATAAAATGACGGCTCTCGGAAGATGAGGGAGAAAAATTGAAAATGAAGAGGGGCCCACTAGGACTCTATCACATCGAGGGTCCGCATTAACCTGGCGCTTACTCTAAGTGAGTAGCTCCTCCGATCTTCTAAGTAAGTAAAGTAATAAATGGAGGGCGAGAAAAGTGGAGCAGACGAGGCAAGCTCTGGGGAAACTAGACGACACCGTCCACATGTGATCTACAGAGTAGAGTAGAGGAAGAGTAGAGTAGAGGAAGCGCCAAGATAGGACCTCAGGCTTCTCCAGGCCGAGCTCTAATCCCATCCGAATCCTTTTCTCCTGTCTGTATTATTATCTGTAATCACAATCTTGTAATTCTGTTCTAACGAGAGAATCTTATGTTCCCGAAATACAGAGAAGAAGAACGTGATTGTGGTGATCGATGACCTGACGGACAGCAGCGAGGAGCGGAAGAAGGAGATCCTGAGGGATCAGCCCAAGCTCGGGACACTGGCCACCGACGTGTTCCTGTTCTCCGAAGATGAGAAGTAAGGAAAGTATCTACTAGGACGGATCCGGTGATACAGGCGGCTCAGACCAACGATGGCGGTAATCAAGGAGAACGCCGCTCCCTCTCCATTGGAAATCTCGGCCATTGTGTATCAATCTACAACGAGGCTCCACTACACATCAATCAATCACTTATTATGTAATGTTCTTCAGCCTTAATTGGTCCCGGAAACATTTCATTTACAAAATAATAAATCTCAATATTGCAAAGCCTCGACGAGTACAGGACCCGTGTGTAACGCTCTGAGGTCCCTAGGACTGTATCCAACCATTGGAAGCTTAACGCTAGAACAGCTCCAGCACTGTCCAAGAGATCTCCTCATATACGGCGGCCAGGTGACCACAGATGTGACCTACAGATTTCTTAAAGGGAAGGAATCATCTGAAAATGACTGATTACTTCAATCAAGATTTTGAGTAAAATGCATTTTTTAGAAAATATTTTTTACATTAAAGTACATTCTGTGTTAAAAATAAAAACTAGGGATCTTGCTATTTTCACACCAGACACTGAGGCTCTTTAGACTAATTTTGTGTTGTTTCAGGAAATACGCACGTACATTAGCAGCAAACACCGGACTCGGCCTCTATCTTTTGTATTGAAGTGTGTGGTCATTGTTAAGGGAGGAGGAGGAGGTGAGCTGTGAAATGGTGGATGATGGATCCTGTGTTATCAGCTGTGTATAGAGGTGTTATCAGTCACTGAACAGGAGGAGGAGGTGAGCTGTGACATGGTGGATGATGGATCCTATATTTTCAGCTGTATATAGAGGTGTTATCAGTCACTGTACAGGAGGAGGAGGTGAGCTGTGACATGGTGGATGGTGGATCCTGTATTATCAGCTGTATATAGAGGTGTTATCAGTCACTGTACAGGAGGAGGAGGTGAGCTGTGACATGGTGGATGGTGGATCCTGTATTATCAGCTGTATATAGAGGTGTTATCAGTCACTGTACAGGAGGAGGAGGTGAGCTGTGACATGGTGGATGGTGGATCCTATATTTTCAGCTGTATATAGAGGTGTTATCAGTCACTGTACAGGAGGAGGAGGTGAGCTGTGACATGGTGGATGGTGAATCCTGTATTATCAGCTGTATATAGAGGTGTTATCAGTCACTGTACAGGAGGAGGAGGTGAGCTGTGACATGGTGGATGGTGAATCCTGTATTATCAGCTGTATATAGAGGTGTTATCAGTCACTGTACAGGAGGAGGAGGTGAGCTGTGACGTGGATGGTGGATCCTGTATTATCAGCTGTATATAGAGGTGTTATCAGTCACTGTACAGGAGGAGGAGGTGATCTGTGACATGGTGGATCCTATATTTTCAGCTGTATATAGAGGTGTTATCAGTCACTGTAATCCTGCCTCTGATAATAAGAGAACTGATGGAAACTCTTCATGAAGTAACACAAAGTACAGGTCCTTCTCAAAAAATTAGCATATAGTGTTAAATTTCATTATTTACCATAATGTAATGATTACAATTAAACTTTCATATATTATAGATTCATTATCCACCAACTGAAATTTGTCAGGTCTTTTATTGTTTTAATACTGATGATTTTGGCATACAACTCCTGAAAACCCAAAAAACCTGTCTCAATAAATTAGCATATCAAGAAAAGGTTCTCTAAACGACCTATTACCCTAATCTTCTGAATCAACTAATTAACTCTAAACACATGCAAAAGATACCTGAGGCTTTTATAAACTCCCTGCCTGGTTCATTACTCAAAACCCCCATCATGGGTAAGACTAGCGACCTGACAGATGTCAAGAAGGCCATCATTGACACCCTCAAGCAAGAGGGTAAGACCCAGAAAGAAATTTCTCAACAAATAGGCTGTTCCCAGAGTGCTGTATCAAGGCACCTCAATGGTAAGTCTGTTGGAAGGAAACAATGTGGCAGAAAACGCTGTACAACGAGAAGAGGAGACCGGACCCTGAGGAAGATTGTGGAGAAGGACCGATTCCAGACCTTGGGGAACCTGAGGAAGCAGTGGACTGAGTCTGGTGTGGAAACATCCAGAGCCACCGTGCACAGGCGTGTGCAGGAAATGGGCTACAGGTGCCGAAATGGGCTACAGAGAAGCAGCACTGGACTGTTGCTAAGTGGTCCCAAGTACTTTTTTCTGATGAAAGCAAATTTTGCATGTCATTCGGAAATCAAGGTGCCAGAGTCTGGAGGAAGACTGGGGAGAAGGAAATGCCAAAATGCCTGAAGTCCAGTGTCAAGTACCCACAGTCAGTGATGGTGTGGGGTGCCATGTCAGCTGCTGGTGTTGGTCCACTGTGTTTCATCAAGGGCAGGGTCAATGCAGCTAGCTATCAGGAGATTTTGGAGCACTTCATGCTTCCATCGGCTGAAATGCTTTATGGAGATGAAGATTTCATTTTTCAGCACGACCTGGCACCTGCTCACAGTGCCAAAACCACTGGTAAATGGTTTACTGACCATGGTATTACTGTGCTCAATTGGCCTGCCAACTCTCCTGACCTGAACCCCATAGAGAATCTGTGGGATATTGTGAAGAGAAAGTTGAGAGACGCAAGACCCAACACTCTGGATGAGCTTAAGGCCGCTATTGAAGCATCCTGGGCCTCCATAACATCTCAGCAGTGTCACAGGCTGATTGCCTCCATGCCACGCCGCATTGAAGCAGTCATTTCTGCCAAAGGATTCCCGACCAAGTATTGAGTGCATAACTGAACATTATTATTTGATGGTTTTTTTGTTTGTTATTAAAAAACACTTTTATTTGATTGGATGGGTGAAATATGCTAATTTATTGAGACAGGTTTTTTGGGTTATCAGGAGTTGTATGCCAAAATCATCAGTATTAAAACAATAAAAGACCTGACAAATTTCAGTTGGTGGATAATGAATCTATAATATATGAAAGTTTAATTGTAATCATTACATTATGGTAAATAATGAACTTTAACACTATATGCTAATTTTTTGAGAAGGACCTGTATATCGCGTCGCTGCAGCGTGCCCAATAGCCAGTACATAGCAGGCAGCCTTTCTGGTGACTAATTACCCAGGGTGCAGTACCTAATCTGACCTGAGAGTAAGGGGGCGCCAGAGAGCTGCAAGTGTTAAGTGGAACTGTAAGCGGGATATACATAAATCCCTGCAGTTCGTGGTATGTTGAAGAGCAGTGGGATACCTAGAATAAGCCCCTGCTGTAATACAAGAGGTCAATAGCCTTGTGTGTGTTCTTTTTATCACATTGTAGCAGTGGAGGGATACCTAAGATAAGCCCCCTGCACATGTGATAGCCATCTTTTGGCCTAAAGTCACCCCGATCCGTGACGTGGGGGTGACGGTCACGGTGTGACATAAGATGTGCACTGGATGGCATTAGCAATAGTGGAGCACATTTCCTAATGGGGATTGCACCAGACAGAAACGTTAAATAAACAATAAATGCAAAGTATTAATAGGATACAGACAGCAATTCAGTAAGGCTACGTTCACATTAGCGTTGTGCGCCGCTGCGTCGGCGACGCAACGCACAACGCACGCAGCAACGCAGCAAAAACGCACGCAAAAACGCTGCGTTTTTTGCGACGCATGCGTCGGATTTTGCCGAAATTTGGACGCAAGAAAAATGCAACTTGTTGCGTTTTCTTGGTCCGACGCTTGCGGCAAAAATGACGCTTGCGTCGCACAACGCAACTAAAAAAAACGCATGCGTCCCCCATGTTAAGTATAGGGGCGCATGGCGCTTGCGTCGCTGCTGCGTCGCTGTTGCGTCGCCGACGCACATTAGCGTAACGCTAATGTGAACGTAGCCTAATTCCTCCATTGGAAACTCCCTGAATCCAAAGTCACTGAATCACAAGTCACACTTACCGCCGTCCACACTGACGCTCGTTCACACTCGCTAAGCTGAAGATTTAAAGATTTTTTTTTACTTTTTCCCCTCAGCAGCAATCCACCTTGCTGTTCATATCACTTCCAAAAGGAAGCACCTACATATAGAAGAATGCACACACAGAGCATATACATACCATGCCTGGACGGAGCACATACATACTGTCACATACATGGACAGAGCATATACATAGACACATGCATGGACGGAGCACATACATACAGACACATGCATGGACGGAGCACATACATACAGACACATGCATGGACGGAGCACATACATACAGACACATGCATGGACAGAGCACATACATACAGACACATGCATGGACGGAGCATATACATACAGACACATGCATGGACAGAGCACATACATACAGACACATGCATGAACAGAGCACATACATACAGACACATGCATGGACGAAGCACATACATACAGACACATGCATGGACGGAGCACATACATACAGACACATGCATGGACGGAGCACATACATACAGACACATGCATGGACGGAGCACATACATACAGACACATGCATGGACGGAGCACATACATACAGACACATGCATGGACGGAGCACATACATACAGACACATGCATGGACGGAGCACATACATACTGACACATGCATGGACGGAGCACATACATACAGACACATGCATGGACGGAGCACATACATACAGACACATGCATGGACGGAGCACATACATACAGACACATGCATGAACAGAGCACATACATACAGACACATGCATGGACGAAGCACATACATACAGACACATGCATGGACGAAGCACATACATACAGACACATACATGGACAGAGCACATACATACAGACACATGCATGGACGAAGCACATACATACAGACACATGGAGGGACGGAGCACATACATACAGACACATGTAAGGACGGAGCACATACATACAGACACATGCATGGACGGAGCACATACATACTGACACATGCATGGACGAAGCACATACATACAGACACATGCATGGACGAAGCACATACATACAGACACATGCATGGACGAAGCACATACATACAGACACATGGAGGGACGGAGCACATACATACAGACAGATGGAGGGACGGAGCATATACATACAGACACATGCATGGACGAAGCACATACATACAGACACATGGAGGGACGGAGCACATACATACAGACAGATGGAGGGACGGAGCATATACATACAGACACATGCATGGACGAAGCACATACATACAGACACATACATGGACAGAGCACATACATACAGACACATGCATGGACAGAGCACATACATACAGACACATGCATGGACAGAGCACATACATACAGACACATGCATGGACGAAGCACATACATACAGACACATGCATGGACGGAGCACATACATACAGACACATGCATGGACGGAGCATATACATACAGACACATGCATGGACGGAGCACATACATACAGACACATGCATGGACGGAGCACATACATACAGACACATGCATGGACGGAGCACATACATACAGACACATGGAGGGACGGAGCACATACATACAGACAGATGGAGGGACGGAGCATATACATACAGACACATGCATGGACGGAGCACATACATACAGACACATGCATGGACGAAGCACATACATACAGACACATACATGGACAGAGCACATACATACAGACACATGCATGGACAGAGCACATACATACAGACACATGCATGGACAGAGCACATACATACAGACACATGCATGGACGAAGCACATACATACAGACACATGCATGGACGGAGCATATACATACAGACACATGCATGGACGGAGCACATACATACAGACACATGCATGGACGGAGCACATACATACAGACACATGGAGGGACGGAGCACATACATACAGACAGATGGAGGGACGGAGCATATACATACAGACACATGCATGGACGGAGCACATACATACAGACACATGCATGGACGAAGCACATACATACAGACACATACATGGACAGAGCACATACATACAGACACATGCATGGACAGAGCACATACATACAGACACATGCATGGACAGAGCACATACATACAGACACATGCATGGACGAAGCACATACATACAGACACATGCATGGACGGAGCACATACATACAGACACATGCATGGACAGAGCACATACATACAGACACATGCATGGACGGAGCACATACATACTGTCACATACATGGACAGAGCATATACATACAGACACATGCATGGACGGAGCACATACATACAGACACATGCATGGACGGAGCACATACATACAGACACATGCATGGACGGAGCACATACATACTGTCACATACATGGACAGAGCATATACATACAGACACATGCATGGACGGAGCACATACATACAGACACATGCATGGACGGAGCACATACATACAGACACATGCATGGACGGAGCACATACATACAGACACATGGAGGGACGGAGCACATACATACAGACAGATGGAGGGACGGAGCATATACATACAGACACATGCATGGACGGAGCACATACATACAGACACATGCATGGACGGAGCACATACATACAGACACATGCATGGATGGAGCACATACATACAGACACATGCATGGACAGAGCACATACATACAGACACATGAAGGGACGGAGCACATACATACAGACACATGCATGGACGGAGCACATACATACAGACACATGCATGGACAGAGCACATACATACAGACACATGCATGGACGGAGCACATACATACAGACACATACATGGACGGAGCATATACATACAGACACATGCATGGATGGAGCACATACATACAGACACATGCATGGACGGAGCACATGCATACTGTCACATACATGGACAGAGCATATACATACAGACACATGCATGGACGGAGCACATACATACAGACACATGCATGGACGGAGCACATACATACAGACACATGCATGGACGGAGCACATACATACAGACACATGCATGGACGGAGCACATACATACAGACACATGCATGGACGGAGCACATGCATACTGTCACATACATGGACAGAGCATATACATACAGACACATGCATGGACGGAGCACATACATACAGACACATGCATGGACGGAGCACATACATACAGACACATGCATGGACGGAGCACATACATACAGACACATGCATGGACGGAGCACATGCATACTGTCACATACATGGACGGAGCACATACATACAGACACATGCATGGACGGAGCACATACATACAGACACATGCATGGACGGAGCACATGCATACTGTCACATACATGGACAGAGCATATACATACAGACACATGCATGGACGGAGCACATACATACAGACACATGCATGGACGGAGCACATACATACAGACACATGCATGGACGGAGCACATACATACAGACACATGGAGGGACGGAGCACATACATACAGACAGATGGAGGGACGGAGCATATACATACAGACACATGCATGGACGGAGCACATACATACAGACACATGCATGGACGGAGCACATACATACTGACACATGCATGGACGGAGCACATACATACAGACACATGCCTGGACGGAGCACATGCATACTGTCACATACATGGATGGAGCACATGCATACAGACACATACATGGACGGAGCACATACATACAGACACATGCATGGACGGAGCACATACATACAGACACATGCATGGACGGAGCACATACATACAGACACATGCATGGACGGAGCACATACATACAGACACATGCATGGACGGAGCACATACATACTGACACATGCATGGACGGAGCACATACATACAGACACATGCCTGGACGGAGCACATGCATACTGTCACATACATGGACGGAGCATATACATACAGACACATGCATGGAGGGAGCACATACATACAGACACATGCATGGACGGAGCACATACATACAGACACATGCATGGACGGAGCACATACATACAGACACATGCATGGACGGAGCACATACATACAGACACATGCATGGACGGAGCACATACATACAGACACATGCATGGACGGAGCACATGCATACTGTCACATACATGGACGGAGCATATACATACAGACACATGCATGGAGGGAGCACATACATACAGACACATGCATGGACGGAGCACATACATACAGACACATGCATGGACGGAGCACATACATACAGACACATGCATGGACGGAGCACATACATACAGACACATGCATGGACGGAGCACATACATACAGACACATGCATGGACGGAGCACATACATACAGACACATGCATGGACGGAGCACATACATACAGACACATGCATGGACGGAGCACATACATACAGACACATGCATGGACGGAGCACATACATACAGACACATGCATGGACAGAGCACATACATACTGACACATGCATAGAGGGAGCACATACATACAGACACATGCCTGGACGGAGCACATGCATACTGTCACATACATGGACAGAGCACATACATACTGACACATGCATGGACGGAGCACATACATACAGACACATGCATGGACGGAGCACATACATACAGACACATGCATGGACGGAGCACATACATACAGACACATGCATGGACGGAGCACATACATACAGACACATGCATGGACGGAGCACATACATACAGACACATGCATGGACGGAGCACATACATACAGACACATGCATGGACGGAGCACATACATACAGGCACATGCATGGACGGAGCACATACATACAGGCACATGCATGGACGGAGCACATACATACAGACACATGCATGGACGGAGCACATACATACAGACACATGCATGGACGGAGCACATACATACAGACACATGCATGGACGGAGCACATACATACAGACACATGCATGGACGGAGCACATACATACAGACACATGCATGGACGGAGCACATACATACAGACACATGCATGGACGGAGCACATACATACAGGCACATGCATGGACGGAGCACATACATACAGACACATGCATGGACGGAGCACATACATACAGACACATGCATGGACGGAGCACATACATACAGACACATGCATAGAGGGAGCACATACATACAGACACATGCATGGACGGAGCACATACATACAGGCACATGCATGGACGGAGCACATACATACAGACACATGCATGGACGGAGCACATACATACAGACACATGCATGGACGGAGCACATACATACAGACACATGCATGGACGGAGCACATACATACAGACACATGCATGGACGGAGCACATACATACAGACACATGCATGGACGGAGCACATACATACAGGCACATGCATGGACGGAGCACATACATACAGACACATGCATGGACGGAGCACATACATACAGACACATGCATGGACGGAGCACATACATACAGACACATGCATCGAGGGAGCACATACATACAGACACATGCATGGACGGAGCACATACATACAGGCACATGCATGGACGGAGCACATACATACAGACACATGCATGGACGGAGCACATACATACAGACACATGCATGGACGGAGCACATACATACAGACACATGCATGGACGGAGCACATACATACTGACACATGCATGGACGGAGCACATACATACAGACACATGCATGGATGGAGCACATACATACAGACACATGCATGGACGGAGCACATACATACAGACACATGCATGGACGGAGCACATACATATAGACACATGCATGGACGGAGCACATACATACAGACACATGCATGGACGGAGCACATACATACAGACACATGCATGGACGTAGCACATACATACAGACACATGCATGGACGTAGCACATACATACAGACACATGCATGGACGGAGCACATACATACAGACACATGCATGGACGGAGCACATACATACAGACACATGCATGGACGTAGCACATACATACAGACACATGCATGGACGGAGCACATACATACTGACACGTGCATGGACAGAGCACATACATACAGACACATGCATGGACGTAGCACATACATACTGACACATGCATGGACGGAGCACATACATACAGACACATGCATGGACGGAGCACATACATACTGACACGTGCATGGACAGAGCACATACATACAGACACATGCATGGACGTAGCACATACATACTGACACATGCATGGACGGAGCACATACATACAGACACATGCATGGACGGAGCACATACATACAGACACATGCATGGACGGAGCACATACATACAGACACATGCATGGACGGAGCACATACATACAGACACATGCATGGACGGAGCACATACATACAGACACATGCATGGACGGAGCACATACATACAGACACATGCATGGACGGAGCACATACATACAGGCACATGCATGGACGGAGCACATACATACAGACACATGCATGGACGGAGCACATACATACTGACACATGCATGGACGGAGCACATACATACAGACACATGCATGGATGGAGCACATACATACAGACACATGCATGGACGGAGCACATACATACAGACACATGCATGGACGGAGCACATACATACTGACACATGCATGGACGGAGCACATACATACAGACACATGCATGGACGGAGCACATACATACAGACACATGCATGGAGCACATACATACAGACACATCCATGGACGGAGCACATACATACAGACACATGCATGGACGGAGCACATACATACAGACACATACATGGAGCACATACATACAGACACATGCATGGACGGAGCACATACATACAGACACATGCATGGAGCACATACATACAGACACATGCATGGACGGAGCACATATAGTGGGGCAAAAAAGTATTTAGTCAGTCAGCAATAGTGCAAGTTCCACCACTTAAAAAGATGAGAGGCGTCTGTAATTTACATCATAGGTAGACCTCAACTATGGGAGACAAACTGAGAAAAAAAAATCCAGAAAATCACATTGTCTGTTTTTTTAACATTTTATTTGCATATTATGGTGGAAAATAAATATTTGGTCAGAAACAAACAATCAAGATTTCTGGCTCTCACAGACCTGTAACTTCTTCTTTAAGAGGCTCCTCTGTCCTCCACTCATTACCTGTAGTAATGGCACCTGTTTAAACTTGTTATCAGTATAAAAAGACACCTGTGCACACCCTCAAACAGTCTGACTCCAAACTCCACTATGGTGAAGACCAAAGAGCTGTCAAAGGACACCAGAAACAAAATTGTAGCCCTGCACCAGGCTGGGAAGACTGAATCTGCAATAGCCAACCAGCTTGGAGTGAAGAAATCAACAGTGGGAGCAATAATTAGAAAATGGAAGACATACAAGACCACTGATAATCTCCCTCGATCTGGGGCTCCACGCAAAATCCCACCCCGTGGGGTCAGAATGATCACAAGAACGGTGAGCAAAAATCCCAGAACCACGCGGCGGGACCTAGTGAATGAACTGCAGAGAGCTGGGACCAATGTAACAAGGCCTACCATAAGTAACACACTACGCCACCATGGACTCAGATCCTGCAGTGCCAGACGTGTCCCACTGCTTAAGCCAGTACATGTCCGGGCCCATCTGAAGTTTGCTAGAGAGCATTTGGATGATCCAGAGGAGTTTTGGGAGAATGTCCTATGATCTGATGAAACCAAACTGGAACTGTTTGGTAGAAACACAACTTGTCGTGTTTGGAGGAAAAAGAATACTGAGTTGCATCCATCAAACACCATACCTACTGTAAAGCATGGTGGTGGAAACATCATGCTTTGGGGCTGTTTCTCTGCAAAGGGGCCAGGACGACTGATCCGGGTACATGAAAGAATGAATGGGGCCATGTATCGTGAGATTTTGAGTGCAAACCTCCTTCCATCAGCAAGGGCATTGAAGATGAAACGTGGCTGGGTCTTTCAACATGACAATGATCCAAAGCACACCGCCAGGGCAACGAAGGAGTGGCTTCGTAAGAAGCATTTCAAGGTCCTGGAGTGGCCTAGCCAGTCTCCAGATCTCAACCCTATAGAAAACCTTTGGAGGGAGTTGAAAGTCCGTGTTGCCAAGCGAAAAGCCAAAAACATCACTGCTCTAGAGGAGATCTGCATGGAGGAATGGGCCAACATACCAACAACAGTGTGTGGCAACCTTGTGAAGACTTACAGAAAACGTTTGACCTCTGTCATTGCCAACAAAGGATATATTACAAAGTATTGAGATGAAATTTTGTTTCTGACCAAATACTTATTTTCCACCATAATATGCAAATAAAATGTTAAAAAAACAGACAATGTGATTTTCTGGATTTTTTTTTCTCAGTTTGTCTCCCATAGTTGAGGTCTACCTATGATGTAAATTACAGACGCCTCTCATCTATTTAAGTGGTGGAACTTGCACTATTGCTGACTGACTAAATACTTTTTTGTCCCACTGTACATACAGACACATGCATGGACGGAGCACATACATACAGACACATGCATGGACGGAGCACATACATACAGACACATGCATGGACGGAGCACATACATACAGACACATGCATGGACGGAGCACATACATACAGACACATGCATGGACGGAGCACATACATACAGACACATGCATGGACGGAGCACATACATACAGACACATGCATGGACGGAGCACATACATACAGACACATACATGGACGGAGCACATACATACAGACACATGGAGGGACGGAGCACATACATACAGACACATGCATGGACGGAGCACATACATACAGACACATGCATGGATGGAGCACATACATACAGACACATGCATGGACGGAGCACATACATACAGACACATGCATGGAGCATATACATACAGACACATGCATGGATGGAGCACATACATACAGACACATGCATGGACAGAGCACATACATACAGACGCATGCATGGACGGAGCACATACATACAGACACATGCATGGACAGAGCACATACATACAGACACATGCATGGACAGAGCACATACATACAGACACATGCATGGACGGAGCACATACATACAGACACATGTAAGGACGGAGCACATACATACTGACACGTGCATGGACGGAGCACATACATACAGACACATGGAGGGACGGAGCACATACATACAGACACATGCATGGACGGAGCACATACATACAGACACATGCATGGACAGAGCACATACATACAGACGCATGCATGGACGGAGCACATACATACAGACACATGCATGGACGGAGCACATACATACAGACACATGTAAGGACGGAGCACATACATACTGACACGTGCATGGACGGAGCACATACATACAGACACATGGAGGGACGGAGCACATACATACAGACACATGCATGGACGGAGCACATACATACAGACACATGCATGGATGGCGCACATACATACAGACACATGCATGGACGGAGCACATACATACAGACACATGCATGGACGGAGCGCATACATACAGACACATGCATAGATGGAGCCCATACATACAGACACATGCATGGACGGAGCACATACATACAGACACATGTAAGGACGGAGCACATACATACTGACACGTGCATGGACGGAGCACATACATAGACACATGGAGGGACGGAGCACATACATACAGACACATGTAAGGACGGAGCACATACATACAGACACATGCATGGACGGAGCACATACATACAGACACATGCATGGACAGAGCACATACATACAGACGCATGCATGGACGGAGCACATACATACAGACACATGCATGGACAGAGCACATACATACAGACACATGCATGGACGGAGCACATACATACAGACACATGGAGGGACGGAGCACATACATACAGACACATGCATAGATGGAGCCCATACATACAGACACATGCATGGACGGAGCGCATACATACAGACACATGCATAGATGGAGCCCATACATACAGACACATGCATGGACGGAGCACATACATACAGACACATGTAAGGACGGAGCGCATACATACAGACACATGCATAGATGGAGCCCATACATACAGACACATGCATGGACAGAGCACATACATACAGACACATGCATGGACGGAGCGCATACATACAGACACATGCATAGATGGAGCCCATACATACAGACACATGCATAGATGGAGCCCATACATACAGACACATGCATGGACGGAGCGCATACATACAGACACATGCATAGATGGAGCCCATACATACAGACACATGCATGGACAGAGCACATACATACAGACACATGCATGGACGGAGCACATACATACAGACACATGCATGGACGGAGCGCATACATACAGACACATGCATAGATGGAGCCCATACATACAGACACATGCATGGACGGAGCACATACATACAGACACATGTAAGGACGGAGCACATACATACTGACACGTGCATGGACGGAGCACATACATACAGACACATGGAGGGACGGAGCACATACATACAGACACATGCATGGACGGAGCACATACATACAGACACATGCATGGATGGCGCACATACATACAGACACATGCATGGACGGAGCACATACATACAGACACATGCATGGACGGAGCGCATACATACAGACACATGCATAGATGGAGCCCATACATACAGACACATGCATGGACGGAGCACATACATACAGACACATGCATGGACGGAGCACATACATACAGACACATGGAGGGACGGAGCACATACATACAGACACATGCATGGACGGAGCACATACATACAGACACATGCATGGACGGAGCACATACATACAGACACATGTAAGGACGGAGCACATACATACAGACACATGCATGGACAGAGCACATACATACAGACACATGCATGGACGGAGCACATACATACAGACACATGTAAGGACGGAGCACATACATACTGACACGTGCATGGACGGAGCACATACATACAGACACATGGAGGGACGGAGCACATACATACAGACACATGCATGGACGGAGCACATACATACAGACACATGCATGGATGGCGCACATACATACAGACACATGCATGGACGGAGCACATACATACAGACACATGCATGGACGGAGCGCATACATACAGACACATGCATAGATGGAGCCCATACATACAGACACATGCATGGACGGAGCACATACATACAGACACATGCATGGACGGAGCACATACATACAGACACATGGAGGGACGGAGCACATACATACAGACACATGCATGGACGGAGCACATACATACAGACACATGCATGGACGGAGCACATACATACAGACACATGCATGGACAGAGCACATACATACAGACACATGCATGGACGGAGCACATACATACAGACACATGTAAGGACGGAGCACATACATACTGACACGTGCATGGACGGAGCACATACATACAGACACATGGAGGGACGGAGCACATACATACAGACACATGCATGGACGGAGCACATACATACAGACACATGCATGGACAGAGCACATACATACTGACACATGCATGGACGGAGCACATACATACTGACACATGATTGGACGGAGCACATACATACAGACACATGCATGGACGGAGCACATACATACAGACACATGCATGGACGGAGCACATACATACAGACACATGCATGGACGGAGCACACACATACAGACACATGCATGGACGGAGCACATACATACAGACACATGCATAGAGGGAGCACATACATACAGACACATGCATGGACGGAGCACATACATACAGACACATGCATGGACAGAGCACATACATACAGACGCATGCATGGACGGAGCACATACATACAGACACATGCATGGACAGAGCACATACATACAGACACATGCATGGACGGAGCACATACATACAGACACATGTAAGGACGGAGCACATACATACTGACACGTGCATGGACGGAGCACATACATACAGACACATGGAGGGACGGAGCACATACATACAGACACATGCATAGAGGGAGCACATACATATAGACACATACATGGACGGAGCATATACATACAGACACATGGAGGGACGGAGCACATACATAGACACATGCATGGACGGAGCACATACATACAGACACATGCATGGACGGAGCACATACATACAGACACATGCATGGACAGAGCACATACATACTGACACATGCATGGACGGAGCACATACATACAGACACATGCATGGACGGAGCACATACATACAGACACATGCATGGACGGAGCACATACATACAGACACATGCATAGAGGGAGCACATACATATAGACACATGCATGGACGGAGCACATACATACAGGCACATGCATGGACGGAGCACATACATACAGACACATGCATGGACAGAGCACATACATACAGACACATGCATGGACGGAGCACATACATACAGACACATGCATGGACGGAGCACATACATACAGACACATGCATGGACGGAGCACATACATACAGACACATGGAGGGACGGAGCACATACATACAGACACATGCATAGAGGGAGCACATACATATAGACACATACATGGACGGAGCATATACATACAGACACATGGAGGGACGGAGCACATACATAGACACATGCATGGACGGAGCACATACATACAGACACATGCATGGACGGAGCACATACATACAGACACATGCATGGACAGAGCACATACATACTGACACATGCATGGACGGAGCACATACATACAGACACATGCATGGACGGAGCACATACATACAGACACATGCATGGACGGAGCACATACATACAGACACATGCATAGAGGGAGCACATACATATAGACACATGCATGGACGGAGCACATACATACAGGCACATGCATGGACGGAGCACATACATACAGACACATGCATGGACAGAGCACATACATACAGACACATGCATGGACGGAGCACATACATACAGACACATGCATGGACGGAGCACATACATACAGACACATGCATGGACGGAGCACATACATACAGACACATGCATGGACGGAGCACATACATACAGACACATGCATGGACGGAGCACACACATACAGACACATGCATGGACGGAGCACATACATACAGACACATGCATAGAGGGAGCACATACATACAGACACGTGCATGGACGGAGCACATACATACAGACACATGGAGGGACGGAGCACATACATACAGAAACATGCATGGACGGAGCACATACATACAGACACATGCATGGACAGAGCACATACATACTGACACATGCATGGACGGAGCACATACATACTGACACATGATTGGACGGAGCACATACATACAGACACATGCATGGACGGAGCACATACATACAGACACATGCATGGACGGAGCACATACATACAGACACATGCATTGACGGAGCACATACATACAGACACATGCATGGACGGAGCACACACATACAGACACATGCATGGACGGAGCACATACATACAGACACATGCATAGAGGGAGCACATACATACAGACACATGCATGGACGGAGCACATACATACAGACACATGCATGGACAGAGCACATACATACAGACGCATGCATGGACGGAGCACATACATACAGACACATGCATGGACAGAGCACATACATACAGACACATGCATGGACGGAGCACATACATACAGACACATGTAAGGACGGAGCACATACATACTGACACGTGCATGGACGGAGCACATACATACAGACACATGGAGGGACGGAGCACATACATACAGACACATGCATGGACGGAGCACATACATACAGACACATGCATGGACGGAGCACATACATACAGACACATGTAAGGACGGAGCACATACATACTGACACGTGCATGGACGGAGCACATACATACAGACACATGGAGGGACGGAGCACATACATACAGACACATGCATGGACGGAGCACATACATACAGACACATGCATGGACAGAGCACATACATACTGACACATGCATGGACGGAGCACATACATACTGACACATGCATGGACGGAGCACATACATACAGACACATGCATGGATGGAGCACATACATAGACACATGCATGGACGGAGCACATACATACAGACACATGCATGGACGGAGCACATACATACAGACACATGCATAGAGGGAGCACATACATATAGACACATACATGGACGGAGCATATACATACAGACACATGGAGGGACGGAGCACATACATAGACACATGCATGGACGGAGCACATACATACAGACACATGCATGGACGGAGCACATACATACAGACACATGCATGGACGGAGCACATACATACAGACACATGCATGGACGGAGCACATACATACAGACACATGCATGGACGGAGCACATACATACAGACACATGCATGGACGGAGCACATACATACAGACAAATGCATAGAGGGAGCACATACATACAGACACATACATGGACGGAGCATATACATACAGACACATGGAGGGACGGAGCACATACATAGACACATGCATGGACGGAGCACATACATACAGACACATGCATGGACGGAGCACATACATACAGACACATGCATGGACGGAGCACATACATACAGACACATGCATGGACGGAGCACATACATACAGACACATGCATGGACGGAGCACATACATACAGACACATGCATAGAGGGAGCACATACATATAGACACATGCATGGACGGAGCACATACATACAGGCACATGCATGGACGGAGCACATACATACAGACACATGCATGGACAGAGCACATACATACAGACACATGCATGGACGGAGCACATACATACAGACACATGCATGGACAGAGCACATACATACAGACACATGCATGGACGGAGCACATACATACTGACACGTGCATGGACGGAGCACATACATACAGACACATGGAGGGACGGAGCACATACATACAGACACATGCATGGACAGAGCACATACATACTGACACATGCATGGACGGAGCACATACATACTGACACATGATTGGACGGAGCACATACATACAGACACATGCATGGACGGAGCACATACATACAGACACATGCATGGACGGAGCACATACATACAGACACATGCATTGACGGAGCACACACATACAGACACATGCATGGACGGAGCACATACATACAGACACATGCATAGAGGGAGCACATACATACAGACACATGCATGGACGAAGCACATACATACAGACACATGCATGGACGGAGCACATACATACAGACACATGCATGGACAGAGCACATACATACAGACGCATGCATGGACGGAGCACATACATACAGACACATGCATGGACGGAGCACATACATACAGACACATGTAAGGACGGAGCACATACATACTGACACGTGCATGGACGGAGCACATACATACAGACACATGCATGGACGGAGCATATACATACAGACACATGCATGGACGGAGCACATACATACAGACACATGGAGGGACGGAGCACATACATACAGACACATGCATGGACGGAGCACATACATACAGACACATGCATGGACAGAGCACATACATACAGACACATGCATGGACGGAGCACATACATACAGACACATGTAAGGACGGAGCACATACATACTGACACGTGCATGGACGGAGCACATACATACAGACACATGGAGGGACGGAGCACATACATACAGACACATGCATGGACGGAGCACATACATACAGACACATGCATGGACAGAGCACATACATACTGACACATGCATGGACGGAGCACATACATACTGACACATGCATGGACGGAGCACATACATACAGACACATGCATGGATGGAGCACATACATACAGACACATGCATGGACCGAGCACATACATACAGACACATGGAGGGACGGAGCACATACATACAGACACATGCATGGACCGAGCACATACATACAGACACATGCATGGACGGAGCACATACATACAGACACATACATGGAGAACATACATACAGACACATGCATAGAGGGAGCACATACATATAGACATATGCATGGACGGAGCATATACATACAGACACATGGAGGGACGGAGCACATACATACAGACACATGGAGGGACGGAGCACATACATACAGACACATGCATAGAGGGAGCACATACATACAGACACATGCATGGACGGAGCATATACATACAGACACATGGAGGGACGGAGCATATACATACAGACACATGGAGGGACGGAGCACATACATACAGACACATGCATGGACCGAGCACATACATACAGACACATGCATGGACGGAGCACATACATACAGACACATACATGGAGAACATACATACAGACACATGCATGGACGGAGCACATACATACAGACACATGCATGGACGGAGCACATACATACTGACACATGCATGGACGGAGCACATACATACAGACACATGGAGGGACGGAGCACATACATACAGACACATGCATGGACGGAGCACATACATACAGACACATGCATGGACGGAGCACATACATACTGACACATGCATGGACGGAGCACATACATACAGACACATGGAGGGACGGAGCACATACATACAGACACATGCATGGACGGAGCACATACATACAGACACATGCATGGACAGAGCACATACATACAGACACATGCATGGACGGAGCACATACATACAGACACATGTAAGGACGGAGCACATACATACTGACACGTGCATGGACGGAGCACATACATACAGACACATGGAGGGACGGAGCACATACATACAGACACATGCATGGACGGAGCACATACATACAGACACATGCATGGACAGAGCACATACATACTGACACATGCATGGACGGAGCACATACATACTGACACGTGCATGGACGGAGCACATACATACAGACACATGCATGGACGGAGCACATACATACAGACACATGCATGGACGGAGCACATACATACAGACACATGCATGGACGGAGCACATACATACAGACACATGCATGGACGGAGCACATACATACAGACACATGCATGGATGGAGCACATACATACAGACACATGCATGGACCGAGCACATACATACAGACACATGGAGGGACGGAGCACATACATACAGACACATGCATGGACCGAGCACATACATACAGACACATGCATGGACGGAGCACATACATACAGACACATACATGGAGAACATACATACAGACACATGCATGGACGGAGCACATACATACAGACACATGCATAGAGGGAGCACATACATATAGACATATGCATGGACGGAGCATATACATACAGACACATGGAGGGACGGAGCACATACATACAGACACATGGAGGGACGGAGCACATACATACAGACACATGTAAGGACGGAGCACATACATACTGACACGTGCATGGACGGAGCACATACATACAGACACATGGAGGGACGGAGCACATACATACAGACACATGCATGGACGGAGCACATACATACAGACACATGCATGGACAGAGCACATACATACTGACACATGCATGGACGGAGCACATACATACTGACACGTGCATGGACGGAGCACATACATACAGACACATGCATGGACGGAGCACATACATACAGACACATGCATGGACGGAGCACATACATACAGACACATGCATGGACGGAGCACATACATACAGACACATGCATGGACGGAGCACATACATACAGACACATGCATGGATGGAGCACATACATACAGACACATGCATGGACCGAGCACATACATACAGACACATGGAGGGACGGAGCACATACATACAGACACATGCATGGACCGAGCACATACATACAGACACATGCATGGACGGAGCACATACATACAGACACATACATGGAGAACATACATACAGACACATGCATGGACGGAGCACATACATACAGACACATGCATAGAGGGAGCACATACATATAGACATATGCATGGACGGAGCATATACATACAGACACATGGAGGGACGGAGCATATACATACAGACACATGGAGGGACGGAGCACATACATACAGACACATGCATGGACCGAGCACATACATACAGACACATGCATGGACGGAGCACATACATACAGACACATACATGGAGAACATACATACAGACACATGCATGGACGGAGCACATACATACAGACACATGCATGGACGGAGCACATACATACTGACACATGCATGGACGGAGCACATACATACAGACACATGGAGGGACGGAGCACATACATACAGACACATGCATGGACGGAGCACATACATACAGACACATGCATGGACGGAGCACATACATACTGACACATGCATGGACGGAGCACATACATACAGACACATGGAGGGACGGAGCACATACATACAGACACATGCATGGACGGAGCACATACATACTGACACATGCATGGACGGAGCACATACATACAGACACATGCATGGATGGAGCACATACATACAGACACATGCATGGACGGAGCACATACATACAGACACATGCATGGACGGAGCACATACATACAGACACATGCATAGAGGGAGCACATACATATAGACACATACATGGACGGAGCATATACATACAGACACATGCATGGACGGAGCACATACATACTGACACATGCATGGACGGAGCACATACATACAGACACATGCATGGACGGAGCACATACATACAGACACATGCATGGACGGAGCACATACATACAGACACATGCATAGAGGGAGCACATACATACAGACACATGCATGGACGGAGCACATACATACAGACACATGCATGGACGGAGCACATACATACAGACACATGCATGGACGGAGCACATACATACAGACACATGGAGGGACGGAGCACATACATACAGACACATGCATAGAGGGAGCACATACATATAGACACATGGAGGGACGGAGCACATACATATAGACACATGCATAGAGGGAGCACATACATATAGACACATGGAGGGACGGAGCACATACATATAGACACATGCATAGAGGGAGCACATACATATAGACACATACATGGACGGAGCACAAACATACAGACACATGCATGGACGGAGCACATACATACAGACACATGGAGGGACGGAGCACATACATAGACACATACATGGACGGAGCATATACATACAGACACATGGAGGGACGGAGCACATACATAGACACATGCATGGACGGAGCACATACATACAGACACATGCATGGACGGAGCACATACATACAGACACATGCATGGACGGAGCACATACATACAGACACATGCATGGACGGAGCACATACATACAGACACATGGAGGGACGGAGCACATACATAGACACATGCATGGACGGAGCACATACATACAGACACATGCATGGACGGAGCACATACATACAGACACATGCATGGACGGAGCACATACATACAGACACATGCATGGACGGAGCACATACATACAGACACATGCATGGACGGAGCACATACATACAGACACATGCATAGAGGGAGCACATACATACAGACACATGCATAGAGGGAGCACATACATATAGACACATGCATGGACCTTTCAGTCATTATGCGACCTTAAAGTTTCATTAAAAGCTAAATCCACAAAGCTTTAACCAAGTAGAAAACAAGGAGTTTTTTATAGTTAAAATAAATACTTTATTGAAATTACACGAACAAAATAATTAAATATACATAGGACGACTACAAAAGTGTTTAGCCACTGCACAGTACATATGTTTAGCATCAAAATAAGTATATAGATATGAATGCACAGATGAAATAGAATAAAATAGACACAATAATAATAATAATCTTTATTTTTATGTAGCGCTAACATATTCCGCAGCGCTTTACAGTTTTGCACACATTATCATCACTGTCCCCGTTGGGGCTCACAATCTAAATTCCCTATCAGTATGTCTTTGGAATGTGGGAGGAAACCGGAGAACCCGGAGGAAACCCACGCAAACATGGAGAGAACATACAAACTCCTTGCAGTTGTTGTCCTTGGCAGGATTTGAACCCAGGACTCCAGCGCTGCTGTGCTAACCACTGAGCCACCGTACAATTGTCAGAATATAACATAGCACCAAATACATCAGCACCCATACCTAAATTCATATTTGTATGTGACAATAATGCTCTTACTCATCATAAATATGCTCTGCTTGCTGCTACCAAACGCTACCCCGACGTACGTTTCGCATACATAGATCTCGCTTTGTCAAGGGGGAATCACAATATAATTTACGTAAGTATGAAATGCTTATGACTGCTCAGGTGGCCATGTGCACAGTTGTACTGGTCGGCCTTGTAAATGTAGCTCTGATCTTGCATGTCTGTGTCTGGGTGCATCCAGTGCAGGGATATGGCCAGTAGGGGGCGCTCCAAGGCTGGCTTATGCTGAATGAGGATGCGGATCCCTCCTCTGATATTATTCCTCCTTCCTATCACCATTCCCACTGGTCAGCAGCCTCCAAATTCCTGTCACTCCTTTCATCCTTTGGTCTTACACTGTGGTCCTCCGCAGCCACCCACCGGGGTGGACGTACCCTAGACCTCCTCTTCACCTGCCTCTGCTCCCCATCTAACCTCACTTCTCTCTCTAGCTGACCACCATTTATTCACTTTCTCATCCCTGTCCTCACCTGCCCCCCATGTCCAGCATCGAGCGCCCCCCACGGAAACCTCGCACACCTCGAAACCTCGCACACCTGCTTTACTCTACACTACTGAACCTCTCCCTGTCCTAGATATGCGCCCACACAGACATATTGCTCCTAGTGAAGCCCGTACATGTTCCCACAGTCTGGCAGTGATTTCATGGCCCTAATGTGCCCCCACACACAGTATAATGCTTATCATGGCCCCCACATACAGACTGATGCCTGGCATACGCATCCCCCTGCCTGTGTGTCCTGCTCTCTGGAGGAATCTTCTCTATAGACAGATGGTGGAGCAGAGACCAGACGGCTCCCTGCTCCACCATTGTATTCCAGCATATCTGCTCTGACAGAGGGACAGATCCCCAAATTCTGGGCCTGTGAGGTACGGGGAAGTCTCTGGTGTCCACAGTCTGGGCTGTGGGGCCCTGGAGAGTGACGTTACTTCTCTGTTTCCGGGGTCCTGGATGATCTCAGAAGATGGAGTCCGGACCCCAGTGATGGTTTTAATCTATATGGCACTGTATCTGCTATACACACGTCACACAGCTTTCCTGAACCCCAATGAATCAGCTGAATACACGGACCCCGGAGGACGGATTCATTTCATTTTATTACCATTCAGACCCCTTGGAAAGCTGGATGATCTCCAGTGGTGATGGTCACCCAGCTTTCCCAGAGCCAGACACGAGGTAGAATGTGTAACGACACAAGAGGGCGATTCCTCCATAATCCGAGGACGTTACAGTGACGTAACCTGAACCTCCTGGGCCCAAATAGAAATCTCCATCATGGCCCCCGGCCCAACTATCGCAGGACTTTAATATTATTAGTCTTTTCATATGGTCCATAAGGACTATTTGGGCCCCTCGGGCTCCAGGGCCCGGGTACAAATGCAACCTCTGCGCCCACTATGGTTCCCTCCCTGTTCTGGGCTTCCCTGTCAGCGCAGTTTTGTGTCATGTTCCTCCAGCCCTTCCCCTTTAAGGCGATGCAGCAGAGTCCTCCCTGCGCCTGCAATATTAGGGAGGGAGACAAGGAAATGAAAGTGAAAGACACTTTGTCTTCTAATGAAACCAGAAAGGTGAAAAATTACAAATCTGCCACAATCTGATCTCATCGGAGGGAGAGGAGGTCGCTGCGCCCCGAAACACGGAGCGACATCCTGAAGAATTAAAGGGGTCACAGGAATCAGGAGGCGACAACGACAGAAGGAAAACGTCAGGATGTCAGGAAACGCTGCGAGATCCAAAGCGGACAGGTTCGTGATAATAGCGGACAGCGGACGACGAGAGCGCGCCGAACATCCGTGCAAATACGGAGAAACAACGGACACAACGAGAAAACACGCGGAAATAGTATTAGAACAACATGTATCTTCCGGACACAGCGCCCCCACTTGTCCACAGGTTGTGTCTGGCAGCAGCCTCACTTCAAGCTGATGGTCCCCAATGGGGCAAGTCCTTAATAGCATTGTCTTTTTATATTGGGCCCCTGCGTCTCCGGGGCCCGGGTACGACTACAACCCCGGAACCAATTGTATTTACACCCCTGGTGTCTGTTCTTATCAGCGCCCTGAAAATGAATGACACTTAGCTGTAATACCGCACACAACCTGTAGTCAGGGGGGCGCTGTTTCTTGAACTATTTAACCATGGCTTTGTAATCCTGGACAACCCCTTTAAAAGGTACAATCAACATCTAAGATGCCGTGCTGACCTGACAGACGACGGGCACTGATGTACAAAGATATCGGCACTTATAAGACACCACAGCTCAATAGAAAGGGAGCAAAATCATTCCAAGAATACTGGGAGGCAGAGAGTTAATCCCGATACATAGTAACACAGATACATTGTTACATGGTAACACAGATACATTGTTACATAGTAACACAGATACATTGTTACACAGTGACTTCTATGATCAGTGCAGGGAAGACCCGATGCTACAGTGATTGACGAGTTCAGCCTCTTCCTTTCTCCCTTCTCGCAGATGACACTTTTTGTTCTTGCCCTTTTGTAGATTTTCCCTCTTCTTCCAGGAGCCATAGCATCATAAATCAGCGTCCTACCACTAACCCAAACCCTATGCCAGTGTCCAAAGACTAACCCAAACCCTCAGTCAGTGTCTGACCACTAACCCAAACCATAACTCAGTGTCCTACCACTAACCCAAGCCCTACGTCAGTGTCCGGCCACTAACCCAAACCCTAAGTCAGTGTCCGACCACTAACCCAAACCATAATTCAGTGTCCGACCATTAACCCAAACCCTCAGTCAGTATCGGACCACTAACCCAAACCCTCAGTCAGTGTCCGACCACTAACCAAACCCTACATCAGTGTCCGACCATTAACCCAAACCCTAAGTCAGCATCCAACCACTAACCCAAACCCTAAGTCAGTATCTGACCAGTAACCCAAACCCTAAGTCCGTATCCGACCACTAACCCAAGCCCTAAGTCAGCATTCGACCACTAACCCAAACCCTCAGTCAGTGTCCGACCACTATCCCAAACCATAACTCAGTGTCCGACCATTAACACAAACCCTCAGTCAGTATCCGACCACTAACCCAAACCCTAAGTCAGTATCTGACCAGTAACCCAAACCCTAAGTCAGTATCCGACCACTCACCCAAACCCTAAGTCAGCATTCGACCACTAACCCAAACCCTCAGTCAGTGTCCGACCACTATCCCAAACCATAACTCAGTGTCCGACCATTAACACAAACCCTCAGTCAGTATCCGACCACTAACCCAAACCCTAAGTCAGTGTCCGACCACTATCCCAAACCATAACTCAGTGTCCGACCATTAACACAAACCCTCAGTCAGTATCCGACCACTAACCCAAACCCTAAGTCAGTGTCCGACCATTAACACAAACCCTCAGTCAGCATCCAACCACTAACCCAAATCCTAAGTCAGTATCCGACCACTAACCCAAACTCTAAGTTAGTATCCAACCACTAACCCAAACCCTAAGTCAGCATTCGACCACTAACCCAAACCCTAAGTCAGCATTCGACCACTAACCCAAACCCTAAGTCAGTATTCGACCACTAACCCAAACCCTCAGTCAGTGTCTGAACACTAATCAAGCCCTAAGTCAGTGTCCGTCCACTAACTCAAACCCTAAGTCAGTGTCTGTCTACTAACCCAAACCATAACTCAGTGTCCGACCACTAACCTAAACCCTCAGTCAGTGTCTTACCACTATCTCAAACCCTAAGTCAGCATCCAACCACTAACCAAACCCTAAGTCAGTGTCTTACCACTAACTCAAACCCTACGTCCGTGTCTGACCCCTAACCCCTATGTCAGTGTCTGACCCCTAACCCTAAGGCCGGTTTCACACGTCAGTGGCTCCGGTATGTGAGGTGACAGTTTCCTCACGTACCGGAGCCACTGACACACGTAGACACATTCAAATCAATGCATCTGTGCATGTCATTGATTTTTTGCGGACCGTGTCTCCGTGTGCCAAACACGGAGACATGTCAGTGTTCGTGGGAGCGCACGGATTACATGGACCCATTAAAGTCAATGGGTCCGTGTAAAACACGTACCGCACACAGACATTGTCCGTGTGCAGTCCGTGTGCCGTGCTGGAGACAGCGCTACAGTAAACGCTGTCCCCCCCCACATGGTGCTGAAGCCGCGATTCATATCTTCTCTGCAGCAGCGTTTGCTGCAGAGAAGATATGAATAATCCTTTTTTTTTTGTTTCTCGTGTTTAACATAAAGATCCATGTCTCCACCCCCCTCCCACCCCCTGTGCGCCCGCCCGCTGTTATTAAAATACTCACCCGGCTCCCTCGCTGGCTGGTGCTGCTTCCTGTCCTGGCCGCACCTTCTACTGTATGAGCGGTCATAGGGGTGGAGCCGCATATTTCATTACTGTAAATGAGCGGCCCCACGTGACCGCTCATACAGTAGAAGGTGGGAGGGGGGTGGGGACATGGATCTTTATGTTAAACACGAGAAACAAACAAAAAAAAGGATTATTGTGCCCACTGTTTGTCCTGATCTCCAGTTGAACAAAGTATAGTTCATAAGCTTTCTTAACAAGTGGAGTCATGTCCTTCTTTTGTGCTTTCATTGTATATTCTCCGCCTGTGTAGCAGAAATTATCACTGCTGTTAAGACACCGATGCGACATTTCGAAATAAATCTTCAGTTTTTACAATGAAAAGTATGAAAAGTATTCAGGCGAATCACATATGATAGTAACTAGATGGAGGCCCTATAGCGGTAATGTCGCGATGGGGCAGATTTTGCAGTGTTGAGAATCTCTCCCCCGTGTGCTCACAGCTCCTGGACAGGGGAGGAAGCAAAAGACAATACTGACATTACAGCAGGGGATCACAGAGGATTAGTGTTGAGCATTCCGATACTGCCAGTATCGGGTATTGGCCGATATTTGCTGTATCGGAATTCCGATACCGAGTTCCGATATTTTTGCGATATCGGAAATCGGAATTGGCGTGTGCAGTACGGATGGTTCCAAGGGTCTGAAGGGGAGGAAACTCTCCTTCAGGCCCTGGGATCCATATTCATGTAAAAAATAAAGAATAAAAATAAAAAGTATGGATATACTCACGGCTCCGAAGGACCCTGGCTGTCACCGCTGCGAGCGTCTGCCTCCGATCCTAAGAATGCAGAGAGTGAAGGACCTTCGATGACGTTACGGTCACGTGAGTGATCACCTGATCGCGACGTCATCGAAGGTCCTTCACTCTCTGCATTCTTAGGAACGGAGGGAGACGCTTGCAGCGGTGACAGCCAGGGTCCTTCGGAGGGGTGAGTATAGCCATATTTTTGTTTTTATTCTTTATTTTTTACATAAATATGGATCCCAGGGCCTGAAGGAGAGTTTCCTCTCCTTCAGACCCTGGGAACCATCCAGGATACATTCCGATATTTGTGTCCCATTGACTTGCATTGGTATCGGGTATCGGTATCCGAAAAAGTTTATATATGAGTTTTTAGATTTATAACAGAATATTATAATGTTTGGTATCATTTCTCAGAAACCTTACGTGATAGGAAAAATCTGAAGTCATTTCTGAAATCAGCATGAAAAAATCTATCAGGAACACTCACAATTGTCCGAGGACCGAGGGACAAAACCTTGGTAACACAGTGTAACAGCATTAAAGAATGGACTAGAGGCATGAAACTAAAGGAGGGCCATGAAACATTGGGCGAGGGGCATGACAGTATAGAGGAAGGTCATGAAATACTGGGTGAGGGCAGGAAACAATGAGGGATGGACATTAAACAATGTAGGAAGGTGATAAAACAATGAGGAGAGGTAGAAAATAATGGGAGAGTGGCATTAAACAATGGAAGAGTGGAATCAATGTTGCTCTGCTTCAGCTTTTTTCTTGTGGAACCTTCTGTTCTGAGAAATATATGAAGAGTATAAGAATCCGCGTGCGGCTAATAATGAGGAGGACGACAATGAGAGTGGAGATCAGAATCTACTAACCTCCCTCCATCTACTAACCTCCCTAAATCTGACATTTCCCTCTCCGTGGGTGGCACCATAATAACACCCCGGCAGCAGGCGCGCTATACAATCTCTTACCCGCTCGTGCCGCTTACACCTAAAGAACATCTCTAGAATCCGTCCTTTTCTCAGCATGGAGATAACAAAAACCCCTCACTGTCGCCCTGATCCACTCCCGCCTGGACTACTGCAATGCTCTATTAATTGGCCTCCCCCTCACGCGACTTTCCCCTCTCCAGTCCATCCTTAATGCAGCAGCCAGGGTCGTCCATCTGGCTAATTGTTACTTGGACGCGTCCGCTCTTCACCAGTCGTTACACTGGCTGCCCATTCATTACAGGATACAATTCAAAGTACTTGTTCTCCCCCACAAAGCTCTCCACAGTGCGGCCCCCTTACATCTCCTCCCTCATTTCTGTCTATCGGCCTAACCGACCGCTGCGATCTGCAGATGACTTCCGACTAACCTCTGCACTAATCCGTACCTCCCACTCCCGACTCCAAGACTTCTCCCGTGCTGCGTCAATCCTCTGGAATGCTCTACCCCAAGATATTAGGACCATCCACAACTTGCATAGTTTTAGGCGCTCGCTCAAAACACATTTGTTCAGAGCGGCCTATCACGTTCACTAATCAAAGTTATGTTATGTTTGTGTGTAGCCCATTCACTATCTCCATCTTTTCCCCAACCCCTGAAGATGGCCGGACCCTCATTGTAAATACATCATTGTAAATACACACCTGTACTTTGTATCTCCCCCACCTCATTGTAGATTGTAAGCTCTCACGAGCAGGGGCGGCTTATTGTGCTTCAATTATTCTATTGTTAACGTTGTTACTTATGACTTTTGTGTTTGAAACTGTTAAACTGTAAAGCGCTGTGGAATATGTTGGCGCTATATAGAGATTATTATTATCAGAACGATGGTGATATGAAAGTGATGGCGAGGATGATGATGGTTCTGATGAGGAGCGATCAGATAATAGGGGTGATAGTCATGGTTATTTATTTTGGTGTTTTTGGCAGAAAGAAGAAGTCAATCAGCTGGTTTAATTTCCAAAGAAACCAGTAAGTAGATTCCCGTGGCGATGATGGGTAAATGGTCATCTGGTAGGGAAACCTCTCCTCCCCCTGAACAGTATCCAGTCCTCCATAATGTGACCCATGACCTGGTGTAACAATGTGGACGTTCCCTCCGGGATCCGGGGAGGCCGAGTCTCTGTTCCGTGGCTCACTGTAGACGTGGCCGTGTGCCGCACCGGGTGCTGCTCTGGGGTCGCACCGCCTCCACCATAACCTTAGAACTTACCAAGGGCGAGTATCATCAATTCCCGCTATCTTCATCCTCCCGTTAATTGCTCCATCTGTGACACTGATGATAGATCTCCTCCGCTGGGGCCACACGTCAGACATAAAGGGCCCGGCTTTTATCTACTTGTCTTTTATTGCAGGAAGCATCGGCCGCTGCCAGGTAAGAAGCCAAAATCACCGCGACAATGTAACGTAAGACTGAACGGCGCCCGGGAGAAATGTCTGCACATCCCAGGAAAAATGCGCAAATGGTGGAGATAAATCCCCCTACACCGGTCCACTGACCTCAGCCGAGAACCCGCCGCCGTCATCTACCGTGGACAGTCCTGCAGCTTTATAAGGGACTTTTTATCTCAAGTTTCTCAGCATTTTCAGGATCTCTGCTTTTCGTCCATGAGTGGGGCAGTTCCTGTTCACACAGCTGATGGGCGTCACAGTGTATCGGGTAAGAGAGATTGGACCAAAGTCCACACAGAAGAGACGCATTGCTTCACTGATACACTGTGACAAGACCTCAGCTGTATGAGCAGGACTTGGTGAACTGATGGTAAAATCCCTTCCTACCCGATAGCAAACTGTGATCATTACAATGTAGATGAATATGTCATGGGTACAATGATGGAGGAGGATCTGTCCGCTCCAGACGCCTGGAATTGTGACATTATGAGGGATACAAGGGTTTACACATCGGTAGGGTGGACAGGTTCTCTACAAGCTGACATTGTTTATTGAGGAAGATCTGTGATATTAATACAGAGCACTATTATGAGGGAGTCTGGCACTGTATATGGGGGGCATACTTCTCTGACAAGTTATAACTTGGGTCATAGTCAGAATTTGGGGGGAGGCATCTATGAACCTGCACTACTCACACTTCTGTCCATCACAGAAAACCAAGTTGCACCTTCGGAGAAGACTCCACAAAGGAGGTCCGAGTCCCCGGAGCCACCGCAGTCAGCACAAAGTAAGTGATAATGGAGGGAAGGTGAGAAAAAGAACATCTGATCAAAACGTACAAAGAAAACTAAGGGTTAATAACAGCTGATCTGTCTGTAACGCCACAGAGGTTGGGACATAAATACGCGGATACATAATTATAGGAGGAAAGGCGACGTTCACGTACAGTATGTGCACATTGTAGATTCAGACTAAAGGAAGCAAAACTGGGAAGGAAGAAACATGGAAACAAGGAGACACACTGAAGAAACAGAGTACGTTACACCTCAGGTTCCTCCCGATTGTCCTCCTGATGATAACGTTACACCCCCTGGACATTATCTCCAGCAGCTTCATCAGGTGGCACCTGGAATGGCATCCAATGATCAGTTTGTGACCATAAGGGATGTTTTGCAGAGGCGGTGTCGGTGCACAGCTCCATACAGTGCTGAGACTATTCCACAACTGTGCTAAGCCGGAACATGACAAGAAACACCAGACTAAGAGAAACCACTGTCCGTCATCACTGTAAGACATGAAGGTCAGTCAATCTGGGAAAGTTACAAGAATCGTGAAGGTATCCGCAAGTGCAGTTATGAAAACCATTAATCGCTATGATTAAACAAACTCTCTTGGGGACAACTCAAGGAAAGGAAGGACAAGAATGACCTCTGCTGCAGAGGATAAGTTCATCAAAGTTATCAGCCTAAAGAAAAGCACAAATTGACATTCACCTAAGATAACAGCCCTCAGAAATGATGTGCAGACATCAAGTAACAACATCTACCGTACAGAGGAGACTGTGAGAAAGACTTTATGATCAAACTGCTGGAAAGAAGTTACTGCTATGGACTGCAAACAAGAAGAGATGTGAATGGACAGAGCAACACAAGAAATGAACATTGGATCAGTGGAAATCTGTTCTGTGCTCTGAGGAGCCACCACCATGTCTTTGTACAATGCAGAAATGGTGTGGCGGGTGCGTTGATGGTAAGATGGAGGGGTGCATGAAGCATGGAGGGGAGGTGTGATGGGTGTGTTTATGGAGAGGTGTAATGGGGTTGCGGGTGCTTTGGTGGTGAGATGGAAGGGTGCGTGAAGCATAGAGGGGAGGTGTAATGATGTGACAGGTGTCTTGATGGAGGGGTATGTGGAGCATGGACGGGAGGTGTACTGGTGTGGACCCAACACATCCGATTATCCACATTTGGATCCTTCAGATGGTACCTGAATCCCACCTCTTCAAATAAACTGACAACCTGCAATGACCACACGTCCACCTCTACACCGGTGCTCCTGCAACCCTCAACCTATTGTCTCCTTCACCATAATCCTGTAGAATGTAAGCCCACAAGGGCAGGGTCCTCGCCCCTCTGTATCAGTCCGTCATTGTTAGTTTACTGTAAGTGATATCTGTATTTTGATGTAACCCCTTCTCATGTACAGCACCATGGAATCAATGGTGCTATATAAATAAATAATAATGTAACGGATTTATTGATGGTGAGATGATAGGGTGCATGGAGCATGGAGGGGAGGTGTAATGGTGTGACGGGTGTGTTGATGGTAAGATGGAGTGGTATGTGGAGCATGGAGGAGGTGTAATGGTGTGGCGGGTGCGTTGATGGTAAGATGGAGGGGTGTGTGGAGCATGGAGGGGAGGTGTAATGGTGTGGCGGGTGCGTTGATGGTAAGATGGAGGGGTGTGTGGAGCATGGAGTGGAGGTGTAATGGTGTGATGGGTAGGTTGATGGTGAGATGGTGGGGTGTGTGGAGCATGGAGGGGAGGTGTAATGATGTGATGGGTAGGTTGATGGTGAAATGGTGGGGTGTGTGGAGCATGGAGGGGAGGTGTAATGGTGTGATGGGTAGGTTGATGGTAAGATGGAGGGGTGTGTGGAGCATGGAGGGGAGGTGTAATGGTGTGGCGGGTGTGTTGATGTTAAGATGGAGTGGTATGTGGAGCATGGAGGAGGTGTAATGGTGTGGCGGGTGTGTTGATGTTAAGATGGAGGGGTGTGAGCATGGAGGAGGTGTAATGGTGTGGCGGGTGTGTTGATGTTAAGATGGAGGGGTGTGAGCATGGAGGAGGTGTAATGGTGTGGCGGGTGTGTTGATGTTAAGATGGAGGGGTGTGAGCATGGAGGAGGTGTAATGGTGTGGCGGGTGTGTTGATGGTGAGATGGTGGGGTGCGTGGAGCATGGAGGGGAGGTGTAATGGTGTGATGGGTATGTTGGTGGTGAGATGGTGGGGTGCGTGGAGCATGGAGGGGAGGTGTAATGGGTATGTTGATGGTAAGATGGAGGGGTGTGTGGAGCATGGAGGGGAGGTGTAATGGTGTGATGGGTATGTTGGTGGTGAGATGGTGGGGTGCGTGGAGCATGGAGGGGAGGTGTAATGGTGTGATGGGTATGTTGATGGTAAGATGGAGGGGTGTGTGGAGCATGGAGGGGAGGTGTAATGGTGTGATGGGTATGTTGGTGGTGAGATGGTGGGGTGCGTGGAGCATGGAGGGGAGGTGTAATGGTGTGATGGGTATGTTGGTGGTGAGATGGTGGGGTGCGTGGAGCATGGAGGGGAGGTGTAATGGTGTGATGGGTATGTTGGTGGTGAGATGGTGGGGTGCGTGGAGCATGGAGGGGAGGTGTAATGGTGTGATGGGTATGTTGGTGGTGAGATGGTGGGGTGCGTGGAGCATGGAGGGGAGGTGTAATGGTGTGATGGGTATGTTGGTGGTGAGATGGTGGGGTGCGTGGAGCATGGAGGGGAGGTGTAATGGTGTGTCAGGTGTGTTGATGGTGAGATGGAATGGTATGTGGAGCATGGAGGGGAGGTGTAATGATGTGACAGGTATGTTGATGATGAGATGGAAGGGTGCATTGATGGTGAGATGGATGTGTGCGTGGAGAATGGAGGGGAGGTGTAATGGTGTGGTGGGTGCATTCATGGTGCCAGTTCTGGTGATTTATTCCAAGTGAATGTAAACACATACTCTATTTGTGCCCCATATGTTTCCTTACTTCTTGCTTCCTTCTTAGTTTTGCTGCTTCAGTCTGAATCTACAGTGTGCACATTCCAATAAGAGCAAGGAAAACCACTACAGCAGCCGGGGTGTCAGGACTTTTGACTGGTTCTGTATGTAGCCAAAAATATCTGGATACACGAACACATGCACAATTATATCACATTCATACACAATTCCAAAGACGCACCTGAAAATCATCCTACAGACACAATTACACACACCCCAGCTCCTGTACAGCAGGACTGATTGCTGCTTACATTGCTGACCACAGGAGACGACTTGTATGTTGTCAGTGTTATGTCTCATGCCTTGTCCGCATCTTGTCTGTGTCCTGTCTGTGTCTTGTCCTTGTCTTGTTCGTGTCTTGTCCATGTCCTGTCCGTGTCTTGTCTGCATCTTGTCTGTGTCTTGTCCGCATCTTGTCCACATCTTGTCTGTGTCTTGTCCTTGTCTTATCTGTGTCTTGTCCGCATCTTGTCCGCATCTTGTCTGTGTCTTGTCCTTGTCTTATCCGTGTCTTGTCCGTGTCCTGTCTGTTTTATCCTCGTCTTCTCTGTATATTCTCATGTCTTGTCTGTGTCCAGTCCGTGTCTTGTGTGTCTTGTCCATGTCCTGTCCGTGTCTTGTCCATGTCCTGTCCGTGTTTTATCCTCGTCTTCTCTGTATATTGTCTCATGTCTTGTCGGTGTCCAGTCCGTGTCTTGTCTGTGTCTTGTCCATGTTCTGTCCGTGTCTTGTCCGCATCTTGTCCATGTCCTGTCCGTGTTTTCTCCTCGTCTTCTCTGTATATTGTCTCATGTCTTGTCGGTGTCTTGTCCGCATTCTCCCCCAGTACCAGACTGATCCACCTCCATTCTACACGATAGTCCTCACTTTCGTCTTTATCTTTTTGTTTCTATTTCTTGTAGGTGAATTTAGCTACGGAAAAACTTCTTCATTTGAAGAAAAAGTGCGTCAGATGCGAAAAACGATGAAAAGTAATTGTCTTTTCTTACTTTGCCTCCAGCTCAATATTAAACTTATTAAAATCTTCTTTTGTTCTATTTTTTAGGGAAATCTCCCAATAAGGTAAGTGGAGAAGTTCATTATTTTCAAATGGGAACTTTGGGGTTTTTAACTTTGATACAGGATGGAGATGAGGGTTAGAGAACAATAAACCCTTGTACTGAGCTCACATAGGTCCTCCCGATACCCGACCCACCCATCTGGTCCTCCTCGCCTTGGCCTTCCCATTTTCTCTTATGGCAGTAGTGGAATCCCAAGCAGTCAACTGTGTGAGACATGACGCAGGTCCTTAATGTCAGACGAGTTACGCCCTATGTAACTCCATGAGGCCTGGTGGCTGTCTGAGAGGACAGAAGACCTGAAAGTATTTGTAATCAAAGAAGGTCAAAGGGAGCACTTAGGAAGACCGGGTGGTGGAGGAACCGGCATGGACAGGTGCGAGGAGACGGGAGAGAAGGAGCTGATTTTTTTTAATTTGACAAATTTAGTTTGTTAGAATCTGTTCATTATAGGAGATACCTCACATCCCATTGGTACATGGGGCTTAGTTGCCCAATCCTGAACCTTCTCCAGCTATTCTATATAAGTTTTAGAATGTGGAGCTCAGAACTAAATCCCATAGAGATCCTTGTGGTTCCATTTGCTCACAGTATAGATCATTGTGGATCTCACTGTTCCCAGTCAGGATTCTTGTGGTGTCCTCTGCTCTCAGTACAGATCAATGTGGTTTCCTCTGCTCCCAGTACAGATCAATGTGGTCTCCTCTGTTCCCAGTACAGATCAATGTGGTCTCCTCTGTTCCCAGTACAGATCAATGTGGTCTCCTCTGCTCCCAGTACAGATCAATGTGGTCTCCTCTGTTCTCAGTACAGATCAATGTGGTCTCCTCTGTTCCCAGTACAGATCAATGTGGTCTCCTCTGTTCCCAGTACAGATCAATGTGGTCTCCTCTGTTCCCAGTACAGATCAATGTGGTCTCCTCTGTTCCCAGTACAGATCAATGTGGTCTCCTCTGTTCCCAGTACAGATCAATGTGGTCTCCTCTGTTCCCAGTACAGATCAATGTGGTCTCCTCTGTTCCCAGTACAGATCAATGTGGTCTCCTCTGTTCCCAGTACAGATCAATGTGGTCTCCTCAGTTCCCAGTACAGATCAATGTGGTCTCCTCTGCTGCCAGTACAGATCAATGTGGTCTCCTCTGTTCTCAGTACAGATCAATGTGGTCTCCTCTGTTCCCAGTATAGATCCTGGTGGTTTTCACTGCTCCCAGTACAGATCCTTGTAGTGTCCACTTTACACCAGTTAAAAAATGTGCCATGACATTTTTAACATTTTTAAGAAAGAGACTCAGAGACGTCAAGACAATAAGAAGCAGTCAGTGACTGACTTTCTATGCAGTGATTAACTTTCTATAGTTACAATGGCTTTTATATTCTTATTTTCACAAGGTAAAAGTGGGGATATTTTCGAGGTCAGCAGAGAGTGAATATGAATGGTTGAAGACAAGACTGACATCAGAGTCCTTTGTAAAGAGCGTCCGGCCTTGTTGTATCACCAACAACGGGTCCTCCGAGTTCTCGAGTAGCGTGTCGAGGTGTGACTTTGGGATCCTGTATCATACCCAGAACAGAGGACGAGTCAATCTCACGGATGTCACAGACTCTCTGTATGACGAGGAGCTACAATATCTGTCCTCAAGGCTTGGTAAGAGATAGTGATGGGACCGTGGGAGAGGACGGACTGACTGACGATTCTGAGGTATCGGGCACTGGAAAGGGGTCTAGTGAAGGCTACTGTCATCCATATTTGTACACCTATGACTCCGAGCCACAGAAGGATGGTAGTTTTATATTACACTGCAATATTACAATCCCAAGGGGGACCAATATCATTTATTTGTTATAGTCCGTAAGTGGTCAAACTAATAAAATATCATAATATCCACCCCATACAGTGGACGCCAAAATGAATCGTTTTGTGGACACTTTGCCTCCTAATAAATTGAGTAAAAAAAAGATCATAAAGATATCAAAATGGTGATGATGAAAACATTTGTATCACAAAAAAAAAACAAATCTCTGATACAATGACTGCAGTGAGGAGGAAAAATCAAAAAGAAAGACGGGCTGTGGGCCTGAGTAATCCTGGAGCCGGCCCTGAGTAAGTCGGACCTCTCACTTCTTTTTGTTCTTCTAAATGAGGCAAAATAAATCAGTCCCCAAATTAATCACATAATGATTGTGTGGGACACAAAAGGAGGGTACAATTACTGTGCAGGTCACCGAGGGGCAATATTACTGTCTAGGGCCCAGGTGGCAGTATCAGGGAAAAGCAGGAACCGAGGTACATTTTGCAGGGCCGAGTTATGGATGGGAGAAGTGGTCATGGCGGTCTGGGCCGAACGGAGAAGAAAAGGGAAAGTGATTAACTAGGATCAATGCGCACCACTGGATGTATATGAGCCGAGCACTGATGTGAACTATTACCATGATATGGTCACTGAATGGCGGAGATATCAGCCCCACTACAGTGGTTGTGATCAGTCATCAGTATCATCACTATATGGTATATAATGGTAATATTTGGTTATTGTCTGGCGCCATCCCATAGGGGTGGAGCCGCACATTCATCACTGTAATGGGCGGCACCACGTGACCGCTCATACAGGAGAAGCTGCGGCGAGAAGAAGGAGCGAGGGAGCCGGGTAAGTATTTTATTAACAGCAGGGGGGGGGGGGGGACAGGGGGTGGGAGGGGGTTGGGGACAGGGATCTTTTTTTAAACACCAAAAAAAAAAAAGATTTTTCATATCTTACGCTTACTGTAGCACGGTCTCCTGCACGGTGCGTGTGGTACCTAGTCGGCACACGGGCGGCACACTGATGTGCCACGTGAGCACACGGACACGGATAATTCTGGTACCGGAATTATCTGGACGTGTGAGACTGGCCTTATACTATTAATTACTTTGGTCAATGATTCGGCCCCTGCTGATTGGTCTATTACTGTAATACATGAGCATATTGATGGAGACCCGAGTCCGGATCCTGGTGTCGCCTCGTTCTTCTCTGAGTATTTTTCACGCCGATCTCTAATCCTTCCTGATTCTATTTCTCATATTTTTTTTTACCATTTTTATAATAATTAATTTTGTTCTAACGAGAGAATCTTATGTTCCCGAAATACAGAAAAGAAGAACGTGATTGTGGTGATCGATGACCTGACGGACAGCAGTGAGGAGCGGAAAAAGGAGATCCTGAAGAATCAGCCCAAGCTCGGGACACTGGCCACCGACGTGTTCCTGTTCTCCGGATATGAAAAAAAAGTAACGGAGGAGAAATAAAGAAAATATCTACGAAGGAAGGACCCAGTGATAAACGATGGCTCTGTACCCAAAACCGAAGCCTAGGAGGTTGAATAACACTAATTGGAATATATCTTTTATTGGAAATATTTTAAAATATCATATATCGGCCATTGTATAAAACCGATCTATAACGATGGTCCACTATCTCCGATTTAGACGAGTGGCTCTTGTGATTTCGGAATTCTCCGGCTTTGCCACATTTTTCAAAAAAAAAAAAATGATTTAACGGGAATGTGAAATTCTGCAAGGCCTCCATGTGCCCGGGAAAGACGTGCGTCGCCCCCATCTGACCACTTTCACGTCTAAGTGACCTCCACATATGTGACTCTGGGTAAATGGACGGCACCCCGTACCAACAATAACTCTGCCCCGAGAGGGGTTTAGAAACTTTATAAAAATGTAAAAATGATCCAGGAAGGTGCGGTGCCAGTGTTACACAGGGGGTGTTAATGTAAAAAGCTGTTTTTTAGGTAAGCGGTAATAAGCAATTCCTTTATGACCAGTATTGGTGTGGCACGTACGTACGTCAAAATAGACTAATATATGAGCAGGTGACGCGCACGCTTCAGACATTTGTGACGCGCACACTTTGTTCAGCAGTTTCTAAATTACATTAATAGATTTTTTTTACTTCAGCAATATTGCTGGATTACTTCTGCATAAACCATCAAAAAATGTAACTGACAAGTAGCAAGTGCACTACAATCACCGCTGTCCGCGCTCTCCTTATCTTTCCTGACACACTAATCTTCACTACTGTGGTCTCACACACAATCTGTTTCTTCTGACTGATGTCTTCTCGCGATCACGACTCGGCACAAAACTGCCGCTGCATTCCTTGCCTCTGCTTTTATACAGGCTATGATAATCCAAATTAAACGCAATTGTGACTCACATCGTACAGATTTGCTCATCTCTAACCACCGCCCAATATGACCTTAGGAAACCGCCACGACCCGTCACATATGAAAACCCAGAGCACACAGGTGCTGCAGTCAGTGATGTAACAGTCAATCCGCCACATGGAAGGATCCTTCTGTAGGTGACGAGGCTATTCTATTATACAGCAGGGATCGGTGTTGGGTACAAAAAGAAAAATAAATTAGAATCTATAACCGCCGTCTTCACTTAATCCCGTGGCGAAGTCATCGCGAGCTTCACGAAATCCATGAAAGAAGCAGTAATAAGTTGAATACATTATTAGAGGTTTTGGTTTATTACACTATCGCTAGATCTAGTTTGTCTGTGAACAATGGAAATAAAAAATACATAAATTAAAATAAAGTTTCCTGATTTGTAGTTTTCTCCCATTATTTATATCACAATGTAATTATATCAGTGATGTCATCACCGGGTGGCATTTGACAACCTCTCATGTATACAGGCTGGTTGTCAGCAGATGACGAGCTGGTGTCTTCCGTTCAGCAGGCAGAGGGTGCGTCCTTCATTATTCGTCACGCTTTATGTTTGCAGGCCGCACCCTGAAGTCTGAACACTTTCACTTTCCTTGTTCATTAAAGTGTCTGAGAAAATGGAAAATCCGCAGATGTCCGTGGACGAAATGTTAAAGTATATCCATGACTTCAGCCTGGACGGCGGCGTGCACGGTAATCAGGGGTACCAGCGGGTGCTTCTTCAGCTGTTCGGCCTGATAGGATCTGGGAAGTCCTTGCTGATCAACTCCTGTAAGTACGTCCTGGAGGGAGGAGAATACGTCATGCACGCCAGCAATGAGCCCACTGGAGGCAGGAAGACGTACCAGCTCACCCCCAACATCACCATAGCGGACAACAGACCCATGAGAGACATTTTCCCCAAGGAATTACCCACAGTCTACGCTCAGCTCGGTGAGAATGTCCTATTCCAAGCTCCTGCTCTGCAGAAACTGCCCCTCCACCAAGTCATAGATGGGTGAGAACGTCCTGTCCCAGACTCCTGCCCCTCCACCAAGTCATAGATGGGTGAGAATGTCCTGTCCCAGACTCCTGCCCCTCCACCAAGTCATAGATGGGTGAGAATGTCCTGTCCCAGACTCCTGCCCCTCCACCAAGTCATAGATGGGTGAGAACGTCCTGTCCCAGACTCCTGCCCTTCCACCAAGTCATAGATGGGTGAGAACGTCCTGTCCCAGACTCCTGCCCCTCCACCAAGTCATAGATGGGTGATTTCGTCCTGTCCGAGACTCCTGCCCCTCCACCAAGTCATAGATGGGTGATTTTGTCCTGTCCGAGACTCCTGCCCTTCCACCAAGTCATAGATGGGTGAGAACGTCCTGTCCCAGACTCCTGCCCCTCCACCAAGTCATAGATGGGTGATTTCGTCCTGTCCCAGACTCCTGCCCTTCCACCAAGTCATAGATGGGTGAGAATGTCCTGTCCCAGACTCCCGCTCTCTACCAAGTCATAGATGGGTGATATCGTCCTGTCCCAGACTCCTGCCCTTCCACCAAGTCATAGATGGGTGATTTCGTCCTGTCCCAGACTCCCGCTCTCTACCAAGTCATAGATGGGTGAGAACGTCCTGTCCCAGACTCCCGCTCTCTACCAAGTCATAGATGGGTGACAACGTCCTGTCCCAGACTCCCGCTCTCTACCAAGTCATAGATGGGTGAGAACGTCCTGTCCCAGACTCCCGCTCTCTACCAAGTCATAGATGGGTGATATCGTCCTGTCCCAGACTCCTGCCCTTCCACCAAGTCATAGATGGGTGATTTCGTCCTGTCCCAGACTCCCGCTCTCTACCAAGTCATAGATGGGTGAGAACGTCCTGTCCCAGACTCCCGCTCTCTACCAAGTCATAGATGGGTGAGAACGTCCTGTCCCAGACTCCCGCTCTCTACCAAGTCATAGATGGGTGAGAACGTCCTGTCCCAGACTCCCGCTCTCTACCAAGTCATAGATGGGTGATATCGTCCTGTCCCAGACTCCTGCCCTTCCACCAAGTCATAGATGGGTGATTTCGTCCTGTCCCAGACTCCCGCTCTCTACCAAGTCATAGATGGGTGAGAACGTCCTGTCCCAGACTCCCGCTCTCTACCAAGTCATAGATGGGTGAGAACGTCCTGTCCCAGAAACCCGCTCTCTACCAAGTCATAGATGGGTGAGAAAGTCCTGTCCCAGACTCCCGCTCTCTACCAAGTCATAGATGGGTGAGAACGTCCTGTCCCAGACTCCTGCTCTTTACCAAGTCATAGATGGGTGAGAACGTCCTGTCCCAGACTCCTGCCCTTCCACCAAGTCACAGATGGGTGAGAACATCCTGTCCCAGACTCCTGCCCCTCTACCAAGTCACAGATGGGTGAGAACATCCTGTCCCAGACTCCTGCCCCTCTATCAAGTCATAGATGGGTGAGAATGTCCTGTCCCAGACTCCTGCTCTCTACAAAGTCTTAGATCGGTGAGAGCATCCCATTCCAGACTCCTGCCCGACTACCAAGTCATAGATGGGTGAGAACATCCTGTCCCAGATTCCTGCCCTCTACCAAGTCATAAGGGTGAGAACGTCCCATCCCAGACTCCTGCTCCCTGTCCCTCCACCAAGTCATAGATGGGTGAGAATGTCCTGTCCCAGACTCCTGCTCTCTGCAGCACCTGCCCCTCCACCAAGTCATACATGGGTGACATTCCCAGTCTTGGGGTATGTGCCCACGATTTGGAATATCAGCCTTTTGGATGAAGCATCCAAACTGCTGTGTTCTATGATAAAAGAACAGTGGATGGATTTATAGAGATCCCATGCCCACTGTGCTTATTTTTGACGCTGAGTAAACAGAATTGCGGTGCGGGATTATGAGCCCCACAACATGTCCATAATCTGCAGCTGAGACACGAGAATGTATTGGATGTGGTAAATCCGCATTGTTCAATAAACACATGCGGATTTATCTGTGTGATTCAACGGGGTTTGGACATGGTGAAAATATGCTGCGTCCAAAGCACTACTATTCCAGATGGTGGGCACATAGCCGCACATGTCCTGTAGTTCTTCTATCGATACTACAACGGTGGTACTGTGAGATCTGTGGACTCAGTCTTTTATTCTTTCCTTCTCAGGATCCTTCCTCCCCCTGGATGAAATGGTGGAAAAACTCAGGGAATATGAAGACCTGGTAGAGAAAGTGGAGGAGACGGATTTGGCTCCTAATTCCACAGACCTCATCGTTCCTGTGATGGTTCACTGGTAAATCCTGTGACATTACACTGGAAATCTCCGCTCCTGGGGAAGGGTGGGCACCATCACGCTGCTAGAGGGGCTCTCGTAATGGTCTCTGTTTTGGATGCCCACGTGTCAGTCTTTACTGTTGTTCTTGCATTCTGTTTAGTACTTCTCCAGTAACTCACATAGGTTTGTATAGAAAAATTTACTGAAAATTTTCCTGGATGAAAACTCATCATAGAAACGCCGCACGTTCCACACAAGTTCTGTATGACCTTAACGCTGCATTGACAGATCCAAATGTAGACAGCAAAGCAAGTTATTGGGGACAAGACCCAATTTCCCACAGTAAGATTTATTAGTTAATTTTATATTGTTATTTACAGTGGAGGATTACAGATCGAGGAGGATGCCACCGAGATACGTTCCTTCCTGCGAGGCTGTAGAACAATGACCGGTGAGTTACCGCAGAACACAAAAGCAGAAAAAGCAATAAAAGGATTGATTACAACACGTAGGATCATACAATCAGGTGACAGGCAAGAGGTAATGATACAATAACAGCTACTCCTGCTGGGGTACGACCACGGAGAACCGTCTGTGCTCATCTCCCCACTCCGGCACTCCCTTGTACAAGTTGTGAACATAGAATTCATGGAGCCCCATCACAACAGTCAATTTTACCACAGGATCCACCATTCACAATAGGTGATGTCACAGCTCACCTCCTCCTGTACAATGACTGATAACACCTCTATATACAGTAGATAACACAGGATCCACCATTCACAATAGGTGATATCACAGCTCACCTCCTCCTCCTGTACAATGACTGATAACACCTCTATATACAGTAGATAACACAGGATCCACCATTCACAATAGGTGATGTCACAGCTCTCCTCCTCCTCCTGTACAATGACTGATAACACCTCTATATACAGCTCATAACACAGGATGCACCATTCACAATAGGTGATGTCACAGCTCACCTCCTCCTCCTGTACAATGACTGATAACACCTCTATATACAGCAGATTACACAGGATCCACCATTCACAATAGGTGATATCACAGCTCACCTCCTCCTCCTGTACAATGACTGATAACACCTCTATATACAGTAGATAACACAGGATCCACCATACACAATAGGTGATGTCACAGCTCACCTCCTCCTCCTGTACAATGACTGATAACACCTCTATATACAGCAGATAACACAGGATTCACCATTCACAATAGGTGATATCACAGCTCACCTCCTCCTCCTGTACAATGACTGATACACCTCTATATACAGTAGATAACACAGGATCCACCATACACAATAGGTGATGTCACAGCTCACCTCCTCCTCCTGTACAATGACTGATAACACCTCTATATACAGCAGATAACACAGGATCCACCATTCACAATAGGTGATGTCACAGCTCACCTCCTCCTCCTGTACAATGACTGATAACACCTCTATATACAGTAGATAACACAGGATCCACCATTCACAATAGGTGATGTCACAGCTCACCTCCTCCTCCTGTACAATGACTGATAACATATCTATATACAGCAGATAACACAGGATCCACCATTCACAATAGGTGATGTCGCAGCTCACCTCCTCCTCCTGTACAATGACTGATAACACCTCTATATACAGCAGATAACACAGGATCCACCATTCACAACAGGTGATGTCACAGCTCACCTCCTCCTCCTGTACAATGACTGATAACACCTCCATATACAGCAGATAACACAGGATCCACCATTCACAATAGGTGATGTCACAGCTCACCTCCTCCTGTACAATGACTGATAACACCTCTATATACAGCAGATAACACAGGATTCACCATTCACAATAGGTGATATCACAGCTCACCTCCTCCTCCTGTACAATGACTGATAGCACCTCTATATACAGCAGATAACACAGGATCCACCATTCACAATAGGTGATGTCACAGCTCACCTCCTCCTCCTGTACAATGAATGATAGCACCTCTATATACAGTAGATAACACAGGATCCACCATTCACAATAGGTGATGTCACAGCTCACCTCCTCCTCCTGTACAATGACTGATAACACCTCTATATACAGTAGATAACACAGGATCCACCATTCACAATAGGTGATGTCACAGCTCACCTCCTCCTCCTGTACAATGACTGATAACATCTCTATATACAGTAGATAACACAGGATCCACCATTCACAATAGGTGATGTCACAGCTCACCTTCTCCTCCTGTACAATGACTGATAACACCTCTATATACAGTAGATAACACAGGATCCACCATTCACAATAGTTGGTCACAGCTCACCTCCTCCTGTACAATGACTGATAACACCACTATATACAGCAGATAACACAGGATCCACCATTCACAATAGGTGATGTCACAGCTCACCTCCTCCTGTACAATGACTGATAACACCTCTATATACAGCAGATAACACAGGATCCACCATTCACAATAGGTGATGTCACAGCTCACCTCCTCCTGTACAATGACTGATAACACCTCTATATACAGCAGATAACACAGGATTCACCATTCACAATAGGTGATGTCACAGCTCACCTCCTCCTCCTGTACAATGACTGATACAACTCTATATACAGTAGATAACACAGGATCCACCATTCACAATAGGTGATGTCACAGCTCACCTCCTCCTCCTGTACAATGACTGATACAACTCTATATACAGTAGATAACACAGGATCCACCATTCACTATAGGTGATGTCACAGCTCACCTCCTCCTCCTGTACAATGACTGATAACACCTCTATATACAGCAGATAACACAGGATCCACCATTCACAATAGGTGATGTCACGGCTCACCTCCTCCTCCTGTACAATGACTGATAACACCTCTATATACAGTAGATAACACAGGATCCACCATTCACAATAGGTGATGTCACAGCTCACCTCCTCCTCCTGTACAATGACTGATAACACCTCTATATACAGTAGATAACAGAGGATCCACCATTCACAATAGGTGATGTCACAGCTCACCTCCTCCTCCTGTACAATGACTGATAACACCTCTATATACAGCTGATAACACAGGATCCTCCATTCACAATAGGTGATGTCACAGCTCACCTCCTCCTCCTGTACAATGACTGATACACCTCGATATACAGTAGATAACACAGGATCCACCATTCACAATAGGTGATATCAAAGCTCACCTCCTCCTCCTGTACAATGACTGATACACCTCTATATACAGTAGATAACACAGGATCCACCATTCACAATAGGTGATGTCACAGCTCACCTCCTCCTGTATAATGACTGATAACACCTCTATATACAGTAGATAACACAGGATCCACCATTCACAATAGGTGATGTCACAGGTCACCTCCTCCTCCTGTACAATGACTGATAACACCTCTATATACAGCAGATAACAAAGAATCCACCATTCACAATAGGTGATGTCACAGCTCACCTCCTCCTCCTGTACAATGACTGATAACACCTCTATATACAGTAGATAACACAGGATCCACCATTCACAATAGGTGATGTCACAGCTCACCTCCTCCTCCTGTACAATGACTGATAACATATCTATATACAGCAGATAACACAGGATCCACCATTCACAATAGGTGATGTCGCAGCTCACCTCCTCCTCCTGTACAATGACTGATAACACCTCTATATACAGTAGATAACACAGGATCCACCATTCACTATAGGTGATGTCACAGCTCACCTCCTCCTCCTGTACAATGACTGATAACACCTCTATATACAGTAGATAACACAGGATCCACCATACACAATAGGTGATGTCACAGCTCACCTCCTCCTCCTGTACAATGACTGATAACACCTCTATATACAGCAGATAACACAGGATCCACCATTCACAATAGGTGATGTCACAGCTCACCTCCTCCTCCTGTACAATGACTGATAACACCTCTATATACAGTAGATAACACAGGATCCACCATTCACAATAGGTGATGTCACGGCTCACCTCCTCCTCCTGTACAATGACTAACACCTATATACAATAGATAACAGAGGATCCACCATTCACAATAGTTGGTCACAGCTCACCTCCTCCTCCTGTACAATGACTGAGAACACCTCTATATACAGTAGATAACACAGGATCCACCATTCACAATAGGTGATGTCACAGCTCACCTCCTCCTCCTGTACAATGACTGATACACCTCTATATACAGTAGATAACACAGGATCCACCATTCACAATAGGTGATATCAAAGCTCACCTCCTCCTCCTGTACAATGACTGATAACACCTCTATATACAGCAGATAACACAGGATCCACCATTCACAATAGGTGATGTCACAGCTCACCTCCTCCTGTACAATGACTGATAACACCTCTATATACAGTAGGTAACACAGGATCCACCATACACAATAGGTGATGTCACAGCTCACCTCCTCCTCCTGTACAATGACTGATAACACCTCTATATACAGTAGATAACAGAGGATCCACCATTCACAATAGTTGGTCACAGCTCACCTCCTCCTCCTGTACAATGACTGATAACACCTCTATATACAGTAGATAACACAGGATCCACCATTCACAATAGGTGGTGTCACAGCTCACCTCCTTCTGTACAATGACTGATAACACCTCTATATACAGTAGGTAACACAGGATCCACCATTTACAATAGGTGATGTCACAACTCACCTCCTCCTGTACAATGACTGATAACACCTCTATATACAGTAGATAACACAGGATCCACCATTCACAATAGATGATGTCACAGCTCACCTCCTCCTCCTGTACAATGACTGATAACACCTCTATATACAGTAGATAACACAGGATCCACCATTCACAATAGGTGATGTCTCAGCTCACCTGCTCCTCCTGTACAATGACTGATAACACCTCTATATACAGTAGATAACACAGGATCCACCATTTACAATAGGTGATATCACAACTCACCTCCTCCTGTACAATGACTGATAACACCTCTATATACAGTAGATAACACAGGATCCACCATTCACAATAGATGATGTCACAGCTCACCTCCTCCTCCTGTACAATGACTGATAACACCTCTATATACAGTAGATAACACAGGATCCACCATTCACAATAGATGATGTCACAGCTCACCTCCTCCTCCTGTACAATGACTGATAACACCTCTATATACAGTAGATAACACAGGATCCACCATTCACAATAGGTGATGTCTCAGCTCACCTGCTCCTCCTGTACAATGACTGATAACACCTCTATATACAGTAGATAACACAGGATCCACCATTTACAATAGGTGATATCACAGCTCACCTCCTCCTCCTGTACAATGACTGATAATACCTCTATATACAGTAGATAACACAGGATCCACCATTCACAATAGATGATGTCACAGCTCACCTCCTCCTGTACAATGACTGATAACACCTCTATATACAGTAGATAACACAGGATCCACCATTCACAATAGGTGATGTCACAGCTCACCTCCTCCTCCTGTACAATGACTAATATCATCTCTAAATACAGTAGATAACACAGGATCCACCATTCACAATAGGTGATGTCACAGCTCACCTCCTCCTGTACAATGACTGATAACACCTCTATATACAGCTGATAACACAGGATCCACCATTCACAATAGGCGATGTCACAGCTCACCCCATCCTCCTGTACAATGACTGATAACACCTCTATATACAGTAGATAACACAGGATCCACCATTTACAATAGGTGATGTCAAAGCTCACCTCCTCCTCCTGTACAATGACTGATAACACCTCTATATACAGTAGATAACACAGGATCCATCATTCACAATAGGTGATGTCACAGCTCACCTCCTCCTCCTGTACAATGACTGATAACACCTCTAAATACAGTAGCTAACACAGGATCCTCCATTCACAATAGGTGATGTCACAGCTCACCTCCTCCTGTACAATGACTGATAACACCACTATATACAGTAGATAACACAGGATCCACCATTCACAATAGGGGATGTCACAGCTCACCTCCTCCTCCTGTACAATGACTGATAACACCTCTATATACAGCTGATAACACAGGATCCACCATTCACAATAGGCGATGTCACAGCTCACCCCCTCCTCCTGTACAATGACTGATAACACCTCTATATACAGTAGATAACACAGGATCCACCATTTACAATAGGTGATGTCAAAGCTCACCTCCTCCTCCTGTACAATGACTGATAACACCTCTATATACAGTAGATAACACAGGATCCATCATTCACAATAGGTGATGTCACAGCTCACCTCCTCCTCCTGTACAATGACTGATAACACCTCTAAATACAGTAGCTAACACAGGATCCTCCATTCACAATAGGTGATGTCACAGCTCACCTCCTCCTGTACAATGACTGATAACACCACTATATACAGTAGATAACACAGGATCCACCATTCACAATAGGTGATGTCACAGCTCACCTCCTCCTCCTGTACAATGACTGATAACACCTCTATATACAGCTGATAACACAGGATCCACCATTTACAATAGGTGATGTCACAGCTCACCTCCTCCTGTACAATGACTGATAACACCTCTATATACAGTAGATAACACAGGATCCATCATTCACAATAGGTGATGTCACAGCTCACCTCCTCCTCCTGTACAATGACTGATAACACCTCTAAATACAGTAGATAACACAGGATCCACCATTCACAATAGGGGATGTCACAGCTCACCTCCTCCTCCTGTACAATGACTGATAACACCTCTATATACAGTAGATAACACAGGATCCATCATTCACAATAGGGGATGTCACAGCTCACCTCCTCCTCCTGTACAATGACTGATAACACCTCTATATACAGCTGATAACACAGGATCCACCATTTACAATAGGTGATGTCACAGCTCACCTCCTCCTGTACAATGACTGATAACACCTCTATATACAGTAGATAACACAGGATCCACCATTCACAATAGGTGATGTCACAGCTCACCTGCTCTCACATGAGGTCATTTTATCATATTCTTCTTAAGGATAATCTGGTAAACAGGTGATTTTAAAAGAAACCTTACCTGTGAAGATGAGCACAGTCCTGAGAAATCAGCCAATGTCTCCCGCATCCACCGCTCTGTATCGAGCTCAGTATCTGACAGCTGGGTACTGATGACGTCAGTGGGCGATTGTCAGGAAATAGGAAGGAGTCCTTATTACTTCCATTACACATACAGAGCTCTCAGCTGCAGTTTCGTCTGCCTGCCACACAAGGCTGGAATTCTAAGCCACTCTCCCTCCCCGCTATATGGTGGTAATGTGAGACCAGCTGCCAACTCCACTGAGGAATTTTTATGGCTTCAAAGTGAAAGTACAAGTAGAAGCACATGGAGAAAACCCAGGTTTCTTTGTCCTTGCAAATGTAAACATCATAGCAGCGATTAATGATAGAAGTGGAACAAATACATTTCTGACATGGGCTTCAGTAGAACTATCAGCCAGTGAGTTTTCTCGGTTCCAGAACCAGCACAATTGAGAAACGGATCACTTTGGAACTGGTTCACCCAGCTTCCCCATGTCTATACTTAAACAAATCCCTATGGCATGCTGAGCATAACGACACAGGTGTCATCTTTCTATGAGGTTCCTACGCCAGATGTGGGATGATGGTTTTTCAGAATGCTAAGAAAGGGGAGAATCCAGCCTCTGAGTAAGGTCACCACAGGGGGTGTGCCTTTGTTTTGGGCTGGGAAATAACTGATTGGTACATCAGTCTTCACATGTCTTTTGTCCGGGGCCTAGCTGCTATAAAGGGGTGATGCATCTGGATATATGCTCGTCCTTCCCCCACAGCACACGGTCGGCCATAAGATAAGATGACATAATGAAATGTAAGTGTTCTTTTCAACTTTAATCCCATTTTATTTATAATTGTTCAGTACATATGATATTTGTCTTCTTTATAATATCTTTTTATACTTTGTAAACACTGCCTACCTTTTTGGAGTAAAATATATAAAATTACTAGCTTTGTCTCTTCATGCTCTACAACGTAGTCACATCCTCTGAAGTGAATTACGCTACTGATCTGGGTTGGCTCCAGACCCGTTAATAATTAAGAAATCGGAGCTGGTGGCAGCAAATTTGTCCTGTGCGTTGGTAGGCTTTGTAGCGACAGCGGAGTTGATAATTATTGTTCCGCGCCTGAGTGGGAGTAGCTATATCGCCCTCGCTGCAGCGTTCCCATTAAGCTAGTACAAAATAAGGCAGCCTTTCTGGCGACTAATTACCCTAGGTGCAGTACCTAATCAATTGTAATCCTTCTATTTGTAATTGTAATGTACACACGATTTTGTCTCCTATATATCTTTTTATACTTTGTTAATACTACCTACCTTTTTTTTAAGTAAAATATATAATTTACCAGCTTGTCTCTCCCTGCTCTATAAATGAACTGTCGCGTCCTCTGAAGTGAATTACGCTGATTTGGGTTGGCTCCGGACCCGTGAAAGGGAACCTGTCTGTTGTGAATTCTGTGGCTGAATTCACTCCTGTGGTCACAAGTGGTACTGCAGCTTCTGAGCTTCCTCCCTCAGGTGTTCTGGTGAGCTCGTTAGCTGCTTCGTTACTTAACTCCACCTGATGCTGCTATCCTTGCTCCTTGTCAATGTTCCAGTGTTGGATCTGAGCTTCTCCTGATTGTTCCTGTGACCTGCTGCTCTGTATAGCTAAGTGCTTTTTTGCTATTTTGTTGCTTTTTTTCTGTCCAGCTTGTCTTTTGTTTCGCTGGAAGCTCTGAGACGCAAAGGGTGTACCGCCGTGCCGTTAGTTCGGCACGGTGGGTCTTTTTTGCCCCCTTTGCGTGGTTTTTGCTTTAGGGTTTTTTGTAGACTGCAAAGTTCGCTTTACTGTCCTCACTGTCTAAGAATATCGGGCCCCACTTTGCTGAATCTATTTCATCCCTACGTTTTGTCTTTTCATCTTACTCACAGTCATTATATGTGGGGGGCTGCCTTTTCCTTTGGGGTATTTCTCTGGGGCAAGTCAGGCCTATTTTTCTATCTTCAGGCTAGCTAGTTTCTTAGGCTGTGCCGAGTTGCATAGGTAGTTGTTAGGCGCAATCCACAGCCGCTTTTAGTTGTGTTTAGGATAGGATCAGGTGTGCAGTCTACAGAGTTTCCACGTCTCAGAGCTCGTTCTTTTGTTTTTGGGTATTTGTCAGATCACTGTGTGCGCTCTGATCGCTAGGCACACTGTGTCTCTGGATTGCCTTCATAACACCTTTCATTAGCAAACATAACAGTACAAGGAGCCAAACTAATGATTCTCAATAGAGGGAAAGAAAAAGTTCTGACATCATCTTTTTTTTTTCTGCTCTGTGTTCACTTTTTTTTTTTCCCCTAGACATTTGGGTGATTCTGGACACAGGTGTGGACATGGATATTCAGGGTCTGTGCTCTTCAATGGATAATCTCGTTATAAATGTACAAAAGATTCAAGATACTATTGATCAGAAATCTATGTTAGAACCAAGAATTCCTATTCCTGATTTGTTTTTTGGAGATAGAACTAAGTTTCTAAGTTTCAAAAATAATTGTAAGCTATTTCTGGCCTTGAAACCTCATTCTTCTGGTAATCCTATTCAACAGGTTTTGATTATTATTTCTTTTTTGCGCGGCGACCCACAGGACTGGGCGTTTTCTCTTGCGCCAGGAGACCCTGCATTGAGTAGTGTCGATGCGTTTTTCCTGGCGCTCGGATTACTGTACGATGAGCCTAATTCAGTGGATCAGGCTGAGAAAAATTTGCTGGCTTTGTGCCAGGGTCAGGATGATATAGAAGTATATTGTCAGAAATTTAGGAAATGGTCAGTACTCACTCAGTGGAATGAATCTGCGCTGGCAGCTTTGTTCAGAAAGGGTCTCTCTGAGGCTCTTAAGGATGTCATGGTGGGATTTCCTATGCCTGCTGGTTTGAATGAGTCTTTGTCTTTGGCCATTCAGATCGGTCGACGCTTGCGCGAGCGTAAATCTGTGCACCATTTGGCGGTATTGCCTGAGGTTAAACCTGAGCCTATGCAGTGCGATAGGACTATGACCAGAGTTGAACGGCAGGAATACAGACGTCTGAATGGGCTGTGTTTCTACTGTGGTGATTCCACTCATGCTATTTCTGATTGTCCTAAGCGCACTAAGCGGTCCGCTAGGTCTGCCGTCATTGGTACTGTACAGTCCAAATTCCTTCTGTCCATTACCTTGATATGCTCTTTGTCGTCGTTTTCTGTCATGGCGTTTGTGGATTCAGGCGCTGCCCTGAATCTGATGGATTTGGATTATGCTAAACGTTGTGGGTTTTTCTTGGAGCCTTTGCGGTGTCCTATTCCATTGAGAGGAATTGATGCTACACCTTTGGCCAAGAATAAACCTCAATACTGGGCCCAGCTGACCATGTGCATGGCTCCTGCACATCAGGAAGTTATTCGCTTTCTGGTGCTACATAATCTGCATGATGTGGTCGTGTTGGGGTTGCCATGGCTACAAACCCATAATCCAGTATTGGATTGGAATTCCATGTCGGTATCCAGCTGGGGTTGTCAGGGAGTACATGGTGATGTTCCATTTTTGTCGATTTCGTCATCCACCCCTTCTGAGGTCCCAGAGTTCTTGTCTGATTATCAGGATGTATTTGAAGAGCCCAAGTCCGATGCCCTACCTCCGCATAGGAATTGTGATTGTGCTATCAATTTGATTCCTGGTAGTAAATTCCCTAAAGGTCGATTATTTAATTTATCCGTGCCCGAACACGCCGCTATGCGCAGTTATGTGAAGGAATCCCTGGAGAAGGGACATATTCGCCCATCGTCATCACCACTGGGAGCAGGGTTCTTCTTTGTAGCCAAGAAGGATGGTTCGCTGAGACCGTGTATTGATTACCGCCTTCTTAATAAGATCACTGTTAAATTTCAGTATCCCTTGCCATTGTTATCTGACTTGTTTGCTCGGATTAAGGGGGCTAGTTGGTTCACTAAGATAGATCTTCGTGGTGCGTATAATCTGGTGAGAATCAGGCAAGGAGATGAATGGAAAACTGCATTCAATACGCCCGAGGGTCATTTTGAGTATCTAGTGATGCCGTTCGGACTTGCCAATGCTCCATCTGTGTTTCAGTCTTTTATGCATGACATCTTCCGTGAGTATCTGGATAAATTCCTGATTGTTTACTTGGATGACATTTTGATCTTCTCAGATGATTGGGAGTCTCATGTGAAGCAGGTCAGAATGGTTTTTCAGGTCCTGCGTGCTAATTCTTTGTTTGTGAAGGGATCAAAGTGTCTCTTCGGTGTGCAGAAAGTTTCATTTTTGGGGTTCATCTTTTCCCCTTCTACTATCGAGATGGATCCAGTTAAGGTCCAAGCCATCCAGGATTGGATTCAGCCGACATCTCTGAAAAGTCTGCAAAAGTTCCTGGGCTTTGCTAATTTTTATCGTCGCTTCATCTGTAATTTTTCTAGCATTGCCAAACCATTGACCGATTTGACCAAGAAGGGTGCTGATTTGGTTAATTGGTCTTCTGCTGCTGTGGAAGCTTTTCAGGAGTTGAAGCGTTGTTTTTGTTCTGCCCCTGTGTTGTGTCAGCCAGATGTTTCTCTTCCGTTCCAGGTCGAGGTGGATGCTTCTGAGATTGGAGCAGGGGCGGTTTTGTCACAGAGAGGTTCTGATTGCTCAGTGATGAAACCATGTGCTTTCTTTTCCAGGAAGTTTTCGCCCGCTGAGCGTAATTATGATGTGGGCAACCGAGAGTTGCTGGCCATGAAGTGGGCATTCGAGGAGTGGCGTCATTGGCTTGAAGGAGCTAAGCATCGCGTGGTGGTATTGACTGATCATAAGAACTTGACTTATCTCGAGTCTGCCAAGCGCTTGAATCCTAGACAGGCCCGTTGGTCGTTATTTTTTGCCCGCTTCGACTTTGTGATTTCGTACCTTCCGGGTTCTAAAAATGTGAAGGCGGATGCTCTGTCTAGGAGTTTTGTGCCCGACTCTCCGGGTTTATCTGAGCCAGCGGGTATCCTCAAGGAAGGAGTCATTGTGTCTGCCATCTCCCCTGATTTGCGGCGGGTGCTGCAAAAATTTCAGGCGAATAAACCTGATCGTTGTCCAGCGGAGAAACTGTTCGTCCCCGATAGGTGGACTAATAAACTTATCTCTGAACTTCATTGTTCGGTGTTGGCTGGTCATCCTGGAATCTTTGGTACCAGAGAGTTAGTGGCTAGATCCTTCTGGTGGCCATCTCTGTCACGGGATGTACGTACTTTTGTGCAGTCCTGTGGGATTTGTGCTAGGGCTAAGCCCTGCTGTTCTCGTGCCAGTGGGTTGCTTTTGCCCTTGCCGGTCCCAAAGAGGCCTTGGACACATATTTCGATGGATTTCATTTCTGACCTTCCCGTTTCTCAAAAGATGTCAGTCATTTGGGTGGTCTGTGATCGCTTTTCTAAAATGGTCCATCTGGTGCCCTTGGCTAAATTGCCTTCCTCCTCTGATTTGGTACCTTTGTTCTTTCAGCATGTGGTTCGGTTGCATGGCATTCCTGAGAATATTGTTTCTGACAGAGGTTCCCAGTTTGTTTCAAGGTTTTGGCGAGCCTTTTGTGGTAGGATGGGCATTGACCTATCCTTTTCCTCGGCTTTCCATCCTCAGACTAATGGCCAGACCGAACGAACCAATCAGACCTTGGAAACATATCTGAGATGTTTTGTTTCTGCAGACCAGGATGATTGGGTGTCCTTTTTGCCGTTGGCTGAGTTCGCCCTTAATAATCGGGCCAGCTCGGCTACCTTGGTTTCTCCATTTTTTTGCAATTCTGGGTTCCATCCTCGTTTCTCTTCAGGACAGGTTGAGTCTTCGGACTGTCCTGGTGTGGATTCTGTGGTGGACAGGTTGCAGCAGATCTGGACTCAGGTAGTAGACAATTTGACCTTGTCCCAGGAGAAGGCTCAACTTTTCGCTAATCGCAGACGCCGTGTGGGTCCCCGACTTCGTGTTGGGGATCTGGTTTGGTTATCTTCTCGTCATATTCCTATGAAGGTTTCCTCTCCTAAATTTAAACCTCGTTTTATTGGTCCGTATAGGATTTCTGAGGTTCTCAATCCTGTGTCTTTTCGTCTGACCCTCCCAGACTCCTTTTCCATACATAATGTATTCCATAGGTCGTTGTTGCGGAGATACGTGGCACCTATGGTTCCTTCTGTTGAGCCTCCTGCCCCGGTTTTGGTGGAGGGGGAATTGGAGTATATTGTGGAGAAGATTTTGGATTCTCGTGTTTCTAGACGGAAACTCCAGTATCTGGTTAAATGGAAGGGTTATGCTCAGGAAGATAATTCCTGGGTTTTTGCCTCTGATGTTCATGCTCCCGATCTTGTTCGTGCCTTTCATGCGGCTCATCCTGGTCGGCCTGGGGGCTCTGGTGAGGGTTCGGTGACCCCTCCTCAAGGGGGGGGTACTGTTGTGAATTCTGTGGCTGAATTCACTCCTGTGGTCACAAGTGGTACTGCAGCTTCTGAGCTTCCTCCCTCAGGTGTTCTGGTGAGCTCGTTAGCTGCTTCGTTACTTAACTCCACCTGATGCTGCTATCCTTGCTCCTTGTCAATGTTCCAGTGTTGGATCTGAGCTTCTCCTGATTGTTCCTGTGACCTGCTGCTCTGTATAGCTAAGTGCTTTTTTGCTATTTTGTTGCTTTTTTTCTGTCCAGCTTGTCTTTTGTTTCGCTGGAAGCTCTGAGACGCAAAGGGTGTACCGCCGTGCCGTTAGTTCGGCACGGTGGGTCTTTTTTGCCCCCTTTGCGTGGTTTTTGCTTTAGGGTTTTTTGTAGACTGCAAAGTTCGCTTTACTGTCCTCACTCTGTCTAAGAATATCGGGCCCCACTTTGCTGAATCTATTTCATCCCTACGTTTTGTCTTTTCATCTTACTCACAGTCATTATATGTGGGGCGCTGCCTTTTCCTTTGGGGTATTTCTCTGGGGCAAGTCAGGCCTATTTTTCTATCTTCAGGCTAGCTAGTTTCTTAGGCTGTGCCGAGTTGCATAGGTAGTTGCTAGGCGCAATCCACAGCCGCTTTTAGTTGTGTTTAGGATAGGATCAGGTGTGCAGTCTACAGAGTTTCCACGTCTCAGAGCTCGTTCTTTTGTTTTTGGGTATTTGTCAGATCACTGTGTGCGCTCTGATCGCTAGGCACACTGTGTCTCTGGATTGCCTTCATAACACCTTTCATTAGCACACATAACACCTGTCACCCCCAAAATCGAAGATGAGCTAAGCCCACCAGCATCAGGGGCTTATCTACAGCATTCTGTAATGCTGTAGATAAGCCCCGATGTATCCCGATAGGTGAGAAAAAGAGGTTAGATTATACTCACCCAGGGGCGGTCCTGCTGTGGTCCAGGTCCAATGGGCGTCGCGGTCCGGGGCCTCCCATCTTCTTACGAAGACGTCCTCTTCTTGCATTCACGTTGCGGCGTCGGCGCACTTTGTCTACCCTGTTGAGGGCAGAGCAAAGTACTGCAGTGCGCAGGCGCCTGTAAAGGTCAGAGAGGCCCGGCACCTGTGCACTGCAGTACTTTGCTCTGCCCCCAACACACTTGGTGTGAGTGGTGATGATAAAGATATCTTCCCCATTAACCATGACATATTGGTGGCTGCGCGGTGGGATTCCTGACATATACCGGGTCACTTCTTGTCTTCTCGCAGGTATCTCCCCCATAATTATCATTACTCACAAGAACAATCCGTGTGCAGAGGAGATAGAAAGACGATTCCGACTGGCAGGTGCGGAGCAGGTAGTGCTGGTAGAAAACTACACCAAGAAAGACCACCTGCGGACCCTCGGCAAGGACTCCGCTATCCTGACGTTCCTATACCATGCTCTGCAGGACGTCACCTTCCGGATGTCAGAGCGGCACCACGTTGTAAGAGAAAGAGCCGAGCGCAAAAAGTTCCTGATCAAGTACATGCACCACATGGTGCTGGACAGGGAGATCGAGGAACTGAGGCGACAAACAGGACTAGCCGATAACGGCAATCAGCGCCACGTCCGCCATTACAAATCGTAGAGGGATCGTCTCCCCTTCTTACAATGAATAAAACAGTGAAGAGCTTGTAAAAATAAGAATCATTAAAAGGTTCTGAAGAATGAAAGTCATGTTAATTGTTACCGTTTACTGCTCATTGCCTAAGTTACCGACCACCACTGCCGTCTTATCAGCGGAGGCCGGTCTCCCAGGCAATAAGTGCGTGGCTTACAGGCCTTTTCTTTTGAGCTTGTAAGCGCTACTCTGACGCTTTCGTCAGATCTCCTGTGCTCCTCCGGTATAGCAGAGGCAAAGCTGCGGAGGTCGGGTCAGCAGTGAGACCAACCATGCTGCTGGGGTGAACGGTCAATCACAATGGCAGCAGGGAGCCGAGGAGGAGATGGAAGATGAGCAATCCCTCTAACTGGAGCACTGGATCCACAGCACGCTATGTAAGGGCTGATTATTTCGGTACAATCTGTTGCCTTTTTCCATCATGGTGAACGACGGTGTTTTCAGCTCTCTATGGCGGTATTGTCTGTGTGGCTGTATTACCTATGTTTGCAGTGTAGGGCGGTATTATCTGTGTGGCTGTACTACCTATGTTTGCAGTGTAGGGCGGTATTATCTGTGTGGCTGTATTACCTATGTTTGCAGTGTAGGGCGGTATTATCTGTATTACCTATGTTTGCAGTGTAGGGCGGAGTTATCTGTGTGGCAGTATTACCTATGTTTGCAGTGTAGGGCGGTATTATCTGTCTGGTTGTATTACCTATGTTTGCAGTGTAGGGCGGTATTATCTGTGTGGTTGTATTACCTATGTTTGCAGTGTATGGCGGTATTATCTGTGTGGCTGTATTACCTATGTTTGCAGTGTAGGGCGGTATTATCTGTGTGGCAGTATTACCTATATTTGCAGTGTAGGGCGGTATTATCTGTGTGGCTGAATTACCTATGTTTGCAGTGTATGGCGGTATTATCTGTGTGGCAGTATTACCTATGTTTGCAGTGTAGGGCGGTATTATCTGTGTGGCTGTATTACCTATGTTTGCAGTGTAGGGCGGTATTATCTGTGTGGCTGTATTACCTATGTTTGCAGTGTATGGCGGTATTATCTGTATTACCTATGTTTGCAGTGTAGGGCGGAGTTATCTGTGTGGCAGTATTACCTATGTTTGCAGTGTAGGGCGGTATTATCTGTCTGGTTGTATTACCTATGTTTGCAGTGTAGGGCGGTATTATCTGTGTGGTTGTATTACCTATGTTTGCAGTGTATGGCGGTATTATCTGTGTGGCTGTATTACCTATGTTTGCAGTGTAGGGCGGTATTATCTGTGTGGCAGTATTACCTATGTTTGCAGTGTAGGGCGGTATTATCTGTGTGGCTGTATTACCTATGTTTGCAGTGTATGGCGGTATTATCTGTGTGGCAGTATTACCTATGTTTGCAGTACATGGCGGTATTATCTGTGTGGCTGTATTACCTGTATGCAGTGTATGGCGGTATTATCTGTGTGGCAGTATTACCTATGTTTGCAGTGTAGGGCGGTATTATCTGTGTGGCTGTATTACCTGTATGCAGTGTATGGCGGTATTATCTGTGTGGCAGTATTACCTATGTTTGCAGTGTATGGCGGTATTATCTGTGTGGCAGTATTACCTATGTTTGCAGTGTAGGGCGGTATTATCTGTGTGGCTGTATTACCTATGTTTGCAGTGTATGGCGGTATTATCTGTGTGGCTGTATTACCTATGTTTGCAGTGTAGGGCGGAGTTATCTGTGTGGCTGTATTACCTATGTTTGCAGTGTAGGGCGGTATTATCTGTGTGGCTGTATTACCTATGTTTGCAGTGTACGGCGGTATTATCTGTGTGGCTGTATTACCTATGTTTGCAGTGTACGGCGGTATTATCTGTGTGGCTGTATTACCTATGTTTGCAGTGTATGGCGGTATTATCTGTGTGGCTGTATTACCTATGTTTGCAGTGTAGGGCGGTATTATCTGTGTGGCTGTATTACCCATGTTTGCAGTGTATGGCGGTATTATCTGTGTGGCTGAGAACCCGGAGGAAACCCACGCAAACATGGGGAGAACATACAAACTTGCAGATGTTTCCTTGGTGGGATTTGAACCCAGGACTCCAGGCTGAAAAGCAACTGCGCTATCCACTGAGCCACCAGGATGCTATATTGTACAGTGCTAACCACTGAGCCCCCGTGCTGCCCTATACATATAGTACAGTGCTAACCACTGAGCCCCGTGCTGCCCCATATATAGTACAGTGCTAACCACTGAGCCCCGTGCTGCCCTGTATATAGTACAGTGCTAACCACTGAGCCCCGTGCTGCCCTGTATATAGTACAGTGCTAACCACTGATCCCCGTGCTGCCCTATATATAGTACAGTGCTAACCACTGAGCCCCGTGCTGCCCTGTATATGGTACAGTGCTAACCACTGAGCCCCGTGCTGCCCTATATATAGTACAGTGCTAACCACTGAGACACCGTGCTGCCCCGTATATAGTACAGTGCTAACCACTGAGACACCGTGCTGCCCTATATATAGTACAGTGCTAACCACTGATCCCCGTGCTGCCCCGTATATAGTACAGTCCTGAGCCCCCGTGCTGCCCCGTATATAGTACAGTCCTGAGCCCCCGTGCTGCCCCGTATATAGTACAGTCCTGAGCCCCCGTGCTGCCCCGTATATAGTACAGTCCTGAGCCCCCGTGCTGCCCCGTATATAGTACAGTCCTGAGCCCCCGTGCTGCCCCGTATATAGTAGTCCTGAGCCCCCGTGCTGCCCCATATATAGTACAGTCCTGAGCCCCCGTGCTGCCCCATATATAGTACAGTCCTGAGCCCCCGTGCTGCCCCGTATATAGTACAGTCCTGAGCCCCCGTGCTGCCCCGTATATAGTACAGTCCTGAGCCCCCGTGCTGCCCCGTATATAGTACAGTCCTGAGCCCTCGTGCTGCCCCGTATATAGTACAGTCCTGAGCCCCCGTGCTGCCCCGTATATAGTACAGTCCTGAGCCCCCGTGCTGCCCCGTATATAGTACAGTCCTGAGCCCCCGTGCTGCCCCGTATATAGTACAGTCCTGAGCCCCCGTGCTGCCCCGTATATAGTACAGTCCTGAGCCCCCGTGCTGCCCCGTATATAGTACAGTCCTGAGCCCCCGTGCTGCCCCGTATATAGTACAGTCCTGAGCCCCCGTGCTGCCCCGTATATAGTACAGTCCTGAGCCCCCGTGCTGCCCCATATATAGTACAGTCCTGAGCCCCCGTGCTGCCCCGTATATAGTACAGTCCTGAGCCCCCGTGCTGCCCCGTATATAGTACAGTCCTGAGCCCCCGTGCTGCCCCGTATATAGTACAGTCCTGAGCCCCCGTGCTGCCCCATATATAGTACAGTCCTGAGCCCCCGTGCTGCCCCATATATAGTACAGTCCTGAGCCCCCGTGCTGCCCCGTATATAGTACAGTCCTGAGCCCCCGTGCTGCCCCATATATAGTAGTCCTGAGCCCCCGTGCTGCCCCATATATAGTACAGTCCTGAGCCCCCGTGCTGCCCCATATATAGTACAGTCCTGAGCCCCCGTGCTGCCCCGTATATAGTACAGTCCTGAGCCCCCGTGCTGCCCCGTATATAGTACAGTCCTGAGCCCCCGTGCTGCCCCGTATATAGTACAGTCCTGAGCCCCCGTGCTGCCCCGTATATAGTACAGTCCTGAGCCCCCGTGCTGCCCCGTATATAGTACAGTCCTGAGCCCCCGTGCTGCCCCGTATATAGTACAGTCCTGAGCCCCCGTGCTGCCCCGTATATAGTACAGTCCTGAGCCCCCGTGCTGCCCCGTATGTAGTACAGTCCTGAGCCCCCGTGCTGCCCCGTATATAGTACAGTCCTGAGCCCCCGTGCTGCCCCGTATATAGTACAGTCCTGAGCCCCCGTGCTGCCCCATATATAGTACAGTCCTGAGCCCCCGTGCTGCCCCGTATATAGTACAGTCCTGAGCCCCCGTGCTGCCCCATATATAGTACAGTCCTGAGCCCCCGTGCTGCCCCATATATAGTACAGTCCTGAGCCCCCGTGCTGCCCCGTATATAGTACAGTCCTGAGCCCCCGTGCTGCCCCGTATATAGTACAGTCCTGAGCCCCCGTGCTGCCCCATATATAGTACAGTCCTGAGCCCCCGTGCTGCCCCGTATATAGTACAGTCCTGAGCCCCCGTGCTGCCCCGTATATAGTACAGTCCTGAGCCCCCGTGCTGCCCCGTATATAGTACAGTCCTGAGCCCCCGTGCTGCCCCGTATATAGTACAGTCCTGAGCCCCCGTGCTGCCCCGTATATAGTACAGTCCTGAGCCCCCGTGCTGCCCCGTATATAGTACAGTCCTGAGCCCCCGTGCTGCCCCGTATATAGTAGTCCTGAGCCCCCGTGCTGCCCCATATATAGTACAGTCCTGAGCCCCCGTGCTGCCCCATATATAGTACAGTCCTGAGCCCCCGTGCTGCCCCGTATATAGTACAGTCCTGAGCCCCCGTGCTGCCCCGTATATAGTACAGTCCTGAGCCCCCGTGCTGCCCCGTATATAGTACAGTCCTGAGCCCCCGTGCTGCCCCATATATAGTACAGTCCTGAGCCCCCGTGCTGCCCCATATATAGTACAGTCCTGAGCCCCCGTGCTGCCCCGTATATAGTACAGTCCTGAGCCCCCGTGCTGCCCCATATATAGTAGTCCTGAGCCCCCGTGCTGCCCCATATATAGTACAGTCCTGAGCCCCCGTGCTGCCCCATATATAGTACAGTCCTGAGCCCCCGTGCTGCCCCGTATATAGTACAGTCCTGAGCCCCCGTGCTGCCCCGTATATAGTACAGTCCTGAGCCCCCGTGCTGCCCCGTATATAGTACAGTCCTGAGCCCCCGTGCTGCCCCGTATATAGTACAGTCCTGAGCCCCCGTGCTGCCCCATATATAGTACAGTCCTGAGCCCCCGTGCTGCCCCGTATATAGTACAGTCCTGAGCCCCCGTGCTGCCCCGTATATAGTACAGTCCTGAGCCCCCGTGCTGCCCCGTATATAGTACAGTCCTGAGCCCCCGTGCTGCCCCGTATGTAGTACAGTCCTGAGCCCCCGTGCTGCCCCGTATATAGTACAGTCCTGAGCCCCCGTGCTGCCCCGTATATAGTACAGTCCTGAGCCCCCGTGCTGCCCCGTATATAGTACAGTCCTGAGCCCCCGTGCTGCCCCATATATAGTACAGTCCTGAGCCCCCGTGCTGCCCCGTATATAGTACAGTCCTGAGCCCCCGTGCTGCCCCGTATGTAGTACAGTCCTGAGCCCCCGTGCTGCCCCGTATATAGTACAGTCCTGAGCCCCCGTGCTGCCCCGTATATAGTACAGTCCTGAGCCCCCCGTGCTGCCCCATATATAGTACAGTCCTGAGCCCCCGTGCTGCCCCATATATAGTACAGTCCTGAGCCCCCGTGCTGCCCCGTATATAGTACAGTCCTGAGCCCCCGTGCTGCCCCGTATATAGTAGTCCTGAGCCCCCGTGCTGCCCCATATATAGTACAGTCCTGAGCCCCCGTGCTGCCCCATATATAGTACAGTCCTGAGCCCCCGTGCTGCCCCGTATATAGTACAGTCCTGAGCCCCCGTGCTGCCCCGTATATAGTACAGTCCTGAGCCCCCGTGCTGCCCCGTATATAGTACAGTCCTGAGCCCCCGTGCTGCCCCATATATAGTACAGTCCTGAGCCCCCGTGCTGCCCCATATATAGTACAGTCCTGAGCCCCCGTGCTGCCCCGTATATAGTACAGTCCTGAGCCCCCGTGCTGCCCCATATATAGTAGTCCTGAGCCCCCGTGCTGCCCCATATATAGTACAGTCCTGAGCCCCCGTGCTGCCCCATATATAGTACAGTCCTGAGCCCCCGTGCTGCCCCGTATATAGTACAGTCCTGAGCCCCCGTGCTGCCCCGTATATAGTACAGTCCTGAGCCCCCGTGCTGCCCCGTATATAGTACAGTCCTGAGCCCCCGTGCTGCCCCGTATATAGTACAGTCCTGAGCCCCCGTGCTGCCCCATATATAGTACAGTCCTGAGCCCCCGTGCTGCCCCGTATATAGTACAGTCCTGAGCCCCCGTGCTGCCCCGTATATAGTACAGTCCTGAGCCCCCGTGCTGCCCCGTATATAGTACAGTCCTGAGCCCCCGTGCTGCCCCGTATGTAGTACAGTCCTGAGCCCCCGTGCTGCCCCGTATATAGTACAGTCCTGAGCCCCCGTGCTGCCCCGTATATAGTACAGTCCTGAGCCCCCGTGCTGCCCCGTATATAGTACAGTCCTGAGCCCCCGTGCTGCCCCATATATAGTACAGTCCTGAGCCCCCGTGCTGCCCCGTATATAGTACAGTCCTGAGCCCCCGTGCTGCCCCGTATGTAGTACAGTCCTGAGCCCCCGTGCTGCCCCGTATATAGTACAGTCCTGAGCCCCCGTGCTGCCCCGTATATAGTACAGTCCTGAGCCCCCGTGCTGCCCCGTATATAGTACAGTCCTGAGCCCCCGTGCTGCCCCATATATAGTACAGTCCTGAGCCCCCGTGCTGCCCCGTATATAGTACAGTCCTGAGCCCCCGTGCTGCCCCATATATAGTACAGTCCTGAGCCCTCCGTGCTGCCCCGTATATAGTACAGTCCTGAGCCCCCGTGCTGCCCCATATATAGTACAGTCCTGAGCCCCCGTGCTGCCCCATATATAGTACAGTCCTGAGCCCTCCGTGCTGCCCCGTATATAGTACAGTCCTGAGCCCCCGTGCTGCCCCGTATATAGTACAGTCCTGAGCCCCCGTGCTGCCCCATATATAGTACAGTCCTGAGCCCCCGTGCTGCCCCGTATATAGTACAGTCCTGAGCCCCCGTGCTGCCCCGTATATAGTACAGTCCTGAGCCCCCGTGCTGCCCCATATATAGTACAGTCCTGAGCCCCCGTGCTGCCCCGTATATAGTACAGTCCTGAGCCCCCGTGCTGCCCCGTATATAGTACAGTCCTGAGCCCCCGTGCTGCCCCGTATATAGTACAGTCCTGAGCCCCCGTGCTGCCCCATATATAGTACAGTCCTGAGCCCCCGTGCTGCCCCGTATATAGTACAGTCCTGAGCCCCCGTGCTGCCCCATATATAGCACAGTCCTTTTGAAATGATTTTTAGTGAATCTTTTAATTTTATCAATCGGGTAGGGAAGGGGAGGGAGTCAATAAATTTAGAGAACTCGGACAGAATATCTCAGATTGTCAGAGTAGCAAAGTTAGAACATGACACTGTATCTCTGATCAGATACATTACTTAACTGTGGTTAACAGAAGACGGAAACAAAAGAGAAAACATTAGAACATTTACTGGTGAGTTCATCCACACGTCTTACAGATGACTCAAGAACTGTGAAATGTTACATTCTATAGCTCACATTCCCTATTAGATTTATACCAACAGCAAAGCTCCACTAAGGAGCCGTGTAGATAAAGTTTACCTAATATATCTGTAAGTTCAGGTTTTTTCCACCAATAACCTAGGGTATTCTATACTACTAAAAAAATGTGGATGAGGATATATTTGATGGAAGAATCCACGTGCTCCATGTCAACAGAGAGGGGTTATCAAAAAGGCTATTATTGGAAAAAGAGATTATATGTTGTGAAACGTGCGTCCACGGTGAGTTCACTTTACAGCACCCTCAACATATGTGGCAACGGTCGCCCTGCCGTCCCTCCGACATAATGGTGACTGATCGAGACTTCTATGTGCCCGTCTAATAGGGGTATAGCACCACCGTGACTGCGGCATTAGAGGCACAGGTGGCACTGATCAGTCTGACGGGTGATATTGAGGGCAGCCTCCCACCTTTCATGTATATATTCCTAAGACTGGTGACATCTTTGCTGACATAGTTATAGAGATTTTTTTAGACTCCAAATATTTGTTATTTGTGTTACACAAAAGCAAAGAAAGGGATTTCAACATTCATTATTTTACGATTATTAACACCAACTCGGAGGGAGGGATTTTTTTGATCCTTGACTTGATCCAAATATCGGGTAATGAAAAATGATACATAGAAGCGAGCAAAGGTAGAGGAAGTTTGTGAATTTGTTCAACTCTAACGGAGTTTTTAGTAGGTTTAATGAGTATGTTCCAGGCAGAAATTAGAGCTTGAAAAATTAGCTGTTTAGATTAAGAAATTGAAGAACGTTTCTCGCATAGATTCTAGGATAAACCACGCAGGGTGCGAGCGCTCGTGGAACCAACGCCAACTTTGTTTAACCAGGGATGCCAGGTAATAAGCATATATAGTTGGTAAACCAAAACCTCCGTTACATTTACGTTTGTACAAAAGGTCGACCGCCACTCGAGCCCTTTCTCCACTCCAAACAAACGAGTTGATCATGCCTCGAATTTTAGAGATAAACCGAGAAGGAAAAACTATTAGGAGGGTCCTAAATATGTGAAGGATTTTAGGTAGGATAAAGGATTTTACTGCCGGTATTTTGCCTAATAAGGAGAGATCTGAGCGCCCAAGATTAGAAAAGTCGACAGATCATTTTTGTAATGTCCAGATTGGCATCGATAGTAGATAAAAGTGATGCCCAGATAGACTATTTCTTTCCCTTCCAGCGCAAAATCCGTTTGCTCCATCAAATCACCAATCTCGGCCTCATTTATCATAAACGTTAGTACTTTGGACTTTTGCGAATTTATCTTGAAGTATGAGACTTTACAGAGGGTCTCCAATTCCAGAGTTAGGGCTCTGATGGAGTTTAAGACTCAGATCCAGAACGTGAGAGATTTTATACAAGAAAATTCGTTTTAATTTTTCAGAAAAAAAAAAAAATATATATATATATATACACACACGAACAACGGCACCTGATGTCTGTACTAAGCATGTGCAACAGTCCAAGCACCTTAAACACTCTGCACCGCTGTTGTGCACCATGCAGCATCTGATACAGATGATAGGTCACTGGTGCGGGTCACAGGGCGAACGGGTTGGCGTGGATGGTGACATCTTTGATTCGCACTTCTTCCAGGGGCCGGAAGGATTTCTCATGTACCGGAAGTTTCTCCAGTTCATCCAACGTGTCCAGTCCATCGATGACTCTGCAGAGCGTAGAGGGAACAACAAGCAGCTCCTGAAATACTCTGTGCTGCTGGGGACCCGGCTCCTTCTGCTATGAAACATTTCGCCTCTGTCCTCCCATTCACCCGGATGTGAAAAGGGGAATGGGGACAATGAGAGAAGCGAGAGCCACGGAGAACAGAACTGCCGATTGTGCCAACAGAACCACTCAACTGGCCTCAAACACTCTGTGCTGCTTTTACGGTTTGCTTCTTCCACTAGGTATCTCTCAGTACAAGACCTCCCTATAAGATCAGAGCTGACATCCTCTGTGCTGCAGGGCCCCCTCCCCCAACATCCTCTGTGCTGCAGGGCCCCCTCCTCTCCTGACATCCTCTGTGCTGCAGGGCCCCCTCCTCTCCTGACATCCTCTGTGCTGCAGGGCCCCCTCCCCCAACATCCTCTGTGCTGCAGGGCCCCCTCCCCCGACATCCTCTGTGCTGCAGGGCCTCCTCCTCTCCTGACATCCTCTGTGCTGCAGGGCCCCCTCCTCTCCTGACATCCTCTGTGCTGCATGGCCCCCTCCTCTCCTGACATCCTCTGTGCTGCAGGGCCTCCTCCTCTCCTGACATCCTCTGTGCTGCAGGGCCCCCTCCTCTCCTGACATCCTCTGTGCTGCATGGCCTCCTCCTCTCCTGACATCCTCTGTGCTGCAGGGCCCCCTCCTCTCCTGACATCCTCTGTGCTGCATGGCCCCCTCCTCTCCTGACATCCTCTGTGCTGCAGGGCCCCCTCCTCTCCTGACATCCTCTGTGCTGCAGGGCCCCCTCCTCTCCTGACATCCTCTGTGCTGCAGGGCCCCCTCCTCTCCTGACATCCTCTGTGCTGCATGGCCCCCTCCTCTCCTGACATCCTCTGTGCTGCAGGGCCTCCTCTCCTGACATCCTCTGTGCTGCAGGGCCTCCTCCTCTCCTGACATCCTCTGTGCTGCAGGGCCCCCTCCTCTCCTGACATCCTCTGTGCTGCAGGGCCTCCTCCTCTCCTGACATCCTCTGTGCTGCAGGGCCCCCTCCTCTCCTGACATCCTCTGTGCTGCAGGGCCTCCTCCCCCGACATCCTCTGTGCTGCAGGGCCCCCTCCTCTCCTGACATCCTCTGTGCTGCAGGGCCTCCTCCTCTCCTGACATCCTCTGTGCTGCAGGGCCCCCTCCTCTCCTGACATCCTCTGTGCTGCAGGGCCTCCTCCTCTCCTGACATCCTCTGTGCTGCAGAGTCCCCTCCTCTCCTGACATCCTCTGTGCTGCAGGGCCTCCTCCTCTCCTGACATCCTCTGTGCTGCAGGGCCCCCTCCTCTCCTGACATCCTCTGTGCTGCATGGCCCCCTCCTCTCCTGACATCCTCTGTGCTGCAGGGCCCCCTCCTCTCCTGACATCCTCTGTGCTGCAGGGCCCCCTCTCCTGACATCCTCTGTGCTGCAGGGCCCCCTCCTCTCCTGACATCCTCTGTGCTGCATGGCCCCCTCCTCTCCTGACATCCTCTGTGCTGCAGGGCCCCCTCCTCTCCTGACATCCTCTGTGCTGCATGGCCCCCTCCTCTCCTGACATCCTCTGTGCTGCAGGGCCTCCTCCTCTCCTGACATCCTCTATGCTGCAGGGCCCCCTCCTCTCCTGACATCCTCTGTGCTGCAGGGCCTCCTCCTCTCCTGACATCCTCTGTGCTGCAGGGCCTCCTCCTCTCCTGACATCCTCTATGCTGCAGGGCCTCCTCCTCTCCTGACATCCTCTATGCTGCAGGGCCTCCTCCTCTCCTGACATCCTCTGTGCTGCAGGGCCCCCTCCTCTCCTGACATCCTCTATGCTGCAGGGCCTCCTCCTCTCCTGACATCCTCTGTGCTGCAGGGCCCCCTCCTCTCCTGACATCCTCTGTGCTGCAGGGCCCCCTCTCCTGACATCCTCTGTGCTGCAGGGCCCCCTCCTCTCCTGACATCCTCTGTGCTGCAGGGCCTCCTCCTCTCCTGACATCCTCTGTGCTGCAGAGTCCCCTCCTCTCCTGACATCCTCTGTGCTGCAGGGCCCCCTCCTCTCCTGACATCCTCTGTGCTGCAGGGCCTCCTCCTCTCCTGACATCCTCTGTGCTGCAGGGCCCCCTCCTCTCCTGACATCCTCTGTGCTGCAGGGCCTCCTCCTCTCCTGACATCCTCTGTGCTGCAGAGTCCCCTCCTCTCCTGACATCCTCTGTGCTGCAGGGCCCCCTCCTCTCCTGACATCCTCTGTGCTGCAGGGCCCCCTCCTCTCCTGACATCCTCTGTGCTGCAGGGCCTCCTCCTCTCCTGACATCCTCTGTGCTGCAGGGCCTCCTCCTCTCCTGACATACTCTGTGCTGCAGGGCCTCCTCCTCTCCTGACATCCTCTGTGCTGCAGGGCCCCCTCCTCTCCTGACATCCTCTGTGCTGCAGGGCCTCCTCCTCTCCTGACATCCTCTGTGCTGCAGGGCCCCCTCCTCTCCTGACATCCTCTGTGCTGCAGGGCCTCCTCCTCTCCTGACATCCTCTGTGCTGCAGGGCCTCCTCCTCTCCTGACATCCTCTGTGCTGCAGGGCCCCCTCCTCTCCTGACATCCTCTGTGCTGCAGGGCCCCCTCCTCTCCTGACATCCTCTGTGCTGCAGGGCCCCCTCCTCTCCTGACATCCTCTGTGCTGCAGAGTCCCCTCCTCTCCTGACATCCTCTGTGCTGCAGGGCCCCCTCTCCTGACATCCTCTGTGCTGCAGGGCCCCCTCTCCTGACATCCTCTGTGCTGCAGGGCCCCCTCTCCTGACATCCTCTGTGCTGCAGAGTCCCCTCCTCTCCTGACATCCTCTGTGCTGCAGGGCCCCCTCTCCTGACATCCTCTGTGCTGCAGGGCCTCCTCCTCTCCTGACATCCTCTGTGCTGCAGGGCCCCCTCTCCTGACATCCTCTGTGCTGCAGGGCCCCCTCCTCTCCTGACATCCTCTGTGCTGCAGGGCCCCCTCCTCTCCTGACATCCTCTGTGCTGCAGGGCCCCCTCCGCTTACATCCTCTGTGCTGCAGGGCCCCCTCTCCTGACATCCTCTGTGCTGCAGGGCCCCCTCCGCTTACATCCTCTGTGCTGCAGGGCCCCCTCCGCTTACATCCTCTGTGCTGCAGGGCCCCCTCCGCTTACATCCTCTGTGCTGCAGGGCCTCCTCCTCTCCTGACATCCTCTGTGCTGCAGGGCCTCCTCCTCTCCTGACATCCTCTGTGCTGCAGGGCCCCCTCTCCCGACATCCTCTGTGCTGCAGGGCCCCCTCTCCTGACATCCTCTGTGCTGCAGGGCCCCCTCCGCTTACATCCTCTGTGCTGCAGGGCCCCCTCCTCTCCTGACATCCTCTGTGCTGCAGGGCCCCCTCCTCTCCTGACATCCTCTGTGCTGCAGGGCCCCCTCCTCTCCTGACATCCTCTGTGCTGCAGGGCCTCCTCCTCTCCTGACATCCTCTGTGCTGCAGGGCCCCCTCCTCTCCTGACATCCTCTGTGCTGCAGGGCCTCCTCCTCTCCTGACATCCTCTATGCTGCAGGGCCCCCTCCTCTCCTGACATCCTCTGTGCTGCAGGGCCTCCTCCTCTCCTGACATCCTCTGTGCTGCAGGGCCTCCTCCTCTCCTGACATCCTCTATGCTGCAGGGCCCCCTCCTCTCCTGACATCCTCTGTGCTGCAGGGCCTCCTCCTCTCCTGACATCCTCTGTGCTGCAGGGCCCCCTCCTCTCCTGACATCCTCTGTGCTGCAGGGCCTCCTCCTCTCCTGACATCCTCTGTGCTGCAGAGTCCCCTCCTCTCCTGACATCCTCTGTGCTGCAGGGCCCCCTCCTCTCCTGACATCCTCTGTGCTGCAGGGCCTCCTCCTCTCCTGACATCCTCTGTGCTGCAGGGCCCCCTCCTCTCCTGACATCCTCTGTGCTGCAGGGCCTCCTCCTCTCCTGACATCCTCTGTGCTGCAGGGCCCCCTCCTCTCCTGACATCCTCTGTGCTGCAGGGCCCCCTCTCCTGACATCCTCTGTGCTGCAGGGCCCCCTCCTCTCCTGACATCCTCTGTGCTGCAGGGCCTCCTCCTCTCCTGACATCCTCTGTGCTGCAGGGCCCCCTCCTCTCCTGACATCCTCTGTGCTGCAGGGCCTCCTCCTCTCCTGACATCCTCTGTGCTGCAGGGCCTCCTCCTCTCCTGACATCCTCTGTGCTGCAGGGCCCCCTCCTCTCCTGACATCCTCTGTGCTGCAGAGTCCCCTCCTCTCCTGACATCCTCTGTGCTGCAGGGCCCCCTCTCCTGACATCCTCTGTGCTGCAGGGCCCCCTCTCCTGACATCCTCTGTGCTGCAGGGCCCCCTCTCCTGACATCCTCTGTGCTGCAGAGTCCCCTCCTCTCCTGACATCCTCTGTGCTGCAGGGCCCCCTCTCCTGACATCCTCTGTGCTGCAGGGCCTCCTCCTCTCCTGACATCCTCTGTGCTGCAGGGCCCCCTCTCCTGACATCCTCTGTGCTGCAGGGCCCCCTCCTCTCCTGACATCCTCTGTGCTGCAGGGCCCCCTCCTCTCCTGACATCCTCTGTGCTGCAGGGCCCCCTCCGCTTACATCCTCTGTGCTGCAGGGCCCCCTCTCCTGACATCCTCTGTGCTGCAGGGCCCCCTCCGCTTACATCCTCTGTGCTGCAGGGCCCCCTCCGCTTACATCCTCTGTGCTGCAGGGCCCCCTCCGCTTACATCCTCTGTGCTGCAGGGCCTCCTCCTCTCCTGACATCCTCTGTGCTGCAGGGCCTCCTCCTCTCCTGACATCCTCTGTGCTGCAGGGCCCCCTCTCCCGACATCCTCTGTGCTGCAGGGCCCCCTCTCCTGACATCCTCTGTGCTGCAGGGCCCCCTCCGCTTACATCCTCTGTGCTGCAGGGCCCCCTCCTCTCCTGACATCCTCTGTGCTGCAGGGCCCCCTCCTCTCCTGACATCCTCTGTGCTGCAGGGCCTCCTCCTCTCCTGACATCCTCTGTGCTGCAGGGCCCCCTCCTCTCCTGACATCCTCTGTGCTGCAGGGCCTCCTCCTCTCCTGACATCCTCTATGCTGCAGGGCCCCCTCCTCTCCTGACATCCTCTGTGCTGCAGGGCCTCCTCCTCTCCTGACATCCTCTGTGCTGCAGGGCCCCCTCCTCTCCTGACATCCTCTGTGCTGCAGGGCCTCCTCCTCTCCTGACATCCTCTGTGCTGCAGAGTCCCCTCCTCTCCTGACATCCTCTGTGCTGCAGGGCCTCCTCCTCTCCTGACATCCTCTGTGCTGCAGGGCCTCCTCCTCTCCTGACATCCTCTGTGCTGCAGGGCCCCCTCCTCTCCTGACATCCTCTGTGCTGCATGGCCCCCTCCTCTCCTGACATCCTCTGTGCTGCAGGGCCTCCTCCTCTCCTGACATCCTCTGTGCTGCAGGGCCTCCTCCTCTCCTGACATCCTCTATGCTGCAGGGCCCCCTCCTCTCCTGACATCCTCTGTGCTGCAGGGCCTCCTCCTCTCCTGACATCCTCTGTGCTGCAGGGCCTCCTCCTCTCCTGACATCCTCTGTGCTGCAGGGCCCCCTCTCCTGACATCCTCTGTGCTGCAGGGCCCCCTCCTCTCCTGACATCCTCTGTGCTGCAGGGCCTCCTCCTCTCCTGACATCCTCTGTGCTGCAGGGCCTCCTCCTCTCCTGACATCCTCTGTGCTGCAGGGCCTCCTCCTCTCCTGACATCCTCTGTGCTGCAGGGCCCCCTCCTCTCCTGACATCCTCTGTGCTGCAGGGCCTCCTCCTCTCCTGACATCCTCTGTGCTGCAGGGCCTCCTCCTCTCCTGACATCCTCTGTGCTGCAGGGCCTCCTCCTCTCCTGACATCCTCTGTGCTGCAGGGCCCCCTCCTTTCCTGACATCCTCTGTGCTGCAGGGCCTCCTCCTCTCCTGACATCCTCTGTGCTGCAGGGCCCCCTCCTCTCCTGACATCCTCTGTGCTGCAGGGCCTCCTCCTCTCCTGACATCCTCTGTGCTGCAGGGCCTCCTCCTCTCCTGACATCCTCTGTGCTGCAGGGCCTCCTCCTCTCCTGACATCCTCTGTGCTGCAGGGCCTCCTCCTCTCCTGACATCCTCTGTGCTGCAGGGCCCCCTCCTCTCCTGACATCCTCTGTGCTGCAGAGTCCCCTCTCCTGACATCCTCTGTGCTGCAGGGCCTCCTCCTCTCCTGACATCCTCTGTGCTGCAGGGCCCCCTCTCCTGACATCCTCTGTGCTGCAGGGCCTCCTCCTCTCCTGACATCCTCTGTGCTGCAGGGCCCCCTCCTCTCCTGACATCCTCTGTGCTGCAGGGCCCCCTCTCCTGACATCCTCTGTGCTGCAGGGCCTCCTCCTCTCCTGACATCCTCTGTGCTGCAGAGTCCCCTCCTCTCCTGACATCCTCTGTGCTGCAGGGCCCCCTCTCCTGACATCCTCTGTGCTGCAGGGCCTCCTCCTCTCCTGACATCCTCTGTGCTGCAGGGCCCCCTCCTCTCCTGACATCCTCTGTGCTGCAGGGCCCCCTCCTCTCCTGACATCCTCTGTGCTGCAGGGCCCCCTCCGCTTACATCCTCTGTGCTGCAGGGCCCCCTCCGCTTACATCCTCTGTGCTGCAGGGCCCCCTCCTCTCCTGACATCCTCTGTGCTGCAGGGCCCCCTCCTCTCCTGACATCCTCTGTGCTGCAGGGCCCCCTCTCCTGACATCCTCTGTGCTGCAGGGCCCCCTCCGCTTACATCCTCTGTGCTGCAGGGCCCCCTCCGCTTACATCCTCTGTGCTGCAGGGCCCCCTCCGCTTACATCCTCTGTGCTGCAGGGCCTCCTCCTCTCCTGACATCCTCTGTGCTGCAGGGCCTCCTCCTCTCCTGACATCCTCTGTGCTGCAGGGCCCCCTCTCCCGACATCCTCTGTGCTGCAGGGCCCCCTCTCCCGACATCCTCTGTGCTGCAGGGCCCCCTCCCCCGACATCCTCTGTGCTGCAGAGTCCCCTCCCCCGACATCCTCTGTGCTGCAGGGCCTCCTCCTCTCCTGACATCCTCTGTGCTGCAGGGCCTCCTCCTCTCCTGACATCCTCTGTGCTGCAGGGCCTCCTCCTCTCCTGACATCCTCTGTGCTGCAGGGCCCCCTCTCCTGACATCCTCTGTGCTGCAGGGCCCCCTCTCCTGACATCCTCTGTGCCGCAGGGCCTCCTCCTCTCCTGACATCCTCTGTGCTGCAGGGCCTCCTCCTCTCCTGACATCCTCTGTGCTGCAGGGCCCCCTCTCCTGACATCCTCTGTGCTGCAGGGCCCCCTCTCCTGACATCCTCTGTGCTGCAGGGCCCCCTCTCCTGACATCCTCTGTGCTGCAGGGCCCCCTCTCCTGACATCCTCTGTGCTGCAGGGCCCCCTCTCCTGACATCCTCTGTGCTGCAGGGCCCCCTCCCCCGACATCCTCTGTGCTGCAGGGCCTCCTCCTCTCCTGACATCCTCTGTGCTGCAGGGCCTCCTCTCCTGACATCCTCTGTGCCGCAGGGCCTCCTCCTCTCCTGACATCCTCTGTGCTGCAGGGCCTCCTCTCCTGACATCCTCTGTGCTGCAGGGCCCCCTCTCCTGACATCCTCTGTGCTGCAGGGCCCCCTCTCCTGACATCCTCTGTGCTGCAGGGCCCCCTCTCCTGACATCCTCTGTGCTGCAGGGCCCCCTCCTCTCCTGACATCCTCTGTGCTGCAGGGCCCCCTCTCCTGACATCCTCTGTGCTGCAGGGCCTCCTCCTCTCCTGACATCCTCTGTGCTGCAGGGCCTCCTCTCCTGACATCCTCTGTGCCGCAGGGCCCCCTCTCCTGACATCCTCTGTGCTGCAGGGCCTCCTCCTCTCCTGACATCCTCTGTGCTGCAGGGCCCCCTCCTCTCCTGACATCCTCTGTGCTGCAGGGCCCCCTCTCCTGACATCCTCTGTGCTGCAGGGCCTCCTCCTCTCCTGACATCCTCTGTGCTGCAGGGCCTCCTCTCCTGACATCCTCTGTGCCGCAGGGCCCCCTCTCCTGACATCCTCTGTGCTGCAGGGCCCCCTCCTCTCCTGACATCCTCTGTGCTGCAGGGCCCCCTCTCCTGACATCCTCTGTGCTGCAGGGCCTCCTCTCCTGACATCCTCTGTGCTGCAGGGCCCCCTCCCCCGACATCCTCTGTGCTGCAGGGCCTCCTCCTCTCCTGACATCCTCTGTGCTGCAGGGCCCCCTCCTCTCCTGACATCCTCTGTGCTGCAGGGCCTCCTCTCCTGACATCCTCTGTGCTGCAGGGCCCCCTACTCTCCTGACATCCTCTGTGCTGCAGGGCCCCCTCTCCTGACATCCTCTGTGCTGCAGGGCCCCCTCTCCTGACATCCTCTGTGCTGCAGGGCCTCCTCTCCTGACATCCTCTGTGCTGCAGGGCCCCCTCTCCTGACATCCTCTGTGCTGCAGGGCCCCCTCTCCTGACATCCTCTGTGCTGCAGGGCCTCCTCCTCTCCTGACATCCTCTGTGCTGCAGGGCCCCCTCCTCTCCTGACATCCTCTGTGCTGCAGGGCCCCCTCCTCTCCTGACATCCTCTGTGCTGCAGGGCCTCCTCCTCTCCTGACATCCTCTGTGCTGCAGGGCCTCCTCCTCTCCTGACATCCTCTGTGCTGCAGGGCCCCCTCTCCTGACATCCTCTGTGCTGCAGGGCCCCCTCTCCTGACATCCTCTGTGCTGCAGGGCCCGGTCACTTACTTCCCCAGTATGGTGTACTTCATGTCCAGATGCGGCTGTTTGCCGTACGTGATGAAGAACTGCGAGGCGTTGGTATTGGGGCCGCTGTTTGCCATGGAGACGACGCCGCGGACGCTGTGCTGCGGGAGACATGATGGAGGACTGGAATCATCCTGCGTGGCTGGTAATAATCTCATCCCGCAGTCTGATACTCTGGCGCTGATTCTGGATCATCAGACCTGCTATGTGATAATACACACATACTGTACGTCTCTGCACAGCGGCCTCAGCAGAGGGAGCCGAGCCCGGGATAAGTCGCCACTTTCAGGATGTTCCGGAATATCAGATGCCGGACTAACAGACATTCAGTACACTGGCCCTGACTGATGGATGGAGGACAAAATGTAACTCACCTTTACGAATTCGCTGAATTCATCCTCAAATTTACGACCCCAGATGCTTTGGCCGCCCTTCCCTGTCCCTGAAAAAGAAAGCAAAGATCAGCGGCAACAGAACAGAGCGAACGACACCGAGAAAGGAGGGCGCCAACAGAGCGAGCGACACCGAGAAAGTAGGGCGCCAACAGAGCAAGCAACACCGAGAAAGGAGGGCGCCAACAGAGCGAGCGACACCGAGAAAGGAGGGCGCCAACAGAGCGAGCGACACCGAGAAAGGAGGGCGCCAACAGAGCGAGCGACACCGAGAAAGGAGGGCGCCAACAGAGCGAGCGACACCGAGAAAGGAGGGCGCCAACAGAGCGAGCGACACCGAGAAAGGAAGGCGCCAACAGAGCGAGCAACACCGAGAAAGGAGGGCGCCAACAGAGCGAGCGACACCGAGAAAGGAGGGCACCAACAGAGATAGGGACACTGAGAAAGGAGGGCGCCAACAGAGCATGAGACACCGAGAAAGGAGGGCACCAACAGAGACTGCAACACCGAGAATGGAGGGCGCCAACAGAGACAGCGACACTGAGAAAGGAGGGCGCCAACAGAGCGAGCGACACCGAGAAAGGAGGGCGCCAACAGAGCGAGCGACACCGAGAAAGGAAGGCGCCAACAGAGCATGAGACACCGAGAAAGGAGGGCGCCAACAGAGCGAGCGACACCGAGAAAGGAGGGCACCAACAGAGCGAGCGACACCGAGAAAGGAGGGCGCCAACAGAGCATGAGACACCGAGAAAGGAGGGTGCCAACAGAGCAAGAGACACCGAGAAAGGAGGGCACCAACAGAGCAAGAGACACCGAGAAAGGAGGGCGCCAACAGAGCATGAGACACCGAGAAAGGAGGGCGCCAACAGAGACTGCAACACCGAGAATGGAGGGCGCCAACAGAGACAGCGACACCGAGAAAGGAGGGCGCCAACAGAGCGAGCGACACCGAGAAAGGAGGGCGCCAACAGAGCGAGCGACACCGAGAAAGGAGGGCGCCAACAGAGCGAGCGACACCGAGAAAGGAGGGCGCCAACAGAGCGAGCGACACCGAGAAAGGAAGGCGCCAACAGAGCGAGCAACACCGAGAAAGGAGGGCGCCAACAGAGCGAGCGACACCGAGAAAGGAGGGCACCAACAGAGATAGGGACACTGAGAAAGGAGGGCGCCAACAGAGCATGAGACACCGAGAAAGGAGGGCGCCAACAGAGACTGCAACACCGAGAATGGAGGGCGCCAACAGAGACAGCGACACTGAGAAAGGAGGGCGCCAACAGAGCGAGCGACACCGAGAAAGGAGGGCGCCAACAGAGCGAGCGACACCGAGAAAGGAAGGCGCCAACAGAGCATGAGACACCGAGAAAGGAGGGCGCCAACAGAGCGAGCGACACCGAGAAAGGAGGGCACCAACAGAGCGAGCGACACCGAGAAAGGAGGGCGCCAACAGAGCATGAGACACCGAGAAAGGAGGGCGCCAACAGAGACTGCAACACCGAGAATGGAGGGCGCCAACAGAGACAGCGACACTGAGAAAGGAGGGCGCCAACAGAGCATGAGACACAGAGAAAGGAAGGCGCCAACAGAGCATGAGACACCGAGAAAGGAGGGCACCAACAGAGCGAACGACACTGAGAAAGGAGGGCACCAACGGAGCAAGCGACACAGAGAAAGGAGGGCACCAACGGAGCAAGCGACACAGAGAAAGGAGGGACTCAACGGAGCAAGCGACACCGAGAAAGGAGGGCGCCAACAGAGCAAGCGACACCGAGAAAGGAGGGTACCAACAGAGCAAGAGACACCAAGAAAGGAGGGCGACACTGAGAAAGGAGGGGGCCAACAGAGACACCGAGAAAAGAGGCCGCCAACAGAGCAAGCGACACCGAGAAAGGAGGGCGCCAACAGAGCAAGAGACACCGAGAAAAGAGGCCGCCAACAGAGCAAGCGACACCGAGAAAGGAGGGCACCAACGTAGCAAGAGACACCGAGAAAGGAGGGCGCCAACGGAGCAAGCGACACCGAGAAAGGAGGGCGCCAACAGAGCGAGCGACACCGAGAAAGGAGGGCGCCAACAGAGCGAGCGACACAGAGAAAGGAGGGCACCAACGGAGCAAGCGACACAGAGAAAGGAGGGCACCAACGGAGCAAGCGACACCGAGAAAGGAGGGCACCAACGGAGCAAGCGACACCGACAAAGGAGGGCGCCAACAGAGCAAGCGACACCGACAAAGGAGGGCACCAACGGAGCAAGAGACACCGAGAAAGGAGGGCACCAACAAAGCAAGCGACACCGAGAAAGGAGGGCGCCAATGGAGCAAGCGACACCGAGAAAGGAGGGGGACAACAGAGACACCGAGAAAGGAGGCCGCCAACAGAGCAAGAGACACCGAGAAAGGAGGCCGCCAACAGAGCAAGAGACACCGAGAAAGGAGGGCACCAACAGAGACACTGAGAAAGGAGGGCGCCAACAGAGCAAGCGACACCGAGAAAGGAGGGCGCCAACAGAGCAAGAGACACCAAGAAAGGAGGGCGACACTGAGAAAGGAGGGGGCCAACAGAGACACCGAGAAAGGAGGGCGCCAACAGAGCAAGCGACACCGAGAAAGGAGGGCGCCAACGAAGCAAGCGACACCGAGAAAGGAGGGCGCCAACGAAGCAAGCGACACCGAGAAAGGAGGGCGCCAACGGAGCAAGAGACACCGACAAAGGAGAGCACCAACGTAGCAAGAGACACCAAGAAAGGAGGGCACCAACGTAGCAAGAGACACCGAGAAAGGAGGGCGCCAACGGAGCAAGCGACACCGAGAAAGGAGGGCGCCAACGGAGCAAGAGACACCGAGAAAGGAGGGCACCAACGGAGCAAGCGACACCGAGAAAGGAGGGCACCAACGGAGCAAGAGACACAGAGAAAGGAGGGCACCAACAAAGCAAGCGACACCGAGAAAGAAGGGCGCCAACGGAGCAAGCGACACCGAGAAAGGAGGGTGGCAACAGAGCAAGAGACACTGAGAAAGGAGGGCGCCAACGGAGCAAGCGACACCGAGAAAGGAGGGCGCCAACAGAGCAAGAGACACTGAGAAAGGAGGGCGCCAACAGAGCAAGCGACACCGAGAAAGGAGGGCGCCAACAGAGCAAGAGACACTGAGAAAGGAGGGCGCCAACAGAGCAAGAGACACTGAGAAAGGAGGGTGCCAACAGAGACACAGAGAAAGGAGGGCGCCAACAGAGCAAGCGACACTAAGGAGGGCGCCAACAGAGCAAGCGACACTAAGGAGGGCACCAACAGAGCAAGCGACACTAAGGAGGGCGCCAACAGAGCAAGCGACACTAAGGAGGGCACCAACAGAGCAAGCGACACTAAGGAGGGCACCAACAGAGCAAGCGACACTAAGGAGGGCACCAACAGAGCAAGCGACACTAAGGAGGGCACCAACAGAGGAAGAGACACAGAAAAAAGAGGGGGCGAACAGAGAGACAGCGAGGTCGATATACACCCCCTGGATCAGCATGCTCCCCTCACCTGTGGGGTCTCCCGTCTGCACCATGAAGCCCTTGATGTTGCGGTGGAATATGCAGCCGGTGTAGTAGTTCCCGGCACATAGAGCCATGAAGTTCTGCAGGAGGAGACAGAGTCAGCAGTGGAAACAGTCAGCATGGCAGCGGCGACACGGGCGTCAGGTTCACTCACCTCGCTCGCCTTCGGCGCTCGCTCACAGAAAACCTCAATTTTGATATCGCCCAAATCTGTGTGCAGCGTCACCGCCTGAGAGAGAACGGAGAAGAGGAATCAGGGAGACACGGGGGGAGCGTGAGGGGAGCCACGGGGGCAGCGGGAGGGGAGCGTGAGGGGAGCCACGGGGGCAGCGGGAGGGGAGCGTGAGGGGAGCCACGCGGGCAGCGGGAGGGGAGCGTGAGGGGAGCCACGGGGGCAGCGTGAGGGGAGCCACGGGGGCAGCGGGAGGGGAGCGTGAGGGGAGCCACGGGGGCAGCGGGAGGGGAGCGTGAGGGGAGCCACGGGGGCAGCGGGAGGGGAGCGTGAGGGGAGCCACGGGGGCAGCGGGAGGGGAGCGTGAGGGGAGCCACGGGGGCAGCGGGAGGGGAGCGTGAGGGGAGCCACGGGGGCAGCGGGAGGGGAGCGTGAGGGGAGCCACGGGGGCAGCGGGAGGGGAGCGTGAGGGGAGCCACGGGGGCAGCGGGAGGGGAGCGTGAGGGGAGCCACGGGGGCAGCGGGAGGGGAGCGTGAGGGGAGCCACGGGGGCAGCGGGAGGGGAGCGTGAGGGGAGCCACGGGGGCAGCGGGAGGGGAGCGTGAGGGGAGCCACGGGGGCAGCGGGAGGGGAGCGTGAGGGGAGCCACGGGGGCAGCGGGAGGGGAGCGTGAGGGGAGCCACGGGGGCAGCGGGAGGGGAGCGTGAGGGGAGACACGGGGGGCAGCGGGGAGACTTGGGGGTGGTGTGAGGGGAGCCGGGGAGCAGGAGGGGAGCCGGTGTGAGGAGAATCACGGGGGTGGGGGTGGGGGTGGGGGTGGGGGTGAGATTACGGGAGCCGGGGAGACACGGGCCGGCCATGGCTCCTTCTTTCTTCACATCCCATCGTGGAGGAGTTCACTTACTTACAGAATTACTGAGCAGCCATGACAGCTTATGATGCTGGAGACAACTCACCATCGTGTCCGCGGGAAAATCAGAGCCAGAATTGCGCCCGCGCTCCCGGGTGTACCAGCATGGCCGCCCCCGCCTTCTCTCGCCTCATGGGTGTAGCAATATGGCCGACCGCCAGTACAGTCTAAACTTCCTGTGAGTACGGGCAGCAAGTGTTCATCTCCAGAGGGGTAGGGAGTATACAGCACAAAGGAGACTGTGAGTATACAGAGGGGTCTGGGCAGTGGGATATGCAGCGGTGGAGGAGGTGGTGCGGGGCAGTGGGGTGGACAGCGGTGGAGGAGGTGGTGCGGGGCAGTGGGGTGGACAGCGGTGGAGGAGGTGGTGCGGGGCAGTGGGGTGGAGGAGGTGGTGCGGGGCAGTGGGGTGTGCAGCGGTGGAGGAGGTGGTGCGGGGCAGTGGGGTGGAGGAGGTGGTGCGGGGCAGTGGGGTGGACAGCGGTGGAGGAGGTGGTGCGGGGCAGTGGGGTGGACAGCGGTGGAGGAGGTGGTGCGGGGCAGTGGGGTGGACAGCGGTGGAGGAGGTGGTGCGGGGCAGTGGGGTGGACAGCGGTGGAGGAGGTGGTGCGGGGCAGTGGGGTGGACAGCGGTGGAGGAGGTGGTGCGGGGCAGTGGGGTGGACAGCGGTGGAGGAGGTGGTGCGGGGCAGTGGGGTGGACAGCGGTGGAGGAGGTGGTGCGGGGCAGTGGGGTGGACAGCGGTGGAGGAGGTGGTGCGGGGCAGTGGGGTGGACAGCGGTGGAGGAGGTGGTGCGGGGCAGTGGGGTGGACAGCGGTGGAGGAGGTGGTGCGGGGCAGTGGGGTGGAGGAGGTGGTGCGGGGCAGTGGGGTGGAGGAGGTGGTGCGGGGCAGTGGGGTGGAGGAGGTGGTGCGGGGCAGTGGGGTGGAGGAGGTGGTGCGGGGCAGTGGGGTGGAGGAGGTGGTGCGGGGCAGTGGGGTGGAGGAGGTGGTGCGGGGCAGTGGGGTGGAGGAGGTGGTGCGGGGCAGTGGGGTGGAGGAGGTGGTGCGGGGCAGTGGGGTGGAGGAGGTGGTGCGGGGCAGTGGGGTGGAGGAGGTGGTGCGGGGCAGTGGGGTGGAGGAGGTGGTGCGGGGCAGTGGGGTGGAGGAGGTGGTGCGGGGCAGTGGGGTGGAGGAGGTGGTGCGGGGCAGTGGGGTGGAGGAGGTGGTGCGGGGCAGTGGGGTGGAGGAGGTGGTGCGGGGCAGTGGGGTGGAGGAGGTGGTGCGGGGCAGTGGGGTGGAGGAGGTGGTGCGGGGCAGTGGGGTGGAGGAGGTGGTGCGGGGCAGTGGGGTGGAGGAGGTGGTGCGGGGCAGTGGGGTGGAGGAGGTGGTGCGGGGCAGTGGGGTGGAGGAGGTGGTGCGGGGCAGTGGGGTGGAGGAGGTGGTGCGGGGCAGTGGGGTGGAGGAGGTGGTGCGGGGCAGTGGGGTGGAGGAGGTGGTGCGGGGCAGTGGGGTGGAGGAGGTGGTGCGGGGCAGTGGGGTGGAGGAGGTGGTGCGGGGCAGTGGGGTGGAGGAGGTGGTGCGGGGCAGTGGGGTGGAGGAGGTGGTGCGGGGCAGTGGGGTGGAGGAGGTGGTGCGGGGCAGTGGGGTGGAGGAGGTGGTGCGGGGCAGTGGGGTGGAGGAGGTGGTGCGGGGCAGTGGGGTGGAGGAGGTGGTGCGGGGCAGTGGGGTGGAGGAGGTGGTGCGGGGCAGTGGGGTGGAGGAGGTGGTGCGGGGCAGTGGGGTGGAGGAGGTGGTGCGGGGCAGTGGGGTGGAGGAGGTGGTGCGGGGCAGTGGGGTGGAGGAGGTGGTGCGGGGCAGTGGGGTGGAGGAGGTGGTGCGGGGCAGTGGGGTGGAGGAGGTGGTGCGGGGCAGTGGGGTGGAGGAGGTGGTGCGGGGCAGTGGGGTGGAGGAGGTGGTGCGGGGCAGTGGGGTGGAGGAGGTGGTGCGGGGCAGTGGGGTGGAGGAGGTGGTGCGGGGCAGTGGGGTGGAGGAGGTGGTGCGGGGCAGTGGGGTGGAGGAGGTGGTGCGGGGCAGTGGGGTGGACAGCGGTGGAGGAGGTGGTGCGGGGCAGTGGGGTGGACAGCGGTGGAGGAGGTGGTGCTGGGCAGTGGGATGTACAGCGGTGGTGCGGTGGAGGAGGTGGTGCGGGGCAGTGGGGTGCGGTGGAGGAGGTGGTGCTGGGCAGTGGGATGTACAGCGGTGGTGCGGTGGAGGAGGTGGTGCGGGGCAGTGGGGTGTGCAGCGGTGGAGGAGGTGGTGCGGGGCAGTGGGGTGTGCAGCGGTGGAGGAGGTGGTGCGGGGCAGTGGGGTGTGCAGCGGTGGAGGAGGTGGTGCGGGGCAGTGGGGTGTGCAGCGGTGGAGGAGGTGGTGCGGGGCAGTGGGCTGTGCAGCGGTGGAGGAGGTGGTGCGGGGCAGTGGGGTGGGCAGCGGTGGAGGAGGTGGTGCGGGGCAGTGGGATGTGCAGCGGTGGAGGAGGTGGTGCGGGGCAGTGGGGTGGACAGCGGTGGAGGAGGTGGTGCGGGACAGTGGGGTGGAGGAGGTGGTGCTGGGCAGTGGGATGTGGTGCGGTGGAGGAGGTGGTGCGGGGCAGTGGGGTGCGGTGGAGGAGGTGGTGCTGGGCAGTGGGATGAACAGCGGTGGTGCGGTGGAGGAGGTGGTGCGGGGCAGTGGGGTGCGGTGGAGGAGGTGGTGCTGGGCAGTGGGATGTACAGCGGTGGTGCGGGGCAGTGGGGTGCGGTGGAGGAGGTGGTGCTGGGCAGTGGGATGTACAGCGGTGGAGGAGGTGGTGCGGGGCAGTGGGGTGCGGTGGAGGAGGTGGTGTGGGGCAGTGGGATATGCAGCGGTGGAGGAGGTGGTGCGGGGCAGTGGGGTGGACAGCGGTGGAGGAGGTGGTGCGGGACAGTGGGGTGGACAGCGGTGGAGGAGGTGGTGCTGGGCAGTGGGATGTACAGCGGTGGTGCGGTGGAGGAGGTGGTGCGGGGCAGTGGGGTGCGGTGGAGGAGGTGGTGCTGGGCAGTGGGATGTACAGCGGTGGTGCGGTGGAGGAGGTGGTGCGGGGCAGTGGGGTGCGGTGGAGGAGGTGGTGCGGGGCAGTGGGGTGTGCAGCGGTGGAGGAGGTGGTGCGGGGCAGTGGGGTGTGCAGCGGTGGAGGAGGTGGTGCGGGGCAGTGGGGTGTGCAGCGGTGGAGGAGGTGGTGCGGGGCAGTGGGGTGTGCAGCGGTGGAGGAGGTGGTGCGGGGCAGTGGGGTGTGCAGCGGTGGAGGAGGTGGTGCGGGGCAGTGGGGTGTGCAGCGGTGGAGGAGGTGGTGCGGGGCAGTGGGAGGTGGTGCGGGGCAGTGGGGTGGACAGCGGTGGAGGAGGTGGTGCGGGACAGTGGGGTGGACAGCGGTGGAGGAGGTGGTGCTGGGCAGTGGGATGTACAGCGGTGGTGCGGTGGAGGAGGTGGTGCGGGGCAGTGGGGTGCGGTGGAGGAGGTGGTGCTGGGCAGTGGGATGTACAGCGGTGGTGCGGTGGAGGAGGTGGTGCGGGGCAGTGGGATGCGGTGGAGGAGGTGGTGCGGGGCAGTGGGGTGTGCAGCGGTGGAGGAGGTGGTGCGGGGCAGTGGGGTGTGCAGCGGTGGAGGAGGTGGTGCGGGGCAGTGGGGTGTGCAGCGGTGGAGGAGGTGGTGCGGGGCAGTGGGGTGTGCAGCGGTGGAGGAGGTGGTGCGGGGCAGTGGGGTGTGCAGCGGTGGAGGAGGTGGTGCGGGGCAGTGGGGTGTGCAGCGGTGGAGGAGGTGGTGCGGGGCAGTGGGGTGGACAGCGGTGGAGGAGGTGGTGCGGGGCAGTGGGATGTGCAGCGTTGAAGGAGGTGGTGCGGGGCAGTGGGGTGGACAGCGGTGGAGGAGGTGGTGCGGGGCAGTGGGGTGTGCAGCGGAGGAGGTGGTGCGGGGCAGTGGGGTGGACAGCGGTGGAGGAGGTGGTGCGGGGCAGTGGGATGTGCAGCGGTGAAGGAGGTGGTGCGGGGCAGTGGGGTGGACAGCGGTGGAGGAGGTGGTGCGGGGCAGTGGGATGTGCAGCGGTGAAGGAGGTGGTGCGGGGCAGTGGGGTGGACAGTGGTGCGGGGCAGTGGGGTGGACAGCGGCAGGGCAGTGGGGTGGACAGTGGTGGAGGAGGTGGTGCGGGGCAGTGGGGTGGACAGCGGTGGAGGAGGTGGTGCGGGGCAGTGGGGTGGACAGTGGTGGAGGAGGTGGTGCGGGGCAGTGGGGTGTGCAGCGGTGGAGGAGGTGGTGCGGGGCAGTGGGGTGTGCAGCGGTGGAGGAGGTGGTGCGGGGCAGTGGGGTGTGCAGCGGTGGAGGAGGTGGTGCGGGGCAGTGGGGTGTGCAGCGGTGGAGGAGGTGGTGCGGGGCAGTGGGGTGTGCAGCGGTGGAGGAGGTGGTGCGGGGCAGTGGGGTGTGCAGCGGTGGAGGAGGTGGTGCGGGGCAGTGGGGTGTGCAGCGGTGGAGGAGGTGGTGCGGGGCCGTGGGGTGTGCAGCGGTGGAGGAGGTGGTGCGGGGCAGTGGGGTGGACAGTGGTGGAGGAGGTGGTGCGGGGCAGTGGGGTGTGCAGCGGTGGAGGAGGTGGGTGCGGGGCATAAAGCGGAGGAGGTGGTGTGGGGTTTACACATTATTTATGTCCATTGTTCTCACGTTTCCTTGCCCCGCCTCCAGACTCCGCCCCTTTGCCCTGAATGCTGCATTGCCGCCCGCTGTGGCCCCTCCTCCTTGCCGTATCCTCGCGTCCTCCTCGCCGGCACATGATGGACCTGTCCTTGGTGGTCTCCCGCCTGGACGCGCTGGCTCCCCCGGCCCTGGCGGAGAGCTGGGATAATGTCGGCCTCTTGGTGGAGCCGAGCCCCCCGCACCAGGTGCGCAGGATGCTGCTGACCAATGACCTGACGGAGGACGTCCTGCAGGAGGCGCTGGCGGCGGGGGCAGACATGGTGCTGTCCTATCACCCGCCCATCTTCAAGGCACTGAAGCGTGTGACCTGCGCCCACTGGAAGGAGCGGCTGGTGGTGACGGCTCTGGAGAAGCGGCTGGCGGTGTACTCCCCACACACGGCCTGCGACGCTCTCGCCAACGGGGTCAACGACTGGCTGGGGCGAGCGCTGGGTGAGTCCTGTCCTCATATTAGGGGAACTCGCCCCGAGATCCTGCCTGACCCCTGACTGTCTGTGCAGGTGCCTGTGTGTCCGTGCCGCTCCGCGCCTCCACCGCCCTCTCCTACCCCGGAGGACATGGACACCTCCTGGAGTTCGGGGGCGACGTCCCGGAGTCCGTGCTGAGCAGGGTGAGCGCCCTGCAGGGGGCGTGTGTGCGCACCTTCCCGCTCAGGTAACGTCCTGCCCGTGTATATACATGTGTAATGTCAGTCACTGTATACACCTGACCCCGACCATCATCCAGGGGCGGAAAGGAGGACGGCGCCCGGGTCCGGCTCAGCTGCTCCCACACCGCCATGCTGCAGGCCCTCGCCATACTGTCCGAGGACCCCGAGGTCTACAGGGGCACGGAGCTGCTCACCCTGCAGAAGGTAAGACCCCCGGGTATAGTATTACTAGCCCCCCTGCTGGCCACACTGTACAGACCCCCAGGGTATAGTGTTACTAGCCCCCTCTGCTGGCCACATTGTGCAGACCCCCAGGGTATAATATCACTAGTCCCCCCCCTGCTGCCACATTGTACAGACCCCCAGGGTATAATATCACTAGCCCCCTCTGCTGGCCACATTGTACAGAACCCCGGGGTATAGTATTAGTGGCCATATTGTACAGACCCCCGGGGTATAATATTAGTAGCCCCCTCTGCTGCCACATTGTACAGACCCCCGGGTATAATATCACTAGCCCCCTCTGCTGCCACATTGTACAGACCCCCGGGGTATAATATTAGTAGCCCCCTCTGCTGCCACATTGTACAGACCCCCAGGGTATAGTATCACTAGCCCCCTCTGCTGGCCACATTGTACAGACCCCCGGGTATAGTATTACTAGCCCCCTCTGCTGGCCACATTGTACAGACCCCCAGGGTATAGTATTACCAGCCCCCTCTGCTGGCCACATTGTACAGACCCCCGGGTATAATATCACTAGCCCCCCCCTGCTGGCCACACTGTACAGACCCCCGGGGTATAGTATCACTAGCCCCCTCTGCTGGCCACATTGTACAGACCCCCGGGGTATAATATCACTAGCCCCCCTGCTGGCCACACTGTACAGACCCCCGGGGTATAATATCACTAGCCCCCCTGCTGGCCACATTGTACAGACCCCCGGGTATAGTATTACTAGCCCCCCCTGCTGGCCACATTGTACAGACCCCCGGGTATAGTATTACTAACTCCCTCTACTGGCCACATTGTACAGACCCCCGGGTATAGTATCACTAGCCCCCTCTGCTGGCCACATTGTACAGACCCCCGGGTATAGTATTACCAGCCCCCTCTGCTGGCCACAGTGTACAGACCCCCGGGTATAGTATTAGTAGCCGCCTCTGCTGGCCACATTGTACAGACCCCCGGGTATAGTATCACTAGCCCCCTCTGCTGGCCACATTGTACAGACCCCCGGGGTATAATATCACTAGCCCCCTCTGCTGGCCACATTGTACAGACCCCCGGGTATAGTATCACTAGCCCCCTCTGCTGGCCACATTGTACAGACCCCCGGGTATAGTATCACTAGCCCCCCTGCTGGCCACATTGTACAGACCCCCGGGTATAGTATCACTAGCCCCCTCTGCTGGCCACATTGTACAGACCCCCGGGTATAGTATTAGTAGCCCCCCCTGCTGGCCACATTGTACAGACCCCCGGGGTATAATATCACTAGCCCCCCTGCTGGCCACATTGTACAGACCCCCGGGGTATAGTATTACTAGCCCCCCCTGCTGGCCACATTGTACAGACCCCCGGGGTATAGTATTAGTAGCCCCCCCTGCTGGCCACATTGTACAGACCCCCGGGGTATAATATCACTAGCCCCCTCTGCTGGCCACATTGTACAGACCCCCGGGGTATAATATTAGTAGCCCCCCTGCTGGCCACATTGTACAGACCCCCGGGGTATAATATCACTAGCCCCCTCTGCTGGCCACATTGTACAGACCCCCGGGGTATAATATTAGTAGCCCCCCTGCTGGCCACATTGTACAGACCCCCGGGTATAGTATCACTAGTCCCCCCTGCTGGCCACATTGTACAGACCCCCGGGTATAGTATCACTAGTTCCCTCTGCTGGCCACATTGTACAGACCCCCGGGGTATAATATCACTAGCCCCCCTGCTGGCCACATTGTACAGACCCCCGGGGTATAATATCACTAGCCCCCTCTGCTGGCCACATTGTACAGACCCCCGGGTATAGTATTACTAGCCCCCTCTGCTGGCCACATTGTACAGACCCCCGGGTATAGTATTACTAGCCCCCCCTGCTGGCCACATTGTACAGACCCCCGGGGTATAGTATTAGTAGCCCCCCCTGCTGGCCACATTGTACAGACCCCCGGGGTATAATATCACTAGCCCCCTCTGCTGGCCACATTGTACAGACCCCCGGGGTATAATATTAGTAGCCCCCCTGCTGGCCACATTGTACAGACCCCCGGGTATAGTATCACTAGTCCCCCCTGCTGGCCACATTGTACAGACCCCCGGGTATAGTATCACTAGTTCCCTCTGCTGGCCACATTGTACAGACCCCCGGGGTATAATATCACTAGCCCCCCTGCTGGCCACATTGTACAGACCCCCGGGGTATAATATCACTAGCCCCCTCTGCTGGCCACATTGTACAGACCCCCGGGTATAGTATTACTAGCCCCCTCTGCTGGCCACATTGTACAGACCCCCGGGTATAGTATTACTAGCCCCCTCTGCTGGCCACATTGTACAGACCCCCGGGGTATAATATCACTAGCCCCCTCTGCTGGCCACATTGTACAGACCCCCGGGGTATAATATCACTAGCCCCCTCTGCTGGCCACATTGTACAGACCCCCGGGTATAGTATTACTAGCCCCCTCTGCTGGCCACATTGTACAGACCCCCGGGTATAGTATTACTAGCCCCCTCTGCTGGCCACATTGTACAGACCCCCGGGTATAGTATCACTAGTTCCCTCTGCTGGCCACATTGTACAGACCCCCGGGGTATAGTATTAGTAGCCCCCCTGCTGGCCACATTGTACAGACCCCCGGGGTATAATATTAGTAGCCCCCCTGCTGGCCACATTGTACAGACCCCCGGGTATAGTATTACTAACCCCCTCTGCTGGCCACATTGTACAGACCCCCGGGGTATAATATTAGTAGCCCCCCTGCTGGCCACATTGTACAGACCCCCGGGTATAGTATCACTAGCCCCCCTGCTGGCCACATTGTACAGAACCCCGGGGTATAGTATTAGTAGCCCCCTCTGCTGGCCACATTGTACAGACCCCCGGGGTATAATATTAGTAGCCCCCCTGCTGGCCACATTGTACAGACCCCCGGGGTATAATATCACTACTCCCTACAGGGTGGACCCCCGATGTATATTGTCACTAGTCCTTACAGGGTGGACCCCGCAGTATTTTCGCACTAGCCTCTAATGCTGGACCCCCGGGTACAATCTGCCTCTGCAGCCCCCTCTGCTGGACGCGGGGATGGGTCGCCTCTGCACTCTCGCGGGTCCAGTGTCCATGGCGGTCGCTGTTGAACGCATCAAAAGTCACGTTGGGCTGAAGCACGTGCGTCTCGCCCTGGGGCGAGGGAAGATGTTGGGTGAGTGCGCCCCCCATCATCTCCCGGTGTGTTTATCTCCGGAGGATCCTTCACGCTTCTTCTCTTCTTGGTTTCCGCAGACTCCCCGGTGAGTGTGATGGCCGTCTGCGCCGGCTCCGGGAGCAGCATATTAAGTGGCGTCCCCGCCGATCTCTACCTGACAGGTAACACAGGGCAGTGACCACCATGATGGTGTCTATTAGCGGAGGTGGGGGGGGCAGATATGTGATTTGGGAGCACGGCGCCGCCTCTCTCCTCAGGTTGTGTCAGGTATTGCACCTGTGGACTGCAGTACCCCCCACATCCTGAGCACGGGGGCAGCGCTGTCTTTATAGCCAGCAGCCATGCTCTTCTATCTCCTTGTTGATGAGCGCCCTTTTCCCTCCGCAGGTGAGATGTCGCACCACGAGGTCCTGGATGCGGTGGCGGAGGGCCGCAGCGTTATCCTGTGTGAGCACAGTAACTCGGAGCGGGGGTACCTGCGGGAACTGGGGGCGCAAATTACACAATGCCTGGAGGGGAAGGTGGAGGTGACGGTGTCCCGGACTGACCGCGACCCCCTGGAGGTGGTGTGAGGACCGGTGGGAGCCGCCAGCACAGGATGAAGCGGCCGCTGATGATCCCAGCGCAGTGTGGTGTAATAAAGCGAGCCGCACTGGATTTATGTCACAGAGTGTAGGGGCATCTAGTGGTCGCACTGCAGATAGTCGCGGGGTGTCGCCATCATCATCAGTGCCGTACGCCGACAATGCCCGACAGCCCTCTGATCACTTCTAACTATGGATGTGGCCAATATGTGTGTATGGTGGATGCACGCTGATATAGTACGTAATCATTGCTATACTTTAATTATATTATTACGTATAACCCTCGATGTCTTCTTATAAGTCACCAAATGTCTCCCAAAAATGCAATAAAAGCAAACACAATGCCGAGTGTATCCCAGGGTGGTATCAGGAAAAACATGAGCGCGGCGTGCAAAAGGCAACTCCTCGGAGTGCAAAAGGCAATCCCAGCAACATAAAAAGTTACAGGTCTTATAAAATAGCAACATGAACCCTTTTTTTTACCATTTGTTATTTTTTTTTACTACTAAAATAGAAAAAAATATCGTCATGGTGGCGACCTGTAGAATGGCGTTACCAGATCATTGGAGCCGCACACTGGATGTCAGGACATTTTACGGTAAATTGAACATTATTCATAACTATATCTCACATAAAACAAGCCTTGTACGGCTCAGGAGACGGGAAAGTAAAAAATTCCTGGCTCTTAGAGGGAAAAATATCAGTTTAAAAATGAAAAATCACTGGAGAGGTAAGAGATTAAGGTAAAAATGAGTTCTAGGCGCCCCTCTGACCCTACACGGGGCTGTGTGTTTCCTACGCCCAGTACGCAGCTTTCTGCCCCTCGTTCTCTCGCTATCTGGGGGCGCTGGGGTGAGATGATGACGGGGCCGGGTCCATCCCATGGCAGGAGAGGTGCTGCTCCGACCCCCACAGTTCTCCTTATGCCTTTGAATGGGGGCAGCAGTCATACCGGGGAAATACACGGTCACATTTAGGTTTGGCTTAGGTGATGGTTTTGGGTTCTGTTTCTGTAACTTGTCCTGAATCTGTGTAATAATCTTTTCCTGCCCTACGGATCGGGCTTTGTGTCCTCTTCATCCATTACCTGGACCGGAGTCATGGTTTCCCTTTCCTCCACCACATTAGTAATGGCTCGATGTGCGGTATTACACATGGCGCCTCACCGGACGCCATTCACAACAACCTTAATGTGTCCATAGAGATTAACAACGTCCATCTTGGACTGACCTCAGACAAGCGACAATGCCCTAATCTATGAAGACACAAGGATGTCGGTGCGTGGACCGCCATATAGTGCACCGGCAGGACTCGGGGACATCATTCGCTCGCACATGCTCAGTCCGTGCCTTTACTCACAGGTCCCTGTTTTCTCAGGATCGATGTGTAATTCCAGGTGAGTCGCATTTCCGGTGGTTTACAGCCCCTCTGCTGTGTCTTGTGATGCCCATGATGTCGGATTCACACATCCCCGTGTCTCGGACTTGGCACGGACCCATCACCTGTGCACCAGGACCAGAACGACCGTCTCTGCTTGTCTGTCCATAACCACCAAAGCCACTCTTGTCTCAGGCTGTTCTCCAAATGAGGGATCAGTCAGAGAAGGGGTCACCCGACCTGGCGCTGTCAATGGGTAGGGACTGTTACAGCCTGTATAAAAGCCAAGGCAGGGAATCTAGCGGCCTGGATAGTGAGGACGTCACAGCTTAGCAATAGGGATGAGGAGAGAAAGCTGTAAAACACTGAATAAACATTAACGTTAGTGTGTGAGAGCATCGCTAAGGCTATGCTTGTGATAAAGGGGTTTATACAGTCCTAGGAGACCTCAGAGTGTTACATATATTGTTCTCAGGGCAGTTGGAGGCCTTGTAGCACTTCACGTTCACAGTGCACTGAATTTTTGGGAAGAATGTGGAGAATTTTAATTTCAGGAGATTTGCTGACCTCTAATATATGTTCTCCCCGTATTTTGTGGGTTTCCTGCGGGTTCTCTGGTTTCCTTCCACACTCCATAGACCACCTGATCGGGAATCTATATTGTGAGCCCCGATGGGGGCAGCAATGATGACTGGAAGGCTGCGGCATTGAGTACAATAGATGTTTCACGTCTTCGATGATGGTCTGGGATGAGCCGAATAACATTCACGACCATCACTTAGACCCATACTTACTGGCAGAGAAGGATTTTTGCGTTGTCTGCACCATTGTCTCCGTCTGCACACCGCGCACGAGCTGCAGGTCCGGTCACGGCAGCCGACGACGTCAGAGAGTCGAATCTCAGAAAATGGCTGAAGAAATGATTATTGCTTATCCACCAGTGGAGATTTCATGGCTGGTAGAGTTGTGCAAGGTGCTTCATAGGAGTCTGATCCAGTGGTCACAGTGGTGGTACATGGCTGCCAGACCCGAGTCCCGGGAAACACCTACCTACAGTCATTCATGGTGGCATCTTCTGATTGTTAGACATCATCATGGCACCATGAGTAACCAGAAGGGATGCAGACCGGCAGCAGGAGGGGTGTGCTGGAACAGGCTCCTGTGCAGCATTTTGCTCCTCCCTAATGGTCACAGCTCCACCGTACTTGCGGTACACCATCCTTTGTATGATGGCGCCATAATTATACAGGATCCTGCACAATTTTCTGGAAGGAGAATGAATGCAACATGGAAAGTACGGAATCTGTCTCTGAGCAAATCCTCCTCCAGTAAAGCTGAGTGACCGCGGGGAGTGACGTGTGCGCCATTGTGAGCAGCTGAAGAGAATGCGGCCGCCATCTGATAACTCGTCCGTTATTTCTCCTCACTCCAAGATCTGAGCCTTCACTTACCGGAGCCTGAGGACGGTAGTACGGCATCATCTGTCATGGGGGCAGTGGACTGAGGTCACAGCACGCGTCTCTGACCCCATGATAAAATGGTATTGCGATGCGCCCGTTGCCTTTAAGGCTGGTGACGGCAATAGGCGACTTATCGGGCAACAAAATTTTTAGCGCTGTCATTTTTCTGTAAAAGTACAGACAAGTTGCATGCAAGTGGCAGTCCCATGTAACATGGAGTGCAGGGAGGATTTATCAATCATCTAAATAAAGGGAATCAGCAAACTGCTTCTGTCCAGTCTGCGTCGGCTGAAAACAGAGGACAATAGGTTTATTACCACCCGCGGGCGCAGAGATTCCAGGTGTACTGTCTCTTTAAACTTTCCCATGTGTCTTCTGCTGATACAAAGTATAAAAGATTCTAAACCGCAACATTGTATCCAGATCAGAGTCACGTGGGAGGGAACTAATGGGCAGAGGGTGATTGTCACAGGACAGGAAGCTGCAGGCAGAGCTCTGCCCCCATCCTCCTCCCATCCTCCACCTACAACCCCCATCCTCCTCCCAGTCTCCACCTACAACCCCCATCCTCCTCCTCCCCCATACACTGGTTTCCTCCTCCTAGAGGCTCTTGCTTTGGAAGCACATGGTGCAGGTCAGTGATTGTTAGGATGGGGTCGGATTGCTCTGCATAGTTTGGGGTCTTTACTTTTGTGGGGATGTTGGTCACAGCTGCTGTATTCATGGGGCCACGGGGTCACCGCTTTCTGGGGATGCAGATATAGTTGAAAGCAATGATGGAGCAGGGGGCGATCAGTAGTGGGAAGAAACAATGAACCCCCTGCACCAGGCCTCTGCGGGCACTGGTGGGCAGACCCCCGGGCACAGGTGGTCCGGTACACATGGCACAATGCTGTGCTGAGCGTCTGTGGAGAAGCGTATAGGGGGTCACACGGCCGTGTGTTATCATAGCACTGACTGTGGTCAGGTCCTGGACCCAAGAGCCTGCACTCCACAGCCGGTGTCTGTGTCTATAAGACGCGATACATCATGTCTACTCCACTCACATCCAGAGCTGAAGCAGGAGGTATAAGACACTTTACATCATGTCTACTCCACTCACATCCAGAGCTGAAGCAGGAGGTATAAGACACTTTACATCATGTCTACTCCAGTCACATCCAGAGCTGCAGCCACTGTCACTCTGCAGTCATGTGACCAGCCTCAGGGGGTCACACACCTGTGTGCAGCAAAGTCCAGGACCTGGTGGTCAGCAAGGAAGTATCACACGTGACCGGATGAAATACATGGCTCAGTAGGCAATAAACAATGTGGTGGGATTAGATACACATCTGAGCAGACAGTATCACAGTATAAGATTAGATACACGGCTCAGCAGTGAATATCACATGTGACGAGATGAGATACATGGCTCAGCCTAGTAGATACATTGGTAAACCGAGTATCACACATGGTGGGATTATATACTTGGATGAGTAGGCAATATCCCATGTGACGGGATTAGATACACGGCTCAGCAGTCAGTGTCACACGTGGCAGGATGAGATACACTGTGCCATCCTGATACATTTTTTCTTCCTCCAGGCGTCCTCGGTTATTGGAGATGGAGATTTTGCACTTCTATTGCTCTTTCCGGCCGTCTGATGCTTCCCCGCGATTGTCTGGATCTGAGAATATCCGGACTGTGCAGAGCGAGCTGTGCTACAATGTCAGCTGGACGGGTGAGAGAATAGATGCGTTGGTATCACACAGTGTATGTGATGACTGGGGTTGTCACACCTCCTCTGGGGTCATCCTGCCTCTTCTGGGGTCGTCCTGCCTCTTCTGGGGTTGTCACACCTCTTCTGGGGTCATCCTGCCTCTTCTGGGGTTGTCACACCTCTTCTGGGGTCATCCTGCCTCTTCTGGGGTTGTCACATCTCTGGGGTCATCCTGCCTCTTCTGGGGTCGTCCAGCCTCCTCTGGGGTTGTCACACCTCTTCTGGGGTCATCCTGCCTCTTCTGGGGCTGTCACACCTCTTCTGGGGTCACCCTGCCTCTTCTGGGGTTGTCCTGCCTCCTCTTGGGTCATCCTGCCTCTTCTGGGGTTGTCCTGCCTCCTCTTGGGTCGCCCTGCCTCTTCTGGGGTCATCCAGCCTCCTCTGGGCTTGGTCCCTGAGGTTTCGCAGTGAGCAGTGTCCTCTCCGGTTCTCACAATTTACAGATCTGGCTGTTAGTGATGGTGGAGGACACACCTTGGCCTGGAGCTCCGATCTTTGCCGTCTCCACTCGCTGACTTTTCTCACCCTGCAGGTGACTCTCCACCGACTCCCAAGCAGACGGCTGCCCTGTGTTGGCTTTTCAGTTGCCCCTTTGACCCTCAGAGTATTTCAGACACAAGTTTCCTTCACCCTGATCCCCTGGACCTGCTGGTGGAAGTAGGACCCAGGTGAGTAGGAAGATTGCGGACGGCCTCCATGTCTTATGGGAGGACCTCCTGCTGATGGTTCCTCTTCTCATCTGTAGGTTGAATTTCTCCACTGCGTCTTCCACGAATGCCGCATCCATCTGTCGCTCCATCGGTCTGACCGACATCGACCGCATCGAGTGTTCTAGGCGATATCTGATGAAGGTGAGCCGGGCGCCATGTTTCACACATTTCCTGTTCTGGCGCTGTGATCGGTGGTGATCAATGACGTGCACCCGAGAAGGATCAGTGATCGAGGCGTTGACCTCTCCGACAATCCACGTTTCTTATCCACCAGCCATGGTCCTGCTTGCCCTTCCATTTTCTTGGAGTTGTAGTTGGAAATTTTCTAGTGATCGAATGTCTCCACCAATCAGTTTCAGAAAGCCCCCGAGGAGGGCGAGAAGAAGAAGCTGACGACGTCTCTGTACGATCGGATGACGGAGTGCGTCTACCCTGAGCCCATCAGAAGCTTCGCCATTTCTGTGTCACCGGAGAAGGTTTACGAGGTGGATGTGATCGGAGGAGGACGAGCGGCGCTGGAAGCGGCCAACACGGAGCTAGGTACGTGGCTCTCCTTGTGGATTGTGTTGTATGTTCTACTCCAGTCACATCCAGAGCTGCACTCAACATTCTGCCAGTTGTTGCCTGAATCCCTAAGAGTAGAGCTGTGCCTCATTGATAGCGGTGCACTCTGACACTTTGCATTATGGAAGTTGTAGTGCTCTTCAGCATGATGCTCTTGCACTGAGCTGGACAATAATGCTACCTATCGAACATGATCCATACTGTTAAAGGAGATCTGAGCGGCTGCCTGAGAGCCAACTGCAAGTCAGCAGATTTAATGAGCTTTAGACGTAACTGGAGCATAAATGGCGCCGGGTCTGTTATCGGCCTCAGTCCTGGCCCGTCTCCTCGCCATCCTCCCATTATCATTCACAGGTCTGGCGTTTGACTCCTGGGATCTGGATTATTACACGTCTCTCTTCCAGCGCGTGGGTCGCAACCCGAGCAGCGTGGAGTGCTTCGATCTGGCGCAGTCTAACAGGTCCATGTCTTGGACGTTCGCTGTGACTCATCTAGAAGGTCTTCGGACTATCGCTGATCCTTTCCTCCATCTTGTAGTGAGCACAGCCGTCATTGGTTTTTCAAGGGGAAGCTCCTAGTGGACGGAGCGGAGAGGCCGCACTCGCTGTTCAATCTGATCATGAAGACCCAGGACACCAGCAACCAGAATAATGTCATCAAGTTCTGTGATAACAGCAGGTAAGAGGTGGCTTCACAGAAGGACGACAAGGACTATGGGTGGTGACCAGTGACCATGATGATGGAAATGTATGATGCGGTTTGATGATGACATTGATGGATGATGACAATGACTAGATGGTGATGGTTAACAGTGATGGGTGAAGGTTGACGAGGAGGATTGAGAATAATTAATTTGACTAACGCTGACGTCCTCCCAATGTCTCCACCTGTCTAGTGCAATCCAGGGGAAACCGGTGTCGAGCCTGGTCCCCATCGATCCTTCACGTCCTGGCCCCTACCAACAGAAGACCTCCACCCGTCACCTCATCTTCACTGCCGAAACCCATAACTTTCCTACAGGTGAGCGTAGAGCTCGTTGTTTCCTGGTGTTCCCATGGCTGATCCTTCTTATACCATTGTTCTTTCTTCTATAGGTGTTGCTCCATTTAGTGGTGCGACTACAGGCACGGGGGGTCGTATTCGGGATGTACAGAGCACCGGGAAGGGGGCTCACGTAATCGCCGGCACTGCTGGATACTGCTTTGGGAACCTGCACATTCCCGGTAAGTGAATCGTGCAGGACTGGTGTCTTCTGCCCGGTAAGATCTCGTTCTTCGGGTTATTGACTTTACGGCTCCTTCTGTCCAGTAAGCTTGTGTTCTTTTGCTCTCAGGATACTCTATGCCTTGGGAGGACGCCTCATATCAATATCCGGTCCAGTTTGCCCGACCCCTAGAGGTGGCCATCGAAGCCAGTAATGGAGCCTCAGACTATGGCAATAAGTTTGGAGAGCCGGTGCTGGCAGGTGAGGTCACCCACTCCCAAGCTTCGATGACTTTCCGCCATTGGAATGGGTCGTCTAATCTGAGACACTTAGGATTATTCTGCGCTTCTCGCCATCGATTCTAGTCCTCTCATTATGGTAACAGGATTCGCTCGCTCTTTCGGCCTCCGTCTGCCCTCCGGGGAGAGAAGAGAGTGGGTAAAGCCGATCATGTTCAGTGGAGGGATCGGTTCTATGGAAGATGTTCATCGGACCAAAGAGGCTCCAGAACCAGGTAAAGGCTCCTCCACGACGAATGGATGTCTATCCTAGAGTTGTCGTGTCTTTCTGGTTTGGTGGTCAAATGTGTGGACCTCACTTCCTCTCCTCACAACACCTTTCTTCCCACTCAGGCATGCATGTTGTGAAGATTGGGGGCCCCGTCTATAGGATTGGGGTAGGCGGCGGGGCCGCATCTTCCATTCAAGTAAGTAATGATTCTAAAATGTATCATATGCATTACAGACATTGTATCAGATGGATACTTAGTTCTTGGGGGGGGGGGGTGATCAGGTTCAGGGGGACAACGCCAGTGAACTGGACTTTGGGGCAGTGCAGCGAGGGGACGCGGAAATGGAGCAGAAGATGAACCGAGCTGTCCGCGCCTGTGTGGAGCGAGGCAAGCGGAATCCAATCTGTAGCATTCACGACCAGGGGGCCGGTGGGAACGGTGAGAGATGGACAACTGCGTTGTCACTTCTGCCCCCTGTGAATCCTTCTCTGGTTTCTTCCTCTGTCTTGACTTGTAGACTTCTCATCTTTGCAGGAAATGTCCTAAAGGAGCTGAGTGAGCCACAAGGGGCCATCATCTACACCAAGAACTTTCAGGTAGGAGACCTGTGGATCTTCTGGGGGCAGGATCTCGTGGATCAGTAACTTCGCTGATTATCTGTCTTCTCCAGTTAGGAGATCCCACTCTGAGTGTCCTGGAGATTTGGGGGGCCGAGTACCAGGAATCTAACGCTTTGCTCATCCGTCCAGAGGATGCAGAATTCCTGCAGTCCGTGTGTCGTAGGGAGAGGTCTCCGGTGGACTTTGTGGGTAGAATCACAGGAGATGGCCGGGTGAGAACCTACAGCCCCTCGAGTCAAGGATGGAGCTCGATTATATGCAGAGTCGGATAATATCCCCCTAAATTAGACCAGACCTGTGTCATCCTCATGTGCAAGGCTTCTGATTTCTTGATCTTGAGGTCACCTTTGATGAGATCTATATTCTCCTGTATAGATCGTCTTGGTAAATGGGAGCGAGAACGATCCTGTCCCGGATCGCAGTGATCGTAACTGCGTCCCGGTGGACCTGGAGCTGGAGTGGGTCCTGGGGAAGATGCCTCAGAAGGTAGAGGGCCTAATTTGTGTTTGGTTCCTCCAGACATGGTGACTTTGCTGTGCCGGCTCTGATCTTTTATTTCTCCTCTATAGGAGTTTGAGTTGAGTCGCGTTACCCCCACACTTCTACCACTGACCCTCCCTGAAAACCTGAGCGTCCAGCACGCCCTGGAGCGCGTCCTGAAGCTGCCGTCTGTTGCCAGCAAACGATACCTGACCAACAAGGTGGATTTCATGTCCATGCTGGGACTTGTGGTGACTTCATAGCTATCCACAGTGACCTGGAAATTGTCATCTATCTGCAGGTGGATCGCTCGGTCACCGGTCTTGTGGCCCAGCAGCAATGTGTGGGGCCACTTCACACCCCTTTGGCAGATGTAGCTGTGATCTCGCTGTCCTACACGGACACTGTAGGTGGCGCCACAGCAATTGGGGAGCAGCCAATTAAAGGTCTCCTGGACCCGGCGGCAGGGGCCCGCATGGCGGTGGGCGAGGCTCTTACAAATCTGGTGTTTGCCCTAGTGACGGACCTAAAGGTAATTTTCCTGTGAAGTTCAGGGGATTCTGTGGTGTCATCGGTGCCGGACGTACACCGCTTTGTGTGGAGGTCTACCCTTTGTCTCCATTGAAGGGGCACCTCGACCGTTGACCCCTGTGGTCGTGCCCGTTTGCCCATTCTCTCGAGATGTTCATTGTCGGCTGCCCCTCCGTACAGTCGCTCATCTTTTATTATTTTTGCAGGATGTGAAGTGTAGTGGTAACTGGATGTGGGCGGCCAAACTCCCGGGAGAAGGTGCCGCGCTGTACGATGCGTGTGTGGCCATGTGTGATGTCATGGAGCAGGTCGGGATCGCGGTGGATGGAGGAAAAGACTCGCTCAGCATGGCCGCCAGAGTGGGATCAGAGACTGTGAAGGCTCCAGGTGACCGATGACCCTGTGTCCTCTCAAGGGTCCTGTCTCCATCCTCCCGGTCTCATACTGTCTGTGCTCTCCAGGGTCTCTGGTCATCTCTGTGTATGCCGTGTGCCCCGATATCTCTGCCACCGTCACACCAGACCTGAAGAACCCTGGGCAGAAGGGTAAGTGCCCCCTCTGGAGTCTGGCACCATGGGGCTACATACAGCAGAGGACCAGGAATAATTCTGGCCTCTTCTGTCTGCACCCCAGGCGTCCTCCTCTACGTCCCCGTGAATCCCGGGAAGCATCGTCTGGGTGGCAGCGCCCTGGCTCAGTGCTACTTACAGCTGGGAGAGCACACGCCTGACCTGGACGACCCCCAGACCTTGGTCTCCTGCTTCAAGGTCACACAAGATCTCATCAAAGGTAAGACCATTCACATCCGGAGCTGCGCTCTCCATTCTGCTGATTTGCTGCTGGCTCTCAGGTTGCCGAAGGCGCAGGGGTTTTATTACTTGGTGAGCTAAATAGATAACAAGCCTTTCGGTGTGATGTAGTGAGCGTTGTCATCCAGGTCACGGTGCGAAGGTCAGCAGCTGAAGATGAGCTACTCACGACTGCTGCACTCTGCATAGGCAGCCATGTAGATATCCAGGGCTGCACTGCGCTCTTCTACTGCTCCAGATATCTTCACTCATTTTTTCTTATAAAGTTGACTCTTTGTAAGTTTTCACATATTTCTCCTAACTCTGAGGGCCAGGGCTACAGTTAGGGGCAGAGTGAGCTTTAGGGATAGGGTGAGGTTTTGGGCTGGAGTTATAAAATTGTTCCATAAAAAGTCTGTAACAATGTATCAACTCATTTATGACACTTTATATGTAACAACCGTGGATTGCAGCAGTATCAGAACTACATGACTTCTCCCGGGCGCCGCCAGCGCACACTGAACCCCTGCTCCCTACATCTCCCACATTACACAGCCGCAGAACCTGAGCGCACACTGAACCACTGCTCCCTACATCTCCCACATTACACAGCCGCAGAACCTGAGCGCACACTGAACCACTGCTCCCTACATCTCCCACATTACACAGCCGCAGAACCTGAGCGCACACTGAACCACTGCTCCCTACATCTCCCACATTACACAGCCGCAGAACCTGGGCGCACACTGAACCACTGCTCCCTACATCTCCCACATTACACAGCCGCAGAACCTGAGCGCACACTGAACCACTGCTCCCTACATCTCCCACATTACACAGCCGCAGAACCTGAGCGCACACTGAATCACTGCTCCCTACATCTGCCACATTACACAGCCGCAGAACCTGAGCGCACACTGAACCAATGCTCCCTACATCTCCCACATTACACAGCCGCAGAACCTGAGCGCACACTGAACCACTGCACCCTACATCTCCCACATTACACAGCCGCAGAACCTGAGCGCATACTGAACCACTGCCACTACATCTCCCACATTACACAGCCGCAGAACCTGAGCGCACACTGAACCACTGCTCCCTACATCTCCCACATTACACAGCCGCAGAACCTGAGCGCATACTGATCCACTATTCCCTACATCTCCCACATTACACAGCCGCAGAACCTGAGCGCACACTGAACCACTGCTCCCTACATCTCTCACATTACACAGCCGCAGAACCTGAGCGCATACTGAACCACTGCCCCCTACATCTCCCACATTACACAGCCGCAGAACCTGAGCGCACACTGAACCACTGCTCCCTACATCTCCCACATTACACAGCCGCAGAACCTGAGCGCACACTGAACCACTGCTCCCTACATCTCCCACATTACACAGCCGCAGAACCTGAGCGCACACTGAACCACTGCACCCTACATCTCCCACATTACACAGCCGCAGAACCTGAGCGCCCACTGCACCGTACATCTCCCACATTACACAGCCGCAGAACCTGAGCGCACACTGAACCACTGCTTCCTACATCTCCCACATTACACAGCCGCAGAACCTGGGCGAGCACTGAACCTGCAGGACGTCTGATGGTCTCGGTGCCTTATCTGTGTTTCAGTACTTTGCACTTTATTTTAACCCTTCCTCTGCCTCCTCTGATCCGCAGAGCGTGCGCTGAGCGCAGGGCATGACGTGAGTGATGGCGGCCTCATTACTTGCCTCCTGGAGATGGCGTTTGCTGGTAACTGCGGGCTGGATGTGGAGTTCTCCTCCCCCGACGTCAGCGGTGAGTCTCTGCGCAGCTTCTCTCCGGTGACGGTCGGCGTCTGGGCGTCTTCACGTCTCCTTCCTCTTCCTCAGCGCTGGACCTGCTCTTCTCCGAGGAGCTGGGGATTGTTCTGGAGGTCTCAGAGGCGGCACAGGAGCGAGTCATGCGGCAGTACCGAGCCGCGGGGCTGCAGTGCGTGAAACTAGGACGGACGCAGGGAAGGGGCCCGAGCTCCACGGTATGTCCCATCATGGGGAACATTCCCTTTATTTAAAGGGCCATGAACCCTGAATTTATAAAAGGTACAGGACGTGCGCTGGAGACGTCCGTGCTCACCCAGTTGAAGCACCGTGTCCTCTGTGCTGCTGTTTATGGATTTGCATTCATTTGCATTTCTCTTTCCATTGGCCCCGCCTCTTAAAGGAGACCTCCCTTTTTTTTTAATTTCTAGGTCAGAGTCCGTGTGAATGGGGAGGAGGTCCTGTGCGATGACGTGGGGACGCTGCGGGCGCGGTGGGAGGAGACAAGTTTCCAGTTGGAGCGATTGCAGGCCAGCCCCACTTGTGTGACCCAGGAGGAGGCGGGGCTCCTTAAGAGGGAGGGGCCAAACTACCAGCTGACGTTCGATCCATCACACAAGCCGGCTCTGATAGGTGCAGTAATGATGGATGGTGGTGGATATACGGGAGGGTGCCGGGTGACTGTATAACTGGGCACTTATCTCACAGGCTCCGCTCAGCCGCGTGTCGCTGTTGTACGGGAAGAGGGCAGTAATGGCGACAGAGAGATGGCGGCCGCGCTGCTGATGGCCGGGTTTGAGGTAACACATTGTGCTGTACGTCCATAATATGACATGTCCTATAACATTACTGCAGGCTCATCAGGAGTAACCGCTCTGCTGACGTCCTGCCGACGCTCAGGATCTTCTCCACTGTACTGTCAGTAATGGAGGGGGAGGGGACAGCGACAACTACTCCCATCACTCTGTCCTCCTCCTCCATAGGTCTGGGACGTCACCATGGAAGATCTTCTGTCCGGAGGAGCAACGCTGCATATGTTTAGGGGTCTGATATTTGTTGGAGGATTCAGCTATGCAGATGTTCTAGGGTCCGCGAAAGGCAAGTGACCACCGGGATGTAAAAACCTACACAGTAAGAATAATACTAATATAATACTGCCCCCTATAGACTGGAGCTAAAATTGTGTATAAGGGCAGTATTATAGTAGTTATATTCTTGTACATAGGGGAAGTATTATAGTAGTTATATTCTTGTACATAGGGGAAGTATTATAGTAGTTATATTCGTGTATATAGGGGCAGTATTATAGTAGTTATATTCTTGTACATAGGAGTAGTATTATAGTAGTTATATTCTTGTACATAGGGGCAGTATTATAGTAGTTATATTCTTGTACATAGGGGAAGTATTATAGTAGTTATATTTTTGTACATAGGAGCAGTATTATAGTAGTTATATTATTGTACATAGGGGCAGTATTATAGTAGTTATATTCTTGTATATAGGAGCAGTATTATAGTAGTTATATTATTGTACATAGGGGCAGTATTATAGTAGTTATATTCTTGTACATAGGAGTAGTATTATAGTAGTTATATTCTTGTACATAGGGGCAGTATTATAGTAGTTATATTCTTGTACATAGGGGAAGTATTATAGTAGTTATATTCTTGTACATAGGGGAAGTATTATAGTAGTTATATTCGTGTATATAGGGGCAGTATTATAGTAGTTATATTCTTGTACATAGGAGCAGTATTATAGTAGTTATATCCTTGTACATAGGAGCAGTATTATAGTAGTTATATTCTTGTACTTAGCAGCAGTATTATAGTAGTTATATTCTTGTACATAGGGGCAGTATTATAGTAGTTATATTCTTGTACATAGGGGAAGTATTATAGTAGTTATATTCTTGTACATAGAGGCAGTATTATAGTAGTTATATTCTTGTATATAGGAGCAGTATTATAGTAGTTATATTCTTGTATATAGGAGCAGTATTATAGTAGTTATATTCTTGTACATAGTGGCAGTATTATAGTAGTTATATTCTTGTACATAGGGGCAGTATTTATAGTAGTTATATTCTTGTACATAGGGGCAGTATTATAGTAGTTATATTCTTGTACATAGGAGCAGTATTATAGTAGTTATATTCTTGTACATAGGGGCAGTATTATAGTACTTATATTCTTGTACATAGGAGCAGTATTATAGTAGGTATATTCTTGTATATAGGGGCAGTATTATAGTAGTTATATTCTTGTATATAGGGGCAGTATTATAGTAGTTATATTCTTGTATATACGAGCAGTATTATAGTAGTTATATTCTTGTACATAGGGGCAGTATTATAGTAGTTATATTCTTGTACATAGGGGCAGTATTATAGTAGTTATATTCTTGTACATAGGAGCAGTATTATAGTAGTTATATTCTTGTACATAGGGGCAGTATTATAGTAGTTATATTCTTGTACATAGGGGCAGTATTATAGTAGTTATATTCTTGTATATAGGAGCAGTTTTATAGTAGTTATATTCTTGTACATAGGGGCAGTATTATAGTAGTTATATTCTTGTATATAGGAGCAGTATTATAGTAGTTATATTATTGTACATAGGGGCAGTATTATAGTTATATTCTTGTATATAGGGGCAGTATTATAGTAGTTATATTCTTGTACATAGGGGCAGTATTATAGTAGTTATATTCTTGTACATATGAGCAGTTTTATAGTAGTTATATTCTTGTACATAGGAGCAGTATTATAGTAGTTATATTCTTGTACATAGGAGCAGTATTATAGTAGTTATATTTTTGTACATAGGGGCAGTATTATAGTAGTTATATTCTTGTACATAGGGGCAGTATTATAGTAGTTATATTCTTGTACATATGAGCAGTATTATAGTAGTTATATTCTTGTACATAGGGGCAGTATTATAGTAGTTATATTCTTGTACATAGGAGCAGTATTATAGTAGTTATATTCTTGTACATAGGAGCAGTATTATAGTAGTTATATTCGTGTACATAGGAGCAGTATTATAGTAGATATATTCTTGTACATAGGAGCAGTATTATAGTAGTTATATTCTTGTACATAGGAGCAGTTTTATAGTAGTTATATTCTTGTACATAGGAGCAGTATTATAGTAGTTATATTCTTGTACATAGGAGCAGTATTATAGTAGTTATATTCTTGTACATAGGAGCAGTATTATAGTAGATATATTCTTGTACATAGGAGCAGTATTATAGTAGTTGTATTCTTGTACATAGGGGCAGTATTATAGTAGTTATATTCTTGTACATATGAGCAGTATTATAGTAGTTATATTCTTGTACATAGGAGCAGTATTATAGTAGTTATATTCTTGTACATAGGAGCAGTATTATAGTAGTTATATTCTTGTACATAGGGGCAGTATTATAGTATATTCTTGTACATAGGGGCAGTATTATAGTAGTTATATTCTTGTACATAGGGGCAGTATTATAGTAGTTATATTCTTGTACATAGGGGCAGTTTTATAGTAGTTATATTCTTGTACATAGGAGCAGTATTATAGTAGTTATATTCTTGTACATATGAGCAGTATTATAGTAGTTATATTCTTGTACATAGGGGCAGTATTATAGTAGTTATATTCTTGTACATAGGAGCAGTATTATAGTAGTTATATTCTTGTACATAGGAGCAGTTTTATAGTAGTTATATTCTTGTACATAGGAGCAGTATTATAGTAGTTATATTCTTGTACATATGAGCAGTATTATAGTAGTTATATTCTTGTACATAGGAGCAGTATTATAGTAGTTATATTCTTGTACATAGGGGCAGTTTTATAGTAGTTATATTCTTGTACATATGAGCAGTTTTATAGTAGTTATATTCTTGTACATAGGAGCAGTATTATAGTAGTTATATTCTTGTACATAGGAGCAGTATTATAGTAGTTATATTCTTGTACATAGGAGCAGTATTATAGTAGATATATTCTTGTACATAGGAGCAGTATTATAGTAGTTATATTCTTGTACATAGGAGCAGTATTATAGTAGTTATATTCTTGTACATATGAGCAGTATTATAGTAGTTATATTCTTGTACATATGAGCAGTATTATAGTAGTTATATTCTTGTACATAGGAGCAGTATTATAGTAGTTATATTCTTGTACATGGGGGCAGTATTATAGTATATTCTTGTACATAGGGGCAGTATTATAGTAGTTATATTCTTGTACATAGGAGCAGTATTATAGTAGTTATATTCTTGTACATAGGGGCAGTATTATAGTATATTCTTGTACATAGGGGCAGTATTATAGTAGTTATATTCTTGTACATAGGAGCAGTATTATAGTAGTTATATTCTTGTATATAGGGTCAGTATTATAGTAGTTATATTCTTGTACATAGGAGCAGTATTATAGTAGTTATATTCTTGTACATAGGGGCAGTATTATAGTAGTTATATTCTTGTACATAGGAGCAGTATTATAGTAGTTATATTCTTGTATATAGGGGCAGTATTATAGTAGTTATATTCTTGTACTTAGGAGCAGTATTATAGTAGTTATATTCTTGTACATAGGAGCAGTATTATAGTAGTTATATTCTTGTACATAGGAGCAGTATTATAGTAGTTATATTCTTGTACATAGAGGCAGTATTATAGTAGTTATATTCTTGTACATAGGGGGCAGTATTATAGTAGTTATATTCTTGTACATAGGAGCAGTATTATTGTAGTTATATTCTTGCACATAGGAGCAGTATTATAGTAGTTATATTCTTGCACATAGGAGCAGTATTATAGTAGTTATATTCTTGTACATAGGAGCAGTATTATTGTAGTTATATTCTTGCACATAGGAGCAGTATTATAGTAGTTATATTCTTGTACATAGGGGGCAGTATTATAGTAGTTATATTCTTGTACATAGGAGCAGTATTATAGTAGTTATATTCTTGTACATAGGAGCAGTATTATAGTAGATATATTCTTGCACATAGGAGCAGTATTATAGTAGTTATATTCTTGTACATAGGAGCAGTATTATAGTAGTTATATTCTTGCACATAGGAGCAGTATTATAGTAGTTATATTCTTGTACATAGGGGGCAGTATTATAGTAGTTATATTCTTGTACATAGGAGCAGTATTATAGTAGTTATATTCTTGTACATAGGGGCAGTAGTATAGTAGTTATATTCTTGTACATAGGGGCAGTATTATAGTAGTTATATTCTTGTACATAGGGGCAGTATTATAGTAGTTATATTCTTGTACATAGGGGCAGTATTATAGTAGTTATATTCTTGTACATAGGAGCAGTATTATAGTAGATATATTGTACATAGGGGGCAGTATTATAGTAGTTATATTCTTGTACATAGGGGCAGTATTATAGTAGTTATATTCTTGTACATAGGAGCAGTATTATAGTAGATATATTCTTGTACATAGGGGCAGTATTATAGTAGATATATTCTTGTACATAGGAGCAGTATTATAGTAGTTATATTCTTGTACATAGGAGCAGTATTATAGTAGTTATATTCTTGTACATAGGGGCAGTATTATAGTAGTTATATTCTTGTACATAGGGGCAGTATTATAGTAGTTATATTCTTGTACATAGGGGGCAGTATTATAGTAGTTATATTCTTGTACATAGGAGCAGTATTATTGTAGTTATATTCTTGTACATAGGAGCAGTATTATAGTCGTTATATTCTTGTACATAGGGGCAGTATTATAGTAGTTATATTCTTGTACATAGGGGGCAGTATTATAGTAGTTATATTCTTGTACATAGGGGCAGTATTATAGTAGTTATATTCTTGTACATAGGAGCAGTATTATAGTAGTTATATTCTTGTACATAGGAGCAGTATTATAGTAGTTATATTCTTGTACATAGGGGCAGTATTATATTATTTATATTCTTGTACATAGGAGCAGTATTATAGTAGTTATATTCTTGTACATAGGAGCAGTATTATAGTAGTTATATTCTTGTATATAGGAGCAGTATTATAGTAGTTATATTCTTGTACATAGGGGCAGTATTATAGTAGTTATATTCTTGTATATAGGAGCAGTATTATAGTAGTTATATTATTGTACATAGGGGCAGTATTATAGTTATATTCTTGTATATAGGGGCAGTATTATAGTAGTTATATTCTTGTACATAGGGGCAGTATTATAGTAGTTATATTCTTGTACATATGAGCAGTTTTATAGTAGTTATATTCTTGTACATAGGAGCAGTATTATAGTAGTTATATTCTTGTACATAGGAGCAGTATTATAGTAGTTATATTTTTGTACATAGGGGCAGTATTATAGTAGTTATATTCTTGTACATAGGGGCAGTATTATAGTAGTTATATTCTTGTACATATGAGCAGTATTATAGTAGTTATATTCTTGTACATAGGGGCAGTATTATAGTAGTTATATTCTTGTACATAGGAGCAGTATTATAGTAGTTATATTCTTGTACATAGGAGCAGTATTATAGTAGTTATATTCTTGTACATAGGAGCAGTATTATAGTAGATATATTCTTGTACATAGGAGCAGTATTATAGTAGTTATATTCTTGTACATAGGAGCAGTTTTATAGTAGTTATATTCTTGTACATAGGAGCAGTATTATAGTAGTTATATTCTTGTACATAGGAGCAGTATTATAGTAGTTATATTCTTGTACATAGGAGCAGTATTATAGTAGATATATTCTTGTACATAGGAGCAGTATTATAGTAGTTGTATTCTTGTACATAGGGGCAGTATTATAGTAGTTATATTCTTGTACATATGAGCAGTATTATAGTAGTTATATTCTTGTACATAGGAGCAGTATTATAGTAGTTATATTCTTGTACATAGGAGCAGTATTATAGTAGTTATATTCTTGTACATAGGGGCAGTATTATAGTATATTCTTGTACATAGGGGCAGTATTATAGTAGTTATATTCTTGTACATAGGGGCAGTATTATAGTAGTTATATTCTTGTACATAGGGGCAGTTTTATAGTAGTTATATTCTTGTACATAGGAGCAGTATTATAGTAGTTATATTCTTGTACATAGGGGCAGTATTATAGTAGTTATATTCTTGTACATAGGAGCAGTATTATAGTAGTTATATTCTTGTACATAGGAGCAGTTTTATAGTAGTTATATTCTTGTACATAGGAGCAGTATTATAGTAGTTATATTCTTGTACATATGAGCAGTATTATAGTAGTTATATTCTTGTACATAGGAGCAGTATTATAGTAGTTATATTCTTGTACATAGGGGCAGTTTTATAGTAGTTATATTCTTGTACATATGAGCAGTTTTATAGTAGTTATATTCTTGTACATAGGAGCAGTATTATAGTAGTTATATTCTTGTACATAGGAGCAGTATTATAGTAGTTATATTCTTGTACATAGGAGCAGTATTATAGTAGATATATTCTTGTACATAGGAGCAGTATTATAGTAGTTATATTCTTGTACATAGGAGCAGTATTATAGTAGTTATATTCTTGTACATATGAGCAGTATTATAGTAGTTATATTCTTGTACATATGAGCAGTATTATAGTAGTTATATTCTTGTACATAGGAGCAGTATTATAGTAGTTATATTCTTGTACATGGGGGCAGTATTATAGTATATTCTTGTACATAGGGGCAGTATTATAGTAGTTATATTCTTGTACATAGGAGCAGTATTATAGTAGTTATATTCTTGTACATAGGGGCAGTATTATAGTATATTCTTGTACATAGGGGCAGTATTATAGTAGTTATATTCTTGTACATAGGAGCAGTATTATAGTAGTTATATTCTTGTATATAGGGTCAGTATTATAGTAGTTATATTCTTGTACATAGGAGCAGTATTATAGTAGTTATATTCTTGTATATAGGGGCAGTATTATAGTAGTTATATTCTTGTACTTAGGAGCAGTATTATAGTAGTTATATTCTTGTACATAGGAGCAGTATTATAGTAGTTATATTCTTGTACATAGGAGCAGTATTATAGTAGTTATATTCTTGTACATAGAGGCAGTATTATAGTAGTTATATTCTTGTACATAGGGGGCAGTATTATAGTAGTTATATTCTTGTACATAGGAGCAGTATTATTGTAGTTATATTCTTGCACATAGGAGCAGTATTATAGTAGTTATATTCTTGCACATAGGAGCAGTATTATAGTAGTTATATTCTTGTACATAGGAGCAGTATTATTGTAGTTATATTCTTGCACATAGGAGCAGTATTATAGTAGTTATATTCTTGTACATAGGGGGCAGTATTATAGTAGTTATATTCTTGTACATAGGAGCAGTATTATAGTAGTTATATTCTTGTACATAGGAGCAGTATTATAGTAGATATATTCTTGCACATAGGAGCAGTATTATAGTAGTTATATTCTTGTACATAGGAGCAGTATTATAGTAGTTATATTCTTGCACATAGGAGCAGTATTATAGTAGTTATATTCTTGTACATAGGGGGCAGTATTATAGTAGTTATATTCTTGTACATAGGAGCAGTATTATAGTAGTTATATTCTTGTACATAGGGGCAGTAGTATAGTAGTTATATTCTTGTACATAGGGGCAGTATTATAGTAGTTATATTCTTGTACATAGGGGCAGTATTATAGTAGTTATATTCTTGTACATAGGGGCAGTATTATAGTAGTTATATTCTTGTACATAGGAGCAGTATTATAGTAGATATATTGTACATAGGGGGCAGTATTATAGTAGTTATATTCTTGTACATAGGGGCAGTATTATAGTAGTTATATTCTTGTACATAGGAGCAGTATTATAGTAGATATATTCTTGTACATAGGGGCAGTATTATAGTAGATATATTCTTGTACATAGGAGCAGTATTATAGTAGTTATATTCTTGTACATAGGAGCAGTATTATAGTAGTTATATTCTTGTACATAGGGGCAGTATTATAGTAGTTATATTCTTGTACATAGGGGCAGTATTATAGTAGTTATATTCTTGTACATAGGGGGCAGTATTATAGTAGTTATATTCTTGTACATAGGAGCAGTATTATTGTAGTTATATTCTTGTACATAGGAGCAGTATTATAGTCGTTATATTCTTGTACATAGGGGCAGTATTATAGTAGTTATATTCTTGTACATAGGGAGCAGTATTATAGTAGTTATATTCTTGTACATAGGGGCAGTATTATAGTAGTTATATTCTTGTACATAGGAGCAGTATTATAGTAGTTATATTCTTGTACATAGGAGCAGTATTATAGTAGTTATATTCTTGTACATAGGAGCAGTATTATATTATTTATATTCTTGTACATAGGAGCAGTATTATAGTAGTTATATTCTTGTACATAGGAGCAGTATTATAGTAGTTATATTCTTGTACATAGGAGCAGTATTATAGTAGTTATATTCTTGCACATAGGAGCAGTATTATAGTAGTTATATTCTTGTACATAGGAGCAGTATTATTGTAGTTATATTCTTGCACATAGGAGCAGTATTATAGTAGTTATATTCTTGTACATAGGGGGCAGTATTATAGTAGTTATATTCTTGTACATAGGAGCAGTATTATAGTAGTTATATTCTTGTACATAGGGGCAGTAGTATAGTAGTTATATTCTTGTACATAGGAGCAGTATTATAGTAGTTATATTCTTGCACATAGGAGCAGTATTATAGTAGTTATATTCTTGTACATAGGAGCAGTATTATAGTAGTTATATTCTTGCACATAGGAGCAGTATTATAGTAGTTATATTCTTGCACATAGGAGCAGTATTATAGTAGTTATATTCTTGTACATAGGGGCAGTATTATAGTAGTTATATTCTTGTACATAGGAGCAGTATTATAGTAGTTATATTCTTGTACATAGGGGCAGTATTATAGTAGTTATATTCTTGTACATAGGAGCAGTATTATTGTAGTTATATTCTTGCACATAGGAGCAGTATTATAGTAGTTATATTCTTGTACATAGGGGGCAGTATTATAGTAGTTATATTCTTGTACATAGGGGCAGTAGTATAGTAGTTATATTCTTGTACATAGGGGCAGTATTATAGTAGTTATATTCTTGTACATAGGGGCAGTATTATAGTAGTTATATTCTTGTACATAGGGGCAGTATTATAGTAGTTATATTCTTGTACATAGGAGCAGTATTATAGTAGATATATTGTACATAGGGGGCAGTATTATAGTAGTTATATTCTTGTACATAGGGGGCAGTATTATAGTAGTTATATTCTTGTACATAGGAGCAGTATTATAGTAGTTATATTCTTGTACATAGGAGCAGTATTATAGTAGTTATATTCTTGTACATAGGGGCAGTATTATAGTAGTTATATTCTTGTACATAGGGGCAGTATTATAGTAGTTATATTCTTGTACATAGGGGGCAGTATTATAGTAGTTATATTCTTGTACATAGGAGCAGTATTATTGTAGTTATATTCTTGTACATAGGAGCAGTATTATAGTCGTTATATTCTTGTACATAGGGGCAGTATTATAGTAGTTATATTCTTGTACATAGGGGGCAGTATTATAGTAGTTATATTCTTGTACATAGGGGCAGTATTATAGTAGTTATATTCTTGTACATAGGAGCAGTATTATAGTAGTTATATTCTTGTACATAGGAGCAGTATTATAGTAGTTATATTCTTGTACATAGGGGCAGTATTATATTATTTATATTCTTGTACATAGGGGCAGTATTATAGTAGTTATATTCTTGTACATAGGAGCAGTATTATAGTAGTTATATTCTTGTACATAGGAGCAGTATTATAGTAGTTATATTCTTGTACATAGGGGCAGTATTATATTATTTATATTCTTGTACATAGGAGCAGTATTATAGTAGTTATATTCTTGTACATAGGAGCAGTATTATAGTAGTTATATTCTTGTACATAGGGGCAGTATTATATTATTTATATTCTTGTACATAGGAGCAGTATTATAGTAGTTATATTCTTGTACATAGGGGGCAGTATTATAGTAGTTATATTCTTGTACATAGGGGCAGTATTATAGTAGTTATATTCTTGTACATAGGAGCAGTATTATAGTAGTTATATTCTTGTACATAGGAGCAGTATTATAGTAGTTATATTCTTGTACATAGGGGCAGTATTATATTATTTATATTCTTGTACATAGGAGCAGTATTATAGTAGTTATATTCTTGTACATAGGAGCAGTATTATAGTAGTTATATTCTTGTACATAGGAGCAGTATTATAGTAGTTATATTCTTGTACATAGGAGCAGTATTATAGTAGTTATATTCTTGTATATAGGGGCAGTATTATAGTAGTTATATTCTTGTACATAGGGGCAGTAGTATAGTAGTTATATTCTTGTACATAGGAGCAGTATTATAGTAGTTATATTCTTGTACATAGGAGCAGTATTATAGTAGTTATATTCTTGTACATAGGGGCAGTAGTATAGTAGTTATATTCTTGTACATAGGGGCAGTATTATAGTAGTTATATTCTTGTACATAGGAGCAGTATTATAGTAGTTATATTCTTGTACATAGGAGCAGTATTATAGTAGTTATATTCTTGTACATAGGGGCAGTATTATAGTAGTTATATTCTTGTACATAGGAGCAGTATTATAGTAGTTATATTCTTGCACATAGGAGCAGTATTATAGTAGTTATATTCTTGTACATAGGAGCAGTATTATAGTAGTTATATTCTTGTACATAGCGGCAGTATTACTTATATTCTGGTATTTCTTATGTCACCGTTTTTCTCTCTGCTGTAGGTTGGGCGGCCTCGGTCATGTATAACTCTGGTGTCCGGGATCAGTTTGATGCTTTCCGCTGTCGCTCTGACACTTTCAGCCTCGGTATCTGTAATGGCTGCCAGCTGTTGGCGCTGCTGGGTTGGGTAGGAGCGGAGGGCCCGGTTCGTACAGGTGAGAGACCCGCACATTTGTGTTTTGGGGGTTTTTTGTATGTTGTTCTTCTCTCCTCACTTCTTGTCCTTCTGGCAGGGGAGCGTCCCACACAGGGGGTCCTGCTGAGCCACAACCTGTCCGGAAGGTTTGAGTCTCGCTTTGTGACTGTTAAGATTGAGGAAAGTCCCAGTGTCCTGCTGCAGGGGATGGCGGGGTCATCGCTCGGGGTGTGGGTGGCACATGGAGAAGGTAAGTGTCTCCAGGTGACTTCTGACCTTCGTACAGGAGAAGTCTGTAAAGAACGGTTCTTCCGGGAACGGTTCTGCCGGTTGTCGGGGTTGAGCATTGGTTGTCACCCGGTTTGACCATTCACCTCCGTCCTCCAGGTCTCATGAGATTCCGGTCTGAGAAGGTTCGCGAACACTTGACCGCTCATCGTTTGGCTCCTCTGCGCTACGTGAATGACCAGAATGTCGCCACGGAGGAGTACCCCATGAATCCTAATGGCTCCCCGCTCGGGATCGCCGGCCTCTGCTCCGAGGATGGACGCCACCTGGCGATGATGCCCCACCCTGAGCGCTGCGTCCTGAAGTGGCAGTGGCCCTGGATGCCAGAGGACTGGAGGACCACAATGGACGCATCGCCCTGGATGCGCCTCTTCCACAACGGTTACAGCTGGTGCCTGAAGAGCGCGATGGAGGACTGACGAGGAGGACAAGTGCGATCCGCAGCTCGGGAAGGAAGCGTCGACATAGCAGAGATCTCTGATGGAACGTTTATTGCTTATATTAAGCCTTATCTGCATGTGAACGGAGAATAAATGTCAAAGCCACAACACCATACCTACAGGTGTTCCTCTGTCATGGAATATACCCCAGAGCTGCACTCACTATTCTGCTGGTGCAGTCACTCTGTACATACATTACATTACTGATCCTGAGTTACATCCTGTATTATACCCCAGAGCTGCACTCACTATTCTGCTGGTGCAGTCACTGTGTACATACATTACATTACTGATCCTGAGTTACATCCTGTATTATACTCCAGAGCTGCACTCACTATTCTGCTGGTGCAGTCACTGTGTACATACATTACATTACTGATCCTGAGTTACCTCCTGTATTATACCCCAGAGCTGCACTCACTATTCTGCTGGTGCAGTCACTATGTACATACATTACTGATTCTGAGTTACATCCTGTATTATACTCCAGAGCTGCACTCACTATTCTGCTGGTGCAGTCACTGTGTACATACATTACATTACTGATCCTGAGTTACATCTTGTATTCTACTCCAGAGCTGCACTCACTATTCTGCTGGTGCAGTCACTGTGTACATACATTACATTACTGATCCTGAGTTACATTCTGTATTATACTCCAGAGCTGCACTCACTATTCTGCTGGTGCAGTCACTGTGTACATACATTACATTACTGATCCTGAGTTATATCCTGTATTATACTCCAGAGCTGCACTCACTATTCTGCTGGTGCAGTCACTGTGTACATACATTATATTACTGATCCTGAGTTACATCCTGTATTATACTCCAGAGCTGCACTCACTATTCTGCTGGTGTAGTCACTGTGTACATACATTACATTACTGATCCTGAGTTACATCCTGTATTATACCCCAGAGCTGCACTCACTATTCTGCTGGTGCAGTCACTGTGTACATACATTACATTACTGATCCTGAGTTACCTCCTGTATTATACCCCAGAGCTGCACTCACTATTCTGCTGGTGCACTCACTGTGTACATACATTACATTACTGATCCTGAGTTATATCCTGTATTATACTCCAGAGCTGCACTCACTATTCTGCTGGTGCAGTCACTGTGTACATACATTACTGATCCTGAGTTACATTCTGTATTATACCCCAGAGCTGCACTCACTATTCTGCTGGTGCAGTCACTGTGTACATACATTACATTACTGATCCTGAGTTACCTCCTGTATTATACCCCAGAGCTGCACTCACTATTCTGCTGGTGCACTCACTGTGTACATACATTACATTACTGATCCTGAGTTACATCTTGTATTCTACTCCAGAGCTGCACTCACTATTCTGCTGGTGCAGTCACTGTGTACATACATTACATTACTGATCCTGAGTTACATTCTGTATTATACTCCAGAGCTGCACTCACTATTCTGCTGGTGTAGTCACTGTGTACATACATTACATTACTGATCCTGAGTTACCTCCTGTATTATACCCCAGAGCTGCACTCACTATTCTGCTGGTGCACTCACTGTGTACATACATTACATTACTGATCCTGAGTTATATCCTGTATTATACTCCAGAGCTGCACTCACTATTCTGCTGGTGCAGTCACTGTGTACATACATTACATTACTGATCCTGAGTTACATTCTGTATTATACCCCAGAGCTGCACTCACTATTCTGCTGGTGCAGTCACTGTGTACATACATTACATTACTGATCCTGAGTTACATCCTGTATTATACTCCAGAGCTGCACTCACTATTCTGCTGGTGCAGTCACTGTGTACATACATTACATTACTGATCCTGAGTTACATCCTGTATTATACTCCAGAGCTGCACTCACTATTCTGCTGGTGCAGTCACTGTGTATATACATTACATTACTGATCCTGAGTTGCCTCCTGTATTATACCCCAGAGCTGCACTCACTATTCTGCTGGTGCACTCACTGTGTACATACATTACATTACTGATCCTGAGTTATATCCTGTATTATACTCCAGAGCTGCACTCACTATTCTGCTGGTGCAGTCACTGTGTACATACATTACATTACTGATCCTGAGTTACATTCTGTATTATACCCCAGAGCTGCACTCACTATTCTGCTGGTGCAGTCACTGTGTACATACATTACATTACTGATCCTGAGTTACATCCTGTATTATACTCCAGAGCTGCACTCACTATTCTGCTGGTGCAGTCACTGTGTACATACATTACATTACTGATCCTGAGTTACATCCTGTATTATACCCCAGAGCTGCACTCACTATTCTGCTGGTGCAGTCACTGTGTACATACAGTGTGGTCCCTCCCAACAGCCGGGCCGGGTAGTGTGCGTAGGAATGTGGTCCGTCTTCAGTGGAGGGGCAGTGATGCATGTCCCTCAAGGTCGAAGGTTGTGGAGCTCCTGCTGAGGATGGGCTTCAGTGCGATTGACATCTACGGCTTGATACATCCCTATTCACTTTCTTGATTTGATTTTGGCGAGACACCACCTGAACAGCAAAGTCTCGTCAGCCGGGCTAATTTTTTGCCAACTTATAGTTCGACTAGAAGAGCTCAAGTCCCTCCGGCCGAACAAAGCTGACATCAAAATTAGGTGTGGAATAGGGATGTATCAAGGCATAGATGTCAATCGCACTGAAGCCCATCCTCAGCAGGAGCTCCACAACTTTAGACCTTGGAGGACACGCATCATTGCCCCTCCACTGAAGACGGACCACATTCCTACGCACACTACCCGGCCCGGCTGTTGGGAGGGACCACACTGTATCCCCCCCTCTTTGCTCTCGGAAGGCCCCGAGGCCATGCCTCTCTATCCGGAAGGATAGATCAACCTCTCGACCCTCTACTATTAGTGATCTCTCCCCCTTCCTTAGAGCCTCCAGGAGACGCCGTTGCAACATGCCGTCCCCGGAGACGAGGAGGACGCTCTATTTCCCCCGGAGGTGACAGCAGCATAACTCCTGACAGGCGCTGCCACCACCGGGGGGGCAACCGGACCAGTGACCACATCCACACCAACAGTATCACAATTACCCACCTCCATAACCCCCTCACCCTCCACCAAACTAGCAGCCTCACCACTAGACAAAGAGTTTTCCTCATCCATACCCACCACCACATTCACTCCTGCTGGACCAGTGACAACAGGGGGTGACACTTTGGCCTCCGCATCATCAGGCACCAGGGGCTGAGTCTCCTCCACAGAACTGGAGGTGACCTCACCCCTGGTTTTTTGTGTGCCCTCCGCATCATTAGTTGATATTTTCCGCTGCTTCATGGTTGCTACCAGGCGTCGTTGATCTTTAGCTGCTATGGGGCACCGCTGATCCTTTATGTCAGCATCTTGTTGACCAGCGGCACCAACACAGAACAGGACTTTGGAAGGACCGGAACTCCCAGCCCCGGTAACCCCCTCACACTGCCGCCGCCCCTCAACTAAGTGATCAGCGGCAACAGCATTCAGGGGCACCGAGGCCACCGGAGCTGCCCCCGACACCGGGCCGCTCCCCCCTCCCACTGAGGAGCGGACCACAGTATCGTGGCCTGATCGTATGCCCGCCGCCGGGCCGCCCTCACTGTCCAGCCTTTCGGCTGATGCACCTACTGCTACGTCCCCGCTACTACAAGCAGAGACGGAGCTCTGCGCCTCATTACCGTGCTCTGTAATCTCCCCGCGCCTTTGCACCGGATCCACAGCAGAACCCGGGCTGGGCTGGGCAACGGGGCTTATACAGCGAGCTGACCCTGCAGCCGACTCAGGGGGTACAGGGAGGGGGGCATATACATAGCTTACCACTTCCTGCAGCTTTGGCTTGGTGGTTTTCTTTGCCTTTTTCTTCTGGCCCCCAGGTGCCTCCTCTGGTAAATCATCACCAAGATGGAAGTTCTGAAGGCACACTGGGGACTCCAGCAGCTTGATCTCTGCCATTAGCGCCCCTCCCTGGCCGATGTCACTGTCCTCCCCAGAGCCAGCAGAACTGCGACGAGATGTCATTGTCGCCTGTCCAGCAGGGAGCTCGCTGCACGTGGCCTCTGAGTGGCTAAGAGGGCTGCCAGGTGGAGCTTTCTGCTGGTCATCCTCCTCCTCATCATCATCATCCACCTGGCACTCAGGCTGCAGCCCCATCTGCCTTTGCTCTCTGTTATCAGCCATTTCCCTGAATCGATCTTCATTAATAAGCTTTTCCTTAAACGGTCCACTTTTTTCTCTTATGAAAGCTTTTCTGACTTCAAGCTCATTGATGTCCACTTTCAGTCTCCTTACCTCCGCCTGGAGCTGATTCTTCCTCAGTTTGGAGGAACTTGCAGCTTTGTTGCTTGTGCAGCGCAGCTCCTCCCGGAGTCTCATCAGTCTCTTGCTAGCATCTTCATACTCACGGAGGTGGCTCATGACCCAGGAGGCATAGGTGGTCACAGACTCCTGGGGACCCTGCAGCGCCCAACCCTCCTCAGTGAGGTCGGCCTCACCTCTGTGAGCACTCAGCTTTCCTCCGGAAGGGCCGCCATCTTGCACGCTAGCAGGCTTCTCCTCCATGGAAGCCTTGCGGCTTCTCTGGGTCTCTGCAGACCTGGGGGGAGTAGGAGCCACATTGCTGCGACTCCTGGTGGAGCGTCTCACCCCCGAATCCTCTGATGTGCAGGCTGGTTGCTGGTTCCTTCTGCCCCCCGCCAGCCTGGTCCGGGAAGCAGAAGCCTGGGACTTGGCTCCCTCACTCATCCCAGGAAACCCACTCCCTCCCTGGGTAAGAGAGAGAGCAGGTCCCCAGGTGGAGAGATGGTGGTTCTCTGGAGCTCAGGAGCACACTGCAGGTTCAGCAGCGACCGCACCCACAATTAGCACAATGAGCAGCAGCTGAGCAGAGCTGCACCCACTATCCTGCTGGAGCAGTCACTGTGTACATACATTACATTACTGATACTGATTTACCTCCTGTTTTATACCCCAGAGCTGCACTCACTATTCTGCTGGTGCAGTCACCGTGTACATACATTACATTACTGATCCTGAGCTACATCCTGTATTATACCCCAGAGCTGCACTCACTATTCTGCTGGTGCGGTCACTGTGTACATACATTACATTACTGATCCTGAGTTACATTCTGTATTATACTCCAGAGCTGCACTCACTATTCTGCTGGTGCAGTCATCGTGTACATACATTACATTACTGATCCTGAAGTTACATTCTGTATTATACTCCAGAGCTGCACTCACTATTCTGCTGGTGCAGTCACTGTGTACATACATTACATTACTGATCCTGAGTTACATCCTGTATTATACCCCAGAGCTGCACTCACTATTCTGCTGGTGCAGTCACTGTGCACATACATTACATTACTAATCCTGAGTTACATCCTGTATTATACCCTAGAGCTGCACTCACTCTTCTGCTGGTGCAGTCACTGTGCACATACATTACATTACTGATCCTGAGTTACCTCCTGTATTATACCCCAGAGCTGCACTCACTATTCTGCTGGTGCAGTCACTGTGTACATATGTTACATTACTGATCCTGAGTTACCTCCTGTATTATACCCCAGAGCTGCACTCACTATTCTGCTGGTGCAGTCACTGTGTACATACATTACATTACTGATCCTGAGTTACATCCTGTATTATACTCCAGAGCTGCACTCACTATTCTGCTGGTGCAGTCACTGCGTACATATATTACATTACTGATCCTGAATTACATCCTGTATTATACCCCAGAGCTGCACTCACTATTCTGCTGGTGCAGTCACTGTGTACATACATTACATTACTGATCCTGAGTTACATCCTGTATTATACGCCAGAGCTGCATTCACTATTCTGCTGGTGCAGTCACTGTGTACATACATTACATTACTGATCCTGAGTTACATCCTGTATTATGCTCCAGAGCTGCGCTCACTATTCTGCTGGTGCAGTCACTGTGTACATACATTACATTACTGATTCTGAGTTACATCCTGTATTATGCTCCAGAGCTGCACTCACTATTCTGCTGGTGCTGTCACTGTGTACATACATTACATTACTGATCCTGAGTTACATCCTGTATTATACCCCAGAGCTGCACTCACTATTCTGCTGGTGCAGTCACTGTGTACATACATTACATTACTGATCCTGAGTTACATCCTGTATTATACCCCAGAGCTGCACTCACTATTCTGCTGGTGCAGTCACTGTGTACATACATTACATTACTGATCCTGAGTTACATCCTGTATTATGCTCCAGAGCTGCGCTCACTATTCTGCTGGTGCAGTCACTGTGTACATACATTTCATGACTGATCCTGAGTTACATCCTGTATTATGCTCCAGAGCTGCGCTCACTATTCTGCTGGTGCACTCACTGTGTACATACATTACATTACTGATCCTGAGTTACATCCTGTATTATACCCCAGAGCTGCACTCACTATTCTGCTGGTGCAGTCACTGTGTAAATACATTACATTACTGATCCTGAGTTACCTCCTGTATTATACCCCAGAGCTGCACTCACTATTCTGCTGGTGCAGTCACTGTGTACATACATTACATTACTGATCCTGAGTTACATCCTGTATTATACCCCAGAGCTGCACTCACTATTCTGCTGGTGCAGTCACTGTGTAAATACATTACATTACCGATCCTGAGTTACCTCCTGTCTTATACCCCAGAGCTGCACTCACTATTCTGCTGGTGCAGTTACTGTGTACATACATTACATTACTGATCCTGAGTTACATCCTGTATTATCCTCCAGAGCTGCACTCACTATTCTGCTGGTGCAGTCACTGTGTACATACATTACATTACTGATCCTGAGTTACATCCTGTATTATCCTCCAGAGCTGCACTCACTATTCTGCTGGTGCAGTCACTGTGTACATACATTACATTACTGATCCTGAGTTACATCCTGTATTATCCTCCAGAGCTGCACTCACTATTCTGCTGGTGCAGTCACTGTGTACATACATTACATTACTGATCCTGAGTTACATCCTGTATTATCCTCCAGAGCTGCACTCACTATTCTGCTGGTGCAGTCACTGTGTACATATATTACGTTACTGATCCTGAGTTACCTCCTGTATTATACTCCCAGAGCTGCACTCACTATTCTGCTGGTGCAGTCACTGTGTACATACATTACATTACTGATCCTGAGTTACATCCTGTATTATACCCCAGAGCTTCACTCACTATTCTGCTGGTGCAGTCACTGTGTACATACATTACATTACTGATCCTGAGTTACATCCTGTATTATCCTCCAGAGCTGCACTCACTATTCTGCTGGTGCAGTCACTGTGTACATACATTACTGATCCTGAGTTACCTCCTGTATTATACCCCAGAGCTGCACTCACTATTCTGCTGGTGCAGTCACTGTGTACATACATTACATTACTGATCCTGAGTTACATCCTGTATCATACCCCAGAGCTGCACTCACTATTCTGCTGGTGCAGTCACTGTGTACATACATTACGTTACTGATCCTGAGTTACATCCTGTATTATACTCCAGAGCTGCACTTGCAATTCTGCTGGTGCAGTCACTGTGTACATACATTACATTACTGATCCTGAGTTACATCCTGTATTATACTCCAGAGCTGCACTCACTATTCTGCTGGTGCAGTCACTGTGTACATACATTACATTACTGATCCTGAGTTACATCCTGTATTATACTGCAGAGCTGCACTCACTATTCTGCTGGTGCAGTCACTGTGTACATACATTACATTACTGATCCTGAGTTACATCCTGTATTATACCCCAGAGCTGCACTCACTATTCTGCTGGTGCAGTCACTGTGTACATACATTACATTACTGATCCTGAGTTACATCCTGTATTATACCCCAGAGCTGCACTCACTATTCTGCTGGTACAGTCACTGTGCACATACATTACATTACTGATCCTGAGTTACATCCTGTATTATACTCCAGAGCTGCGCTCACTATTCTACTGGTGCAGTCACTGTGTACATACATTATATTACTGATCCTGAGTTACATCCTGTATTATACTCCAGAGCTGCGCTCACTATTCTGCTGGTGCAGTCACTGTGTACATACATTACATTACTGATCCTGAGTTACATCCTGTATTATGCTCCAGAGCTGCGCTCACTATTCTGCTGGTGCAGTCACTGTGTACATACTTTACTGATCCTGAGTTACATCCTGTATTATACTCCAGAGTTGCGCTCACTATTCTGCTGGTGCAGTCACTGTGCACATACATTACATTACTGATCCTGGGTTACGTCCTGTATTATACCCCAGAGCTGCACTCACTATTCTGCTGGTGCAGTCACTGTGTACATACATTACATTACTGATCCTGGGTTACGTCCTGTATTATACTCCAGAGCTGCACTCACTATTCTGCTGGTGCAGTCACTGTGTACATACATTACATTACTGATCCTGGGTTACGTCCTGTATTATACCCCAGAGCTGCACTCACTATTCTGCTGGTGCAGTCACTGTGTACATACATTACATTACTGATCCTGGGTTACGTCCTGTATTATACTCCAGAGCTGCACTCACTATTCTGCTGGTGCAGTCACTGTGTACATACATTACATTACTGATCCTGAGTTACCTCCTGTATTATACTCCAGAGCTGCACTCACTATTCTGCTGGTGCAGTCACTGTGTACATACATTACATTACTGATCCTGAGTTACATCCTGTATTATACTCCAGAGCTGCACTCACTATTCTGCTGGTGCAGTCACTGTGTACATAGATTACTGATCCTGAGTTACCTCCTGTATTATACTCCAGAGCTGCACTCACTATTCTGCTGGTGCAGTCACTGTGTACATACATTACATTACTGATCCTGAGTTACCTCCTGTATTATACCCCAGAGCTGCACTCACTATTCTGCTGGTGCAGTCACTGTGTACATAGATTACTGATCCTGAGTTACCTCCTGTATTATACCCCAGAGCTGCACTCATTGAGGTGAAATCTCCCAGCACTCCTTGTTTCCTCAGTCTTGTGGTGCATTCTGGGAGCAGTGCTTGTTGCCCCAGGCTCAGTAGGGTAATGTCTGTGTGTCAGGATGTGGCTGAGCTGTATACAGGGTAATCTTGGCCTTATAGTGGGGGAGGGAGTTATTTGCGGTTTCCCGCCCTCTGCTGTGTCAGGGATTACATTGTGAGAGTCCAGGGTGACACTGCTGGGCCCAGAGGGCGAGGAGGAGGCACCGTCGGCGGAGAGGCCTGCACAGGTGAGAGCGGAGGACAACCAAGCCTTGTACTTAGAAAATGTCTGAAACTTCCTGTGGAAATGAATGAAGTCTGTTATTCTCTGTTATCAGCTGCTGTTGTGCTTTATTTTATCCCACGGGATGTGGTGGGGTCCGGATACACAGCGTCAGGCAGCTGCAGTAAAGCAGACATTTATTGTAATGGTAATGATTGTTTGCAGATAATCATACAATCATAACTCAGCACAAGGAATGGTGCGCTCAGCTCCGGACGGACGTGTGGATCTAGGGCTGCGCAGCGCTCGCTCCCTCCTCCTCCTCGGTCTCGCCACACAACAATCTCCATTTACTTCAGAAGATAAACCAGAAGGATTGTCACTCACGGAAATAATATCATGCCGGTGAGCGAACCTCTCCTGGTGTACCGGAGAAGGCTGCGGTCGCCTATAGTATGGAGATTTAAGAGATATGGAAGATGTACACTATGGTTCCAATGTTTAGGGTCGCCCGGACAATTCTGTGTTTTCCATGATAACTCATACTTTTATTAATCCAATCAGTTGCCAAATGAATGTAAAATCTAGTCCAGACGTTGACGAGGGTCGAAAGAAAAAATTTTCTTTGAAACAATAATTTTCTCCTTCAAACTTTGCTATCCTCACAGAATGCTCCTTTGCAGCAGTTCCAGCATTGCAGACCTCTGGCATTCTAGCAGGTAATTTGCGGAGGTCATCTGAAGACATTTCCCCCCCCATGCTTCCAGAAGCCCCTCCACAAGTTGGTTTGGTTGATGGACACTTTTTGCACCGTACGGTCAAGCTGCTCCCGCAACAGCTCAATGGGGCTGAGATCTGGTGACTGCGCTGGCCGCTCCATTACAGATAGATACCAGCTGCCGGCTTCTTCCCTAAATAGTTCTTGTATAATTTGGAGGTGGCTTTGGGTCATTGTTCTGTTGTAGGATGAAATTGGCTCCAACCAAGCGCTGTCCACAGGGTAGGGCATGGCGCTGAAAAATGGAGTGATAGCCTTCCTTATTCAATATCCCTCTTACCTTGTACAAATCTCCCACTTTACAAGCACTAAAGCAGCCCCAGACCATCACATTACCTCCACCATGCTTGACAGATGGCGTCACACTCTTCCAGCTTCTTTTCAGTTGTTCTGCGTCTCACAAATGTTCTGTGTGATCCAAACACCTCAAACTTGAATTTGTCTGTCCATAACACTTTTTTCCATCAACCATCCCTCGACCAAAACTGTGCCGCTAACTATAGACCTGTATCTATTCTTCCCTTCATCTCTAAACTCCTCGAGCGCCTGGTCCACTCCCGTCTTACCCGCTATCTCTCAGATAACTCTCTTCTCGACCCTCTTCAATCTGGCTTCCGCTCTTTACACTCTACTGAAACTGCCCTCACTAAAGTCTCTAATGACCTACTAACAGCTAAATCTAATGGTCACTACTCCATGCTAATTCTCTTGGATCTCTCCGCAGCATTCGATACTGTGGATCATCAGCTCCTCCTCACTATGCTCCGCTCCATCGGCCTCAAGGACACCGTTCTCTCCTGGTTCTCCTCCTATCTCTCTGACCGATCCTTCACTGTATGTTTTGCTGGTTCCTCCTCCTCTCACCTTCCCCTTACTGTTGGGGTTCCTCAAGGATCAGTCCTAGGCCCCCTCCTCTTCTCGTTGTATACTGCCCCTATTGGACAAATAATCAGTAGATTTGGTTTCCAGTACCATCTCTATGCTGACGACACCCAATTATACACTTCTTCTCCCGATATCACACCGACCTTTTTAGAAAACACCAGTGATTGTCTTACCGCTGTCTCTAACATCATGTCCTCCCTCTATCTGAAACTAAACCTGTCAAAAACTGAACTCCTCGTGTTCTCTCCCTCTACTAACCTACCTTTGCCTGACATTGCCATCTCCGTGTGCGGTTCCACCATTACTCCAAAGCAACATGCCCGCTGCCTTGGGGTCATCCTTGATTCTGACCTTTCATTCACCCCCCACATCCGATCACTGGCTCGCTCTTCTTACCTGCATCTCAAAAACATTTCTAGAATTCGCCCTTTTCTTACTTTCGACTCTGCAAAAACTCTGACTGTTTCACTTATTCATTCTCGTCTGGACTATTGTAACTCTCTACTAATCGGCCTCCCTCTTACCAAACTTTCCCCGCTCCAATCTGTCCTGAATGCTGCAGCCAGGATCATATTCCTCACCAACCGTTACACCGATGCCTCTACCTTGTGCCAGTCATTACACTGGTTACCCATCCACTCCAGAATCCAGTACAAAACTACTACCCTCATCCACAAAGCACTCCATGGCTCAGCACCACCCTATATCTCCTCTCTGGTCTCAGTCTACCACCCTACCCGTGCACTCCATGGCTCAGCACCACCCTACATCTCCTCCCTGGTCTCAGCCTACCACCCTACCCGTGCCCTCCATGGCTCAGCACCACCCTATATCTCCTCTCTGGTCTCAGCCTACCACCCTACCCGTGCCCTCCATGGCTCAGCACCACCCTACATCTCCTCCCTGGTCTCAGCCTACCACCCTACCCGTGCCCTCCATGGCTCAGCACCACCCTACATCTCCTCTCTGGTCTCAGTCTACCACCCTACCCGTGCCCTCCATGGCTCAGCACCACCCTACATCTCCTCCCTGGTCTCAGCCTACCACCCTACCTGTGCCCTCCATGGCTCAGCACCACCCTACATCTCCTCCCTGGTCTCAGTCTACCACCCTACCCGTGCCCTCCGCTCCGCTAATGACCTCAGGTTAGCATCCTCAATAATCAGAACCTCCCACTCCCGTCTCCAAGACTTTACACGTGCTGCGCCGATTCTTTGGAATGCACTACCTAGGTTAATACTATTAATCCCCAATCCCCACAGTTTTAAGCGTACCCTAAAAACTCATTTGTTCAGATTGGCCTACCGCCTCAACACATTAACCTAACGATCCCTGTGTGGCCTATCATAAAAAAATATATATATATAGAATCAGGTTCCTCCATCATGTTCTCATTCACTTTATACAGTTATTAGCTTTCTGTGTCTGTACTGCTACATACTTAGGCAGTTAACTGGTTCATGCAGCTTTACATGAACACCTGAGCCTTACACTATGGCTGGTCCGAATAACTATAGCATTTGTTACCATCCCCCTCTCGTGTCTCCCCTTTTCCTCATAGTTTGTAGCTTGCGAGCAGCAGGGCCCTCACTCCTCCTGGTATCTGTATTGAACTGTATTTCTGTTATGCTGTAATGTCTATTGTCTGTACAAGTCCCCTCTATAATTTGTAAAGCGCTGCGGAATATGTTGGCGCTATATAAATATAATTATTATTATTCCCCTGTCCAGTGTCTGTGCTCTTTTGCCCATATTAATCTTTTCCTTTTATTAGCCAGTCTCAGATATGGCTTTTTCTTTGCCGCTCTGCCCTGAAGGCCAGCATCCCGGAGTCGCCTCTTCACTGTAGACGTTGACACTGGTGTTTTGCGTCTACTATTTAATGAAGCTGCCAGTTGAGGACCTGTGAGGCGTCGATTTCTCACACTACAGACTCTAATGTACTTGTCTTGTTGCTCAGTTGTGCAGCGCGGCCTCACACTTCTCTTTCTACTCTGGTTAGAGCCTGTTTGTGCTCTCCTCTGAAGGGAGTAGTACACACCGTTGTAGGAAATCTTCAGTTTCTTGGCGATTTCTCGCATGGAATCACCTTCATTTCTAAGAACAAGAATAGACTGTCGAGTTTCACATGAAAGTTATTTTTTTCTGGCCATTTTGAGAGTTTAATGGAACCAACAAATGTAATGCTCCAGACTCTCAACTAGCTCAAAGGAAGGTCAGGTTTATAGGTTCTCTAATCAGCCAAACTGTTTTCAGCTGTGCTGACATACTTGTACAAGGGTTTTCAAAGGTATTCTAACCATCCATTAGCCTTCTTACACAGTTAGTAAACACAAAGTACCATAAGAGCACTGGAGTGATGGTTGTTGGAAATGGGCATCTATACATCTGAAGATGAAGATATTGCATTACAAACCAGACGTCTGCAGGTAGAATAGTCATTTACCACATTAACAATACAGAGCGTATTTCTGAATCATCTAATGTTAGCTTCATTGGAAAAAACTGTGCTTTTCTATAAAAAATAAGGACATTTCTAAGTGACCCTAAACTATTGATCTGTAGTATACCTGGAAACAATGTGTGTACACTCGATGAGTTGCGTGTTTACACTCTGTTGGTACGTTGCTTGTTTACACTCGGTGGAATACGTTGCGTGTTTACACTCGATGGATACGTTGCGTGTTTACATTTGGTGGATACGTTGCGTGTTTACTCTGGGTTGATCCATTGCGTGTTTACATTCGGTGGATCCTTTGTTTGTTTAAGCTCGGTGGATACGTTGCGTGTTTATACTCGGTGGATGTGTTGCGTGTTTACACTGGATCCATTGCGTGTTTACACTCAGTGGATCCATAGCATGTTTACATTAGGTGGATTACATTCAGATGATCTGTTGCGTGTTTACACTCGGTGGATACGTTGCGTGTTTACATTCGGTGGATATGTTGTGTGTTTCTACACTGGATCCATTGCGTGTTTACACTCGGTGGATCCGTAGCATGTTTACACTGGGTGGATACATTGCGTGTTTACATTCAGAGGATCTGTGTGTTAACATTTGGTGGATCCGTTGCATGTTTACACTCGGTGGATGTGTTGCGTGTTTACACTAGATCCATTGCGTGTTTACACTCGGTGGATCTGTAGTATGTTTACACTGGGTGGATACGTTGCATGTTTACACTGGGTGGATACGTTGCATGTTTACACTGGGTGGATACGTTGCGTGTTTACACTGGGTGGATACGTTGCATGTTTACACTGGGTGGATACGTTGCGTGTTTACACTGGGTGGATACGTTGCATGTTTACATTCGGTGGATGTGTTGCATGTTTACAATGGGTGGATCCGTTGCGTGTTTACACTGGGTGGATACGTTGCGTGTTTAAATTTGGTGAATCTGTTGCGTGTTTACACTCGGTGGATCTGTTGCGTGTTTACACTCGGGGAATCCATTGCGTATTTGCACTCGATGGATAGAATGTCGCAGTTGGGGTAGATGATTTGGATCTCGTTAACCGCTCACCCTCCGTTACCGCAGCTGCAGCATCAATGTGACCGTATGTGATTTTCCCCCATTGTAGTGATCGGTGGGATTCCTGTGCTCGGTGACCCTCACATATTTCATCTTTCAGGTCTGCAACATGGGATCCACATGGCAGGCAGCACAAGATTTCTACTTGTGGGCCCTAGAGAATGGAGGTAAAAAACCAGCAAGCCCCTCCCAATGCAGGGCAACGAGCTCCAAGGTTTGGAATCTCCTCTTATTCTTGGGTGGTCATAGACCCCATCCACTCTAGGGTGGTGCCCAATAGTCGCAGATGGCACCCTGTCGCGGGTGGTGGTCTGCTGGTCCTGACGTGGATATTATTTCTTTTTTTCCTGTTATTTGCAGACAGCCGCACGGACCCCTGGCTCCTCGTCTACTCGCCCGTCCCTGTTATCCTGATATTTGCCATCTACCTTGTTCTTGTGGCCCTGGGCCCTCAAATAATGGAAGGACGGGAACCCTTCACCCTGCGCTCTGTCCTCCTGGTCTATAACCTGGCACTGGTGGGACTGTCAGCCTATATGTTCTATGAGGTGAGACCAGGCTGCGTATATACTCCACCCTGATCTACACGGACCCCCCACCCATACCGTGCGGTCTATATACTCCACCCTGATCTACACGGACCCCCCACCCGTACCGTGCGGTCTATATACTCCACTCTGATCTACACGGACCCCCCATACCGTGCGGTCTATATACTCCACCCTGATCTACATGGACCCCCTACCCTGTACCGTGCAGTCTATATACTTCACCCTGACCTACACGGACCCTCCACCCCATACCGTGCGGTCTATATACTCCACCCTGATCTACACAGACCCTCCACCCTGTACCGTGCTGTCTATATACGGCACCCTGATCTACACGGACCCCTCACCCTGTACCATGCGGTCTATGTATTCCACCCTGATCTACACGGACCCCCCACCCTGTACCATGCGGTCTATGTATTCCACCCTGATCTACGCGAACCCTCCACCCCGTACCGTGCAGTCTATATACTCCACCCTGACCTACACGGACCCCCCAACCTGTACCGTGCAGTCTATATACTCCACCCTGACCCCCACTCCATACCGTTCAGTCTTTATACTCCACCCTGACCTCCACGGACCCCCATCCCATGCCATGATCTCTATGATCTTATATTTGTTTTCAGCACATTTTCTGATTTTTTTCCTGGTTCTTTGTGTTTCTCCTCAGTTTCTGGTGACGTCGGTGCTGGCGGGGTACAGCTACTTCTGTCAGCCAGTGGACTACAGTAACAGTGAGTTGGGCCTGCGGGTGAGTATAATACAAGTTGTATGTGGTTTCATGGCGGTGGTCTGCTGGATAGTGGTCTGCTGGTCAGTGGTCTGCTGGTCAGTGGTCCGCTGGTCAGTGGTCTGCTGGTCAGTGGTCTGCTGGTCAGTGGTCCGCTGGTCAGTGGTCCGCTGGTCAGTGGTCCGCTGGTCAGTGGTCTGCTGGTCAGTGGTCCGCTGGTCAGTGGTCCGCTGGTCAGTGGTCTGCTGGTCAGTGGTCTGCTGGTCAGTGGTCCGCTGGTCAGTGGTCCGCTGGTCAGTGGTCCGCTGGGTCGCAGTACTGTGTTCCAGGTGATGAGTCTCTCCCACGCTTCTGTCTCATAGATGGCGAGGGTCTGCTGGTGGTTCTACTTCTCCAAAGTGATTGAACTTCTTGACACGGTGAGGACGGCGGCCGAAGAAGATTGGACATGTCGAGGTTTACAAGGAAAAGAGGAAGCTGGTGGGGGACAGAAGGGTCTTGACGAGGAGGACAGGGGAGTCTAAGGAGGAGGAAAGGAGTTTAGAGGAGAACAGAGAGGTCTGGAGGAGGAGGAGGACAGGAGTTTAGAGGACGACAGAGGTCTTGATTAGGAGGAGGACAGAGGGATCTGGTGGAAGAGGATAAAGGGGTCTAGAGGAGGACAGAGGGCTCTGAAGGAGGAGGAGGAGGTTAACATACGAGTCTGGAAGAGGAGGGGTACAGAGGAGTTGAGAAGGGCAGATGGGTCTGGAGAAGAAGAACTGTGGAGTCTGGAGGAGGTAAATTATATTGTCCAGTGTATCAGTCACCTGGTGTATCTCAGCGTTACGGGCTGTATCTCAGCGTTACGGGCTGTATCTCAGCGTTACGGGCTGTATCTCAGCATTACGAGCTGTATCTCAGCATTACGGGCTGTATCTCAGCATTACGGGCTGTATCTCAGCGTTACGGGCTGTATCTCAGCGTTACGGGCTGTATCTCAGCGTTACGGGCCGTATCTCAGCATTACGAGCTGTATCTCAGCATTACGGGCTGTATCTCAGCATTACGGGCTGTATCTCAGCGTTACGGGCTGTATCTCAGCGTTACGGGCTGTATCTCAGCATTACGGGCTGTATCTCAGCATTACGGGCTGTATCTCAGCGTTACGGGCTGTATCTCAGCATTACGGGCTGTATCTCAGCGTTACGGGCTGTATCTCAGCATTACGGGCTGTATCTCAGCGTTACGGGCTGTATCTCAGCGTTACGGGCTGTATCTCAGCGTTACGGCTTTATCTCTCATATCTTCTTTCCACAGATTTTCTTCATTATGAGAAAGAAGTTCAGTCAGATCTCGTTCCTCCACGTTTACCACCACGGCACCATGATCTTCAACTGGTGGGCGGGGGTGAAGTACGTGGCCGGGGGTCAGGGTGAGTGTGTACCCCGGCATCTCGCACTTTTCTGCCACCATACAGGGGCTTCTTAGAAAATGAGAATATCAGCAAAAAGTGAATTTCTTTCAGTTCTTCAATACAAAAAGTGAATCTCCTATAATCTATAGAGTCATTACACACAGTGATCTATTTCACGTGATTATTTCTGTTAATGTTGATGATTTTGGCTTACAGCCAATGAAAACACAAAAGTCATTATCTCAGTAAATTAGAATAATTAACAAGAAACACCTGTAAAGGCTCCTAAGTGTTTATAAAGGTCCTTAGTCTGTTTCAGTGGCTCCACAATCATGGGGAAGACTGCTGACCTGACAGATGTCCAGTAGGTGTCTTTGTCACACTCCACAAGGAGGGGAAGCCACAAAAAGGTCACTGGTAAAGAAGCCGCTGTTCACAGAGGGCTGTATCCAAGGATATTAATGGAGAGTGGAGTGGAAGGAAAAAGTGTGGTAGAAAAAGGTGCACAAGCAACCGGGATAACCGCAGCCTGGAAAGGATTGACCAACATTTCCAATTTTACAATCATTTTTCCAGCTGGTGTTATAAAGTATTCTAATTTACTGAGATAATGACTTTTGGGTTTTCATTGGCTGTAAGCCATAATCATCGACATTAACAGAAATAAACACATGAAATAGATCACTGTGTGTGTAATGACTCTATAGAATATACAAGATTCTCTTTTTGCATTGAAGAACTGAAATAAATTCACTTTTTGATGATATTCTCATTTTGTGAGAAGACCCTGTATATGTGTGTGTGTATATATATATATATATATATATATATATATATACAGTTGAAACCAGAAGTTTCCATCCACTATATAAAGACACATCTGCATTTTTTCTCAATATCTGACATGAAATCAGAATAAACCTTTCACGCTTTACGTCATTCAGAATTACCATAATTATTAATATTTGCCAAATGCCAGAATAATGAGAGAGAGGGAATGTTGTAAGGCATTGTTATTACTTACTGCAAAGTCAGAAGTTTCCATCCACTAAGATTACTATGCGTGTAAACAATTCTGGACTGTCCATACGATAATGTGCGTTTGGAAGCATCTGATGGTTTTTTGGCAACATCTGAGTCACATCTGTGGATGTATTTTAATGCACACCTGAAACACACTGCTTCTTTGTGTAGCATCATGGGAAAGTCTCAAGAAATCAACCAAGATATCAGGAAGAGAATTGTGGACTTGCACAAGTCTGGCTCATCCTTGGGAAGAATTTCAAGATACCTGAAGGTGTCTCGTTCATCTGCACAAACAATTATACGCAAGTACAAAGAAGATGGGAATGTCCAGCCATCATACCGCTCAGGAAGGAGATGGGTTCTGTGTCCCAGAGATGAACGTGCTGTGGTCTGACGTGCATATCAACCCAAGGACAAAAGCAAAAGACTTTGTGAAGATGATGGCGGAAGATGGTAAGATTGTGTCAATATCCGCAGTGAAACGAGTTCTGTATCAACATGGGCTGAAAGGCCACTCTGCCAGGAAGAAGCCATTACTCCAAAAGAATCATAAAAAAGCCAGATTAATGTTTGCAAATGCACACAGAAACAAAGATCTTAATTTTTGGAGATGTGTCCTGTGGTCAGAGGAAACTAAAACTGAACTTTTTGGGGCATAATGACCATCGTTACATTTGGAGAAAAAAGCAAGAAGCTTGGAAGCCTAAGAACACCATCCCCACTGTGAAACACAGTGGTGGCAGCATCATGTTGTGGGGTTGTTTTGCTGCAGGAGGGACTGGTGCATTTCACAAAATAGATGGCATCATGAGAAAAGAAGATTATGTGCCAATACTGAAGAAACATCTCAAGACATCAGCCAGGAAGTTAAAGCTTGGGTGGAAATGGGTCTTCCAAATGGACAATGACCCGAAGCATACTGCCAAAATGGTAACAAAGTGGCTTCAGGATAACAAAGTCAATGTGTTGGAGCGGCCATCACAAAGCCCTGATCTCAATCCTATGGAAATGTATGAGCAAAGCTGAAAAGGCCGGTGCGAGCAAGGCGACCTACAACCCTGGATCAGTTACACCAGTGTTGTCAGGAGGAATGGGACCAAATTCCGACCAACTATAGTGAGAAGCTTGTGGAAGGAGATCCCAAACGCCTAACCCCAGTCATTCAGTGTAAGGGCAATGGCACCAAATACTAATGAAATGGATGGAAACATATGACTTTGCATTAAGTCTCTCTCTCATTATTCTGTCATTTGGTAAATATTAATAATTATGGTAATCCTAATTGTCCTAAAACGGGAAAGGTTTATTCTGATTTCCTGTCAGATATTGAGAGAAACCTGCAGACGTGTCTTTCTATATAGTGGCTGGAAACCTCTGGTTTCCCCTCTATCTGTAATTTCCCTCTCTTGTCTCCCCAGCCTTTTTTATCGGGATGCTGAACTCCTTCGTCCACACCTTCATGTACCTGTACTACGCTCTCGCTGTCCTGGGGCCGTCGCTGCAGAAATATCTGTGGTGGAAGCGACACCTGACGATACTACAGCTGGTAACGGAGGACTTGGCCAGGAATGGCGCAGAGACGCTGTGATACATCCTGTCATTATGTGTCGTCCTCGGTCACATGGTTATAAACACATTGTACTTTATTACATCACATTGGGATGATGTAACTTCTGAGAATGTGACGTAATAATATCTATAATACGATCCATTATGTATCGGTACATTGTTACTTTGGATCTCCTGTGATATAATACATGATACATTTGCGGTGACGTCATTGCTGAGTTTATTACATGACGTTGTGTATTATCACATGGGTTATTGGATCTCACATTACGATATTACGCGTCGTGCCGCCCCCGACGTTCCGTTACACCGGTATAATGACGTGATCGTGTCTTTTCCCCGTAGACGCAGTTTGCCGCCATCGCTCTTCACTCCGGATACAACCTGTTCACAGACTGTCCGTTCCCGGATGGCTTTAATTTGGCCGTCTTCACCTACATCATCACCCTCATCATCCTCTTCCTAAACTTCTACTACCAGACCTACCTCCGCCAGGGCCCCCACAAGAAGAAGCTCTGAGCCCTCAGGGGCCACAATTTACTGACTGGAGACGTGTTGGGAGAAAGTTTACTGTCAGGGGCCCCAGCTCCTCCAATGACCCAGGGTTCGGTGCCATACTGCTCACTTCACAGGATGATATATGCAAATATCAGATAGTCTGTGCCATGTAGATCATGTGACAGGGAGGAGCCGAGGCCCCGCCCCCGAGGATATCACTACATCAATAAAAGCTTTTTTTATGTATCACGTGTGGTGTGTATCGTACAGGCTCGATATGTCATAAAAGCTCCAACTGATGGCGACTCCGTCATTTTAATGCATTGATCAAGTGACGGAGCCCGATCACCGGCTCTGGGGATTATACAGCTATTGCTATCCAATTATTAACCATTTGTACACTCGTGATTCATCATTACATGTAATAATGGTGACAGTTTAGCTATGTGCCTCTTCTATAAGCGCACGGCCACCCGAGGGCACAGGACATGTCTCTCCTCCACGGGCCGGCGCTGACATCACCAGGTCTTACCCTGTGCTAGAAGATGAGGAAATGGCGTGATGTGATCGCTGGGCGACCCGGGATCAACAAGTAATCATTGTCACAGCGCCTCCTCTATTATACTCCAGAGCTGCACTCACTATTCTGCTGGTGCAATCACTGTGTACATACATTACATTACTGATCCTGAGTTACATCCTGTATTATACTCCAGAGCTGCGCTCACTATTCTGCTGGTGCAGTCACTGTGTACATACATTACATTACTGATCCTGAGTTACCTCCTGTATTATACCCCAGAGCTGCACTCACTATTCTGCTGGTGCAGTCACTGTGTACATACATTACATTACTGATCCTGAGTTACATCCTGCATTATACTCCAGAGCTGCACTCACTATTCTGCTGGTGCAGTCACTGTGTACATACATTACATTACTGATCCTGAGTTACATCCTGTATTATACCCCAGAGCTGCACTCACTATTCTGCTGGTGCAGTCACTGTGAACATACATTACATTACTGATCCTGAGGTACATCCTGTATTATACTCCAGAGCTGCACTCACTATTCTGCTGGTGCAGTCACTGTGTACATACATTACTGATCCTGAGTTACATCCTGTATTATACTCCAGAGCTGCACTCACTATTCTGCTGGTGCAGTCACTGTGTACATACATTACATTACTGATACTGAGTTACATCCTGCATTATACCCCAGAGCTGCACTCACTATTCTGCTGGTGCAGTCACTGTGTACATACATTACATTACTGATCCTGAGTTACATCCTGCATTAAACTCCAGAGCTGCACTCACTATTCTGCTGGTGCAGTCACTGTGTACATACATTACATTACTGATCCTGAGTTACCTCCTGTATTATACCCCAGAGCTGCACTCACTATTCTGCTGGTGCAGTCACTGTGTACATACATTACATTACTGATCCTGAGTTACATCCTGTATTATACCCCAGAGCTGCACTCACTATTCTGCTGGTGCAGTCACTGTGTACATACATTACATTACTGATCCTGAGTTACCTCTTGTATTATACTCCAGAGCTGCACTCTCTATTCTGCTGGTGCAGTCACTGTGTACATACATTACATTACTGATCCTGAGTTACATCCTGTATTATACTCCAGAGCTGCACTCACTATTCTGCTGGTGCAGTCACTGTGTATTTACATTCCTGACCCTGAGTTACATCCTGTATTATTCCCCAGAGCTGCACTCACTATTCTGCTGGTGCAGTCACTGTGTACATACATTCCTGATCCTGACTTACCTCCTGTATTATACTCTAGAGCTGTGCTCACTATTCTGCTGGTGCAGTCACTGTGTACATACATTACATTACTGATCCTGAGTTACATCCTGTATTATACTCCAGAGCTGCACTCACTATTCTGCTGGTGCAGTCACTGTGTACATACATTACATTACTGATCCTGAGTTACATCCTGTATTATACTCCAGAGCTGCACTCACTATTCTGCTGATGCAGTCACTGTGTACATACATTACATTACTGATCCTGAGTTACATCCTGCATTATACTCCAGAGCTGCACTCACTATTCTGCTGGTGCAGCCACTGTGTACATACATTACTGATCCTGAGTTACATCCTGTATTATACTCCAGAGCTGCACTCACTATTCTGCTGGTGCAGTCACTGTGTACATACATTACATTACTGATCCTGAGTTACCTCCTGTATTATACCCCAGAGCTGCACTCACTATTCTGCTGGTGCAGTCACTGTGTACATACATAACATTACTGATCCTGAGTTACATCCTGCATTATACTCCAGAGCTGCACTCACTATTCTGCTGGTGCAGTCACTGTGTACATACATTACATTAATGATCCTGAGCTACCTCCTGTATTATACCCCAGAGCTGCACTCACTATTCTGCTGGTGCAGTCACTGTGTACATACATTACATTACTGATCCTGAGTTACATCCTGTATTATACTCCAGAGCTGCACTCACTATTCTGCTGGTGTAGTCACTGTGTACATACATTACATTACTGATCCTGAGTTACATCCTGTATTATACCCCAGAGCTGCACTCACTATTCTGCTGGTGCAGTCACTGTGTACATACATTACATTACTGATCCTGAGTTACATCCTGTATTATACCCCAGAGCTGCGCTCACTATTCTGCTGGTGCAGTCACTGTGTACATACATTACATTACTGATACTGAGTTACATCCTGCATTATACCCCAGAGCTGCACTCACTATTCTGCTGGTGCAGTCACTGTCTACATACATTACATTACTGATCCTGAGTTACATCCTGTATTATACCCCAGAGCTGCACTCACTATTCTGCTGGTGCAGTCACTGTGTACATACATTACATTATTGATCCTGAGTTACATCCTGCATTATACCCCAGAGCTGCACTCACTATTCTGCTGGTGCAGTCACTGTGTACATACATTACATTACTGATACTGAGTTACATCCTGCATTATACCCCAGAGCTGCACTCACTATTCTGCTGGTGCAGTCACTGTGTACATAAATTACATTACTGATCCTGAGTTACATCCTGTATTATACTCCAGAGCTGCACTCACTATTCTGCTGGTGCAGTCACTGTGTATTTACATTCCTGACCATGAGTTACATCCTGTATTATTCCCCAGAGCTGCACTCACTATTCTGCTGGTGCAGTCACTGTGTACATACATTCCTGATCCTGAGTTACCTCCTGTATTATACTCCAGAGCTGCGCTCACTATTCTGCTGGTGCAGTCACTGTGTATTTACATTCCTGACCCTGAGTTACATCCTGTATTATTCCCCAGAGCTGCACTCACTATTCTGCTGGTGCAGTCACTGTGTACATACATTCCTGATCCTGAGTTACCTCCTGTATTATACTCTAGAGCTGCGCTCACTATTCTGCTGGTGCAGTCACTGTGTACATACATTACATTACTGATCCTGAGTTACATCCTGTATTATACTCCAGAGCTGCACTCACTATTCTGCTGGTGTAGTCACTGTGTACATACATTACATTACTGATCCTGAGTTACATCCTGTATTATACCCCAGAGCTGCACTCACTATTCTGCTGGTGCAGTCACTGTGTACATACATTACATTACTGATACTGAGTTACATCCTGCATTATACCCCAGAGCTGCACTCACTATTCTGCTGGTGCAGTCACTGTGTACATACATTACATTATTGATCCTGAGTTACATCCTGCATTATACCCCAGAGCTGCACTCACTATTCTGCTGGTGCAGTCACTGTGTACATACATTACATTACTGATACTGAGTTACATCCTGCATTATACCCCAGAGCTGCACTCACTATTCTGCTGGTGCAGTCACTGTGTACATAAATTGCATTACTGATCCTGAGTTACATCCTGTATTATACTCCAGAGCTGCACTCACTATTCTGCTGGTGCAGTCACTGTGTACATACATTACATTACTGATCCTGAGTTACATCCTGTATTATTCCCCAGAGCTGCACTCACTATTCTGCTGGTGCAGTCACTGTGTACATACATTCCTGATCCTGAGTTACCTCCTGTATTATACTCCAGACCTGCGCTCACTATTCTGCTGGTGCAGTCACTGTGTATTTACATTCCTGACCCTGAGTTACATCCTGTATTATTCCCCAGAGCTGCACTCACTATTCTGCTGGTGCAGTCACTGTGTACATACATTCCTGATCCTGAGTTACCTCCTGTATTATACTCTAGAGCTGCGCTCACTATTCTGCTGGTGCAGTCACTGTGTACATACATTACATTACTGATCCTGAGTTACATCCTGTATTATACTCCAGAGCTGCACTCACTATTCTGCTGGTGCAGTCACTGTGTACATACATTACATTACTGATCCTGAGTTACATCCTGTATTATACTCCAGAGCTGCACTCACTATTCTGCTGGTGCAGTCACTGTGTACATACATTACTGATCCTGAGTTACATCCTGTATTATTCCCCAGAGCTGCACTCACTATTCTGCTGGTGCAGTCACTGTGTATTTACATTCCTGATCCTGAGTTACATCCTGTATTATTCCCCAGAGCTGGACTTTTGCCCTTTCCTCAGTTCCAAATATAATTAAGAAATGGCCATTACCTGGAATAGTGGAGGTGAAGATAAGGTCTGAAAGATCAAGCAAAATTTCAGTCAGAGCTCCTTGTAGGATTGCTTGAGAGGCAAATCAGAATCCTCGCTTGACTGCATAAGATCTTCAGAGAGATTTATCAGACTCTGGAGTTGTGGGACTGTTTTGATTCTTGTCCTACTTTTCAGAGACACCTGCTCAAATATGGCCTTCATGGAAGAGTCATCAGAAGAAAACCTCTCCTGTATCCTCACCATAAAATTCAGCATTGTAAGTATGTACAAGAACATCTAAACAAGCCTGGTGCATTCTAGAAACAAGTCCTATTGACTGATGAAGTTAAAATTAAACTCTATGGACACAATGATCAAAGGTATGTGTGGAGAAAAGGGCACATAATTTCAGGAAAGAACATCTTGCCAACCATTAAGCATGGGGGGGATCAGTCATGCTGAGGGGTTGTGTTGCAGTCAATGACACCGGGAACTGTTGTGAATTCTGTGGCTGAGTTCACTTCTGTGGTCACAAGTGGTATTGCAGTCTCTGGGCTTCCTCCCTCAGGTGTTCTGATGAGCTCGTTGGCTGCCTTGCTATTTAACTCCACCTGAGTCTGTCTTCCTTGCTCCTTGTCAATGTTCCAGTGTTGGATCTGAGCTACTGCATCTTTCCTGTGGCCTGCTGCTCTGCTAGTTAAGTGTTACTTTGTTTTTGTTTCCGTTTTTTCTGTCCAGCTGTGCTATTCTCTTTTGCTGGAAGCTCTGAGACGCAGAGGGTGTACCGCCGTGCCGTTAGTTCGGCACGGTGGGTCTTTTTGCCCCCCTTTGCGTGGTTCTGCTTTAGGGTTTTTTGTAGACTGCATAGTTCTCTTTGCTATCCTCGCTCTGTCTAGAATATCGGGCCTAACTTTGCTGAATCTATTTCATTCCTACGTTTTGTCTTTTCATCTTGCTAACAGTCATTATATGTGGGGGGCTGCCTTTTCCTTTGGGGTATTTCTCTGAGGCAAGTCAGGCTTGTATTTCTATCTTCAGGCTAGTCAGCTCCTCAGGCAGTGCCGAGTTGCATAGGTAGTGTTAGGCGCAATCCACTGCTGCTTTTAGTTGTGTGAGGATAGGTTCAGGTATTGCAGTCTGCAGAGATTCCACGTCTCAGAGCTCGTTCTATTGTTTTTGGGTTATTGCCATATCACTGTATGTGCGCTGATTACTGCTCACTGTGTTGCCTGATAGCACAGCATAACAGTACAAGGAGCCAAACCAATGATTCTCAATAGAGGGAAAAAAGAAGTCCTGACATCATTTTTTTTTTCCTCAGCTCTGTCTTCAGTTTTTTTTTTTTTTTTCCCCTAGACATTAGAGTGCTTCAGGACACAGGTGTGGACATGGATATTCAGGCTCTGTGCTCCTCAATGGATAATCTCGTTATAAATGTACAAAAGATTCAAGATACAATTGATCAGAAATCTATGCTAGAACCAAGAATTCCTATTCCTGATTTGTTTTTTTGGTGAAAGAACTAAGTTCCTGAGCTTCAAAAATAATTGTAAGCTATTTCTGGCCTTGAAACCTCATTCTTCTGGTAATCCTATTCAACAGGTTTTGATTATTATTTCTTTTTTGCGCGGCGACCCACAGGACTGGGCGTTTTCTCTTGCGCCAGGAGACCCTGCATTGAGTAATGTTGATGCGTTTTTCCAGGCGCTCGGATTGCTTTACGATGAGCCTAATTCAGTGGATCAGGCTGAGAAAAATTTGCTGGCTTTATGCCAGGGTCAGGATGATGTAGAAGTATATTGTCAGAAATTTAGGAAGTGGTCAGTACTCACTCTGTGGAATGAATCTGCACTGGCGGCTTGGTTCAGAAGGGGTCTCTCTGAAGCTCTTAAGGATGTCATGGTGGGATTTCCTATGCCTGCTGGTTTGAATGAGTCTATGTCCTTGGCCATTCAGATCGGTCGTCGCTTGCGCGAGCGTAAATCTGTGCACCATCTGGCGGTATTGTCTGAGAGTAAACCTGAGCCTATGCAGTGCGACAGGACTATGACTAAAGTTGAACGGCAAGAACACAGACGTCTGAACAGGCTGTGTTTCTACTGTGGTGATTCCACTCATGCTATTTCTAATTGTCCTAAACGCACTAGGCGGTTCGATAGCTCTGCCGTTATTGGTACTGTACAGTCCAAATTCCTTCTGTCCATTACCTTGATATGCTCTTTGTCGTCGTTTTCTGTCATGGCGTTTGTGGATTCAGGCGCTGCCCTGAATCTGATGGATTTGGATTATGCTAAACGTTGTGGGTTTTTCTTGGAGCCCTTGCAGTGTCCTATTCCGTTGAGAGGAATTGATGCTACACCTTTGGCCAAGAATAAACCTCAGTACTGGACCCAGCTGACCATGTGCATGGCTCCTGCACATCAGGAAGTTATTCGCTTTCTGGTGCTACATAATCTGCATGATGTGGTCGTGTTGGGGTTGCCATGGCTACAAACCCATAATCCAGTATTGGATTGGAATTCCATGTCGGTATCCAGCTGGGGTTGTCAGGGGGTACATGGTGATGTTCCATTTTTGTCGATTTCATCATCCACCCCTTCTGAGGTCCCAGAGTTCTTGTCTGATTATCAGGATGTATTTGAAGAGCCCAAGTCCGATGCTCTACCTCCGCATAGGGATTGTGATTGTGCTATCAATTTGATTCCTGGTAGTAAATTCCCTAAGGGTCGTTTATTTAATTTGTCCGTGCCTGAACACGCCGCTATGCGCAGTTATGTGAAGGAATCCCTGGAGAAGGGACATATTCGCCCATCGTCATCACCACTGGGAGCAGGGTTCTTTTTTGTAGCCAAAAAGGATGGTTCGCTAAGATTCGCGTATTGATTACCGCCTTCTTAATAAGATCACTGTTAAGTTTCAGTATCCCTTGCCATTGATATCTGACTTGTTTGCTCGGATTAAGGGGGCTAGTTGGTTCACTAAGATAGATCTTCGTGGTGCGTATAATCTGGTGAGAATCAGGCAAGTAGATGAATGGAAAACGGCATTTAATACGCCCGAGGGTCATTTTGAGTATCTGGTGATGCCGTTCGGACTTGCCAATGCTCCATCTGTTTTTCAGTCTTTTATGCATGACATTTTCCGTGAGTATCTGGATAAATTCCTGATTGTTTACTTGGATGACATTTTGATCTTCTCAGATGATTGGGAGTCTCATGTGAAGCAAGTCAGAATGGTTTTCCAGGTACTGCGTGCTAATTCCTTGTTCGTGAAGGGATCAAAGTGTCTCTTCGGTGTGCAGAAAGTTTCATTTTTGGGGTTCATCTTTTCCCCTTCTACTATCGAGATGGATCCGGTTAAGGTCCAAGCCATCCATGATTGGATTCAGCTGACATCTCTGAAAAGTCTGCAGAAATTCCTGGGCTTTGCTAATTTTTATCGTCGCTTCATCTGTAATTTTTCTAGCATTGCCAAACCATTGACCGATTTGACCAAGAAGGGTGCTGATTTGGTTAATTGGTCTTCTGCTGCCGTGGAAGCTTTTCAGGAGTTGAAGCGTCGTTTTTGCTGTGCCCCTGTGTTGTGTCAGCCAGATGTTTCTCTCCCGTTCCAGGTCGAGGTTGATGCTTCTGAGATTGGTGCAGGGGCGGTTTTGTCACAGAGAGGTTCTGGTTGCTCAGTGTTGAAACCATGTGCTTTCTTTTCCAGGAAATTTTCTGCTGCTGAGCGTAATTATGATGTGGGCAACCGAGAGTTGCTGGCCATGAAGTGGGCATTCGAGGAGTGGCGTCATTGGCTTGAGGGAGCTAAGCATCGCGTGGTGGTATTGACTGATCATAAGAATCTTACTTATCTCGAGTCTGCCAAGCGCTTGAATCCTAGACAGGCCCGTTGGTCGTTATTTTTTGCTCGTTTTGATTTTGTGATTTCGTACCTTCCGGGCTCTAAAAATGTGAAGGCGTTTTGTGCCCGACTCTCCGGGGTTATCTGAGCCGGCGAGTATCCTCAAGGAAGGAGTCATTGTGTCTGCCATCTCTCCTGATTTGCGGAGAGTGTTGCAAAAATTTCAGGCGAATAAACCTGATCGTTGTCCGGCCGAGAAACTGTTCGTCCCTGATAGGTGGACTAGTAAAGTTATCTCTGAACTTCATTGTTCGGTGCTGGCTGGTCATCCAGGAATCTTTGGTACCAGAGAGTTAGTGGCTAGATCCTTCTGGTGGCCATCTCTGTCGCGGGATGTGCATGCTTTTGTGCAGTCCTGTGGGATTTGTGCTAGGGCTAAGCCCTGCTGTTCACGTGCCAGTGGGTTGCTTTTGCCCTTGCTGGTCCCGAAGAGGCCTTGGACACATATTTCGATGGATTTCATTTCTGACCTTCCCGTTTCTCAAAAGATGTCGGTCATTTGGGTGGTCTGTGATCGCTTTTCTAAAATGGTCCATCTGGTGCCCTTGGCTAAATTGCCTTCCTCCTCTGATTTGGTGCCTTTGTTCTTCCAGCATGTGGTTCGTTTGCATGGCATTCCTGAGAATATTGTTTCTGACAGAGGTTCCCAGTTTGTCTCGAGGTTCTGGCGAGCCATTTGTGGTAGGATGGGCATTGACCTATCTTTTTCCTCGGCCTTCCATCCTCAGACTAATGGCCAGACCGAACGAACCAATCAGACCTTGGAAACATATCTGAGATGTTTGGTTTCTGCTGACCAGGATGATTGGGTGTCATTTTTGCCGTTGGCTGAGTTCGCCCTTAATAATCGGGCCAGCTCGGCTACCTTGGTCTCTTCATTTTTCTGCAATTCTGGGTTCCATCCTCGTTTCTCTTCAGGACAGGTTGAGTCTTCGGACTGTCCTGGTGTGGATTCTGTGGTGGACAGGTTGCAGCAGATCTGGACTCAGGTAGTGGACAATTTGACCTTGTTCCAGGAGAAGGCTCAGCTTTTCGCTAATCGTAGACGCCGTGTGGGTCCCCGACTTCGTGTTGGGGATCTGGTTTGGTTATCTTCTCGTCATATTCCTATGAAGGTTTCCTCTCCTAAATTTAAACCTCGTTTTATTGGTCCGTATAGGATTTCTGAGATTCTCAATCCGGTGTCTTTTCGTCTGACCCTCCCAGACTCCTTTTCCATACATAATGTATTCCATAGGTCGTTGTTGAGAAGATACGTGGCACCTATGGTTCCATCTGTGGAGCCTCCTGCCCCTGTTTTGGTGGAGGGGGAATTGGAGTATATTGTGGAGAAAATTTTGGATTCTCGTGTCTCTAGACGGAAACTCCAGTATCTGGTCAAATGGAAGGGTTATGCTCAGGAGGATAATTCCTGGGTTTTTGCCTCTGATGTCCATGCCCCAGATCTTGTTCGTGCCTTTCATGTGGCTCATCCTGGTCGGCCTGGGGGTTCTGGTGAGGGTTCAGTGACCCCTCCTCAAGGGGGGGGTACTGTTGTGAATTCTGTGGCTGAATTCACTCCTGTGGTCACAAGTGGTATTGCAGCCTCTGGGCTTCCTCCCTCAGGTGTTCTGGTGAGCTCGTTGGCTGCCTTGCTATTTAACTCCACCTGAGTCTGTCTTCCTTGCTCCTTGTCAATGTTCCAGTGTTGGATCTGAGCTACTGCATCTTTCCTGTGGCCTGCTGCTCTGCTAGATAAGTGTTACTTTGTTTTTGTTTCCGTTTTTTCTGTCCAGCTGTGCTATTCTCTTTTGCTGGAAGCTCTGAGACGCAAAGGGTGCACCGCCGTGCCGTTAGTTCGGCACGGTGGGTCTTTTTGCCCCCCTTTGCGTGGTTCTGCTTTAGGGTTTTTTGTAGACTGCATAGTTCTCTTTGCTATCCTCGCTCTGTCTAGAATATCGGGCCTCACTTTGCTGAATCTATTTCATCCCTACGTTTTGTCTTTTTATCTTGCTAACAGTCATTATATGTGGGGGCTGCCTATTCCTTTGGGGTATTTCTCTGAGGCAAGTCAGGCTTGTATTTCTATCTTCAGGCTAGTCAGCTCCTCAGGCAGTGCCGAGTTGCATAGGTAGTGTTAGGCGCAATCTACTGCTGCTTTTAGTTGTGTGAGGATAGGTTCAGGTATTGCAGTCTGCAGAGATTCCACATCTCAGAGCTTGTTCTATTGTTTTTGGGTTATTGCCATATCACTGTATGTGCGCTGATTACTGCACACTGTGTTGCCTGATAGCACAGCATAACAGGGAACGTTTTATGGGTAGAGGGAAGAATGGATCCAATGAAATTTCAACAAATTTTTGATGCAAACATAACACCATCTGTAAAAAAGCTTAAGGTGAGAAGAGGAAGAGGATGGCTTCTACAAACGGATAATGATCCTAAACACACGTCATAATCCACAATAGACGACCTCCAAAGGTGCAAGATGAAGGTTTTACGACGGCCCTCACAGTCCCCTGATCTGAACATCATTGAAAATCTGTGGCAAGACCTCAAAACAGCAGAGGATGGAAGACGCCCCAGGAATCTCACAGAACTGGAGGAATTCTCCAAGGAAGAATGGAGGAAAATCCCTCAAACAAGAATAGGAAGATTCGTGTCTGGCTACAAAAAGCGTTTACAAGCCGTGATACTTGCAAAAGGGGTGTTACTGGGCACTAACCATGCAGGGTGCACAAACTTTTGCATCGGCCCTTTTTCCTTTTTTTCTAATTTTTAAAATGCGAAAAAAGAAAATTATTGTTTTTTTTATTACAATGCAAAGGAAATGTGTCCTCTGTGGCCGGCGAGATGGAAGGAGATCTCCTCGGTTTATAGCAACACCACCATTTATTCGTTGGACTCGATCGACTTATATCTACTTTCAGCCTTAACACTGTGACACTATGATCCTAATCTTGTGCTAATTGATTCCGTGGGATTGTGGTGCCATCACTGGCCTGGAGATGTTTGATTGAGGGCAATAATCGGGAGCCATATAGAAGGTTACCTTTCTGATGCAGATTACGGCACCACTGATCCATTCACCCTTTGGCCCCAACACTGGTTTTTCCACAATAAACAAGTAACTCTGGTAATGAGATCTTCAGAACAAAAGCAAGAATTACTAATTATCTCCCACCAGGTTCTCTCTCTAAAACAACTTTTATGTCACGTACGCTCCTGCCATGAGAAGAAGATGCAACTTGTCACGTCCACAGACAGGGCAACCTCACAGGCCCCATTCCGCAAGATAAGAGTCATTGTAATGTGCTGATCTATAGGATATTGTGATACTTTATGGCACTAGTTCACCTCTCACATGATGAGACCTCATCTAGATGGTGATTCTGGAAGGCCCTGACGTTTCTTAGGTTGAAGGTGGATTTCATTAGACACAAGATTCTTGCCCTAAAATTCACCCACAATATCATATTATGCCCCCATCATCTACAGCAGTGTTCCCCAAGTCCGGTCCTCAAGAGCCACCAACAGGTCATGTTTTCAGGATTTCCTTAGTATTGCACAGGTGATAATTGCATCACCTGGACAGGCAAGCATTCAATGACCTGTGCAATACTAAGGAAGTCCTCAAAACATGACCTGTTGGTGGCTCTTGAGGACCGGAGTTGGGGAACACTGATCTACAGCCATGAGAACAAGGAACCAAGAGCTGAGATCTTGCTTGTGTATGATGACTGGTAACTACCCACCATACTCTCCAGAGCCATATTAGAACGGCTGGTGTCCAGACGATCCATCTTCTGTCTACGTCCAACCTGGTTCTCGAGGAACATGGTGATGTTGTATTCTTCTTCACAGAAAAGGAGATATTGTTTGTGTTCACGAGGGTAGGGATGTTAGAGGAGACATCAACTGTTCAGATAGATGATTCATCTTCTTTGTCCACATTGAGGCTTACAAACACTTTCACCATTAAGGTTCCCGAGTACAATGGATATTTCTTCTTCTTTCTTCGTCCCAGTGATTGTGACCTCTGTACACATAATGTTCAGGAGACTAAAGCTGGTAGACTGTTAGGTCTTCTATGGACAATGGAGATATCATTTTCTTCTTCACAGAGTTGGAGATATTGTGTCTTCCATCCATAACAAGTCATAAGCGCTCTTGTGTTAGCCACATGGACAGTGAAGCGTCGGTTCTTCTTGCTTGTCGAGGGCAATGGAGTCACCGGCCGCTCTTATTCTAACGCAGGTTTCGTGTGAAGTCACATATCATTAGTCTATAAGTGATTTATGGTATCAGAGTAAAGTCTCCAGTCCATCTCCCGACTCCTCGCAGGGCTGACATACTAAAACCACATTAAGCTGGGAATAGAATCCAAGGACCAGCAATTTCTCCACCATCCATAGATACAAGAGGTGATGGACCTTGGATGAATGGAAGATGGGGAGAAGACCGGAGAGCAGTAATTGTGAAGAAGAAGAGTAATGAAGCCTCTTCAGGTACCACAACTTTAGTGGAATCCAACCCCTGTGTCCCTTATAGTTACACCCCTCAACATGGTGCATTACATTTAGGTATAAATATTGGTTGTGGAGGTAAAAAAAATTGTCTTGACTCTGAACCCCTCCTCTGTCCTGTGCAGAGGCTCTCAAGGATCTCAGTCATTGCACTGATTTGAGCATTACTTCTTTTATGTAAAGCTTCTTAGGGGTCAGTCTGTGATTGATATTGGGGAGCCTGACCCTCAATAATCAGTTGGGAATCTACTTTATGACTTCAGTGTTTTATAAACTCACATGGTCGGCCCTGTTCCTTTGTCACCATGGTGAAGACAAAGGAGCATAAAACAGAATAACAGAATAAAGCATAAAAAAACAAATCCAATAAAAAAATATAACACAAATCTACAAAAACTACATTAGAGCAAAAAAATCACAATACAAATCAAAAAAGAACACAAATCTGCAAAAAATAAAGAAAAAACTATTTGAAATACAAGTCAAAAGGAACAAAATGCAGCAAAAACTAAGGATAAAAATTACACTGCTTAAAAAAAATAAAGGGAGCACTAAAATCCCACATCCTAGATATCACTGAATGAAATATTCCAGCTGTAAATCTTTATGCATCACATAGTGGAATGTGTTGAGAACAATAAAACCTAAAAATTATCAACATAAATCACAACTAATATCCCACGGAGGTCTGGAGTTGGAATGATGCTCAAAATGAAAGTGGAAATGAAGTTACAGGCTGATCCAACTTCAGTGGAAATGCCTCAAGACCATGAAATGATGCTCAGTAGTGTGTGTGGCCTCCATGTGCCTGTATGACCTCCCTACAACGCCTGGGCATGCTCCTGATGAGGCGGCGGATGGTCTCCTGAGGGATCTCCTCCCAGACCTGGACTAAAGCATCCGCCAACTCCTGGACAGTCTGTGGTGCAACGTGATGTTAGTGGATGGAGCGAGACATGATGTCCCAGATTTGTTCAATCGGATTCAGGTCTGGGGAACGGGCGGGCCAGTCCATAGCTTCAATGCTTTCATCCTGCAGGAACTGCTGACACACTCCAGCCACATGAGGTCTGGCATTGTCCTGCATTAGGAGGAACCCAGGGCCAACCGCACCAGCATATGGTCTCACAAGGGGTCTGAGGATCTCATCTCGGTACCTAATGGTAGTCAGGCTACCTCTCGAGAGCACAGGGAGGGCTGTGCAACCCTCCAAAGAAATGCCACCCCACACCATTACTGACCACTGCCAAACTGGTCATGCTGAAGGATGTTGCAGGCAGCAGATCGCTCTCCACGGCGTCTCCAGACTCTGTCACGTCTGTCACATGTGCTCAGTGTGAACCTGCCTTCATCTGTGAGGAGCACAGGGCGCCAGTGGTGAATTTGTCAATCCTGGTGTTCAGTGGCAAAAGGCCAAGTGTCCTGCATGGTGTTGGGCTGTGAGCACAACCCCCATCTGTGGACGTCGGGCCCTCAGACCATCCTCATGGAGTCGGTTTCTAACCGTTTGTGCAGACACATGCACATTTGTGGCCTGCTGGAGGTCATTTTGCAGGACTCTGGCAGTGCTCTTCCTTGCACAAAGGCTGAGGTAGCGGTCCTGCTGTCAGGTTGTTGCCCTCCTATGGCCCCCTCCACATCTCCTGATGTACTGGCCTGTCTCCTGGTAGCGCCTCCAGCCTCTGGACACTACGCTGACAGACACAGCAAACCTTCTTGCCACAGCTCGCATTGATGTGCCATCCTGGATGAGCTGCACTACCTGAGCCACTTGTGTGGGTTGTAGAGTCCGTCTCATGCTACTACGAGTGTGAAAGCACAACCAACATTCAAAAGTGACCAAAACATCAGCCAGAAAGCATTGGTACTGAGATGTGGTCTGTGGTCCCCACCTGCAGGACCACTCCTTTATTGAGGGGGGCTTGATAATTGCCAATAATTTCCATCTGTGTCTATTCCATTTGCATAACAGCATGTGAAATTGATTGTCAGCAGTGTTGCTTCCTAAGTGGGCAGTTTGATTTCACAGAAGTTTGATCTACTTGGAGTTAGATTCTGCTGTTTAAGTGCTCCATTTATTTTTTTGAGCAGTGTATTATGAAATTCAACACAAACAAAAAATGCCATAAAATGCATCAAAACAAGAAAAAAAAACCCAGAAAGATTAAAATTCATCTTAAAATCATAGAGTGCAACACAATGTAAAATAAATACATAATACACAAAATACAAAAAATGGAAAAATAAAATCAACTAAAAATCCAGCCTCAAACAGCAAAAAAACCTGCAAAAATACAACACAACATCATGAAATATAACACAAAATAGCACATATAACCAAAAACAACACAAATTACAACTCATTAAGCAGAAAACATCCAAAATTAAGCAAAAATAAAATAAAATGTATTAAAAAATTCAATATAAAACAGCGAAGATAATAAAAACCCAAAGCCCATAAAGCCCTACACAACACGAAATGTATAATATAAAATGACACAAAACATTTCTGTGTTTCTGGATTCCAGGTTCTTGTGGCGTTATTTTGCCGTCCCAAATTCAAAGAGTGGGAATATGAAGAATAAGAGACTCGTATGATGCCAGGAATGAGCATCATAAAAACATTAAAATGGAATTCCGTGCAATCCTGCCCCCCTCTGGACCCTCACTATTGAACAGATCCAGTTTTGGGGGTCTAGACCCCAACAAGCTTGAATGGAGCCAGCACTGAGCCTCGCAGAGACCTTACTGACCACCGGGAGGTCTGGTCACACACAACATATTTGTTGCACTTTCTATAAAAAAAAAAATGACCCAAAAAAGAAACGAAAAGTGCAAAGTAAAGAAGATCTCACTCTTTTTCCTGCCGTCCAATCTAATGAGGCGGACAACTAAGAACACGTTTTTAATGTTTTGGAAAGTTTATCTATTTTGTGACGTAGATAATTTGAAAATGACAAAAAAAGTAAAAATAAAATAAGTAAATAAAATGGATAAAACCCTGGAAGCAATGACTGAGCCTGAGCGGCCGGAGGACGACCTGTGATCCGTGTTGATGAATGTTTCATTTATATTTGAGAATATTATACTTCTACAAAAACTTTAGTAACAAGCAACCTTTTGTCAATTTTGGAACTTTATAGAATTGACACCAAGCTCTCAATTTCAATCTAATCCTACGTGGGATGGAGAAAGTCCTAACACAATGGAGCGACAGATTGGCTGAGGTTCATCTTCTCCCTCCAGGGTTTCACGTGGTCCCAACTAGACATCTTGGCTAAGTTGCTAATGAGTAAGAACCAGTCGGGCAGCTCTAGGTCTCTATAAAAGTCATTTTCTCGGACCTTGAAACTACAAAGGACATCACAATAATCAAAGAATACCAGGAGATAACAGGAGGACAACCACAGCCACCAGCACGGCAACATGCAGAAGCTCCTTGTGGTCCTCACATTCCTCTCACTGCACGGTAAGAACCTGTCCCTACAAGTAACGCTCAAAGTTTCATCATTTTTGGCTTTTTATGGTCATTAAAATGTCATTGATGCTTGTGCCATTGATTGTATCTTCTTTTCATTTCGTCTCTTTCCATGGTTCCCCTTTGGTCCAATGTTCATCTTTCCCAGGATTCCCAGGACTTCTGGCGATGATCTGTAAATATATCTTTTATATTCTTGGATAATTTCTGTGAATGTTACACTATGAATATATTATAAAGGGGTCAACTAAATGAAAATATCATCGATTTTTACTGAAAAAGTCTAGGAGCTTGTACTTGGCTCTACTCTGGTAACATACAAGGTATCGGGGTGGTGCGTGGTCAGGATTAGCTGCAGCAGTAGATAACATGGCAGCAGTGGTTGACACGTAGCTGGTCGGTCTTGGGTGTATTAGTATCTGATTACATTTCTTTGGATGGTGCAGATTGTGGAAAACCATTGGTATCAGAAAAAATTGTTGGAGGAGCAGATTCGACTATCGGACAATGGCCGTGGCAGGTCTACCTGAAGCTCAATGATGGCAGCCAGTGCGGCGGGTCACTGATCAGCGAGTCTTGGGTGCTCACAGCCGCCCATTGCTTTGAAACGTAAGTTTTCACTATCACTTCTGTTTCTATGGACGTGTTCACTTATAAAATATCATATAGAAATCTAGTTACACTGCACTTGGGGAACATCTTCTCGATCTATGGTAGATCCTAGGCTTCCTATACTGATGGTGACAGCAGAGGCCTACAATGGTTCTTGTCCTCATTCCTTACCTCCCGGTTTTAGATGAAGGCTTTCCAGGAGGTGTATGACATTGACTGACACATTTCTCAATCATTACTTTTACAGGCCGGTGGTGGATGTTTCACAATTCACTGTATACCTTGGAGTACAGAAGCTCTCAGATCTGCAGGACCGAAAAATTGTGTTCAGAAAAATGAAACAAGTCATTGTATATCCGACCTACACAGAACAAGGATCCAGTGGAGACATTGCCTTGGTGAAGCTGGAGAGTCCGGTTACTTATACCCCAACTATACTTCCAGTCTGTCTGCCGGCCAATACCGAAAACCTTTCAGAGGGAATGCTGTGCTGGGCAACCGGATGGGGCGATGTCAGAAATAATGGTAAGACCTGAAGTAGACTATGCCATAGACATCAGGATATGAACGTCTTCACAAACCTCCCGTTATCCAGACTTGATTTTCCTGTAACACATTTCGGGGTCCACCATATATTTTGCATTCTTCCCACCCTCTTTGAGAAGACCACCCCAAATAGTTCACTTTTCAATGTAATCTTGAGTAATCATCTCAAAGAGCTGGTCATTATGATGACTAGCACATAACATGGTCATCACAAGGCTCTATTGGCTGATTATTGGGGAATGTCACCAGTCATCTGGCAAATACTATCACAGGGGACTACTTCTGGGGCAGGAGACTATGTAGGGTTATCTGGCCTCCAGAATCCAGATAATCTGGATTCGACATCTAACTGGTTGTAATGAAGGCATCTTCTCCTTGCAGTGCCACTCACAGGCCCGAAGACTCTGCAGGCGGTCCAGCTCCCACTGATCAGCAACAACAACTGTGAATCCTTCTATCGGGAGAGCTTGGGCTACAGCTCCAGAATCAAGCTGATCCAGGACGATATGATATGTGCCGGGTTCAAATATGGACAGAAGGATGCCTGCCAGGTATGTGAAGATATGGAACCACTATGTGATGATCTTCTTGACGACTGTTCTGTTGGAGCTCTGTTCTACCAGATGGTCCTTCATTGAGAAGTCACTTTATGGACATAAGGTAACAATTTCATAGCACAGCACTAAGGAGTCCAAAACTAATGCTACTGAATGCAGATATAGTGTATTTAGAGTAAAAAGATAGTATTTATTAAATAACAAAATCACATATTAAGATCTCCCCCCGACGGCCCCCCAGAAGAAGCCTACGCGAAACGCGCGTAGGGGCTGGCAGGCCATTTCCACACTACGACCACAATGGATGAGGATCAATCTTGTACATCTTTATGTGATTAGGTGTCTTTCGGGACATACACTGATTGTTTTTATACGGCTTATATACCTTAAGAACTTGATCCCTCGGGTCAGATTTCTTTTATTAGTGTGGATTTTTGGATTTGTTACCTGTGTCCTTCATTGGTGGAGTTATTTTGAGTTGATTACACGCTCTTACTATATTGTTGTAAATGGTGATCTTAATATGTGATTTTGTTCATTAATAAATCTTTTTACTCTAAAGACAGTAGTTCTGACTCCAATTGTTCGAATTTTGCACATGTTTGGGAGTTTCTGTCATGGTTTGCAGATTGCGCTAAATGATTATGTGGTTCTGATCTATATAATTGAATGCAGATGTAACATATTCCTGCGTTCAATTGGGTCCACAAACAAACTTTGAGGTTTGAGACAGTCCCCATCCTGAGTGTTGTGGTGCCCCAGGTTCTTCATCTGGTTCATCTGGTTCTTATCTCAAATTTTTATTGATAATTGCTTTTGTTAGTGAACATTTTTTGCGCTTTTTCTTCAAGTCTTTGAAAAAAAAATAATGCTCACCTCTCTGCTTACCTGTACAACCACCGTAGCCCACCATCCTGTCCTGCATGCAGCTTCATCCAGCCTCAACTGAGCCACCACAAGCATGAGGTCCTCGTATGGCACACTGACTCCGCTCTGGGGCTTCTGGTGCTGAGTACTCCTTTAATATCACAATGAACATCATGACATCATTACTAGTGATGAGTGAGTATACTCGTTGCTTGGGTTTTCCCGAGCACGCTCGGGTGGTCTCCGAGTATTTATGACTGCTCGGAGATTTAGTTTTCCTTGCCGCAGCTGGATGACTTACACCAGCCAGCCAGACAGCCAGCTTGAGTACATGTGGGGGTTGCCTGGTTGCTAGGGAATCCCCACATGTAATCAGGCTATCTAGTAGCTGCAAATCATCCAGTTGCGGCAAGGAAAACTAAATCTCTGAGCAGTCACAAATACTCGGAGACCACCCGAGCGTGCTCGGGAAAACCCGAGCAACGAGTATACTCGCTCATCACTAATCATTACATGTGCCACTTGAGGCCTAGTCTGCCCTTCAGGAGACCACATATGACATCATGTGATTTGTCGTGAGTTGAGAGGCCTACTGGCCATGTGTAAAGTGAAGATGCAGCAAGAGAAGAAAGAGCCTGGAAGATGATGCATGCAGCAAAAGATGGGGGACTGCGGTAATGGGACAGTAGAGCCGCAAGGATAGTATTTTTTTTTACTCTTTTTTGAGCCCTTTACAAATCAGAAAATGGAGGCCAGGTGCCATGTTGCTGAACTCACTTGAAGCAAATAACAAAAAAAATTGGATTGAACTGAATTAACATTGAGCATCTTTTCTTGCAGGGTGATTCCGGTGGACCCCTAGTTTGCAATATTAAAGGTGCCTGGGTGCAGATGGGCATTATCAGTTGGGGTGTTGGATGTGCAGAGCCCTATCATCCTGGTGTCTATACAAGAGTCCAAAATTACGTGTCCTGGATTGATCTGTACATGGCGTCCTCAGAGAACAGCAATAAACTGAAGACTTTGCAATTCGCCCAACACGTCGAGAAAGCGAATCCTCAATTCAGGTTCAATCCAGAGAACAGCAGCCAGAGCTACATACTGTACGAGCAAAACTACACAGAAAGTGGGAACCTAACGGACGACAGCAGCGAGCCAAAGACGGGACTTCTAGTGGGCAACGGGGCACATGCGAGGCTCTGGTCCATGGCTAATGCAATGCTCGTCCTCCTGGGTCTCCTACTTCTTCTATAGTTACATGATGAGTTCTGCAGCAGCTGTGAGATCGTCCAACGCTCTGTCCACCAGAAGGTCAGGCAATGATGATCTTCATGTGTCCTGGCTGGACTGATACACGAGCTCTACCCCTACCAACCCTTGAACCTCTGCGATTTCCAGCTTTCTAGAGCCAGTGAGATCTATATACACTCTGTATACCGTCTGTGCATAATTCACATCTAGCTTCCATTAATTTTATGCAACCATGACAATTCACCCAAATCCTGCCCAAGGCAAAACTGCTTATGGGGCACATACAAGTCTAATATGTTCAGGAACTGTGACTGGCCAATAACCTTGTGGTCTTTTCCCTCTTTCTATGAATTCCCACATCACTATAGGTGCAGGGACTTTCTTTCCCTCACTTCCCAGTAGGCATTTCTCTTACCATTGCCAAATGACTTGCCTGCCCTGAACTGAAAGCCAGAGAGACCAACCATCTACCTCATTCCTGTAGATAAAAAAATAATCATTTATTTCCTACTAGATGGTGGCCCGATTCTAACGCATCGGGTATTCTAGAATATGTATGTATGTATGTGTATAGCAGCCGCATAGTATATAGCACAGGCCACGTAGTATATAGGAGCCATGTAGTATATAGCAGACAAATACTACGTGGCCTGTGCTATATACTATGTGGCTGCTATATACATACATACATACATATTCTAGAATACCCGATGCGTTAATACAGGTCACGCAATATATAACAGTGGCCACACAGTATATAACACAGCCCAAACAGTATATAACACAGCCCACGCAGTATATAGCAGCCACGCAGTATATAACACAGGCGACGTAGTATATAACACAGGCCATGCAGTATATAACACTGGCCACGTAATATATAGCACAGCCCACGTAGTATATAGCAGCCACGCAGTATATAACACAGGCAACGTAGTATATAACACAGGCCATGCAGTATATAACACTGGCCACGTAATATATAGCACAGCCCACATAGTATCTAACACAGCCGACGTGGTATACAGCAGTGTGGGCACATATCCCTGTTAAAAAAATAATTAAAATAAAAAATAGTTATATACTCACCCGCCGGGATCCAGCGAAGCTCTGGCGATGCGCGCGCAGCTGCCGCCATCTTCCATTCCCAGGATGCATTGCGAAATTACACAGATGACTTAGCGGTCTCGCGAGACCGCTAAGTCTTCTGGGTAATTTCGCAATGCATCTCTGGGAAATGAAGCTGGCGGCAGGCGCGTGCGCATCAGCGGACGACAGAAGGTGAGAATAGCAGGTTTTATGTTTTTTTATTATTTGTAACATTACATTTTTTTACTATTGATGCTGCATAAACAGCATCAATAGTAAAAAGTTGGGGACACACAGGGTTAATAGCAGCATTAATGGAGTGCGTTACACCGCGGCATAATGCGGTCCATTACCGCCGGCATTAACCCTGTGTGAGCGGTGACTGGAGGGGAGTATGGAGCGGGTGCCGGGCACTGACTGCAGGGGAGTAGGGAGGGACTAATCAGACTGTGTCCATCGCTGATTGGTCGCGGCAGCCATGACAGGCAGCTGGCGACACCAATCAGCGACGTGGGATTTCCATGACGGAAGTTGCCAACAGAAAGACAAACAGACAGACGGAAGTGCCCCTTAGACAATTATATATATAGATAGAGAAACCCCCAACCCTTCCTGTGCAGCGACAAAGACCCACCTCCACTTCCTATAGAGAGAACAACACCTGCCTCCACTTCCTGTGGAGAGACAAAGACCTGCCTCCACTTCTTATAGAGAGATAAAGACCCGCCCCTACTTCCTGTAGAGAGATAAAGATCCGCCCTCACTTCCTGTGGTGAGACAAAGACCTACCCCTACTTCCTGTACACAGATAAAGATCCGCCCCCACTTCCTGTGGAGAGACAAAGACCTACCCCTACTTCCTGTACACAGATAAAGATCCGCCCTCACTTCCTGTGGTGAGACAAAGACCTACCCCTACTTCCTGTAGAGAGATAAAGATCCGCCCTCACTTCCTGTGGTGAGACAAAGACCTACCCCTACTTCCTGTAGAGAGATAAAGATCCGCCCTCACTTCCTGTGGTGAGACAAAGACCTACCCCTACTTCCTGTAGAGAGATAAAGATCCGCCCTCACTTCCTGTGGTGAGACAAAGACCTACCCCTACTTCCTGTAGAGAGATAAAGATCCGCCCTCACTTCCTGTGGTGAGACAAAGACCTACCCCTACTTCCTGTAGAGAGATAAAGATCCGCCCTCACTTCCTGTGGTGAGACAAAGACCTACCCCTACTTCCTGTAGAGAGATAAAGATCCGCCCTCACTTCCTGTGGAGAGACAAAGACCCACCCCTGCTTCCTGTGGAGAGACAAAGATCCGCCCTCACTTCCTGTGGTGAGACAAAGACCTACCCCTACTTCCTGTAGAGAGATAAAGATCCGCCCTCACTTCCTGTGGTGAGACAAAGACCTACCCCTACTTCCTGTACACAGATAAAGATCCGCCCCCACCTCCTGTGGTGAGACAAAGACCCGCCCCTGTTTTCTGTCCACAGATAAAGATTCACCCCCACTTCCTGTGGAGAGATAAAGACCCGCCCCACTTCCTGTGGAGAGATAAAGACCCGCCGCCACTTCCTGAAATTCTCCTTGGTGTCTATAATGCTATAGATTATTTACACTTGACAAGAAGTTGGTGTCGGCATTTTGCAGAGATCTTCCAAGTTCCATTTGGGTAAACAGAATACTTTGTAATTGTTTCGTCACTGCATCGGCCATTGATTAGGTGAAACGACAGCGACCGTATAAGTGTAATGATGTCATCTATCTGCTGCATATCATAAGAGTTTTCTGTTTCTGATCCAAAAAGACACATTTTCCTTGTCTCAATTCTTCCTGTGTATAAATAATAAACTTGTATTTATTTGTTTTTCACTGTGACCCTCTGTGTTGGTGACTTGTATCTTCCCGAATGCCTCCTATGAGAATCTCTCCCTCTCATTGTATATTACCCCCCATGCTGTAGACAGAAGGGGCCACAAAAAGAAGCTTTTTCCATTATTGAAATATTTCCTTATATCGATGCTCTTCCACGCAAACACAATTGGGGGATTTACTGTGAGACGCGGGTCAGAATCGAGGAGAGGTTTGTGCTATAAAACTGGCGTAGAACAGAAACAAGAAAAACAAGTAACGGTGAAGACGAGTAATAACGAAATGTATTCATTGCATCAAAAGACGACAAAACTCCAAATAATGGTCAGACCCCATCTTTACTCTCCGTGATCCACCATCCTCTGGGGCCTCATTAGGGGGTCACCCTATACCACATCTTTACTGGATGCGTCTTTGGGGTTCCTGTAACATATATTGATGATTCCTCTGCGTTTCTCCCTCGTCACTCTGTAGCTGAACGCTGCGGTCCTAATTACCGGCACCATAGATGATGGATTATCTCTGGGGACTGATATCTGCCTGAGGACTGACGGCACAACACACGGAGCCTTGTAAGGGCTGAGCACATCTACTCTGTGACATTATTCCTCCGTATACAGTATCTCCATGTGCCTCTGTATATCTGGCGCACCTCAACATAATCCTATGTGACCAGTAATCCTTCACATAGCAGTGATATTCTCTAATATTATCAGCACACTTACATATAACATCTATAGAACTCCAGCAAAACCAAAGAAATGAGCCAGATACAAATGCAATGTGTAGGTACACATTCACACTGCGGCTCTACCGGCTCATTTCTTTGGTTTTCCTTTTGTTTTTTTGCACTTGCTACATATAGGAGCAATGTTCCCCATTTGCCTGGGCATTTTATCTATATAGCTTTCCACAGGCCGGTATCTGAACACCCGGGGCCCAAGTCCTGATCTGCGTCCATCTATCTTGAGGTCTACTGACACATAGTGAGGTTAACGACAAGAGCTAGGGTTTGTCCTAATTGTTTACACCTTGTCATGGTGGGATGGATTTTATGGGTTTTTTTATCAAAATATTGTTAACTAAGTCCCTATGTCATTAACATGTACTATTACAATCTATTTACTTACTACCCTATATATACTCATTTGGTTTTTGTCTATATATTATTATTATTTTTATGATTTTGCTTAACACTGTGAAACAGTACTCCTCCATATAAGCTCTATACAACTCTGTATAACTCCTGCATAAGCAACATTTATGGTGGTGTTGATATATTCATCTTCTCATTGTGGTTTTGATGCTGTATTCAAGTACTGAAGATATTTCTGGTAATGTATTCATGTACTGTTGGTGGTTTTTGTGCTGTATGTATGTACTGATTCTAGGTCTGGTGCTGTATTTATGTACTATTGGTGGTTCTTATAATGTATTCAAGTACTGCTGGTGGTGATGCTGTAATTCTTTTAAACTGTTTCACGTCTTTCTAAATCTGAAGTGGTTAAAAGAAGTTCAAAGGACTAAACATATCATCAGCAAAGTTGTTTTTACACTACATTTCATGTGTTTATTCTTATTAGCATTTATTTAGAACTTTTTTGGGCACGTTAAGGAGTGGATCCATCTGAAATAGACGTCATGTGCTAATATACCCTTAGTCTATCTAACCAATAGGGGGTATGAACACATAAAGTGCCTAAGGCAGCATGAGCGCCACATACGACACTGGTTGCAGTACAGAATAGACACCTGACACCTCACTCAGGTCTATTGAGGTCACCGAGGAGGTGACATTAGTATTATTATTATTTATTGTTATAGCGCCACTTATTCCATGGCATTGCACAGCATGTCTAATATCCACAATTGGCTTATACCTAGTATTGTCATGCCTGATTTTAGCAATTTAGGTGCATTATTACAGGAGAAGATGCACTTCATATATTAGCATGTGCACCTGCTACCTCATGTTCCTGCTACCTCATATATGGTCCTGTGCTCCTGCTACCTCATATTCCTGCTACCTCATATATGGTCCTGTGCCCCTGCTACCTCATATTCCTGTTTCTTCATATCTCTGCTACCTCAGACGCTGATCATAGTTGTGTCCTCATAGAGCAAAGCTAAAAAAAAACAGCCGAGCATCCGGTTAGAATGAACCTTAGGTGGTGGTTGACTTCACGGACGTTATCAAAGATCATCACCATGACTGATTCCTCATCTGACGCACACCCTGTGCCCAGATGCTTCTGTCCCTCGGTGGACATGACGGTGCCAGAACCGGTCTGGCAGCTTCATTGCTCCTTAAATCCTCATCATCACCGTGTCCGACTTATAGAGAGTGATCGATCTGTGAGCAGATCCCCAAGAGGACACCAGCAAGATGAAGAAGCTTCTCCTGCTCCTCACACTCCTCACACAGAACGGTATGGATCTGACCACAAACCTCATCATCTACTGACCCCAACATACCCCTCTATGGACTTCCATCATTATCTGCATCTTCATCATCCTGGATCTTCTTATCATTGTCCTCCTCCTCGCCCTTATCACCATCCTCACCCAAGTATCTCTACATCACTTCTAACCTCTTGTTTTTTCCCTTATTCTAAGGATTTCTAGGAATTTCAGCATCAGCAGGTGAGAAATTTCTAAAACTGAAGTTTAGGTGGAAAATAAAATAATTTGAAGAAGAATCTGTGAATTGTGGTGGTAAGGATTTTCTGAAATCAGTCAACTGTGCGAATGTCCTTCCCCATGGGCAGTGAGGTCTTCTTCAGAGATTCTCTATGGAAACCTGCAGATCCCCCAGAACCTCCCATAGTCAACCATGCTGCCTACCTAAGTATTTTCGGTTGCCATATGATCCCTCCAAGTGACTTTCACAGAGTTGGGGATGGGTTTAGGGTTAAATCCTGATATCAAGTTGTGATGGTTCATCGGTCTTCACCTGAGGGTTGGGTTTGACTCTACCTGTAGGTACCTGCCATAGATTTTTCCCTTTTTCCTTTAGGTAGTCGAAATCGTCTCCTCAGGATTGTGGGAGGAATTAATTCTGCACGAGACGAATGGCCCTGGCAGGTCAGTCTGCATTTTAAAGGCAATGCCCAATGTGGGGGCTCTCTGATCAGCGATACCTGGGTGCTGACAGCCGCTCACTGCTTTGAGACGTAAGTTCCCAGAAATGTTCTCTTACGATATGCACCATACAACCGTAAAACAGACAGATCAACATTGTGTCCTGGCTAGTTTGTCATATCTTATCCACCACTGGTGATATATTTTGGATGGGTGCAGTCAGGGGTCTGGGAGCACTAGGACTAAACTATATGTAGGCATAACCTAATAAACCCAGAGTACGAAAGGTGATCATATATGAGGCTAAGATCACACAATGAGCATTTGGTGCATTTTTTTCTGCTATTTTCATGCGCAAAAATGCTGCATCTTACAGTTCAAGTAAATGTTATGGGATTTATTACTACTCTCATTGCCACTTTTTCCTTTACACTGTGGAAACTGTCTGGAAAAGCTTAAAATATGCAACATGTCAATTTTTGTCGCCGTAAATATGCATTTAACTTGTGGATCCACACCCTCTCCCCCCATATATGCATGAATATTACATTTCTGCAGTGGAAACACAATAAAAATACATGTAAATTTGTGACATTATCAATAATGTTTTCTTCAAAGTGAACAACAGCTTCCAAGACAAAGCTATTTTATTTGATACATGACATACCCAAAAAATTTTTTTTAAAAAAGGCAGCAAAAATGAAATAAAAATTCAATGAAAAAATGCAAGTAACTCATGCAGAAATGCTGGAAAAAACAGCAACATCATAAATGCAGCAAATACTCATTGTGGAAACAAAGTTAACCGGTCTTATTTGGTTGTTGGCTGGGGACCGCCATGGGTCTAGTTCAACCCCAAGTAATCAGATGTTGCATAATCTATAATGTTCAGACTTCTGGATCAAGTTTCAATTATATATACATATGGACAAACATAAAAAATGCATTGAATGAGCCATTCATATATTTAGGTATCACACAGAATAGCTCTGTTATATAGGGGATGACAGCAGAGGTCCTGTTTAAATTTTTTACTTGGGTCCTCTATATGTTTATGTGAACAATTGACTCAAACTTTAGGACATGCTACATATTTTAACAAGGATAACCAAAACTTCCCCCATTTTGCATGAATGTACTGTGCTCAGCCAGCCAGACTCTGCTCCACACTGATAAGGGGTGAGCTCCCCGAAACAGCTGTCAGTAGATGTAAATATCCCTGGTTATGTTGATAGCTTCACTAAATGTCTGAACATTGAAATTGACGTTAAGTAGCTATTCTTCCTGGTTTATACTTGAAAGATAGTTACTTTGATTCTGTGAAAGAGCTAATTTGCCCCTTATTTTGTCGCATTCTCTTGCCTATCCTTTGACCATATACCACATGCCTTACAGGATTCCGGATCCGCTAGCCTACACCATCTATCTTGGGGTGTATGAATTATCTGACCTGCAGAACCCCAAAACAATGTCCAGGACAGTGAGACAAATAACAATTCACCCCAGTTACACAAGTGAGCAATCCAGTGGAGACATTGCTTTGGTGAAACTGGAGAGCCCGGTAGCTTTCACTTCTTCCATCCATCCAGTGTATCTGCCATCTCGAGCTGTGCAGCTGCCAGAGGGAACCCTGTGCTGGGTGACTGGCTGGGGATATGTGAGAGAACAAGGTACGCAAAGGTCTCAGAAATGGAAGGGTGATACTGGACACAGGTTCACGTCAGCTATGCTCTTCTCCACAGTTCCTCTCACCAATCCTAAAACTCTGCAGAAGGTGGATGTAGCTCTGATAGACAGCAAAAACTGTGAGACCATGTACCAGTCTGATTCCGCCTCTGAGTCCAACTCAAAACTTATCGAGGAGGACATGTTCTGTGCCGGCTACCAGGAGGGGAAGAAGGATTCATGTCAGGTATAAGACATTGGAAGTTGTAATGGATGATGTCTGTTGGTAGACTTGGTTTCCAAAACATTGGTGAATAGTAGGAACAGTTTGCAAAAAGTTTTCATAATAATCTAATATATACATTGCATCAATCTGTGAGAACTGTCTTCATATGAGCAGGGGGCAGTGTGCCAGTTATTTAGTGCTGTAGTTCATACGACCTCCCAGCAGGGGGCGCTAGAAGGCCATGTACCAGTTATTTATTGCTTTAGTTTATATGACCTCCGAGCAGGGGCGAAAGAAGGCCATGTACCAGTTATTTATTGTTGTAGTTTATATGACCTCCCAGCAGGAGACAGTAGAAGGCAGTATACCAGTTATTTAGTGCTGTAGTTCATACGACCTCCCAGCAGGCGTCAGTAGAAGGCCGTGTACCAGTTATTTAGTGCTGTAATTCACACGTCCTCCCAGCAGGGGGCAGTAGAAGGCCGTGTCCCAGTTTCTCAGTGCTCTAGGTATGACTTGCAGCAGATGGCTGTAATACGTTTCCAGCTTTTCTGCACGACAGAACACTTTTCTTGTGAGACGTCTTGTGATGATAATGACCAAATATCTAATATTTCATAAACTATTCTGCAGAAACATTTGTAATTCTTTAGTTTGGCATCATCGCCGTGCCCTTAGCAGTGCCCTTTTCCTCTAGTAATGGTGCCTCTAGTAGTTGGGCTGCATTGTTGTGTCACGTCCTGGCGCTTCGCACTGATCATTGACTGTCCGGTATCATTGCAGGGTGACTCCGGGGGACCGCTCGTCTGCAATGTGAATGGTGTTTGGCTACAACTCGGCATTACCAGCTGGGGTATGGGATGCGCCACGGCCAACCATCCCGGCGTTTACACCCGAGTGCAGCACTACCAGTCCTGGCTGCAGCAGCTCGTGCCTTCTCTGCAGTTCAGCAATGGAGGGAACATTGTGCTTCCAAACAGAGGTGGAAAGACAACACCAGCCCTCCGTCACATCACAGCCCGGCGCCGGTAGGGTGAGGACCACCCAGTGTGGTCAGGAGGTGACACAATCCAGTGGTATCAGGATGGAGGGCACCCCTGATGGTGGAGCTCATACTAATGCCTGGTCCATAGCCAATATCATGGCCGATCCTCCTTTGCTCATTTGTAGCTCTGTGATTGGTCGATCCCTGAGGTGTCATCCACTGATGAAACAGAATTCTCTACAAGTTTACAAAAGACTCGTCCCATAATCTGCTGCGTGCGAGACCTCAGACAATCAGCCATTGTGGTGTAGTTTACGATTTCCTCCAGAAATAAAATGTTCAGATCCTTTATTAACGTCATGTTTATAAATAAATATCAATATTATTCCTATGGCTACAATGTATCAACGTCACACAACGACTTCACCGGCGATCGATAGGAATGTGACGTTAGATGATTCCACAGCTCTCCGCAGTCTCCGGGGGTCCCATTAACAATGAATGGAGGGACAGTGCGCACAAGCGACCTCCTGGCCATAGTCCACGCTTTTGGGGTCCTCCTGTAAATGTGTCAGCTGTGCAGTATCAGAGAGACCACAAGGAGCAGCACTGAGACCTCCAGACTGGGGGGCGAGGAGGATGAGAGACCGATATAATAATGTATCCAGGACTCGTAGGCGGGGACATAAGTGTAGACCCCGGGGCGGTTCGGAAGGGCGCAGTCTTCTCCCCAGCTCACGATGCCAACTTGGTACCAGTACCCATTCACTTTACACACCAGCGGACCCCCAGAGTCCCCCTGCAAAGGCAAAAGAGGACAATGTCATGGGCACAGAAAATCCTCAGCGAAGAAGCAAAACTGCAACTAATTATTCCAGAAGTTGAATATAAAAATATCACAAATAAGAAATTACAGACAAATTACAACATATGTATCAGCCGGACGACGGAATAATGACGCCAAACCGCAAACTACAGCAAACCGCAAACTACACCAAAAAGGAAACTACAGCAAAAAGGAAGCTACAGCAAACTGCAAACTACAGCAAACCGCAAACTATAGGAAACTGCAAACTACAGTGAATCGCAAAAAAACTACAGCGAATCGCAAACTACAGCAATCTGCAAACTACAGCAAACCGCAAACTATAGGAAACTGCAAACTACAGCGAATCGCAAACTATAGGAAACTGCAAACTACAGCGAATCGCAAACTATAGGAAACTGCAAACCGCAGCAAACCGCAAACTACAGCAAACCGCAAACTATAGGAAACTGCAAACCGCAGCAAACCGCAAACTACAGCAAACTGCAAACTACATCGAACTGCAAACTACAGCAATCCGCAAACTATAGGAAACTGCAAACTACAGCGAACCGCAAACTACAGCAAAAAGGAAACTACAGCAAACCGCAAACTACAGCAATCAGCAAACTATAGGAAACTGCAAACCGCAGCAAACCGCAAACTACAGCAAACTGCAAACTATAGGAAACTGCAAACTACAGCGAATCGCAAACTATAGGAAACTGCAAACTACAGCAAACTGCAAACTACAGCGAACCGCAAACTACAGCAAACTGCAAACTATAGGAAACTGCAAACTACAGCGAATCGCAAACTATAGGAAACTGCAAACTACAGCAAACTGCAAACTACAGCGAACCGCAAACTACAACAAAAAGGAAACTACAGCAAACCGCAAACTACAGCAATCAGCAAACTATAGGAAACTGCAAACCGCAGCAAACCGCAAACTACAGCAAACTGCAAACTACAGCGAACTGCAAACTACAGCAATCCGCAAACTATAGGAAACTGCAAACTACAGCGAATTGCAAACTATAGGAAACTGCAAACTACAGCGAATCGCTAACTATAGGAAACTATAAACTACAGCAAACTGCAAACTACAGCGAACCGAAAACTGCAGCAAAAAGGAAACTACAGTAAACTGCAAACTACAGCAATCAGCAAACTATAGGAAACTGCAAACTGCAGCAAACCGCAAACTACAGCAAACTGCAAACTACAGCGAACCGCAAACTACAGCAATCCGCAAACTATAGGAAACTGCAAACTACAGCGAATCGCAAACTATAGGAAACTGCAAACTACAGCGAACCGCAAACTACAGCAAAAAGGAAACTACAGCAAACCGCAAACTACAGCAATCAGCAAACTATAGGAAACTGCAAACCGCAGCAAACCGCAAACTACAGCAAACTGCAAACTACAGCGAACCACAAACTACAGCAATCCGCAAACTATAGGAAACCGCAAACTACAGCAATCAGCAAACTATAGGAAACTGCAAACCGCAGCAAACCGCAAACTACAGCAAACTGCAAACTACAGCGAACCACAAACTACAGCAATCCGCAAACTATAGGAAACTGCAAACTACAGCGAATCGCAAACTACAGCGAATCGCAAACTACAGCAAACTGCAAACTACAGCAAACTGCAAACTACAGCAAAAAGGAAACTACAGCAAACCGCAAACTACAGCAAACCGCAAACTACAGGGAACCGCAAACTACAGGGAACCGCAAACTACAGGGAACCGCAAACTACAGGGAACCGCAAACTGCAGCAAACCGCAAACTACAGCAAAGTGCAAATCGCAAACTAGAGCAAACCGCAAACTCCACCAAAAAGGAAACTACAGCAAAAAAGAAGCTACAACAAACCGTAAACAACAGCAAAAAGGAAACTGCAGCAAACTGCAAACTGCAGCATTGAATTCAGGCAAAATAATGATTATGTCACACGTGGCAGTGTATCTATGTGAATGTAAGTGACGGAATAATGCTGCATTGTTGGGTTTCGGCAATGACTTTTTCATGGATAACGTCCAGATCTGGAGAAAAATACCGAAAGGAAAGAACAGATATGACTCTAGACAAGAATAAGCACATGATGGGGGTAGTAGTAGATGATGTGTTGTCTTAATGCCTCTCATGAAGATGAGCTGACAGTGGCCTCATCGTGATCGCTGCACAGTCGGACCCCGATACTGTCCACTGTCAAACGTCCGTCCACACTGAACTGTTGCATTGTAGCTTTTTTTTTTGGAGGGGAACCATACTCAGAACAAGTCATATAAAAGCCTAGAATTCCTTATAATGAACTTTAGAGGTAAGATCCCGATAAATCCTGAACACTTTTCACTGTTTAAAAATAAATAAATAAACTGCAACATTGTATCAAAAACTAAACTGAGCAGAAAAGGTTACACTGTTCAGAATTCACTTCCGAGGCTCCAGGGTCCGATTCCAGGACTCACCGTGCAGGCGTCCCTCCGTCCAGCCTGGTACCCGGCACAGATTTGGTCGTTCTTGACGATGGCCACGTTGGCGCTGGTACCAGAACCGATGTGATACATCTGGTCACACGAATCCCTGCCGATCAGCGGGAGCATCAGCTGCTGAAGGGTTTTGGGATACGGCAGAAATTCTGTAGAGACGCGAGTAAGGGAAATAAACGATCAGTTACATTGTATTTCATGTACATGATGAAAAATGGCTGCAAGGTTCTCAAACTGGGCCGGACACCGGATCTCACCCAGATCTAATCAGACTGAACACCAGCAAACACGGGCAGACGTGCCAGCGAGGGCAGCCGGCGTAAATGTGATTACACACGGGGCGTCCCTGGCGTCAGCTCCATTACTAGCTGGCATCGCGCCCGGACTGTGCCAGTCACGTCTAATACCTGGTAATTGCTCTTCACAGGAGCTAATCCGATAACAGATGAAGACAAACCTGGTGAAAGGTGTGACAGGAGATTACACGGAGATTACTGCCCATACATCACACCGCAAGATGATGGCGGCAGTGCTGAGAACCACAGCGCCCCCTGTGATCAGCGCCTCATATAGCAACTCATAGCACAAAAAGAAAATGTAAGATTGTAGCCCTGGGCCCCAGTAATGTAACCCTGCTGCTCCAAGTGACTCTTCAGAATAAGTCGTCCTGTGAGTACAGGAGGAGTAACACGATTTCTGGCCCTCATGTATTTTATATCCTGCATCTTCAGGAGTTTTCCCATCTGCTTTACCTCCAATTTTCAGTTGTCTCTGAGCTGCTGGGTGGAGATTTGCTGCTGTGATGTCTCCCATACACAGCACACACGAGGAATTCCTGCTCTCCTGTCTCTATATAGCACATTGTACAGCAGTACTGAGTAGTGTAGCTGTGAATCCAGCTTTGGGATGAGATATAACACTTAATAGAAGCAGTAGCAGCATTGAGGAGTTTACAGCAGTACTGAGCAGTATAGCTGTAAATCCAGCTCTGAGATGAGATGTAACACTTACTAGAAGCAGTAGCAGCATTGAGGAGTTTACAGCAGTACTGAGCAGTATAGATGTAAATCCAGCTCTGGGATGAGACGTAACGCTTACTAGAAGCTGTAGAGCATTGAGGAGATTACACAGCAGTACTGAGCAGTATAGCTGGAAATCCAGCTCTGGGATGAGACGTAACACTTACTAGAAGCAGTAGCAGCATTGAGGAGATTACACAGCAGTACTGAACAGTATAGCTGTAAATCCAGCTCTGGGATGAGACGTAACACTTACTAGAAGCAGTACAGCATTGAGGAGATTACACAGCAGTACTGAGCAGTATAGCTGTAAATCCAGCTCTGGGATGAGACATAATACTTACTAGAAGCAGTAGCAGCATTGAGGAGATTACACAGCAGTACTGAACAGTATAGCTGTAAATCCAGCTCTGGGATGAGACGTAACACTTACTAGAAGCAGTACAGCATTGAGGAGATTACACAGCAGTACTGAGCAGTATAGCTGTAAATCCAGCTCTGGGATGAGACATAATACTTACTAGAAGCAGTAGCAGCATTGAGGAGATTACACAGCAGTACTGAGCAGTATAGCTGTAAATCCAGCTCTGGGATGAGCCGTAACACTTACTAGAAGCAGTAGCAGCATTGAGGAGATTACACAGCAGTACTGAGCAGTATAGCTGTAAATCCAACTCTGGGATGAGATGAAACTCTTAGTAAAAGGGAGCTGCTGCAGCATTACGATTACTGAGCAGTGTAGGTGGTAGTTGTCTTCTCATTCTGCCCCTCTCACCCTCTCCAGCTGTAACCTGCCCCCTCACATTGTTGGCAGATTTTCAGAGGGGATGCCGAGTTCAGGAGTCAGAAGGGAGAGGTGTCTCATAAGTGGAGAAAGAAGCAGATGTCTCTGAGAACATCTTTCGGTTTTCTTACATTTGCTTGTGCTGCTGATTTATGAAACGTTTGCTGCAAAGACAGCGACCACACAACACATCATAGGACCACACAACTCCAAGGTGACTTGTAATATTCTTCTACCCGATGCTGCTGCAGAACCTCCTTGAGCTGAGGATGGATGGCGTTTATTGCAATAACTCAGTGACTGGATGATTTTCTTTTTCCTTTCTAAGAAGTTCTGCAGCAGCTGAGACAGACAATAAAGGACACATCGCCCCTTCTTGGTGGAGTAAGGTCGGAGTAGAGACTATCGGAGCCCGGCTGTGATGGGGAGACGGTGAGTACTCACCATCAGACTGCGTCCGGCCCCATCCGGTGACATAGCAGCTGGCTCCTGCTGGGAAGACCATGGAGGCTGACGGCAGACACACGGGGCGGACGTACCGCGTATAGCTGACCGATCTGGAGAGGCGGATGAGAGCGATGTCCCCACTGCCTCCGGGGGCGCTGAACTGCGGGTGGAGGATGAGATTGTTCACCCCGACCTCCACAGTGTTAGAATTAGGGGCGTCCAGCCTGTGAGCCCCCAATTGTACGCTGTACTGTGAGGGGGACTGGGATCTGGAACACGAAGAAACACAATGTTATCAGAGATGGAAGAGCCTTCTATATACTGTATCCTCAGCTCCTCCCCCCTGACTCCCGGTGATGATGGATCTTCCACATTACCCTTCTATCTGCTCATATCAATGCGCTACAATTGTATCCAGTCCTTCACTCCACACTGACACATTGTCACTAACCCTCCGATGTGTCAATAACATCTGGATATAAACAAGAAGATTTACAATCATTGACAACAAACAAGAAATCTAAAAATTGTGCTGACCTTGTTCTTATTGATTAGACTTTGCACAATTAAGAGTTTTTCTTTAATATTCTCCATTATTACACATTATTATTTAGCTGTTGTCTCTCCCAAACTCCATCTGAAGTGCTGCTTTATCTGCCTGGTTCATGCTTGTTAGTAGCTGCTTTGAACTGCTGCTCCAGCAAGAATCCGTACAAAAAATTATTTACAAACGCGCCCCCTATGTGAGAATGGGGGAGGGGAGCAGAGACCCTCAGACCAGGAAGTGTTTGTGTTTGATTTCTTGCAGATAAGAGCCACCTCAGGAGCTCAGCAAGGTGCGTGGCCCCGGCATCTTCACCATCAGAAGTAATCCGGGGAGCAGGGTAGCTAGGGCGCCCCTAGTGTTAGGGACAGGGAAGGAGCTCCTGACCCCGGATTATCTTACTACAGTATCGTTACACACTTTAAGAACGGTGTTTCAAAGAGAAGAATAAAAGATAAAATAATGGGCAGCACGGTGGCGCAGTGGTTAGCACAGCAGCCTTGCAGCGCTGGGGTCCTGGGTTCTAATCCCACCCAGGACAACATCTGCAAAGAGTTTGTATGTTCTCTCCGTGTTTGCGTGGGTTTCCTCCGGGTACTCCGGTTTCCTCCCACATTACAAAGACATACTGATAGGGATTCTAGATTGTGAGCCCCATCGGGGACAGTGATGATAATGTGTGCAACCTGTAAAGCGCTGCGGAATATGTTAGCGCTATATAAAAATAAAGATTATTTATTTATTTAAATTACAAAGATTCATACGTTTGTAATGTAATTATTATTAATTATTATCGTTTTAAAAAGTTTAATTACTGTTTAAATTGTGAGAAAGCGACTTGCAGAAGTTTCCACGGTGCCGATATTGCACTTTACGGCTCTAAGACCGGGATATTCTCACTTTATACATCGCACAGTGTGTGCCATAAAATAAGTGACTCAGATAAATGAAGGCGACAACCGCGGCCAAGAAACGAGAACCTGGCTGAGATCCAGCGGGGATTGGCTCCGAGCCGGCGCCCGAGAACCAGGAACACAGCTCACCATCCACTGACTATAGGACACACAGCACGATGGGAGGCTGAGATACAGCAGCTCAGCAGATGGTATCACACAGGAGAGGATTAGATACACGGCTCAGCAGATGCTATCACACAGGAGAGGATTAGATACACGGCTCAGCAGTCAGTGTCACACAGGATGGGATTAGATACACGGCTCAGCAGACAGTATCACACAGGAGAGGATTAGATACACGGCTCAGCAGTCAGTATCACACAGGATAGGATTAGATACACGGCTCAGCAGTCAGTATCACACAGGAGAGGATTAGATACACGGCTCAGCAGTCAGTATCACACAGGAGAGGATTAGATACACGGCTCAGCAGATGGTATCACACAGGAGAGGATTAGATACACGGCTCAGCAGATGCTATCACACAGGAGAGGATTAGATACAGCAGCTCAGCAGTCAGTATCACACAGGAGAGGATTAGATACACAGCTCAGCAGTCAGTATCACACAGGAGAGGATTAGATACACGGCTCAGCAGTCAGTATCACACAGGATAGGATTAGATACACGGCTCAGCAGTCAGTATCACACAGGAGAGGATTAGATACACGGCTCAGCAGTCAGTATCATACAGGAGAGGATTAGATACACGGCTCAGCAGTCAGTATCACACAGGAGAGGATTAGATACACGGCTCAGCAGTCAGTATCATACAGGATAGGATTAGATACACAGCTCAGCAGTCAGTATCACACAGGAGAGGATTAGATACACGGCTCAGCAGTCAGTATCACACAGGAGAGGATTAGATACACGGCTCAGCAGTCAGTATCACACAGGAGAGGATTAGATACACGGCTCAGCAGTCAGTATCATACAGGAGAGGATTAGATACATGGCTCAGCAGACAGTATCACACAGGATAGGATTAGATACACAGCTCAGCACACAGTATCACACAGGAGAGGATTAGATACATGGCTCAGCAGTCAGTATCACACAGGAGAGGATTAGATACACGGCTCAGCAGTCAGTATCACACAGGAGAGGATTAGATACACGGCTCAGCAGTCAGTATCACACAGGAGAGGATTAGATACACGGCTCAGCAGATGGTATCACACAGGAGAGGATTAGATACATGGCTCAGCAGATGGTATCACACAGGAGAGGATTAGATACACGGCTCAGCAGATGCTATCACACAGGAGAGGATTAGATACAGCAGCTCAGCAGTCAGTATCACACAGGAGAGGATTAGATACACAGCTCAGCAGTCAGTATCACACAGGAGAGGATTAGATACACGGCTCAGCAGTCAGTATCACACAGGATAGGATTAGATACACGGCTCAGCAGTCAGTATCACACAGGAGAGGATTAGATACACGGCTCAGCAGTCAGTATCATACAGGAGAGGATTAGATACACGGCTCAGCAGTCAGTATCACACAGGAGAGGATTAGATACACGGCTCAGCAGTCAGTATCATACAGGATAGGATTAGATACACAGCTCAGCAGTCAGTATCACACAGGAGAGGATTAGATACACGGCTCAGCAGTCAGTATCACACAGGAGAGGATTAGATACACGGCTCAGCAGTCAGTATCACACAGGAGAGGATTAGATACACGGCTCAGCAGTCAGTATCATACAGGAGAGGATTAGATACATGGCTCAGCAGACAGTATCACACAGGATAGGATTAGATACACAGCTCAGCACACAGTATCACACAGGAGAGGATTAGATACATGGCTCAGCAGTCAGTATCACACAGGAGAGGATTAGATACACGGCTCAGCAGTCAGTATCACACAGGAGAGGATTAGATACACGGCTCAGCAGTCAGTATCACACAGGAGAGGATTAGATACACAGCTCAGCAGTCAGTATCACACAGGAGAGGATTAGATACACGGCTCAGCAGATGGTATCACACAGGAGAGGATTAGATACACGGCTCAGCAGATGCTATCACACAGGAGAGGATTAGATACATAGCTCAGCAGTCAGTATCACACAGGAGAGGATTAGATACACGGCTCAGCAGTCAGTATCACACAGGAGAGGATTAGATACATGGCTCAGCAGTCAGTATCACACAGGAGAGGATTAGATACACGGCTCAGCAGTCAGTATCACACAGGATAGGATTAGATACACGGCTCAGCAGTCAGTATCACACAGGAGAGGATTAGATACACGGCTCAGCAGTCAGTATCACACAGGATAGGATTAGATACACGGCTCAGCAGTCAGTATCACACAGGAGAGGATTAGATACACGGCTCAGCAGTCAGTATCACACAGGAGAGGATTAGATACACAGCTCAGCAGTCAGTATCACACAGGAGAGGATTAGATACACGGCTCAGCAGATGGTATCACACAGGAGAGGATTAGATACACGGCTCAGCAGATGCTATCACACAGGAGAGGATTAGATACATAGCTCAGCAGTCAGTATCACACAGGAGAGGATTAGATACACGGCTCAGCAGTCAGTATCACACAGGAGAGGATTAGATACATGGCTCAGCAGTCAGTATCACACAGGAGAGGATTAGATACACGGCTCAGCAGTCAGTATCACACAGGATAGGATTAGATACACGGCTCAGCAGTCAGTATCACACAGGAGAGGATTAGATACACGGCTCAGCAGTCAGTATCACACAGGATAGGATTAGATACACGGCTCAGCAGTCAGTATCACACATGAGAGGATTAGATACACGGCTCAGCAGACAGTATCACACAGGAGAGGATTAGATACACAGCTCAGCAGTCAGTATCACACAGGAGAGGATTAGATACACAGCTCAGCAGTCAGTATCACACAGGAGAGGATTAGATACACAGCTCAGCAGTCAGTATCACACAGGAGAGGATTAGATACACGGCTGAGCAGTCAGTATCACACAGGAGAGGATTAGATACATGGCTCAGCAGACAGTATCACACAGGAGAGGATTAGATACACGGCTCAACAGTCAGTATCACACAGGACAGGATTAGATACATGGCTCAGCAGTCAGTATCACACAGGAGAGGATTAGATACACGGCTCAGCAGTCAGTATCACACAGGACAGGATTAGATACATGGCTCAGCAGTCAGTATCACACAGGAGAGGATTAGATACACAGCTCAGCAGTCAGTATCACACAGGACAGGATTAGATACATGGCTCAGCAGTCAGTATCACACAGGAGAGGATTAGATACACGGCTCAGCAGTCAGTATCACACAGGAGAGGATTAGATACACGGCTCAGCAGTCAGTATCACACAGGAGAGGATTAGATACACAGCTCAGCAGTCAGTATCACACAGGAGAGGATTAGATACACAGCTCAGCAGTCAGTATCACACAGGAGAGGATTAGATACACGGCTCAGCAGTCAGTATCACACAGGAGAGGATTAGATACACAGCTCAGCAGTCAGTATCACACAGGAGAGGATTAGATACACAGCTCAGCAGTCAGTATCACACAGGAGAGGATTAGATACACGGCTCAGCAGTCAGTATCACACAGGAGAGGATTAGATACACAGCTCAGCAGTCAGTATCACACAGGAGAGGATTAGATACACAGCTCAGCAGTCAGTATCACACAGGAGAGGATTAGATACACGGCTCAGCAGTCAGTATCACACAGGAGAGGATTAGATACACGGCTCAGCAGACAGTATCACACAGGATAGGATTAGATACACGGCTCAGCAGTCAGTATCACACAGGAGAGGATTAGATACATGGCTCAGCAGTCAGTATCACACAGGAGAGGATTAGATACACGGCTCAGCAGTCAGTATCATACAGGAGAGGATTAGATACACAGCTCAGCACACAGTATCACACAGGAGAGGATTAGATACATGGCTCAGCAGTCAGTATCACACAGGAGAGGATTAGATACACGGCTCAGCAGATGGTATCACACAGGATAGGATTAGATACACGGCTCAACAGTCAGTATCACACAGGAGAGGATTAGATACACGGCTCAGCAGTCAGTATCACACAGGAGAGGATTAGATACACGCTCAGCACACAGTATCACACAGGAGAGGATTAGATACACGGCTCAGCACACAGTATCACACAGGAGAGGATTAGATACATAGCTCAGCAGTCAGTATCACACAGGAGAGGATTAGATACACGGCTCAGCAGTCAGTATCACACAGGAGAGGATTAGATACACAGCTCAGCAGTCAGTATCACACAGGAGAGGATTAGATACATAGCTCAGCAGTCAGTATCACACAGGAGAGGATTAGATACATGGCTCAGCAGTCAGTATCACACAGGAGAGGATTAGATACACGGCTCAGCAGTCAGTATCACACAGGAGAGGATTAGATACACGGCTCAGCAGTCAGTATCACACAGGAGAGGATTAGATACACGGCTCAGCAGATGGTATCACACAGGAGAGGATTAGATACACGGCTCAGCAGATGCTATCACACAGGAGAGGATTAGATACATAGCTCAGCAGTCAGTATCACACAGGAGAGGATTAGATACACGGCTCAGCAGTCAGTATCACACAGGAGAGGATTAGATACATGGCTCAGCAGTCAGTATCACACAGGAGAGGATTAGATACACGGCTCAGCAGTCAGTATCACACAGGATAGGATTAGATACACGGCTCAGCAGTCAGTATCACACAGGAGAGGATTAGACACGGCTCAGCAGACAGTATCACACAGGAGAGGATTAGATACACAGCTCAGCAGTCAGTATCACACAGGACAGGATTAGATACACAGCTCAGCAGTCAGTATCACACAGGAGAGGATTAGATACACGGCTCAGCAGTCAGTATCACACAGGAGAGGATTAGATACATGGCTCAGCAGTCAGTATCACACAGGAGAGGATTAGATACACAGCTCAGCAGTCAGTATCACACAGGAGAGGATTAGATACACAGCTCAGCAGTCAGTATCACACAGGAGAGGATTAGATACACGGCTCAGCAGTCAGTATCACACAGGAGAGGATTAGATACACAGCTCAGCAGTCAGTATCACACAGGAGAGGATTAGATACACAGCTCAGCAGTCAGTATCACACAGGAGAGGATTAGATACACGGCTCAGCAGACAGTATCACACAGGAGAGGATTAGATACACAGCTCAGCAGTCAGTATCACACAGGAGAGGATTGTATACACGCTCAGCAGTCAGTATCACACAGGATAGGATTAGATACACGGCTCAGCAGTCAGTATCACACAGGAGAGGATTAGATACACGGCTCAGCAGTCAGTATCACACAGGATAGGATTAGATACACGGCTCAGCAGTCAGTATCACACAGGAGAGGATTAGATACACGGCTCAGCAGTCAGTATCACACAGGAGAGGATTAGATACACGGCTCAGCAGTCAGTATCACACAGGAGAGGATTAGACACACGGCTCAGCAGACAGTATCACACAGGAGAGGATTAGATACACAGCTCAGCAGTCAGTATCACACAGGAGAGGATTGTATACACGCTCAGCAGTCAGTATCACACAGGATAGGATTAGATACACGGCTCAGCAGTCAGTATCACACAGGAGAGGATTAGATACACGGCTCAGCAGTCAGTATCACACAGGAGAGGATTAGATACACGGCTCAGCAGTCAGTATCACACAGGAGAGGATTAGATACACGGCTCAGCAGTCAGTATCACACAGGAGAGGATTAGATACACGGCTCAGCAGTCAGTATCACACAGGAGAGGATTAGATACACGGCTCAGCAGTCAGTATCACACAGGAGAGGATTAGATACACAGCTCAGCAGACAGTATCACACAGGAGAGGATTAGATACACGGCTCAGCAGATGGTATCACACAGGAGAGGATTAGATACACGGCTCAGCAGATGCTATCACACAGGAGAGGATTAGATACACGGCTCAGCAGACAGTATCACACAGGAGAGGATTAGATACACGGCTCAGCAGTCAGTATCACACAGGAGAGGATTAGATACATGGCTCAGCAGTCAGTATCACACAGGAGAGGATTAGATACACGGCTCAGCAGTCAGTATCACACAGGAGAGGATTAGATACACAGCTCAGCAGACAGTATCACACAGGAGAGGATTAGATACACGGCTCAGCAGATGGTATCACACAGGAGAGGATTAGATACACGGCTCAGCAGATGCTATCACACAGGAGAGGATTAGATACACGGCTCAGCAGACAGTATCACACAGGATAGGATTAGATACACGGCTCAGCAGTCAGTATCACACAGGAGAGGATTAGATACACAGCTCAGCAGTCAGTATCACACAGGAGAGGATTAGATACACGGCTCAGCAGCCAGTATCACACAGGAGAGGATTAGATACAGCAGCTCAGCAGATGGTATCACACAGGAGAGGATTAGATACACGGCTCAGCAGTCAGTATCACACAGGAGATGATTAGATACACGGCTCAGCAGTCAGTATCACACAGGAGGATTAGATACACGGCTCAGCAGTCAGTATCACACAGGAGAGGATTAGATACACGGCTCAGCAGTCAGTATCACACAGGAGATTATTAGATACACGGCTCAGCGGTCAGTATCACACAGGAGGATTAGATACACGGCTCAGCAGACAGTATCACACAGGAGAGGATTAGATACACAGCTCAGCAGTCAGTATCACACAGGAGATGATTAGATACACGGCTCTGCAGTCAGTATCACACAGGAGAGGATTAGATACACGGCTCAGCAGTCAGTATCACACAAGAGGATTAGATACACAGCTCAGCAGTCAGTATCACACAGGAGATGATTAGATACACAGCTCAGCAGACAGTATCACACAGGATAGGATTAGATACACGGCTCAGCAGTCAGTATCACACAGGAGAGGATTAGATACAGTGGCTCAGCAGTCAGTATCACACAGGAGAGGATTAGATACACGGCTCAGCAGTCAGTATCACACAGGAGATGATTAGATACACGGCTCTGCAGTCAGTATCACACAGGAGAGGATTAGATACACGGCTCAGCAGTCAGTATCACACAAGAGGATTAGATACACAGCTCAGCAGTCAGTATCACACAGGAGAGGATTAGATACAGTGGCTCAGCAGTCAGTATCACACAGGAGAGGATTAGATACACAGCTCAGCAGTCAGTATCACACAGGAGATGATTAGATACACGGCTCTGCAGTCAGTATCACACAGGAGAGGATTAGATACACAGCTCAGCAGTCAGTATCACACAGGAGATGATTAGATACACGGCTCTGCAGTCAGTATCACACAGGAGAGGATTAGATACACGGCTCAGCAGTCAGTATCACACAAGAGGATTAGATACACAGCTCAGCAGTCAGTATCACACAGGAGAGGATTAGATACAGTGGCTGAGCAGACAGTATCACACAGGAGAGGATTAGATACAGTGAGCGGCACTCACGGGCTGAAGCAATGCGCGGCGCTCAGCACCCACTGGTCAGAGATCAGGGACCCTCCGCACACCGGCTCCCTGCTGTACAGCACACTGACTTGCCAGGGCCAGGCTCCTTCTTCTGCGTCAGTTCCTCCGATTATCCTGATGGAGAACGCCGGGGAGCCGCAGGTCGGGGGAAGCAGCATGTCGGGGAAGACCACCGCTGGGAGGACTGGGGAGAGATACAATAAAGCGTCACACAGCAGAGATGCTCACCGCGGTATTGTAGGCGGAGTATCGGGATCTGAAGGAATCCGCGGCTCTAAGTAAAGTCTACGGGACATTCCCCCCCGATGTGTATGAGACATCTGACACTACTGTAGGTGATTACTACAGGACACCTGGACAGACTGAAGATAGCGATGAACCTTTCTACATCAGAGATCTTTGTTCTCTATAACGGGCGACATCGTGATCACGGGAGATTGTAACTGTTTGTTGGGAATCTCTCTCAGGCAGAAGTAACCGGTACAGAAAATTCTTATCTTCTCTTGCTGACAACTTTATTTTTCAAAGGGTAGAAGAGAGAACAAGAGGATCTGCCATCCTGGACCTAATTCTTTCCAACTGGGAGCAGATGAGGAAATAAAGGTGACTGGAAATTTAGGAGGCAGCAATCACGCCATCCCCAAATTTTGGATTACGAGGACTTAGACTTTATGGTTGGACTTCAGAAAGGCAGATTTTAATGGACTCGTAAAGAGGGTAGGAAAGGTCCAATGGCCGGATGTTCTAAAGGGCAGAAATGTCCAAGAAGGATGGGAAAAGGGCAAATGTTGTTCCTATCTTCAAAAAATGATAGAACACACAGAGAGGAAATTACAGGCTAGTGAGCCTTACTTCTATACCAGGAAATATCTCTGAACACAATATTAAACAGCATGTATGTAAGTACTTCAATAAGAATACAGTAAGTAACCAGAGCCAGCATGGGTTTGTAGCAAACAAGTCATGCCAGACTAATCTGATTCCCTTCTATGATGGAATCCCTGACTGGGTGGATCAGGGAAATGCGGTAGATATAGTATATCTCGACTTCAGCAAAGCATTTGATAAAGTCTCTCATACTATCCTTATTGGAAAATGGCCAAGTACGGGATTGACAAGACTCCGGTTAGGTGGATTCATAACTGGATCAGTGATCATACTCAAATAGAGGTGATAAATGGTTGGACATCAAATTGGAAAAGCATTTCAAGTGGGAACCACAAGACTCTGTACTGGCTCCAGGGTTGGTCAACATTTTTATAAATGATCTAGATAAGGGAATTGAAGATAAACTAATCAAATTTGCAGACAATGTAAAGCCAGGAGGGATAGCTAACACTAGAGAAGACAGGGAAAGGATTCTGAAGGTTCTAGATAAGCTTGAACAATGGGCAGCGACTAATAGAATGGTATTTAACAGGGAGAAATGCAAGATTCTACATTTGGACAGGAAAAACAAAAATTACATGTATAGAATGGGAGGAATAGAACTAAGCGACCGCACGTGTGAGAAAGACTTGGGTATACTAATAGATCACAGACTGCACAGGAGTCAGCAGTGTGATGCAGCAGCAAAAACACAAACATTGTTCTAGGATGTATTAATAGAAGCACAGAGACTAGATCACATGATGTAATTCTCCCCCTCTACTCCTCGTTGGTCAGGCCTCATCTGGAACACTGTGTCCAGTTATGGGCACATTGTACAAAAGACATCAACAAACTGGAGAAAGTTCAGAGAAGAGCGACCAGGATGGTGAGCGGACTGCAAACTATGTCCTACGAGGAACGGTTACAGGATCTGGGAATATTTAGCAGCAAAAAAGAAGACTAAAAGGAGACTTAATAGCTGTCTACAAATATCTGAAGGGCTGTCACAGTGTAGAGGGATCATCTTTATTCTCATCTGTACATTGAAACACCAGAAGGAATGGGATGAAACTGAATGGGAGGAGACACAGATTAGATATTAGAAAAAACTTTTTGACAGTGAGGCAATCAATGAGTGCAAAAGGCGAGAGGTGGCGAGTTCTCCTTCAATGGAAGTCTTCACACAGAGGCTGGACAGACATCTGTCTGGGATGGTTTAGTGAATCCTGCATTGAGTGGGGGTTGGACACGAAGTCCCTGGAGGTCCTAATAACTCTGGAGGTCCCGATGATCCTGGAGGTCCCTTCCACTTCTGACATTCTAAGGCTCTATAAACAGGAATCCTGAGGGCCCCAATTAAAAATCTGTAACAAGTCCCCAAACTACCATGTGACCAGTGAGCGCCTCCCCCCAGAATAGCACCGGGCAGACGGTGATTCCCGCAGAATCCTACAACGTTAATACGGAATCCAAGTGTTTATCCCGGAGATTCTGAGAGATACAATGTAACAAGTCCTGTACGTACAAGTATATCCTGACGTCAGTAAGTAATGGCTGATAACAGGGAGTAATAGACTGAACTCATCTGTCCAGCAGTCAGTCCTGATATGGCTGATAAAAGGGAGTAACAGAACTGCCAAACATGGAGCAAAAAAGAAACGTCCCTCACTAATATTGATAGGAAACAAACTGCACAGAATCTCCAAAGTCGGAGTATTGTCTTTACGCTACATGACCATAATAATACCATAACTGATAGAATAATAATAAAGATAATATATCAGGTCACTCACCGGACAGCAGAAGGTAAAGCACAGCTCTCATCATGCTCTCCGCGGTGCTGCTGTGGGGAGCTCTCTAGATGTCGGATTTGTCTGTTCTCCTCACTCTCGCTCCTAAAATATCTGAATTTTCGGAGGTCCTTCATGCTGGAATGTGGCTGGACCGGTCCCTGGAGCTGGAGGGTTGGATGATTCCTCAACTTCATCTTCTCTGAAAATTTACACACAATAAGATAACACGTGCGGAGAGCACAGAGCAGCGGAGTCGTTACAGTGTGACATCTGTGCACATGACCCGAGCATCATCTCTACCGTCACCGGCCATTGTTCCAAGTCACAAAGCAGAGAATTAGTCAGAACAGAATGGGAAGAACGAGGATCATTACCCAGAGAATAAACAACAAACAGCCGACAGAAGCGCCCGCGCGCTGAGGAATGGGGGCAACAAACAGCAAGCGGGGGTGAGGATAGGGGTGAGGGCAGTATATAAAGAAACAATACATATACACTCCTCAGATGAACAGATCATTGGCCGAAGGTTACAGTCCATCATCACACCAGTCCTATAAAAAGAAGAACGGTGCAGAAAGCTACACTAAACCTGTCCTGAAAATAATAACAAAAACAGCCAAGGTAAAGAATGAGAAATAGTAAATAAATATATATATATATATCCTGGTTGTTAAAAGGTGATCCAATCAGAGAGGTCAGAATCGATCTATAATCAATAATGCTCACTAAATTAGAATATCATCAGAAAGTGAATTTATCTCAGTTCTTCAATACAAAACGTGAATCTCCTATATTCTATAGAGTGATTACACACAGAGTGATCTATTTCATGTGTTTATTTCTGTTACTGTTGATGATTATGGCTTACAGCCAATGAAAACCCAAAAGTCATTATCTCAGTATATTAGAATAATTAACAAAAGAACACCCACAAACACTCCTAAATGTTTATAAAGGTCCCTTAGTCTGTTTCAGTAGCTCCACAATCATGGGGAAGACTGCTGAACTGACAGATGTCCAGAAGGCGTCACTGACATACTCCACAAGGAGGGGAAGCCACAACAGGTCATTGCTAAAGAAGCCGGCTGTTCACACAGTGCTGGATCCAAGAATATTAATGGAAAGTGGAGTGGAAGGAAAAAGTGTGGTAGAAAAAGGTGCACAAGCAACCGGGATAATAGTCAGACAAAGGTAGATGCCAAAACGTGCGTCGGGGTGGAGGCATCCCTGAGACAGACTTGGACCTCTCTTCTCTCCATCTACTAAACAGGTACTGTACCATGCAATAGAGTGGCCGTATATGAATACTTATATTTTACTCCATGGGCAGGCATACTTAGTAGTGATAAGCGAGTATACTCGCTGCTTGGGTTTTCCAGAGCACGCTTGGGTGATCTCTGAGTATTGTTTACTGCTCGGAGATTTTGTTTTCATCGCGGCAGCTGAATGATTTACAGCTATTAGCCAACTTGGTTACATGTGGGGATTCCCTAGCAAACAGGCAACCCCCACATGTACTTAGCCTGGCTAATAGCTGTAAAACATTCAGCTGCCGCGATGAAAACTAAATCTCCGAACACTAACAGATACTCGGAGGACCCCCGAGCAACGAGTACACTCACTCATCACTAATAGTTGACACAGATTATGTGGTCCCCCAGTGTATTAACATGGTGACGGTATAGGCACTTGCACTTTATTATTATCTATGAACCTTCACACTGCCTTCTTTCCACATCTCGTACCTGTTTTTTCATGTGGGTCCATTTTTACAAATTTTTTACAGTTTTTACATATTTTTAAAACATTCTTCGTATGTATCATGGATTGTGTGACACAACAGCAGCATTACATTATTATATTTTTTGTATGCACTATTTTTTCTAATTACCATATTTTTGTTGCTATTAGCTCTTTGTCATAATACCTATCTGTACCCAGTGTATTGAGTCCCTTTTTCTTCCCTCGTGTATTTGTTTCCACCTTTACCTCATTTTTTATCATTGTATTTGATTAATAAAGTATATGCTTTTTCATTCAATTGGGTTTAAAATTCATTTTTTCCCCTTTTTTGTCTAGTAAAAATAATACTTACCAGAGCACAGATTGTGATGCCAGAGTTCCCTACGCACGTTTCAGTGCCAAAGTCTTACGCCTAGGGGCAGTATTATAATAGTTATATTCTTCTACATAGGGGCAGTATTATAATAGTTATATTCTTCTACATAGGGGCAGTATTATAGTAGTTATATTCTTGTACATAGGGGCAGTATTATAGTAGTTATATTCTTGTACATAGGAGCAGTATTATAGTAGTTATATTCTTGTACATAGGGGCAGTATTATAGTAGATATATTCCTGTACATAGTGGCAGTATTATAGTAGTTATATTCTTGTACATAGTAGCAGTATTATAGTAGTTATATTCTTGTACATAGGAGCAGTATTATAGTAGTTATATTCTTGTACATAGGAGCAGTATTATAGCAGTTATATTCTTGTACATAGGGGCAGTATTATAGCAGTTATATTCTTGTACATAGGGGCAGTATTATAGGAGTTATATTCTTGTACATAGGGGGCAGTATTATAGTAGTTATATTCTTGTACATAGGAGCAGTATTATAGTAGTTATATTCTTGTACATAGGAGCAGTATTATAGTGGTTATATTCTTGTACATAGGAGCAGTAATATAGTAGTTATATTATTGTACATAGGAGCAGTATTATAGTAGTTATATTCTTGTACATAGGGGCAGTATTATAGTAGTTATATTCTTGTATATAGGGGCAGTATTATAGTAGATATATTCTTGTACATAGGGGCAGTATTATAGTAGTTATATTCTTGTACATAGGGGCAGTATTATAGTAGTTATATTCTTGTATATAGGGGGCAGTATTATAGTAGTTATATTCTTGTACATAGGGGGCAGTATTATAGTAGTTATATTCTTGTACATAGGAGCAGTATTATAGTAGTTATATTCTTGTACATAGGAGCAGTATTATAGTAGTTATATTCTTGTACATAGGAGCAGTATTATAGTAGTTATATTCTTGTACATAGGGGCAGTATTATAGTAGTTATATTCTTGTACATAGGAGCAGTATTATAGTAGTTATATTCTTATACATAGGGGCAGTATTATAGTAGTTAGATTCTTGTATGTAGGGGGCAGTATTATAGTAGATATATTCTTGTACATAGGGGCAGTATTATAGTATTTATATTCTTGTACATAGGAGCAGTATTATAGTAGTTATATTCTTGTACATAGGGGCAGTATTATAGTAGTTATATTCTTGTATATAGGGGCAGTATTATAGTAGATATATTCTTGTACATAGGGGCAGTATTATAGTAGTTATATTCTTGTACATAGGAGCAGTATTATAGTAGTTATATTCCTGTACATAGGGGCAGTATTATAGTAGTTAGATTCTTGTATGTAGGGGGCAGTATTATAGTAGTTATATTCTTGTACATAGGAACAGTATTATAGTAGTTATATTCTTGTACATAGTAGCAGTATTATAGTAGTTATATTCTTGTACATAGGGAGCAGTATTATAGTAGTTATATTCTTGTGCATAGGGGCAGTATTATAGTAGTTATATTCTTGTATATAGGAGCAGTATTATAGTAGTTATATTCTTGTACATAGGGGCAGTATTATAGTAGTTATATTCTTGTACATAGGAGCAGTATTATAGTAGTTATATTCTTGTACATAGGGGCAGTATTATACTAGTTATATTCTTGTACATAGGGGGCTGTATTATAGTAGTTATATTCTTGTACATAGGAGCAGTATTATAGTAGTTATATTCTTGTACATAGGAGCAGTATTATAGTAGTTATATTCTTGTACATAGTAGCAGTATTATAGTAGTTATATTCTTGTACATAGGGAGCAGTATTATAGTAGTTATATTCTTGTGCATAGGGGCAGTATTATAGTAGTTATATTCTTGTACATAGGAGCAGTATTATAGTAGTTATATTCTTGTACATAGTAGCAGTATTATAGTAGTTATATTCTTGTACATAGGGGCAGTATTATAGTAGTTATATTCTTGTGCATAGGGGCAGTATTATAGTAGTTATATTCTTGTACATAGGAGCAGTATTATAGTAGTTACATTCTTGTACATAGGAGCAGTATTATAGTAGTTATATTCTTGTACATAGGAGCAGTATTATAGTAGTTATATTCTTGTACATAGTAGCAGTATTATAGTAGTTATATTCTTGTACATAGGGGCAGTATTATAGTAGTTATATTCTTGTACATAGGGGCAGTATTATAGTAGTTACATTCTTGTACATAGGAGCAGTATTATAGTAGTTATATTCTTGTGCATAGGGGCAGTATTATAGTAGTTATATTCTTGTACATAGGGGCAGTATTATAGTAGTTACATTCTTGTACATAGGAGCAGTATTATAGTAGTTATATTCTTGTACATAGGAGCAGTATTATAGTAGTTATATTCTTGTACATAGTAGCAGTATTATAGTAGTTATATTCTTGTACATAGGGGCAGTATTATAGTAGTTATATTCTTGTGCATAGGGGCAGTATTATAGTAGTTATATTCTTGTACATAGGAGCAGTATTATATTAGTTATATTTTTGTACATAGGAGCAGTATTATAGTAGTTATATTCTTGTACATAGGGGCAGTATTATAGTAGTTATATTCTTGTACATAGGAGCAGAATTATAGGAGTTATATTCTTGTACATAGGAGCAGTATTATAGTAGTTATATTCTTGTACACAGGGGCAGTATTATAGTAGTTATAGTTTTGGACATAGGAGCAGTATTATAGTAGTTATATTCTTGTACATAGGGGCAGTATTATAGTAGTTATATTCTTGTACATAGGAGCAGTATTATAGTAGTTATATTCTTGTACATAGAAGCAGTATTATAGTAGTTATATTCTTGTACATAGGAGCAGTATTATGGTAGTTATATTCTTGTACATAGGGGCAGTATTATAGTAGTTATATTCTTGTACATAGGGGCAGTATTATAGTAGTTATATTCTTGTACATAGGAGCAGTATTATAGTAGTTATATTCTCCTACATAGGGGCAGTATTATAATAGTTATATTCCTGTACATAGGGGCAGTATTATAGTAGTTATATTCTGTACATAGGGGCAGTATTATAGTAGTTATATTCTTGTACATAGGGTCAGTATTATAGTAGTTATATTCTGTACATAGGAGCAGTATTATAGTAGTTATATTCTTGTACATAGGGGCAGTATTATAGTAGTTATATTCTTGTACACAGGGGCAGTATTATAGTAGTTATAGTTTTGGACATAGGAGCAGTATTATAGTAGTTATATTGTTGTACATAGGAGCAGTATTATAGTAGTTATATTCTTGTACATAGGGGCAGTATTATAGTAGTTATATTCTTGTACATAGGGGCAGTATTATAGTAGTTACATTCTTGTACATAGTGGGCAGTATTATAGTAGTTATATTCTTGTACATAGGAGCAGTATTATAGTAGTTATATTCTTGTACATAGGGGCAGTATTATAGTAGTTATATTCTTGTACATAGGAGCAGTATTATAGTAGTTATATTCTTGTACATAGGAGCAGTATTATAGTAGTTATATTCTTGTACATAGGAGCAGTATTATAGTAGTTATATTCTTGTACATAGGAGCAGTATTATAGTAGTTATATTCTTGTACATAGGGGCAGTGTTATAGTAGTTATATTCTTGTACATAGGAGCAGTATTATAGTAGATATATTCTTGTACATAGGGGCAGTATTATAGTAGTTATATTCTTGTACATAGGGGCAGTATTATAGTAGTTATATTCTTGTACATAGGGGCAGTATTATAGTAGTTATATTCTTGTACATAGGGGCAGTATTATAGTAGTTATATTCTTGTACATAGGGGCAGTATTATAGTAGTTATATTCTTGTACATAGGGGCAGTATTATAGTAGTTATATTCTTGTACATAGGGGCAGTATTATAGTAGTTATATTCTTGTATATAGGGGCAGTATTATAGTAGTTATATTCTTGTACATATGGGCAGTATTATAGTAGTTATATTCTTGTACATAGGAGCAGTATTATAGTAGTTATATTCTTGTACATAGGAGCAGTATTATAGTAGTTATATTCTTGTACATAGGAGCAGTATTATAGTAGTTATATTCTTGTACATAGGAGCAGTATTATAGTAGTTATATTCTTGTACATAGGAGCAGTATTATAGTAGTTATATTGTACATAGGAACAGTATTATAGTAGTTATATTCTGTACATAGGGGCAGTATTATAGTAGTTATATTCTGTACATAGGGGCAGTATTATAGTAGTAATATTCTTGTACATAGGGTCAGTATTATAGTAGTTATATTCTTGTACATAGGGGCAGTATTATAGTAGTTATATTCTTGTACACAGGGGCAGTATTATAGTAGTTATAGTTTTGGACATAGGGGCAGTATTATAGGAGTTATAGTTTTGGACATAGGAGCAGTATTATAGTAGTTATATTCTTGTACATAGGGGCAGTATTATAGTAGTTATAGTCTTGTACATAGGGGCAGTATTATAGTAGTTATATTCTTGTACACAGGGGCAGTATTATAGTAGTTATAGTTTTGGACATAGGAGCATATAGTATTGCAGTATAAAGTTTACTTTTTATCTCACCGCTCTTCTTATCTCACTAATATAGACATAATTTTATAATTATGAACTTCTCCATGGATTTAGACCTCTGCGCTCAGTTTCCGTTTTTCGCTATCGGCTTTATTCCTGTGTCTTCTGCAGGTTTTTACACAGGATATGTAAATCACGGTGACTGATCTGCTGGGTGTCTTCTGTTCCTGTGTCCTGTTCTTCTCTGGTAACATGTGCAGCATTATTATATTAGAGAATACAATTACAGCAGATGTTAATTATCTCATTGTGCTTTAATTACTTTACCTTAGAACAATACTTATTAAACAATAGGCTATAAAATCTTCTTTTACGGGTGAGTGACTAATACTTGGGGCGGTCTGGGCAATGTGTGGTTAATAAAGTATTTCTGACCTGTCACATAAGTTCTGCAGTAATTCCCGGCCTTGTCTATGTTCCCCGTCCATCAGTATATTTCGTCTTCTGGCGCTCCGGTCTGATGTGTCTAGGAATTATTTAAGGGGTTGTCTCATTTGCAATAATGTGTGAAATTGTGAATTACCAGTAAAATTTGACATTTTTGTCATTATTACCTCTAATTAAATGTCCTGCCTGTCCTCGGGAATAGAGGGATATTTCTGTTCTGAATGGTCACATTGCAGTCCATGGTACCGAGTATCTCGCAGTCTCGGAGAGCCTCGTTACTAGACATGAGTGAACCTTTTAAGGTCCGACTGGTTTGGCAATTATTGTTTTCTGAACATGTTTGCTGAACAGTTCAATCAACACACTCAAACCCCATTGAATTTAATGGGGGGGGCAAAACAAAATGCATAGACAACACCTTCAGGGGTGTCAAAAAGCTGCCAAACAGCTGAAATTAGGAGCAGACACCAGAAAAAGTGGTATCGATTGACCCACAGTAGAAATGTCATCATGGCACAGCCACGGTCAGCCATGGGCCATGCATGACACAGAGTCGGGGCTACCATTTAGAGATTTGAGTTGAAGTTTCAATTAAGACCAGGTGGTTAAGGGAACAGTTTAAGCCTTCTTAGCTGGGAGCCCTAATACCTCATGCAACTGCTCAGCTCTGCTCAGCCACACTCAGGTGGCACAAACATCACTTTCATCGACTACTATTGGTAAAAAAAAGTACGGATAGTAACAGAGGTAGTTGAGTGAAAGTATGTGCAGGCCTGATGGTCTGGGAGACCTACTTGCACAGGCAACCCACCAGATGGAGACACAACTTGGAGTCTCAACATTTCTAAAAATTGCTAGTAATATCAGCAATAGTAAAAGACAACACAAATGTGTCACCAACTGCAATAACGTGAGATCAATACATGACACCATCGCCTAGCCTGTCAAGTCTATGACTGGGGTGGAAAACTCGTTGGAGATCCATGACTTGTTCATCTTGATGAAAGTTAGGTGGTCTACACTTTCAGGTTACAGCCAGATGTGCTTATCCATCAGGAAACAACCAGCAGCGCTAAAGACACATTCTGAGAGAACGCTGGCTGCCAGGCATTGACAAAACCTCCAAGGCGTGATAGACGACCTCAGGCCACTCTTCCATGTTTGAAGAGCAAAATGCAAAAGGGTCCAAATTCCCCGATGGGATTTGATATTTTGAGCTCAAGTTACTCCTGCACCATCCTGTCCAGTTGTTCACAATGTATCAGACTGGTATTCTGTTTTACTGGTGCACAGTCTGGTCTAAAAAATGTATGAAGCGACTCACAGAAATTGCTTCTGCCACTTACACTGCTGCTGCTAATGTTTTTGCATTGATAACTCAATATTCCCGAGGTTGGAATCCATAACTGGGATGCACACTGTGTGCCTCAATGATGTCTTGGGGAAAACCACTCTTAATATTGTCTACAAGCGAGTTTCGATACTCCAGCATGTGTGCGTCCTTATCCAGGTGTGAATTCTGTTGTCGGGCTCCGTCCTGTGGTCATGAATGGTACTTCGGCTGGTTCTGTCCATGGACTTTCTCTGGTGGCTGTGGGTGTTTCTGAGTTTCCTTTCACAGGTGACGAGGTTAATTCGTTAACTGGCTGCTCTATTTAACTCCACTTAGATCTTTGCTCCAGGCCACCTGTCAATGTTCCAGTATTGGTCTAGTTCTCTCCTGGATCGTTCTTGTGACCTGTCTTCCCATCAGAAGCTAAGTTCCAGCTTGTATTTCTTTGGTTTGCTATTTTTCTGTCCAGCTTGCTATTTAATTTGTTGTCTTGCTTGCTGGAAGCTCTGGGACGCAAAGGGAGCGCCTCCGCACCGTGAGTCGGTGCGGAGGGTCTTTTTGCGCCCTCTGCGTGGTCTTTTTGTAGGTTTTTGTGCTGACCGCAAAGTAACCTTTCCTATCCTCGGTCTGTTCAGTAAGTCGGGCCTCACTTTGCTAAATCTATTTCATCTCTGTGTTTGTATTTTCATATTTACTCACAGTCATTATATGTGGGGGGCTGCCTTTTCCTTTGGGGAATTTCTTTGAGGCAAGGTAGGCTTTATTTTTCTATCTTCAGGGCTAGCTAGTTTCTTAGGCTGTGCCGAGTTGCATAGGGAGCGTTAGGCGCAATCCACGGCTATTTCTAGTGTGTTTGATAGGTTTAGGGATTGCGGTCAGCAGAGTTCCCACGTCCCAGAGCTCGTCCTTATTATCAGTAACTATCAGGTCATTCCGTGTGCTCTTAACCACCAGGTCCATTATTGTCCTGACCACCAGGTTATAACAGGAAGCATCTGGCAAAATTTACTCTTGTACCATGGATCCAACAGAGTGGCAACCCAGTAGTCATCACTATTTTCTAAGACTATGGGCATCGTGTTGAAGATAGTACAGCAAGAAAGCGCTCATGTGTCGGGGCGCTTCCATGAGGTACAAGTCCATGGTGTGTTAGTGGCGGAGTAACACTCGAGCTTGCTTTCTATGTCCCCTCCAGCCAACCACGGACAACAGAGAACAGATCATTATGAAGAGGTAAGCTATAGGCTGGACCACGGTGAGTCATTGGACGTGGTATATCTCGATTTTTCCAAAGCGTTTGATACCGTGCCGCACAAGAGGTTGGTACACAAAATGAGAATGCTTGGTCTGGGGGAAAATGTGTGTAAATGGGTTAGTAACTGGCTTAGTGATAGAAAGCAGAGGGTGGTTATAAATGGTATAGTCTCTAACTGGGTCGCTGTGACCAGTGGGGTACCGCAGGGGTCAGTATTGGGACCTGTTCTCTTCAACATATTCATTAATGATCTGGTAGAAGGTTTACACAGTAAAATATCGATATTTGCAGATGATACAAAACTATGTAAAGCAGTTAATACAAGAGAAGATAGTATTCTGCTACAGATGGATCTGGATAAGTTGGAAACTTGGGCTGAAAGGTGGCAGATGAGGTTTAACAATGATAAATGTAAGGTTATACACATGGGAAGAAGGAATCAATATCACCATTACACACTGAATGGGAAACCACTGGGTAAATCTGACAGGGAGAAGGACTTGGGGATCCTAGTTAATGATAAACTTACCTGGAGCAGCCAGTGCCAGGCAGCAGCTGCCAAGGCAAACAGGATCATGGGGTGCATTAAAAGAGGTCTGGATACACATGATGAGAGCATTATACTGCCTCTGTACAAATCCCTAGTTAGACCGCACATGGAGTACTGTGTCCAGTTTTGGGCACCGGTGCTCAGGAAGGATATAATGGAACTAGAGAGAGTACAAAGGAGGGCAACAAAATTAATAAAGGGGATGGGAGAACTACAATACCCAGATAGATTAGCGAAATTAGGATTATTTAGTCTAGAAAAAAGACGACTGAGGGGCGATCTAATAACCATGTATAAGTATATAAGGGGACAATACAAATATCTCGCTGAGGATCTGTTTATACCAAGGAAGGTGACGGGCACAAGGGGGCATTCTTTGCGTCTGGAGGAGAGAAGGTTTTTCCACCAACATAGAAGAGGATTCTTTACTGTTAGGGCAGTGAGAATCTGGAATTGCTTGCCTGAGGAGGTGGTGATGGCGAACTCAGTCGAGGGGTTCAAGAGAGGCCTGGATGTCTTCCTGGAGCAGAACAATATTGTATCATACAATTATTAGGTTCTGTAGAAGGACGTAGATCTGGGGATTTATTATGATGGAATATAGGCTGAACTGGATGGACAAATGTCTTTTTTCGGCCTTACTAACTATGTTACTATGTTACTATTATCTTCATCTTCTGACTGTTGTGTGCTCATCACTTCTTCCCCTCCAGGCAGGGATAGGGGTGAATAAATTGCTGTACTACCAGGTTGAGGACATGAGCCATGCAAAGCACATGTGTGAAATTGCCCCGTCGTAGGGCCACCACCAGATTCGCACCTTTATTGCACACGGCCTTCCCTTGCTCCAGGTTCAGTGGAGACAGCCAATGCTTAAACTCTACCTAAATAGATGTCCACAACTCTTGAGCTGTGTGACTGCGATCTCCAAGGCATATTAATTTTAACACTGCCTGATTGCGATGAGCCTTTTAATTACAGCAGGTTCCTACCTACCCATAAATGCAGGCTTTACTGAGAGAGGTATTCACATTCACCCAGGAATTCAGACATCAGCCTAAGAGAGGTATTCACATTGGTTAGGGGCCCATCACTCTTTCAGACCCCCTTGATGTTGGTTGATGGGCAGACATTATTTGGCCAAATTTTGTTCAAATCGTCTAATTTATTTTTTCCTAGTATTCAAAAGCCGTATTGCTCTTCAGACTTCATATATTTCACATTGACATGCATTAGCACGATAGAGTGCAACCTTTTTTTGTATATTGTATATGGAGGTAGCTGCTCCCAGTATGCACCTATTTAGGCTAGTTTTGATGTGCCAGTCAGTTTTGTTTGAACCCCAATATTAGCCCAAATGATTTTGCTTAGGAATTGGGGCTTTCTGCCTGCACCCCAATATTATCCCAAATTATTTTGATTACAAAATGGAGCCTAGTGCCTGCACCCCAATATTAGCACAAACTATTTTGATTATTACATATAACTTCTGATATGAGCTCTGACTGCGACACATAATTAGCCCAAATGATTTGGATTAGGAAATGTGGACTCCTGCCTGCACAACACTATTAGCACAAACTAGTTAGACGTTGGAAGGTCAATTTCACACAGAAAAGGATCCTTTCTAACTCTCTGACAACTTGCAGCAGGAGCGACCTCTCCGTGCTGTTACACTGATAAAATGGCGCCAGCAAAACAACATGTTCACTTTTTATATGGAGAGAGACATGTGAATTTAGCAGCCAATGACAGAAACCCTTATGTCTGGACGTTGTGGATGGTTTCTGCGCCCTGCTTGGCTGACGGAATATACACACATTAAGATAATTTTAAAAATTACAGTCCGACGCTCCTCTGAGCTTTAACCACCCCCTCCCCTCATAAAATATGGCCCCCTCGCTTGTCATACAGCACCACTATCCTAGCCAAAGTCCTAACGAAAGCATTAGTGGAAACGCGATCATTTACAGAACTGTGCCCGAATTTTGCCGACTTTGAGGGAAAATGGTTGGGAATCCGACCACAAATTCGAATGTGACATGTTCATGTCGAATTTGAGATTGGCAAGTGTTTGACGATTAAGTTTGCTCATCTCTACTCGTTATCAAGACTCGCTCGCCACATGTAGACTTTATACTTCAGAGTCTGCAATTGTTGTTATTAAGCTGCCCAGAGAGCTTGATGCTGCCAACCTCAGTGTCTGGCTCCTTCTGCCACAATGCACAGGCAAAGCTGCCTTGGCTAGCAGCGTAGGAGACCACTCAGTTCAGACAAAGATGACATTCCTGCACTTCTTATAAAGAGTCAAAGACTGACTCACTTTAAGTAGAGAGACAAAGATCCTCCCCCACTTCTTGTAGAGAGAGACAAAGATCCTCCCCCAATTGAGGTACAAAGGCAAAGATTGGCCTCCACTTTTTGTAGGGATAGACAAAGACCCACTGCCACTTCCTGTAGAGAGACAAAGCCCCACACCACTTCCTGTAGAGAGACAAAGCCCCACTGCCACTTCCTGTAGAGAGACAAAGACCCACCACCACTTCCTGTAGAGACAAAACCCCACCGCCACTTCCTGTAGAGAGACAAAGCCCCACGCCACTTCCTGTAGAGACAAAGCCCCACCGCCACTTCCTGTAGAGAGACAAAGACCCACTGCCACTTCCTGTAGAGAGACAAAGCCCCACCGCCACTCCCTGTAGAGAGACAAAGACCCACCACCACTTCCTGTAGAGAGACAAAGCCCCACGCCACTTCCTGTAGAGAGACAAAGAACCACTTCCTGAAGAGAGACAAAGCCCCACCGCCACTTCCTGTAGAGAGACAAAGACCCACCGCCACTTCCTGTAGAGAGACAAAGCCCCACCGCCACTTCCTGTAGAGAGACAAAGACCCACCGCCACTTCCTGTAGAGAGACAAAGACCCACCGCCACTTCCTGTAGAGAGACAAAGCCCCACTGCCACTTCCTGTAGAGAGACAAAGCCCCACCACCACTTCCTTAGGAAGACAACATCACTCCCCCTCTTCCTGTAGATAGACAAGACCTGCTCCCACTACTTGTAGAGAGATAAAGAACTCCTTTCACATCCTGCATAGAGATAAAGACTTGTCCACTTCCTGTAGAGAGACAAAGACCCTCCCCTACTTCCTATAAAAGGAGTCAAAGATCCACCTCTGTACCATTCTGGGCGCTGATTATAGGACATTGGTCCTGCTCTGGGTGCTGAACATGGAACTACAGTCCTGCTCTGGATGATGACTATAGGACAATAGTCTTGTTCTGGGTGTTGATTATTGGACAATAGTCCTGCTCTGAGTGCTGATTATAGGACTATAGACCCCCTCTGGGTACTGATTCTTTTAATGTACAGTATATTACCCATTCTAGCTATCTATTTTACAAGTGCTTTGTGGGGAGGAAGTGGAAGGTGTTATGGAATAAATGACACATCGCTTGTCTCAGTCACAACATGTTACCTCTGACAGTGACACTATCAGTTTGAATCACTGTTCTGCGCACAATAGTCTATCAGATCACAGATCCCTAAAATAGATCATTTTTGTACCGTTTTAAAATTTACAAAAACATGGAATTTGGTTGATTTTCTTTGTTTTTAAGTGAGTTGGTGATCACAACTAGGTTACCATCTACTTCTATGGTGATGTCACTTTGACGTTATTAAAGCTGTAGATCAACATGTGTCCAAACATTAAAGGGGCAATTTTTTATTATTGTTTATTTATTGTTATTTTTCATGCATAATGCAAGAACTGATCTAATATAATTATATACAAGACAAAGAAGAGATCCCACGAAGTAAAATTAATAACAGTGATTTTATTGAACAATATTAAAAACAAAAAGTTAAAAAAGCTGGAATGTCGTTTATAGGGGATGCCGAGCACTATATTCAAAAATAAGAGAACCAAAATAGCAATAATAGCAGCACAAGGGAAATCCTTACATAAGTAAAAATCCAACAAAAAATTGTAGTAAATGTACCACCATAGTATTAATCCACATACATAGATATAACTAGAACTGCTATCAATAAAGTCCCTTGCAGAAACTAGGTAAACACCAAAGGATCAAAACAGCAGACATATAAAGCTGCCAGAGTTATGTGGACCAAAAGTTCAAGGTCAGTATCCAAGTATATTCAAATGTAATGCTCCTGTGTGTAATGACTCTGTAGAATATAGGAGAGTCACTTTTTGTATTGAAGAACTGAAATGAATCCACTTTTAGATGATATTCTCATCTTGTGAGAAGCACTTGTATGTGTGCATCTGGTTACATCCACATTTCAGACTTTTTTGACAGAAGCAAAATTTCCAAAAAAAATAAAGCATCTTTCAGAGAAGATCCTGGCGCTGCTACCCATGAGGTTCACCAGGGGGCGATACAACGTGTAACATAGTAATGGTGGAAAGGAAGTGAGGAAGTCTGGGTGACTACAACCTCCATCATTGTGGAATAAAACTCTGTGAATCGGATTTAATTATGTATTTAGATTTTATATTCGGCATTGAATAAGACGGTGACATCGTTATCGTTACATTGTATCAACTTCACTAAGAACAATGACATCATAGAATGTTCAAGAGTAAAAATGTGGCGAATCGACTCTCAGGACCGGCAGCGGCCACAGATTACTGAGGTGACCGCATGATCCGCCCCTGACGGCATCGTTCCTGGCTCCTCTACTGATTAGCCGGCATGCCACGATATGATCGATACGGTGTGATGCAGAGTGACCTCACGGCAGCCGGCTAATCAGTAGGACAGCCACAGCTACTGGCAGGTAGGAGGCGATTCTCAGGGCTACTGCCCAGGGGCCACAGATGCGGACGAGGTCCTGCAAGTCGTTTCACATCATCTCTAATGAGGAGACACAATGGTGACGAAGATGATGAGAAGGAAGATACAGAGATGGTGAGGAGGAGGAAGACACACGATGAGGAAGAAGATGATGATGATGACACCAAGGAGACACAGTGGTGACGGAGATGATGAGAAGATACAGAGATAATGACGAGAAGGAAGATACAGAGATGGAGATAAGGAGGAAGACACACGATGACGATGACGATGATGATGCTAAGGAGAAACAATGGTGACGAAGATGATGAGTATGATGATGACGTCAATGAGAAATAATTATTCATGAAGATGATGAGAAGATACAGAGAAGGTGATTAAGAGGAAGACACTTGATGACGAAGATGATGATGATGATGATAATGACGCCAAGGAGACACCATGTTCACAAAGATGATGAGAACATACAGAGATGGTGATGAGGAGGAAGACACACGATGAGGAAGATGATGAGGACGATGATGATGATGCCAAGGAGAGACAATAGCGTAGATCTATTGAGTTGAATGCACCAGAATTCTGGAATTTGCCTCCCAAAATGTTTCTTTTACAATATGCACCACATTTATTATGTCTTTAGATTCCTTTTGCTCCAAGGGAATGTGACCTCGATATAAAAGCTGTGAGATGACTGTCAGCCAGTAATTACACCAAAATGATGGCGCACCTTCCTGACACATAGTCAGCCGAGTAGGGGCCAATATCACGAGGGAGCGGTGCTCTCCAGTCTCGGAATGAATGGGTCACATCTTGCAGCCAACCGTAGTCTGCAGCACTTTCCTTCTTCATTTGTGGAGTACATCATTATGGATTGGTCAGGCCGCCCGTAGACATGTCCCCATCACTAACCTCTGCTCACTCTTAAAAAGTTGTCAGACCTCGTGCAAAAAAACCCCATCACCATTGTCTAATATTTTGGCACAACCTCATATTCTACATGAAACCTTTGGACTTTTTGCAGCAGTTTTGGCTCAGATTGATGAACTTGCCCGATGTTTACACAGGATCGATAATTCTGCCCCAATTTTCCAGACATCTTGTAATATTTTGTCTTCTTGTAAATCTTTATAATCAGTGATTTACCCGGAGTCGTGACTTAGGACATTAGGGGTCACACAGACACAGTTTAATTGTTTTTGGGGGTCCTCATCTAGAATGACTCAGCTGTGCAGTATCAGAGAGACCACCAGGAGCAGCACTGAGACCTCCAGACTGGGGGATGAGGACCTGACTTTCTGCCTTAAGTAATGGCTGATCCATGGCTCATAGGCGGGAATAGAAGCGTAGATCGACGGGCGGTTGGGAAAGGCACAGACGGATCCAAAGCTCACAATGCCAACCTGGTACCAGTACCCATTCACTTTACACACCAGCGGACCCCCAGAGTCCCCCTGCAAAGGCAAAAGAGGACAATGTCATTCACACATTGCATAGAACTCATCAGTGATGTAACATCCCAAGAAGATTAATGAGGGAAAGTGAACACATTCATTGGGGCCAACTGCTGTCCATGGCAAAATGGCCAACCCGGACAGCACTCGGGGCCATGTCATCTAATGGGGCTATCACCCTGCAGGCAGGGCCGTATTTAGTGTTTCTGCTGCCCTAGGCACTTTTAGTGCTGCCTCCCCCATTGGTGAGTATGACACTATCGGCAGTGACTGTACGCCGGACAGGTATGGTATATTGTGGTTTTTTTATTTTATGATTTATTACAGGAGATCGATGGCTTCGCTTGGAATAGCAGAAGAATAAAGATGGAAAAACTGTATATTGCTTTATTTCATTAAAATACTTTTTTCTTACTGTGTGTGTGTTTTATTAACCCTTTAACAACTGTAGAATTTGTAATGGAGAGAAGTCTTATTGATGCCTCTCCATTACTAAGCCGGCTTAATGTCACCTTACAATAGGAAGGTGACATTAACCCCTCATTACCCCATATTATTATTATTATACATTTTTATAGAGCCATTTATTCCATGGCGCTTTACATGTGAATACGAGGCAAATATAGACAAATACATTAAACATGAGCAGATAACAGGCACACGGGTACATAAGGAGGGAGGACCCTGCCCGCGAGGGCTCACAGTCTGCAGGGGATGGGTGATGAAACACTAGGAGAGGGTAGGGCAGGTTGCGTGGCGGTTCAGTAACTTCAGGATCACTGCAGGCTGTAGGCTTGTCGGAAGAGGTGGGTCTTCAGGTTCTTTTTGAAGGTTTCTATGGTAGGCGAGAGTCTGATGTGTTGGGGTAGAGAGTTCCAGAGTAGGGGGGAAGCACGGGAGAAGTCTTGGATGCGGTTGTGGGAAGAAGAGATGAGAGGGGAGTAGAGAAGGAGGTCTTGAGAGGATCGGAGGTTGCGTGTAGGTAGGTACCGGGAGACGAGGTCACAGATGTATGGAGGAGACATGTTGTGGATGGCTTTGTATGTCATTGTGAGGGTTTTGAACTGGAGTCTCTGGGCAATAGGAAGCCAGTGAAGGGCTTGACATAGGGGAGAGGCTGGGGAATAGCGGGGGGACAGGTGGATTAGTCGGGCAGCAGAGTGTAGGATGGATTGGAGTGGTGCCAGAGTGCTAGAGGGGAGTCCAGAGAGTAGGAGGTTGCAGTAGTCGAGGCGGGAGATGATAAGGGCATGCACTAGCGTTTTTGCGGTGTCGCGGTCAAGGAATGCACGGATCCGGGAAATATTTTTGAGTTTGAGACGGCAGGAGGAGGCAAGGGCTTGGATATGTGGCTTGAAAGAGAGGGCAGAGTCGAGGATCACCCCGAGGCACCGGGCGTGTGGGACTGGGGAAAGTGAGCAGCCATTGACATTGATGGATAGGTCTGGTGGAAGGGTAGAGTGAGATGGGGGAAAGATGATGGATTCTGTTTTGTCCATGTTCAGTTGTAGAAAGCGAGCAGAAAAGAAGGCTGAAATGGCAGACAGACAGTGCGGGATTTTGGTAAGTAAGGAGGTGAGGTCAGGTCCGGAGAGGTAGATCTGCGTGTCATCGGCGTAGAGATGGTACTGCATACCGTGGGATTCTATGAGCTGTCCCAGGCCGAAGGTGTAGATGGAGAAGAGTAGGGGTCCTAGAACAGAGCCTTGAGGAACACCGACTGACAAGGGGCGAAGTGAGGAGGTGGTGTGGGGGAGGGAGACACTGAATGTTCGGTCTGTCAGATATGACGAGATCCAGGAAAGGGCCAAGTCTGTGATGCCAAGAGATGAGAGAATTTGTAGCAAAAGGGAGTGGTCCACAGTGTCAAAGGCAGAAGACAGGTCCAGGAGAAGGAGGACAGAGTAGTGTCGCTTGCTCCTGGCAGTTAGTAGGTCATTGGTGACTTTAGTTAGGGCAGTTTCAGTTGAGTGATGGGAACGGAAGCCTGATTGTAACCGATCAAAGAGGGAGCAGGAGGAGAAGTGGGAGAACAGTTCAAGATGGACGTGTTGCTCCAGCAATTTGGAGGCATAAGGGAGAAGAGATATCGGGCGATGGCTAGACACAGAGGATGGGTCGAGGGAGGGCTTTTTGAGGATGGGTGTGATCTTGGCATGCTTGAAGGATGAGGGGAAGATGCCTGTTGTGAGTGAGAGGTTGAAGAGGTGCGTTAGGGTTGGGATGAAGACCATGGAAAGGTTAGGGATGAGGTGGGATGGGAGCGGGTCAAGCGTGCAGGTGGTGAGGTGTGATCTTGACAGGAGAGTGGAGAGCTGATCTTCTGTCATGGTGGAGAAGCTGGTTTTGGAGGAGCAGGGTTGAGCAGCTAAGAGGGGCAGTGGGCGCTGTGGGCCAAAGCTTTCTCTGATCGTATCGATCTTCTGTTTAAAGAAAGAGGCGAAGTCTTCAGCAGAAATGAGGGGGGAGGGAGGAGGTGCGGGGGGACGGAGTAGAGAATTGAAAGTGTTGAAAAGCTGTTTAGGGTTGTGAGACCGGGAGGATATGAGAGATGAGAAGTAAGTTTGTTTTGCGGCAGTGAGCGCAGACTTGAAGCTGGCGAGGGACTGCTTGTATGCAGTGAAGTGGTCGGCAGAGTGGGATCGCTTCCATCTCCGCTCAGCAATCCTGGAAGCCCGTCTCAATTCTTTGGTCAGGCTGGTCAGCCAGGGCTGCCTGTTAATTGTACGAGTTTTACTATGCATGAGTGGGGTGGCCGAATCGAGTGTTGTTGTTATTGTGGTGTTATAAAAAGTGGCAGCAGCATCTGTGTCATGAAGGGAGGCTATGTCTGTGAGAGGGAGAAGGGACTCAGAGAGTGATTGTAAGTTGAGATGTTTGAGATTTCTGCGAGGGTGAGTGAGTTTGTGGAGTGGGGGTTGCACACTAGGAGAGGAGAGGGACGAGAATGTCAGTAGGTTGTGGTCAGACAGGGGGAGGGGTGTGTTAGTGAGGTTAGTAAGGGAGCAGAGGCGGGTGAAGATGAGGTCCAGCGTGTGGCCATCTTTGTGAGTGGCCTCAGAGGACCATTGAGTGAGGCCAAAGGAGGCAGTCAGTGATAAAAGTTTAGAGGCAGCTGAGGTGGAAGTGTCAATGGGGACATTGAAATCACCCATGATGATAGTGGGGATGTCGACAGAGAGGAAATGAAGTAGCCAAGTGGTGAAGTGGTCGAGAAAGGTGGAGATGGCTAGTTCTGGGGGGCGGTAGATGACAGCCAGCTGGAGGTTGGAGGGGGAATAGATGCGGACAGAGTGCACCTCAAACGAAGGAAGATTAGCGGAGGGTGGTAGCGGGATTGGAGTAAAGGAGCAGATGTCGGACAGGAGCAATCCAACTCCTCCACCATATGCCACCACTACAGGGCAAGTGAGAAGAACTGGGCAAAGCTCCAGAATTGGCACATCTAATAGATGCGCCTTTTCTGGGCAGCTGCGGGCTGCTGTTTTTAGGCTTGGGAGGCCCATATCTATGGCCCCCTACGAGCCTGAGAATAGCGGCCGCATCTGTCAGTTTTGCCGGGTTGGTTGTAAAATATAGGGGGGACCTCACATCAGTTTTGCTTTCATTCATTCTCCCCGGCTTGCGCTCATCGCTGGCAGAGCAGAGGAGAAGGAATGACAGCCGGCTTTAGCACCACACGCAGGGGAACAGCGCTTACTTTAGCGCTGCTTCCCGGCGGCTGTCCATGTGGTCCTGATTCGGCACACGGATGTGTCACATGGACACACGGACATGGATATCTCCGGTACCGTTTTTTCCGGTACTGGAGATATCAGGAGTCAGGACATGTGAAACCGGCCTAAGACTGCGTCCGCTCGCCCATTATCAGGAATAGCATTTGTGCTGCATTCTACACTAGATGCGCAGCGGATGGATTTAGGTCCTGTGCACACTGTGCTTCCATCTAACGCTGTGTAATCTCCCCACAGTGCGGGATCAGATTGTCAGTCTCTCGGAACGCAGCACAAATACACTGCCAGCAAAAACGGCAACGACGTGAAATACAATAAACACAGAAAATAGAAAATGTTCCAATGCCCAGAATTCCCCCAGGATAAGGACGGGTGGCAGGACTCACCGGGCAGGCGTCCCTCTGGCCATCCGGGTACCCGGCACAGATGTGGTCACTGTGGATGACGATATTGGGGTGATACATCCGGTAACAGGACTCCCTGCTGATCAGCGGGAGCAGCACCTGCTGGAGGGTCCTAGGGAACGGCAGACGTCCTACAGGGACAGGAAAGATGCAGAGATCAGTGGTCGGTGGCCCTGGCATGAGACTCAGGTTAGGGGTGAACGCTCTGTAGAACATGGAGCATTATAAGGCCGGGTGCACACAATCCAGAGGTGGCAGCGATTTGGAGGCGGTGCATGTCCGCTGTGTCCAAAGCGCTACCTTCTATTGAATGCAGGTGAATCCTCCGTGTTCACTGAGCCGCACGGAGTGACCGCCTTTATACATTCTATTGATCACATTTCTGTAGGAAACTCACATCTCCGCAAGAGAAATAGACATGCTGCAGTCTGGAGAGACGCGCCACATGTCTGTCTCCGCGGGTGAGCCGCCGACGTCTGTGCACGCATAGTGGACATGGGATTTCTGTAACATGTGAACGCTGCACAAGTACCACAGCGCTCAACCCGCAGCGACTCCCGATCGTGGGCACATTCCCTTATAAGATGAGTGAGGAACGGGAAAAGGAAGCGATAAAACTCACTGCTGATAAAAGGTGGAGTACCACCTACCGTCCCTAATATTTACTATCATAGAGTAATATGGTGGTCCGGTGACCACAATCCTCACAAGCACCATCCCAAGGTTGTGTTCGGATGTCATAACGCCGGGTGATGTCTGGTTGTGGATTGCTGCCCGTTGGCCAGATGCAAGGTCTGACAGCGGAGGGCGGCGGGCCCAGATCAAGGAGATGACTATTGGGCAGGTTCTACTTCACATCGTTATCTGTGGCACATTGCTAATGCCGCTGTGTGTGTGATGATTGCACAGTTTGGGTTATGGAGGCTGTGAGGAGAGGTGAGCACATTTTTCTAAATTTGGTTCCAATTATGATCGGTAGTGAATATTGTTTTTGCAACATTTACAGAACGCAGCAAAAGTCAATGATAGTAGAAATGAACGAATATGGTTGGAACCGATTAAATTCAGCACGAGAATAGAAAATTCAGATTCAGTGACTGATTCCGAACATATAGAGGATTAGCAAGAGCCCCTCTTATTAGGCTGAAGGCAGGTGATAGATAGATAGATAGATAGATAGATAGATAGATAGATAGATAGATAGATAGATAATAGATAGATAGATAGATAATAGATAGATAGATAGATAATAGATAGATAGATAATAGATAGATAATAGATAGATAGATAATAGATAGATAATAGATAGATAATAGATAGATAGATAGATAATAGATAGATAGATAATAGATAGATAATACATAGATAGATAGATAATAGATAGATAGATAATAGATAGATAGATAATAGATAGATAATAGATAGATAGATAGATAGATAGATAATAGATAATAGATAGATAGATAGATAGATAGATAATAGATAGATAGATAATAGATAGATAGATAGATAATAGATAGATAGATAATAGATAGATAATAGATAGATAGATAATAGATAGATAGATAATAGATATATAGATAGATAATAGATAGATAGATAGATAATAGATAGATAATAGATAGATAGATAGATAGATAGATAGATAGATAATAGATAGATAGATAGATAGATAGATAGATAGATAGATAGATAATAGATAATAGATAGATAATAGATAGATAGATAGATAGATAATAGATAGATAATAGATAGATAGATAGATAGATAATAGATAATAGATAATAGATAATAGATAGATAATAGATAGATAGATAGATAGATAGATAATAGATAGATAGATAATAGATAATAGATAGATAATAGATAGATAATAGATAGATAGATAATAGATAGATAGATAATAGATAATAGATAGATAGATAATAGATAGATAGATAATAGATAGATAGATAATAGATAGATAGATAGATAGATAGATAGATAATAGATAGATAATAGATAGATAGATAGATAGATAATAGATAGATAGATAATAGATAGATAATAGATAGATAGATAATAGATAGATAGATAGATAGATAATAGATAGATAGATAGATAGATAGATAGATAGATAATAGATTGATAGATAACAGATAGATAGATAATAGATAGATAGATAATAGATAGATAGATAATAGATAGATAATTGATAGATAGATAATAGATAGATAGATAGATATATAATAGATAGATAATAGATAGATAGATAATAGATAGATAATAGATAATAGATAGATAGATAGATAATAGATAGATAATAGATAGATAGATAATAGATAGATAATAGATAGATGATAGATAGATAATAGATAGATAATAGATAGATAATAGATAGATAGATAATAGATAATAGATAGATAGATAATAGATAGATAATTGATAGATAATAGATAGATGATAGATAGATAATAGATAGATAATAGATGACAGATAGATAATAGATAGATAATAGATAGATAGATAATAGATAGATAATAGATAGATAGATAATAGATAGATAATACATAGATAGATAGATAATAGATAGATAATAGATAGATAGATAATAGATAGATAATACATAGATAGATAGATAATAGATAGATAGATAGATAGATAATAGATAGATAGATAGATAGATAGATAGATAGATAGATAATAGATAATAGATAGATAATAGATAGATAATACATAGATAGATAGATAATAGATAGATAATACATAGATAGATAGATAATAGATAGATAGATAATAGATAGATAGATAGATAATAGATAGATAGATAGATAGATAGATAGATAGATAGATAATAGATAGATAGATAGATAATAGATAGATAGATAATAGATAGATAATAGATAGATAATAGATAGATAATAGATAGATAGATAGATAATAGATAATAGATAGATAGATAATAGATAGATAGATAGATAATAGATAGATAATAGATAGATAATAGATAGATAATAGATAGATAGATAATAGATAATAGATAGATAGATAATAGATAGATAATAGATAGATAGATAATAGATAGATAATAGATAGATAATAGATAGATAGATAATAGATAATAGATAGATAATAGATAGATAATAGATAGATAATAGATAGATAGATAATAGATAGATAGATAATAGATAGATAGATAGATAGATAATAGATAGATAATAGATAGATAATAGATAGATAGATAATAGACAGATAATTGATAGATAGATAGATAATAGATAGATAGATAATAGATAGATAATAGATAGATAGATGATAGATAGATAATAGATAGATAGATAGATAATAGATAGATAGATAATAGATAGATAATAGATAGATAGATAATAGATAGATAATAGATAGATAGATAGATAATAGATAGATAGATAATAGATAGATAATAGATAGATAGATAATAGGTAGATAGATAATAGATAGATAATAGATAGATAATAGATAGATAGATAATAGATAGATAATAGATAGATAATAGATAGATAGATAATAGATAGATAATAGATAGATAATACATAGATAGATAGATAATAGATAGATAGATAATAGATAGATAGATAATAGATAGATAATAGATAGATAGATAGATAGATAGATAATAGATAGATAGATAGATAATAGATAGATAGATAGATAATAGATAGATAGATAGATAGATAGATAGATAGATAGATAGATAATAGATAGATAATAGATAGATAGATAATAGATAGATAGATAATAGATAGATAGATAGATAATAGATAGATAGATAGATAATAGATAGATAATAGATAGATAGATAGATAGATAGATAGATAGATAGATAGATAATAGATAGATAGATAGATAGATAGATAATAGATAATAGATAGATAATAGATAGATAGATAGATAGATAGATAGATAGATAATAGATAGATAATAGATAGATAGATAATAGATAGATAGATAATAGATAATAGATAATAGATAGATAATAGATAGATAGATAGATAGATAGATAGATAATAGATAGATAGATAATAGATAATAGATAATAGATAGATAATAGATAGATAATAGATAGATAGATAATAGATAGATAATAGATAGATAGATAATAGATAATAGATAGATAGATAATAGATAGATAGATAATAGATAGATAGATAGATAATAGATAATAGATAGATAGATAATAGATAGATAGATAGATAATAGATAGATAGATAGATAATAGATAGATAGATAGATAGATAGATAATAGATAGATAGATAATAGATAGATAATAGATAGATAGATAATAGATAGATAGATAGATAGATAGATAGATAGATAATAGATAGATAGATAGATAATAGATTGATAGATAATAGATAGATAGATAATAGATATATAGATAATAGATAGATAGATAGATAGATAGATAGATAGATAGATAATAGATAGATAATTGATAGATAGATAGATAATAGATAATAGATAGATAGATATATAATAGATAGATAATAGATAGATAGATAATAGATAGATAATAGATAATAGATAGATAGATAGATAATAGATAGATAATAGATAGATAGATAATAGATAGATAATAGATAGATGATAGATAGATAATAGATAGATAATATATAGATAATAGATAGATAGATAATAGATAATAGATAGATAGATAATAGATAGATAATTGATAGATAATAGATAGATGATAGATAGATAATAGATAGATAATAGATGACAGATAGATAATAGATAGATAATAGATAGATAGATAATAGATAGATAATAGATAGATAGATAATAGATAGATAATACATAGATAGATAGATAGATAATAGATAGATAATAGATAGATAATAGATAGATAGATAGATAATAGATAGATAGATAATAGATAGATAATACATAGATAATACATAGATAGATAGATAATAGATAGATAGATAGATAGATAGATAGATAGATAGATAATAGATAGATAGATAGATAGATAGATAGATAGATAATAGATAATAGATAATAGATAGATAATAGATAGATAATACATAGATAGATAGATAATAGATAGATAATACATAGATAGATAGATAATAGATAGATAGATAATAGATAGATAATAGATAGATAGATAGATAGATAGATAGATAGATAATAGATAGATAGATAGATAATAGATAGATAGATAATAGATAGATAATAGATAGATAATTGATAGATAATAGATAGATAGATAGATAATAGATAATAGATAGATAGATAATAGATAGATAGATAGATAATAGATAGATAATAGATAGATAATAGATAGATAATAGATAGATAGATAATAGATAATAGATAGATAGATAATAGATAGATAATAGATAGATAGATAATAGATAGATAATAGATAGATAATAGATAGATAGATAATAGATAATAGATAGATAGATAGATAATAGATAGATAATAGATAGATAATAGATAGATAGATAATAGATAGATAGATAATAGATAGATAGATAGATAGATAGATAATAGATAGATAATAGATAGATAATAGATAGATAGATAATAGATAGATAATAGATAGATAGATAGATAATAGATAGATAGATAATAGATAGATAATAGATAGATAGATAATAGATAGATAATAGATAGATAGATAGATAGATAATAGATAGATAGATAATAGATAGATAATAGATAGATAGATAATAGATAATAGATAGATAGATAATAGATAGATAATAGATAGATAGATAATAGATAGATAGATAATAGATAGATAGATAATAGATAGATAGATAATAGATAGATAATAGATAGATAGATAATAGATAATAGATAGATAGATAATAGATAGATAGATAATAGATAGATAGATAATAGATAGATAGATAATAGATAGATAGATAGATAGATAGATAGATAGATAATAGATAGATAATAGATAGATAGATAGATAGATAGATAATAGATAGATAGATAATAGATAGATAATAGATAGATAGATAATAGATAGATAGATAGATAGATAATAGATAGATAGATAGATAGATAGATAATAGATTGATAGATAACAGATAGATAGATAATAGATAGATAGATAATAGATAGATAGATAATAGATAGATAATTGATAGATAGATAATAGATAGATAGATATATAATAGATAGATAATAGATAGATAGATAATAGATAGATAATAGATAATAGATAGATAGATAGATAGATAATAGATAGATAATAGATAGATAGATAATAGATAGATAATAGATAGATGATAGATAGATAATAGATAGATAATAGATAGATAATAGATAGATAGATAATAGATAATAGATAGATAGATAATAGATAGATAATTGATAGATAATAGATAGATGATAGATAGATAATAGATAGATAATAGATGACAGATAGATAATAGATAGATAATAGATAGATAGATAATAGATAGATAATAGATAGATAGATAATAGATAGATAATACATAGATAGATAGATAATAGATAGATAATAGATAGATAGATAATAGATAGATAATACATAGATAGATAGATAATAGATAGATAGATAGATAGATAATAGATAGATAGATAGATAGATAGATAGATAGATAGATAGATAATAGATAATAGATAGATAATAGATAGATAATACATAGATAGATAGATAATAGATAGATAATACATAGATAGATAGATAATAGATAGATAGATAATAGATAGATAGATAGATAATAGATAGATAGATAGATAGATAGATAGATAGATAGATAATAGATAGATAGATAGATAATAGATAGATAGATAATAGATAGATAATAGATAGATAATAGATAGATAATAGATAGATAGATAGATAATAGATAATAGATAGATAGATAATAGATAGATAGATAGATAATAGATAGATAATAGATAGATAATAGATAGATAATAGATAGATAGATAATAGATAATAGATAGATAGATAATAGATAGATAATAGATAGATAGATAATAGATAGATAATAGATAGATAATAGATAGATAGATAATAGATAATAGATAGATAATAGATAGATAATAGATAGATAATAGATAGATAGATAATAGATAGATAGATAATAGATAGATAGATAGATAGATAATAGATAGATAATAGATAGATAATAGATAGATAGATAATAGACAGATAATTGATAGATAGATAGATAATAGATAGATAGATAATAGATAGATAATAGATAGATAGATGATAGATAGATAATAGATAGATAGATAGATAATAGATAGATAGATAATAGATAGATAATAGATAGATAGATAATAGATAGATAATAGATAGATAGATAGATAATAGATAGATAGATAATAGATAGATAATAGATAGATAGATAATAGGTAGATAGATAATAGATAGATAATAGATAGATAATAGATAGATAGATAATAGATAGATAATAGATAGATAATAGATAGATAGATAATAGATAGATAATAGATAGATAATACATAGATAGATAGATAATAGATAGATAGATAATAGATAGATAGATAATAGATAGATAATAGATAGATAGATAGATAGATAGATAATAGATAGATAGATAGATAATAGATAGATAGATAGATAATAGATAGATAGATAGATAGATAGATAGATAGATAATAGATAGATAATAGATAGATAGATAATAGATAGATAGATAATAGATAGATAGATAGATAATAGATAGATAGATAGATAATAGATAGATAATAGATAGATAGATAGATAGATAGATAGATAATAGATAGATAGATAGATAGATAGATAATAGATAATAGATAGATAATAGATAGATAGATAGATAGATAGATAGATAGATAATAGATAGATAATAGATAGATAGATAATAGATAGATAGATAATAGATAATAGATAATAGATAGATAATAGATAGATAGATAGATAGATAGATAATAGATAGATAGATAATAGATAATAGATAATAGATAGATAATAGATAGATAATAGATAGATAGATAATAGATAGATAATAGATAGATAGATAATAGATAATAGATAGATAGATAATAGATAGATAGATAATAGATAGATAGATAATAGATAATAGATAGATAGATAATAGATAGATAGATAGATAATAGATAGATAGATAATAGATAGATAGATAGATAGATAGATAGATAGATAATAGATAGATAGATAATAGATAGATAATAGATAGATAGATAATAGATAGATAGATAGATAGATAGATAGATAATAGATAGATAGATAGATAATAGATTGATAGATAATAGATAGATAGATAATAGATATATAGATAATAGATAGATAGATAGATAGATAGATAGATAATAGATAGATAATTGATAGATAGATAGATAATAGATAATAGATAGATAGATATATAATAGATAGATAATAGATAGATAGATAATAGATAGATAATAGATAATAGATAGATAGATAGATAATAGATAGATAATAGATAGATAGATAATAGATAGATAATAGATAGATGATAGATAGATAATAGATAGATAATATATAGATAATAGATAGATAGATAATAGATAATAGATAGATAGATAATAGATAGATAATTGATAGATAATAGATAGATGATAGATAGATAATAGATAGATAATAGATGACAGATAGATAATAGATAGATAATAGATAGATAGATAATAGATAGATAATAGATAGATAGATAATAGATAGATAATACATAGATAGATAGATAGATAATAGATAGATAATAGATAGATAATAGATAGATAGATAGATAATAGATAGATAGATAATAGATAGATAATACATAGATAATACATAGATAGATAGATAATAGATAGATAGATAGATAGATAGATAGATAGATAATAGATAGATAGATAGATAGATAGATAGATAATAGATAATAGATAATAGATAGATAATAGATAGATAATACATAGATAGATAGATAATAGATAGATAATACATAGATAGATAGATAATAGATAGATAGATAATAGATAGATAATAGATAGATAGATAGATAGATAGATAGATAGATAGATAGATAATAGATAGATAGATAGATAATAGATAGATAGATAATAGATAGATAATAGATAGATAATTGATAGATAATAGATAGATAGATAGATAATAGATAATAGATAGATAGATAATAGATAGATAGATAGATAATAGATAGATAATAGATAGATAATAGATAGATAATAGATAGATAGATAATAGATAATAGATAGATAGATAATAGATAGATAATAGATAGATAGATAATAGATAGATAATAGATAGATAATAGATAGATAGATAATAGATAATAGATAGATAGATAATAGATAGATAATAGATAGATAATAGATAGATAGATAATAGATAGATAGATAATAGATAGATAGATAGATAGATAGATAATAGATAGATAATAGATAGATAATAGATAGATAGATAATAGATAGATAATAGATAGATAGATAGATAATAGATAGATAGATAATAGATAGATAATAGATAGATAGATAATAGATAGATAATAGATAGATAGATAGATAGATAATAGATAGATAGATAATAGATAGATAATAGATAGATAGATAATAGATAATAGATAGATAGATAATAGATAGATAATAGATAGATAGATAATAGATAGATAGATAATAGATAGATAGATAATAGATAGATAATAGATATATATAATAGATAATAGATAAATTATAGAAAGTAAAGAACTTCACAGATTATTTTCATGTCATTCTTTTTACAGCAGTTGCTGCAGAACCTCTTTGAGATGAGGATGTGGGAGCCTTGCGGCAATCACGAGTGACTGACCAGGAGCTGCTCTTTTTCCTCTCAGGGAGGTTCTGCAGCAGCAGACGATCACTTGCCTCTCATGATGTAGAAGACAATATTGAGAACAGGAGGATGCAGCCACTTTTAGGTGACATTCACAACAGCCTGTACCGAGCTCCATCATCAGAGCTGTTCAATTATAGAAACCATTGTGTTCAGTGATTAAATCTAAAGACATAATGAAGGTGAAGGAGGAATGTTCTCTACAGATACATTAAAAGCAATAAATATATCAAGTAGTGAGAGGATTCAATACGTCAGGTATAAACATCCGCTCTATCCTGGATATAAATCATGTGCTTATTTCATGTGAACAGAACAGTCGTCATCATAGAGGATATCCCTGACGCCATCATAGCGGATATCCCTGACGCCATCATAGAGGATATCCCTGACGCCATCATAGAGGATATCCCTGACGCCATCATAGCGGATATCCCTGATGCCATCATAGAGGATATCCCTGACCCCATCATAGAGGATATCCCTGACGCCATCATAGAGGATATCCCTGACGCCATCATAGAGGATATCCCTGACGCCATCATAGCGGATATCCCTGACGCCATCATAGGGGATATCCCTGACGCCATCATAGAGGATATCCCTGACGCCATCATAGAGGATATCCCTGACGCCATCATAGAGGATATCCCTGCCGCCATCATAGAGGATATCCCTGACGCCATCATAGAGGATATCCCTGACGCCATCATAGAGGATATCCCTGACGCCATCATAGAGGATATCCCTGACGCCATCATAGAGGATATCCCTGACCCCATCATAGAGGATATCCCTGACGCCATCATAGAGGATATCCCTGACGCCATCATAGCGGATATCCCTGACGCCATCATAGAGGATATCCCTGACGCCATCATAGAGGATATCCCTGACGCCATCATAGCGGATATCCCTGATGCCATCATAGAGGATATCCCTGACGCCATCATAGAGGATATCCCTGACGCCATCATAGCGGATATCCCTGACGCCATCATAGAGGATATCCCTGACGCCATCATAGAGGATATCCCTGACGCCATCATAGAGGATATCCCTGACGCCATCATAGCGGATATCCCTGACGCCATCATAGAGGATATCCCTGACGCCATCATAGAGGATATCCCTGACGCCATCATAGAGGATATCCCTGACGCCATCATAGCGGATATCCCTGACGCCATCATAGAGGATATCCCTGACGCCATCATAGAGAATATCCCTGACGCCATCATAGAGGATATCCCTGACGCCATCATAGAGGATATCCCTGACGCCATCATAGCGGATATCCCTGACGCCATCATAGAGGATATCCCTGACGCCATCATAGAGGATATCCCTGATGCCATCATAGAGGATATCCCTGACGTCATCATAGAGGATATCCCTGACGCCATCATAGAGGATATCCCTGACGCCATCATAGCGGATATCCCTGACGCCATCATAGAGGATATCCCTGACGCCATCATAGAGGATATCCCTGACGCCATCATAGAGGATATCCCTGAAGCCATCATAGAGGATATCCCTGACGCCATCATAGAGGATATCCCTGATGCCATCATAGAGGATATCCCTGATGCCATCATAGTGGATATCCCTGACGCCATCATAGAGGATATCCCTGACGCCATCATAGCGGATATCCCTGACGCCATCATAGAGGATATCCCTGAAGCCATCATAGAGGATATCTCTGACGCCATCATAGCGGATATCCCTGACGCCATCATAGCGGATATCCCTGACGCCATCATAGAGGATATCCCTGACGCCATCATAGCGGATATCCCTGACGCCATCATAGATGATATCCCTGACTCCATCATAGCGGATATCCCTGACTCCATCATAGTGGATATCCCTGACGCCATCATAGAGGATATCCCTGACGCCATCATAGAGGATATCCCTGACGCCATCATAGCGGATATCCCTGACGCCATCATAGAGGATATCCCTGACGCCATCATAGAGGATATCCCTGACGCACGTTTGTATTTATTATTGATTTTAATGTATCTGCAGATTACATTCCCCCCTTCATTATGTTTTTATATTTATTCAATAGAGATCATTGTTTTTATTGTAATTAGCTCTGTGATGTAACCCTTTGTGCGCTGTTACACTTTAGGTGAAGTAAGGTGGGCAGACAAGATGAAGTGAAGAGTGGAGGGGAGTAAATATTCAGAAAGAAGGGGTCTGGAGTAAGGCAGCGACTGGGGGGCACGGTGGTACTTACGATCGGACTGCGTCTGGCCCCATCCGGTAACATAGCAGCTGGTCCCTGGTGGGAAGTCCATGGAGGCTGATGGGATGCACACTGGGCGGATGGACCTGGTGAAGGTGACGGGTCTGGAGAGGCGGACGAGCGCCACGTCTCCACTGCTGCTGGTGTCTGAGATGCCATTGTACTGTAGGTGGATAAACACATTGCTCACCCCAACTTCCACCTCATGAGAATTAGGCACGTCCAGCTTGTGGGCCCCTAGCCGCACTCTGTACAGATCAAGGGAGAGGGATCTGAAAAATGTAGAATCACAATGATACCTCCGACCTCCAAACTCTGCATCCAGCCAAATGTAATGCCTCAATTCCATCACCACTGACTCCCAAAAATCAGACTTAGGCATTGCAGGTGTGCTGATACAATGTAACTAACATTCAACTGTATGATACATAGAGGTCACATCCAGCCTATATTACAGGGAGAGACACAGACCTCACATTCAGCCTATATTACTGGGAGAGACAAACGGACCTCACATCCAGCCTATATTACTGGGAGAGACACTGACCTCACATCCAGCCTATATTACTGGGAGAGACACACAGATCTCACATCCAGCCTATATTACTGGGAGAGACAAACGGACCTCACATCCAGCCTATATTACTGGGAGAGACACACAGACCTCACATCCAGCCTGTATTACTGAGAGAGACACACAGATCTCACATCCAGCCTATATTAGTGGGAGAGACAAACGGACCTCACATCCAGCCTATATTACTGGGAGAGACACACAGATCTCACATCCAGCCTATATTACTGGGAGAGACACACAGATCTCACATCCAGCCTATATTACTGGGAGAGACAAACGGACCTCACATCCAGCCTATATTACTGGGAGAGACACACAGATCTCACATCCAGCCTATATTACTGGGAGAGACACAAACCTCTCATCCAGCCTATATTACTGGGAGAGACACACAGACCTCACATCCAGCCTATATTACTGGGAGAGACACACAAAGCTCACATGCAGCCTATATTACTGGGAGAGACACAGAGCTCACATCCAGCCTATATTACTGGGAGAGACACACAGAGCTCACATCCAGCCTATATTACTGGGAGAGACACACAGACGTCACATCCAGCCTATATCACTGGGAGAGACACACAGAGCTCACATCCAGCCTATATTACTGGAAGAGACACACATACCTCACATCCAGCCTATATTACTGGGAGAGACACACAGAGCTCACATCCAGCCTTTATTACTGGGAGAGACACAGACCTCACATCCAGCCTATATTACTGGGAGAGACACACAGATCTCACATCCAGCCTATATTACTGGGAGAGACACCGAGCTGACATCCAGCCTATAATACTGGTAGAGACACACAGACCTCACATCCAGCCTATATTGCTGGGAGAGACACAGACCTCACATCCAGCCTATATTACTGGGAGAGACACACAGACCTGACATCCAGCCTATATTACTGGAATAGACACACAGACCTCACATCCAGCCTATATTACTGGAAAGACACACAGACCTCACATCCAGCCTATATTACTGAGAGAGACACACATACTTCACATCCAGCCTATATTACTGGGAGACACACAGATCTCACATCCAGCCTTTATTACTGGGAGAAAGACACAGAGCTCATATCCAGCCAATATTACTAGGAGAGACACACAGACCTCACATCCAGCCTATATTAGTGGGAAACACACAGAGCTCACATCCAGCCTATATTACTGGAAGAGACACAGAGCTCACATCCAGCCTATATTACTGGGAAACACACAGACCTCACATCCAGCCTATATTACTGGGAGAGACACACAGACTTCACATCCAGCCTTTATTACTGGGAGAGAGACACAGAGCTCACATCCAGCCTATATTACTAGAAGAGACACACAGACCTCACATCCAGCCTATATTACTGGGAAACACACAGAGCTCACATCCAGCCTATATTACTGGGAGAGACACAGAGCTCACATCCAGCCTATATTACTGGGAAACACACAGACCTCACATCCAGGCTATATTACTGGGAGAGACACACAGATCTCACATCCAGCCTATATTACTGGGAGAGACACACAGATCTTACATCCAGCCTATATTACTGGGAGAGACAAACGGACCTCACATCCAGCCTATATTACTGGGAGAGACACACAGATCTCACATCCAGCCTATATTACTGGGAGAGACACACAGATCTTACATCCAGCCTATATTACTGGGAGAGACAAACTGACCTCACATCCAGCCTATATTACTGGGAGAGACACACAGAGCTCACTTCCAGCCTATATTACTGGGAGAGACACAGACCTCACATCCAGCCTATATTACTGGGAGAGACACAGACCTCACATCCAGCCTATATTACTGGGAGTGACACAGACCCCACATCCAGCCTATATTACAGGGAGAGACACGCAGACGTCACATTCAGCCTACATTACTGGGAGAGACACAGACCTCACATCCAGCCTATATTACTGGGAGAGACACACAGAGCTCACATCCAGTCTATATTACTGGGAGAGACACAGACCTCACATCCAGTCTATATTACTAGGAGACACACAGACCTCACATCCAGCCTATATTACTAGGAGACACACAGACCTCACATCCAGCCTATATTACTGGGAAACACACAGAGCTCACATCCAGCCTATATTACTGGGAGAGACACAGAGCTCACATCCAGCCTATATTACTGGGAAACACACAGACCTCACATCCAGCCTATATTACTAGGAGAGACACACAGACCTCACATCCAGCCTATATTACTGGAAGAGACACACAGAGCTCAAATCCAGCCTATATTACTGGGAGAGACACAGATCTCACATCCAGCCTATATTACTGGGAGAGACACACGGACCTCACATCCAGCCTATATTACTGGGAGAGACACACAGACCTCACATCCAGCCTATATTACTGGGAGAGACACAAACCTCTCATCCAGCCTATATTACTGGGAGACACACAGACCTCACATCCAGCCTATATTACTGGGAGAGACACACAAAGCTCACATGCAGCCTATATTACTGGGAGAGACACAGAGCTCACATCCAGCCTATATTACTGGGAGAGACACACAGAGCTCACATCCAGCCTATATTACTGGGAGAGACACACAGACGTCACATCCAGCCTATATTACTGGGAGAGACACACAGAGTTCACGTCCAGCCTATATTACTGGAAGAGACACACATACCTCACATCCAGCCTATATTACTGGGAGAGACACACAGATCTCACATCCAGCCTATATTACTGGGAGAGACACAGAGCTGACATCCAGCCTATAATACTGGTAGAGACACACAGACCTCACATCCAGCCTATATTGCTGGGAGAGACACAGACCTCACATCCAACCTATATTACTGGGAGAGACACACAGACCTGACATCCAGCCTATATTACTGGAAGAGACACACAGACCTCACATCCAGCCTATATTACTGGAAAGACACACAGACCTCACATCCAGCCTATATTACTGAGAGAGACACACATACTTCACATCCAGCCTATATTACTGGGAGACACACAGACCTCACATCCAGCCTTTATTACTGGGAGAGAGACACAGAGCTCACATCCAGCCTATATTACTAGGAGAGACACACATACCTCACATCCAGCCTATATTACTGGGAAACACACAGAGCTCACATCCAGCCTATATTACTGGGAGAGACACAGAGCTCACATCCAGCCTATATTACTGGGAGAGACACAGAGAGCTCACATCCAGCCTATATTACTGGGAGAGACACACAGACCTCACATCCAGCCTATATTACTGGTAGAGACACAGTGCTCACATCCAGCCTGTAATACTGGGAAATGCACACATAGAGCTCACATCCAGCCTATAATACTGGTAGAGACACAGAGCTCACATCCAGCCTGTATTACTGGGAGAGACACACAGAGCTCACATCCAGCCTGTATTACTGGGAGAGACACACAGATCTCACATCCAGCCTATATTACTTGAAGTGACACACAGACCTCACATCCAGCCTATATTACTGGGAGAGACACACAGAGCTCACATCCAGCCTATAATACTGGAAGTGACACACAGAGCTCACATCCAGCCTATATTACTGGAAGTGACACACAGACCTCACATCCAGCCTATATTACTGGGAGAGACACACAGACCTCACATCCAGGCTATATTACTGGAAGTGACACACAGAGCTCACATCCAGCCTATATTACTGGAAGTGGCACACAGACCTCACATCCAGCCTATATTACTGGGAGAGACACAGAGAGCTCACATCCAGCCTATATTACTGGGAGAGACACACAGACCTCACATCCAGCCTATATTACTGGTAGAGACACAGTGCTCACATCCAGCCTGTAATACTGGGAAATGCACACACAGAACTCACATCCAGCCTATAATACTGGTAGAGACACAGAGCTCACATCCAGCCTGTATTACTGGGAGAGACACACAGAGCTCACATCCAGCCTATGTTACTGGGAGAGACACACAGAGCTCACATCCAGCCTATATTACTGGGAGAGACACAGAGCTCACATCCAGCCTGTTTTACTTGGAGAGACACACAGAGCTCACATCCAGCCTATATTACTGGTAGAGACACAGAGCTCACATCCAGCCTGTATTACTGGGAGAGACACACAGAGCTCACATCCAGCCTATATTACTGGGAGAGACACACAGATCTCACATCCAGCCTATATTACTTGAAGTGACACACAGACCTCACATCCAGCCTATATTACTGGGAGAGACACACAGAGCTCACATCCAGCCTATAATACTGGAAGTGACACACAGAGCTCACATCCAGCCTATATTACTGGAAGTGACACACAGACCTCACATCCAGCCTATATTACTGGGAGAGACACACAGACCTCACATCCAGCCTATATTACTGGGAGACACACACAGAGCTCACATCCAGCCTATATTACTGGGAGAGACACACAGAGCTCACATCCAGTCTATATTACTGGGAGAGACACACAGACCTCACATCCAGTCTATATCACTGGGAGAGTCAGTATCACACGTGATAACATTAGATACACAGCTCAGCAGACAGTATCACACAGGTTAGGATTAGGTACACAGCTTAGCAGACAGTATCACACGTGATAACATAGGTACACTTCTCAGCAGCACTTTGTCCGCTGCATGACTGATGATAACTTCTATAAAGCACAGTGAGCGGCACTCACTTGGTGAAACAATGTGCGGCGCTCAGCACCCACTGGTCAGAGATCAGGGACCCTCCGCAGCCTGGAATCCCATTATATGATACACTGACTTGCCAGGGCCAGGCTCCTTCTGCTGCATCCGTTCCTCCAGCTATCCTTCTCATGAGGGTGGGGGAGCCGCAGGTCGGGGGAAGCAGCGTGTCGGGGAAGACCACCGCTGGGAGGACTGCGGAGGAAAATACAATAGAAATGTCACATAGCAGAGATATGCAAATTGTCTCTTCAGAGAGGCCAAGGAGGAGAACTCTATCGCCACTTGTAAGAAGCAGCAATGCTAATAGTCAATATCGACTCCCTATCGAGCTTTATCACATGACTTAGGATAAAAGCTCATACTCTGCCGCTGCGGTTTCAGGTTCAGGTACCGCCAGAGTGGTTTCAGGTTCAGGTACCGCCAGAGTGGTTTCAGGTTCACGTAACACTGGAGCGGTTTCAGAATTGTCTCAGACAAGATGGACACTGTAAACAGAACTGGCACTGGTACAGGTTTAACTGGACTAGTACAGGGACGTGACAGCAAGCTAGCAGCCTTAAAACTTAGTAACTACATTGTCGCTCAGGCACCTCCCAGCTGGTGGAGGTGCCTTAAGTATTAAGTGCTTCCCAGCTATTGGGTGGGGACACATTAGGAGTGTGCACGCTGTCTCTTTAAGACATGGGAGGCAAAGCAGGAGGCACAGTAGGGCGGCCTGACCAGTGAGTAAGTTAGTGTCCCTGCCGGGTGGAAGGAGCAGAGGCTTACAAGGACGCTAATGTTGCAAAATATACCCCAACACGGTCACTGCCAGCTCCACAATAACAAAAGGAGCCACTATCTGCTACAACCAATCATTTATACAGGCCGATTGGACACCCATTACAGATAGTGTATGGCTACAGGGGTGCGGGTAACTGAGCAATCAGGAAAAGTAGGCAGTGTTTATAAAAAAATATACAAAATGGGAACAAAAGTATACGGTATATACAATTAGATAAAATAAAAGGGATAACAAAAGAAAAATACTAAACCTGATGTCACGGAAATTCGCTCAGAGCTTAGCAGAGGGAGGTACTCGCTAGGAAAAAAGACAGAACCCACAGCAAGCTGCACCTTCTAGGATTAACAAATAACTAAAGCCAAATACTGCTTTTCATTAGCTCAAGCTAACGAGCACATACCTATCCTTGATGAGCCCATATGGGGGCTTGTGTGGGATTTCCAGGATCCTTTAGAATTTCATGAGATCCCAAACTTACAGGATATTTTTGCCCTTGGATGTCCCACGTGCTAAATATTGTCATCGTGTTTTACCTTTATATAGAGATGAAATATGGCCTGGATAGCATCATCCATGTGACCGATATTAAGTTGGAGGTGTTAGAATGGCATCACGATGATGTGAGTGAATGTGTTATATTCGTCTATTTGTATGATGCCAAAGATACAGCTCCCATAAATATCCAATCAATGTAAACCCCAATATTCATCACTGTCCACAGAACACTCTGAAACAGTGAAGCAGTGCAGGCATCATGCTATGGGCATGTTTCTCTTATTATAGGGTAGGACCTATTCTCTGCATACCAGGGATCATGGAGCTGTTTACAGATAGTAAAATACTTGAAGAGGTCATGCTGCCTAACACTGAAGAGGACATGCCTGTGAAATGGGGGATTCAACAAGACACCAACCCGATACACACCAGTAAACAAACAAAATCTTGGTTCTAGTCCAACAACATTGAAGTCATGGAGTGACCAGTCCAATCCAGACCTTAAACCTGTATGTCTGGGAAGCGTACTTCTCCGCATCTGCATGAACAAATCTCAGTCTTTGTGTTTTTTTTCCCAGAACAAACTTTACGTTTTAATTACCCGATCACTGCAGGAGACCCCTACTTCAATGGAGGTTGAAGTTTCAGCACTTTCTCAGAGCAGACAATGTGAATAAAAATCATAATAGTCAGGATAGAAAGGTATTGTGACGATGCCAGATGCAGAATGTGGATTCACCCTCTTGAGTAGAACACTTTCTTGGTAAGACCCCAATGTGTAATGAAGGCTGTGATTTATAAATAACATTCTAACATATAAATGTATCAATAATCTTAAAATAACGTTACTTTTTATATGATCATCACCATTAACTCACCAGACAAGAGAAGACTGAGCAGGAGGCTCCTCATCCTCTCCGGGTGCAGCTGTGAGAAGATCTGTAGATGTTGGACTTGTCTTGATCCTCTTTCTACTGACCTATTTACGGTAGTTCTTTGGAAGTGCACTGTCCTGGAATGTGGCCCAACCTGCCCTTGTGCCGGAGGATTGGAAGTCTCCTCTTAACTTCCTCAGTATATATCTAAGGAAATGAACTTGTTGGCATCGCAGAGTTGTTACAGTGTCACCTGTGCACATGACCTGAGAGTCATCTCTACAGTCACCGATCCAGGTCGCAACACACAAAATTAGTCAGAGCAGAAAAGAAACTACCGAGAGTCTGACCCGAATAACCCGAGTAATGAAGAGCGTCTCCCCAGTCTTTGTAGGAGCTACAATTCTAATACAAATGATCCCTCCCCGCCCTCTCAAGTGCAAATTTGGTTTATCAGCAAAAACATTAAAACTTTTGTGCAATAAACAAGAATAATGTAAATAAATGAACCCAACACAAATATCAAGTGGTTTCTCCAAATTCACAAAATGTGACTTTAGTGACACCTGCAGCCTTGAGATTATTCACCCCTGAATAGAATCCCACATAATAGCATCCGATGTAATTATCTCAGGGCCAACGTTAGTTACATCAGGTGCTAGAGATAACATGTGGCACCCCAGGAGTCCGGTTGCCACAGTGGCATTGCCTCCCTCACAGGGATTCATGTCATGCCTGGAAGCAAGGAAGGGTTCCCTTACCAGGTGTTAGTAGGAGAGAAGTAAAGCAGAACCTGGGGAGTGGAGCTGTGATTAAACTCGCCCCAGAGCTGAGCGCTAGGAACCGGATACCGGAGTCTGTGGTTGCGTGGGTACTGAAGTCCTGGCAGCTAAATCTAGAGGGCAGGGGACTGCAGGTCTCCTGGCCTGGCCTAACACCCGGCAGCACAGCAGCATACCAGAACCTGGAGCCGACATAAAGGAGCGGCACCTGTGATAGGCTCGAGCTGTTAGTTAGTTTTTAAAAACAGAGAGTGTCAGCTGCAGAAGGACAAGCGGAGAGGCAGCAAGGAAAAAGGGAGGACAGTGCAGAAGCAGAAGGAAGGCCTACCTGGCCAGGTGAATCCAAAATTGCTTCCAGGCTGCCCGGCTCTCCATTACGATCTGTTACCAGTACCCTCGTCTGTACTATCAACCATCAAGTAAAGGAAAAGAAAACTACAGCGCTTGTGCCATTCAGTGATCTCCTGCACCCTGAGTCCTGCACCACAAGGTACACGAAGCCTGACAAACGGGACCGGTAGCCCTGGGGTCCCGCTCCACCTGCGGCGAGTAGAACCATCCCAGCTGTGTCACCATCAGCCCCAGTGGTCTCCTTTAGCAGCATTGGCCATCCGTTGCCAAACACCACAGGTGGCGTCACGTTAAATCCCATATACATAGTCCCCATCTTACGGCACAGCCAGAGCCACGGAGTTGAGTCACGGTCCTGTGACTTCCCCAAAGAACTGTCCGATCCAGTTCCAAATACCCCACAACACTGGTGGGCATGTCAGACATATCAAATACCTGGACTGCCTAAGGGACTGTGTCTAAGAATATTTGATTGTATATCAGAAATATGGTCTACAAAGTGAACAAAAGAGATGCCTACAGTGAAGCATAGTGGGGATTCGGTGAAATCTACAGTGAAGCATGGTGGGGATTCGGTGAAATCTACAGTGAAGCACGGTGGGGCTCGGGGATTTCTACAGTAAAACATGACTGGGGCTCGGTGATGTGTACAGGGAAGCACGGCAGGGGCTCAATAATATCTACAGGGAAGCATGGCAGGAGCGTGGTAATATCTACAGGGAAGCATGGCAGGTGTCCAGGGATGTCTACAGGGAAGCACTGCATGGACTCGGTGATGACTACAGTGAAGCACGACGGGGACTCGGATTTAGTAGCTGCTTTGCTTCCTCTGGCCCTGGAAACCTGCAGCATGTAGAGATCGAGATGTATTAAATCACGTGTTAGGAAATCCTATTGGAAGGCATCCTGCCCTCTGTTAGATGCTGAAGCTTGGTTGTCATTGGACTTTGCCACACGACAATCACCCTAGCTCATGACAGTCCACCAGCACTTGGTTTTAGAAGAAGTCTTGGAAGAATCTGGAGTGGCTGTTACGTTGTTTGAGTTGAAGCACGTATTTGGTGGGATGTGTAGAAGAAGTCGGCTACAAAACCAAGATTATTAGTTTATAGCAGGTCATAGCACCTAGAAGGACAGCAGGTCATAACAGCCAGAGGGGCTCTATTAAGTATTGCAGATGCTGGTCATTAAGGGATTGAATAATTGTGAAAATACGGAAGTCAATATAAGTGAATATGAAATTGAGGACACCTCTTGGGATATTAGTTGTATTCAGCTTTGTACATTGTCCTTGTTTCATTGACTTATTACAAACAGCAGAACATTTTGTAAAAATGTTTCTAATGAACTGAATTTCCAATGTGGGGGGATACCTCTGATTGACGCTGTACGTACGGCTCCTCTGAAGGCTTTAGGAGCAGTCACTGGACCATACCATTTATCTTGGGCAGAGGGAGGACCTGAGACCTCCTAGCACCTGACCACTCTTATACTTTCTATCTGACCTATTACTTTACACTTTCATGTCAATTATTTATTGGCATTCTTTGGTTCAGACTATGATGACGGATCGTCCCCCAAATCTTGAACTTGATTTTCTCCACAATCCGGGGGTCTCCGTGGGGCAGGGATTGGCTCTGCTCCATCATACTATATCACACTTTCCATCCAGGATTCCTTTCGAGTCCCGGCTGTTCCACCACTGAATGACATTCCAGGACGGTAAGTCACAAGTTGTACGGAGATACATTTCATCATATTGTTATTAAATATTGCAACAAAGGATAATGATAGTAATGTTAAATGTCCATAAAAGAACAATTTGCCAAATAAACACTCCCAAGAGATCCAACAACAATATCCATACCGGTGCCCGCGGATAATAAGTGATGTAGGCAAGAAAATTAAAAATAAATTTGTGACCTGCCACCCCATGATTTCGACATATAAAGCAGGGGTAATAATTGGCTGCCAGTTTATATACAACCCATAGCTCACCGCGTCATTGTGCCTGTATAACTTGTCCCTCCTCATGGAGATTTTTTAGCCCTGTTTTTTGCTTAGGTTTTAATTTATTGTAATAAAAATGTATTTTTAATTTTCTTGCCAACATCACTTATTATCCGCGGGCAATTGTGCCGGTATGGATATTGTTGTTGAAACAAAGGATAATGAGTAGAGTCGGTTGTTGTTACGTGACGACATGCACAAATATAGGAAACACATACATGAAACCAGTCATAAAGCAAACAATGTATTTAATGATTACATTTAAACACAATTTAAAAGGGTCCGGAGTAATGGGAGCCCACCACTTGTTCTCCCCCACAAGGCCTCGCTCATCACTGCGCCCGGACTCCTGTAGCTGTGGAGCCTTAGATTTTTTTTCTTGACCATTCTTAGGACTATTACAGTAACTTAGTTGTGAGTCCTTCCTTACCTCTATCATCTCCTTGCAGAAAGCTTTGTTTAGTTGATGACTGGTGGCTTGGAGTTACTACGGATTAGTAAAATCTAAATGATAAGGCTTGATGATAACCCAAGGTGTCCACACGACAATGGTCTCCTCGATAATGAAGACGAGATCTCATAAAGACTCAGTGGCAGAAATATACAATTAGTGTCCACAGGTCGTGAGATTTAGATTTATTTTGTTACATTACTTTTACTATATGGGAAAAAACATGGCGAGGACCCAACATCAGTCATTGTAGGAAAACGTCAAATCGTAAAAATTGAAGACCATAGAAGCCGAAATTAAGAAAAGTACCTAAAATTAAGACCCTAGAAAGACCACCACAGATAATGGACCAGGGAACCATGACAGTGTGAGCACCTCCAATAACGTGGACTACATTTCACTCATTTACTAATTCTGACGCCTCATACAGACCTCACACTCATCAACAATGCATGTGGGAAGTAGGGAGCAATCCGCAGCCACACTTCATTATTTTCTCCAGGCTCATATACCACCTCGAGACTCCTGTGCCCCCTCCAGCCCCCTCTGTTTCCTTCATGTCCTTTTTTCTCCTCCAAATTCTTCTGTCTCCTTCAGGCCCTTCTTTCCTCTCCAGACTTCACAGTCTCCTCCAGGCTTTTATACCACCTCCAGACACCTGTGTCCCCTCCAGGCTTCTCTGTTTCCTTCAGACCCCATTTTCTCCTCCAGACTCCTCTGTCCCCCCAGGCCCCTCTTTCTCCTCTAGAGACCTGTGCCCCCCCCAGGCTCCTCTGTTTCCTTCAGACCCCTTTTTCTCCTCAAGACTCCTCTGTCCCTCAAGGCCTCTCTGTTTCCTTCATGTCCCATTTTCTTCAGGCCCTTCTTTCCTCTCCAGACTTCACAGTCTCCTCCAGTCTCTTACACCCCCACTAGACACCTGTGTCCCCTCCAGGCTCTTGTTTCCTTCAGACCCCTCTTTTCTTTCCAGACTCCTCTGGTCTCCTCCCGAACCCTTTTTCTCCCTGCTCCTTTACCCTCACCCAGACCCCCTCTCCTTCCTCCATGCTCCTCATTCCCCTCTTCTGTCTCCTTCAGGCCCTTCTTTCCTCTTCAGACTTCACAGTCTCCTCCAGGCTCTTATACCCCCACCAGACACCTGGGTCCCCTCCAGGCTCCTGTTTCCTTCAGACCCTTTTTTTTCCTCCAGACTCCTGTCTCCCCCATGTCCTTGTTTCCTTCAGGCCCCTCTTTCCTTTCCAGACTCCTCTGGTCTCCTCCCGACCCTTCTTTCTCCCTGCTCCTTTGCCCTCACCCAGACCCCCTCTCCTTCCTCCATGCTCCTCATTCCCCTCTAAACCTTTCTATTTCCTCAGTCATCCATCCTTCCTCCAGATTCTTCTATCTCTTCTGACTTCTCTGTGCTCCTCTACCGCTTCCAGATAACTCTGTCTCCCTCCAGATTTTCCTTACTTTTCAGATTCCTCTTACCTTCTCCAGACTTTTCTGGTCTCTCCAGTTCCCTCTGTCTCCTCCTTACCAGACTTTTATGTCTTCTCCCCTGTCTTAGTCCTCTGTCACACCACTACTCTTATCCCTCTCTGGACCCCTCCAGATCCATCCTTAGATCTTCTTTTCTCCCTTGGTATCAAAATGACTAGCTAGTGAAATTTAACGTGCCAGATCCATCTCACCCCAACAGACAATTTAAGGGGATAAAGTACAGTAGACTAATAGATGTGATGACCACAGAGGATCCCCATGTGAAAGCAAAAGGAGGATCATAAGAGGAAATGCTTAGACCCTATGTCGTCCATGGGTGATAGAAGCACCAGGATTAGGCAGTAGGTCCATAGTGCTAGGACCACGGTGTAACAAAGGACGCATACACACTGGGAAGAAGATTCTGTGGACGCCATAATGAATGTTCACATTAAGTTATTCATCCTTCTGAGATTCGAAATGATAGAAAATGGACAGAGGATTTAGTAGAGTAGTAGACAACGTGCTGCAGAAACTTCACTATAAAAGAATGTCTAATAACTACTACTGTAAACATTCTGCCCAATGATGATTAGAGAAATGTCCACAGAAGAGACGCTAGGACCATACTCGTCCACCAGTGACATGAGCCACTAATGTGTCCTCTATTCCCAGGAATTTCCATAAGGCCCAGGCCATCCGCACATGGCACGATAGGGGCAGGGATGTCCGTCACTTCAATGAAGTTTACATGCACATGCTGACTGATCCACTGCTCATAGGCCGGAACCAAGGTGTACACCCCAGGGCGGTACGAGTAAGCACAGCCTTCTCCCCAGCTCACAATGCCAGCCTGGTACCAGACACCATCGACTTTACACACAAGAGGTCCTCCGGAGTCACCCTGAGAAGAGAGAAAGAAGCTGGTGACCATCATATCTATCTAATTTCAAAGATTGTAGGCAGCACACTGTTGAAGTGAAAAAAGCTTCTTATTTAACTGAAACGTCGCCCAACATGGCAACGTTTCGGTTCCTTAGTGAGAACCTTTCTTTAGTATCTATCCATCTACATTAATGCCACCTACCTGGCAGGAATCTTTTTGTCCCTCAATATATCCAGAGCATATTTGGTCTTCCTGGACGATGATGGTTGTCTCACTTTCTAAGGACCACAGATGGTACATTGAATCACATGTCTTTTGGTCGATAATTGGGGTCATGACCTTCTGAAGGGTTCCATTAATTGGAAGATCTCCTGATGAGAAAGCAGTGGATTTTCTTACTACTTGAACTTCAAAAAAGTTGGGACGCTTTGAAAAATGTAGAGAAAACCAGAAGCAATGATCTGGAAATCTCGTATATTTTATCACACAGAACAAAGAACAGATCAAACATTGAACGGACATTTTTCCATTTCATTTAAAATAATTAACTGTGGTGTCCGGGCTGTGTCCGCCTTTGTGCCATGTCCATCATTCTGCCTGGGCTGTATCCACCATTGTGACAGGATTCTGTCCACCATTGGGTCCAGCAATGTCTACCATTGTGCCAAGACTCTGCTCACTATTGTGCCTGGGCCGTGTCCACTATTGTGCTGAGCCTTGTCTACCATTTTGCCTGGGCTGTGTCCACCATTGTGTCTGTGCTGTTTTTACATTTATACCTGTGCCTTGTCCCCTTCCTTACAATAATTTGGAAACAATGGGAGAGTGAGGAGACAATCGCTGGAGTTTGGGGAAAGGAATTTTGTCCCATTAGTGATGAGAGATATGATTTAGCATTGTCCTGCTGAAATATACAAGGCCTTCCCTGAAATAGACGTTGTCTATATGGACCAGATGTCGTTCTAACCCCTCTATATAAGATTCAGCACTAATGTAGCTTTTCATGTGTGCACTGTCCCACCCATAGACATTAGTGCCCCCATAAATCAGTGATACAGAACTGTGCGGTGATAATAAGATCAATAACAAACTGGATGTTGCCTCTCCTCAATATAAATTTGAATATTCCCACCTCGATAACCAGCTGGATGGCGCTCTCCTTGATAATAAGCTGGATGGTCCCTCTTCTTGATAACAAGCTGGATGGCCCTCTTCTCGATAACAAGCTGGATGGCCCGCTTCTCGATAACAAGCTGGATGGTCCCTCTTCTCGATAGCAAGCTGGATGGCCCTCTCCTTGATAACAAGCTGGATTGTTCCTCTTCTCGATAACAAGCTGGATGGTCCCTCTTCTCGATAACAAGCTGGATGGTCCTTCTCCTTGATAAGAAGCTGGATGGCCCTCTCCTTGATAACAAGCTGGATGGTCCCTCTTCTCGATAAGAAGCTGGATAGTCCCACTCCTTGATAACAATCTGGATGGTCCTTCTCCTTGATAGGAAGCTGGATGGTCCCTCTCCTCGATAAAAATCTGGATGGTCACTCTCCTCAATATCAAGCTGGATGTTCCCTTTCCTCAATAATAATCTGAATGCTTCCTCTCCCACCCTACCCCCCGAGTCTGCAGGATGCAGCCTCCAGGGTTTCCATAAAGAACTTCACATTCTCATTCATCTGACTACAGGACAGTTTTCCATTATAAATGAGCTTTGTCCCAGAGTAGACGGCAGTGTTTCTGGGATTACACCTGGATTTAAGGTTGTGCTGCTTTAGGACCCAGAGATCATGGGCCTCCAATACAGACCGTCGGTCTTGTCTCTTGTGCACTTGGATTTCTCCACAATCTCTGAATCTTATCATGAGATCTTGTGCTGGAGATTTGAGATATTCAAAGTCTTTGCAATTTTGCGTTGAGGAACATTTTCCTGAAATGAATCTATAATTTGTAGCCCCAGTTGGTCACAGATTGGTGACCTCTGACCATGTTTGCTTCTGGGAGACTCTGCCTCTCTCACATGATCTACTTATATAGAGTTATGTCACTTAGCTGAACATTGACCCTCCGGTTGTTTTTCACCAGAACTACCGTACTAACTTTTCCATCCATTTGTTAACCCAGTACTAGCTGTTCTGAGATGCATCACTGACCTCAATTTGCAAATGAGATCATTTTTCAAATGAAAAGGACAAATGTCCATCTGATCTGTTCTCTGTGTGATAAAATGTGAAAATAAGAGATTTCCAGATCATCTCATTCTGCCTGACTTCGTCCTGCTTTCCCAGGGATAATCTTGTTACAGGGTTTCACTCGCAAAGGATTGTGGTCACTGAAACAACTAAGGCTTCCAACTTCTAGATGAAAGCAAGAACTGTCAGTGACAGCAAGCAGAGATCTTGTAAAGTTGAAAATCTGATTCCCTTAAAAATGCAGCAATGAGTCTGAATATAAGAGACAGACGGACTCACCGTAGAAAGACGTGCGGCCCCAGCCGGTGACCCAGCACTCCAGGCCACAGGGGAAGGTGACGGAGGCGGCGGGCAGGCAGATGGACTGGATGTACTTGGTGTAGTTGGCCGGACTGGAGAGCTGCAGAAGGGCGATGTCCCCTCGGCTCCCGATCCCCACAAATTCAGGGTTCGGGATAAGGGCTTGGACTTCAGAGATGACAGTGTGAGGCGGAGTCTGAGCCGGAAGGCGATATAAACCCAAGAAAACTTTATAATCCACCGGCGAAACGGAGCTGGGAACGAGATAATGGCCACGCAGAAAGTGACAACTTGTGGGGAAAACGGGAACTTCACAAAGTTTAGAAAATGTGGATTGTTTAACAAAAAGAGGTGTGGTTTATCTACAGGTGGGAGGGGTTATGTACAGTAGGTGTGGTTTATATACAGGTGGGAGGGGTTATATAAGTAGGTGTGGTGTATATATAGGTGGGAGGGTTATATACAGTAGGTGTGGTTTATATACAGGTGGGAGGAGTTATATATAGTAGGTGTGGTTTATATACAGGCGGGAGGGGTTATATAAAGCAGGTACGGTTTGTATAAAGGTGGGAGGGGTTAGATATAGCAGGTACGGTTTATATACAGATGGTTGGGGTTATATACAGTAGGTGTTTTATATACAGATAGGAGAAGTTATATATAGGTGTGGTTTATATACAGGTGGGAGGGGTTATATAGTAGGTGTGGTTTATATACAGGTGGGTAGGGTTATATATAGTAGGTGTGGTTTATATACAGGTGGGAGGGGTTATATATAGTAGGTGTGGTTTATATACAGGTAGAAGGACTTGGATATAATAGGTATGGTTTATATACAGGTGGGACGATTTGGATATAATAGGTGTAGTTCATGTAAAGGTGGGAGGGGTTATATAGTAGGTGTGGTTTATATACAGGTGGGAGGGGTTATATAGTAGGTGTGGTTTATATACAGGTGGGTGAGGTTATATATAGTAGGTGTGGTTTATATACAGGTGGGAGGGGTTATATATAGTAGGTGTGGTTTATATACAGGTGGGAGGATTTGGATATAATAGTTGTGGTTCATGTACAGGTGGGAGGGGTTATATAGTAGGTGTGGTTTATATACAGGTGGGTGGGGTTGTATATTGTAGGTGTGTTTTACATACATGTTGGCAGGGTTATATATAGTAGGGGTGGCTTATATACGGATGAATCAAGACCATACAAAGAACCATCAGTGCTAAACTGCACCAGGGGCTGCACCCCCTATGGGGAGGCCCTATGCAGAACATTAAGGAAGGACGCTCCCAAACAGAATGAAACTAAAGAAGTAAATTGGAGCAATACATCCATAGAATATATAAAGGTATAAGTTTGTTGCACCATTATGTTCACATATACAATGTATTTTGCACATATAATGTAAATTGAATACAGTACAAGAGAGATAATAGAAATTAGCTCAGACGGATGGTGACATGTGCATCCCTACTACATCAGATAATTACACAATGAAGTGCAAAGTGCAACTTCAAACCTGAGCGACCTAATGAGGTAGGATGGAAGGTATTGTTTAAAAATGAAAGCAGTGTATAAAACAAGAACCTCCCAAGCAGGTATACCCACCGCATGCCCTACAGGTTCTTACCCATTGTGGGATGTATAAGGTGACACGCCGCAAAGCCCCAACACTGGTTTCGCGTTGGCTTCCTCAGGGGCTATCACGTCTTTAGTATTAAAGGCAAGAGTTTATTATCCTCTTTTCAAAAAATAATCGAAATAGGATAATTTGTTAGAAAAGCAGCTTAAAAAGTACAAATAGCGGCAGAAAAAGATGGCAAAAATTAACACAATTAACGTGTTTCTGACCTTTATCGGTCTTTAGTCTCAGAGGTAACATTTTATACCAGTTTACCCCTCCCATGAGGAACGTATAAGACTAACCAAGAGGAACTACCATTTCTCGTGGGCCATTAAGAAGGTTGTACAGGAGAAAAGGTTTTGACCTATCTGAATGAAGCCCTTATTTCTAGTAGAAGAGATGCTTTATCTGCAGTGTTTCTGGAAATGAAGAAGAGGTAGGATCTTGCACAGATGAACCCACCCATGACTAAGGTGCATGACCAATTTGTGAAGACTTTATCCCATATTTTGCAGAAATGATGCTATGTTACTAGATATTGACCAGAGGGAGGAGTATGTAGAGGCTAGCCCTGCCTATTAGGAAAGTATAGGTCCAACAAAAATATATATTTTTTTCTCATGGTAAGCTGAAAAGGGAATGCAGCAAACCAGGAGGAAAGGATGTGACCAGTTTGGAATAAACATCCCAAGTAACAGAGGAAGGAGCTTGTATGTGTGTAATTGACCCTAAGAAAGTGTATGACCAATCTAGGATGACCCCCTCCTATCCCAAGTACAAGAAAAGCTATCTGCTAAGCTTCTCGATATTGAGGAGAGGATGGAGTTTGTACGGGTTAGCCCTGCCCATGAAGAACTTATAGCATCAACCGAGAGGAAATAATTTTTTTTATTAGACACTGAGAATGGAACTCAGAGACCCCAGGAGGTGCTCATATAGAAGGAAAGGATGTAACCAAGCTGGGGTGATGCCTCCATCCCTGGCAGAAGAGATGCTATTTCTGCAATGTTTCTGGATATTGAGGAGAGGGAGGAGTTTGTACAGGTGAGCCCACCCATGAGGAACTTATAGAACTCAGAGACCCCAGGAGGTGCTCATATAGAAGGAAAGGATGTAACCAAGCTGGGGTGATGCCTCCATCCCTGGTAGAAGAGATGCTATTTCTGCAATGTTTCTGGATATCGAGGAGAAGAAGAAGCTTGTGCAGGTGAGCCCGCCCATGAGGAACTTGAGAGGAATTCACTTTTCAAATAGGCCCTCGAGAATGTTGCAAATTTGGAGAATCAGTAACAACATTGCTGTTCATGTAAGTAGAACCTCAGATCTCAAACTGTCACAATTCATGGGATGCACTTACTTTTCCAAGCAGTGAGCAGCAGTCAGCACCCAGTGGTGGGAGATGAGGGACCCCCCACAAACATGACTTCCTTTGTAATGAACGCTAACTTGCCAGGGCCATTCTCCATCCACAGCATCTGTCCCTCCAACTATCTTGGTATTGACCACAGGGGAACCGCACACAGAATGGTCAACTTCAGCCATAGGAGTGAGGGACAACGTGGGACTAACTGGAAACATTTGAAGACAAAGTAAAGAAAAATTAGGACTTATTGTTCATGATTAGAAAGCAACTCTGGTTAACAGATTAGGTCTGGTACTACACATCATCTCGATTCTAGATTACTGCTATACCTTAGTTGACCTAAGAAGAAGAGGGGCGCTGTTACCCAGAAAATGCAGAACTATCTTACGAATTATGGAAAATTCCTATCGTCTTGACTTAGAAATATTAAATATTATCAGAAAATGGTCACATCCTAATATAAACTGTTTTAATATTACAGGACAGTTTCTATGGAGGGTTAAGGCTATCTTCTGAGGAGTATTTAGTGTCTACTAAATTACTTCACCCTCTATATTCTCAATCACAGCCATCCCCATTCTCCCTTACGAAACGATTCTCCTTTCCTTACACTGACCCACCATTCTTGAAATCATTCAGAGGGTATTGCTGTTAAATTCACTCTCCACGACACCTGCAGCAACATCCTAACCACGAACATCATTAGCAGCAACCAGGAATATTTCCGTAGTTCAGAAAACGTCAACATGTTGTTTTCTGCAAGCAACTATCCAATAAATGTCCACAAAAGAAGAAGAAATGTCCATAGAAGACTCAAAAATATCAACAGTAGACCAAGAAATGTCTGAGGAAGACCAAGAAAAGTGCACAGATGACACAAAGATACAAAGGCCTAGAAGTGTCCTCAAGATACAAATAAAAATCCACATTTGACCCAGGAACATCCACACAATACCGAGAAATGCCAAAAGGAAGACAAATTGACCACAAGTGACCCGGAAACTTAAAAAGACTAAGAAATGTCCACAAGAGTCAGAAACATCCACAAAAGACAAACAAAATCATTTCATGACCTCAAAAAATTATTCAGAGACATCCACATAAGATCAAGAAATGTCCACAGCAAATAAAAATGTCCACCTCAAACACAATATGAGAACAGAAGACTCAGACATCCATAGAAGTCCAAGTAATGTCCACAAATCAGGCAGATATGCCACAGAAGATGAAGTAATGTCTGTAGATGACTCAATTATCTTTGCAAACGACCAAGAAATGTCCAGAAAAATTGACATAAAACCTAGAAATGTCTGCAGAAGATTAAAAAAATGCTAACAAATGACTCCAAAATGTCCACAGAAGACCAAGAAATGTCCAGTGAATAAAAAGAGTGTCCACATAAGACTTCAAAAGACTCAAAACATTATCAGAGGACTAGGAATTGTCAACAAACGAGTCAGAAATGTTCAACGAATACCTAGAAATATCCACAGATGACCAAGGATTATCTCTAAATGACCAAAAAAAAATCCACAAAAAACAACTGTCTACCAAAGACCAAGAAACGTCCACTGAACATCAGAAACTGTCAGCAGATGTCAAAAGAATATCCAAAGACGTGCCATAAACTTTTATCTAATGTCTGAGGATGACCAAGAAACATCCACAGATGACCCATAAACATAAAGAGACCTAGAAACATCCACAGGAGACCTTGACATGTCCACAAATTATTCAGAAACATCCATAGAAGACTAAAACATATCCACAGTAGAACAAGAGATGTCTAAAGAAGGCCAAGAAACGTCTAGAGAAGACTCAAAATTATCCGAAAAACAATGTTCACAAAAGACCAAAAATATCAACAGGTGGCCAAGAAATGTTCTCAGATAACCAAAGAAAACAAATATCTACAGATTACTCCGAAATTTACAAAGAACACTGTGAAATGTCCACAAAATGCCCAGAAATGTCTACAAACGACCCAAAATAGTTTACAGTTTTAATTTCTTTAAGCCTGGTTTTCATTTTCGTCTATTTATGCTTTTATTTGCACATTTTTTATAAGTATATTTTATATGTTTTTGCTGTTTTCTTGTTCTTCATTGTGGCTAGGGTTTTTATTGTCCAGATGTTTGCAGCTAATTTATCAATTGCAAAATTGAAAAATTCGCAAAACTTCCCGAAACAAAGTCTAAAATCGCCCCAGTGGCCGGAGTGAAAATTACTTGATTTTTGTCTCATACTTCAAATACAGATTAATGTACAATATAGGTGTTAAAAAAAAAGTTAAAATTAAATAAAACAGTTTGTTGGTAATGGGTTTCTTGGTTCAGAATTTGGGGCCTGAATTTCACCTATGGCTTGAAATACAGACTTATCATGAATGAGGGAATACCCTGCGCAGATTGTGCACGACCAGTTTAGTCAATGACCTCAGTGACTTTTCCCTCCAGATCTGTCGAGATCTAGTCTGTAGGCACAGAGGGGTCTGATGCTGCCTCGTACTATGCCTCAGCGAGTTTCTGGAGTGTGGAGAGAAGCAGATGTCTACATACCAGCACCCAGCATAACAATCACCGCAAGGAACCCGGGATGTCGGAGAACGTCCATCACAGGGCTGAAACTTCTCCCTTCTCTGACTTTCCCCTTCTTCTTCCTCCTTTCTCATGATAAGTTTTATACATCTGAGAAAAGCTTCAAGTTTCAGCCCATATGAGAATCTCAGCAGCACCACAGAATGTGACGGACACCTGACACCGCCATACAATATCTATCTTTACAATATGGAAAACCTCAAGCAGTACATTTTAACCCGATAAGTTCCTGATTCATCGGGTGGAGGCCTTTATGACAGTTGGGCAAGTTTAGCCAGCAATAGTGGGATTCAAAGCCTTGAGATTAGCCAACTCTGAGGTCCACCGCTACCCAACAAAGCATCAGGTCTCCCACAGATCTGTCCGCTGAACCTCCATGTGAACTCAATCTCATTCCATATATGTCAGAGAAAGCAATGGCGTCACCGGACTCAGTATGTAGGAAGGAATCATTGCTTACAGGGGAAAATCTCAGCTTCAGAAACCTCTGACCTTCAAATTTTCTACTCCATTCCCCAATGTTCCGAACAGACATCTCCTCATTTCTCAGTTTTCTTCTAGAGACCTTATACCTCGCCAAAGTCCTCAAGTTGCTGGTCTCCTATGACATCCCTGAGATCTCTTTTAATCTCCTTTGCTTCAATTTAGACCCCTTGATCCTACATACTCTTCCGTCCCCTCCAGAGCCCTCTGACCTGCAAACTCCTGTTCCTTAAGATACCTCAGCTACCACCAAATATTTGTTTCACCTGTTTTCTGACCTCTTTCAGACACTCCTGTCTCCTCCAGACCCCTTTATTCTCCTCCGGACCCTCCTTCTAAACCAATATGTCTCTTTCACACACCTTTGTTCTTTCCAGATTCATCAGGCCCCCACAAGATTGAGCATTCTGGAACTTATACATACTCCATCCTTCTAACATGACTTTCCCTTGACAGATATGGAGGAGATGTGAGACCATCCCCCATACATATTAGAAACTCATGAGGTCCTGCCAGTTTCAGCCATTGTTTTCCTAACGTGTATGATTGATTTTAGGTTTGGGAAGACATTAATGCACTCGTATTCTTCACCCATGCTGCATTCTCATATTTGTGGCCAGATTGTAGACTATGAGAAGCGAGTTACCCATCCTGTGATGCGACACATCTTCACCATGAGATTCACCCTTTTATTTGGAGTTTCCAGAATCTCGATCACATGGTCCATCCCATTGTGGATCCCGTCATCTACATTAGGACCGTACTCATGTAGGTTTCTATAGAACCTTTGTGTTGCCTACAAAGATAATAGGGACTGGTCAGACCAGTTCGCTTCATTCTTTTCCTGTAGTTTCTGTGAAACATGGGAAACCTTCAATATTAATAAAGTAACGAGGCTCAGACAAGTGTGTGGGACATTTGAATAGTCGTGGCTCATTGTTTATCTGTTTGGTTAGTATTGAGTATCTAGTGAACCCGGAGGCTCCATGGAAGTGGCAGACTGGACGCCTTTCACTACACGTGATTTATTGCAAACCCAATACTAGAGAAGATGTAGAGAGTTTAGCAAGTAGGTCATTACTGGAAACTTCTTGCAAGGCCCCCACCTGTCCTACATGTAGCCTTGATTTTCATGGATTCATTCAGGACATTAATCCAAGAGGATGTGGGGAAGCCCACCTAATCTTCTAAAACAGATATTGGATGGAACTATTGGCTGGGAATCCAAACAAAAGCCACCAATGTACCCAAACAAGCAAACCCTTTGGTCCAGCTTGGAGATTTTCATCTCAACATGCCTAATGCCCATGTTATGAACCGTGTGCATTGGGTTTTGTATGTGCTCCCAGCTCAAAAGTTTTTTTAAGTAGATAAATGGAACAAAAAAAAGGAAACAATGAATCAACAGGTCTGGAGGTGCAGACAAAGAGGGGTATACGTATTCAGAACCTGGTAATGCAGGTGCTGGCAGCAACATCGAGACAAAGCACCAATGGAGAAGTGGTGGAGCCCTTTTCGACTGTTTATTTTCAACATGGGAATTATCCTAGTTTGCTTATCTGGCCATCTTGGAGAAGTTAATGGGAGGAGATGCGCATCTCTATACGTTTACCCTTTGGATTTGGTGGTGAAACCCATCATTTACAGGCTGGAAGGAGTTTTTGAGAATCACTTCATAGACATAGAGGAGATCACAGAAGTGAGGCCTATCAGACATCTGTGACTGCCATGATGTACTAGGATTTGGACAAAAATAATGTGGTCACATCTTTTACAAGTTAAAAAAAAGAGAATTTATTGATCAAAAAATAGAGATCACAACAAGGTGTCCTCACGCGCATTGTTGAGAACGCCAACCACTGCTGAAATATGGCCGAACTGGTCAGAAGGGTGCAGATGATAGAAATTGCAGCAACCAATAGACATTTCTTCTGAGTCAGAAACATGGCCAACATCAAACATTCAAGGAACAGGTAGTGATGTGTTGGTCATTCTACTATCCAGAAATAAATGGCGGCTGCTTAGAAACGGTCAGAGGCCACATGATGAAGTTTATCATTTCAAAAGCTTTGTCCTGGTGACGACGTGTTCCAGTAATCACACCAAGGGAATTCTGAAATTCAAGCCATTAGGATTATAATCCCAGTTCACTGGCTCTACCGAGACGACCACTGCTCATCACGTGTGCAGAACTAGACAGGTGATGAATAGTAATGCCGATGTGGTAAACATGGAGGATGAGGAGATGAAGAGCGTGGCTCCAGATGAGTAGATCCAGTCGTAGTAATCTGGGACATAGGTGTAAACTCCCGGACGGTTGGCCAAGGCACATTCGTCTCCCCAACTTACAATGCCAGCTTGATACCAAACACCATTCACATCACAGACCAGGGGTCCCCCGGAGTCACCCTGGAAAGAAGAACGAAAGTCCAGAAAATATTACATTAATTCACTGCACTGAAATTGTAATCTAGATACAGGAGCTTCTCACAGAATTAGAATATCATCAAAAATTGAATCTCAGTTATTCAATACAAAACGTGAATCTCATATTCTATAGTCATTACACACAGAGTGATCTATTTCACGTGTTTATTTCTGTTAATGTTGATGATTATGGCTTACAGCCAATGAAAACCCAAAAGTCATTATCTCAGTGAATTAGAATACTTTATAACACCAGCTTGAAAAATGATTTTAACATCCAAAATGTTGTCCTGCTGAAATGTATGTTCAGTAAATGCACTCAGTACTTGGCCGGGGCTCCTGCGCATCAATTACTGCATCAATGTGGCGTGGCATGGAGGCGATCAGCCTGTGGTGCTGCTGAGGGGTTATGGAAGCCCAGGTTGCTTTGATAGTAGCCTTCAGCTCGTCTGCATTGTTGGGTCTGGTGTCTCATCTTCCTGTTGACAATACTCCATAGATTCTCTATAGGGTTAAGGTCAGGTGAGTTTGCTGCCAATCAAGCCCAGTGATACTGTTGTTTTTACACCAGGTATTGGTACTTTTGGCCGTGTGGACAGGGGCCAAGTCCTGCTGGAGAATGACATTTCCATCTCCATAAAGCTTGTCGGCAGAGGGAAGCATGAAGAGCTCCAAAATGTCCTGGTAGATGGCTGCGCTGACTTTAGGTCTTGGTAAAACACAGTGGACCTACACCAGCAGATGACATGGCTCCCCAAACCATCACTGATTGTGGAGACTTCACACCAGACCTCCAGCAGCTTGGATTGTGGCCTCTCCACTCTTCCTCCAGACTCTGGGACCTTGATTTCCAAATGAAATGCAAAATTTACTTTCATCTGAAAACAACACCTTGGACCATGGACAACAGTCCAGTTCTTCTTCTCCTTGGCCCAGGTAAGACGCTTCTGGCATTGTCTATTGGTCATGAGTGGCCGGACACAAGGAATGTGACACTTGTAGCCCATGTCCTGGAGACGTCTGTGTGTGGTGAAGCAATGACTCCAGCAGCAGTCCGCTCCTTGTGAATCTCCACCACATTACTGAATGGCCTTCTCTTAACAATCCTTTCCAGGCTGCGGTTATCCCGGTTGCTTGTGCACCTTTTTCTACCACACTTTTTCCTTCCACTCCACTTTCCATTAATCTGCTTGGGATATGGTACTCTGATCAGCCGGCTTCTTTAGCAATGACGTTTTATGGCTTACCCTCCTTGTGGAGTGTTACAATGACGCCTTCTGGACATCTGTCAGGTCAGCAGTCTTCCCCATGATTGTGGAGCCACTGAAACAGACTAAGGGACCTTTATAAACTCTTAGGAGCCTTTGTGGGTGTTTTTGTTAATTATTCTAATTTACTGAGATAATGACTTTTGGGTTTTCATTGGCTGTAAGCCATAATCATCAACATTAACAGAAATAAACACGTGAAATAGATCACTGTGTGTGTAATGACTCTATACAATATAGGAGATTCACTTTTTCTATTGAAGAACTGAGATAAATTCACTTTCTCTTGATATTCTAATTCTGTGAGATGCAGCTGTTCATGCTCATGTTAGTGCTGAGGTTACACAGAAAAAAACAAACAAAAAGCCAACCACAAGATCTTTTGAGTATAACTGAAAGAAAAGGTCCTTCACAACAGTATTACAATCAGTCCAGGAGGGGAATATTAAAGAAAAGAAGAATACAAAAAATAATAAAAAAAAGTATACGAAAAGAATGTCACCCACCTGGCAGGAGTCTTTCTGTCCGGCCTGGTAGCCGGCACATATTTGGTCACTTGGAACAATCTGTACGCTGGCACTAATGGCGGAGTTGATGTGGTACATGGCATCGCAGGCACTGTTATTGATCAGAGGCACCATGACCTGCTGCAGAGTCTGAGGATATGTAAGAGTCACTGCAGGAAGAAGAGCGAAGGTCCAGGTCATGGAGTGCAAAATAACGAAACAAAGACCAAAAGCCGCACACGAGAGGCCATCGTATTTTACTCGGTGAGTGAAGTGGTGCTGTGTGATGAGGATGCAAAGTTGTGTGGGTCTATAGGACGCCTCACAGAGACTCCGGTAAGTGATGGAGGATCTGTGGTTCTCTGGGAGGGTCAGACACAGGATAGGAGAAGTAATTATTTCACCTTGAGAAGGAAGAGAACTGTCTCCACTTGCACCTAGTGGGGGGAGCTGCAGTCAACGGCAGACCCATTAATGAGATGTGAATCATGACTAGGAATTTTGGCAAAACCAGAGACACGCATTCCATTTGGTGAAGGGTGGTTGGTCAAAAATCACTAGTAGTGGCTCAAAGCTCTTTAAAAAGGGTCTGTCAGCACAGAATGAGTGTTCGTACCAAGCACAGGTGCTCGGCGCATCATGGCGCAACCAAAAATTCGGTGCTCCTTCCCATCCATTTGTTTTCCTGCCATCTCTATCTTGATTGACAGCTCTGACTTTATTGAGTCAGAAAACGGTGGAGAGATGTAAAACAAGTAGTTTGGAAGGTGCACTGAACTTTAAGCTGCGCCTTGACGTGCCGACACTCCCATTGTGAAGTGTTGTCTGGTGAAAACAAGTTATCACCTATCCGACCATTTTCATCTGTACAGATCAGCAAAATTAGGATCTATTAGAATGGGTCTGATCACCGCTCAATTCATTCTCTGTGGGCCTGCTAACCAACATGCTCTGTGCTTTCCAGCAGCCTCCTGAAGAATAGGTGGAACGATGGTCAGGTGTCCAACCTGCCACTTTATTTTATAACAAGCATATAACTTCCTTATTTTGCCGATCGGTGTGGTTGTCACTCAGCGGTAAGACATCCACCAACCAGCAGGTTATCATCAACTTGGTGAAAAGGTAACAACTTGTTTTCCATGGACAACCCCTTCAATGGTCAATCACTGAAGTGTAAGACTTTCGGTATCTCAACGAGGAAATACATCATGACCCAGGAGATTGTTTAGATACCCTGATACAGGATGGTGATGGGGCATGGTACTCTTGGAAAGCATCATACATGATTAGGTTATAGTCCCTCGTGTCTCCTGAGTTTTCTTACCATCATTTCCCGTATTGCCCCATCCAGTTACCCAGCAGTTGGTGCCATCGGAGAAGCTCATGGACCCTGGTGGGACACACACTGGCAGGATGTAGTCGGTATAGGTAACGGGACTGGAGAGTTCAATCAGGGCGATGTCCCCCGGGGTGGCACTGCCGCTATACAGGGAGTTCACGATGATACTTTGCACACTGGACGTAATCTGATGAGTATTGGAGATCTGCAGCTGGTAATCACCAAGAACGACTGAGTAATCGGAGGGATTTTTAGACCTACAAAGAGAAACCGAACACCACAATGACGAGGAGCAACGACACCCTCCATAATGTTACACAGCAGGAAAGGAAACATCTTTGGGGCCTTTGACTGAAAGTGATGACTTCATCATTTCTGCCTCATGATGTCACCTAAGACAACATACTGGGGCAATAAATCAAAAGTGTATATACATCAACAAGACTTTCAGGTAGATATGGGACCTTCTGCCTGATCACCAACTACGAGGACCAACCCTCTACCGTGGGAGATGTGACAGGGTCACTGGCACAGTGTACGAGGGGAGATAGCGCATGTTGGCATCAGTGGTATTATTATTATTATTATTATTTATTATTATAGCGCCATTTATTCCATGGCGCTTTACATGTGAGGAGGGGTATGCATAATAAAACAAGTACAATAATCTTTAACAATACAAGTCACAACTGGTACAGGAGGAGAGAGGACCCTGCCCGCGAGGGCTCACAATCTACAAGGGATGGGTGAGGATACAGTAGGTGAGGGTAGAGCTGGCTGTGCAGCGGTTTGGTAAATTGGTGGTTACTGCAGGTTGTAGGCTTGTCGGAAGAGGTGGGTCTTCAGGTTCTTTTTGAAGGTTTCGATGGTAGGCGAGAGTCTGATATGTTGTGGTAGAGCATTCCAGAGTAGGGGGGATGCACGAGAGAAATCTTGTATGCGATTGTGGGAAGAGGAGATAATAGGGGAGTAGAGAAGGAGATCTTGTGAGGATCGGAGGTTGCGTGCAGGAAAGTACCGGGAGACGAGGTCGCAGATGTATGGAGGAGACAGGTTGTGGATGGCTTTGTATGTCATGGTTAGGTTTTTGTACTGGAGTCTCAGGGTGATGGGGAGCCAGTGCAGGGATTGACAGAGGGGAGAGGCCGGGGAATAGCGGGGGGACAGGTGGATTAGTCGGGCAGCAGAGTTTAGAATAGATTGGAGGGGTGCAAGAGTGTTAGAGGGGAGGCCACAGAGCAGGAGGTTACAGTAGTCAAGGCGGGAGATGATGAGGGCATGGACTAGGGTCTTTGCAGATTCTTGGTTTAGGAATGTGCGGATCCGTGAAATATTTTTGAGTTGGAGGCGGCAGGAAGTGGAGAGGGTTTGGATATGTGGTTTAAAGGAGAGATCAGTGTCAAGGATTACCCCAAGACAGCGGGCTTGTGGGACTGGGGAGAGTGGGCAGCCGTTTACTGTAATGGATAGGTTCGTTGGGGAGGTCGCGTGAGATGGGGGAAAGATGATGAATTCTGTTTTGTCCATGTTAAGTTTTAGAAATCTAGTGGAGAAGAAGGATGAAATAGCAGACAGACATTGAGGGATTCTGGTTAGTAGGGAGGTGATATCTGGTCCAGAGATGTAGATCTGTGTGTCGTCAGCATAGAGATGATACTGAAAGCCGTGAGATTCTATGAGCTGTCCCAGGCCAAAGGTGTAGATGGAGAAGAGCAGGGGTCCTAGAACTGAACCTTGCGGGACTCCGACAGATAGGGGGCGAGGTGAGGAGGTGGTGTGTGAGTGGGAGACACTGAATGTACGGTCAGTTAGGTATGATGAGATCCAGGATAGGGCCAATTCTGTGATTCCAAGGGATGAGAGGGTCTGCAGCAGCAGGGAATGGTCCACTGTGTCAAAGGCAGAGGACAGGTCCAGGAGGAGGAGGACAGAGTAGTGTCGCTTGCTCTTGGCGGTTAATAGGTCATTGGTGACCTTAGTTAGGGCAGTTTCAGTGGAGTGGTGTGACCGGAAGCCTGATTGAAAGCGGTCGAAGAAGGAGCAGGAAGATAGATGGGAGGACAGTTCAATATGGACATGTTGTTCCAGTAGTTTTGAGGCAAAGGGGAGAAGTGATATAGGGCGATAGCTAGATGCAGAGGATGGGTCAAGAGAGGGCTTTTTGAGGATAGGTGTGATTGAGGCATGTTTAAAGCTTAAGGGGAAAATGCCAGTTGTTAGTGATAGGTTAAAGAGATGGGTTAGGGTTGGGATGAAGACTGTGGTGAGGTTTGGGATGAAGTGGGATGGGAGTGGGTCAAGTGCACAAGTGGTGAGATGCGATCTTGAGAGTAGAGTGGAGAGTCCATCTTCTGTAATGGTGGAGAAGTTGGTTTTGGAGGTGGAGGGCTGGGTAGTTGGGAGGAAGGGTTCTGGGGGTTGTTTACTAAAATTGTCTCTGATGTTCTCAATTTTCTGCTTGAAAAATGAGGCAAAGTCTTCAGCTGAGATGAGTGGGGAGGGAGGAGGTGCTGGGGGACGGAGGAGAGAGTTGAAGGTGTTGAATAACTGTTTGGGGTTGTGAGACAGGGAGGATATGAGAGATGAGAAGTAGGTTTGTTTTGCTGTGGCGAGCGTGGTTTTGAAAGCAGTGAGGGACTGTTTGAATGCGATGAAGTGCTCGATGGAGTGGGATCTTTTCCATCTGCGCTCAGCAGCTCTGGAAGCTCGCCTCAGTTCTTTGGTCATGCTGGTGTGCCAGGGTTGTCTGTTGATTTTGCGAGCTTTGGTATCTGTGAGAGGGGCAAGAGATTCCAAAGCTGCAGCTATTGTGGTGTTATATAGAGCGGCAGCATCATCCGCATTGTGTAGGGAGCTTATGTCTGTGAGAGGGAGGAGGGATTCAGAGAGTGAGTGAAGATCAAGGTGTTTAAGATTTCTGCGAGGGTGTGAGAGTTTGTGGGGTGGGGGTTGTAGACAAGGAGTGGAAAGGGAAGAGAATGTAAGTAGGTTGTGGTCAGAAAGAGGAAGAGGTGAGTTTGAGAGGTTAGATAGGGAGCAGAGGCGGGTGAGAATGAGGTCCAGTGTGTGACCATCTTTGTGGGTGGCTGTAGAAGACCATTGAGTGAGGCCAAAGGAGGAAGTGAGGGATAGAAGTTTAGTGGCAGCTGAGAGGGAAGTGTCAATGGGGATGTTGAAGTCGCCCATGATGATAGTGGGGATGTCAGCGGTGAGGAAATGGAGTAGCCAGGTGGTGAAGTGGTCGAAGAAGGTGGTGGCTGGCCCTGGGGGACGGTAGATGACAGCCAGTTGGAGGTTGGAGGGGGAGTAGATGCGCACAGAGTGCACCTCAAAGGAAGGGAGGGTAACAGAGGGTGGCAGTGGGATTGGGGTGAAGGAGCAGTTATCTGACAGGAGAAAACCAACTCCTCCGCCATGTTTGCTGCTGGGGCGGGGTGTGTGAGAAAGGTGGAAGCCACCGTAAGAGAGTGCCGCAGGGGAGGCTGTGTCAGAAGGGGTGAGCCAGGTTTCAGTGATGCCGAGGAAGGAGAGTTTGTTATTGATAAAGAGGTCATGGATAAATGACAGTTTATTGCAGACAGAGCGTGCGTTCCATAGTGCTCCAGATAGGGAAATTGGGGGAGTGGGGGCTGGATGAATGGGTATGAGGTTACTGTGGTTGCGAGGATGTGTAGAGGATCGTGGCAGGGGATTAGAAATGAGTGTGGGGATGTGATGAGTAGGGCCAGGATTTGGGGATATGTCGCCAGCAATGAGGAGCAGCAGACAGAGCGTTAGAAGGTGTGAGCTGGATAGGTCATGATGTGGCCGTGTGTGCCTGGCGAGAAAGGATTGTATGTGGAGGAATAGTTCTGTGGAGGAGGTGAGATGACTGGGGAGGATGGAGGGAGAAATGACTAGTTCCTTACTGGGTGGAGGGACTACAGGAGTTAGGAAGAAATAAAGTAGTATGGGGGTGAATGTGAAGAGAAACCGAAACATTATAGTGGTATTCTATTTCTTTACCTTCCAGTCAATTCCTGGTATGAAACCAGGATATTTTTCCTCCAGCACACTAAGTGTTGGGAGGGTTAAAGTAAGCTGCATACATGGGCTGGTTTTATGTGAGCACTCAGAGTGGGCGGGAGAGTGCTACCATATCTCTTCCTGCAGCCGACACCGGAAGGTGCACTAGCAGGACCTGCGGTGAGGTCGCAATCATGTGACCATCATATGGTCCTGGTTAAATGCCTGGACATATGAGACAGTCTGTGGTGGTGTCTTGGGAGAGGAAGTACTCCCACGTAGCTCCAAGGAGGAGCCAAGGACATTGCCTGGTGCCTGCAGATTGAGACCTGCAGAGAAAAGGACTTGTATACTTTATTCGTTCTGTTTTTTTGTTAAGCCAGAAAGGCTCTGTTTTGTTTTGTGAACCCTGCCTTGGTGTATGCTGACTTCACTATATCAGCAGGTGCTTCACCACCACAGTGTTCCTGTTTATGCTTGAGGAAGCAGCTAAGCGTGTCAACCCCTTACACTTGGCCACATATCTCCTCTCGTACATTGTGCCAGTATCCCTGTCACAGAGGTCATTCCTTGCTTGGATATCATTTATTCTACCCTCCCCCTCCAATCCAATGGCCATATTTTACTGTACTCCTACTATAGGACATGTTATCAAATCCCACAACCCAACAAGGGCGACCATGCTAACCACTACAGGGTAGACCAGGCAGCAACTTACGATCCAAAGCAATGTGCGGCTGTGAGCACCCACTGGTTGGAGATCAGGGACCCTCCGCAGATGTGGGAACCTTCGTACCGCAGGCTGATCTGCCACGGCCATGCTCCGTCAGTTGCATCTGTGCCACCAACTATCCGATCGTTGATCACTGGACTTCCGCACGCTGATTGGGCGTCAGTGGTGGGATTGGAGATTACTGGAGAGGTGTAGACTGGAAAACAACAGAAAATGTTATCCTTAATTTATCTAACCTGGTGACATCAACCATTTATGTATCAGACAGTGTGTACTGTACCTATCAGTCATATATTCACTCACATCAGGTGACATTACTACTCAACCCTTGACCACCTAAGTTTAGGTCTTCGTCCAAGGTAGGGGTGCAATGTGTCTAAACCCCTCAAAGTGAAGCAACCAAGATTTGATGGGTCTCCCACTTGCCTGATCACCATGCCTCCTCCATATTGTCTTGGGAGGTCAGATCTACAAACAAGGGTGACCTCTGTGGCCCGAGAGCTCAGGTTTAGAGATGAGCGAATATTTCATTGTTTGGTCTGGATTACGATTGCCGAATTTGCAACATTCACCGATTAGTTGAATATTCGCCAAACAAAACCGAAAGCCATTCCAGTCAATTGGAAGCAAAACAAACGCATGCACACCTTCTAACAAGCCCAAAAGTTGCCAAAACATCAAATGAGGGACAGACACCAGGAAAGTGGCCACAATTCACCAACTGTTCAAACTGTAGCATGGGACGGCAGCAATCAGCCAGGCATGCGGTATCGGGTCTGGGACAGGATTTACAGCTTTCAATTGAACGTCACCGTAAGACGAGGTGGGTGAGGGATCGGTGTCGGCCTGTTGTGCTGGGAGCCCTGATACCACATGCAACACCTCTACCTGCTTTCATGCTCAGCCACACTCAGGTGGCACAAATATCAGTTTTGCAGAATATCATTGTCAGAAAAATCTAAGGATAGTAACACAGGTAGTTGAGTCCAAGGAAGTGGAGGCCTGATGGTGTCGGAGGCCTACTGCTACAGGCAACACGCATGAAGGAGAACCAACCAGAAGTGTTCACATTTCCAAAAATTACTGGCAGACAACAACAAAGTGGCATCAATTTCACAAGACTAGAAATAGTATAATAGGGATTGTCAGGAAAAAATGAATTATCTTCCATTGCCCTGGGTATACGGCCAGAGCTGGCGTACTTCTCCTCCCACCATTGGTTTCTAGATGTCCAATTCCTGCACGCAGCCCCCTTGCACTGCTGTTGCCCCCTCTGTGAAGTTCCACTCCCCTTCCCCTCCAACATATCGTCATTTTTATGGCCTGCCAGCAAGCCGAGCTGAATGTGTTTTCCCAACGAAATCCCTTTGTCTGTTTGACATAACACTCAAAGCCAAAATTCAATAACACACATTAATCCTAGAAACTTGAAAATTAGATTTCCAGGATTGGGGCAATTGAGGCTACACATGGTAACGTTTTGTGGCATGTAGGGCAATCAGAAACCTGGGAAATGAATTTCTGCCCACCAGCAAATCACAGACATACTGTGTTGGGACTCTAAAGAATGGTAAAATCACAGGAGAAAAAATAATGCCAATATTGATGGCCTGTGAGTTTGCAGGCCAAAGATATGCAAAGAAATGAGTTTTTGATACCTTTCAAAGAGATGTGTATCTCCCTGAAAACCGCCCATATGTGAGGTCAGCAAAGTGGGAGTTCCTAAGTTTATGGCCGAAGCATAAAACTGGAACATCCATCTTTGGCAATTATTCAGAGCCAGGAGAGACAGCTAACACCATGCTGGAATACTGAATCATTTCTTTGAGAACTCTCTTCCCCTTTATCGGCACGTCATATGACTGATATTTAGTAAGTGTTGTATTTTTCTTTTATTTAATAACTTGTGGTTTGTCTCTTTTGTAATTTCTTTTGTAAACACTGCCAACTTTTTCTGGAGTAAATTTTGAAATTTGCTAGCTTCATTCGTCTTGCTCTATGGTCGATCTGATACATACTCCACGCAAACTCACGCTACCTGGGATTGGTTTCTGACCCGATATAGGCTTGGTAATGATCCAGGCTTATATCTAAGGAGGAACTGGTGGCAGCATAGCGTTCTGGCATTATTGGAGGATGCTGGCAGTGATTGACCGGTGGTATAATGTAAATGTATATATATATTATATATATATATATATACACATATATATATATATACATCCCTCACTACAGAGTGCCCCGATAACCATCACATGACAGGGCAGACTCATCTAACATAGTAACATAGTAACATAGTTAGTAAGGCCGAAAAAAGACATTTGTCCATCCAGTTCAGCCTATATTCCATCATAATAAATACCCAGATCTACGTCCTTCTACAGAACCTAATAATTGTATGATACAATATTGTTCTGCTCCAGGAAGACATCCAGGCCTCTCTTGAACCCCTCGACTGAGTTCGCCATCACCACCTCCTCAGGCAAGCAATTCCAGATTCTCACTGCCCTAACAGTAAAGAATCCTCTTCTATGTTGGTGGAAAAACCTTCTCTCCTCCAGACGCAAAGAATGCCCCCTTGTGCCCGTCACCTTCCTTGGTATAAACAGATCCTCAGCGAGATATTTGTATTGTCCCCTTATATACTTATACATGGTTATTAGATCGCCCCTCAGTCGTCTTTTTTCTAGACTAAATAATCCTAATTTCGCTAATCTATCTGGGTATTGTAGTTCTCCCATCCCCTTTATTAATTTTCTTGCCCTCCTTTGTACTCTCTCTAGTTCCATTATATCCTTCCTGAGCACCGGTGCCCAAAACTGGACACAGTACTCCATGTGTGGTCTAACCAGGGATTTGTACAGAGGCAGTATAATGCTCTCATCATGTGTATCCAGACCTCTTTTAATGCACCCCATGATCCTGTTTGCCTTGGCAGCTGCTGCCTGGCACTGACTGCTCCAGGTAAGTTTATCATTAACTAGGATCCCCAAGTCCTTCTCCCTGTCAGATTTACCCAGTGGTTTCCCGTTCAGTGTGTAATGGTGATATTGATTCCCTCTTCCCATGTGTATAACCTTACATTTATCATTGTTAAACCTCATCTGCCACCTTTCAGCCCAAGTTTCCAACTTATCCAGATCCATCTGTAGCAGAATACTATCTTCTCTTGTATTAACTGCTTTACATAGTTTTGTATCATCTGCAAATATCGATATTTTACTGTGTAAACCTTCTACCAGATCATTAATGAATATGTTGAAGAGAACAGGTCCCAATACTGACCCCTGCGGTACCCCACTGGTCACAGCGACCCAGTTAGAGACTATACCATTTATAACCACCCTCTGCTTTCTATCACTAAGCCAGTTACTAACCCATTTACACACATTTTCCCCCAGACCAAGCATTCTCATTTTGTGTACCAACCTCTTGTGCAGCACGGTATCAAACACTTTGGAAAAATCGAGATATACCACGTCCAATGACTCACCGTGGTCCAGCCTATAGCTTACCTCTTCATAAAAACTGATTAGATTGGTTTGACAGGAGCGATTTCTCATAAACCCATGCTGATATGGAGTTAAACAGTTATTCTCATTGAGATAATCCAGAATAACATCCCTCAGAAACCCTTCAAATATTTTACCAACAATAGAGGTTAGACTTACTGGCCTATAATTTCCAGGTTCACTTTTAGAGCCCTTTTTGAATATTGGCACCACATTTGCTATGCGCCAGTCCTGCGGAACAGACCCTGTCGCTATAGAGTCACTAAAAATAAGAAATAATGGTTTATCTATTACATTACTTAGTTCTCTTAGTACTCGTGGGTGTATGCCATCCGGACCCGGAGATTTATCTATTTTAATCTTATTTAGCCGGTTTCGCACCTCTTCTTGGGTTAGATTGGTGACCCTTAATATAGGGTTTTCATTGTTTCTTGGGATTTCACCTAGCATTTCATTTTCCACCGTGAATACCGTGGAGAAGAAGGTGTTTAATATGTTCGCTTTTTCCTCGTCATCTACAACCATTCTTTCCTCACTATTTTTTAAGGGGCCTACATTTTCAGTTTTTATTCTTTTACTATTGATATAGTTGAAGAACAGTTTGGGATTAGTTTTACTCTCCTTAGCAATGTGCTTCTCTGTTTCCTTTTTGGCAGCTTTAATTAGTTTTTTAGATAAAGTATTTTTCTCCCTATAGTTTTTTAGAGCTTCAGTGGTGCCATCCTGCTTTAGTAGTGCAAATGCTTTCTTTTTACTGTTAATTGCCTGTCTTACTTCTTTGTTTAGCCACATTGGGTTTTTCCTATTTCTAGTCCTTTTATTCCCACAAGGTATAAACCGCTTACACTGCCTATTTAGGATGTTCTTAAACATTTCCCATTTATTATCTGTATTCTTATTTCTGAGGATATTGTCCCAGTCTACCAGATTAAGGGCATCTCTAAGCTGTTCAAACTTTGCCTTCCTAAAGTTCAATGTTTTTGTGACTCCCTGACAAGTCCCCCTAGTGAAAGACAGGTGAAACTGCACAATATTGTGGTCGCTATTTCCTAAATGCCCGACGACCTCCAGATTTGTTATTCTGTCAGGTCTATTAGATAGTATTAGGTCTAAAAGTGCTGCTCCTCTGGTTGGATTCTGCACCAATTGTGAGAGATAATTTTTCTTGGTTATTAGCAGAAACCTGTTGCCTTTATGGGTTTCACAGGTTTCTGTTTCCCAGTTAATATCCGGGTAGTTAAAGTCCCCCATAACCAGGACCTCATTATGGGTTGCAGCTTCATCTATCTGCTTTAGAAGTAGACTTTCCATGCTTTCTGTTATATTTGGGGGTTTGTAACAGACCCCAATGAGAATTTTGTTACCATTTTTCCCTCCATGAATTTCAACCCATATGGACTCGACATCCTCATTCCCTTCGCTAATATCCTCCCTTAAAGTGGACTTTAGACAAGACTTTACATAGAGACAAACCCCTCCTCCTCTCCGATTTTTACGATCCTTTCTAAACAGACTGTAACCCTGTAAGTTAACTGCCCAGTCATAGCTTTCATCTAACCATGTCTCGGTTATTCCCACTATGTCAAAGTTACCTGTAGATATTTCTGCTTCTAGTTCTTCCATCTTGTTTGTCAGGCTTCTGGCGTTTGCGAGCATGCAGTTTAGAGGATTTTGTTTTGTTCCAATCTCCTCACTGTGGATTGTTTTAGAAATGTTCTTACCTCCCTTCTGAGTATGTTTTCCTGGGTCGTCTTTGTTCGAGTCTAATGTTTTTCTTCCCGTCCCCTCTTCTTCTAGTTTAACGCCCTCCTGATGAGTGTAGCGAGTCTTCTGGCGAATGTGTGTTTCCCAGATTTGTTGAGGTGTACTGCAACTACTTATCCAAGGTGCACTTCCTTGCCTGACCTGAGGGTAAGGGGAGGTGCCAGAGAGCTGCAAGTTCATGTCTAAAGCTTGAAAGTGTTATCGTGACAGGGATCGACATCTCTTACATTACAGCGAACCAATCACATGGACACTCAAGCAGGAGTGTTCACATTTACCAAAAACTAGGGCATGACGCCACTGAAGTGGCATCAATTTCACAAGAGTAAAAATAGTATAATAGGGACTGACATGTTTTCCACTACAGCCAACCCAGCAGATGTAGACTAACCATGACTATTCACATTTCCACAAATTTGTGTTAACATCAACGGCAGCAGCCACACTAAAGATGTCACGGAGTGCAATTACGTGAGATTACTGCAGCACACTAAAAAATGCAATATCACCTAGTCTGTACAGTCTGCGATTGGGGTGCCAAAGTCCTTGGAGATCCATGACTTGTTCATCTTAATGAAAGGTAGATTGTCTACACTTTCAGGGGACAGCCGTATGTGCTTATCCGTCAGGCCACCACCAGCAGCGCTGAAGAGAAGACACGTTCTGAGAGAACGCTGGCTGCCGGGCACGATAATACCTCCAAGGCATGTGAGGCAAGCTCAGATCACTCATCCATTTTTTGAAGACCAACATGTGAAAGGGTCCAAACCCTCCCTGATGGTATTTATATTCAGTTCTAGATACTACTGCACCGTCCTCTCCATTCGTTTACCACATGTAAGACTTGGACTCTGTTGTGCTGGTGCATGAGCTGGCCTAAAAAAAGTGTCAAAGGACTCACAGAAATTGCTTCTTCCACTTCCACCACCGCTGCTGCTAATGTTTTGGCGTTGACGAATTGACGTGCTGGACGTTGGAAGTCTAGAGCTGCGATTCGAACTGTGTGCCTCACTGGTGTCTTGGGGAAATGCTCTCTTAAGGTTGTGTAAAAGCATGTTTCGATTCTCCAGCACTCGCGGGTCCCTTTCTAGGGCAGGGGGCATCTGGTGAAATTTGTTTTTATAACGTGGATCTTAATAAAGTGGCAACCCAGTAGTAGGCAGTATTCGTAATCATAACTATATGGGGATCATGTTGCAGATAGTGCAGCAAGAAGGCACTCATATGTTTGGCTCTACAAAGAGGTCCAATCCCATGCTGTGTTGGTGGTTGGGCAACACTGATGCTGGTTTCCTCCATCCCTTCTTGTTAACCAAGAACAACATAGAGGGCATGATTATCCTCTTCATCTCCTGACAGTTGCTCGCCCATCACCTCTTCCTCCTCCATTTGTTCCTCGGATCTTGCACCTTCACTAACAGTTTGTCTGTTATCACTAGTCCCCCTCGATCGCAGTAATCCACCCTCCCTTGGCACCTGCCTGTGTGATGACAGTCTGGAACTTAGAGACAATGTTATCCCTTCCGCATCCTCCTCTGCTACTTCCTCTTCCTCTGGGACCACCACCTCCTCCCACAGGCTATTCAATGGCTGCTCCAGCATATAGATGACCGGAATAGTGATGCTGATGACAGCTTCGTTAGCGCTAACCATCTTCGAAGCCATGCCAAAACAGTGCAGGGAGGTCCTTAATCTGTGCCCACTCCGTAAATATGATGTGCGCTACGTCCGTACTGCGTTGGCCCAGGCTATACACATGACATGCTGAGTCAGGGCTCCTTGCTGCTGCCACAGTCACAGCAACATGTGCAGAGTGGAATTCCACTGCGTCGGCACATCGCATATCGACCTGTTAACTGGCATGGAAAAAGACCTCTGTATCGATGCAAGTCGATGACCTGAGGGGTACGAATGGCAGAAATGAGCACACAGCTTACTTGCTTTCTGGAGCAGCTCTCCCAGGCCAGGATAGTGGCAGAGAAAATACTGCACCACCTGGTTGAGGATGTGAACCATGCAAGGCACGTGTGTGAGCTTGCCTCCCCTTAGGGCTGCCACCAGGTTTGCACCATTATTGAACACGATCTTCCTTGGATACAGGTTAAGCGGAGACAGCCACTGATCAAACTCAGCCTTTAGAGCTGTTCACAACTCTCCAGCTGTATGACTGCCATGTCCAACGAATATTAATTTTAACACTTCCTGATTTCAATGAGCCCTGGCTGTGCAGTACGGAGGTGGTGCATGTTTGCTCTGCACTGTTGGAACGCGTGTCTCATTAAGGCAGAGGTTGAGGGTGCAGGTGGAGACCCTAGAGGAGATAGAAGAGGCAGAAGCCGTGGAGGAAGTGTCAAATGTAGAGGTTTGGCATGCAAGCCTTGGGGATTCCAAGACTTGTGGAGCAGCACCTGCCCCCATAGCCACCGAGTGCTCAGTCACCGAGATCCAACACCCTTGGCCATGGTTACTCATACAAGTGTCTTTGGTGAAATGCAACCTGGCGGACAGAGATTTAGTCAAGTACAGGATGAGGTTGTGTGTGACATGCTGGTGTAGTGCAGGCACAGCTTTCTTAGAAAAGTAATGCCGACTGGGCAACTGGTACTGGAGGACTGCGACAGCCATCAGCTTTCGGAAATTGTCTATCTAACAGGCGGAAATGCTACATTTCCGTGGCCAACAGATTGGATATGGTGGAGTTCAACCTCTTAACTTTGCCATGTGTAGGCGGAAACAATCTCATATGTGACCACAACTGCAGGACCGTGGACGGAGTATGGTGAGCCTGACAAAACTGCTGGACTATGAGGCTGTGAGGGAGGTGCAGGCGAAGATGTTACAGTAGATTGAGAAAGTTGTGGTGTGCTTGATCTCTGAGATCGGTCAAAGCCACGGTTGTGGCTGAGGATGCATTGCACATCGTGGCTGCATGACTACGTCTCTGTGATGGACAGTGCAATGTAACCTCTTCGTCCTCCTCCACAGATGACCTAATCCACTGTGTGCCTCTATGTTCACGTAAACTGGGATCTAACACATCATCATCATCATCCTCTGTGTTATCACATTCCTCGCCCTTGGAGTCACCCTCTTCATGCCCAGACAGCACAGTGCAGTCTATGTGAGCCTTAGATATGAGTCTCAACAGGATCACCTCCCCCAAGGGGTTAACGTCTGATGATGAGGGTCAGGATTCTGTTCGGACCCTACTTTGTCCTGCCCCAGATCCAATCTAAAAAAAATCTTGGGCATCGATGCAGATTTCCCCCTCTTGACTCTGCAGTGCTTTTGAGTACACTTCTGATGAACATGGCATAGAATGTGTGAACAGCTCTTCAGACTCATCCATCTGTGGTTCTGTACAGTCAGTTGTATGGTTGGAGAGTTGGGACGTGTTGGGAAGCACCGGGAATTTGAGTGCCACCTCTGTAGACTGTACTGGGTGTGATGTTGAGGTGGAGGAAGAGGAGGAGAGGCCACTTGAAGCTTCACTTACCATTCACTCGAGTACATGCTCTTTCTGGGCATCAACGACAAGGCGTACCGCTGTGCGTCTCCCAAAGAAAGGTAGTGGTGTAGTCTGTCCAGTAACATAAGTGGTCAGTTGTCTTTGCACAGGACGTGACGTTGCTTTGCTAGTGCTTTCACAAACATTGCAACCTACCCCCACGTACACCAAGCCTAATTCCCCTTCCACCACGGCCTCGCTTTTTCTCAGTGATGTTGCTCAGACAGTGTGGTAGGAGCACAGTATTAGAAGAAGAAAAAAAATAGATTTTAAAGTCTGCACCACCTCTTCAAACAGCTGAACTTCAGTGACAGTAAATTCAAAGTTGAAATATAGCATGCTGTATCGTGTTAGTCACAGAAAATAGAATTGTTTGAGTGTGGATGAGGCCTGTATGACAAAGAAGTTCTGCTACAATTTTACAAGAGATGTCCCCTATGGTATGACAATAGGAACAGAATTTTTTTGTTTTAAGTGTGGGTGACGCCTGTATAGCTTAGAAGATATGCTCCACACAATTTCAAAATCAGATTTAGCCTGATGTATCACATTTGTAAAACCCCAAAATTTTTTAAATGCAACAGCCCCGGACACACAACAATTTCACGGCCACAATATTGCAACATGGGATACGGCGAGATATATCTTGTTTAGCAACAGAAAAAAAATTATTATTTTTTTTAATGTGCATGAGTTATACACACTGTGGAATTTAACTGCTACTAAATAACAAGGTGAGATATGGCACGGTGAATCACGACTACAACTGCCAAAAAAAAAAAAAAGACTGTTTACAAGGACGCCACGCCTCTGAGCTCTGCAAACCCCCTCCCCACATCAAACACGTGCCGAACGCTCATGATACACCACCATTATCGCTACTAAAGTTATGAAAATACTTTTGTAGCAGCGCAAATATTTTGCCATACTTTACTGAAGGCTTCCAATTTTATAACATTTGGCTAGTGTTTCCGATCGCGAATCCGAATGTGTCATATTCGTGCCGAATTCATGTTTGGCGATCGTTTTCCAAACAAATGTGCTCATCTCTAACCGTGATGGAGGAGAGGGAGGGATCCTTCTCCCTGTGAGATCGGCTTCAAAAGCTGCAGCCCGAGGGGCTTTAACAATTTGTTCTGCTATTTTTGGACGTGTTGGGAAACGTTTTCTCTGCAGGTATTCGTCACGGAGAACTGAGAGAGAAGAATAAAACTCCAAGGGTTAAACAGAAAGAAGAGAGTCAGCGCGTCTCATGGTTTCTGGAATTATTGTCTATGGGTGGAGAAGGTGACAAAAACACGGGACAATAAAACATGTCCAATATCTACAGCGAGGCCGAGCATTTTCCCAATTCAGAAGCATTTCTTTGGTGCACATTAAGTGTGAGGTCATGTTCTCATGATGTATTTTACGCGGCAAAATTTTGGAAAAATGCAAGTTCCCTTTTTTGCTTAAAGTATGTGCACACGTTGCAGATTTGGCTGCAGACCAGCAGCGGATTTCGCCCTGCAGATCCGCAGCAGTTTTCCATGCGGTGTACTGTACCATGTAACATAGTAACATAGTAACATAGTAACATAGTTAGTAAGGCCGAAAAAAGACATTTGTCCATCCAGTTCAGCCTATATTCCATCATAATAAATCCCCAGATCTACGTCCTTCTACAGAACCTAATAATTGTATGATACAATATTGTTCTGCTCCAGGAAGACATCCAGGCCTCTCTTGAACCCCTCGACTGAGTTCGCCATCACCACCTCCTCAGGCAAGCAATTCCAGATTCTCACTGCCCTAACAGTAAAGAATCCTCTTCTATGTTGGTGGAAAAACCTTCTCTCCTCCAGACGCAAAGAATGCCCCCTTGTGCCCGTCACCTTCCTTGGTATAAACAGATCCTCAGCGAGATATTTGTATTTTCCCCTTATATACTTATACATGGTTATTAGATCGCCCCTCAGTCGTCTTTTTTCTAGACTAAATAATCCTAATTTCGCTAATCTATCTGGGTATTGTAGTTCTCCCATCCCCTTTATTAATTTTGTTGCCCTCCTTTGTACTCTCTCTAGTTCCATTATATCCTTCCTGAGCACCGGTGCCCAAAACTGGACACAGTACTCCATGTGCGGTCTAACTAGGGATTTGTACAGAGGCAGTATAATGCTCTCATCATGTGTATCCAGACCTCTTTTAATGCACCCCATGATCCTGTTTGCCTCGGCAGCCGCTGCCTGGCACTGGCTGCTCCAGGTAAGTTTATCATTAACTAGGATCCCCAAGTCCTTCTCCCTGTCAGATTTACCCAGTGGTTTCCCGTTCAGTGTGTAATGGTGATATTGATTCCTTCTTCCCATGTGTATAACCTTACATTTATCATTGTTAAACCTCATCTGCCACCTTTCAGCCCAAGTTTCCAACTTATCCAGATCCATCTGTAGCAGAATACCATCTTCTCTTGTATTAACTGCTTTACATAGTTTTGTATCATCTGCAAATATCGATATTTTACTGTGTAAACCTTCTACCAGATCATTAATGAATATGTTGAAGAGAACAGGTCCCAATACTGACCCCTGCGGTACCCCACTGGTCACAGCGACCCAGTTAGAGACTATACCATTTATAACCACCCTCTGCTTTCTATCACTAAGCCAGTTACTAACCCATTTACACACATTTTCCCCCAGACCAAGCATTCTCATTTTGTGTACCAACTTCTTGTGCGGCACGGTATCAAACGCTTTGGAAAAATCGAGATATACCACGTCCAATGACTCACCGTGGTCCAGTCTATAGCTTACCTCTTCATAAAAACTGATTAGATTGGTTTGACAGGAGCGATTTCTCATAAACCCATGCTGATATGGAGTTAAACAGTTATTCTCATTGAGATAATCCAGAATAACATCCCTCAGAAACCCTTCAAATATTTTACCAACAATAGAGGTTAGACTTACTGGCCTATAATTTCCAGGTTCACTTTTAGAGCCCTTTTTGAATATTGGCACCACATTTGCTATGCGCCAGTCCTGCGGAACAGACCCCGTCGCTATAGAGGCTCTAAAAATAAGAAATAATGGTTTATCTATTACATTACTTAGTTCTCTTAGTACTCGTGGGTGTATGCCATCCGGACCCGGAGATTTATCTATTTTAATCTTATTTAGCCGGTTTCGCACCTCTTCTTGGGTTAGATTGGTGACCCTTAATATAGGGTTTTCATTGTTTCTTGGGATTTCACCTAGCATTTCATTTTCCACCGTGAATACCGTGGAGAAGAAGGTGTTTAATATGTTAGCTTTTTCCTCGTCATCTACAACCATTCTTTCCTCACTATTTTTTAAGGGGCCTACATTTTCAGCTTTTATTCTTTTACTATTGATATAGTTGAAGAACAGTTTGGGATTAGTTTTACTCTCCTTAGCAATGTGCTTCTCTGTTTCCTTTTTGGCAGCTTTAATTAGTTTTTTAGATAAAGTATTTTTCTCCCTATAGTTTTTTAGAGCTTCAATGGTGCCATCCTGCTTTAGTAGTGCAAATGCTTTCTTTTTACTGTTAATTGCCTGTCTTACTTCTTTGTTTAGCCACATTGGGTTTTTCCTATTTCTAGTCCTTTTATTCCCACAAGGTATAAACCGCTTACACTGCCTATTTAGGATGTTCTTAAACATTTCCCATTTATTATCTGTATTCTCATTTCTGAGGATATTGTCCCAGTCTACCAGATTAAGGGCATCTCTAAGCTGTTCAAACTTTGCCTTCCTAAAGTTCAATGTTTTTGTGACTCCCTGACAAGTCCCCCTAGTGAAAGACAGGTGAAACTGTACAATATTGTGGTCGCTATTTCCTAGATGCCCGACCACCTGCAGATTTGTTATTCTGTCAGGTCTATTAGATAGTATTAGGTCTAAAAGTGCTGCTCCTCTGGTTGGATTCTGCACCAATTGTGAAAGATAATTTTTCTTGGTTATTAGCAGAAACCTGTTGCCTTTATGGGTTTCACAGGTTTCTGTTTCCCAGTTAATATCCGGGTAGTTAAAGTCCCCCATAACCAGGACCTCATTATGGGCTGCAGCTTCATCTATCTGCTTTAGAAGTAGACTTTCCATGCTTTCTGTTATATTTGGGGGTTTGTAACAGACCCCAATGAGAATTTTGTTACCATTTTTCCCTCCATGAATTTCGACCCATATGGACTCGACATCCTCATTTCCTTCGCTAATATCCTCCCTTAAAGTGGACTTTAGATGTAAACCTATGGAAAACCAAAATCCGCAGTGCACATGCTGCAGAAAATTCAGCGCGAAAACGCTGCGGTTTATGTTCCACAGGGCGTTTCACCTGCGGATTTTGCAGAATCTGCGCTGAAAAATCCGCAATGGAATCCGCAACGTGTGCACATACCCTAATAGGTGCAGAAAATCTGCAACATCAAAAGCCCTCACCGAAAAGCTCATCGTGGGAACGCAGCCCAAAACTCTGGGATTCTATACTTAACTGTGAACCAAGACATTTCTCAGCCTCAAAAGAAAAACCACCTAAGGGCGGTTTCACAACTTCTGATATTTCCGGTACCCTAGATATCCTTGTCTGTGTGTGTAATACTTGTGCTGCATCTCTACCCCATACACTGACACCAGGGAAGCAGCGGTACAGTTAGCGCTGTTCCCGGGTGCTGAAGACTCCTCATCATTCTCCCCTGCTATACCGGCGAGCTGGGGATAATGATGAGAGTAGTATTCAAGTGATAACAATGACAGCAGTCGGCGGCTGATGGGACTATTACTCCCATCAGCCTACACCTGCTGCCACTAGTACCAGTGACAGTATTCATCAGCCGGCTCCTGCGCTATAAACAAATAAAAAAACAGCATAGGTTCCCCTGTTTTTTTTGATAACCAGCTTGCAAAATTCACAGCTTTGGGCTGCAACCCTCAGCTGTCAGCGTTCGCAAGGCTGGTTATCAAGAATAGAAGGGGTCACATCAATTTTTCACAACCAGTCAAGCTAAAGCAGACAGGTTGGGGCATGTATCCTTAGGCTGGTAAGGGGTCATGGATATTGGCCTCTCCGGCCTAAAAATAGCGGCCCGCAGCCGCCCAGAAAAGGCGCATCTATTAGATGTAAAAATTCTGGTGCTTTGCCTGGCTCTTCCCATTTGCCCTGTAGCAGTAGCAAGTGGGGTTGATGTCACCTTTGTATTGTCTGGTGACATCAAGCCCACGGATTAGTAATGGAGAAGCATCTATAATACACCTATCCATTACTAATCCTATAGTTACATGGTAAATAAAGACACAGCCAGAATAAAGTTCTGTATTAGAAATAAAACACTTACATTTTTAGTTGAAAATAACAAAACACAGTTATACTCCCCTAACGCCTAATTCCACTGAAGCCCTCGTCTTCTGTAATAAAACAAAAATTAAAAACAACAATATCCCTCACCTATCTGTCGTTCTCTGCCCAATTGTCAAAAATGAGGGGGGACCCCCTCGCCCTTTTTTTTACATTTACATAGATAACTATAAAAGAAAAAAACAGCGTGGGGTCCCTTCTATTCTTGATAACCAGCCTAGCTAATGCTGACAGCTGAGGGTTGCAGCCCCCCCACTGTCAGTTTTGCCTCGCTGGTTATAGAGAATACAGGGGAACCCAAGCTGTTTTTTTCATTTAGTTCCTTCCTATCAATACAGGCTTCACCAAGACATAAGCCAGAGGTAAGTGTTCACACTGGGCAGTTAGGGAGGGACCCATCCGACCCATGAGATTACCTTGACGTTGGTGTATGGGCTCAAAATTTTTGGCCAAATTTTGTGCTAAGCAACTCATGTGTTTTTTTGTAAAATTTCAAAAGCCATTTTGCTATTCACACTCCATGTATTTCACATTGACCTTGCTTTAGGGCAATTTAGTGAAACCTTTTTCTTTATTTGCTAAGTAAAAACAAAACAACCAAAAACGGACATGTCGGCATGTTTTGCCCAGGGACACACACGGACATGTACCTAAAACCCTGCACAAGTAGAGAGCGTCTAGGAGGATCACTGGCAGGAGGTTACATGAAGTCAAAGCTCCCGCGATGAGTAGGTGAAGCTGCAGATTTTCTGTCTCTAGATAAAATAGAGTTTTTCATTGTGTTTCAGTACTTTTTTTACATTAGTTTTTATTGTGCGGTTTTCAGTTGGGTTTTGTTCTCTCTCGCTCTCATGTTTTAATAAATAAATGAATTTTTGTTTTTTAGAAACTTTTTGTTACTTTGATTAAACTTCATTGTTGTCTGGTGCTGATTAAATGTTATCATCTGCGGACTTCGATATAGAAAATTTATAAATGAAAAAAAATGTATTGGTAGAGAAATTGACTCATTGCAAAGTTCAAAACTGCCCCAGTAAGTGAGTACACCCAGCATAAAGAAAGAAGGCAGTGGGGGAATTACAGAAATATCAAATCACATTGCTGGAACTCAAACGCTCATCGAAAATTGCAGCAAAAACAACTCCCCAAATAATCGCGGGAACGTAAGACGCGGATTCTCTGTACTCACAAAAAACACAAGAGCGCAATCTTCACGAATCACAATGTATCACAGTATGGAATGGCTACAGAACACGACGTGTCGGCATTATATCTTCTGGGTCCCGATAAGTCTGACACTGTATCATCACCGAATATCATTAGCACAATGTAATAATCATCCAGCGCCATTCTCCAGAGATGGGATCGACTGTACGGCCCCGGGACGCCCAGAGATGACCTAGAAATCGCGCTCAGGTATTGTTTGTCCTGTAAATAATATCTGACCCCGGTTGATCGGATATGATCAGAATTTCCCGGTGTTACGATCCGATCCGCCCTCCTCACTCCGATAGAGAACGGAATCACATCGGTGATCGGATTCTGTAAGCCGCAGTCGTCGCAGGAGACACTTACCGGAGAGCAGCAGGAGGCCGGCGAGATAGTGGAGGTCACTCATGGCCACGCGGATTCGGTACAGTCCAATTTCTGGGAGTTTTTACCGGATAAAGCTCCTTACTGAGGACTGATGTCTCCTCGCATCCACCGCAGCATCACCCAGTCCCTCGGAGCTCAGAATGCGGCTCGACCTGTTCCTACAGAGAACGCTTCTCTTCTGACAACCGCGACTGAGATAAGTGCATGTGACCGGAGACCAGACGTGGCGGCCATTGTCATACTAATGACGTCATCTCTCAGCAGATACTAACCTTGTGGGGGTTTTACCAATCACCTGCCGGTAACAGCCGACCCCGAACTCCACTCATCACCGCTCACCTGCTCCCCCGCCTCTAGTCACACCCAAAGCTGCTCCCTGCAAGTTTCATATGGAAAGATTGCATTGGGGGCGCTGGCTAATTTTACAGGGGCGTTTTTTTTTTTATACCACTTATTTTGCTAAACTTTGTCACTTTCCAAAATAACATCAAGAAAGACAGAAAAATTCTAATCGGCGCTCCTGGACACTTCTTTTTTCCTCTCCTCCGATCTCTTCTCATTTATTTGCTTTCATTCATCTCTTTTCTCCCTTTGTGTCTTCCCGCTTTTCTTTTCCCCCCTTTGCTCTCCTCTCTTCTTCTTCTTTCCCTTTGTGCCTCCTCTCATCTCTTCTCCTCTCCCGTGCTCTCTTGTCCTGTCTCCTGTTCCTTTCCTTCTTCTCTCCCATTTATGCACCTCCTCATCTCTCCTATCGTTTTCTCTCATCCCCCTCTTCTCTTACCTTTCCTTCTCGCCTCTCCATTCACCTCATGCCTTTTTCGCTTTCTTCTCTTCCCCTCTTCCTCTTCCCTTCCCACCTCTTTTCCATTGATCTACCCTCCAGTCTCATTTCCACTCCACAACTCTCTTCTCTCCCCTTCTTTCCTCACCTACGTACTCCATTTTTCTCTTCCCCTTGCCTTTCCTTTTCTTATTCCTCCTTTCCTCTCCTCACCTCTCTTCGCTTCCCTTCTTTCCTCCCTTCTCCTCTCCTTTTCCCTCTTACCCTTGAGTCGCCATCAAGGCCATGGGGTACCCAGTGCCGGGTCTGGTGTTCACAGTGGTGACCCGGTCCGTGGCCCTGGGCGCCCATGAAAAAGGAAAATTGAATAAAGTTTATGTTCGTGAGTGACGCCACCTGTGGTATTCGGTCAGGGTGACCGACGCTGCTTTAAGGGGTCCTCTGGGGTGATGTTATGGCAGCTAGATGGTATACCTTCCCACAGGTGAAGTATATCCCCAGGGCTCCCGGTGTGTAGATGGAAGATGGTGAGAGGTGCAGTAAAGAACGAGGACACTGGTTTGCAGTCTCTTTACCTGGGTTACTGAAGACTTCAGGCAGCCACAGTCCAGGGCACCAGATCACAGGTACAGGCAGGGTCCGGCCGGCTTGGAAGCAAATCCAGAGTCCCCTTTACCAGGTGGAGATGAAAGTCTTCCTCTAGCGCGGTGGTGTAGTCCCTTACTGCCTATGGCTTCAGATAAGGTCCTCACAGTTCTTCTCTCTGTCCCCCATATAGGATAGGACAATACCTGCATGACCGATAACTCAAGCCTTTTTACAGGACTCTACCACGCCCCGGGCTCTAAGTGTTACTGTGTCTCAGGTGTGTGTGGCGGACAGGTAACTTGCAGTTCAGCTGTCCTGCTGGTTTCTGATGTAAGTCTTAGAGTACCTTACAACCTCGGTTGTCCGGCTACCGGTTATCTGCGCTTTGCCAGGGAGACAGTCTTTTTGCTGCTGTCCTCCCCCTGGTGTCACTCTACTGTGCTTTGCTCTCCTGTACGCTCACTGAACAATGTTTGGCTTTCCATATGTCTCTTTCTTTAGGAGCAGTAGTACTTCAGACTACACTGCCCCTTCGTTCGTTCTTCCTGCCTCAGACTGCTCCAGTCTGCTTCCTGGCACTTTCTGACTTGACTTTCCCTGAAAACCACAATATATATGGGGCGTCACCTAGGAATAGGATCAAAGGGTCCCCCTTGTGGCCTGGAGTGTGATCATGTTGTGTGTAAGGTGATTACCTAATGAGTTATCCTTCATCGCTTCCAAACGTAACATCACTCTCCTCGTGAGGAAAGCAATGCTACTGTGATGACCAGGACCCTGGGGCGCCACACTCTTACCTCGCTTTTTACCCTTCCTCCTTTCCACTCCTCACCTCTCTTCTCTTCCCCTCTTTCCTCACTCCCCCTCTCCTTTTCCCTCTTCCCTTCACCTCTCCTTTTCCCATCCCTCCTCTCTTCTCATCTTTCCTCCCCTCCCCTCTCATTTTCCCTCTTCCCCTCACCTCTCTTTTCCCCATTCCTTTTGTCCTCTCCTGACCTCTTTTCTCTTCCCTTTCCCTTATTTTCCCTTACCTTCTTTCCTTACCCCTAATCTCCTTTCCCCTCACCTCTTCTTTTCCCAGTCCTTCCCTCCTCATCTCTCCTTCCATCTCTCTCATCTGGGCAGACACTCCACATATCTGGCACATTATAGAGAGCACCCGTGTGTTATTAGGGTACTTGGGTTTTGATTTCATCACGTGAATCATATGACATAACAGAAACTTACAACTTTTCGGATATGAACTGTAGCAGCAGAAAGTCAGCGGAGGACACCGCCTCTGCCTGGAATGTATAACAATAGATTAGCGGAAATAGATGTGTTCCTACATAATCTCATGTGATGTCTAATCTATCTGCTGAGTCATGTGTTGGACTAGATAATGGTCACCTTCTTGGACTATAGTTTCCAACTAGTGACTTCTGGATCCTTCATTTTCCAGCTGCTCTAGACTCCTGAAGCCATTAGAACATATTGGCAGTTGTAGGCTATTGACAGATGAAGCCTCAGGAGGAAGAGCACAGTGTTAGAGTAACTGAACCCACGCCATGGCTGAGGACCCTCTGTGTGATGGCGTTCTGTCTGCAGACTACTTTCTGATGGATTCTTTTCTCACTCCATGATTACTATACTCTGGCGTCTGAAGAGACGTAGGAGCTTAGTAAGGAACATTTGATTTGCAAGGAAGAACTTCTATATGAATTGAATTTCTTGGCTGCATTGGAGCGGAGTGGATCTGTCAAATTTATATTCCAGCAGATTCACCGATCACTTCTGGATACTCCACTCTTTATATTAATGTAACATCACCACAAGCTTGCAGTGAAGACAGTGACCCTTGTTCTTCTCATATTCTCATACAGTGACCCTCACTATCCGCATGTCAGGTTTTTTTGCTTCTTCCATAAATGTAAAACCAGTCGTAAGAGCAAAATCCTTGGTTTTCCTTCTGGATCCGTCTTCTTATTGATGTCAGCAGTGTCCGAAGGAGAGATGCAGAGATGCGGGCTCTACGTACCCCCTACCCTTATGCCCACTCTTTTTTAAGCCTGTCAGAAATTTCACCAGAAGGAGAGAGGTATGGATGTTCTCCCTGGGCTCCCAGGACCTCTCCTCATGACCAAACCCCTTCCAAGCCTCAAGAAGGAAGGTATTTCCTCTTACCCTCTTGGTGGACATAATGTTCTCAGCCTCAAAAACATATTTAGTGCTGCAGGAGCTGGAGTGGTACTAGGAACCTTGAAGAAAGAACTAAGGACAACAGGTTTGAGAGAAGAAACATGGAAGGAATTGGGGATTCACAAGTAGGCCGAGAGTTTGAGTTTGTAGGCTACTGGATTAATTTGTTTCAACACCTCAAAGAAACTGATGAAGTGAGAAACAAATTTATAGGATGTTACCTTGAGAGAGATATACTTAAATGACAGCTAGGCCTTATTTCCAGGATGAAACAAAGGCAAATCCAGATGTCTCTTATCAGCATGTTTGGACACACCTTCTCATTTAAAGCTTTTTCTGTATTTTCATGACTATGAAAATTGTACGTTCACACTGAAGGCATCAAAACTATGAATTAACACATGTGGAATTATATACTTAACAAAAAAGTGTGAAACAAGTGAAATTATGTCTTATATTCTAGGTTCTTCAAAGTAGCCACCTTTTGCTTTGATGACTGCTTTGCACACTCTTGGCATTCTCTTGATGAACTTCAAGAGGTAGTCACCGGGAATGATCTTCCAACAATCTTGAAGGAGTTCCCAGAGATGCTTAGCACTTGTTGGCCCTTTTGCCTTCACTCTGCGGTCCAGCTCACCCCAAACCATCTCGATTGGGTTCAGGTCTGGTGACTGTGGAGGCCAGGTCATCTGGTGTAGCACCCCATCACTCTCCTTCTTAGTCAAATAGCCCTTACACAGCCTGGAGGTGTTTGGGGTCATTGTCCTGTTGAAAAATAAATGATGGTCCAACTAAACGCAAACCGGATGGAATAGCATGCCGCTGCAAGATGCTGTGGTAGCCATGCTGGTTCAGTATGCCTTCAATTTTTGATAAACCCCCAACAGTGTCACCAGCAAAGCCCCCCCCACCCCATCACACCTCCTCCTTCATGCTTCACGGTGGGAACCAGGCATGTAGAGTCCATCCGTTCACCTTTTCTGCGTCGCACAAAGACACCGTGGTTGGAACCAAAGATCCAAATTTGGATTCACCAGACCAAAGCACAGATTTCCACTGGTCTAATGTCCATTCCTTGTGTTCTTTAGCCCAAACAAGTCTCTTCTGCTTGTTGCCTGTCCTTAGCAGTGGTTTCCTAGCAGCTATTTTACCATGAAGGCCTGCTGCACAAAGTCTCCTCTTAACAGTTGTTGTAGAGATGTGTCTGCTGCTAGAACTCTGTGTGGCATTGACCTGGTCTCTAATCTGAGCTGCTGTTAACCTGCGATTTCTGAGACTGGTGACTCAGATAAACTTATCCTCAGAAGCAGAGGTGACTCTTGGTCTTCCTTTCCTGGGGCGGTCCTCATGTGAGCCAGTTTCTTTGTAGTGCTTGATGGTTTTTGCAACTGCACTTGGTGACACTTTCAAAGTTTTCCCAATTTTTCGGACTGACTAACCTTCATTTCTTAAAGTAATGATGGCCACTCGTTTTCCTTAACTTAGAATTTGTATTATGACAAGAAAAAAAAGCAGCTAACAGTCTATTCAGTAGGACTATCAGCTGTGTATCCACCAGACTTCTACACAACACAACTAATGGTCCCAACACCATTTATAAGGCAAGAAATCCCACTTATTAAACCTGACAGGGCAGACCTGTGAAGTGAAAACCATTCCCAGTGACTAACTCCTGAAGCTCATCAAGAGAATGCCAAGAGTGTGCAAAGCAGTCATCAAAGCAAAAGGTGGCTACTTTGAAGAACCTAGAATATAAGACATCATTTCAGTTGTTTCACACTTTTTTATTAAATATATAATTCCACATGTGTTAATTCATAGTTTTGATGCCTTCAGTGTGAATTTACAATTTTCATAGTCATGAAAATACAGAAAAATCCTTAAATGAGAAGGCGTGTCCAAACTTTTGCTCTGTACTGTACCTCTCCAGAAATAATAAACGGCAGAACTTTTGACCCCCGAGTTGCATATAAATCATCTGTGGCGAAATGCAGAGGAATGGGGTAAAGTCTCTATTAAATGTTACCTGTCTAAGCCAGGGAGAAGTGCAGTGAGTAAAAAGATGGATTCAGCTAGAATGCACCCTAGAGCTCTTGGGGAGTTAAGTAAGTGAAAGTCAAACTATGGTACTATTTTTACTAGCAAAAAAAGACCTTGCACTTGACTATGTAATTTAACCTGTGTAAATCTGACAGGGAGAAGGACTTGGGGATCCTAGTTAATGATAAACTTACCTGGAGCAGCCAGTGCCAGGCAGCAGCTGCCAAGGCAAACAGGATCATGGGATGCATTAAGAGAGGTCTGGATACACATGATGAGAGCATTATACTGCCTCTGTACAAATCCCTAGTTAGACCGCACATGGAGTACTGTGTCCAGTTTTGGGCACCGGTGCTCAGGAAGGATATAATGGAACTAGAGAGAGTACAAAGGAGGGCAACAAAATTAATAAAGGGGATGGGAGAACTACAATACCCAGATAGATTAGCGAAATTAGGATTATTTAGTCTAGAAAAAAGACGACTGAGGGGCGATCTAATAACCATGTATAAGTATATAAGGGGACAATACAAATATCTCGCTGAGGATCTGTTTATACCAAGGAAGGTGACGGGCACAAGGGGGCATTCTTTGCGTCTGGAGGAGAGAAGGTTTTTCCACCAACATAGAAGAGGATTCTTTACTGTTAGGGCAGTGAGAATCTGGAATTGCTTGCCTGAGGAGGTGGTGATGGCGAACTCAGTCGAGGGGTTCAAGAGAGGCCTGGATGTCTTCCTGGAGCAGAACAATATTGTATCATACAATTAGGTTCTGTAGAAGGACGTAGATCTGGGGATTTATTATGATGGAATATAGGCTGAACTGGATGGACAAATGTCTTTTTTCGGCCTTACTAACTATGTTACTATGTAATTACTTTGTTTGTCACTGATACTCGGGATGTAGTGGTAGCAAGAGCAGAGGAGAGAATTTGCATGTTGGCAGCTCTTTATTATCAAAGGGCATAACTATGGAATGGAGGGGCATGGAAGAAAAAAAAAAAAAAGTAACTGTTCCATAATTAGGGTAGCATCAGCAATTGGGAGATTTACTCAGTTTAGATAACCTGGTTTAGATTAAACTTTGTATTAAAACATGTGGCATCATACTGTGTAAAAGGTGAGAGGTATCACAGTCACCAGAACGGTACCGCACTGTTATGGCTGGCAATCAGGCAACACAGCGTGCAGTAATCAGCGCACATACAGAGATCTGGCAATAACCCAAAACAATAGGACGAGCTCTGAGACGTGGAATCTCTGTAGACTGCAGTACCTGATCTATCCTCACACAACTGGAAGCAGCAGTGGATTGCGCCTATCAACTACCTATGCAACTCGGCACTGCCTGAGGAGCTGACTAGCCTGAAGATAGAAATACAAGCCTGACTTACCTCAGAGAAATACCCCAAAGGAATAGGCAGCCCCCCACATATAATGACTGTTAGCAAGATGAAAAGACAAACGTAGGAATGAAATAGATTCAGCAAAGTGAGGCCCGATATTCTAGACAGAGCGAGGATAGCAAAGAGAACTATGCAGTCTACAAAAAACCCTAAAACGAAAACCACGCAAAGGGGCAAAAAGACCCACCGTGCCGAACTAACAGCACGGCGGTGCACCCCTTTGCTTCTCAGAGCTTCCAGCAAAAGATAATAACAAGCTGGACAGAAAAAACAGAAAACAAACTAGAAGCACTTATCTAGCAGAGCAGCAGGCCCAAGGAAAGATGCAGTAGCTCAGATCCAACACTGGAACATTGACAAGGAGCAAGGAAGACAGACTCAGGTGGAGCTAAATAGCAAGGCAGCCAACGAGCTCACCAAAACACCTGAGGGAGGAAGCCCAGAGACTGCAATACCACTTGTGACCACAGAAGTGAACTCAGCCACAGAATTCACAACAGTACCCCCCCCTTGAGGAGGGGTCACCGAACCCTCACCAGAACCCCCAGGCCGACCAGGATGAGCCACATGAAAGGCACGAACAAGATCTGGGGCATGGACATCAGAGGCAAAAACCCAGGAATTATCTTCCTGAGCATAACCCTTCCATTTGACCAGATACTGGAGTTTCCGTCTAGAGACACGAGAATCCAAAATCTTCTCCACAATATACTCCAATTCCCCCTCCACCAAAACAGGGGCAGGAGGCTCCACAGATGGAACCATAGGTGCCACGTATCTCCTCAACAACGACCTATGGAATACATTATGTATGGAAAAGGAGTCTGGGAGGGTCAGACGAAAAGACACCGGATTGAGAATCTCAGAAATCCTATACGGACCAATAAAACGAGGTTTAAATTTAGGAGAGGAAACCTTCATAGGTATATGACGAGAAGATAACCAAACCAGATCCCCAACACGAAGTCGGGGTCCCACACGGCGTCTGCGATTAGCGAAAAGCTGAGCCTTCTCCTGGGACAAGGTCAAATTGTCCACTACCTGAGTCCAGATCTGCTGCAACCTGTCCACCACATAATCCACACCAGGACAGTCCGAAGACTCAACCTGTCCTGAAGAGAAACGAGGATGGAACCCAGAATTGCAGAAAAATGGAGAGACCAAGGTAGCCGAGCTGGCCCGATTATTAAGGGCGAACTCAGCCAACGGCAAAAATGACACCCAATCATCCTGGTCAGCGGAAACAAAACATCTCAGATATGTTTCCAAGGTCTGATTGGTTCGTTCGGTCTGGCCATTAGTCTGAGGATGGAAGGCCGAGGAAAAAGATAGGTCAATGCCCATCCTACCACAAAAGGCTCGCCAGAACCTCGAGACAAACTGGGAACCTCTGTCAGAAACAATATTCTCAGGAATGCCATGTAAACGAACCACATGCTGGAAGAACAAAGGCACCAAATCAGAGGAGGAAGGCAATTTAACCAAGGGCACCAGATGGACCATTTTAGAAAAGCGATCACAGACCACCCAAATGACAGACATCTTTTGAGAAACGGGAAGGTCAGAAATGAAATCCATCGAAATATGTGTCCAAGGCCTCTTCGGGACCGGCAAGGGCAAAAGCAACCCACTGGCACGTGAACAGCAGGGCTTAGCCCTAGCACAAATTCCACAGGACTGCACAAAAGCACGCACATCCCGTGACAGAGATGGCCACCAGAAGGATCTAGCAACCAACTCCCTGGTACCAAAGATTCCTGGATGACCGGCCAGCACCGAACAATGAAGTTCAGAGATAACTTTACTAGTCCACCTATCAGGGACGAACAGTTTCTCGGCCGGACAACGATCAGGTTTATTAGCCTGAAATTTCTGCAACACTCTCCGCAAATCAGGGGAGATGGCAGACACAATGACTCCTTCCTTGAGGATACTCGCCGGCTCAGATAACCCCGGAGAGTCGGGCACAAAACTCCTAGACAGAGCATCCGCCTTCACATTTTTAGAGCCCGGAAGGTATGAAATCACAAAATCAAAACGAGCAAAAAATAACGACCAACGGGCCTGTCTAGGATTCAAGCGCTTGGCAGACTCAAGATAAGTAAGGTTCTTATGATCAGTCAAAACCACCACGCGATGCTTAGCACCCTCAAGCCAATGACGCCACTCCTCGAATGCCCACTTCATGGCCAGCAACTCTCGGTTGCCCACATCATAATTACGCTCAGCAGCAGAAAATTTCCTGGAAAAGAAAGCACATGGTTTGAACACTGAGCAACCAGAACCTCTCTGTGACAAAACCGCCCCTGCACCAATCTCAGAAGCATCAACCTCGACCTGGAACGGAAGAGAAACATCAGGTTGACACAACACAGGGGCACAGCAAAAACGACGCTTCAACTCCTGAAAAGCTTCCACGGCAGCAGAAGACCAATTAACCAAGTCAGCACCCTTCTTGGTCAAATCGGTCAATGGTCTGGCAATGCTAGAAAAATTACAGATGAAGCGACGATAAAAATTAGCAAAGCCCAGGAATTTCTGCAAACTTTTTAGAGATGTCGGCTGAGTCCAATCCTGGATGGCCTGAACCTTAACCGGATCCATCTCGATAGTAGAAGGGGAAAAGATGAACCCCAAAAATGAAACTTTCTGCACACCGAAGAGACACTTTGATCCCTTCACGAACAAGGAATTAGCACGCAGTACCTGGAAAACCATTCTGACTTGCTTCACATGAGACTCCCAATCATCTGAGAAGATCAAAATGTCATCCAAGTAAACAATCAAGAATTTATCCAGATACTCACGGAAAATGTCATGCATAAAAGACTGAAAAACAGATGGAGCATTGGCAAGTCCGAACGGCATCACCAGATACTCAAAATGACCCTCGGGCGTATTAAATGCCGTTTTCCATTCATCTCCCTGCCTGATTCTCACCAGATTATACGCACCACGAAGATCAATCTTAGTAAACCAACTAGCCCCCTTAATCCGAGCAAACAAGTCAGAAATCAATGGCAAGGGATACTGAAACTTAACAGTGATCTTATTAAGAAGGCGGTAATCAATACACGGTCTTAGCGAACCATCCTTCTTGGCTACAAAAAAGAACCCTGCTCCCAATGGTGACGACGATGGGCGAATATGTCCCTTCTCCAGGGACTCCTTCACATAACTGCGCATAGCGGTGTGTTCAGGTACGGACAAATTAAATAAACGACCCTTAGGGAATTTACTACCAGGAATCAAATCGATAGCACAATCACAATTCCTATGCGGAGGAAGGGCATCAGACTTGGACTCTTCAAATACATCCTGAAAGTCCGACAAGAACTCTGGGATGTCAGAAGGAATGGATGACGAAATAGACAAAAATGGAACATCACCATGTACTCCCTGACAACCCCAGCTGGTTACCGACATAGAGTTCCAATCCAATACTGGATTATGGGTTTGTAGCCATGGCAACCCCAACACGACCACATCATGCAAATTATGCAGTACCAAAAAGCGAATAACTTCCTGATGTGCAGGAGCCATGCACATGGTCAGCTGGGCCCAGTACTGAGGCTTATTCTTGGCCAGAGGTGTAGCATCAATTCCTCTCAACGGAATAGGACACCGCAAAGGCTCCAAGAAAAATCCACAACGTTTAGCATAATCCAAATCCATCAGATTCAGGGCAGCGCCTGAATCCACAAACGCCATGACAGAATACGATGACCAAGAGCACATTAAGGTAATGGACAAAAGGAATTTGGACTGTACAGTACCAATAACGGCAGAGCTATCGAACCGCCTAGTGCGTTTAGGACAATTAGAAATAGCATGAGTAGAATCACCACAATAGAAACACAGTCTGTTCAGACGTCTGTGTTCGTGCCGTTCTACTTTAGTCATAGTCCTGTCGCACTGCATAGGCTCAGGCTTACTCTCAGACAATACCGCCAGATGGTGCACAGATTTACGCTCGCGCAAGCGACGACCGATCTGAATGGCCAAGGACATAGACTCATTCAAACCAGCAGGCATAGGAAATCCCACCATTACATCCTTAAGAGCTTCAGAGAGACCCTTTCTGAACAAAGCCGCTAGTGCAGATTCATTCCACAGAGTGAGTACTGACCATTTTCTAAATTTCTGACAATATACTTCTACATCATCCTGACCCTGGCATAAAGCCAGCAGATTTTTCTCAGCTTGATCCACTGAATTAGGCTCATCGTAAAGCAATCCCAGCGCCTGGAAAAATGCATCAACATTACTCAATGCAGAATCTCCTGGTGCAAGAGAAAACGCCCAGTCCTGTGGGTCGCCGCGCAAAAAGGAAATAATAATCAAAACCTGTTGAATAGGATTACCAGAAGAATGAGGTTTCAAGGCCAAAAATAGCTTACAATTATTTCTGAAGCTCAGGAACTTAGTTCTGTCACCAAAAAACAAATCAGGAATCGGAATTCTTGGTTCTAGCATCGATTTCTGATCAATAGTATCTTGAATCTTTTGTACATTTACAACGAGATTATCCATTGAGGAGCACAGAGCCTGAATATCCATGTCCACAGCTGTGTCCTGAAGCACTCTAATGTCTAGGGGAAAAAAAAGACTGAAGACAGAGCTAAGAAAAAAAAATGATGTCAGGATTTCTTTTTTCCCTCTATTGGAAATCATTGAATGGCTCCTTGTACTGTTATGGCTGGCAATCAGGCAACACAGCGTGCAGTAATCAGCGCACATACAGAGATCTGGCAATAACCCAAAACAATAGGACGAGCTCTGAGACATGGAATCTCTGTAGACTGCAGTACCTGATCTATCCTCACACAACTGGAAGCAGCAGTGGATTGCGCCTATCAACTACCTATGCAACTCGGCACTGCCTGAGGAGCTGACTAGCCTGAAGATAGAAATACAAGCCTGACTTACCTCAGAGAAATACCCCAAAGGAATAGGCAGCCCCCCACATATAATGACTGTTAGCAAGATGAAAAGACAAACGTAGGAATGAAATAGATTCAGCAAAGTGAGGCCCGATATTCTAGACAGAGCGAGGATAGCAAAGAGAACTATGCAGTCTACAAAAAACCCTAAAACGAAAACCACGCAAAGGGGCAAAAAGACCCACCGTGCCGAACTAACAGCACGGCGGTGCACCCCTTTGCTTCTCAGAGCTTCCAGCAAAAGATAATAACAAGCTGGACAGAAAAAACAGAAAACAAACTAGAAGCACTTATCTAGCAGAGCAGCAGGCCCAAGGAAAGATGCAGTAGCTCAGATCCAACACTGGAACATTGACAAGGAGCAAGGAAGACAGACTCAGGTGGAGCTAAATAGCAAGGCAGCCAACGAGCTCACCAAAACACCTGAGGGAGGAAGCCCAGAGACTGCAATACCACTTGTGACCACAGAAGTGAACTCAGCCACAGAATTCACAACACCGCACAAGCCAGCAGTGGATACGGCGAGTTACCAGTGGGGTACCACAGGGGGCAGTATTGGGGTGGTCAGGTAACAGTGGGGTACCACAGGGGGCAGAATTGGGTCCCATTTTGTAACATATTTGCTGTTGTCTTTGTAGAGGATACTAAACTGTGCCTAGTAAGGGTAAGTTCACACAAGGCGTTTTTTCTGCTAATTTTCAGCTGCTTTTTATAATACCAGCAAAGCCTATGAGATTTCAGAAATCTCATGCACACACATTGGTTTTTTGTTTGATCAGTATTTCGTGCTTTACTGCGTTTTTGGAATAAGCAAAAACGCTGAAAGAAGGGACATACTCTTGAGTTTTTTCACCCATTGACTTAAATGGGTGTTGAAAAAAAAACGCAGGTATCATTATTTGCTGCTGAAAATCCAAGGACATTAGCATGGACAAAAAGAAAAAAAAAAACAAAAACCTGCATTTTTGACGCAGCTTCTTTCCTGCCAAGATCAGGTTTTGCTGCAGAAAAAAAAGCAACAAAAATGCTCTGTGTGAACTTACCCTAATTATTAAGGAGCAGGATGATTTTGTGTTACCTGTGGGTCTGTCAGGCCTGTATGGAGCAAATTCCATTTCTCTGCTGTGATGCAGTGTAACCTTCCTGCTGCTAATTATACCTCTGCTAAAATGATTCATTGGATCCCCAGGGGTCCGAGGTAAGCAATTACTGGATCTGTGATCCCTTCCAGCGAGCAGGCAGCTCGAATTCTGTGCAAAACCCTCTCTTGCAGCAGTGTCCTGATTCTATGCGCTGCTGAACTCCTGGGCAAAAGCACACTACTGCTCATTATATGAGAACTGAGCAGTCTTTGGCTGGTTTCACATTTGTGTTTTTTTGGGTGCGTTTTTGCGGTAAAAAACGCAAAAAAACGCATGGTGAAAAACGCATGTAAACGCGTGCAAACGCTGCGTTTTTTTGACGCATGCGTTTTTGCATTAAAAAAAACAGAAAACACACTGATATGCCACCCCCCAACATAAAGGTGATAAAGGGATCCTAACCCTAACCCTACCCCTAACCCTAACGGGATCCTAACCCTATCCCTACCCCTAACCCTACCCCTAAAGGGATCCTAACCCTATCCCTACCCCTAACCATAACCATAACCCTAACCCTACCTCTAACCCTAAGGGATCCTAACCCTAACCCTACCTCTAACCCTAAGGGATCCTAACCCTAACCCTACCCCTAACCCTACCTCTAACCCTAAGGGATCCTAACCCTAACCCTACCTCTAACCCTAAGGGATCCTAACCCTAACCCTACCCCTAACCCTAACCCTAAAGGGATTAGGGTTAGGGGTAGGGGTAGGGTTAGGATCCCTTAGGGTTAGGGTTAGGGGTAGGGTTAGGGTTAGGATCCCTTTATCACCTTTATGTTGGGGGGTGGCATATCAGTGTGTTTTCTGGTTTTTTAATATGAAAACACATGCGTTTTTTTGTGTAAAAAAAAAAAAAACGCCTCCCAAAATACTACAAGTAACATTTTTGAAAATGAACGCATGCAGTAAAAAAAGCATGCGTTTCAAAACGCGACCAAACGCGTACAACAAAAAACGCATGCGTTTTCAATGTTAAGTATAGGAAAAAAAAACGCTGCAGACAAAAACGCAAGTATGAAACCAGCCTTTCAGTTTAGCATGGACCCTGGAAGTCTCTTTTTTAGGGACTGATACCCTGCCTCGTGCAGATTGTCCTGGCAGGGAGAGCAGGCTCCTCTCTTCTGCTTGTAGACCTCCATCATGCTACCTCTTCCTTCCTACATCTTCTTCACTGCTCTGAACATGGCATCCTCTCAGAAGCACCTCCTCCCTTCTGAGGGATCATGCACACTTCCTGGTTCAGGCAAAAGTGCACAATCTCCAGTAACTGATCGAGTAAAATGACAGAGAAAACAACCCTCACCATAGCTGGCAATACATATATAAGTAGATCACACATGCAAGCATTTTGCGGCGCTACAGGCACGGGCAACACAGATGCACATCTCTATACATTTACCCCTTGGATTTGGCGGTGAAAACCCACTGTTTCCAGGTTGGAAAAGGAGTTTTTGAGAATCAGTTCATAGACATTAATGAGGTCACAGAAGTGAGACCTATCAGACATCTGTGACTATGTCATGAAGTACTAGGATTGGAGCAAAGAATGTGGTCACATCTTTTATTAGTTTAAAAAAAAAAAAATTCTTTAAAAAGAGAGAATTTATTGATCTTAAAACAGATCACAACAAGGTGTCCTCACACGCATCGTAGAGAACACGGTCTACTGCTGAAATGTGATCGAACAGGTCAGAAGGGTACAGAGGATAGAAATTGCTGCAGCCAATGGACATTTCTCCTGAGACAGAAACATGGCCGACATCAAGCACTCGAGGAACAGGTAGTGATGTGTTGGTCATTCTAATATCCAGAAATAAATGGCGGCTGCGAAGAAATGGTCAGGGACCACATGATGAAGATCATCATTTCAAAAGCTTTGTCCTGGTGGCCACATATTCCAATAATCTCACCAAGAGAATTCTGAAATTCAAACCATTTAGACTATAATTCCAGTTCACTGGCTCCACTGAGCCGACCACAGATCATCACGTGTGCAATACTAGACAGGTGATCAATAGTAACGCCGATACGGTAAACATGGAGGATGACGAGACAAAGCGAGTGGCTCCATACGAGTAGATCCAGTCATAGTAATCCGGGACATAGGTGTAGACTCCCGGACGGTTGGCCAAGGCACAATCTTCTCCCCAACTTACAATGCCAGCTTGATACCAAACACCATTGACTTTACAGACCAGAGGTCCCCCGGAGTCACCCTGGAAAGAAGAACCAAAGTCAGGAAAATATTACATTAATTCACTGTGCTGAAATTTATATTGAGGTACATGGTCATGTTCGTGCTGACGTTACACAGGAACCTGTCCCCCCCCCCCCAAAAAAAAAAAAAAAACGACAAGAAAGGGTCCTCCACAACAGTATCATGATCAGACCATCCCTACTCCGTGGTGTCACTTATTCGTCACGTGCCTGCTCTCACACGTGATTTGGGGTTGTGCCTGCAAGGGTTAATCTATCTCCCCACTCTCAGTCCAGCATTCAACCTCTGTCCTATGCTGTAATGTGAGCATAAATCACACACCGACCCAGGCCACACACCCGCTCATGCGCGCTGCCACCACTCATCGAACACACGGGCGATGAGTCCCGGAACTAACAATAATACTAATAAAAATATGTCTATCACTCATAAGGCCCACACACCTCTAGGCTATGGATTCTTTAGAACATTCAAGGTTCAACTTAAAGTTTTATACTTTAATAGCAAAAGGTTCAATGCTTACAATAAGAAAAAGGTATACAAATATGATAATAAAAAGACATACAACTTATGCAAACCAGTATCAAAATAAACAGGAGAAAACTTACAGAAATTATCTAACTGGTAGTTGCTTTCTGATCCCTGAGGGGGGGGGGGGGGGGTGAATGGAGTTGGATCACATCAGCTTTTCAGGCTGCCCTCACATGTGAACACAATTCTCTGTCTGCAGCCTAAATTTATAACTGTGGTCTGGAGGTCAGGTTTCTAGACCGGCCCCTCAGGCAAATATCATAACTGCTGCCTGTTTGATTGGGCCACGGCCACGTTACTAATGAATATATATTATTTTCCTCTGGAGACACTTGTGAGATGGTTACCAGGAATAGCCAACCCTCAAGCCACAATTAGCATCTCCCCTCCAAGCACTCAGAGGTGTCAAGTGTTCCTTTGTTCTGGGCCTTAGCCAGACCCCCTGGTGAGATTTGGAGACAGAGGTCTTACTCATCCCAAAAAAGTACCTATTAACACCTAGGTGCGACTTGCCTTCAGGACAGATGTTACGTTATCACTAGTCACACATATAACCCTAGACAGATGTCCCTACACACATAGAGATATATAGATAGATACACACACACACATATATTTCACCACAGGAATATTAAAGAAAGGGAGAATAAATGCAAAAACATAAGAACAAGGTATACAATAAGAATGTCACCCACCTGGCAGGAGTCCTTCTTTCCGGCCTGGTAGCCGGCACAGATTTGGTCACTTGGAACAATCTGTATGCTGGCACCAATGGCGGAGTTGATGTGGTACATGGCATCACAGGCTCTATTGCTGATAAGAGGCACCATGACCTGCTGTAGAGTCTGAGGATATGGAAGAGTCACTGCAAGAAGAAGAGTGAAGGTCCAGATCATGGAGTGCAAAATAATAAAACCAAGAACAAAAGCCCCAAACGAGAGGCCACCGTATTTGTGTGGAGGAGGATGTAAAGCTGTGTGGGTCTATTGGACTTTTGTCAGAGGCTCCGGTAAGTGATGGAGGATTTATGGTTCTCCGCTTGCATCTATTGGGGGGAGTTGCCCTGGAAGTCAATGGTAGACCCATTAATGAGGTGTCAATCATGACTAGGAATTTTGGCAAAACCAGAGACACGCATTCCTTTCGATGAAAGATGGTTAGCCAAAAATCGCTAGTAGTGACTCAGAGCTCTTTAAAATGGGACTGTCAGCACAGAATGACCGTTCATACCAAGCACAGGAACTCCGTGCATCATGGCGCAGCCAAACGTTCAGGGCTCCTTCCCACCTACTTATTTTTTGGCTATCTCCATCTTGATTGATAGCTTTGGCTTCATTGAGTCAGAAAATGGTGGAGATAGATATAAAGCAAGTCGTTTGGAAGGTGCAGCGCCTTAAATGTACCAAGCTCTTGTGCTTGGTATGATTAGTAATTTTGTGCTGACACTCCCTTTAAAGTGTTGTCAGGCCAAAACAAGTTGTCAACTATCTGACCATTTGCAGATCCGTAAAATTAGGACCTTTTAGAATGTTTGACCACCACTCAAATCATTCTCTGGGGGCCTGCTAAGCAACCTGCTCGGTGTTTTCCAGCAGCGTCATGAAGAATGGGTGGAACGATGGTCAGACGTCCAACCTGCCGCTTTATTGTGTGACAAGGATATACCTTCCTTATTCTGCCGATCGGTCTGGTTGTCATTGGTAACATCCACCAACCAATTCAGTGAACAGGTAACAACTTGTTTTCACTGGACAACCCTTTATTAGTTAATCATTGACGACCTGCAGGTGGCACAAGATACCATTATCTTTCTTCACGAGAAGGGATAATTTGCATACTTTTTCCCCCCAGAGTCCATTGATTGAAGCTAAGACTTTCTATATCTTCTCAAGGAAAAACATCATGACCCAGGAGCTTGTTTAGATACCCCGAGACATGATGGGGATGGGGTGTGGTACTCTTGGAAAGCATCATACATGATTAGGTTATAGTCCAAAGTGTCTGAGTTTTCTTACCATCACTTCCCGTATTGCCCCATCCAGTTACCCAGCAGTTGGTGCCATCGGTGAAGCTCATGGACCCTGGTGGAACACACACCGGCAGGATGTACTCAGTATAGGTAACGGGACTGGAGAGTTTAATCAGGGCGATGTCCCCCGGGGTGGCACTGCCGCTATACAGGGAGTTCACGATGATACTTTGTACACTTGACGTAATCTGATGAGTATTGGAGATCTGCAGCTGGTAATCACCAAGAACGACTGTGAAATAGGAAGGATTGGTAGATCTACAAAGAGAAACCAAACGCCACAATGACGAGGAGCAACGACACCTTCCATAATGTTACACAGCAGGAAAGGAAACATCTTTGGGGCTTTGACTGGAAATTATGACTTCATCATTTCTGCCTCATGATGTCACCTAAGACAACCTAAGAACTTTAGGAAGGCAAAGTTTGAACAGCTTAGAGATGCCCTTAATCTGGTAGAATGGGACAATATCCTCAGAAATGCGAATACAGATAATAAATGGGAAATGTTTAAGAACATCCTAAATAGGCAGTGTAAGCGGTTTATACCTTGTGGGAATAAAAGGACTAGAAATAGGAAAAACCCAATGTGGCTAAACAAAGAAGTAAGACAGGCAATTAACAGTAAAAAGAAAGCATTTGCACTACTAAAGCAGGATGGCACCATTGAAGCTCTAAAAAACTATAGGGAGAAAAATACTTTATCTAAAAAACTAATTAAAGCTGCCAAAAAGGAAACAGAAGCACATTGCTAAGGAGAGTAAAACTAATCCCAAACTGTTCTTCAACTATATCAATAGTAAAAGAATAAAAACTGAAAATGTAGGCCCCTTAAAAAATAGTGAGGAAAGAATGGTTGTAGATGACGAGGAAAAAGCTAACATATTAAACACCTTCTTCTCCACGGTATTCACGGTGGAAAATGAAATGCTAGGTGAAATCCCAAGAAACAATGAAAACCCTATATTAAGGGTCACCAATCTAACCCAAGAAGAGGTGCGAAACCGGCTAAATAAGATTAAAATAGATAAATCTCCGGGTCCGGATGGCATACACCCACGAGTACTAAGAGAACTAAGTAATGTAATAGATAAACCATTATTTCTTATTTTTAGTGACTCTATAGCGACAGGATCTGTTCCGCAGGACTGGCGCATAGCAAATGTGGTGCCAATATTCAAAAAGGGCTCTAAAAGTGAACCTGGAAATTATAGGCCAGTAAGTCTAACCTCTATTGTTGGTAAAATATTTGAAGGGTTTCTGAGGGATGTTATTCTGGATTATCTCAATGAGAATAACTGTTTAACTCCATATCAGCATGGGTTTATGAGAAATCGCTCCTGTCAAACCAATCTAATCAGTTTTTATGAAGAGGTAAGCTATAGGCTGGACCACGGTGAGTCATTGGACGTGGTATATCTCGATTTTTCCAAAGTGTTTGATACCGTGCCGCACAAGAGGTTGGTACACAAAATGAGAATGCTTGGTCTGGGGGAAAATGTGTGTAAATGGGTTAGTAACTGGCTTAGTGATAGAAAGCAGAGGGTGGTTATAAATGGTATAGTCTCTAACTGGGTCGCTGTGACCAGTGGGGTACCGCAGGGGTCGGTATTGGGACCTGTTCTCTTCAACATATTCATTAATGATCTGGTAGAAGGTTTACACAGTAAAATATCGATATTTGCAGATGATACAAAACTATGTAAAGCAGTTAATACAAGAGAAGATAGTATTCTGCTACAGATGGATCTGGATAAGTTGGAAACTTGGGCTGAAAGGTGGCAGATGAGGTTTAACAATGATAAATGTAAGGTTATACACATGGGAAGAGGGAATCAATATCACCATTACACACTGAACGGGAAACCACTGGGTAAATCTGACAGGGAGAAGGACTTGGGGATCCTAGTTAATGATAAACTTACCTGGAGCAGCCAGTGCCAGGCAGCAGCTGCCAAGGCAAACAGGATCATGGGGTGCATTAAAAGAGGTCTGGATACACATGATGAGAGCATTATACTGCCTCTGTACAAATCCCTAGTTAGACCGCACATGGAGTACTGTGTCCAGTTTTGGGCACCGGTGCTCAGGAAGGATATAATGGAACTAGAGAGAGTACAAAGGAGGGCAACAAAATTAATAAAGGGGATGGGAGAACTACAATACCCAGATAGATTAGCGAAATTAGGATTATTTAGTCTAGAAAAAAGACGACTGAGGGGCGATCTAATAACCATGTATAAGTATATAAGGGGACAATACAAATATCTCGCTGAGGATCTGTTTATACCAAGGAAGGTGACGGGCACAAGGGGGCATTCTTTGCGTCTGGAGGAGAGAAGGTTTTTCCACCAACATAGAAGAGGATTCTTTACTGTTAGAGCAGTGAGAATCTGGAATTGCTTGCCTGAGGAGGTGGTGATGGCGAACTCAGTCGAGGGGTTCAAGAGAGGCCTGGATGTCTTCCTGGATCAGAACAATATTGTATCATACAATTATTAGGTTCTGTAGAAGGACGTAGATCTGGGTATTTATTATGATGGAATATAGGCTGAACTGAATGGACAAATGTCTTTTTTCGGCCTTACTAACTATGTTACTATGTTACTATGTTACAACATACTGGGGCAATAAATTAGAAATGTAAATAAATCTCTAAGATATTCAGGTAGATATGGGTCATTCTCCCTGATCACCAAGTGCGAGGATCAACCCTCTAACGTAGGAGGTCATTTCTTGCTTGTGTCAATGCAGAGACAGTTATCATTTATTCTACCCTCCCCCTCCAACCCAATGGCCATATTTTACTGTACTCCTACTATAGGACATGTTATCAAGTCTCACAGCCCAACAAGGGTGACCATGCTAACCACTACAGGGTAGACCAGGCAGCTACTTACGATCCAAAGCAATGTGCTGCTGTGAGCACCCACTGGTTGGAGATCAGGGACCCTCCGCAGATGTGGGAACCTTCAAACCGCAGGCTGATCTGCCACGGCCATGCTCCTTCAGTAGCAGCTGTGCCACCAACGATCCGATTGTTGATCACTGGACTTCCGCACGCTGGTTGGGCAGCAGTGGTGATAGTGGTGGAGTTGGAGATTACTGGAGAGGTGTAGACTGGAAAAAACAGACATGAGAATGTTAGCCTCCATTCATCTAACCTGGTGACAGTCATATTCACTCGCATCAGGTGACGTCACTAGCCAAGCCTTGACTACCTAAATTTAGGTCTTCACCCAAGGTAGAGGTGCAATGTGTCTAAGCCATCAAAGTGAAGCAGCCACTGGATGGGTCTCCCACTTGTCTGATCACCATGCCTCCTCCATATTGTAGTGGGAGATCAGATCTACAGACGACCCCTGTGGCCAGAGAGCTCAGGTTCTCATGTGGATCCATGACCTACTCCACGATGGATCCACTGATGTCAAGGCTGTGTTTGTTGTTTAATGCCTCATACATCATAGCAGGTGTCAGACATTTCTCCTATCCCCTCCTTACACAGACGCGCTCATGTTGGTCAAGCACTCATGTGCCATCAATGGGCAGAAACCTTCAGACATACTGAGCCAGATCCTTGTCACCACCCTGACAATAGAGGAGCGAGTTTTGTCAACTTTCATCAAAAAGTCTATGGGTGCCACTAAATTGCAAAACTCTGTTGGCATGTCTAATATTTATTTCCATTGTTGGATCAACTTTAATATAAAAATGAAAATAATTATAAACGCATTACAGGATCAAAAAAAAAATATTTACAGCAGTTCTGGGATCTTTGTCACACAAATGTGTCCAACAAATGTTCATTTAGACCACTGAAGGTACTGTGACCCCCGGCTGGAGCCACATTCCTGGCGTTGGGGTACGCCTCTGTGAATTTGGTGCCTCTTACCACAGCGTTCCTTTCATCAATACCGGTGGGGTGCAAAGCGAGGCCTCGGTGCTCAATCCAATAAACACCCTACTGGTTTCTAGGAACACGGACAACCATTATGGCCTCCAATAGTGATGACCTCCCAGCTCCCGTACAGGTCTACAAAGCCAGAGACGATGGCCATCACCAGATCTGAGCTCTGCGGTCGGGGAAATCTGGCAGCACATTGCTTAGTTTTGTTCTCGTGATGGGTGGAGTGGAAGGGATTCTTCTCCCTGTGAGATCAGTGGATGCTTGCACCGTACACCCCACAAAGCTGCAGCCCGAGGGGCTTTAAACAATTTGTTCTGCTATTTTTCGACGTGTTGGGAAACGTTTTCTCTGCAGGTATTCGTCATGGAGAACTGAGAAAGTAGAATAAAACTCCAAGGGTTAAACAGAAGAGAGTCAGCGCGTCTGATGGTTTCTGGAATTATTGACTATGGGTGGAGAAGGCGAGAAAAACACCGGACAATAAAACACGTTCGATATCTGCACCGAGGACGAGGGGCGACCACACTCCTATCCTGCCGCTGTATAACTATGAGGAATCAGGCGCCGCGAGCGCCATATTTATTACACCAGTCAGATTATCCGGATTCCTCACCTGAGACAAAGACTGGGGCAGCGCTACATATTCCGTCATGTCATACAGCGTTATAAGGAGGCCAGCTTTTACGTGTGAAGACAAAACTGTCTGTCAAAGCCAAAACTCAATAGGACTCTGCTCCATTTATCACTATTTAGGTTTAATTTTTATGTATATTCCCCTTTTTAGTGCACATTTTTAAGTGCAAGGCTACGTTCTGACGATGAGTTATTTCAAGTATTTTACGCTGCATATTTTTGAAAAATACAAGTTTCCTTTTTTTACTTAATAGGTGCAGAAAATTTTCAACATCAAAAACCTTCACCAAAAAGTCATTGTGAGAATGCAGCCCCAAAACTCTGGGATTCTGAACTTAAAACACTCGACTGCAACCCCCACCCCGCCCAAGTCAAGCAAATGTTCAGGCTCAAAAGAATAAAAAACACCTAAAAACTTGACAAGATAACAGTAGATATACGTATCATTGGGCAGGAGATGGCATGAAGCCGCAGCTCCGATAAATTTGTGCTCTTTTCATTATGTTTCAGTCTGGGTTTTTTTTACATTAGTTTTTATTATTCTTTTTTTCAGCTGAATTTTGCTTTTTCATGTTTTAATGAAAACTTTTTTTTTTGGGGGGGGGAGGGGAGAAACTTCCTGTTACTTTGATTAAACAACTCCCCAAATAATCGAGGGAGCGTAAGGGCTCACAAAAAGAAAAAAAAACAACAAAACACAAGAGCGCAATCTTCACGAATCACAATGTATCAGAACATGGAATCGTTACAGAACGCGAAGTGTCGGCATTATAGATTCTGGGGCCCGATAAGTCTTACACTGTATCGTTAGCACAATGTAATAATAATCCGGCGCCATGCTCCAGTGATCGGATCGACTGTACGGCCCCGGGACGCCCAGAGATAATCTAGAAATTGCGCTCAGGTATTTTCCTTGAAAGCTTTCGTCCCATAATTAATAACTGATCGGAATGTCGGTGTTACGATCCGATCCGCCCTCCTCACACCGATAGATAACGGAATCACGTCGGCGATCGCCGCAGGAGACACTTACCGGAGAGCAGCAGGAGGCCGGCGAGATAGCGGAGGTCACTCATGGCCACGCGGATGCGATTTCTGGGCGTTTTTACCGGATAAAGCTCCTTACTGAGGACTGATGTCTCCTCGCATCCACCGCAGCATCACCCAGTCCTTCGGAGCTCAGAATGCGGCTCGACCTGTTCCTACAGAGAACTCTTCTCTTCTGACAACCGCGACTGAGATAAGTGCATGTGACCGGAGACCAGACGTGGCGGCCATTGTCATACTAATGACGTCATCTCTCAGCAGATACTAACCTTGTGGGGTTTTACCAATCACCTGCCGGTAACAGCCGACCCCGGACTCCACTCATCACCGCTCACCTGCTCCCCCGCCTCTAGTCACACCCAAAGCTGCTCCCTGCATAACTTCCCATTGTGGGCACTGGATAATTTTACAGGTGCGTTTTTTTTTTTTTTCACATTCCCCTTTTTACTAACTAACATCAAGAAAGCCAGAAAAATGCAAATCGCAGCTGGGCTAAAACATTGTGATATCTCAAACTTTTTTTTTTTTTTGCCAGAAACCGTTGTAAAATCTTCTGCCCGGAGCTCAGAATTGGTAAATGGCGCCGTGACGTCTTCCTGACGCCCGTCCCGTTACATGTGACGTCTGAGGATAGAGATTCCCCGCAATGTAAAGGTGTCGCCGTAGGACTCGTTCACACAAAGCTTTTATTCCGCATGAAAAGCACAAGTTACGGCCACAAAGCTCCAGCAGACGGCAGGCGATTTTTTTGATGCATTTTTTTTTTATCCTACAACAAAGTGATCTCAATGGGGAAAAACTGCAGTAAAAATGCTGGAAGAAGTGAAATGCTGCGAGGTTTTGTCACCGGACGGGTTCAAAATGCAAAATAAAGAAAACTCAGTGTGTGACTAAGGCTATGTCTGGATTTTTAGCGTTTTTTTTTTTTGTGGATTTTCCCGATAAAAACGCTATAAAATCGCTTAAAAAACGCAAACATTATGCATTCTATCATTTAGAATGCATTCCGCATTTTTTGTGCATATGTTTGCGTTTTTTTCCGCAAAAAAAAAACGCATTCCGCAAAAAAAAGTAGCATGTTCATTATTTTTGCTGATTTTTTTGCGGATTTCCCATTAAATTGGAGTGTCCGGAAAAAAACGCAAAAAATCCGCACAAAAAAACGCATCAAAAACGCGCAAAATACGCGCAAAAAAACGCGTGCGGATTTCTGGCAGAAATCTCCGGATTTTGTCAGGAAAATGTCTGTCAGAAATCCAGACGTGTGCACATAGCCTAAGATGTTAGAAATCTCACTCATTTCACTGCTCCTGTAAACAGTTTTACCCTCATAATAAGCTGCGTGTGAACGCGCCCTGACTGCGCTCTATGAGCGGAGATCCTGGAGGTCGGAGCTTTACTACCGCGCCATCCGCAGCCTCCACCATCTTGTGCGCAGTGAACACGGCTCAGAATAGAAACATCAACCACAAACGCCAGAAAATCTCATCTTCACCGATAGTCACCGGCGCTCCTGGACTCTTCTTTTTTCCTCTCCTCCGATCTCTTCTCATTTATTTGTTTTCATTTATCTCTTTTCTCCCTTTGTGTCTTCTCTCTTTTCTTTTCCCCTTTGCTCTCCTCTCTTCTTCTTCTTTCCCTTTGTGCCTTCTCTCATCTCTTCTCCTCTCCCGTGCTCTCCTGTCCTGTCTCCTGTTCCTTTCCTTCTTCTTCTCTCCCATTTATGCACCTCCTCATCTCTCCTATCGTTTTCTCTCATCCCCCTCTTCTCTTACCCTTCCATCTCTCCTCTCCATTGATTTCATGCCTTTTTTCCCCCTTCTTCTCTTTCCCTCTTCCCTTCCCACCTCTCTTTTCCATTGATCTACCCTCCAACCTCCTTTCCAATTCTCACCTCTCTCCTCTTCTCTTTCCTTCTCTTCTCCCCTCTCCTCTCCTTTTCCCATTCCTTCTTTCCCCTCCTCACCTTTCTTCTCTTCTTTCTTCATCTCTACTCTCCTTCTCCTCACCTCTCCATTTACCATCCCTCCCCTCCTCTCACCTTTCTCTTTCCTCTCCTTTTCCTTCTCCCCTCACTTCTCCTTTTCCCATTCCTCCTCCTCAGCTCTCTTCTCTTCCCTTCTTTCCTCCCCTCCTCTCACCTTTCTCTTTCCTCCCCTTCCCTCTCCTTTTCCTTCTCCCCTCACCTCTCCTTTTCCCATTCCTTCTTTCCTCTCCTCACCTTTCTTCTCTTCCCTTACCTTCTTTCTTCATCTCTACTCTCCTTCTCCTCACCTCTCCATTTACCATCCCTCCCCTCCTCTCACCTTTCTCTTTCCTCCCCTTCCCTCTCCTTTTCCTTCTCCCCTCACCTCTCCTTTTCCCATTCCTTCTTTCCTCTCCTCACCTTTCTTCTCTTCCCTTACCTTCTTTCTTCATCTCTACTCTCCTTCTCCTCACCTCTCCATTTACCATCCCTCCCCTCCTCTCACCTTTCTCTTTCCTCCCCTTCCCTCTCCTTTTCCTTCTCCCTTCACCTCTCCTTTTCCCATTCCTTCTTTCCTCTCCTCACCTTTCTTCTCTTCCCTTACCTTCTTTAACATAGTAACATAGTAACATAGTTAGTAAGGCCGAAAAAAGACATTTGTCCATCCAGTTCAGCCTATATTCCATTCTTCATCTCTACTCTCCGTCTCCTCACCTCTCCATTTACCATCCCTCCCCTCCTCTCACCTTTCTCTTCTCTTTCCTCACGTCTCCTTTTCCCATTCCTCCTTTCCTCTCCTCAGCTCTCTTCTCTTCCATTCTTTCCTCCCCTCCCCTCTCCTTTCCCAATCCCTCCCCTCCTCACCTCTCTTCCCTTCCTTTATCACCTCTACCCCCATCTCTTTTCCATTATTCTCTCCTTCCTTCTCCCTCACCTTTGCTGACATTCCACTTATCTGGCACATTATAGAGAGCACCCATGTGTTATTAGGGTACTTGGGTTTTGATTTCATCACCCAGATATGAATCATATAACTGACAACTTTTCCGATATGAACTGTAGCAGCAGAAAGTCAGCGGAGGACACCGCCTCTACCTGGAATGTATAACAATAGATTAGCGGAAATAGTTGTGTTCCTACATAATCTCATGTGATGTCTAATCTATCTGCTGAGTCATGTGTTGGACTGGATAATGGTCTCCTTCTAGGACAACAGTCTCCAACCAGTGACTCCTGGATCCGTCATGTCCCAGCTGCTCTCGTCTCCTCAAGCCATTAGAACATTTTGGAAGTTGTAGGTTCCTTAGAAAAGAAAAGAGGAAAATTCAGCTCACCCCTATGAGAACATCTCCATAGTCCAGGAGAAATCCGAGCACGGAAAAGCCTCTCTGCCCAACGCTGTAAACTTGTAGGAGGAAAAAAGGGAAGTATCCAGCTCCAGAAATAAAAGCAAAAATCTTTATGATGATATCTTTAGGATAAAAATCCGCTTACAAATAACCGGCGTATGCCCATGAATGTCATGAACCACTGAACGCGTTTCGAACACGTGTAGTGTTCTTAGTCCTCAGTTGTAAGCGGCTTTTTATCCTAAAGATTTCATAATAAATATTTTTTATTTTATTTTCGGAGCTGGATACTTTCCTTTTTTTCCTTCTACAAGTTGTAGGTTCTTGACAGCTGGAGGGTCGGAGGAAGAGCACAGTGTTAGAGTAACTGACCCCACGCCATGGCTGAGGACCCTCTGTGTGATGGCATTCTGTCTGCAGACTACTTTCTGATGGATTCTTTTCTCACTCCATGATTACTATACTCGGGGGTCTGGAGAGACGGAGGAGCTTAGTAAGGAACATTTGATTTGCATGGAAGAACTTCTATATGAATTGAATTTCTTGGCTTCATTGGATCCGAGCGGATCTGTCAAATTCAGATTTCAGCAGATTCACCCATCGCTTCTAGATACTTTACTCTTTACATTAATGTAACCCCACCACCAGCTTCTAGTGGAGACAGTGACCCTTGTCCTTCTCATACAGTGACCCTCACTACCAGCAGGTCATGTTTTCTGCTTCTTCCATAAATGTAAAACGAGTCGTAAGAGCAAAATCCTTGGTTTTCCTTCTGGATCTGTCTTTTCACTATTGATGTCAGCAGAGTCTAGAGCTTGATGATGCAGGACAAGAGGTGGAGCAGATGTCACCTTATCTGCTGGTATCACTTCATAGAAGCCTTAGTCCACCTGCTGCCGGTAACTCAATAGGAGTATTGACTAATAGTGTCACCTCCACCCCACGGAGGAGAATATGGGATGTAAGGAGATGCCGTCTGTATCTTACCTGGTACTCCGGACGTAGACCCAACATCTCCTCCACATTCCCTGCTGGGCTGAGGGAGGTCTGTCACATTGAAGAACACCAACTCTGGCACATATGTCAGGATCCAGGACTGGTAGGCCACCACCAGGGAGTAAACCCCAGGGCGGTATTGTAATGCACAGCTCTCACCCCAACTTACAATCCCAGTCTGGTACCAGACACCCTGCACGTTACAGACCAGAGGTCCTCCGGAGTCTCCCTGGAAGAGAGTGGAGATAAAGGACATCTTCTATATTATTTGCGTACAAATTAAAGTCTATATATTGGCAGGAAAATAAATTTGTCTAAAAAAATAATCCATTGCTAATAAAAATGGCTGCTGTAATGTATTTTCTGCACTTGGCCAAGAGAGGAAGAAGATCCCAGGAGCATAGGTGGTGTTCACAGGAGAAAATCATCCGAGGGTTAGAAGATCCGGCACAGAGTCTTTGCGAGAGGTGGTGACTCTGTGGTATCCTCCTAGACACTGACCTGGCACGAGTCCTTTTGTCCCTCTGGATATCCTGCACATATCTCATAATCGTGGATTATTACAGTGTCGGCAGCTTCTGGGGACCACTCATGGTACAGCCGGTCACAGGTGACATGGTCAATCAGTGGGGTCATCACCTCCTGGAGGGTCTCGGGATATTGTAGGCTCACTGAGGAGACACAGACATGATTACTACCATCATTGAGCCATATTACTACTTCATGGTTTGTAGATGGTCTGCAATGTCACAATGCTTGGACTGACCGTAGGTCTCCTGACCAGAACAGTCTCCTAGACACATAAGAGGCTATAAATTCAGCTTGGGAGTCCGGCCAGCGAACCGGGCATGGACCAGGAAATACCCTCTCGTAAACTCGGTGCAACAGGCCAAATAAACACCTATCCAGATTAAACTTGGGTATAGTTTGGCTCTGTTTCTGTTAGACTTTTCCTCTGATTGTCCCTCTCCTGATTTTGGCTACAAATACTGATGTAAAATACTGACCAAATACTGAACGTGTGAACCTCGCGGGAAGGTATCTTTGTGTGGTTAATGACATGACGAAGATTGACCTTGCAATACAACGTGATTGGTGACGGACAGCAGTTGTTACATCTGAGATTACATTGTCTGTTGTGCTTTTGTGTTAATGTGTGACTACTGAGAAGTGCGGCAGATTCTTCACCTCATTAGATCTTAGTGACAGTCTAATATTTTGACTTATTGAAGTTTTCCTGGTTGTAGTAATAAAAGTCTATGTGTTTAGACCTTTAAGATATAAGTCAGTTATCTTCTCACATAGCTTACCTGACAAACCTGAACCCCCAATAAGATGCTGAAAAAGTAATTCTTGTGTATATCACTTAACCCAGGGGTGTAATCTGGCATGGGGGGGTATGAAACGGCCTAGGCCACAGTATTGCCAGGGTATAATCAAACCTAGGCTGCTTAAACCTCAGATGTAGTCTGGACGCAGGGCTAGGGTAACCCTGTTACATCGGCCTTAGATTTATATTATGATCCATCATATGTACCTCTCCAGAAATAATAACAGCTGAAGCTTTGACCCCCCGAGTTGCATATAAATAATCTTTCGTAAAATGCAGAGGAACAAGGTAAAGTCTCTATTAAATGTTACCTGTCTAAGCCAGGAAGAAGTGCAGTGAGTAAAAAGATGGATCCAGCTAGAGCGCACCCCAGAGCTCTTAGGGAGTTAAGTAAGTTTAAGTTAAACTATACTATTTCCACTAGTGAAAAAAGACCTTGCACTGAATTTTGTAATTTAACCTGAGTAATTGCTCCGTTTGTCACTGATCCTCCCATTCTATAACAGTTTACCTTTTTCTATGCCCCTATATCCCAATGTTAGTCCCTCTGAAAATAAAGAGCCAGAGCACAGGAAAAAATTTGCATGTTGGCCGCTCTTTATTATATAACCATGGAATGGAGGGGCATAGAAAAAAAATATTAACTGTTCTAGAATTAGGGGAGCATCAGCAATTGGGGGATTTACTCAGATTAGATAACATAATCCAGTGCAGGGTCTTTTCATCAATGGGGAAGATGAGTTACTAGTGGGGTATCACAGGGGGCAGTATTGGGGTGGTCACAGATATCAGTGGGGTACCACAGGGGGCAGTATTGGGGTGGTCAAAGATAACAGTGGGGTACCACAGGGGGCAGTATTGGGGTGGTCACAGATATCAGTGGGGTACCACAGGGGGCAGTATTAGGGTGGTCACAGATATCAGTGGGGTACCACAAGGGGCAGTATTGGGGTGGTCACAGATATCAGTGGGCTCCACAGGGGGCAGTATTGGGGTGGTCACAGATATCAGTGGGCTCCACAGGGGGCAGTATTGGGGTGGTCACAGATATCAGTGGGGTACCACAGGGGGCAGTATTAGGGTGGTCACAGATATCAGTGGGGTACCACAGGGGGCAGTATTGGGGTGGTCAAAGATAACAGTGGGGTACCACAGGGGGCAGTATTGGGGTGGTCACAGATATCAGTGGGGTACCACAGCGGGCAGTATTAGGGTGGTCACAGATATCAGTGGGGTACCACAAGGGGCAGTATTGGGGTGGTCACAGATATCAGTGGGCTCCACAGGGGGCAGTATTGGGGTGGTCACAGATATCAGTGGGCTCCACAGGGGGCAGTATTAGGGTGGTCACAGATATCAGTGGGCTCCACAGGGGGCAGTATTGGGGTGGTCACAGATATCAGTGGGGTACCACAGGGGGCAGTATTGGGGTGGTCACAGATATCAGTGGGGTACCACAGGGGGGCAGTATTGGGTCCTATTCTGTAACATACATTTGCTGTTGTCTTTGTGGAGTGATTTTCTATGTGTATAGTAATTGTCATGCAGCAGGACGGTTTTGTGTTACCTGTGGGCCATGAGGAGCCGGAGGGGAAGTGGGAGGAGAAGATACACAATATCATCTCCTAAATGTCAAGTCTCAGGTTCCTGAAGATGTCATAGACTTATAGGGTAACTTCCTCAATAGACGGTGATAAAGCGAGACACCAATCGTGGTGAGGACCCCGGGTAACGCAGACTTCCAGTAAATGTAACAGTGTGACCAATGCCAGGAAGCTGCTACCAAGGCAAACAAGATTATGACCCTGAATGCTCCGTCCAGGAGCTTATACCGAAGAGCGAATCGGCCAAAACTCAATTTGGTAAATCGCTGTAATTTGGCTTTGAAATTTGATTTGCATCAATGTTATTCACCACAAATCAAATATTCTTTATTATGCTCCTGGGCAGTGACCTGACGTGAATTACCAGCGCTCAGGGCAAAGCCAATAATAACCTGTGGACTGTTAGACATAACTTGTTAAAAGTAACGTGATATGTTATTATATGTTTTACTTTTTAATTTTATCCTAGTTCTACACCTAGTCCTAATCCTTACGCTTGTCCTAACTTTTGTCCTATTCCTAAGCCTAGATCCTTAACTGTAGTCACATTCCTAATCTACAGGAGTTCTTTCCCTAAACCTAGTCTTATCCCTAGTCCTATTTATAACCCTAGTCCTGACTCCTATCCCTTGTCATATTCCTAGTCCTAGACCCTTGTCCTATTCTTAACCCTAATTGTATCCTTACATGTAGTCCTACCCTTAACGCTACAGTGGTTCCCTCCTTACCTCGAGTCTTATCCCTAGTACTATTCCTAACTTTGTTCCTAACCCGTCCTGTTCCTAACCCGTACTGTTCCTAACCTGTCCTGTTCCTAACCTGTCCTGTTCCTCACCCATTCTGTTCCTAACCTGTCCTGTTCCTAACCTGTCCTGTTCCTAACCTGTCCTGTTCCTAACCTGTCCTGTTCCTCACCCATCCTGTTCCTAACCCATTCTGTTCCTAACCTGTCCTGTTCCTAACCCATCCTGATCCTAGCCTGTCCTGTTCCTAACCCATCCTGATCCTAGCCTGTCCTGTTCCTAACCCGTCCTGTTCCTAACCCGTCCTGTTCCTAACCTGTTCTGTTCCTAACCTGTCCTGTTCCTAACCCATCCTGATCCTAGCCTGTCCTGTTCCTAACCCATCCTGATCCTAGCCTGTCCTGTTCCTAACCCGTCCTGTTCCTAACCCGTCCTGTTCCTAACCTGTTCTGTTCCTAACCTGTCCTGTTCCTAACCCATCCTGTTTCAAACCTGTCCTGTTGCTAACCCATCTTGTTTCTAACCTGTCCTATTCCTAACCCATCTTGTTTCTAACCCATCCTGTTCCTCACCTGTTCTGTTTCTAACCCATCCTGTTCCTAAGCCATCCTGTTCCTAACCCATCCTGTTCCGAACCCGTCCTGTTCCTAACCCTTGTACTAGTCCTTGTACCTTTGAAGGAGAATCCACAGTTTTTTGTAAAATTTGAGGCCTGACACTGATTCTCTAATTTCTCCTCCCTTAGGTCTTTATTCCCAGGATTGTATCTATACCATGGGGCGTCCTAGAGCAATGGCCGACTCTACAGCGAGATAGACGGTGATTCTTTACTGGAAGAGCAGTGACATCATACAACTCTCTCCTGGGGAAGTTATGCTTAGCCTCAGTTACAGGAGCCGCCGAGAGATGCGAGCACTCACCCCCGGAGGACGTGTCCCCCCAGCCGGTCACCCAGCACTCCATGCCGCAGGGGAAGGTGGCGGACACGTCGGGCAGGCACACCGGCTGAATGTATTGGGTATAGTTAACAGGACCGGATAGCAGGACCAGAGCGATGTCCCCCGGGCCTCCCACATCCGTGTACTGTGGGTGGGTGATAAACTGTCTCACTGTGGACAGAAGCTCATGAGGATTTGTCACCGTGAGCTGATACATTCCCAGACGCACCGTGTAGTCGCTGACAGTCCTACAATGGCAGAAAGTGACAGGTCAACATCTGCAATATCCCTATGACAACACTGAAATACGTGAGAACAAGAAGTGTTGTCATGAGATCCTCTGATTACTCCGCAGGGCACTTACCCCAGAAAGCAGTGCGCAGCCGTCAGGACCCACTGCCTGGAGATCAGGGACCCCCCACAGAGATGGGAGCCCTTATACCACAGGCTGACCTGCCAGGGCCACTCTCCTTCCACAGCATCCGACCCCCCAACAATCCGGGTGACAACTTTTGGGGACCCACAAGATCCTTGTGAAGCTGCTGAGATACCGAACAAGGAAACTAGGAAAAATAAAGAATCATGACTAATGTAAGAATGATTGAGCTTTGGAAATGATTAATTGTGAGTGGAGCATTCTCGCCCCACGTGGAGCTGCTGCGGACCCCCGATTGTATGACTCCATTGGATCACACTGTGATCAGTGACTCCGGCTCAGCTTCATTATCTGATGGAGTCTGTGGTGGCCAAGATCCAAGTTCTGCTTCACCTGAGGCTCAGACTGGCCCTCTGTCCTTCCACCATACTTTATACTGCAGCTTTACAATCTGAGGTAGTATAACATTTACTGTCTCATTCATCTGAGGCTCAAACCCAGCAGAGGACTGGTCCCAGGAAAAACCCATCAGAGGTCTGGTCCCAGGAAAGACCCATCAGAGGACTGGTCCCAGGAAAGACCCATCAGAGGACTGGACGCAAGAAAAACCCAGCAGAGAACTGGTCCCAGGAAAATCCCATCAGAGGACTGGTCCCAGGAAAAACCCATCAGAGGTCTGGTCCCAGGAAAGACCCATCAGGGGACTGGTCCCAGGAAAAACCCATCAGAGGACTGGACGCAAGAAAAACCCATCAGAGGACTGGGCCCAGGAAAAACCCATCAGAGGACTGGACCCAGGAAAAACCCATCAGAGGACTGGTCCCAGGAAAAACCCATCAGAGGACTGGGCCCAGGAAAAACCCAGCAGAGAACTGGGCCCAGGAAAAACCCATCAGAGGTCTGGTCCCAGGAAAAACCCATCAGAGGACTGGTCCCAGGAAAAACCCATCAGAGAACTGGGCCCAGGAAAAACCCATCAGAGGACTGGGCCCAGGAAAAACTCATCAGAGGACTGGACGCAAGAAAAACCCAGCAGAGAACTGGTCCCAGGAAAAACCCATCAGAGGACTGGTCCCAGGAAAAACCCATCAGAGGACTGGTCCCAGGAAAAACCCATCAGAGGACTGGGCCCAGGAAAAACCCATCAGAGGACTGGTCCCAAGAAAAACCCATCAGAGGACTGGTCCCAGGAAAGACCCATCAGAGGACTGGGCCCAGGAAAAACCCATCAGAGGTCTGGTCCAGGAAAAACCCATCAGAGGACTGGTCCCAGGAAAAACCCATCAGAGTACTGGACCCAAGAAAAACCCATCAGAGGACTGGTCCCAGGAAAAACCCATCAGAGGACTGGTCCCAGGAAAAACCCATCAGAGGACTGGGCCCAGGAAAGACCCATCAGAGGACTGGTCCCAGGAAAAACGCATCAGAGGACTGGTCCCAGGAAAATCCCATCAGAGGACTGGTCCCAGGAAAAACCCATCAGAGGACTGGTCCCAGGAAAAACCCATCAGAGGACTGGTCCCAGAAAAAACCCATCAGAGGACTGGTCCCAGGAAAATCCCAGCAGAGGACTGAACCCAAGATAATCCCAGCAGAGGACTGGTCCCAGGTAAATCCCAGCAGAAGACTAGACCCAGGAAAAACCCATCAGAGGACTGGGCCCAGGAAAAACCCATCAGAGGACTGGTCCCAGGAAAAACCCATCAGAGGACTGGTCCCAGGAAAAACCCATCAGAGGACTGGTCCCAGGAAATTCCCATCAGAGGACTGGTCCCAGGTAAAACCCATCAGAGGACTGGTCCCAGGAAAAACCCATCAGAGGACTGGTCCCAGGAAAAACCCATCAGAGCACTGGTCCCAGGAAAAACCCATCAGAGGACTAGACCCAAGAAAAACCCATCAGAGGACTGGTCCCAGGAAAAACCCATCAGAGGACTGGGCCCAGGAAAAACCCATCAGAGGACTGGGCCCAGGAAAAACCCATCACAGGACTGGTCCCAGGTAAAACCCATCAGAGGACTGGTCCCAGGAAAAACCCATCAGAGCACTGGTCCCAGGAAAAACCCATCAGAGGACTGGACCCAAGAAAAACCCATCAGAGGACTGGTCCCAGGAAAAACCCATCAGAGGACTGGACCCAAGAAAAACCCATCAGAGGACTGGTCCCAGGAAAAACCCATCAGAGTACTGGACCCAAGAAAAACCCATCAGAGGACTGGTCCCAGGAAAAACCCATCAGAGAACTGGTCCCAGGAAAAACCCATCAGAGAACTGGTCCCAGGAAAAACCCATCAGAGGACTGGTCCCAGGAAAAACCCATCAGAGGACTGGTCCCAGAAAAATCCCAGCAGAGGACTGAACCCAAGATAATCCCAGCAGAGGACTGGTCCCAGGTAAATCCCAGCAGAAGACTGGACCCAGGAAAAACCCATCAGAGGACTGGGCCCAAGAAAAACCCATCAGAGGACTGGTCCCAGGAAAAACCCATCAGAGGACTGGTCCCTGGAAAAACCCATCAGAGGACTGGTCCCAGGAAAATCCCATCAGAGGACTGGTCCCAGGTAAAACCCATCAGAGGACTGGTCCCAGGAAAAACCCATCAGAGGACTGGTCCCAGGAAAAACCCATCAGAGGACTGGACCCAAGAAAAACCCATCAGAGGACTGGTCCCAGGAAAAACCCATCAGAGGACTGGGCCCAGGAAAAACCCATCAGAGGACTGGGCCCAGGAAAAACCCATCACAGGACTGGTCCCAGGTAAAACCCATCAGAGGACAGGTCCCAGGAAAAACCCATCAGAGGACTGGTCCCAGGAAAAACCCATCAGAGGACTGGACCCAAGAAAAACCCATCAGAGGACTGGTCCCAGGAAAAACCCATCAGAGGACTGGACCCAAGAAAAACCCATCAGAGGACTGGTCCCAGGAAAAACCCATCAGAGGACTGGTCCCAGGAAAAACCCATCAGAGGACTGGGCCCAGGAAAAACCCATCAGAGGACTGGACCCAAGAAAAACCCATCAGAGGACTGGTCCCAGGAAAAACCCATCAGAGGACTGGTCCCAGGAAAAACCCATCAGAGGACTGGGCCCAGGAAAGACCCATCAGAGGACTGGTCCCAGGAAAAACCCATCAGAGGACTGGTCCCAGGAAAATCCCATCAGAGGACTGGTCCCAGGAAAAACCCATCAGAGGACTGGTCCCAGGAAAAACCCATCAGAGGACTGGTCCCAGGAAAAACCCATCAGAGGACTGGTCCCAGGAAAATCCCAGCAGAGGACTGAACCCAAGATAATCCCAGCAGAGGACTGGTCCCAGGTAAATCCCAGCAGAAGACTGGACCCAGGAAAAACCCATCAGAGGACTGGGCCCAGGAAAAACCCATCAGAGGACTGGTCCCAGGAAAAACCCATCAGAGGACTGGTCCCAGGTAAAACCCATCAGAGAACTGGTCCCAGGTAAAACCCATCAGAGGACTGGTCCCAGGAAAAACCCATCAGAGGACTGGTCCCAGAAAATCCCAGCAGAGGACTGAACCCAAGATTATCCCAGCAGAGGACTGGTCCCAGGTAAATCCCAGCAGAAGACTGGACCCAGGAAAAACCCATCAGAGGACTGGGCCCAAGAAAAACCCATCAGAGGACTGGTCCCAGGAAAAACCCATCAGAGGACTGGTCCCTGGAAAAACCCATCAGAGGACTGGTCCCAGGAAAATCCCATCAGAGGACTGGTCCCAGGTAAAACCCATCAGAGGACTGGTCCCAGGAAAAACCCATCAGAGGACTGGTCCCAGGAAAAACCCATCAGAGGACTGGACCCAGGAAAAACCCATCAGAGGACTGGGCCCAGGAAAAACCCATCAGAGGACTGGGCCCAGGAAAAACCCATCACAGGACTGGTCCCAGGTAAAACCCATCAGAGGACAGGTCCCAGGAAAAACCCATCAGAGGACTGGTCCCAGGAAAAACCCATCAGAGGACTGGACCCAAGAAAAACCCATCAGAGGACTGGTCCCAGGAAAAACCCATCAGAGGACTGGACCCAAGAAAAACCCATCAGAGGACTGGTCCCAGGAAAAACCCATCAGAGGACTGGTCCCAGGAAAAACCCATCAGAGGACTGGGCCCAGGAAAAACCCATCAGAGGACTGGACCCAAGAAAAACCCATCAGAGGACTGGTCCCAGGAAAAACCCATCAGAGGACTGGTCCCAGGAAAAACCCATCAGAGGACTGGGCCCAGGAAAGACCCATCAGAGGACTGGTCCCAGGAAAATCCCATCAGAGGACTGGTCCCAGGAAAATCCCATCAGAGGACTGGTCCCAGGAAAAACCCATCAGAGGACTGGTCCCAGGAAAAACCCATCAGAGGACTGGTCCCAGGAAAAACCCATCAGAGGACTGGTCCCAGAAAAATCCCAGCAGAGGACTGAACCCAAGATAATCTAAGCAGAGGACTGGTCCCAGGTAAATCCCAGCAGAAGACTGGACCCAGGAAAAACCCATCAGAGGACTGGGCCCAAGAAAAACCCATCAGAGGACTGGTCCCAGGAAAAACCCATCAGAGGACTGGTCCCTGGAAAAACCCATCAGAGGACTGGTCCCAGGAAAATCCCATCAGAGGACTGGTCCCAGGTAAAACCCATCAGAGGACTGGTCCCAGGAAAAACCCATCAGAGGACTGGTCCCAGGAAAAACCCATCAGAGGACTGGACCCAAGAAAAACCCATCAGAGGACTGGTCCCAGGAAAAACCCATCAGAGGACTGGGCCCAGGAAAAACCCATCAGAGGACTGGGCCCAGGAAAAACCCATCACAGGACTGGTCCCAGGTAAAACCCATCAGAGGACAGGTCCCAGGAAAAACCCATCAGAGGACTGGTCCCAGGAAAAACCCATCAGAGGACTGGACCCAAGAAAAACCCATCAGAGGACTGGTCCCAGGAAAAACCCATCAGAGGACTGGACCCAAGAAAAACCCATCAGAGGACTGGGCCCAGGAAAAACCCATCAGAGGACTGGGCCCAGGAAAAACCCATCACAGGACTGGTCCCAGGTAAAACCCATCAGAGGACTGGTCCCAGGAAAAACCCATCAGAGGACTGGTCCCAGGAAAAACCCATCAGAGGACTGGGCCCAGGAAAATCCCATCAGAGGACTGGTCCCAGGTAAAACCCATCAGAGGACTGGTCCCAGGAAAAACCCATCAGAGGACTGGGCCCAGGAAAAACCCATCAGAGGACTGGGCCCAGGAAAAACCCATCAGAGGACTGGTCCCAGGAAAAACCCATCAGAGGACTGGTCCCAGGAAAATCCCAGCAGAGGACTGGACCCAAGAAAAACCCATCAGAGGACTGGTCCCAGGAAAATCCCAGCAGAGGACTGGGCCCAGTAAAAACCCATCAGAGGCTTGGGCCCAGGAAAAACGCATCAGAGGATTGGGCCCAGGAAAAACCCATCAGAGGATTGGGCCCAGGAAAAACCCATCAGAGGACTGGTCCCAGGAAAATCCAAGCAGAGGACTGGACCCAAGAAAAACCCAGCAGAGGACTGGTCCCAGGAAAATCCCAGCAGAGGACTGGACCCAAGAAAAACCCAGCAGAGGACTGGTCCCAGCAAAAGCCCAGCAGAGGACTCGCCCCAGCAAAAGCCCAGCAGAGAACTGGTTTTAGCAAAAACTCAGCAGAGGACTAGTCCCAGCTGAAACCCAGCCGAGCACTGGTCCCAACAAAAATCCAGCAGATGGCTGGTTCCACCAAAAACTCAGAAGAAGACTACTCTCAGCAACAACTCAGCAGAGGACTGCTCCCAGCAAAAGCATAGCAGAGAATTGGTCCCAGCAAAAACTCAGAAGAGGACTGGTTCCTGAAAAAAACCAGCAGAGGACTGGTCTCAGCAAAAACTTAGCCGAGCACTGGTCCCAACAAAATCCCAGCAGAAGGCTGATTCCCCCAAAAAACTCAAAAGAGGACTAGTCCAAGCAGAAACCCATCAGAGAATTGGTCTCAGCAAAAACCCCGCGGGGGGAGGGGGAAGGCCCAGGAACAGTTTACCAAGGTGCCAAATTCTATGGGGCAAGACATTACCTCTGTCCGCCATCTCTCACTGCAGAGAATGGTGTCGCTGAGCTGCATGTGCAATAGAGGGCCAGGGTCAGAGAGAGGGAAAGGGTTATAAATAGTTGCATAAAAAGAAACATAAAAATGTAAAGAAAAAGGGAAAAAAACATATTAACAACATATAACATTTCATTTTTTAATTCTATGCAAAAACAATAAAAACTAAAAAGAACTAAAAGGCAAACTACACTGACATCAGTATTTTCTTAAGTACAATCCATTTGCTCAAGGGACAATGGGTTCATTACTGGACTCATGGAAACCGCTCAGGGAGCTCTAATGGGCCATGGGTTGGGGATAATGCTCGCCCCGGGCACTGGCAGACTACGCTGCGCCACTGGGAAAACTCAAGATTTGTTTCTGTCACGTACCCGCGGTCAGCAGAAGTGTCAGCCGTGACATCCTCCTCTCCGCCGTGCAGAACACGAGACTCCTCACACCTTCTGCTCCAAACATCTCATCTTCTTGCTTCACAGAAAAGTAATTATGCCGGTTGCGGAGAAATTCGAGAAGTCAGAATCCCATCGTCTGATTGGCCGACGCCTTCAACCCAGCAACATGATGTAGTAACACCTGAAGTGTGAGTTCTGGGTATGAGATGAAATATTTATGAAGTCACCATCTTCTGTATACCGGAGCCTGGAGACAAGGGCAAACGTAAGATACAGATTTGTATCTCAGCTCTCTGGTATCACCTCTGTCCAATCTGTGGGCTCTTGGTAATTTTCCAATTTTCTTCGTACTGTGAAATTCTCTCCATTCTCAAGAACAGAGGGATTTCTCACTCTATAGTTTGCTGCTCATTGCCTAGGTTACCGGCCACCTCTGTAGTCTATCAGTAGTGGTTGTTTTCCTAGGGGAGGAGCTGGAGGGAGCCAGGAGGCAGAAGAGCGGTGCAGCCCTGAAGAGAAAATATGGGAATTTACTGTCTCTGATATCTTCATCTTCTGAATTAACCAGATTATAGAGAGTAATAACTTTTATGTTCGAGTGAAACATCACAGATAACATAAGTCAGCTGCAGCTTCAATGTTCCTGAGGCTCCTGAGCTCCATGACTCTTCATCCGTCCCGATGTCTACACTTTACTGACCTGTTCTCGATCCTCCTATCATCTCTTATCAGTTCCTTCTTTTCCTATGATTTTCCCAGTACAAGAGCATCAAAAACTACTATCCTTGTTCCTTTCCCCCAAAGAATTCATCAAATCCTAATTATTAGGATCCATGTTCTTTGTGTTAAAAGTCTCATTGGTCAGCGACGCTGTCATGATCCGTTCCAGGGTTTATTAGTGTCTGCCCTTTTTTGGATGGATCATGTCAAGGGTTAACTTTGCTCTGCCTCATTCTGGGTTCAGGTTTGCTATTTAGCTCCCATGAATCTTGCTGGCAGTGTCAGTTATAGTTCTGTCTTCGGCTTGTGAACCTGACTCTGGAAACCCTTGGTTTGTCCTGCTGTGAACCCTGACTTGTCCTGTGTCTGTTATCCCCCTCTGTCTGCCCTTTCCCAGTGTTTGTCTGTTCTGCTTGATTCTCTGATTCTGACCACCTGGCTTGGCTGCTGACTCTGTCTTGATTTGTCCCTATTGTACCGTATTTTGCTTGCCCTGGTTTACTGATCCCTTGCTACGTCCTGACTATCCGCCTGTCTAATCCTATTATACTGTCGTGCTATCTCGTGCTTTTGACTCCGCTTGTCTGACCACTCTCTCAACACTTGGTGGCATCTGTTCTGCTGTCCTGTGTGTGCAGTCTCACTTTCCTCTCAAGCTCCCCCTGGTGGAGGTTGCGCTGTACTGCACTGCAGCAGCCTGACAAACGCTGACAATACATTCATCCTCAAAACAGTCACAAAAGGAAACAATGTGTTAGGGTTGGCGGAACGCACCGAATATATTTATTAAGTAAGATTGGTGCGTTCGCCACCCGGGATCCACCGTGCAGGAAAGAACCTGCTCCTAAGTGAATGGCGGCACTATATGGCGGTACAATGTGATTACACACATGGGTAAACTTCACCCTGTGTGAAGGAAGCGATCCCTGTTAAGTCACAGGGCCGCGGTACCGCACAGAGAGCGCAAGCAAGGAACCACAGAACTCTATCCCAGGACACAGGATTAGAGTTAGTGTAGACCTCTTGCGATCAACACCACAATTGGGGTATCAGAGGTAACTATTATGCACAGAAGTGCATGCTGTGCCACACTGGCGGACGCCACTAACCACCCAGACTTGGGTAAGGTAAGCGCTCTAATAGGTCACGGCGCTGCACTGGCGGTCACAGCAGTTAGACGCTGCTTCGTGTGTTAAAGCTGCGAGTTCAGCCGGGCGCAAGATTTCAGCCATACACCTTACGCGAACAGTCATACACAAGGGATTGGTTTTTTAAGGAACGACTTGCACTCATCAACACACACACGATAACAATTGTATACTAGCGCATGGCCGTGCGGTCATGCGAAGCTTATATAGCTGCAGCACGTTCTGGACCCTTCAAAGAAGGACCAATGGATTTGCAGCAGTACCTGAGCATGTGACCCTAGATCTCCACTGAGAGATCTTGCCCTGAGCATGCTCAGTGTGTGCAAAGCAGGGCTTAGTCCCAGAAAAGCCTGCTCGCTGCAGATCAGTGCAGGGTACAATAGCAGAGCCTGGAGAGGCAGCAGTAACCCTTTGCACAGTACCAGTCTCAGCGTGACGCTGGGAGCGACGTCTCCGCTGAGCAGGCTCCACTGCGGCCGATGCAGAATGGGAGACCGCAGCAGACACGGATCGAGATTCCCCCTGTGCAGCAGAGGAAACTCGACTCCTAACACAATGGAGGGAAAGAATTGTTTATTTTTCATACATAGATACTGTCATGACTCTGTTGTCGGATATCCCGAGACCAAGGTTGTCACAGTTTATAAAAGGAATTAAAAAATAAAGATGTAAGAAAGGAATTCTTCAGATGAAGTCCCGACTAGGATACGATTCTTCAGGTTTAGCATTCAGTTATTTAGTGATCCTCAGGTAAGTCTTTCTAGAATGAGTGCTTCTCAAGATTACATTTTCTCAAACTACTTTTCCTCAGGAGTAGTGTTCCTCAGATTAGACTTTTTCAAGTTAGTTTTCTTCAAAATTATTGTTCCTTCAATTAGTCTCTCGAGATTTTAAATTGCTCAGAATTATCTTTCCAGTTGGTTCTACTTAGGGTTCCTCGGGGTTTACTGTTCTTCATGAATAGTGTTCTTCCAATTAGTTTTCTAGATTTGGCATTCCTCAGTTCATGTTTTTAGAGTTATTGTTCCTCAGGTTTAGTGTTCTTCATGATTAATGTTCTTCCAATTAGTTTTCTAGATTTGGCATTCCTCAGCTCATGTTTTTAGAGTTATTGTTCCTCAGGTTTAGTGTTCTTCATGATTAATGTTCTTCCAATTAGTTTTCTAGATTTGGCATTCCTCAGTTCATGTTTTTAGAGTTATTGTTCCTCAGGTTTAGTGTTCTTCAGGATTAATGTTCTTCCAATTAGTTTTCTAGACTTGGCATTCCTCAGATTCATGTTTTTAGAGTTAGTGTTCCTCGGGTTTAGTGTTCTTCAGGATTAATGTTCTTCCAATTAGTTTTCTAGATTTGGCATTGCTCAGATTCATGTTTTTAGAGTTAGTGTTCCTCGGGTTTAGTGTTCTTCAGGATTAATGTTCTTCCAATTAGTTTTCTAGATTTGGCATTCCTCAGATTCATGTTATTAGAGTTATTGTTCCTCAGGTTTAGTGTTCTTCATGATTAATGTTCTTCCAATTAGTTTTCTAGACTTGGCATTCCTCAGATTCATGTTTTTAGAGTTAGTGTTCCTCAGGTTTAGTGTTCTTCAGGATTAATGTTCTTCCAATTAGTTTTCTAGATTTGGCATTCCTCAGTTCATGTTTTTAGAGTTAGTGTTCCTCAGGTTTAGTGTTCTTCAGGATTAATGTTCTTCCAATTAGTTTTCTAGACTTGGCATTCCTCAGTTCATGTTTTTAGAGTTAGTGTTCCTCAGGTTTAGTGTTCTTCAGGATTAATGTTCTTCCAATTAGTTTTCTAGACTTGGCATTCCTCAGTTCATGTTTTTAGAGTTATTGTTCCTCAGGTTTAGTGTTCTTCAGGATTAATGTTCTTCCAATTAGTTTTCTAGACTTGGCATTCCTCAGATTCATGTTTTTAGAGTTAGTGTTCCTCGGGTTTAGTGTTCTTCAGGATTAATGTTCTTCCAATTAGTTTTCTAGATTTGGCATTCCTCAGATTCATGTTTTTAGAGTTAGTGTTGCTCAGGTTTAGTGTTCTTCAGGACTAATGTTCTTCCAATTAGTTTTCTAGATTTGGCATTCCTCAGATTCATGTTATTAGAGTTATTGTTCCTCAGGTTTAGTGTTCTTCAGGATTAATGTTTTTCCAATTAGTTTTCTTGATTTTGAATTCCTCAAATTAATCTTTCCAGAGTTAGTGTTCCTCAAGCTTAGTGTTCTTTTGATTAGCATTACTCAGACTGGACTTTCAAAAACTACTATCTCTCAGGTTCATGTTGTTCAGGATTAATATTCTTCCAATTAGTCTTTGTAGATTTGGCATTCCTCAGAGTAATCTTTCCAGATTTAGTATTCCTCGGGTTTAGTGTTCTTTCCCTCAGTGTTCCTCAGATTAGAGAATTACTGCTCCTCAGGTTGAGTAACGCATAATCCCACCAAGGTAACCCAGAAGGATAAAACAGGAGCAATGACACTCCACAGAATATAAAAGCAATTATTTATTTGAACTTTTTTTTTGTGCAAAATACTATGGAAAACAATTAAAAGGCAAAGTCACCTGAAGGAACAGAGATTAATCAGGCATAAGTTAGTTAAAAAGAAGTCCACATAGGATGTTCTCCAGCACCAAATAGAAAGGCGGATAAAGCTTAGCTTTTAATAGCATGGAATAATAGAGTAAGGGCAATGTGCACATGGTTACAAACAATCAATTTTGCTTACACGTTTTGGATTAAGAAAAAAACTTGATCACAACTTTTCTGCATTCTTCTGTGTTGGTGACATTTTATATTATATCTGTTCATCCAGTGGACTCAAACAAAGGCCAATTTTGCCCCCGTTACGTGGTCTATCTTGGATAAGCCGCACGTAACCTATGACCATGAGGGTTATGGCCACAGGCAGTGAACAGTTTAGTGACTTGATTTTGGACTTCCAGTTGAAGTTACTAAGACAGTGTTAAATATAACAATATTTTCAGAGTCGGCCTCTGGTCCCCATCACTGACAGCACGGCCAAAGCGATAAAAGGAACTATAAAAATTCCCCAAATAATTCAGTTATAGAAGCAGCAAAAAGGCATTAATGGTATCAACCAGCCAAGGTCACGAGGAAAATGCACAAACAGGAGGTAGCAGACCCCTGAAGGAGGCAACACGTGCAAAATACTGATGAAAAGATCACTCTCTTTGGCTAAAATATTACCCAATACCTCCTAATATTATTATATATATTTTTTGCATTTTTTATCTTTACAGGGTGCAGTCAGACCCAACAATGGTGACCTTGTAAACTAGGGGCTTTGACCTCTGTGATGTACTGATAGGGTGCCGGACAGCCCACCTTATTGAATAGTAGGGGTGTGTAATAGGCTGTTGGCTAGGCACTGTGTTACATGTGTGTGACTTGCGCCCTATAGCAAGCTTCATCTGCGTGCAATTCTACCACTAGGCAATCACCCCCTCCATGTGTTGGTAGGCCGAGAGTGGTTGTTTCATCAGTATTTTACAACCTGTGTTACCTCCTATATTAGGGGACTGCTGCCTCCTGTTTGTGCATTTTCCTTGTGACCTTGGCTAGTAAATACCATTGCCTTTTTGCTGTGTCGTCATCATTTGATAAATATCCCAAGGCGACGAAACAATTTTTGCTATTTTTAGAAATAGTATGCAAATTAAAACTTGTTTCCGGCATTGACGAGAAAAAAGTATTGTCAAAATCCCATTTAATGTCAGAACAATGAGGAGCATGGCTTCTCACAGCAGTCGTCCGTAGTCAAGGGAGTCACTGTGAAAATGATAATAAAGGGAAAAAATACACCAGTCCTCGAATTCTAAGAAAAATAAGAGAAAAGAGCTAAAGTAGTCCTTCCTCTGGTAGATTCTCAACCAGTAGTCACTCCACCAATAGACCTTCCACCAGTAGTCGCTCCACCAGTAGTTCATCCCTGGGGTAGACCCTCCACCGGTAGACCCTCCATCAGTAGTCCTTCCACCAGTAGACCCTCCTCCAGTTCTTCATCCACCAGTAGACCTTCTACCAGTAGACCCTCCACCAATAATCCCTCTACCAGTACACCCTCCATCAGTACACCCTCCACCGGTAGACCTTCACCAATAGACCGTCCAACAGTTGACTGTCCAACAGTGCACCCTCCACCGGTAGACCTTCACCAATAGACACAATATAGCCATAAATCCCATATATCACAAGCTATGAACATCTGGACCTGCAATCTAAGAAAGCTTGTTATTGGCTCAGTCACACAAGGAAGCCCAGAAATATCTCGGAGGACACATGACTACTTCTGAAATTACAAGATGCTACATACCCCTCATTAACACTTCCGAATGCGTCATCCTGAGATGTGAGATATATTCCTAAGATGTCTAGCCTTCACCTCTGTAAGAAGCGCACTTTTCCTGCTCAATGGTCTTTGGTTTATGCAGCACAAATAAGTAAAATCTCCGCAGCCCATGAAAATAGGTGGAACACATGAGTATTACATTCTGCAGAATTTCTCATTTTTCTATGCTTAATAGAATGACACACAGAACATCTAAATAATGACGCTCATCCTCCTGACGTATTGCGATCTTTCTGTCTCATGCTCATTCTCATTTCCTATTGACAGCCTCCTGTTTCAGTGCCACTGTCCTGTCCCATAATCATCCGCCTACCCCTTACTCCTCCTTTTATCTGATGGTCATCCTCCTGTCCCATCCTACTCCTCCTATCCAACGGTTATCCTCCTATCTCATCCTACTCCTCCTATCCAACGGTTATCCTCCTATCCCATACTCCTCCTCCTATCTTATGGCCATCCTCCTACCCATACTCCTCCTCTTATCTGATGGTCATCCTTCTATCCCATACTCCTCCTCCTCCTATGCAATAGTCATCTTCCTATCCAATTGTCATCCTACTATGCCAACCTCCTCTTATACTAAACGACTCCTCCCATCCCATACTCCTCCTATCCAATGGTCATCCTCCTATCCCATACTCCTCCTCTTATCCAATGCTCATCCTCCCATCCAATACTCATCGTCCTATCCAATGGTTATCCTCCCATCCCATACTCCTCTTCTTATCCAATGGTCATCCTCCTATCCCATACTCAAACTCATATCCAATGGTTATCCTCCCATCCCATACTCCTCCTCTTATCCAATGGTCATCCTCCTATCCCATACTCCTCCTCCTATCTGATGGCCATCCTCCTACCCATACTCCTCCTCTTATCTGATGGTCATCCTTCTATCCCATACTCCTCCTCCTATGCAATAGTCATCTTCCTATCCAATTGTCATCCTACTATGCCAACCTCCTCTTATGCTAAACGACTCCTCCCATCCCATACTCCTCCTCCTATCCAATGGTCATCCTCCTATCCCATACTCCTCCTCTTATCCAATGGTCATCCTCCCATCCCATACTCATCCTCCTATCCAATGGTTATCCTCCCATCCCATCCTCCCATCCCATACTCATCCTCCTATCCAATGGTTATCCTCCCATCCCATACTCCTCCTCTTATCCAATGGTCATCCTCCTATCCCATACTCAACCTCCTATCCAATGGTTATCCTCCCATCCCAAACTCCTCCTCTTATCCAATGGTCATCCTCCTATCCCATACTCCTCCTATCCAATGGTCTTCCTCCTATCCCATACTATTCCTCCTATCCAGTGGTCTTCTTCCTATCCCATACTCCTCCTCTTATCCAATGGTCATCATCCTATCCCATACTATTCCTCCTATCCAATGGTTATCCTTCCATCCCATACTCCTCCTCTTATCCAATGGTCATCCTCCTATCCCATACTATTCCTCCTATCCAATGGTCATCACCCTACCCCATACTCCTCCTCATATCTGATGATCATCCTCCTATTCCAAACTCATCCTCCTATCCAATGGTCATCCTCATATCCCATCTACATCTTCCTGCTGATGATGTCATACGTCTTTCCTTTGATGATCTTCTGACCAATTGCCATTTTCCTGTCCTATGGTCAGTCTCCGTTCCTAAACTCATCCACTTTCCCATGTGCACCCACCTATCCTGTGGTTATCCTCCTTTTCTGTGATAATCTTCTAGTTTTATGATAATTTTCCCATAGCATGGAGAATCTATCTATATAATCGTCTAAGGGTCACTTCCGTCTATGCCTATGCAGCATCAATAGTAAAAAGATATAATGTTAAAAATAATAAAAAAAAATAAAAAATCATTATATTCTCACCTTCCGGCGCCTTTCCCGCTCCTCGCGACGCTCCGGTCCCAAGAATCAATTGCGGCAAAGACCGGAGATGACGTAGTGGTCTGGCGAGATGATGACGTAACGGTCTCGCAGGACCGCTACATCATCACATGCTATTGCTGCAATGAATTCTTGGAAACGGAGCGTCACGAGGAGCATCGCTAAATGCCTGGGCTGGATCCGGGGGCCGCCGGAAGGTGAGTATATAACTATTTTTGATTTTAATTCTTTTTTTAACAGGGATATGGTGCCCACATTGCTATATACTACGTGGGCTGTGTTATATACTACGTGGGTGGTGTTATATACTACATGGCTGTTATATATGCAGAATAGTGAGTGCAGCTCTGGGGTATAATACAGGATGTAACTCAGTATCAGTAATGTAATGTATGTACACAGTGACTGCACCAGCAGAATAGTGAGTGCAGCTCTGGAGTATAATACAGGAGGTAACTCAGGATCAGTAATGTAATGTATGTACACAGTGACTGCACCAGCAGAATAGTGAGTGCAGCTCTGGGGTATAATACAGGATGTAACTCAGGATCAGTAATGTAATGTATGTACACAGTGACTGCACCAGCAGAATAATGAGTGCAGCTCTGGAGTATAATACAGGAGGTAACTCAGGATCAGTAATGTAATATATGTACACAGTGACTGCACCAGCAGAATAGTGAGTGCAGCTCTGGAGTATAATACAGGAGGTAACTCAGGATCAGTAATGTAATGTATGTACACAGTGACTGCACCAGCAGAATAGTGAGTGCAGCTCTGGGGTATAATACAGGAGGTAACTCAGGATCAGTAATGTAATGTATGTACACAGTGACTGCACCAGCAGAATAGTGAGTGCAGCTCTGGGGTATAATACAGGATGTAACTCAGGATCAGTAATGTAATGTATGTACACAGTGACTGCACCAGCAGAATAATGAGTGCAGCTCTGGAGTATAATACAGGAGGTAATTCAGGATCAGTAATGTAATGTATGTACACAGTGACTGCACCAGCAGAATAGTGAGTGCAGCTCTGGGGTATAATACAGGATGTAACTCAGGATCAGTAATGTAATGTATGTACACAGTGACTGCACCAGCAGAATAATGAGTGCAGCTCTGGAGTATAATACAGGAGGTAACTCAGGATCAGTAATGTAATATATGTACACAGTGACTGCACCAGCAGAATAGTGAGTGCAGCTATGGGGTATAATACAGGATGTAACTCAGGATCAGTAATGTAATGTATGTACACAGTGACTGCACCAGCAGAATAATGAGTGCAGCTCTGGAGTATAATACAGGAGGTAACTCAGGATCAGTAATGTAATATATGTACACAGTGACTGCACCAGCAGAATAGTGAGTGCAGCTCTGCAGTATAATACAGGATGTAACTCAGGATCAGTAATGTAATGTATGTACACAGTGACTGCACCAGCAGAATAATGAGTGCAGCTCTGGAGTATAATACAGGAGGTAATTCAGGATCAGTAATGTAATGTATGTACACAGTGACTGCACCAGCAGAATAGTGAGTGCAGCTCTGGGGTATAATACAGGATGTAACTCAGGATCAGTAATGTAATGTATGTACACAGTGACTGCACCAGCAGAATAATGAGTGCAGCTCTGGAGTATAATACAGGAGGTAACTCAGGATCAGTAATGTAATATATGTACACAGTGACTGCACCAGCAGAATAGTGAGTGCAGCTATGGGGTATAATACAGGATGTAACTCAGGATCAGTAATGTAATGTATGTACACAGTGACTGCACCAGCAGAATAATGAGTGCAGCTCTGGAGTATAATACAGGAGGTAACTCAGGATCAGTAATGTAATATATGTACACAGTGACTGCACCAGCAGAATAGTGAGTGCAGCTCTGCAGTATAATACAGGATGTAACTCAGGATCAGTAATGTAATGTATGTACACAGTGACTGCACCAGCAGAATAGTGAGTGCAGCTCTGGAGTATAATACAGGAGGTAACTCAGGATCAGTAATGTATGTACACAGTGACTGCACCAGCAGAATAGTGAGTGCAGCTCTGCAGTATAATACAGGATGTAACTCAGGATCAGTAATGTAATGTATGTACACAGTGACTGCACCAGCAGAATAGTGAGTGCAGCTCTGGGGTATAATACAGGATGTAACTCAGGATCAGTAATGTAATGTATGTACACAGTGACTGCACCAGCAGAATAGTGAGTGCAGCTCTGGAGTATAATACAGGATGTAACTCAGGATCAGTAATGTAATGTATGTACACAGTGACTGCACCAGCAGAATAGTGAGTGCAGCTCTGGAGTATAATACAGGAGGTAACTCAGGATCAGTAATGTAATGTATGTACACAGTGACTGCACCAGCAGAATAGTGAGTGCAGCTATGGGGTATAATACAGGATGTAACTCAGGATCAGTAATGTAATGTATGTACACAGTGACAGCACCAGCAGAATAGTGAGTGCAGCTCTGGGGTATAATACAGGATGTAACTCAGTATCAGTAATGTAATGTATGTACACAGTGACTGCACCAGCAGAATAGTGAGTGCAGCTCTGGAGTATAATACAGGATGTAACTCAGTATCAGTAATGTAATGTATGTACACAGTGACTGCACCAGCAGAATAGTGAGCGCAGCTCTGGGGTATAATACAGGATGTAACTCAGGATCAGTAATGTATGTACACAGTGACTCCACCAGCAGAATAGTGAGTGCAGCTCTGCAGTATAATACAGGATGTAACTCAGGATCAGTAATGTAATGTATGTACACAGTGACTGCACCAGCAGAATAGTGAGTGCAGCTCTGGGGTATAATACAGGATGTAACTCAGGATCAGTAATGTAATGTATGTACACAGTGACTGCACCAGCAGAATAGTGAGTGCAGCTCTGGGGTATAATACAGGATGTAACTCAGGATCAGTAATGTAATGTATGTACACAGTGACTGCACCAGCAGAATAGTGAGTGCAGCTCTGGAGTATAATACAGGATGTAACTCAGGATCAGTAATGTATGTACACAGTGACAGCACCAGCAGAATAGTGAATGCAGCTCTGGGGTATAATACAGGCTGTAACTCAGGATCAGTAATGTAATGTATGTACACAGTGACTGCACCAGCAGAATAGTGAGTGCAGCTCTGGAGTATAATACAGGAGGTAACTCAGGATCAGTAATGTATGTACACAGTGACTGCACCAGCAGAATAGTGAGTGCAGCTCTGCAGTATAATACAGGATGTAACTCAGGATCAGTAATGTAATGTATGTACACAGTGACTGCACCAGCAGAATAGTGAGTGCAGCTCTGGGGTATAATACAGGATGTAACTCAGGATCAGTAATGTAATGTATGTACACAGTGACTGCACCAGCAGAATAGTGAGTGCAGCTCTGGAGTATAATACAGGATGTAACTCAGGATCAGTAATGTAATGTATGTACACAGTGACTGCACCAGCAGAATAGTGAGTGCAGCTCTGGAGTATAATACAGGAGGTAACTCAGGATCAGTAATGTAATGTATGTACACAGTGACTGCACCAGCAGAATAGTGAGTGCAGCTATGGGGTATAATACAGGATGTAACTCAGGATCAGTAATGTAATGTATGTACACAGTGACTGCACCAGCAGAATAGTGAGTGCAGCTCTGGAGTATAATACAGGATGTAACTCAGGATCAGTAATGTAATGTATATACACAGTGACTGCACCAGCAGAATAGTGAGTGCAGCTCTGGAGTATAATACAGGATGTAACTCAGGATCAGTAATGTAATGTATGTACACAGTGACTGCACCAGCAGAATAGTGAGTGCAGCTCTGGAGTATAATACAGGATGTAACTCAGGATCAGTAATGTAATGTATGTACACAGTGACTGCACCAGCAGAATAGTGAGTGCAGCTCTGGAGTATAATACAGGAGGTAACTCAGGATCAGTAATGTAATGTATGTACACAGTGACTGCACCAGCAGAATACTGAGTGCAGCTCTGGGGTATAATACAGGAGGTAACTCAGGATCAGTAATGTAATGTATGTACACAGTGACTGCACCAGCAGAATAGTGAGTGCAGCTCTGGAGTATAATACAGGATGTAACTCAGGATCAGTAATGTAATGTATGTACACAGTGACTGCACCAGCAGAATAGTGAGTGCAGCTCTGGAGTATAATACAGGATGTAACTCAGGATCAGTAATGTAATGTATGTACACAGTGACAGCACCAGCAGAATAGTGAGTGCAGCTCTGGGGTATAATACAGGATGTAACTCAGTATCAGTAATGTAATGTATGTACACAGTGACTGCACCAGCAGAATAGTGAGTGCAGCTCTGGAGTATAATACAGGATGTAACTCAGTATCAGTAATGTAATGTATGTACACAGTGACTGCACCAGCAGAATAGTGAGCGCAGCTCTGGGGTATAATACAGGATGTAACTCAGGATCAGTAATGTATGTACACAGTGACTCCACCAGCAGAATAGTGAGTGCAGCTCTGCAGTATAATACAGGATGTAACTCAGGATCAGTAATGTAATGTATGTACACAGTGACTGCACCAGCAGAATAGTGAGTGCAGCTCTGGGGTATAATACAGGATGTAACTCAGGATCAGTAATGTAATGTATGTACACAGTGACTGCACCAGCAGAATAGTGAGTGCAGCTCTGGGGTATAATACAGGATGTAACTCAGGATCAGTAATGTAATGTATGTACACAGTGACTGCACCAGCAGAATAGTGAGTGCAGCTCTGGAGTATAATACAGGATGTAACTCAGGATCAGTAATGTATGTACACAGTGACAGCACCAGCAGAATAGTGAATGCAGCTCTGGGGTATAATACAGGCTGTAACTCAGGATCAGTAATGTAATGTATGTACACAGTGACTGCACCAGCAGAATAGTGAGTGCAGCTCTGGAGTATAATACAGGAGGTAACTCAGGATCAGTAATGTATGTACACAGTGACTGCACCAGCAGAATAGTGAGTGCAGCTCTGCAGTATAATACAGGATGTAACTCAGGATCAGTAATGTAATGTATGTACACAGTGACTGCACCAGCAGAATAGTGAGTGCAGCTCTGGGGTATAATACAGGATGTAACTCAGGATCAGTAATGTAATGTATGTACACAGTGACTGCACCAGCAGAATAGTGAGTGCAGCTCTGGAGTATAATACAGGATGTAACTCAGGATCAGTAATGTAATGTATGTACACAGTGACTGCACCAGCAGAATAGTGAGTGCAGCTCTGCAGTATAATACAGGATGTAACTCAGGATCAGTAATGTAATGTATGTACACAGTGACTGCACCAGCAGAATAGTGAGTGCAGCTCTGGAGTATAATACAGGATGTAACTCAGGATCAGTAATGTAATGTATGTACACAGTGACTGCACCAGCAGAATAGTGAGTGCAGCTCTGGAGTATAATACAGGATGTAACTCAGGATCAGTAATGTATGTACACAGTGACTGCACCAGCAGAATAGTGAGTGCAGCTCTGGGGTATAATACAGGATGTAACTCAGGATCAGTAATGTAATGTATGTACACAGTGACTGCACCAGCAGAATAGTGAGTGCAGCTCTGGGGTATAATACAGGATGTAACTCAGGATCAGTAATGTAATGTATGTACACAGTGACTGCACCAGCAGAATAGTGAGTGCAGCTCTGGGGTATAATACAGGATGTAACTCAGGATCAGAAATGTAATGTATGTACACAGTGACTGCACCAGCAGAATAGTGAGTGCAGCTCTGGGGTATAATACAGGATGTAACTCAGGATCAGTAATGTAATGTATGTACACAGTGACTGCACCAGCAGAATAGTGAGTGCAGCTCTGCAGTATAATACAGGATGTAACTCAGGATCAGTAATGTAATGTATATACACAGTGACTGCACCAGCAGAATAGTGAGTGCAGCTCTGGAGTATAATACAGGATGTAACTCAGGATCAGTAATGTAATGTGTGTACACAGTGACTGCACCAGCAGAATAGTGAGTGCAGCTCTGGGGTATAATACAGGATGTAACTCAGGATCAGTAATGTAATGTATGTACACAGTGACTGCACCAGCAGAATAGTGAGTGCAGCTCTGGGGTATAATACAGGATGTAACTCAGGATCAGTAATGTAATGTATGTACACAGTGACTGCACCAGCAGAATAGTGAGTGCAGCTCTGGGGTATAATACAGGATGTAACTCAGGATCAGTAATGTAATGTATGTACACAGTGACTGCACCAGCAGAATAGTGAGTGCAGCTCTGGAGTATAATACAGGATGTAACTCAGGATCAGTAATGTAATGTATGTACACAGTGACTGCACCAGCAGAATAGTGAGTGCAGCTCTGCAGTATAATACAGGATGTAACTCAGGATCAGTAATGTAATGTATGTACACAGTGACTGCACCAGCAGAATAGTGAGTGCAGCTCTGGAGTATAATACAGGATGTAACTCAGGATCAGTAATGTAATGTATGTACACAGTGACTGCACCAGCAGAATAGTGAGTGCAGCTCTGGAGTATAATACAGGATGTAACTCAGGATCAGTAATGTATGTACACAGTGACTGCACCAGCAGAATAGTGAGTGCAGCTCTGGGGTATAATACAGGATGTAACTCAGGATCAGTAATGTAATGTATGTACACAGTGACTGCACCAGCAGAATAGTGAGTGCAGCTCTGGGGTATAATACAGGATGTAACTCAGGATCAGTAATGTAATGTATGTACACAGTGACTGCACCAGCAGAATAGTGAGTGCAGCTCTGGGGTATAATACAGGATGTAACTCAGGATCAGAAATGTAATGTATGTACACAGTGACTGCACCAGCAGAATAGTGAGTGCAGCTCTGTGGTATAATACAGGATGTAACTCAGGATCAGTAATGTAATGTATGTACACAGTGACTGCACCAGCAGAATAGTGAGTGCAGCTCTGCAGTATAATACAGGATGTAACTCAGGATCAGTAATGTAATGTATATACACAGTGACTGCACCAGCAGAATAGTGAGTGCAGCTCTGGAGTATAATACAGGATGTAACTCAGGATCAGTAATGTAATGTGTGTACACAGTGACTGCACCAGCAGAATAGTGAGTGCAGCTCTGGGGTATAATACAGGATGTAACTCAGGATCAGTAATGTAATGTATGTACACAGTGACTGCACCAGCAGAATAGTGAGCGCAGCTCTGGGGTATAATACAGGAGGTAACTCAGGATCTGTAATGTAATGCTCTATACGTCATTAAGCCTCCATTTCATGATTGTTGCTCTATTTTGAGATTTGAAGCATGTGATAATTTTCTGTGGCTGTGGACATTACGTCTTGTGTAGAGTCACATTTCTCTCCATGATCGGAGCAGGTTGAGCCAGATTACGAGCCCTGATGTTTTGGTTACGCTGCAGTCTGTCCTTATAAGAGACAAAGAACATTTTAGAAGAACAACTTACAAAGCAACCAGACAAAACCACCATGATCCGCGCCCGTGTTGCCGCCTGCCTCCTGCTGCTGTCCGGTAAGTCCCTCTACAATTACCCGATCCTTCCCTATGAAGTGGCGGAGTCCTAACTCTTTGGGCAAAATCACTATATTCATAGAAACTGATTGTATGTAATTATTGTCACATCTTGATAATCGAGAGAAGCTGAGATAAGCCAAGTTCTTCATTTTCTGAGATGTTTGAACCCAATCCTCATCCCACCAACAAGGACAATCCCACCATGGAGACCTCAATCACCAGTGTCTCTGGCGTCTTCTGTCACATTTCTGGATGTAGACATCCACAATCCCAGATTATCCTGCCCCACGCCCCGACCAGCGTTCCCAGTGTCTCTATGATACTTTACCAGTGATTCTCGGGGATATTTCACTGTGTGACCTCTCCAGAACAACCTTCCCTTCTTGCTCCCACAAAGTTAATATTTTATCCTCATACCTTTTAGAACTTCTATTATGGAGGAAGCCTGAACGATTTACTGATATCTGGACCGAGAACTTTTTATAGATAGAACTTTTTCCAAAAAAGTCCAAATTTATACCATGAAAAGAAATTACAAAATGCCTTAAAAAGTAATATTGTCCGATAAAGGAGAACATTCCTGTAGATGCGATAAGCTCCTCATCTTTCTCCTGAGCTTTTCTTCCTCCCCATAACAAATTCCGAGTAGCCCCTCTAAACTTCTGAAAATGCCCAGTAACAAGAACTGGAGAACCATAAAGCTTTTCACCGGTCCGATTCTGCCCACCACGAATAAAGGACGCCGCCTCATAACACTTATGGTCACCTCTTAGATCTTCAGAAGAACATTCTGTTGTGTGCATCACAAAACATCCCTTGGGGCAAATATCTGAAGCTTTCATCTCCAGAAAACAATTGAGTCCGATTACTTCCTTACCCAGTGGCATAAACAGGGCCTTACTGGAAATGAAGTTCAACCTCGCCATTTTAACCACCCAGTCCCATGCTGCCCCCATCCCACAACTTGCCCAGATGGGGGTCTCAGTTGCTAATATGGCCGTCCCTGACTGATGGTCATGACTAAAGGAAATGTCGTCGATATGTTTGCCCCTGACAACATCTTTATCAAATCCCGGTGTATAAAGACCCATATTAGCATCATACAGTGATCACAGTGGTAGATCTCAGTGACACACAGCCGCCCTGTAGGGGATAGACACCCAGTGACTGGTTATGTTGGCTCTCGATGGAGTCGCTCATTTTTATTTTTCTTCTCCATTCAGCCCAGACCTCCATGACGACTTTTCAATCTCGCTAGAAGATCACTTCTTCAGTACTTTCTTCACATTGCTCCATTCTACACAAACAAAATACTGCTATAACCATCTATAGTGCCCTATACAGGCATAATGCCCCTACCCTGTGCCCCACAAAATAATAGGATGTATTTTTCCACTTAACACAGTAATAATGCCCCCTTTGTGTTTACACATAGTAATAGTGCCCCCTCTGTGCTTCTCTATAGTAATAATGCCCCTTTTGTGCCTCTCTCTGTGACCCTTGTGTTGCAGTGACCCCTGTAACAGGTAGGGGGCGCTGCATGGTCTCCCCAGTATACGCACGGAGGCGTATTGAGGCTGTCAGAGTGCATGGCAGTTGCATGCATGGATGTGATGATGTGACAAAGTCCGGCATTGTGGTGAATGGCCGATATGTGTGTCGCAGAGGAGGAGACTCTGCGCTGCCAGCCTGAAGCGATGTGGTGTCCTGGGACCTGTAGTCCTACAAGTATAGTGTTGTATAATAGTCATGGGAGGTTGGCAGGGCTAGTTATGTGAGATGGGCGGGACAAACTAGCCACACACACCCACACTCCCACCCAGGGGAGTGGTTAGAGGTATATGATGTGACCAGGGTGTGGGTCACCTGTGCCGTGTATGGTCGCTGTGAGTTTCCTGTTTGAAGCCTGTGTTGGAAGACCTGGGAGGAGGCTTCCTGAAGAGCACATGATGGGGCTTCAGACCTGGTGGCCTGGGGTGTTGGACGGAGTCCTGAATAGCACCCGGACAGGCCACATGCTGGTGTTGGGAGGTCCTGGGAGTAGGACCGGATCCCAAGTGGAAGCTAATATCCTTCGGTGGGTCTGGACTGACTAAGATATGCCGCAAAGGCAAGTTGGTGATTCCCGTGAGGCAGCTTTCCCGGAAGAGAGGACTGACAAGGAGTCAGCAGGTGGAGCAGGAGCTCCCGTCAGGTACCTGTACAGACTGTTGGTGATATGAACTGTGTGGTAACCCACGGAAACTGGTCAGGAGAGGACCAGCGTGTTTAGTTGCTGCAACCGTAATGTCGTATGATGGCGCCTGTTGTGCTCCATGGGCATTATTGAACTGTATGGCGGGCGGTCACCCACGATAACTGGACACAGTGGTTCGGCGTGTTTAGTGACAGTGTTTCAAAGCCGTATTCTATGATGTAGAGACTGTGTGCTTGCTGTGCATATTTCTGTGGCTTATGACTCCATAACAAACCACATGGACTGTTTTGTGTTCAAAAACCGTGCCCGTGTGCCTGAATCCCGTGCCAAGCGAGTGTCCCCCAATACACATGGTAAGTGCAACCTTACACCCTACATAACAATTTTGACCCCACAGTGCCTGTATGGTATGAATATCCCTTTTATGCCTTTCTATAGCAATAGTGCTTTCTTTGGACCTCCATATAGTAGTGGTCCACCCATTGTGCTTCCGCATAGTAACAGTACCCCCTCTGTGATTCTGAATACTGTAGTAATAATGGCCCCATTGTGCCTCTATATTGTAACAATTCCCCCATTGTGCCCGCACATAGTAATCGTGCCTCCTCTGTACCTCTATATATTAATAACACCCATGCGTGTGAACATTTAGTAACAATGCCCCTCTTGCCCCAATATTGATATACTGTTTTCCTTTCTGTTTTCCAGTCTGCACCTCTCCTGTGATTTCCAATTCCACCACCGCTATCACCACTGCCACCCAACCAGTGTGCGGAAATCCACTGATCAACGATCGGATAGTTGGTGGCACAGCTGCTACTGAAGGAGCATGGCCGTGGCAGATCAGCCTGCGGTACAAAGGTTACCACATCTGCGGAGGGTCCCTGATCTCCAACCAGTGGGTGCTCACCGCAGCACATTGCTTTGAGTCGTAAGTTGCTGCTGCAGAGAGGGGCTACAACTTGGTCTATGCCCTGTAGTGGTTAGTATGGTCCACCATGTTGCAATGGGCAAAGGTGACTGCATTCGTTTTAGTATTGTAACATATAGTAACATAGTAACATAGTTAGTAAGGCCGAAAAAAGCCATTTGTCCATCCAGTTCAGCCTATATTCCATCATAATAAATCCCCAGATCTACGTCCTTCTACAGAACCTAATAATTGTATGATACAATATTGTTCTGCTCCAGGAAGACATCCAGGCCTCTCTTGAACCCCTCGACTGAGTTCGCCATCACCACCTCCTCAGGCAAGCAATTCCAGATTCTCACTGCCCTAACAGTAAAGAATCCTCTTCTATGTTGGTGGAAAAACCTTCTCTCCTCCAGACGCAAAGAATGCCCCCTTGTGCCTGTCACCTTCCTTGGTATAAACAGATCCTCAGCGAGATTGTAGCTAGACCTAAAGAAAATTAAAATATGGCCATTGTGTTGGAGGGGGATGAGGTCAGGAAAGATGACAACCATGGCTTCCTACCACCTGGGAGATGAAGTATAGAGGGGTACTAATTGTCCTTGGTGGCACCAGGTGGAGGGTTCCAGCTGTGGAAGACATCACTGACAATCCATTGCCCTGATGTGTTCTCTTATGAGACAATATGAGGCAGATGTGTTGACCCCAGATATGTTTCAGTTCCTGCTGCCACAAGAATAACATTATGGAGGGTGAAGTCGCTCCTCATCATTGTGGTGCTTGGTTTCACCCCTTAGGTCTACGAATTCATCTTATTTCAAAGTCGGTCTTGGCGAGTACCAGCTTCTGAACCCCAGTGTTCACAGCATCGTGTCCAGTGTAGAAAGTATCATCGTGAACCCCCAGTTCCTTGGAGTTGGCAGCCCAGGGGACCTCGCCCTGATTGAACTCTCCAGTCCTGTTACCTATACTGACTACATCCTGCCAGTGTGTGTCCCACCAGAATCTATGAGCTTCTCCGATGGCTCCAACTGCTGGGTAACTGGATGGGGCAATACGGGAAGTGATGGTAAGAAAACCCAGAAAATGTATGGGTCTATAACCTAACCATGTATTATGCTTTCCAAGAGTACCACACTCCATCTCCATCATTTATCAGTGTATCTAATCTTACTATATGTTGGGTACAACTATTCTCATGGAGACCTACAGCTGACGCGGGAAAGCTTACAATTCAGGAAAAGCTCCCTGGGAAAAGTGCAAATGAGCTCTCCTCAAGAAGGAAGAAATCTGTGTCTCTAGTGCCACCTATTGGAGGTAGTCATCCTATAGGTCAATGTCTCCTACGATATACCTCCTTATGCGAATAAGTGTGGAGGTGAGGAGTTGGTCTTAGGAGGACCGGAGATCACGTGAGGGAAGATATCGGGAGATTAGTTCACAGATATATGGAGGAGACAGGTTGTGGATGGCTTTGTAGGTCAGTGTTAGTAATTAGAACTGGATACGCTGAGGGAATGGGAGCCAGTGAAGAGATTTGCAGAGGGGGGAAGTGGAGGAGTAGCGAGGAGAGAGATGAATTAGTCGGGCAGCAGAGTTAAGGATGGACTGGAGAGGTGCAAGGGTGTTAGCAGGGAGGCCACAGAGGAGGATGTTGCAGTAGTTGAGGCGGGAGATGATAAGGGCATGCACAAGCATTTTAGTAGATTGACGGTTGAGGAAAGGACGGATTCTGGAGATATTTTTGAGCTGGAGGCGACAGGAGGTGGAAAGAGCTTGAATGTGCGGTTTGAAGGACAGGGCAGAGTCGAAGGTTACTCCGAGGCAGCGGACTTCCGGTACAGGGGAAAGCATGATGTCATTAATTGCGATAAATAGGTCAGGTAAGGAAGATTTATGGGATGGAGGAAAGATGATGAGTTCAGATTTGTCCACATTGAGTTTGAGGAAGCGAGAGGAGAAGAAGGAGGATATGGCTGATAGGCACTCTGGGATTCTGGACAGCAGAGCGGTGGCATCTGGGTCAGAGAGGTAGATCTGAGAGTCATCAGCATAGAGGTGGTACTGGAATCCATGGGACTTTATGAGTTGTCCCAGGCCAAGTGTATAGATTGAGAAGAGTAGGGGTCCTATAACAGAGCCTTGGGGGACTCCAACAGAGAGAGGGTGGGATGAGGAGGTAGTGTCTTAGTGGGAGACGCTGAATGTGCGGTTGGAAAGGTACGAGGAGATCCAGGACGGGGCGAGGTCTTTGATGCCAAAGGAGGAGAGGATCTGTAGTAGGAGCAAGTGGTCAACTGTGTGGAAAGCAGAGGACAGGTCTAGAAGGATGAGTACAGAGTATTGTCCATTAGCTTTGGCTGTAAGTAGGTCATTAGTGATTTTGGTCAGGGCTGTCTCAGTTGAGTGATGGGGGTGGAAACCAGATTGTAGATTGTCATAGAGCAAGTTAGATGAGACGTGGGAGGAAAGTCCAGGAGTTTGGAAGCGAATGGGAGCAGTGATATTGGGCGATAGCTGGACATAGCAGTTGATAAGCTTATAGCCAGGCATCGTCTGTGACATTTTCTTTTACACATCTACAGAGTGCAAAAAATGATAGGGGAAATGTTTATAACCCCCAGGATCTAGGAAGTGGACGCCTCTGTTTTTTCTCAGACTCCAGCAAATATGGATTATGTACTCTGAAGATTAACAATTGTAGGACAACAATGCATTGTTCTCACCATTTCAAGTTTTCGTGTTTCCGTATTTTGCTCTCCATGACCTGGACCATCGCTCTTTTTCTTGCAGTGACTCTTCCATATCCTCAGACTCTGCAGCAGGTCATGGTGCCTCTGATCAATAACAGTGCCTGTGATGCCATGTACCACATCAACTCCAACATTGGTGCCAACATACAGATTGTCCCAAGTGACCAAATCTGTGCCGGCTACCAAGCCGGACAGAAAGACTCCTGCCAGGTGGGTGACATGTCTTCCAATATAAGCAGTATTCGAATCTCAGACTTTCATGATAGACACATCCGTGGTTGGAATAAACCTATAGTGGATGTCTTTTTGTATTTTTAAGAACCTTTCTTTCCATTTCCAGCAATGTATAAAGTACGATGTAGACCCCCAAGGCAATAAGCAAAGGGGAACATGACTTTGGGTGGTGGGACAGAGAACTTCTTCATTTAGTTCTATAGATTAGACTGCACTTTCAAAAGCCTTGTGAGGTTTTCATCGATAGGGGTCCTACAAGGTCGATCAAATGATGGAGCAAAAATGTCAAGTGCTGTTCTACATGGGAAAAGCGCTAGCCAAGAAAAGACACGTTGTAGAGAATTCACCCACTTACTTATATCATTTCATGTATGTTCTCCACTTACCTGTCTCTTCATGTATCTGCCCCAACTTTCTCTGTATTCTCATGTCTGCTTCCTCTTACCTCTTTCCCCTCATGTACCGGTGCTTCTCACAAAACTAGAATAGAATATCATCAACAATTTAATTTATTTCAGCTCTTCAATACAAAAAGTGAATCTATAATCTATAGAGTCATTACAGAGTGATCTATTTCACGTGTTTATTTCTGTTAATGATGATGATTATGGCTTACAGCCAATGAAAACCCAAAAGTCATTATCTCAGTAAATTAGAATAATTAACAAAAATGATTGTAAAACCAGAAATATTGGCCTCCTGAAATGTCTGTTCAGTAAATGTCCTCAATACTTGGTCGGGGCTCCATCTGCATCAATTACTGCATCAATGCGGCATGGCATGGAGGCGATCAGCCTGTGGCACTGCTGAGGGGTTATGGAAGCCCAGGTTACTTTGATAGCAGCCTTTGGCTCGTCTGCATTGTGGGGTCTGGTGTCTCTCATCTTTTTCTACCACACTTTTTCCTTCCACTCCACTTTCCATTAATATTCTTGGATACAGCACTGTGTGAACAGCCGGCTTCTTTAGCAATGACCTTTTGTGTCTTCCCCTCCTTGTGGAGTGTGTCAATGATGCCTTCTGGACATCTGTCAGGTCAGCAGTCTTCCTCATGATTGTGGAGCCACTGAAACAGACTAAGGACCTTTATAAACATTTAGGAGCCTTTACAGGTGTTTATTGTTAATTATTCTAATTTACTGAGATAATGACTTTGGGGTTTTCATTGGCTGTAAGCCATAATCATCAACATTAACAGAAATAAACACGTGAAATAGATCACTCTGTGTGTAATGACTCCATAGAATGTAGGAGATTCACTTTTTGTATTGAAGAACTGAAATAAATTCACTTTTTGATGATATTCTAATTTTATGAGAAGCCCCTGTATCTGCTCCCTCTTACCTCTGTCTCTTCATGTTTCTCATCACCACATTTTGGAAATTCACTGAACCCTATGAATTTGAACAATTTGCGGCTAGATGTGAGTTTGCATCAGCCACAGAAGCCTCCCATGACTTCCTCATAATGGTTGGCATCTATCGCATCACATGGTACAGCAGAGCCAATCATGAGAGACTATTGTAACCTGTATAAAAGCAAAGGCAGGGAATGTAGCAGCCACTGTGCTGTAAATCTTTATACTGAGAGGACGACACAGCGTAACCATAGAGAACGGGAGATAAAGCCATGAAGCAGAGAAGAAACTGTACGGGTAGTGTGACAGTGTGATGATGTCGCTTTGTTATTACTGCGGCTGTGTTTATGGTAAAGATCTTGATAAGGCTTATATATAGTCCTAAGAGACCTCAGAGCATTATATGGATCTTTTTTGGGGAAAATGGAAGACTTGCAAATTGATTTGCCCGAAATCAAATTTTTACAAACTGACCAATTCAAATTAAAAAATGGCTTATTTGTATTATTCAGTATTTTTTAATTTATGGCATTTTATTATTTAGGGTGACTCCGGGGGACCCCTGGTCTGTAAAATCGATGGGGTTTGGTATCAAGCTGGCATTGTGAGTTGGGGCGATGGATGTGCCTTGTCTGACCGGCCGGGAGTCTACACCTACGTCCCGGATTACTACAGCTGGATCAAGTCTCTTGCTACGTTCTCGTCCTCGGACTCCCCGGCGTCTTACAAGTCCTCGTCTGCTGTGTCTTCTCTATCAGTGTCTCTGTTGACCCTCAGTCTCTTGCTGCACGCACGGCTGTATTTACAGGCAGCGCTGCCCTAGGCACCGGGTCATGTTCGCAGTGGAGCCACGTTTGTCAGTAATCATTCTCGTTGTGTTTTTGTCTCAATTTTCTCCTGTGACTCAAATAGGCTGTGAAATTTTTCCCCATACTGACACATAATGACTTGAGGAACTCAAGAACGCTTCACAGCTCAACAAAGTCTGCACAGTCAAGCCCCCAATGCCCACTGGTCCATAATTCCCAAGATGGCTGTTGCTGAACCCCATACTGCGCAGGCACAAGGCTTTCATAGTTCTTCAAGATGGCTGAGTCTACTATCAGTCAATGCAGATGGAAATCCAGGGCGTCCGCAGAGCCCACTGTACAGGTGCAGGATAAAGCAGCAGAGTCCACTGTACAGGTGCAGGATAAAGCAGCAGAGCCCCAATGGTAATTTAGGCACCGCACGGCCCTTTATAGATATTGCAGATCTTATATTTGCACCTCATATGGCGGCATTAGTTTGGAGCTGGCGTCAGATCATTTTATATAATATGAAGTTAGAATTTTGAGTATGGCCTGAACTTTGTGGTGGCAGTATGTGGCACCGTGTGCTACTGTTCTGGGGATTAGGGTTGAGCGAAACGGGTCGGCCAGATTCAGAAGTCGCCGACTTTTGGCAAAGTCAGGTTTCATGAAACCCGACCCGACCCCTGTGTGGGGTCGGCCATGAGGTCGGCGATCTTCTGAACTGGAATCGGAATTCCAATACCGAGGTCCGATATGTTTAAGATATCGGGAATCGGTATCGGAATTCATATTTAAGTGTAAAATAAAGAATAAAAATAAAAAATATTGATATACTCACCCTCGGACGCGCCCTGGTTCTCACCTGATTCCTTCCTAAAAATCAGCGCCTGAAGGGCCTTCTATGACGTCGCGGCTTGTGATTGGTCGCGTGAGCGGTCACATGGGCGGTCACACGACCAATCACAAGCCGCGACGTCATCGAAGGTCCTTTAGGCGCTAATTCTTAGGAAGGAAGCGTCCGAGGGCGCGTCCGAGGGTGAGTATATTCTTAATAGGTATATACTCACCCTCGGACGTGTCCTGGTTCTAACCCGCAGCCTTCCTTCCTAAGAATCAGCGCCTGCAGGACCTTAGATGACGTCGCGGCTTGTGATTGGTCGCGTGACGCCCATGTGACCACTCACGCGACCAATCACAAGCCGCGATGTCATCGAAGGTCCTTCAGGCGCTCATTCTTAGGAAGGAAGGCTGCCGGTGAGAACCAGGGTGCGTCCGAGGGTGAGTATAGCAATATTTTTTATTTTGATTCTTTATTTTACACTTAAATATGGATCCCAGGGCCTAAAGGAGAGTTTCCTCTCCTTCAGACCCTGGGAACCATTAGAAACCTAATGTACTGCATTGGGTTTCGTGTTTCGGCCGACCCCGACCCCGACTTTTCTATAGTATCGGCCGATTTCACTCGACCCGACTTTTGAAAAAGTCGGGTTTCGTGAAACCCGACCTGATCCTATAAAAAAAAAAGTCGCTCAACCCTATTGGGGATCATTTATGATTTTTATTGATTCAGTGCAGATTATTATCCTGATTATTACTTGACGATAAACATATTTTTGGGATTTGTTCGCTTTACTGATTTGTGATGTCATTAAATATTATGTACTACTTACATTTGATTCTTGTGGTTGCCTTTTTGTCGTTGTTTTTCCTGCAGACTTTATGAAGCACAAACATAAAAAAAAATGTCTTCTACCTATATTATACTGGCAGGTAATAATTAGCTCTTTTTAATGAAAACAGTTCACACTACTTATCAATAACAGTGAAAGAGATGATTAATTTACCAGCGAGAGATTTCAGTGATTGTCTGCAGTGTTGTCGATGTAATTTCACCACTGCAGGCAATCAACAAGGACCAGGAGCAGCGTCGGAGAGTAAGTAAGGTCTCAGTTATGTTTTGTTTTTACGCGTTGTTTCAGTCTATGGGGCTCTACCCCATTACATAGCTCCTCTACACACTGTGTTAATCGTGGGTCAGCTGTAGCGTGATTTCTGCTCTACCGATTGAGCCATCTAGATACATGAGCTAGGCGTTATAAGTCACCGAGGCAGCCTTCTGGTCAGAAATCACTTTATTATTTATTACATTATATGTCTGTTCATGTTTATTCATTGCTTTCCGCGTCTATGTTGTTACAAACGTATTTAAGTGGCAATCACATCATCTGGTTGCAGTAGTGATCGGCTTGGTGATTGGTTGAAGGACCGGTCTAGGTGGAACGTTGCCATGTGATTTGATCTTCTATGGTCCATGCGTTAGTGTCCCCATAGGTTTCTACACTACTCTTGGTGGTATCTTCTGCCATAACGCTCTCCCGCCTCCGGCTTGTTGTTGCAGTTTGCCTTGCAGACCGGTGGTCCATCCACTCTACTGTTCTAAATACTAACGTCACAATGGATATGCGCGTCTTCGTATGTATGGAGTCTGATATTTTAGCCCCATGCTGACCATTCTCTCTATATATATATTTCTGTTTTTTTCTCCTCTATTTATGACCAGACTTTTCTCAGTGATCACATATCGAGGCCGGAGGAAGGCTTCGGTGCCAAATAGAAGAGCGTCGCCTGTTTTTGCTCAATGAGAAGTCTTGGTCCTGACTCCTCTTTGTCTGGACTTAGTAGCGATACAAAAGTTTCCTATTTTTATTATTTTTTTTTTTTGGGTGTGAAGATTTGTTGCAGAGTTGAAGATTTCAGGAGAAGGGTCGATCCATCTGGCACCACACAAACATCTCCAGTGGTTAATTTCACGGGATAGGTTTTTTCTTAGAGATTTTGATTTTGGATATCGATGGTGGACGACTAATCTCTAGCGTGAGATTGAAGATTTCTGATGAGGTCCGTCCAAAAAATTCAGTGACTATTACATTATTAATGAAAATAGAGAGTGCATTGAACATAACGTACTGGTGCTCATAACGTACTGGTGCTAGTGTTTTCCTCATCCATTCCCTGTTGACACAATGATTATAATCAAGACATAATAAAATCGATCCTTCTGCAAAATTCCTGGTCCTGTAGATGATAATCTACAAATATCGGAGCAATGAAACTGTAATGATGAGGAGTACCAGCAGATAACACGACATGTTCATGTTTCCTTTGCATTTTCCAGGAGGCTGTGGGATGTTGCGCACATTATAGAACCTCAGCTCTGGTATATATGACTGGATCCAGGACTCGTAGGCGGTTACCAAGGTGTAGACCCCGGGACGGTTGGGTAAAGCACATCCAGAACCAAAGCTTACAACGCCAGGCTGGTACCAGGTGCCGTTGACCTCGGACATGAGAGGTCCTCCGGAGTCTCCCTGAAAGACAATATCTGTAGGTTTAGTGGACAATGAAAAAGGAATCTAAGTCTTTAGAAGTGAATCTGATCTGGTTCTGGGCACAATTATTGAGTTTGGAAATTAGACAATGACTCCATGCGTTGCCAAACTCAACCCTAAACCATCCAAAAAAGTGAAATTTAAGAGCAAGGAGCAACTTTCACAGCTCAGAAGAGAGAACAGGATCTGCATAAAATGACATAAAACCAGAAGTGGATGTAAGATTTCCTAAACGGGAGGCTTTACAACAAACATCCCCAAGCAACAAAATGTGTCATGTGGTCACAGAACAGCAGAAGACGCTTCCGCAATGTGAAGAGTTTGGCAAAAATCATGTGCTATAATTTTAACAAGTCCCTTTTAGGTAGACGATCGCCTCCTCGTCAGATCTGGGCTTCCAAGATGATCACCACCAGGCAGTGCAGTGGTGAGTCTGGACCTCATCTTCCCTGCCTTTATTATCCTGCAACTCAGGAAAGGCAGAGGAGCCATGGTTTACATCTATCACTGTGCCAGTATCGTGGTCATCTAGGAAGCGTGAGGAACAAATGCCAAGTCTGAACAAGGAAGCAGATGATGGGCGCAAGGCATGGTGACTATATATGACAGATGTCCCAGGGTGGAGGGTCAGGTTAACTGTGCTTCGACTGAAAAATCAACAAGTCTTTGAATTAACACTAGAAGTCCCAGAAATTTCGAGCTCCAAAGGTTCCAAAGGTAGAAATGTTAAATGACCCCTCTCTGGGACTTCTAGTGTTAAACCAAAGATGCCTAAGCTTTTGTACAAAACGATAAGATACAACTTTTACATGAAAAAAAAACTTGTGGTAGTCATTTTCTCCTCTGGCTAATTAATGAAGATTCCACAACAAGGTCCCCATCTAGCTGAGAATGCCTGAAATGGGTTTTCAAAGCCCAAAAAGCCCTTTATAAGGCTTCTTTTACACTTACCGGGTTTTTTTGCGGTACACATAAAATTGGCCATTTTTATGCGCTAAACGCTCTCATTTTTCATATTTCTAGTGCAGTAATGCAAGTAAATTTTCATATTTCATGTTTGCATGTTTTAGCGCTGCAGTGTGCTGCCTTATTTACTTGATGAGGGGTGTTGACGCAGGAGAAGTTGCTTTGCTTTTTTGGTTATTTGATCAGGTTTTTCATACTGTTGTAGCACGATAGTAGATTATTTGGGCTGTTCACCCCACTTGCTTATTGCTGACATAGGAGAAGTTAGAGCTGATGGTGCTGACAGCACTTTGTGCCACCCAAATCAGTGCATTGTTTTCGTCTTACAGTATAGTGGGCATCATACTTGCTGGCCAGCCAAGACGCGCCCAATGATTCCCTTGAATTGACTCTGGATTACTAGACCCTTCTATCACCTGATGATTCTGTCACTGGTTCTTTTTCTCTGGCCTTGACCCAACTTGCTGAACCCTTGCTTTTTTCCTTGACTATCATCCTGACTGCATCCTTGCCTGCTGATTTTATCCTCGGTTCCATCATTTGGTCTAGATCAGGTTTGCTCACAACTGGCAACTTGCTCTACTGGGCAGCAGCTACTCCATGGATGCAAACCAGGGACCTTTGATTGAGCAAAGGCTAGCTCCATATACAGTGTGACAGGGGGAACACCAGGGCATTCCCGAGGACCTGCCTAATGCACAGACTGTCTGTGGAAGTCCTGCTAATGTTGAGGAGAGCCATAAAATCAAATACTTAATTAACCTCAAGACATAAGAGATTGAGAGAAGCAACCCATAACGTGTATTGTTTAACCTTACATAAGCTTTCTCAGATCAAAGTAAGACACTAAAGATGGCTGCCATTTCCTGTATCAGCAGACCATGTGCTGATATCCAAGATGACGCCCACCCTGATGACCTCATGAATCCGCCCACAGTGACACGCATCAAGTTCTTCCTTTCTCCTCCAGTTTTACGTTCCTTATCACTATTTATAACTGACAATGACATATTGTAAATGCCGATACAGTGTCGGCCATTACCACCTCTCATGGTCGGACACTCCGCAGTCTGACTACTCTAACTGATGCTCAAACTTTTTCATACAACTGCAAAATACCGGTCAATGATTACTGGAAATATCTCCATTATTTTAAGCGAAGACCTATAAAGCATCGGCCCCTCACCTGGCAGGAGTCTTTCCCCCCTTTGGAATATCCGGCACATATCATGGTGTTATAGACTATGGTAACAAAGCTGCTGATCCCTGAGTTTTCGTGATACATCTTGTCACACGTCTGATGGTCAATTAGTGGAAGCATCACCTTCTGAAGAGTCATCGGGGACGGCAGGCTCACTGAGGAGATAAGAAGTCACGTTAATCTGTCATTTATCTTCTCGTTATTAACAGTTTATACCTTGATGGATCATGTAGGACAGGGGTCTGCCCAGTCAGAACAAACATTACATCTTACTGACTCCTTGGTCCATGTGGCTACAGAGATCGTTGGTTCTATGTGGTCAATTAAGAAAAGTGCAGCACAAAACGAGAAGAACTAACCAAGGGTAGATCACCTAGGATGATTATTGAGCAGATTGCTCATTGTACTAGAGACTTTTCTAAGGATCTTCTCAAGAGTCATTTTTTTTCTGTAGCCATCATTCTCGTCATCATTGTCATCAGCCATATAGTCACCATCATCCAGATAATTCCAATCATCACAGTCATTCACTTCGTCCTCTCACCTTCTGAATTAATATTTCCCCAGCCGGTGACCCAGGACTCCATGCCACACGGGAAGGAGACAGAGGCAGAGGGCAGACAGATGGGCATGATGTGGCTGGTGTAGTTGACTGGACTGGAGAGCCGCAGCAGAGCGATGTCTCCTTTGAGCGTTTCACTTGAGTATCCGGGATAACGAATAATACTTGACACAAATCTATCCATGGTCTGAGATTCTGAAAAGAGGAGTTTGTAGGCGCCCAGCTTCACTGCATAGTTCCTAGAGTTGATATCCCTGTGAAGCAGAGAATATGATCAGAGGTTATAAGAGCCGAGGAATAATACGTCTAGTGACCATATCTCAGCCCATGTCTGACCAAACATGACACCACTACGCAACTGTAAAAAAGAACCTAGCACTCAACTGATGCTTTAGTGCAGATTTTATTGTAGTGGTACACAATAAACGTTTCGGTCCAGTCTACGGACCTTCGTCAGTAACTACATGTGAAGACCAAAAAATATACAAAAATTACAAAATAAATACTAATACAAAACAAAGTATATACACAAAATGTTAGAGAGAGATATAACAGCATCAATATAAACCGTCCGGTCAAATGTATACATGGAATATACGCTGGGGAGAAAAAACCCCGAGTATCTAGGCTTAACATGTTCCACTTTAGCCGAATAGTATAGAATAAACCAGATATGATAGTGAAGAGTGAGTTACATACCGTACTACAGAATAGTAAGAGAGACCGATGGGTCATAAGGCATAAAGAGGCAGCGTCTGTCAGTGCAAAAAAGTACCGTAAGAGACCCCTAGGGATCGGTAGAAAAAGTGGTATGAGGGGATGTAAGGTAAAGCATACCTTGTATTGAGCCCGATAGGAGCGGTACTGCTGGTAAATAGTAAAATAAAGATTACATACCGAAAAAGAACAATGGCCGGGCAGATTCATTTGTGTATTGACCTGCTAACCATCATTCTTACCCGTAACTATTTTCTGTTTCAGGATGATTTCTGTTTCAGGATGATTTCTATTTACAAATCCGTGGCACTGCGATGGGCTCCAACGTAGCACCCCCGTATGCTAACTGCTACATGGCCGATTTTGAGGAGAGTCAGATATACCCTCATCCACTATTTCGTGACAATGTCATCGTCTGGAAACGGTACATCGATGATGTCTTCTGCATATGGGGGGGCTCGTTGGAAGCCCTCGCGTGTCTTTTTGATTGGCTCAACACGGCGTGGCCAGGTATTTCTTTCACTATGTCTCACAGTACCACACAGATTAATTTCTTGGACACCATGGTCATTCTCCAACCTGATGGCTCCATTGCCACTGACCTCTACACAAAAAGCACTGACCGTAACAGCTTGTTACACTTCACGAGTTTTCACCCTCCTGCCACCAAAAATTCAGTACCCAAATCCCAATTTCATCGTGTCTCTAAGATTGTGTCCGATACAGAACTTAGACCGGTCCGCCTCAAGGAGATGGCCTCTAAGTTTACTCAACGGGGCTATCCGCCATCTGTACTAGAAAAAGCTGCTGCCCCATCTACCCCTCGACCCAATAAAGCCTCTAATCGGATACCGTTTGTTCATTCTTATCACCCGTTTGCCTACATTTTACATAGGTCAATACGCCAGAATTGGCACCTGCTGTCTAAGGGATACCCCAACGTAACGGAATTCCAGAACCCCTTCCTCCCCTGTTTTAAACGCCCACCCAACCTAAAGGACTCTTTAGTTAGGGCAGACCTGGGATCAGGTATTTCTACTCCCCGCCAACGGTTCTTACAGAGTCCTCGTACCGGAACTTTCCCATGCCTCAACTGCTCTCAATGCCACAATGTGCTTAAAGGCTCCTGTTTTCACCACCCTCGCTCTGGAAAGTCATTCCGCATTCCAGATTACTTCACATGCACCTCTTCATGGGTTATTTATTTAATCAAATGTCCCTGTGGACTCCTGTATATAGGGGAAACTACACAATCTATACGCGATCGAGTTTCCAAACATAAATCTACGGTCCGCTGTAAAAACCTGTTGCTACCCATCCCCCTCCATTTCCATAACCAGGGCCACAACGTCTCACAGTTAAAGTTTCAGGTCATAGAACACATCCCCCCCTATCCGGCGGGGTGGTGATCGGGTTGCTCGTCTCAAGCGGAGGGAGGCGTTTTGGATTCATACATTAGAGACCCTCCACCCCTTGGGACTTAATAGGGACTATGATTTAGCTTCTTTTCTCTGAGATTGTATTGTCATATCGACTGGCATTGTGATATTGTGTAAATTTCCTAGAGGGTACTACGGACTTCATTTATTTTATTGTCTTCTACTTACCAATGTATCTTATGTATGTGTATTATACCATTAGCTAACTCTCTCTTTCTTTTACCATTAGAGTCGTCTTTACTGAGATCTCTTTGCACCCTCCGTATGTCTCACTGGATCCAGCTGGTTATCCACATCTTGCTGATCGTGTCACAAAGCAGAATTATAGATCTTAGGAGCACCTATCACCATGGAGATCGTTCACCTACTATAGTATCTCCATGTAGGCACCTCAGCTCCACGTCACTTCATTCTCTACCTGCCTTGTGTCCTTTCATTCATCCTCTCCCCTAGCGCTACTACCTGCTCCATCCCCTTTCCAGGTCATTGTATCACTTCATCGCTAAGACGACGCGACGTCACTTCCGGTAATAACACTACAGGATCCTCTCACATAGCCGTACACCGAGATATCCCTCGCGCGACGTCACTTCCGGTTGCCGCTCAGCCGCTGATTGGTCTACGGGCACTGCTGGTCCCGCCTCCTTCCTATGAGACGGCGCCTTCACTCACTCCTCGTCAGACGAACGGTGGACACCGCGTCTGTCAACGCCCTCATCCTTACCGGTCTTCTCAGGTAACACCCAGCACTAGCGCTAGCCCTGCCCGGCCATTGTTCTTTTTCGGTATGTAATCTTTATTTTACTATTTACCAGCAGTACCGCTCCTATCGGGCTCAATACAAGGTATGCTTTACCTTACATCCCCTCATACCACTTTTTCTACCGATCCCTAGGGGTCTCTTACGGTACTTTTTTGCACCGACAGACGCTGCCTCTTTATGCCTTATGACCCATCGGTCTCTCTTACTATTCTGTAGTACGGTATGTAACTCACTCTTCACTATCATATCTGGTTTATTCTATACTATTCGGCTAAAGTGGAACATGTTAAGCCTAGATACTCGGGGTTTTTTCTCCCCAGCGTATATTCCATGTATACATTTGACCGGACGGTTTATATTGATGCTGTTATCTCTCTCTAACATTTTGTGTATATACTTTGTTTTGTATTAGTATTTATTTTGTAATTTTTGTATATTTTTTGGTCTTCACATGTAGTTACTGACGAAGGTCCGTAGACTGGACCGAAACGTTTATTGTGTACCACTACAATAAAATCTGCACTAAAGCATCAGTTCAGTGCTAGGTTCTTTTTTACAGTTTATGAAGGTGTGGGAACCTAACCTTAGCACCATCCTTTCCAGTAGTGCACACGGTATATTTTGTGAGACCACTACGCAACTGTCATGTAATGTTCTTCTCCAAATGTAAGGGGTTAGAAGAGGTTCACATTGCTTCTTTCTTGCCTTTCCTCTTCAATACGCACATCCCAAGATCACTTCATGAAAAATATTTGAAGTAGTACTCTGTTGGGAGCAGTTTATGCTAAGTGTGACCTCCCAGTGGTTATCATGTGATTTGCCACTCATCCTGCATTTTGCTTCCATGTTTTGAAATTGTATTAAACTTGTGTAATAAGAAACTGGAAACTTTAACAAATTTGCTCTTATCTTATTTCCTCCTTTGTTTTTTTTGTAACCTGCCATAAGGTTCCAGGTATATGGGCCTTTTTATTTAGTGCTAGTTGTATGGTCTTGACCAGGAGGGCGTGTTTTACCAGATTGTATGTGGGTGTGAACAGGGAGGAAGCCAGCTCGCCAGAACAACCTATTTTCTTCCACGAGACAGCGTCCCTGCCAGCGTCGAAAGCAGCCACGGTGTAGTAACAAGTGTCAGCTCCATGGACAAAACTTTCAGCTTTATTTATGTAGAATTAAAACATTCTTACATCCACATGTTGTCCATTAGCAAAACCGTTAACGCTCTCGTGGTGCGCACTGAATGATGGCACCGTGCTAATGGACAGTAACAATGTTATAACTCCACATTACTATACCCTCTGTTATGAAGGCAATCCAGTGACACAGTGTGCCAGCAATCAGAGCACATACAGTGATCTGACAATACCCAAAAACAATAGAACGAGCTCTGAGACGTGGAATCTCTGTAGACCGCAATACCTGAACCTAACCTAAACACAACTAAAGGCAGCTGTGGATTGCGCCTAAAACTACCTATGCAACTCGGCACAGCCTGAGAAACTGACTAGCCTGAAGATAGAAATACAAGCCTGACTTGCCTCAGAGAAATACCCCAAAGGAAAAGGCAGCCCCCCACATATAATGACTGTTAGCAAGATGAAAAGACAAAACGTAGGGATGAAATAGATTCAGCAAAGTGAGGCCCGATATTCTAGATAGAGCGAGGATAGCAAAGAGAACTTTGCAGTCTACAAAAAACCCTAAAGCAAAAAACCACGCAATGGGGGCAAAAAGACCCACCGTGCCGAACTAACGGCACGGCGGTACACCCTTTGCGTCTCAGAGCTTCCAGCAAAAACGAATAGACAAGCTGGACAGAAAAAATAGCAACAAAAGCAAAGAAGCACTTATCTAAGCAGAGCAGCAGGCCACAGGAAAGATCCAGAAGCTCAGATCCAACACTGGAACATTGACTAGGAGCAAGGAAGACAGAATCAGGTGGAGTTAAATAACAAAGCAGCCAACGAGCTCACCAGAACACCTGAGGGAGGAAGCTCAGAAGCTGCAGCACCACTTGTGACCACAGGAGTGAATTCAGCCACAAAATTCACAACAGTACCCCCCCCTTGAGGAGGGGTCACCGAACCCTCACCAGAGCCCCCAGGCCGACCAGGATGAGCCACATGAAAGGCACGAACAAGATCTGGAGCATGGACATCAGAGGCAAAAACCCAGGAATTATCTTCCTGAGCATAACCCTTCCATTTAACCAGATACTGGAGTTTCCGTCTAGAAACACGAGAATCCAAAATTTTCTCCACAATATACTCCAATTCCCCCTCCACCAAAACCGGGGCAGGAGGCTCAACAGATGGAACCATAGGTGCCACGTATCTCCGCAACAACGACCTATGGAATACATTATGTATGGAAAAGGAGTCTGGGAGGGTCAGACGAAAAGACACAGGATTGAGAATCTCAGAAATCCTATACGGACCAATAAAACGAGGTTTAAACTTAGGAGAGGAAACCTTCATAGGAACATGACGAGAAGATAACCAAACCAGATCCCCAACACGAAGTCGGGGACCCACACGGCGTCTGCGATTAGCGAAAAGTTGAGCCTTCTCCTGGGACAAGGTCAAATTGTCCACTACCTGAGTCCAGATCTGCTGCAACCTGTCCACCACAGAATCCACACCAGGACAATCCGAAGACTCAACCTGTCCTGAAGAGAAACGAGGATGGAACCCAGAATTGCAGAAAAATGGAGGGACCAAGGTAGCCGAGCTGGCCCGATTATTAAGGGCGAACTCAGCCAACGGCAAAAAGGACACCCAATCATCCTGGTCTGCAGAAACAAAACATCTCAGATATGTTTCCAAGGTCTGATTGGTTCGTTCGGTCTGGCCATTAGTCTGAGGATGGAAAGCCGAGGAAAAAGATAGGTCAATGCCCATCCTACCACAAAAGGCTCGCCAAAACCTTGAAACAAACTGGGAACCTCTGTCAGAAACAATATTCTCAGGAATGCCATGTAAACGAACCACATGCTGGAAGAACAAAGGCACCAAATCAGAGGAGGAAGGCAATTTAACCAAGGGCACCAGATGGACCATTTTAGAAAAGCGATCACAGACCACCCAAATGACTGACATCTTTTGAGAAACGGGAAGGTCAGAAATGAAATCCATCGAAATATGTGTCCAAGGCCTCTTTGGGACCGGCAAGGGCAAAAGCAACCCACTGGCACGTGAACAGCAGGGCTTAGCCCTAGCACAAATCCCACAGGACTGCACAAAAGTACGTACATCCCGTGACAGAGATGGCCACCAGAAGGATCTAGCCACTAACTCTCTGGTACCAAAGATACCAGGATGACCAGCCAAGACCGAACAATGAAGTTCAGAGATAACTTTACTAGTCCACCTATCAGGGACGAACAGTTTCTCCGCCAGACAATGATCAGGTTTATTCGCCTGAAATTTTTGCAACACTCGCCGCAAATCAGTGGAGATGGCAGACACAATGACTCCTTCCTTGAGGATACTCGCCGGCTCAGATAAACCCGGAGAGTCGGGCACAAAACTCCTAGACAGAGCATCCGCCTTCACATTTTTAGAGCCCGGAAGGTACGAAATCACAAAATCGAAGCGGGCAAAAAATAACGACCAACGGGCCTGTCTAGGATTCAAGCGCTTGGCAGACTCGAGATAAGTAAGGTTCTTATGATCAGTCAATACCACCACGCGATGCTTAGCTCCTTCAAGCCAATGACGCCACTCCTCGAATGCCCACTTCATGGCCAGCAACTCTCGGTTGCCCACATCATAATTACGCTCAGCAGCCGAAAACTTCCTGGAAAAGAAAGCACATGGCTTCAACACGGAGCAACCAGAACCTCTCTGTGACAAAACCACCCCTGCTCCAATCTCAGAAGCATCAACCTCGACCTGGAACGGAAGAGAAACATCTGGTTGACACAACACAGGGGCAGAACAAAAACGACGCTTCAACTCCTGAAAAGCTTCCACAGCAGCAGAAGACCAATTAACCAAATCAGCACTCTTCTTGGTCAAATCGGTCAATGGTTTGGCAATGCTAGAAAAATTACAGATGAAGCGACGATAAAAATTAGCAAAGCCCAGGAACTTTTGCAGACTTTTCAGAGATGTCGGCTGAGTCCAATCCTGGATGGCCTGGACCTTAACCGGATCCATCTCGATAGTAGAAGGGGAAAAGATGAACCCCAAAAATGAAACTTTCTGCACACCGAAGAGACACTTTGATCCCTTCACGAACAAAGAATTAGCACGCAGGACCTGGAAAACCATTCTGACCTGCTTCACATGAGACTCCCAATCATCTGAGAAGATCAAAATGTCATCCAAGTAAACAATCAGGAATTTATCCAGATACTCACGAAAGATGTCATGCATAAAAGACTGAAACACAGATGGAGCATTGGCAAGTCCGAACGGCATCACTAGATACTCAAAATGACCCTCGGGCGTATTGAATGCAGTTTTCCATTCATCTCCCTGCCTGATTCTCACCAGATTATACGCACCACGAAGATCTATCTTAGTGAACCAACTAGCCCCCTTAATCCGAGCAAACAAGTCAGATAACAATGGCAAGGGATACTGAAATTTAACAGTGATCTTATTAAGAAGGCGGTAATCAATACACGGTCTCAGCGAACCATCCTTCTTGGCTACAAAAAAGAACCCTGCTCCCAGTGGTGATGACGATGGGCGAATATGTCCCTTCTCCAGGGATTCCTTCACATAACTGCGCATAGCGGCGTGTTCGGGCACGGATAAATTAAATAATCGACCTTTAGGGAATTTACTACCAGGAATCAAATTGATAGCACAATCACAATCCCTATGCGGAGGTAGGGCATCGGACTTGGGCTCTTCAAATACATCCTGATAATCAGACAAGAACTCTGGGACCTCAGAAGGAGTGGATGACGAAATTGACAAAAATGGAACATCACCATGTACCCCCTGACAACCCCAGCTGGATACCGACATAGAGTTCCAATCCAAAACTGGATTATGGGTTTGCAGCCATGGCAACCCCAACACGACCACATCATGCAGATTATGTAGCACCAGAAAGCGAATAACTTCCTGATGTGCAGGAGCCATGCACATGGTCAGCTGGGCCCAGTACTGAGGTTTATTCTTGGCCAAAGGTGTAGCATCAATTCCTCTCAACGGAATAGGACACCGCAAAGGCTCCAAGAAAAACCCACAACGTTTAGCATAATCCAAATCCATCAGATTCAGGGCAGCGCCTGAATCCACAAACGCCATGACAGAATACGATGACAAAGAGCATATCAAGGTAATGGACAGAAGGAATTTGGACTGTACAGTACCAATGACGGCAGACCTATCGAACCGCTTAGTGCGCTTAGGACAATCAGAAATAGCATGAGTGGAATCACCACAGTAGAAACACAGCCCATTCAGACGTCTGTGTTCTTGCCGTTCAACTCTGGTCATAGTCCTATCGCACTGCATAGGCTCAGGTTTAATCTCCGACAATACCGCCAAATGGTGCACAGATTTACGCTCGCGCAAGCGTCGGCCGATCTGAATGGCCAAAGACATAGACTCATTCAAACCAGCAGGCATAGGAAAACCCACCAAGACATCCTTAAGAGCCTCAGAGAGACCCTTTCTGAACAAAGCTGCCAGTGCAGATTCATTCCACAGAGTGAGTACAGACCACTTCCTAAATTTCTGACAATATACTTCTATATCATCCTGACCCTGGCACAAAGCCAGCAAATTTTTCTCAGCCTGATCCACTGAATTAGGCTCATCGTACAGTAATCCAAGCGCCAGGAAAAACGCATTGACATTACTCAATGCAGGGTCTCCTGGCGCAAGAGAAAATGCCCAGTCCTGAGGGTCGCCGCGCAAAAAAGAAATAATAATCAAAACCTGTTGATCAGGATTACCAGAAGAATGAGGTTTCAAGGCCAGAAATAGCTTACAATTATTTTTGAAACTAAGAAACTTAGTTCTATCACCAAAAAACAAATCAGGAATAGGAATTCTTGGTTCTAACATAGATTTCTGATCAATAGTATCTTGAATCCTTTGTACATTTGTAACGAGATTATCTATTGAAGAGCACAGACCCTGAATATCCATGTCCACACCTGTGTCCTGAAACACCCAAATGTCTAGGGGAAAAAAAAAAAAACAAACAAAAAAACAAAAAACAAACACTGAACACAGAGCTGAGAGAAAAAAAAAAAAAATGATGTCAGAACTTCTTTTTTCCCTCTATTGAGAATCATTAGTTTGGCTCCTAGTACTGTTATGAAGGCAATCCAGTGACACAGTGTGCCAGCAATCAGAGCACATACAGTGATCTGACAATACCCAAAAACAATAGAACGAGCTCTGAGACGTGGAATCTCTGTAGACCGCAATACCTGAACCTATCCTAAACACAACTAAAGGCAGCTGTGGATTGCGCCTAAAACTACCTATGCAACTCGGCACAGCCTGAGAAACTGACTAGCCTGAAGATAGAAATACAAGCCTGACTTGCCTCAGAGAAATACCCCAAAGGAAAAGGCAGCCCCCCACATATAATGACTGTTAGCAAGATGAAAAGACAAAACGTAGGGATGAAATAGATTCAGCAAAGTGAGGCCCGATATTCTAGATAGAGCGAGGATAGCAAAGAGAACTTTGCAGTCTACAAAAAACCCTAAAGCAAAAAACCACGCAATGGGGGCAAAAAGACCCACCGTGCCGAACTAACGGCACGGCGGTACACCCTTTGCGTCTCAGAGCTTCCAGCAAAAACGAATAGACAAGCTGGACAGAAAAAATAGCAACAAAAGCAAAGAAGCACTTATCTAAGCAGAGCAGCAGGCCACAGGAAAAATCCAGAAGCTCAGATCCAACACTGGAACATTGACTAGGAGCAAGGAAGACAGAATCAGGTGGAGTTAAATAACAAAGCAGCCAACGAGCTCACCAGAACACCTGAGGGAGGAAGCTCAGAAGCTGCAGCACCACTTGTGACCACAGGAGTGAATTCAGCCACAAAATTCACAACAACCCTCTGTGTGGGTGTGTCTTTAGGCTGCCACATATAATTAGCCTGTAAGCCACGCCCCCTTGATAAAGAACAAAAAAAAAATTGTACTAAATGTAAAGGTTCGTATTTCTGGAAACATATGGTGGATTTTAAGGCCCCTTTCACACATCAGTTTTTTGCCGTCAGTCACAATCCGATGTTTTTAGAAAAAAACGGATCCAGAAATTGTTTTTTTCCCATAGACTTGTATTAGCGACGGAATGTGATGGATGGACACAGGTTTCATCCGTCGCTTGATGGATCCATCCGTCGTAAAGTTGTTGGACGGAGACAACGTACATACTAACGGATTTTGTGTACGTCGAAAAGTCGAACAGCGATGGATCCAGCGGCGTCCATCATTGGCTATAATGGAAGCCTATGGGCGAAGGATCCATCGCTGTCCGTCACAGGACAGAATCCAGTGACGGATTCCGTTTTTTGAAACCGAGCATGCGCGGAAGAATTTCTATTCCTTTAACTTAACCCATTTTGCCTTTCAGGGAGAAACTATCTCTCTCTCTCTTTCTTTCTCTCTTTTTTTCTCGCTCTCTCTCTCTCTCTCTCTCTCTCTCTCTCCGGAATTCTGTTTCTTTAAATTCCGGCTGCAGCTACTTCAACGGAGCCACCAAAAAAATCGGATCCAGTGCATCAGTTTTTTACAATCGCCACAGGATCCATCTTTTCAAGACTTTGACGGATTGTGACTAATTCTAAAAAATGGATGTGTGAAAGGGGCCTAAGGAACACAAAATCCGGCCCACGGTGGATACTGCGATCACTATAGAGTACCATGATAAAGGGGCACGGGGTGATTGATGGGGGAGGGAGGAAGGACATGAGATTCTTATGTATTTACATATTTCTGTAAAAAAGAAGGAAGGAGGGAAAGGAAGGGAAAGAAGGAGAGGAACAGAAAGTAAGGAAGATAGGTGTGAGGACTTAACTGTGGAGACTGTAGGGTGGACCCACTGGACCGTGACAACGAACCTCCCACGGGCGAGCTGACGTGGAGTCAGAATCACTTGTGGGTCACAATTGAGCATCAGGCACGGCCAAGAGGAGGAGGCTGCCTAATAACGAAGGCACAGCGCAGTACTTCCAGGTTGGAATCCTCCAGGGAGATAGAGAGGGCAGGCAAGAGAGGCCAGGGCCAGACTCAGCACACGTGCGCACCCAACATGGAGCAGGAGCCGGGTGCGAGTGCTGAGGAGCAGACGCCAAGCGGGGAACAGCAGCTGTGGGAGCGCGACGGGACACCGATAAAAGGTAAGTATGGCAGTGCGGCAACATGACAATAGGAAAGGAAAGAAAGGAAGGAAAGGAGGAAGGAAGGGAAAGGAAAGGAAAGGAAAAAAGGAAGGAAGGAAGAAAGAAAGGATTGAAGTAAGGAAGGAATTAAGGAAGGGAAAGGAAAGGAAGAGAAGAAAAAAGAAAGGAAGGAGAAGGAAAGAAACAAAAGAAAGGAATGAAAAGAGGAAGGAAGGGAAAGGAAAGAAGGAAGAAAGGAAGGATCAAAGGAAGGAAGGAAAGAAGGCAGGAAGGAAGGAAAGAAGGAAGGAAAAGGAAAGGAAAGGGAGGACAGAGAGGAATGGAAGGAGGGAAAGGAAGGAAGAAAGGGAAAGGAAAGAAAGGAAAGGAAGGGAGAGAAGAAGGAAGAAAGGAAATAAGAAGGAAAGAAATGAAAAGGAAGAAAGGAAATTAAGGAAGGAATGACAGAGAGGAAGGGAAAGAAGGAGAGGAGCTGACATTAAGGAAGAGAGGAAATGAAAGGGAAGGTAAAGAGGAAGGAAAGAGGGAGGGAAGGGAAAAGAATGAAGGAAAGAAGGAAGCAAGAAAGGAAGGATAAAAGGAAGAAAGGAAAAGGAAGGACAGAGAGGAAGGGAAGGAGGGAGAGGAAGGAAGAAAGGTAAAGGAAGGAAGGGAAATGAAGGTAAAGGAAGGAAGGAAGAGAGGAAGGAAGAAAGGAAGGAAGGACGGAAGAAAGGAAGGAACGATGGAAGGAAGGAAAAAGGAAGGGAAGGAAAGGAAGGAAGAAAAGAAGCAAGGAAAGGAAGGAAGGTAAAGGGAAGGAAAGAAATGGAAAATAAGAAAGGAAGGAAGGAAAGACAGAGAGGAAGGGAAGGAAGGAAAGGAAGGAAGGAAGGAAGGAAGGAAGGAAGGTAAAGAGAGCATAAAGACAAATCATTGAGAATGATGTGGACCTACACATATAAATATACCCGGCACTTACTTTTCAAAGCAGTGGGCAGCGGTCAGGACCCACTGGGATTCGATCAGGGAGCCTCCACATATGTGGTAGTAGCTTCCCTGTATCCGGTACAGCAGACTCACTTGCCACGGCCATTCTCCCCGCACAGTGTCTGTGCCACCAACTATCCTCCCGGGGATCTGCGGGGAGCCACAGACAGGGCCGCCATCGGCAGAGCTGGGTGTAGCTGGAAGGAAAGATTCTTACAGATCAGTACATGTTTACCTTTTTTTAAATTTATGACTTTTACACTTTTATTATATTTTTATACAGACTCATTAGATTGTGTTTTTTCATCACTTTTCATCTTTTATTTTTCTCTTTTTTATTGTTGTGGGGTCTTACACAAATGAAGGATGAATTGGGATTTATTCTTTGTTACCTTTGTCTTTATTAAGATAAAAAAGAAAATATATCATACATTGGGGCTTTAACCGAGGCTCCGTCTCTGCCATATTGTAGGTGGCCCGACTGGACCTTTACATGTTTCCGATGTTAACTCATGCCTTGTTCAATAAGATGCCGTTATTGAGGAGTATGGCTGCGTTATTTCTAGGGGAGGATTTCTGTAGGATACAGTGCTATATGGAGGCACCATACAATGGCAGATATTGGTCTCCTTGGCACAGAACCCGGCATTTCTGGTGACACTGTGGAGCCTCGGGGCGTAAGACGGCACAGGAACGCCTCCGGCTCTCATCACTCAACCCTAACACACTTGAAGTTGAATGATCAATCCAGAATTATTTTGCACATTGCATTCCGGGTATGATGCTAGGGGAAAAAGGATTGTGGCTAGAGGTAACCAGCCGCGTATTCAATAACACTTTGTAGTAAGAAATCTTTTAGGCTACATAAATTGTAAAAATGTAATATATCATAAAAGTGTTCATCCAATGTAATATTAAATCAGATAAATGTACACATAATAAATATTTCATTGAAATACACAACTATACAATAAAAATAAAATGTAAAAGTTAATAATAAAAACAAGGAACAATGAAAGCAAGGGGAGGAGGATGAGAGACACAAGATAATGGAAGTAAGATGAAAATACCAAAGGGACCTACCGAATGGCAGAATACTACCAGGGAGTAATGATAAGACATATGTATAGCCGTATATATATATATATATATACAAAGTTAACTACAATGCAGTTCTGCAAGTTACATATAGAGAGATTTGGTGCAATGTAATGCACAAAAAAATAAAATCAATAGTGAAAAAATAAAGATACATTTTAATCAGACATACTAAAAAAAAATAATAGACTGTGTCACTTCATCGGCATCCACCTCGGACCCCGGGTCAGTGAGCTTGTTCTCCGGTCTATAACTCTTATCTCTCTTCTCCTGAAGGATCTTCCAAGTTGATTTATATCCAGATCAGTTCAGTATTACAGGCCAGAATGACTGACGATTCTCTGGTAACTCATTCTGCAGCCTGCCATGTACAGTGATACACAGAGGATGGAGAAGAGACATAAGTGTTACAGGCCTGAACCAGCTCAAGGACGGATTCACAGTAACTCATTCTGCATTCCACTATGTACTATGATGCCCAAAGGATGTAGAAGACTATAGAAGACTATGTGTCAGCAAATTTGTAATTTGTAACCACTTATACAGGCATTTAAGTAAGAACAAATATCTCCCATGGCATCTACATCCTTTTACTCTATTAATTCTCCTTTATCAGGGAAGTTTAAGAGCTCAAAACAAACAAAGCTCAGAGACTATTGTAATTTATAGAAGAATTAATCTGCATTTTTTTAAATTAAAAACAATATTCAAAGCTTTTCGTGGTGGGATAACCTTAAAAAAAGTATAGCCAGTACTTAAAGGGATGGCAAAAATTCCCTATCCATCCATCGCCCTCCCAAAATGAGCAGTAAATGACCAAAAAGTGATAACAATAATTTATAGTTAATATGAGGACACCCTTCAGGACAGTATTGTAGGACGGCTGAGATGGAGCAGATGTCTCCTGACTCCTGAGAAGCCTATTGGTAGACATTTTAGATGTGGCCATTGACTTCCTCAAAACAAGTCTTCTACTTGGATCCCAGATGATCAGACCAAGCTTTTATCTTATTCTCCTTACATTTGGCCCCAGTTGAATGAAGAAAACTTTTTTTTTTACCCAAAAGAGTAAAAAGATAGAAGAGGAAGGAACCTGATCATGAACATGAACATGAAGCTTGAAAGCTCCAATGAAGGGTAGGACATTTGTAGAAGGATTACTCTTATTCGGCCATCGGAACGGACCTGACAGCAGGACCTGACAGCAGGACCTGACGGTATTCAGTGTGTAAACTGTAACACGTAACTTACCAAGGTGCAGAAATATAAGCGCCCCAAGAAAAATCCTCAGCTCCATACTCTCCTGTCTGGTTGATCTGATCGAGATACCCGTTTTATAGAGGTTTCATATCTAATCATTACATAGGGAAAGCTCAATTACTTAGTAACTGATAGTTTACATAACAAAGTAAAAAAACTCATCAATCACTTCAGGCTATAGAAAAAGCAATAACAGGAAACACTAAAGAAAATTCTGTAATCTCAATCATCACAAAGTAGATCATAAGATAAACAGCGCTGCCGTGAAACTGGCAAAACAATGACGGACGCGAAATCTATTAATCCAAGGTGTTGTGTGTGACGACCCTCGCGTCAGGCCAATAATTCACAAAACCATCTCCTAATCTTCAAACAGCGCACTGCACGTCGCAGGAAGAAACCTTCAGATTTTGCTTTTTCAGCATTTTTACTCAGACTCTCTCGTAGCGTTCCCAGTGTCTCTATGATACTTTTCCAGTGATTCTCGGGGATATTTCACCGTGTGACCTCTTCTGAACCCCTTTCCCTTCTTGCTCCCGCAAAGTCAATATTTTATCCTCATACCTTTTTGAACTTCTATTATGGAGGAAGCCTGAACGATTTACTGATATCAGAACCGAGAACTTTTATAGATAGAACTTTTTCCAAAAAAGTCCAAATTTATACCATGAAAAGAAATTACAAAATGCCTTAAAAAGTAATTTATGCGATAATGGAGAACATTCCTGTAGATGCGATAAGCTCATCTTCTCCTGAGGTTTTCTTCCTCCCCATAAGAAATTCCGAGTAGCCCCTCTAAACTTCTGAAAATGCTCAGTAACAAGAACTAGAGAACCATAAAGCTTTTCACTGGTCCGATTCTGCCCTCCATGAATAAAGGATGCCGCGTCATAATACTTGTGGTCATGCAGCGCCCCAGAGACCTGGTCGTTGCAGTATGGCACTCTGCCACTAAGGGGAGTGATGGTACGTCTGATGGCACTAAAGGAGTTCTTCTGACCAGGTATCACCAGCACACATTACACTTCACACTCCGGCCACTAGGGGGAGAAAAAGGCTTTATTTATTGGGCCACTCCCCACACTGGTAAAACTAGGGGTTGGATAGGAAGTTAGTCAGAAGCTGATTGGGTTGGATTCAGGCAACATCCCATGGCAGGGGGTGTTGCAGGGAGAAGACACAGGGGGGTCCCTGTCAGGCGTGGGAACCTGGCAGGTGCCTAGCGAACAGAGCGGAACGTTACGGAACCGCGCCTGCACTACCTTGCGGCGGTATCCTAAGAAAGAGACACGAAGCGAAGGATATCGTGGAACAGTGAGAAACGAGATTAAGCACAAAAGAGAGCCAGTAGGAGTCTTGCTGTGAGACCGAGGCAACATCCTACTGAGGCGCGTAACCAGTGGCCGGAACACCGCGGAAGTAACTGACTCTATGCCTTACTTCGAACTCCGCAGGACAGTTAATTATAGGTTGGCTGTCTACCTTAAATTTCCTACGAAGACATAGGGGGCAACGCGTGGAGAGGGGCGTCTCTAGGGTCCCGGAAGAGCTCCGAGCCTTCCCATCATACGGGTGCGTCCCAGCCATAGCATACCTGGGGGACGAGAAACTAGTAAGATCTGGAACAAGAAAGAGATAGAGAGAAAGAACTAGAAAGAACGAACGAATGAGAACAGAAGTTGTGAGGACTATTCCGAATGCTCAGCAGGGTAGCACTACAACACACAGGCGCTAGTGGTAGACAACGATTTCCACCTGCAAAGGGAACTCTGGATGTGCCCATCGGAACGGCCGGTCTCAGACAGCCCTGTTAACCGTGCTCTGGATTGAGGATCCTGAAGTCTTCAGTAAAGAGGTAAAGAGACTACAACCTTGTGTCCTTGTTATTGCATGCACCTCACACCATCACCATCCACCTTACTGGGAAGCCCTAGGGACATACTTCACCTGTGGGAAGGTATACCATCCGGCTGCCATTCCATCACCCCAGCGGACCCCACAGCAGTGTCGGTCACCCTGACTGAACACCACAGGTGGCGTCACGAATCCCTGACAGACTGTACCACCTTTATTGGACGCCCCTTAGCAGGGTCGTGGACCGGTCTAGCCACCGTGACAGCCTAAGAACCGAACCGTAGAGGCCCGGTACCGAGAACAGTAATAATGCCCCCTTAGTGTTTCCACATAGTAATAGTGTTAAATATGCTTATTTCGCACATTTATTTAATCAAGACTATTCACCAGGTGCATTACTCTTAAAGAAAAATGTCATGATATTTTCATAAAAAAGGTAGTGGTTTATTGAATTGTCCACAGAAAAAAAAACACATTTTAGTGAAACATATAAATAGACAAAATAGTTACGAACAGATTGTCCATGTGTAGATATCAGCACTTGATACTCATCTTTCCCAAAGTTTGAATGGTAAAAGCCGTCTGTCTGTGTGAAGTTTGAAGGTCATCATGGCTACCAGCTATCAGCTGTTCCTTGTCGGATGTCCATGGAGAATGATGGTAAAGGCAGGAGGTGACAGTCCCACGTGACAAAAAGCCAACCCCTACCCTCCTAAGAGCTGTATTTATATATGTGTCCTCAGTCCACGTGTTCCCTGTATATGGAGTTTACTCATACTCTGAGCTTCATGCACAGAAATAGCTCTTTGTAATGTCAGCAAGAAGCAATGTGCTCAGTACAGGATTGAGAATAAGAATAATTCAATTAATTTTTAACAATTCCCCCTTTTGAGGGTGACAGACATTGATTGGAACCCTCAAATAAAATATATTAATAAGATCTTCTTTTCTTCTTCTTTGGCAAAATAATTATATATTCATAATATCAATTATAATAATAATATTGTTATACGTACTCAATAATATAATGTTATGTAAATTCATGTTATGGTAAGCCGTGACCAATATTCATATAATATAATATACAGTATAATTATACTTCCCTATATCTACTTGAAACATCTCAGGTCTGATGTTATCTGATGTCATCTGGTCTTCATCTTGATGTCTTCTTCTTGGTTCTTTTTAAACAATCTTTATTATAATTCTTTTGAAATAGATGTTGGTATGTAGATATTGTAGAGACTGTGTGTCACGTGTCAATCAAAGTCCATAAATTCAAATGTTGATAAAAAACAAAGTTCATAGATGAAATGTAGCTTTAATATCTGTGCAGTGTCACCTTTAAAGACCTGGACTTACATTGGCTCGCCTTGGAAATCATCTGGAATCCTTCCATATCATCTGCATTGGTCTTGGAACAGGTGTGATCTCTTTGGTCAACACAGCAAGGGTTACATTGACTCTTCCCTGCTAAACATAGCACCATAACCAGTCCTTAGTGCACAGGACACATGTCAGGGTTGTAGCGTCCTGACAATTACCTGATCGTTCACCAGCTTTCATGGAAGTCTTATAGGTGATAGGAAACCACTGGAACATAATAACACAGCACAGTTCATCTTAGCATCTTTGGATCATTGTCCTCTTCATGGTTGTCAGTTTAGATACTGTACTCATACTTGTCAGTGATGGATGCTGTAGTTGTGAGTGGTGACATGAATTGTATTTGACACAGTCTATTATTACTCAGAAATCATTGCATTGTTACCTTGTGGAACTTCTGGATAACGGCTTTTTCTTCTTGAAACTTTTAAGAATCAATTGAATTTAAAAATATGAAAAGTCTTTACTAACGTAACTCCGGTATCTTGATTGAAGTCTTCATTCCCTATTCTATACCAAATCTGGTAATTTTCCTAACCTATAATATCATAGCTTACCATAGCAATCAATAATATCCATATAATTATTATCAGAATATTAATATGGAATTTATATTTGGAAAAAAAATAATAATGATAATATATATTATTAACCATATTCTTCATGTGATAGGACATTTTTATGTCATAGGTGTAATTTCTTTTTTTGAACCCATATATGTCAGTATGTCTTTTATGTAACAAATTCTGATATTTATTATTAAAACTTTATTAATAAATTATATGTAAGAATGTGTAGCCATAAACCAAAATAAGAATATATACAGTATGAATAAATGAATGAATGAGTGAAAGAATTGTTGTATTTAACTCAGAATTGAAATATTTCTTATATAATGAAACCATATGATCATATTTGATAAAGCAATATTCTTGTATTAGACATTACTTTATTAAATATTGATTTATTTTTCTTTTTGAGATAAAAAATAAAAATTAAGAATAAAAATTGAAGAAAAAATGAAAAATAAAAATTAAGAATAAAAATAAGAAAAAGTGAAAAACGAAAAATAAAAATGAGAATAAAAATAAAAATAAGGCCTTTGTATGTTGATGATAAATGCTGAGGTTATGTCTCAATAACACATTTCCTTAATATATCCATCATTTAGATGTTGTCATAACCTTGGATTACCAAAATATTGAAATTATGCAGCTTTGCATATAATAACCTTCATTAGAGAAAAAATGACTTTTATAACACTTAATGTTGTTATACCTAATAATACCTTATTAATTTTTCTTCTTTATTAAAATGTGTGAAAAAGAAGTATTGATGAAATGTGATGATGTAATCAAGATCAAAAACACATTTCCCCTAAGTATCAAAAAATTATTATTTTATGAAAAAAATTAATTTGTAAAAACCAAAATTAAAAACAATTATTTTTTATAACTGTCTTATCAACTTGTGCCATATATTTGTTTGAAGATGTGTACTCATCTATGTAACTAAAAAAAACACTGAATATTAAAAAAATTATAATTTGGAAAAATTATTCTAAATGTAGATTTTCTTGATTAAACCATATTGATGTGTGATTGCACTTATCCACTATTAACTAAATCAAATAATAATAATTACTAAAGAAATATAGAAATATATGTTGAGTAAATAATATTTAAATATATCTTAATATTCTAATAATTTAACTGAATTCTGTTATTTCATAAAATCAAGGTTATTTTTTTTCCAACATACTATAAATCACGAGACTAAAAGAGGCCTGTTTCATACCGTACATTTCACACTATTTTCCACATTATTCATTCTTACGTTAAGTGCACTCTTACATTAAGTTCACTCTCAGCAGCTGCTCATACTCTTCTGTCATCTGTCACTCAGACTGTGACACACATAGAAGTTGAAACTACATATTTCACATACAAAGAATAAAAACACATGTATATTAACCCAAAATATTGTATCCTAATTATCAATGCGCATTGTAAATTATTAGATTTAGTATTCTAATATTTATTTGAATATTCCCCAAATACTAACACTATGTTCTAACCTATAGAAAAATGTTCTAACCTATAGATAAGACTCATCCATTTGAATGTACAGGCTGAGGAGCTTTCTAAATTCTTCTTACACTAAAACAAGGGTGTGACATTGTCATGCCATGCAGTGGAGGAAAAAAAACAAGTTTTAGATTGTTATAGAACAAAAATTATAGTACACAAATTTTAGATTGTTAATTATGTATTATTTTTTCTTAAGTATTAAATATATATATATAATCATGCAGTTATTATAACTTCCTTTGAATAAAACATAAATTCATGTAAGAAGTTTTTTTTTTTGTTCAATCCTTGCTTTGAAATGGAAGCTCTAAGGAAAAATAAAAGATAAGGTTAATTTCATATTTATTTAAAAACAAAATAATTTAAATATCTTATACATATGTATATATTTAATAAATGTAATTAATGTAATGCTAAGTATTATTACTGGAGTAAATTTTAATTATTTTAATTAAATAATTTTTAAATTTTAATTTCCGCCATCTTTACAGACAGATCTGAACCTTCAGCTTTTAACCCATTCAGAGGAATTTCTTTAATGGACTCATAGGGTTTGTAGCAAATATGTAATTTTCTTCGCTCTTCGCAGATGTGATTTTGGGTCAGTTTTGGAGATTTTGATTTTGGCTTCTCATAAGATATAATTCTGCCTGGTTTAAAAAACTTAGCGTGATTTGTTTTTCTTTCAAGATTCTCGTGTTTTCTAGAAAAATCAAGGGATTGCGCACATTCAAATAAAGAATCTTTTTGTGACGCAATAACACGAGATGCAGGATTTAGGAATCTAAATTTGTTTACAAAGCAATTTATCATTGATTGTTTATTGAAATTCGTACTGACCATTCTGTACACCCTTTCAAAAATGGACATGAATGTAAAAGTACATTCTTTCCGGCCAATCCTCAATTTTAGAAGAATATCATGATCTGGATAATTTTCTTTTAATCCACAGAATATCAAAATTTCTTCATGGAACTCATCATTCTGCATTTTTAATGAGAATTTTCTGATAAAAATTACTGGAAGCCACATTTTAAACAATTTATTTATCTGTTGATTAGTCAAGTCAAATTTATCAGCAAAACTCTCGAATATCTCTGAATTTCTGCACACATGGATTTTGTCATCATATACAGGAAAGATTTTGCATAATTTTAACAAGATTTTCCTTTATTTAGATTTAGTTTGGGGTTGGGCTTCTGAGTCGTCTTCTATTTTTAGTGGCCCTTCTACATCTGTTTCTTGTACATCATCTTTGTCAGTTATCATGTCTCCATCTTGTTTTTCATCATGAGACACAAAGTCAAGGTCACCTTGAGTGGCCACTACAGACACGTGCATCACCTCTTGCTCACTCTTCACATTACAGTCAATCTTGGGAACATCATTAATTTCTATTTCCTTAGAAATTCTTTCTACACTGTCTTTTTTGGACTTCTCTGTAACAAACTCGTTAAATACATAAACCATATGTAATATATTTCTCAGTTGCTCTTTTTTTTTCCCTAGATATTAGCTTTGAATCTAACTTTAGCTTTGCTATCTTGCATTCTGCAAATAAAGAAAACCAAAATATTTCTAAGCTACATTTGTACAAGCTTACAAATTCTATCTGACTTGATTTAGCATATGAATTAATCAAATCCATTTCTTACCTTGAGTTCCTTTGAAATATCTCAGCTTGTCTTTACAATGCTGGACTCTGGACTTCAGCACGGCTATTTTCAGCACGTCTGTCTTCAGCACTTCCAGTGCTAGTGCTTGTCAATCCGTCAGACACCTGTTAGACTCTGTAATTCGTAGGTTCTTCTTGTGAGATCTTTGTGACTTGAAGTTTTGAAGTGAAATTCCCTGAATACTTGCACAATATGTAGCGAATTCTTCCATCTTCCCCCGTGTGCAAGAATGAAGGAAATTCACGCAAAAATAGCACAAAAAAATCAAAACTGGCTGGCTTGGCCAATGTTAAATATGCTTATTTCGCACATTTATTTAATCAAGACTATTCACCAGGTGCATTACTCTTAAAGAAAAATGTCATATTTTCATAAAAATGGTAGTGGTTGATTGAATTGTCCACAGAAAAAAAACACATTTTAGTGAAACATAAAAATAGACGAAATAGTTACGAACAGATTGTCCATGTGTAGATATCAGCACTTGATACTCATCTTTCCCAAAGTTTGAATGGTAAAAGCCGTCTGTCTGTGTGAAGTTTGAAGGTCATCATGGCTACCAGCTATCAGCTGTTCCTTGTCGGATGTCCATGGAGAATGATGGTAAAGGCAGGAGGTGACAGTCCCACGTGACAAAAAGCCAACCCCTACCCTCCTAAGAGCTGTGTTTATATATGTGTCCTCAGACCACGTGTTCCCTGTATATGGAGTTGACTCATACTCTGAGCTTCATGCACAGAAATAGCTCTTTGTAATGTCAGCAAAAAGGAATGTGCTCAGTACAGGATTGAGAATAAGAACAATTCAATTAATTAATATTTAACAAATAGTGCCCCCTCTGTGCTTCTATAGTAATAATGCCCCCTTAGTGTTTCCACAGAGTAATAGTGCCGCCTCTGTGCTTCTATAGTAATAATGCCCCCTTTGTATTTCCACATAGTAATAGTGCCCCCTCTGTGCTTCTATAGTAATAATGCCCCCTTAGTGTTTCCACATAGTAATAGTGCCCCCTCTGTGCTTCTATAGTAATAATGCCCCCTTAGTGTTTCCACATAGTAATAGTGCCCCCTCTGTGCTTCTATAGTAATAATGCCCCCTTAGTGTTTCCACAGAGTAATAGTGCCGCCTCTGTGCTTCTATAGTAATAATGCCCCCTTTGTATTTCCACATAATAATAGTGCGGCCTCTGTGCTTCTATAGTAATAATGCCCCCTTAGTGTTTCCACATAGTAATAGTGCCGCCTCTGTGCTTCTATAGTAATAATGCCCCCTTTGTATTTCCAAATAGTAATAGTGCCCCCTCTGTGCTTCTATAGTAAGAATGCCCCCTTTGTATTTCCACATAGTAATAGTGCCCCCTCTGTGCTTCTATAGTAATAATGCCCCCTTAGTGTTTCCACAGAGTAATAGTGCCGCCTCTGTGCTTCTACAGTAATAATGCCCTCTTAGTGTTTCCACAGAGTAATAGTGCCGCCTCTGTGCTTCTATAGTAATAATGCCCCCTTTGTATTTCCACATAGTAATAGTGACCCATCTGTGCTTCTATAGTAATAATGCCCCCTTAGTGTTTCCACATAGTAATAGTGTCCCCTCTGTGCTTCTATAGTAATAATGCCCCCTTAGTGTTTCCACATAGTAATAGCGCCCCCTCTGTGTTTCTATAGTAATAATTCCCCCTTTGTGTTTCCACAGAGTAATAGTGCCGTCTCTGTGCTTCTATAGTAATAATGCCCCCTTAGTGTTTCCACATAGTAATAGTGCCCCCTCTGTGCTTCTATAGCAATAATGCCCCCTTTGTGTTTCCAAATAGTAATAGTGCCCCCTCTGTGCTTCTATAGTAATAATGCCCCCTTAATGTTTCCAGAGTAATCGTGCCCCCTCTGTGCTTCTATAGTAATAACGCCCCCTTAATGTTTCCACAGAGTAATAGTGCCCCCTCTGTGCTTCTATAGTAATAATGCCCCCTTAGTGTTTCCACATAGTAATAGTGCCCCCTCTGTGCTTCTATAGTAATAACGCCCCCTTAATGTTTCCACATAGTAATAGTACCCCCTCTGTGCTTCTATAATAATAATGCCCCCTTTTGTTTCCACAGAGTAATAGTGCCCCCTCTGTGCTTCTATAGTAATAATGCCTCCTTTTGTTTCCACATAGTAATAGTGCCCCCTCTGTGCTTCTATAGTAATAATGCCCCCTTAATGTTTCCACATAGTAATAGTACCCCCTCTGTGCTTCTATAATAATAATGCCCCCTTTTGTTTCCACAGAGTAATAGTGCCCCCTCTGTGCTTCTATAGTAATAATGCCTCCTTTTGTTTCCACATAGTAATAGTGCCCCCTCTGTGCTTGTATAGTAATAATGCCCCCTTAATGTTTCCACATAGTAATAGTACCCCCTCTGTGCTTCTATAATAATAATGCCTCCTTTTGTTTCCACAGAGTAATAGTGCCCCCTCTGTGCTTCTATAGTAATAATGCCTCCTTTTGTTTCCACATAGTAATAGTGCCCCTCTGTGCTTCTATAGTAATAATGCCCCCTTAGTGTTTCCACATAGTAATAGTGCCCCCTCTGTGCTTCTATAGTAATAACGCCCCCTTAATGTTTCCACAGAGTAATAGTGCCCCCTCTGTGCTTCTCTATAGTAATAATACCCCTTTTGTGCCTCTCTCTGTGACCCTACATAACAATTTTGACCCCAGAGTGCCTGTATATAGTATGAATGTCCCTTCTGTGCCTTTATATAGCAATAGTGCTTTCTTTGGACCTCCATATAGTAGTGGTCCACCCATTGTGCTTCCGCACAGTAATAGTACCCCCTTTGAGTTTCTCAATAGTAATAATGGCCCCATTGTGCCTCTATATTGCAAAAATTCCCCCATTGTGCCCGCACATAGTAATCGTGCCTCCTCTATATATTAATAACACTCATGTGTGTGAACATTTAGTAACAATGCCCCTCTTGCCCCAATATTGATATATTGTTTTCCTTTCTGTGTTCCAGTCTGCACCGCCCCAGTGATTTCCAATTCCACCACCACTATCACCACTGCCGCCCAACCAGTGTGCGGAAATCCAGTGATCAACGATCGGATAGTTGGTGGCACAGCTGCTACTGAAGGAGCATGGCCGTGGCAGATCAGCCTGCGGTACAATGGTTACCACATCTGCGGAGGGTCCCTGATCTCCAACCAGTGGATGCTCACCGCAGCACATTGCTTTGAGTCGTAAGTTGCTGCTGCAGAGAGGGGCTACAACTTGGTCTATGCCCTATAGTGGTTAGTATGGTCCACCATGTTAAATGGGAAAAGGTGACTGCATTCATTTTTAGTTATAAAGAAGAGTAAAATATGGCCTTTGGCTTGGAGGGGGATGAGGCCAGGAAAGATGACAACCATGGCTTCCTACCACCTGGGAGATGAAGTATAGAAGGGTACTAATTGTCCTTGGTGGCACCAGGTGGATGGTCCCAGCTGTGGACTTATGCCTGAAAATGTGATGCTCTTAGTGGAAGACATCACTGACAATCCATTGCCCTGAGGTGTTCTCTTATGAGACAACATGAGGCAGATGTGTTGACCCCAGATGTTTCAGTTCCTGCTGCCACAAGAATAACATTATGGAGAGTGAAGTGGCTCCTCATCTTTGTGGTGTTTGGTTTCACCCCTTAGGTCTACAAATTCATCTTATTTCAAAGTTGGTCTTGGCGAGTACCAGCTTCTGAACCCCAGTGTTCACAGCATCGTGTCCAGTGTAGAAAGTATCATGGTGAACCCCCAGTTCCTTGGAGTTGGCAGCCCAAGGGACCTCGCCCTGATTGAACTCTCCAGTCCCGTTACCTATACTGACTACATCCTGCCAGTGTGTGTGCCACCAGAATCTATGAGCTTCTCCGATGGCTCCAACTGCTGGGTAACTGGATGGGGCAATACGGGAAGTGATGGTAAGAAAACCCAGAAAATTTATAGGTCTATAACCTAACCATGTATTATGCTTTCCAAGAGTACCACACTCCATCTCCATCATTTATCACTTGTATCTCATCTTACTTTTTGTTGGGTACAACTATTTATTGTCATGGAAATCTACAGCTGACACAGGAAGGCTAACAATTTAGGAAAAGCTCTCTGGGAAAAGTGCAAATGAGCTCTCCTCAAGAAGGAAGAGATCTGTCTCTCCAGTGCCACCTATTGGAGGTAGTCATCCTATAGGTCAATGTCTCCTATGATATACCTCCTTATAAGCTCATAGCCAGGCATCGTCTGTGACATTTTCTTTCACACATGTACAGAGTGCAAAAAATGATGGGGGAAATGTTTATGAGCCTCCAGGATCTAGGAAGTGGACACCTCTGTTTTTTCTTAGGCTCCAGCAGATACGGATTATGTACTCTGAAGATTGACAATTGTAGGACAATAAGGCATTTTTGTCACCATTTCAGTTCTTCGTGTTTCTGAATTTTGCACTCCATGACCTGGACCTTCGCTCTTATTCCTGCAGTGACTCTTCCATATCCTCAGACTCTGCAGCAGGTCATGGTGCCTCTGATCAATAACAGTGCCTGTGATGCCATGTACCACATCAACTCCAACATTGGTGCCAACATAGAGATGTCCCAAGTGACCAAATCTGTGCCGGCTACCAGGCCGGACAGAAAGACTCCTGCCAGGTGGGTGACGTGTCTTCCAATATAAGCGGTATTCGGATCTCAGACTTTAATGATAGACACATCCGTGGTGGGAATAAACCTATAGTGGATTTCTTTTTGTATTTTTAAGAACCTTTCTTTCCATTTCCAGCAATGTATAAAGTACGATGTAAACCCCCAAGGCAATAAGCAAAGGGGAACATGACTTTGGGTGGTGGGACAGAGAACTTCTTCATTTAGTTCTATAGATTAGACTGCACTTTCAAAAGCCTTGTGAGGTTTTTAACGATAGGGGTCCTACAAGGTCGATCAAATGATGGAGCAGAAATGTCAAGTGCTGTTCTACATGGGAAAAGCGCTAGCCGAGAAAAGACACAAACATGTTGTAGAGAATTCACCCACTTACTTATATCATTTCACTTATGTTCTCCACTTACCTGTCTCGTCATGCATCTGCCCCAACTTTCTCTGTATTCTCATGTGTCTGCTTCCTCTTACCTCTTTCCCCTCATGTAACATAGTAACATAGTTAGTAAGTAAGGCCGAAAAAAGACATTTGTCCATCCAGTTCAGCCTATATTCCATCATAATAAATCCCCAGATCTACGTCCTTCTACAGAACCTAATAATTGTATGATACAATATTGTTCTGCTCCAGGAAGACATCCAGGCCTCTCTTGAACCCCTCGACTGAGTTCGCCATCACCACCTCCTCAGGCAAGCAATTCCAGATTCTCACTGCCCTAACAGTAAAGAATCCTCTTCTATGTTGGTGGAAAAACCTTTTCTCCTCCAGACGCAAAGAATGCCCCCTTGTGCCCGTCACCTTCCTTGGTATAAACAGATCCTCAGCGAGATATTTGTATTGTCCCCTTATATACTTATACATGGTTATTAGATGTACAGGGGCTTCTCACAAAACTAGAATAGAATATCATCAACAATTTAATTTATTTCAGCTCTTCAATACAAAAAGTGAATCTCCTATAATCTATAGAGTCATTACAGAGTGATCTATTTCACGTGTTTATTTCTGTTAATGTTGATGATTATGGCTTACAGCCAATGAAAACCAAAAAGTCATTATCTCAGTAAATTAGAATAATTAACAAAAAACACCTGTAAAGGCTCCTAAGTGTTTATAAAGGTCCCTTAGTCTGTTTCAGTAGCTCCACAATCATGGGGAACACTGCTGACCTGACAGATGTCCAGAAGGCGTCACTGACACTCCACAAGGAGGGGAAGCCACAAAAGGTCATTGGTAAAGAAGCCGCTGTTCACACAGTGATGTATCCAAGAATATTAATGGACAGTGGAGTGGAAGGAAAAAGTGTGGTAGAAAAAGATGAGAGACACCAGACCCCACAATGCAGATGAGCCGAAGGCTGCTATCAAAGCAACCTGGGCTTCCATAACCCCTCAGCAGCGCCACAGGCTGATCGCCTCCATGCCACGCCGCATTGATGCAGTAATTGATGCAGATGGAGCCGTGACCAAGTATTGAGTGCATTTACTGAACAGACATTTCAGGAGGCCAACATTTCTGGTTTTACAATCATTTTTGTTATAAAGTATTCTAATTTACTGAGATAATGACTTTTGGGTTTTCATTGGCTGTAAGCCATAATCATCAACATTAACAGAAATAAGCACGTGAAATAGATTACTCTGTGTGTAATGACTCTATAGAATGTAGGAGATTCACTTTTTGTATTGAAGAACTGAAATAAATTCACTTTTTGATGATATTCTAATTTTATGAGAAGCTCCTGTATCTGCTCCCTCTTACCTCTGTCTCTTCATGTTTCTCATCACCACATTTTGGAAATTCACTGAACTCTATGAATTTGAACAATTTGCGGCTAGATGTGAGTTTGCATCAGCCACAGAAGCCTCCCATGACTTCCTCATAATGGTTGACATCTCTCGCATCACATGGTACAGCAGAGCCAATCATGAGAGACTATTGTAACCTGTATGAAAGCAAAGGCAAGGAATGTAGCAGCCACTGTGCTGTAAATCTTCATACTGAGAGGACGACACAGCGTAACCATAGAGAACGGGAGATAAAGCCATGAAGCAGAGAAGAAACTGTACGGGTAGTGTGACAGTGTGATGATGTCGCTTTGTTATTACTGCGGCTTTGTTTATGGTAAAGATCTTGATAAGGGTTATATATAGTCCTAAGGGACCTCAGAGCATTATATGGATCTTTTTTGGGAAAATGGAAGCCTTGCAAATTGATTTGCCCCAAATCAAATTTTTACAAACTGACCAATTCAAACTAAAAAATGGCTTATTTGTATTATTCAGTATTTTTTTAATTTATGGCATTTTATTATTTAGGCATTGTGAGTTGGGGCGATGGATGTGCCTTGTCTGACCGGCCAGGAGTCTACACCTATGTCCCGGATTACTACGACTGGATCAAGTCTCTTGCTACGTTCTCGTCCTCTGACTCCCCGGCGTCTTACAAGTCCTCGTCCGCTGTGTCTTCTCTATCAGTGTCTCTGTTGACCCTCTGTCTCTTGCTGCACGCACGGCTGTATTTACAGGCAGCGCTGCCCTAGGCACCAGGTCATGTTCGCAGTGGAGCCACGTTTGTCATTAATCATTCTCTTTGTGTTTTTGTCTCAATTTTTGCCTGTGACTTAAATAGGCTGTGAAATTTTTTCCCATACTGACACGTAATGACGTGATGAACGCTTCACAGCTCAACAAAGTCTGCACAGTCAAGCCCCCAATGCCCACTGGTCCATAATTCCCAAGATGGCTGTGGCCGAACCCCATACTGCGCAGGCACAAGGCTTTCATAGTTTTTCAAGATGGCTGAATCTACTATCGGTCAATGCAGATGGAAATCCAAGGCGTCTGCAGAGCCCACTGTACAGGTGCAGGATAAAGTAGCAGAGCCCACTGTACAGGTGCAGGATAAAGCAGCAGAGCCCACTGTACAGGTGCAGGATAAAGCAGAAGAGCCCACTGTACAGGTGCAGGATAAAGTAGCAGAGCCCCAATGGTAATTTAGGCACCGCACGGCCCTTTATAGATATTGCAGATCTTATATCTGCACCTCATATGGCGGCATTAGTTCTCAGCTGGCGTCAGATCATTTTATATAATATGAAGTTAGAATTTGGGGTATGGTCTGAACTTCGTGGTGGCAGTATGAGGTACCGTGTGCTACTTTTCTGGGGATCATTTATGATTTTTATTGATTCAGTGCAGATTATTATCCTGATTATTACTTGATGATAAATATATTTTTGGGGATTTTCCAACGTACTGATTTGTGATGTCATTAAATATTATGTACTACTTACATTTGATTCTTGTGGTTGCCTTTTTGTCGTTGTTTTTCCTGCAGACTTTATGAAGCACAAACATAAAAAAAAATGTCTTCTACTTACAATATGCTGGCAGGTAATAATTAGCTCTTTTTAATGAAAACAGTTCACACTACTTATCAATAACTGTGAAAGAGATGATTAATTTTCCAGCGAGAGATTTCAGTGATTGTCTGCAGTGTTGTCGATGTCATTTCACCACTGCAGACAATCAACAAGGACTAGGAGCAGCGTCGGAGAGTAAGTAAGGTCTCAGGTTGTTTCAGTCTATGGGGCTCTACCCCGTTTCATCGCTCCTCTACACATTGTGTTTATCGTGGGTCAGCTGTAGCGTGATATCTGCTCTACCGATTGAGCCATCTAGATACATGAGCTAGGTGTTATAAGTCACTGAGGCAGCCTTCTGGTCAGAAATCACTTTATTATTTGTTACATTACATGTCTGTTCATGTTTATTCATTGTTTTCCGTGTCTACGTTGTTACAAACGTATTTATGTGGCAATCACATCATCTGGTTGCACTAATGATTGGCTTGGTGATTGGCTGAAGGACCGGTCCAGGTAGAACGTTGCCCGTGTGACCTGGTCCTCTATGGTCTATATGTTAGTTTCCCAATAGGTTTCTACACTACTTTTGGTGGTATCTTCTGCCATAACGCTCTCCCGCCAGTGGCTTGTTGTTGTAGTTTGCCTTGAAGACCGGTGGTCCATTTACTCTACTGTTCTAAATACTAACGTCACGATGGATATGCGCGTCTTCGTATGTATGGAGTCTGATATTTTAGCCCCATGCTGACCCTTATCTCTCTCTTTATATATATTTCTGCTCTTTTCTCCTCTAATTATGATCAGATTTTTCTCAGTGATCACATATCGAGGACGGAGGAAGGCTTCGGTGCCAAACAGAAGAGCGTCACCTGTGTTTGCTCAATGAGAAGTCTTTGTCCTGACTCTTCTTTCTCTGGACTTCCTAGCGATACAGAAGTTTCCCATTTTTATTCTTTTTTTCTTTTTTGGGTGGGGAGATTTGTTGCAGAGTTGAAGATTTAAAGAGAAGGGTCGAATCCATCTGGCACCACACAAACATCTCCAGTGTTTAATTTCACGGGATAGGTTTTTTCTTAGAGATTTTGATTTTGGCTATCGATGGTGGACGACTAATCTCTAGCGTGAGGTCCGACCAAAAAATTCAGTGACTATTACATTATTAATGAAAATAGAGAGTGCATTGAACATAACGTACTGGTACTAGTGTTTTTCTCATCCATTCCCTGTTGACGCAATGAATATAATCAAGACATAATAAAATCGATCTTTCTGCAAAATTCCTGGTCCTGTAGATGATAATCTACAAATATCGGAGCAATGAAGCTGTAATGATGAGGAGTACCAGCAGATAACACGACGCGTTTATGTTTCCTTTGCATTTTCCAGGAGGTTGTGGGATGTTGCGCACATTATAGAACCTCAGCTCTGGTATATGTGACTGGATCCAGGACTCGTAGGCGGTTACCAGGGTGTAGACCCCGGGACGGTTGGGTAAAGCACATCCAGAACCAAAGCTTACAATGCCAGACTGGTACCAGGTGCCGTTGACCTCGGACACGAGAGGTCCTCCGGAGTCTCCCTGAAAGACAACATCTGTAGGCTTAGTGGACAATGAAAAAAGGGATCAAAGTCTTTACAAGTTAATCTGATCTGGTTCTGGGCACAATTATTGAGTTTGGAAATCAGGCAATGACTCCATGCGTTGCCAAACTCAACCCTGAACCATCCAAAAAAGTGAAATTTAAGAGCAAGGAGAAACTTTCACAGCTCAGAAGAGAGAACAGGATCTGCATAAAATGACATAAAACCAGAAGAATATGTAAGGTTTCCTAAACGGGAGGCTTTACAACAAACATCACTAAGCAACAAAATGTGTCATCTGGTCACAGAACAGCAGAAGACGCTTCCGCAATGTGAAGTGTTTGGCAAAAATCATGTAAGCTATAACTTTAACAAGTCCCTTTTAGGTAGAAGATCGCCTCCTCGTCAGATCTTGGCTTCCAAGATGATCACCAATAGGCAGTGCAGTGGTGAGTCTGGACCTCATCTTCCCTGCCTTTGTTATCCTGCAGCACAGGAAAGGCAGGGAAGCCATGGATTACATCTATCACTATGCCAGTATCGTGGTCATCTAGGAAGCGTGAGGAACAAATGCCCAGTCTGAGCAGGGAAGCAGATGATGGGCGCAAGGTATGGTGACTATATATGAGAGATGTCCCAGGGTGGAGGGTCAGTTTAACTGTGCTTCGACTGAAAAATCAACAAGTCTTTGAATTAAACCAGAGATGCCCAAGCTTTTGTACAAAACTATAAGATACAACTTTTACATGAAAGAAAAACTTGTGATAGTCATTTTCTCCTCTGGCTAATTAATGAAGATTCCTCAACAAGGATCCAATCTAACTGAGAATGCCTGAAATGGGTTTTGTCACGATATGGTATGAAATATCATAAGTAGTTCTTTTGCTAGCCTGAGTGGGCTAAGCCCCCCCTTCTTGGAGTAACAGTTTTTAGCTGCAAATTCCTGGCTTTCCTTCTCTGAGAGTATGGGGGAAGAGAGGTTTTATTGCCGAATGGAATTTACGACTAGCATTTCCTGTGTAAGCTCTTGTTCAGCTATAAGGAAAAGTGGCTCCAAAAATTCATGAAAGATTCTTGGTTTAGTTTTTGTTAGATATTAGGCAAACGATTTAAGCTAGAAATACGAAAATATATATTCGTAGTCCCACTCGGTGTAGGTACCCATCCCTTTAAACTCGGGTTTCTAACTCCGTCTGGTAAAGAAGTAGGGTTTTCTCTGTAAATATGTATCCCAGATAGGACATATTTGATCTCATTAGAATGCTCACGTTAATCCGAGATGAATGATAGGTTTGGGCTGACTCTGACATGTTTTGTAGTGAAGTTATAGAAATCAGAGAGAATAGTTTAAAGTTTAGGCAGAATGTAGAGAGAGGAGGGTCTGGATAAGCCAGCCCTTCTGTGATGTCAAAGCCTTAAGGTATTAAGTTTGTGGCAGGAGCCCCAGCTCACTCTCTTCTGCTGATGTCTCCTGCTGGACTGTTTGTCTTCTCCTGAAGCCAGCAGCATCCCATGGACTGGGATATATGGAAACTGCCCTAGCCTGATTGCCTGCAATGCTTTTAACATGTGAGTGTTATCTTTTCTCTTTTATTCCCTTTATGTTATAATTACCCATGTACATATTTGCAATTGTCTCATTTGTAACTTCTTTATAAAATATTTTTGATAAAGCACGGCCTAATTATTTTCAATGGGACATACTATTATATGTTAGTTCAGTTCTCCATGCTCTAAACTTACCCTGTCTTCTGAAGGGAAATACGCTACTGTTACTGTTGTGTTGGGTTAGCTTCGGACCCGTTTAATCGAAGCTGGTGGCAGCGAAAGTGTGCAGACTGTTGAGCGATGCTGAAGCGACTGCGGCTTTAATAATTATTGTTCCTGCCTGAGTGGGAGTAGTTATCGCGTCGCTGCAGCGTGCTCAATAGCCAGTACATAGCAGGCAGCCTTTCTGGCGACTAATTACCCAGGGTGCAGTACCTAATCTGACCTGAGGATAAGGGGGGCACCAGAGAGCTGCAAGTGTTAAGTGGAACTGTAAGCGGGATATACATAAATCCCTGCAGTTCGGGGTATATAGAAAGCAGTGGGATACCTAGAATAAGCCCCTGCTGTAAGCAAGAGGTCAATAGCCTTGTGTGTGGTTTTACATCACATCGTGGAGTGGAGGGATAACTAAGATAAGCCCCCCTGCACATGTGATAGCCGTCTGTTGGCCTAAAGTCACCTCAATCAGTGACGTAGGGGTGACGGTCACGGTGTGACTCCTGACCCATTGGTGGCAAGGCGGTGGGATATCTTAGAGCATTAGTGATTTGGTTTGAGTAATCATTCCTCTCACTAAAAACTTGCAGAAAGTTCTTGCGAGGACTCTGCGCAAATAAGTTTGGAGAACGAACTCAGTGCTTTTTAGTTGTGAGACAATTGCGTATTGGTAATTATCCCCTCCCTTTCTCTTCGTTTTTCTATCCTATCTTTTATTTGGCAACCATGGTTGTGCTGGGAGAAACCTTCTATGAGCAGCAGACCAGAGACACCCTTGTTGCCTTATGCAAGACACAGCACATTGACTTTGCAAGCAAAAACAAAGCCCAACTGGTCGCAGATCTGGTGCAATGGGAAGCCGCTCGAGACCAATCTCAGAGCTCAGAGGCCGCAGAAGCCAGCACAAGCGAACATGGTGCTGCAGCAGAGGTCCAACCACTGAATGCTGGCCCTGTTAGCAATCCGGGCGAATTGGACCCCCACCTGCAGGCGGCCTTGAAAGAATTCCCCATTGACGACCATGAGGGACGTCGGCAGCTGATTCAGCAATACCGGCAGGAGGCCCAGGCCCAGCAAGCCGAGAGAGAGGCCCGAGCTGAGAGAGAGGCCCGAGCTGAGCGAGAGGCACAGGCCCAGCGAGCCGAGCGGCAAGCTGAGCGGGAGTACCAGCTGCAGTTAGCCCGACTGCAAATGCAGGGGTTGTCCCAGACCAACCGTGAGCCTAGCAGCGCTCAGACACCGAAGCCCCGGCCTGATCACTTTCCTGTTATGGAGAAGGACGGAGATTTGGACACTTTTCTGCGGGCCTTTGAGAAAGCCTGCAGACAGTACCGGCTGCCTACAGATGAATGGGCCCGATACCTGACACCAGGGCTGAAAGGTAAAGCTCTGGATGCGTTTGCTGCCCTCCCTCAAGAACAAGATGGAGACTATGAGGCCATCAAGCAGGCTCTGATAGTCAAGTACCAGCTTACACCCGAGGTGTACCGTAGAAAGTTCCGGACCCTCCAACGTGGTCCACACGACAGTTACAGTGATGTGGTGCATGGACTGGGGACCCACTTTGACCAGTGGACCCAAGGACTGTCAGTGACCACCTTTGCACAGCTGCGAGACCTGATGATCAAAGACCAGTTCTTTCATCTTTGCCCAGCTGAGGTACGACAGTTCGTGATGGACAGAGAACCCAAAGACGTGACGAAAGCAGCGCAGATTGCCGATGCCTATGAGGCCAATTGTAGATCGGAAGTGCGGAAGCCAGTCACCACCAGCTGGAGAGGGGGTAAGCCTGCAACCAACGCCAGTACCCCTGCCAGCCAACACACCAGAGGTCCTGTCCCCGTGGCCAACAGCACCAGACCGACCACCGAACCTCGCAAGTGTTACACCTGCCATCAGACTGGTCATATCAGTCTCTCCTGCCCAACCAAGCAGAAGAACACCCCAGCCAAGGCCCCAGGGCCTAATGCAGCAGTTATTTTGGTGGGTGGTGTGGTTGGGAGGGTGTGTGACAATGTACAGCCTGTCACTGTGGGGGGCCATGTTGCTACAGGCCTCAAGGACACCGGGGCTGAACGAACCCTCATCCGACCCGAACTGGCGGCCCCTGAAGAAATCATTCCGGGGAAAACCCTAACTGTCACTGGGATTGGGGGCATCAGCTGTCCCTTACCAATGGCCCGGGTTTTTATTGATTGGGGTGCTGGGAGCGGGGTGAAGGAAGTGGGGCTGTCTGATAATTTGCCCACTGATGTTTTGTTGGGGACTGCTTTGGGGAGGATGTTTGCATACTACGTCCCTGATACCCCTCCCCAATCTACTAATAAGGGTAAAGTTAACCCTGATGATGATGATGATGGGAAATCGCATGTGTTACCTGACCATGCTTTATCTTGTAATGATGCATCTATTAACCATTTTTTTCCTAGGATTGATGGTGAAAATGTTGTACCTGTGCCAGCTGAACCTGATAATGATTTTTCTGTGAAGGTTAATGTGTCCATAGGTACAGGCGTGCCCAGCCACGTCGCTCTGCGGAGTGAGACGGCTGAGGAACCCCTAACAGGGGCAAGTGTCGGTGCTACAGGAAATGGGGAGATGCATGGGAACCGTGAGGAAGGTGATGCCATGAAAGTGACCAGTGCCACCGAGGAAGGTAACTGGCCCATAAGTAGCACTGCCCCTGGAGTGTTGGGGGTGGAGGGGGAGGTAGAGCCCATAGCAGCGCCGGCTGATGGGCCTGTAGAAATCCCCGGGGAGACAGCCTACGTAGCTGCTGTCACCCGCAGTCAGAGTGCCCGGAACGCAGATAACTGTCTGCCTTCCGGACCCTCCTCAGTCCCCACTGTGACTGAACCAGAGGTGGACCCAGAGCAGGTCCAAGAGGGCTCCCGTGGGGAAGGGACCCTGACATTGCTTTTGGCTTCCCCTAGCCAGGAGTTTCAGGCCGCTCTGCACACAGATGCGAGCCTAGAGAGTTTGAGACAACTCGCCGGGACGCGCTTCTCCGAGACCGATAAGGAGAAGGTGTTCTGGGAACAAGGTAGGTTGTACCGGGAGACAGTACCCGGAGAATCACAAAAGGAGTGGTTGAGGGAAAGACAGCTGGTCGTCCCACAGCAATTCCGGGGTGAGTTGTTGCGGATTGCCCATGAGATCCCGCTAGCTGGACACTTGGGGATCAGCAAAACTAAGGCCCGGCTGTCTCAACACTTCTATTGGCCTAAGATGGGGACAGATGTGTCAAACTACTGCCACTCCTGTGTCACCTGTCAAAGGGTGGGGAAAGCGGGGCCTGCTCTTAAGGCTCCCCTGATCCCTTTGCCAGTGATAGAGGAGTCTTTCCAGAGGATCGCGGTGGACATTGTGGGCCCGCTGGCCGTCCCCAGCAGCTCTGGAAAGCAATATATCCTTACTGTGGTAGACTACGCTACCTGGTACCCAGAGGCAGTAGCTCTGTCGTCAACTAGGGCAGATAAGGTGGCGGATGCCCTGTTGGCCATCTTTTCACGTGTAGGATTTCCCAGGGAAATGCTTACTGATCAAGGGACCCAATTTATGTCTCGCCTAATGGAGGCTCTCTGTAAGAAAATGCAGGTGAAGCACCTGGTATCGAGTGCGTATCACCCACAGACCAATGGCTTGTGTGAACGCTTCAATGGTACCCTCAAACAGATGCTACGCATGCTGGTTGAGACTCAAGGGCGCGACTGGGAGCGGTACCTCCCACACCTGCTGTTTGCTTACCGAGAGGTTCCGCAGGCCTCGACGGGGTTCTCCCCCTTCGAGCTCCTGTACGGCAGGCGAGTCCGGGGACCCCTTGGGTTGGTAAGAGAATCCTGGGAAGAGGAGCCAAACCCTTCTGAAGTGTCCATAGTGGAGTATGTCATGCGCTTCCGTGACAAGATGCAGACCTTGACGCAGTTGGTGCATGACAACATGACGCAGGCTCAGGCTGATCAGAAGCACTGGTACGACCAGAACGCCCGGGAGCGGCCCTTCCCCGTGGGTCAAAAGGTGTGGGTGCTGGTCCCCGTACCAACGGATAAGCTTCAGGCAGCCTGGGAGGGCCCGTACGTCGTCCACCAACAGCTCAACCCAGTCACGTACGTGGTCACGCTTGACCACGCTCGGGGTAGGCGAAAGGCCTTTCACGTCAACATGATGAAGGCTCATCATGAACGTGAACCTTTCATCCTACCGGTCTGCAGCTTACCCGAAGACGGGGAGGAAGACACCCTCCTGGACTTGCTGGCCCAAGCCAAGGCCAATGGGTCCATCGAGGATGTGGAGGTAAGCGCCTCGTTAACTGAACCCCAGCGGGTGCAGTTGCAAACCACCCTGGAACCCTTCCGGGTCGTATTCTCCAACCGACCTGGGAGGACTGAGTTAGCAGTCCACGAGGTGGACACCGGGAATCACGCCCCACTACGGCGAACACCCTATCGAATCTCTGACCAGGTGCAGCAGACTATGCGCCAAGAGATCGATGAGATGTTACAGCTGGGGGTGATTCGAAGGTCAAAGAGCGCGTGGGCATCGCCGGTAGTTCTCGTGCCAAAGAAGGACCGGACCACACGGTTCTGCGTGGACTACAGGGGGCTCAACGCCATCACAGCCTCGGATGCGCACCCAATGCCGCGCATCGAGGAGCTGCTTGAGAAGTTAGCTGGCGCAAATTACCTAACAATAATGGATCTGAGTCGAGGATACTGGCAGATTCCCCTGAGCCCCGAGGCGCAGGAAAAGTCCGCCTTTATCACACCCTTTGGACTGTACGAGTCCACGGTCATGCCCTTCGGCATGAAGAATGCCCCTGCCACTTTCCAGCGGATGGTCAACCTCCTGCTTCAGGGACTGGAGAAGTACGCCGTGGCGTACTTGGATGACATTGCCATCTTCAGTCTCTCCTGGGAGGAACACCTGCAGCATCTCGAGGAGGTGCTCAGGCGAATCCACCAAGCAGGACTGACTATCAAGCCGGGAAAGTGCCAGATGGGCATGAGGGAGGTTCACTACCTGGGGCACCGGGTAGGCGGGAACACCCTGAAGCCAGAGCCTGACAAAGTGGGAGTGATCGTGAACTGGCCCACTCCCGTGACCAAGAAACAGGTGATGTCCTTCTTGGGCACTGCAGGGTACTATAGGCGCTTCGTAAAGCACTATAGTAGCCTGGCAAAACCTTTGACGGACCTCACCAGGAAGAAGCTACCTCACATTGTCAACTGGACAAATGGCTGTGAGGGGGCCTTCCAGGCGTTGAAGACTGCACTGTGCAACGCCCCTGTGTTGAAAGCAGTCGACAGCAGTCGACCGTTCTTGGTGCAGACCGACGCCAGCGAGTTTGGCCTTGGTGCTGTACTCAGCCAGGTTGACTCGGAGGACCAAGAGCACCCCGTGTTATACCTGAGCCGGAAACTTTTGCAGAGGGAAGTGGCCTACTCCACCATCGAGAAGGAGTGCCTGGCCATAGTCTGGGCCCTGCAGCGCTTGCAGCCCTACTTGTACGGTCACACCTTCACTGTGGTGACCGACCACAACCCTCTGCGCTGGCTAAACGCCATGTGTGGAACCAACGGCAGGTTGCTACGCTGGAGCCTTGCCCTTCAGCAGTTTGACTTCATCATTGAACACAAAACGGGCAAAGAGCATGGGAATGCAGATGGACTCTCCCGCCAGGGTGAACCTACTGAGGTGCCCATGGAGGCATACCGTGGGGTACTGCCTCCCTAGCGCACACCAAAAGGGGGAGGTGTCACGATATGGTATGAAATATCATAAGTAGTTCTCTTGCTAGCCTGAGTGGGCTAAGCCCCCCCTTCTTGGAGTAACAGTTTGTAGCTGCAAATTCCTGGCTTTCCTTCTCTGAGAGTATGGGGGAAGAGAGGTTTTATTGCCGAATGGAATTTACGACTAGCATTTCCTGTGTAAGCTCTTGTTCAGCTATAAGGAAAAGTGGCTCCAAAAATTCATGAAAGATTCTTTGTTTAGTTTTTGTTAGATATTAGGCAAACGATTTAAGCTAGAAATACGAAAATATATATTTGTAGTCCCACTCGGTGTAGGTACCCATCCCTTTAAACTCGGGTTTCTAACTCCGTCTGGTAAAGAAGTAGGGTTTTCTCTGTAAATATGTATCCCAGATAGGACATATTTGATCTCATTAGAATGCTCACGTTAATCCGAGATGAATGATAGGTTTGGGCTGACTCTGACATGTTTTGTAGTGAAGTTATAGAAATCAGAGAGAATAGTTTAAAGTTTAGGCAGAATGTAGAGAGAGGAGGGTCTGGATAAGCCAGCCCTTCTGTGATGTCAAAGCCTTAAGGTATTAAGTTTGTGGCAGGAGCCCCAGCTCACTCTCTTCTGCTGATGTCTCCTGCTGGACTGTTTGTCTTCTCCTGAAGCCAGCAGCATCCCATGGACTGGGATATATGGAAACTGCCCTAGCCTGATTGCCTGCAATGCTTTTAACATGTGAGTGTTATCTTTTCTCTTTTATTCCCTTTATGTTATAATTACCCATGTACATATTTGCAATTGTCTCATTTGTAACTTCTTTATAAAATATTTTTGATAAAGCACGGCCTAATGATTTTCAATGGGACATACTATTATATGTTAGTTCAGTTCTCCATGCTCTAAACTTACCCTGTCTTCTGAAGGGAAATACGCTACTGTTACTGTTGTGTTGGGTTAGCTTCGGACCCGTTTAATCGAAGCTGGTGGCAGCGAAAGTGTGCAGACTGTTGAGCGATGCTGAAGCGACTGCGGCTTTAATAATTATTGTTCCTGCCTGAGTGGGAGTAGTTATCGCGTCGCTGCAGCGTGCTCAATAGCCAGTACATAGCAGGCAGCCTTTCTGGCGACTAATTACCCAGGGTGCAGTACCTAATCTGACCTGAGGATAAGGTGGGCACCAGAGAGCTGCAAGTGTTAAGTGGAACTGTAAGCGGGATATACATAAATCCCTGCAGTTCGGGGTATATAGAAAGCAGTGGGATACCTAGAATAAGCCCCTGCTGTAAGCAAGAGGTCAATAGCCTTGTGTGTGGTTTTACATCACATCGTGGAGTGGAGGGATAACTAAGATAAGCCCCCCTGCACATGTGATAGCCGTCTGTTGTCCTAAAGTCACCTCAATCAGTGACGTAGGGGTGACGGTCACGGTGTGACTCCTGACCCATTGGTGACAGCGGTCAGGGGAATCGTGACAGGTTTTCAAAAATTTCAAAGCCCAAAAAGCCCTTTATAAGGATTCTTTTACACTTACCGGGTTTTTTGCGGCCCGTATCGCCACAATTTTCAAGGTCTGACCCAATAACAGACCGCAAAAACCTTGCGGATCGTCGTTTTCAGGTTTCCAATACTATGGAAATAGTATTGGAAAAAAAAAACGGCGTTCTGCAAAACCGGAAGTCACGGTGCAAGCTTCTGTTGTTTTTGCGGCTCCATTGTTTTTCAATGGGGGGCGTATCCGTAAGCCGTGAAAAAGATCGAGCAGGCTCGATCTTTTTTCACGGCCGTAAAAACGGCCCTCACAGCCATGTGGTGCACGGCGCACCGTGAAATTGTTGCGGCCCGTTTTGGGGGCCCCATAGAAATCTATTGGGGCTGCAAAAATGGGCCGCGAAACAACGGTATGTGTATAAGAAGCCTAACTGTATTTTAGTTGAAATATCAACAGAACAGTGAATATGAGCAGAGTGTTGCAGACTAGGCCTTGCCTGGCTCCGGTGCCATCTGCCCCCGCCGTGGCCACTATGACTTGAAGCGTGGTGGTGACGCAGGAGAAGTTGCTTTGCTTTTTTGGTTGTTTGATCAGGTTTTTCATACTGTTGTAGCACGATAGTAGATTATTTGGGCTGTTCACCCTACTTGCTTATTGCTGACACAGGAGAAGATGGAGCTGATGGTGCTGATTGCACTTTGTGCCACCCAAATCTGTGCATTGTTTTCCTCTTACAGTATAGTGGGCATCACACTTGCCGGCCAGCCAAGACGCGCCCAATGATTCCCTTGAATTGACTCTGGATTACTAGACCCTTCTATCGCCTGATGATTCTGTCACTGGTTCTTTTCCTCTGGCCTTGACCCAACTTGCTGAACCCTTGCTTTTTCCCTTGACTATCATCCTGACTGCATCCTTGCCTGCTGATTTTATCCTTGGTTCCATCCTTTGGTCTAGATCAGGTTTGCTCACAACTGGCAACTTGCTCTACTGGGCAGAAGATACTCCATGAAAATAAACCAGGGACCTTTGATTGAGCAAAGGCTAGCTCCATGTACAGGGTGACAGGGGGACACCAGGGCATTCCCGAGGACCTGCCTAATGCACAGACTGTCTGTGGAAGACCTGCTAATGTTGAGGAGAGCCATAAAATCAAATACTTAATTAACCTCAAGACATAAAAGATTGAGAGAAGCAACTCATAACGTGTATTGTTTAACCTTACATAAGCTTTCTCAGATCAAAGTAAGACACTAAAGATGGCTGCCATTTCCTGTATCAGCAGACCATGTGCTGACATCCAAGATGACGCCCACCCTGATGACCTCATGAATCCACCCACAGTGATACCCATCAAGTTCTTCCTTTCTCCTCCAAATCTACGTTCCTTATCACTATTTATAACCGACAATGACATATTGTAAATGCCGATACAGTGTTGGCCATTGCCACCTCTCATGGTCGGACACTCCGCAGTCTGACTACTCTAACTAATGCTCAAACTTTTTCATACAACTACAAAATACCGGTCAATGATTACTGGAAATATCTCCATTATTATAAGCGAAGACCCATAAAGCATCGGCCCCTCACCTGGCAGGAGTCTTTCTGTCCTTTGGAATATCCGGCACATATCATGGTGTTATAGATTATGGTAACAGAGCTGCTGATCCCTGAGTTTTCGTGATACATCTTGTCACACGTCTTGTGGTCAATTAGTGGAACCATCACCTTCTGAAGAGTCATCGGGGACGGCAGGTCCACTGAGGAGATAAGAAGTCACGTTAATCTGTCATTTATCTTCTCGTTATTAACAGTTTACACCTTGTTTGATCATGTAGGACAGGGGTCTGCCCAGTCAGAACAAACATAACATCTTACTGACCCCTTGGTCCATGTGGCTACAGAGATCGTTGGTTCTATGTGGTCAATTAGGAAAAGGTGCAGCACAAAATGAGAAGAACTAACCAAGGGTAGATCACCGAGGATGATTATTGAGCAGATTGCTCATCGTACTAGAGACTTTTCTAAGGATCTTCTCAAGAGTCATTTTTTTCTGTAACCGTCATTCTCGTCATCATTGTCATCACCCATATAGTCAGCATCATCCAGATAATTCCAATCATCACAGCCATTCACTTCGTCCTCTCACCTTCTGATTCCATATTTCCCCAGCCGGTGACCCAGGACTCCATGCCACACGGGAAGGAGACAGAGGCAGAGGGCAGACAGATGGGCATGATGTAGCTGGTGTAGTTGACTGGACTGGAGAGCTTGACTAGAGCGATGTCTCCTCTGACCGTTTCACTTGAGTAATTGGGATAACGAATAATACTTGACACAAATCTATCGATGGCCTGAGATTCTGATAAGGTGAGTTGGTAGGCTCCCAGCTTCACTGCATAGTTCGAAGAGTTTAAATCGCTGTGGAGCAGAGAATATGATCAGAGGTTATAAGAGCCGAGGAATAATACGTCTAGTGACCATATCTCAGCCCATGTCTGACCAAACATGACACCACTACACAACTGTCATGTAATGTTCTTCTCCAAATGTAAGGGGTTAGAAGAGGTTCACAGTGCTTCTTTCTTGACTTTCCTCTTCAATACACACATCCCAAGCGCTAGTTGTATGGTCTTGACCAAGAGGGCGTGTTTTACCAGATTGTATGTGGGTGTGAACAGGGAGGAAGCCAGCTCGCCAGAACAACCTAGTATCTTCCACGAGACAGCGTCCCTGCCAGAGACGAAAGCAGCCACGGTGTAGTAACAAGGGTCAGCTCCATGGACAAAACCTTCAGCTTTATTTATGTAGAATTAAAACATTCTTACATCCACATGTTGTCCATTAGCAAAACCATTAACGCTCTCGTGGTGCACACTGCATGATGGCGAGGTACATCGTGCTAATGGACAGTAACAATGTTATAACTCCACAATACTATACCCTCTCTGTGGGTGTGTCTTTAGGCTGCCATGCATAATTAGCCTGTAAGCCACGCCCCCTTGGTAAAGAACAAAAAAATAGTACTAAATGTAAAGGTTCGTATTTCTGGAAACGTACGGTGAATTTTAAGGCCTCTTTGGCTACTTTCACACTAGTTGCAAAGCCGTTGCAAACCGTCGGCCCGACATACTGACGGACAGTGTGTTAATGTAGCACAACGTGGGCAGCGGATGCAGTTTTCCAACACATCTGCTACCCCGTGTGCTGAGCGGGGAGGAGGGGGCCGAGTTTCTGCCGCGAAAATGGCAGACGACATGTAACGTTTTTTGTGCCGAGGGTCCGCCAAAACACGACGCAACCGTCGCACGTGTGGCCATACGTCGCAATGCGTCGCTAATGCAAGTCTATGGGGAAAAACGCATCCTGCGGGCAACTTTGCAGGATGCGTTTTTTTCTCCAAAACGACGCATTGCGACGTACGTCACACAACGCAAGCGTGGAAGTAGCCTTTCACACATCAGTTTTTTGCCATCAGTCACAATCCGTTGTTTTTAGAAAAAAACGGATCCAGAAAATGTTGCTGCTGGATCCGTTTTTTTCCCATAGACTTGTATTAGCGACGGATTGTGACGGATGGACACACGTTTCATCCGTCGTTTGACGGATCCGTCCGTCGTAAAGTCGTTGGACGGAGACAACGTACATACTAACGGATTTTGTGTACGTCGAAAAGTCAGACTGTGATGGATCCAGCGGCGTCCGTCATTGGCTATAATGGATGCCTATGGGCGAAGGATCCATCAGAGGACAGAATCCAGTGACGGATTCCGTTTTTTTAAACCGAGCATGCGCGGAAGAATTTCTATTCCTTTAATTTAACCCATTTTGCCTTTTAGGGAGAAACTATCTCTCTCTCTCTCTTTCTTTCTCTCTTTTTCTCTCTCTCTCTCTCTCTCTTTTTCTCGCTCCCTCTCTCTCTCCAGAATTCTGTTTCTTTAAATTCCGGCTGCAGCTACTTCAACGGAGCCACCAAAAAAAAGGATCCAGTGCATCAGTTTTTTACAATCGGCACAGGATCCATCTTTTCAAGACTTTAACGGATTGTGACTAATTCTAAAAAATGGATGTGTGAAAGGAGCCGAAGAAACACAAAATCCGGCCCACGGTGGATACTGTGATCACTATAGAGTACCATGATAAAGGGGCACGGGGTGATTGATGGGGGAGGGAGGACGGACATGAGATTCTTATGTATTTACATATTTCTGTAAAAAAGAAGGAAGGAAGGAAAGGAAGGGAAAGTAGAGAAGGAAGGAAGGAAGGACAGAGAGGAAGGGAAAGAAGGAGAGGAACAGAAAGTAAGGAACATAGGAAAGGAAAGAAAGGAAGGAAAGAAGGAAGGAAGGGAAAGGAAAGAAAGAAAGAAAGAAAGAAAGAAAGAAAGAAAGAAAGAAAGAAAGAAAGAAAGAAAGAAAGAAAGAAAGAAGAAATTAAGGAAGGGAAAGGAAAGGAAGAGAGGAAAGAAGAAAGGAAGGAAACAAAAGAAAGGGATGAAAGGAGGAAGGAACGAAATGAAAAAAGAAAGAAGGAAGAAAGGAAGGATCAAAAGGAAGGAAGGAAAGAAGGAAGGAAAAGGAAAGAAAAGGAAGGACAGAGAGGAAGGGAAGGAGGGAAGGGAAGGAAGGAAGAAAGGAAATGAAGTAAGGGAAAGGAAAGGAAAGAAAGGAAGGGAAAGAAGGAGAGGAACTGCCATTAAGGAAGAAAGGAAAGGAAAGGGAAGGAGAGGAGGAAGGAAGGAGGGAGGGAAGGGAAGGGAAAGGAATGAAGGAAAGAAGGAAGGAAGAATCAAAGGAAGGAAGGAAGAAGGAAGGAAAAGGACAGGAAAGGAAGGACAGAGAGGAAGAGAAGGAGGGAAAGGAAGGAAGGGAAATGAAAGTAAAGGAAGGAAGGATGGAAGGAAGGAATAAGGAAGGGAAGGAAATGAAAGGAAGGAAGGAAGAAGGAAGGCAAGGAAGGAAGGTAAAGGGAAGGAAGGAAAGAAATGGAAAGTAAGAAAGGAAGGATGGAAGGAAAGAAAGACAGAGAGGAAGGGAAGGAAGGAAAGGAATGGAAAGAAGGAAGGAAAGAAGGAAGGAAGGTAAATAGAGCATAAAGACAAATAATTGAGAATGATGTGGACCTACACATATAAATATACCCGTCACTTACAGTTCAAAGCAGTGGGCAGCGGTCAGCACCCACTGGGATGCGATCAGGGAGCCTCCACATATGTGGAAGTAGCTTCCCTGTGTCCCGTACTGCAGACTCACTTGCCACGGCCATTCTCCCCGCACAGCGTCTGTGCCACCAACTATCCTCCCGGGGATCTGCGGGGAGCCACAGACAGGGCCGCCATCGGCAGAGCTGGGTGTAGCTGGAAGGAAAGATTCTTACAGATCAGTACATTTTTCTTTTTCCTTAGGTTCATGACTTTTACACTTTTGTTATATTTTTATACAGACTCATTAGATTGTGTTTTCTCATCACTTTTTTATCTTTTATTTTCTGTTTTTCCTTGTTATGGGGTCTTACACAAATGAAGGATCAAATCATGGGATTTATTCTTTTTTTGCTTTTGTCTTTCTTACAGTAAGATAAAAAAGAAAATGCAGTATATCATACATTGGGGCAGAATCATACATTGGGGGCCCTTTAACCGAGGCTCCGTCTCTGCCATATTGTAGGTGGCCCGACTGGACCTTTACATGTTCCCAATGTTAACTCGTGCCTTGTCCAATAAGATGCCGTTTTATAGAGGGGTATGGCAGCGTTATTTCTAGGGGAGGATTTCTGCAGGATACAGTGCTCTATGGCAGATATTGGTCTCCTTAGCACAGAACCCGGCATTTCTGGTGACACTGTGGAGCCTCGGGGCATAAGACGGCACAGGAACGCCTCCGGCTCTCATCACTCAACCCTAACACACTTGAAGTTGAGTGATCAATCCAGAATTAATTTGCACGTTGCATTCCGGGTATGATGCATGGACAGTATCTCCGCGAGGTCATTGCCCACAGTGGAAAACATCCAGTGTGCAGGAAACACCAGGAGGGCAATAGTAGGACTCAACTGTTTCCCGAAATAACTCAACCCAATAGTCAACACCAAAGTGGAAGCATCTGGGACGGTTTGATGATGAGAACTCAGCACTTTCTTGGCTTCCTTGGTCAATAAGTTCATTGCGAATCTCAATACTGGAAAACCTCTAGTTGCCCAGAGAAGACGCGTGTAACACTCTGAGTTCTCCTTGAAGGGTAATGAGCCCATTTTAGGGTCTTTATTGCCCGATTAATGTTCAACTGACCTCAAACTATCTGGCCAGGGGGAAAAAGGATTGTGACTAGAGGTAACCAGCAGCGTATTCAATAACACTCTGTAGTAAGAAACCTTTTAGGCTACTTAAATTGTAAAAATGTAATATATCATAAAAGTGTTCATCCAATGTAATAAAAAAAATCAGACAAATGTGCACACAATAAATATTTCACAACTATACAATAAAAATAAAACGTAAAAGTTAATAGTAAAAACAATGAACAATGTAAGCAAGGGGAGGCCGATGAGAGACACAAAATGATGGAAGTAAGATAACAATACTAAAGGGACTTACTGAATGGCAGATAACAGGTATGTATAGACATACAGTATATATATATATATATATATATATATATATATATATATATATATATACAAAGTTAACTACAATGCAGTTCTGCAAGTTACATATATAGAGATTTGGTGCAATGTAAAGCACAAAAAAAATCAAATCAATAGTAAAAAAAATAAAGATACATTTTAATCAGACATACTAAAAAAATAATAATAGACTGTGTCACTTCATCGGCATCCACCTCGGACCACGGGTCAGTGAGCTTGTTCTCTGGTCTATAACTCTTATCTCTCTTCTCCTGAAGGATCTTCCAAGTTGATTTATATCGAGATCAGTTCAGCATTACAGACCAGAATGACTGGCGATTCTCTGGTAACTCATTCTGCAGTCTGCCATGTACAGTGATACACAGAGGATGGAGAAGAGACATAAGTGATACAGGCCTGAACCAGCTCAAGGACAGATTCACAGTAACTCATTCTGCATTCCACTATGTACTATGATGCCCAAAGGATGTAGAAGACTATGTGTCAGCAAATTTGTAATTTGTAACCAATTATACAGGCATTTAAGTAAGAACAAATATCTCCAAAGGCATATACATCCTTTTACTCAATTAATTCTCCTTTAGCAGGGAAGTTTAAGAGCCCAAAACAAACAAAGCTCAGAGACTATTGTAATTTATAGAAGAATTAATCTGCATTTTTTTTTAAATTAAAAATAATATTCAAAGCTTTTTGTGGTTGGATAACCTTAAAAAAAAGTATAGCCAGTACTTAAAGGGGTGGCAAAAATTTCCTATCCATCCATCACCCTCCCAAAATGAGCAAAAGTGATAAACATAATTTATAGTTAATATGAGGACACCCTTCAGGACAGTATTGTAGGACGGCAAATGTCTCCTGAGAAACGCAAAGGTAGACATTTTAGATGTGGCCCTTGACTTCCTCAAAACAAGTCTTCTACTTGGATCCCAGATGATCAGACCAAGGATTTATCTTATTCTCCTTACATTTTGCCCCAGTTGAACGGAGAAGACATTTTTTTTTACCCAGAAGAGTAAAAAGATAGAAGAGGAAGGAACCTGATCATGAACATGAAGCTTGAAAGCTCCAATGAAGGGTAGGATATTTGTAGAAGGATTACTCTTATTCGGCCATCGAAATGGACCTGACAGCAGGACCTGACAGCAGGACCTGACGGTATTCAGTGTGTAAACTGTAACACGTAACTTACCAAGGTGCAGAAATATAAGCGCCCCAAGAAAAATCCTCAGCTCCATACTCTCCTGTCTGGTTGATCTGATCGAGATACCCGTTTTATAGAGGTTTCATATCTAATCATTACATAGGGAAAGCTCAATTACTTAGTAACTGATAGTTTACATAACAAAGTATAAAAACTCATCAATCACTTCAGGCTATAGAAAAAGCAATAACAGTAAACACTAAAGAAAATTCTCCAATCTCAATCATCACAAAGTAGATCATAAGATAAACAGCGCTGCCGAGAAACTGGCAAAACAATGACGGGCGCGAAATCTATTAATCCAAGGTGTTGTGTGTGCCGAGCCTCGCGTCAGGCCAATAATTCATTAATCCATGCCTTAATCTTCAAACAGCGCACTGCACGTCGCAGGAAGAAACCTGCAGATTTTGCTTTTTCAGCATTTTTATCCAGACTCGTAGTTAGTTATAGAGAAGGATGGATGAAAGTGTGGGGAAATGTACCTTCTAATACTAGTAATAGTAGGAACAGGGAGGGCGGATCATCGAGGCTCCTCCACCAGAGATCTGCAGAAATGTGGAAAAGAATAACAACAGAAAAGAAAGGAGGCAGATACATACTATATGGAATGGGGGAACGAGAAATCAAAAAGGGGAACGGTCTCACAGGCTGAACTGATGAAGAATGCAACTTTTTTGAAGTTTAAAGAGTAATAAAACTTTTGTAAACTTTTTTTGTCCCTTAAACTCCCTTAAGGCTGTGTGCACACGTTGCGGTTTATTTCGCGGTTTTTCCAGATAAAAACGCTATCATTTAGAATGAATTCCGCATGTTTTGTGCACATGATGCGTTTTTTTTTTTTCGTGAAAAAAAAACATTGCGGTCAGAACCGCAGCATGTTCATTAATTTTGCGCTTTTTTTTTTGCGGATTTCCCACTACAAAATGCATTGGGAAATGTCCGGAAAAAACTGCGGCAAAATCACGGCAAAAACGCATGCAGTTTTCTTGCGGATTTCTTGCAGAAAATGTCCGGTTTTTCTCAGGCATTTTCTGCGGGAAATCCTGAACGTGTGCACATAGCCTCATAGTCTTTGTTCTGAGACCCCCACCGATTGCTGAAAGACTCCAGAGTGGCGCACAGCTCTGTGCAGAGTACAGATTCAATAGAAAGTCTATCTGTACTCTACAGAGTCTTTTGAGCGACTATAGAGGGGTCTTTTGAGCGACTATAGAGGGGTCTTTGGGGCGACTATAGAGAGGTCTTTTGAGCGACTATAGAGGGGTCTTTTGAGCGACTATAGAGGGGTCTTTGGGGCAACTACAGGTCCTTCTCAAAAAATTAGCATATAGTGTTAAATTTCATTATTTACCATAATTTAATGATTACAATTAATCTTTCATATATTATAGATTCATTATCCACCAACTGAAATTTGTCAGGTCTTTTATTGTTTAAATACTGATGATTTTGACATACAACTCCTGATAACCCAAAAAACCTGTCTCAATAAATTAGCATATTTCACCCATCCAATCAAATAAAAGTGTTTTTTAATAACAAACAAAAAAACCATCAAATAATAATGTTCAGTTATGCACTCAATACTTGGTCGGGAATCCTTTGGCAGAAATGACTGCTTCAATGCGGCGTGGCATGGAGGCAATCAGCCTGTGACACTGCTGAGATGTTATGGAGGCCCAGGATGCTTCAATAGCGGCCTTAAGCTCATCCAGAGTGTTGGGTCTTGCGTCTCTCAACTTTCTCTTCACAATATCCCACAGATTCTCTATGGGGTTCAGGTCAGGAGAGTTGGCAGGCCAATTGAGCACAGTAATACCATGGTCAGTAAACCATTTACCAGTGGTTTTGGCACTGTGAGCAGGTGCCAGGTCGTGCTGAAAAATGAAATCTTCATCACCATAAAGCATTTCAGCCGATGGAAGCATGAAGTGCTCCAAAATCTCCTGATAGCTAGCTGCATTGACCCTGCCCTTGATGAAACACAGTGGACCAACACCAGCAGCTGACATGGCACCCCACACCATCACTGACTGTGGGTACTTGACACTGGACTTCAGGCATTTTGGCATTTCCTTCTCCCCAGTCTTCCTCCAGACTCTGGCACCTTGATTTCCGAATGACATGCAAAATTTGCTTTCATCAGAAAAAAGTACTTGGGACCACTTAGCAACAGTCCAGTGCTGCTTCTCTGTAGCCCAGGTCAGGCGCCTCTGCCGCTGTTTATGGTTCAAAAGTGGCTTTACCTGGGGAATGCGGCACCTGTAGCCCATTTCCTGCACACGCCGGTGCACGGTGGCTCTGGATGTTTCCACACCAGACTCAGTCCACTGCTTCCTCAGGTTCCCCAAGGTCTGGAATCGGTCCTTCTCCACAATCTTCCTCAGGGTCCGGTCTCCTCTTCTCGTTGTACAGCGTTTTCTGCCACATTGTTTCCTTCCAACAGACTTACCATTGAGGTGCCTTGATACAGCACTCTGGGAACAGCCTATTTGTTGAGAAATTTCTTTCTGGGTCTTACCCTCTTGCTTGAGGGTGTCAATGATGGCCTTCTTGACATCTGTTAGGTCGCTAGTCTTACCCATGATGGGGGTTTTGAGTAATGAACCCGGCAGGGAGTTTATATAAGCCTCAGGTATCTTTTGCATGTGTTTAGAGTTAATTAGTTGATTCAGAAGATTAGGGTAATAGGTCGTTTAGAGAACCTTTTCTTGATATGCTAATTTATTGAGACAGGTTTTTTGGGTTATCAGGAGTTGTATGCCAAAATCATCAGTATTAAAACAATAAAAGACCTGACAAATTTCAGTTGGTGGATAATGAATCTATAATATATGAAAGTTTAATTGTAATCATTACATTATGGTAAATAATGAAATTTAACACTATATGCTAATTTTTTGAGAAGGACCTGTATAGAGAGGTCTTTTGAGCGACCATGGAGAGGTCTTTTGAGCGACTATGGAGGGGTCTTTTGAGCAACTATGGAGGGGTCTTTTGAGCGACTATGGAGGGGTCTTTTCAGTAAATTTGTAGTGGTCTTTTGAGAAACTATGGAGGGGTCTTTTGATCAACTATGGAGGGGTCTTTTGAGCGACTATGGAGGGGTCTTTTGAGCGACTATGGAGAGGTCTTTTCAGCAACTATAGAGAGGTCTTTTGAGCGACCATGGAGAGGTCTTTTGAGCGACTATGGAGGGGTCTTTTGAGCAACTATGGAGGGGTCTTTTGAGCGACTATGGAGGGGTCTTTTCAGTAAATTTGTAGTGGTCTTTTGAGAAACTATGGAGGGGTCTTTTGATCAACTATGGAGGGGTCTTTTGAGCGACTATGGAGGGGTCTTTTGAGCGACTATGGAGAGGTCTTTTCAGCAACTATAGAGAGGTCTTTTGAGCGACTATGGAGAGGTCTTTTGAGCAACTATAGAGAGGTCTTTTGAGCGACTATGGAGGGGTCTTTTGAGCGACTGCGGAGGGGTCTTTTGAGTGACTATGGAGGGGTCTTTTCAGTAAATTTGTAGTGGTCTTTTGAGCAACTATGGAGAGGTCTTTTGAGCGACTATGGAGAGATCTTTTGAGCGACTATGGAGAGGTCTTTTGAGCGACTATGGAGAGGTCTTTTGAGCAACTATGGAGAGGTCTTTTGAGCGACTATGGAGAGGTCTTTTGAGCGACTATGGAGAGGTCTTTTGAGCAACTATGGAGAGGTCTTTTGATCAACTATGGAGGGGTCTTTTGAGCGACTCTGGAGGGGTCTTTTGAGTGACTATGGAGAGGTCTCCTGAGCAACTATGGAGGTCTAAAAATCTGAAACACCACGAAAATTATAGAAACAAAAAAGATACAAGTTTTTGAAAACGTCTAGTTATAATTTAAAGGAGGAATCCAGCAAAAATTATTTTCGTATGTTAAGTAAAGGTTCAAAGATGTTATTGGTGAAGTTTGTAGTTTTTGGATTTGCACAAACTGGAGAGAAAAGTCAAAGGAGATATTTGTTTTATTAAAATTAGGGTGAAGGTTGATTAGACTTTAATATAACTGGATTATTGGTTATTCTGGATTATCTCAATGAGAATAACTGTTTAACTCCATATCAGCATGGGTTTATGAGAAATCGCTCCTGTCAAACCAATCTAATCAGTTTTTATGAAGAGGTAAGCTATAGGCTGGACCACGGTGAGTCATTGGACGTGGTATATCTCGATTTTTCCAAAGCGTTTGATACCGTGCCGCACAAGAGGTTGGTACACAAAATGAGAATGCTTGGTCTGGGGGAAATTGTGTGTAAATGGGTTAGTAACTTGCTTAGTGATAGAAAGCAGAGGGTGGTTATAAATGGTATAGTCTCTAACTGGGTCGCTGTGACCAGTGGGGTACCGCAGGGGTCGGTATTGGGACCTGTTCTCTTCAACATATTCATTAATGATCTGGTAGAAGGTTTACACAGTAAAATATCGATATTTGCAGATGATACAAAACTATGTAAAGCAGTTAATACAAGAGAAGATAGTATTCTGCTACAGATGGATCTGGATAAGTTGGAAACTTGGGCTGAAAGGTGGCAGATGAGGTTTAACAATGATAAATGTAAGGTTATACACATGGGAAGAGGGAATCAATATCACCATTACACACTGAACGGGAAACCACTGGGTAAATCTGACAGGGAGAAGGACTTGGGGATCCTAGTTAATGATAAACTTACCTGGAGCAGCCAGTGCCAGGCAGCAGCTGCCAAGGCAAACAGGATCATGGGGTGCATTAAAAGAGGTCTGGATACACATGATGAGAGCATTATACTGCCTCTGTACAAATCCCTAGTTAGACCGCACATGGAGTACTGTGTCCAGTTTTGGGCACCGGTGCTCAGGAAGGATATAATGGAACTAGAGAGAGTACAAAGGAGGGCAACAAAATTAATAAAGGGGATGGGAGAACTACAATACCCAGATAGATTAGCGAAATTAGGATTATTTAGTCTAGAAAAAAGACGACTGAGGGGCGATCTAATAACCATGTATAAGTATATAAGGGGACAATACAAATATCTCGCTGAGGATCTGTTTATACCAAGGAAGGTGACGGGCACAAGGGGGCATTCTTTGCGTCTGGAGGAGAGAAGGTTTTTCCACCAACATAGAAGAGGATTCTTTACTGTTAGGGCAGTGAGAATCTGGAATTGCTTGCCTGAGGAGGTGGTGATGGCGAACTCAGTCGAGGGGTTCAAGAGAGGCCTGGATGTCTTCCTGGAGCAGAACAATATTGTATCATACAATTATTAGGTTCTGTAGAAGGACGTAGATCTGGGGATTTATTATGATGGAATATAGGCTGAACTGGATGGACAAATGTCTTTTTTCGGCCTTACTAACTATGTTACTATGTTACTATGTTACTATAACATAAATAGGTATTTTGTAGCTACTAAATCACTTTTGGCTCCAGAATTGCTTCTTCGCTGCACCAGCCATGACGCCGAGGTAGACAACATAAGATCAGTGAGCCCAGTGATTGTCTGCAGTGGTCACATGTTGTGAACATGATGTCACCAATGTGGCCCTGAGAGCAATGAGGTGGTGCTCGAGCCAGTCAGCCATTCTAATAAATATTCATTAAATATTTTTTAACCAATGCCAAAGTAGATCTGGTAATCATCACCAGTATAAACCAATATAATTGTCTGTCATGGTCCATACAAAAACTCAGTTTGATGATTCATGTCAAAGGTATGAAAACAAAGTCTCAACATAGTGGAATCCTTCTTGATTCATCCATTTCTATGTCATTCCCCGGTCACACAACGTCAACGCTCAGGACTGAATTCCTTCAACAGAAATATTAGAATTTAATTGTTTTTTTAATCTAAATTAAATGTATCAGTCATGTTTTTTTGTTGTTAGAAAAATGTTATATTATTAAATGTTTAGATACAAAAATGTTAAAAACAATTTTATACAAATGATTTGTTCCTAAAGACGAGCGGCTAGTGAGGCCGTAATAATGAGAAGTATCAGCAGATAACTCGACGCGTTCATGTTCCCTCTACATTTCTGGGAAGGTTGTGGGATATCGGTCACATTTTGGAAGTTCAGATCTGGTATGTATGACTGGATCCAGGACTGGTAGGCGGTTACCAGAGTGTAGACCCCGGGGCGGTTGGGTAAAGCACATCCAGTTCCAAAGCTCACAATCCCAGACTGGTACCAGACACCATTGACCTTACACACGAGAGGTCCTCCGGAGTCTCCCTGAAATACAACATCTATGGGCTTAGTAGAAGTAGAGATAAACTACAAAAGATAGCAAGCAGGTATTTTCCTCCACATTGGAATAAAAAGATTCTCCACTTTTCATAATCACAAAGGCAATAGAAGCCATTGTTACCAGATCCATGGAGATAAGACCACCAACAACCCCATTGATGAGCCAACGGAAGGGGTTGCGGCAGCCGGGTGACACAGCTGTGCCTGGTATTACAATTTAGTTGAAATTATACCAATAACACTGTCCCATGAAGCCCTTTCATTCCCCTACAGTGCCTTTCCTTGGAAACATAAGATCTACATGCTGACTATTGGAAGGTTATCCATACAAAACATGGACAGTCTTCCAGGGAAAGACATTTCTTGTTGACAATATCTGCCTTGCTTAAACAAGACATAGTGCAGACTTGGGAATAATCAGACTTTATGCGGTGTTTTGAAATGTTTTTTCTAAGCTCAGCAACCACTTTAACTTGTGCACAAAACTGTAAGTCTATGGTCAAGATCACGTCACCATGCATGGACCATTCACTGGGGCCAAGCGCAGCTCCAAGAGCAGTTTTGTCCGCTAATGGTGGTCGCATACTGGGACATTTTGTCTCACATGGACCTTTGATACACATGGAAAGTTGCTGATGTGCACTAGTTTATAGACTAGCTGTCTGCGAGCAATCTCTAAAGAGTACGATATCGGCCCCTCACCTGGCAGGAGTCTTTTCCTCCTTTGGAATATCCGGCACATATCATGGTGTTATAGATTATGGTAAAATAACTGCTGATCCCTGAGTTTATGTGATACAGTGCGTCACATGTGCTGTAGTCGATCAGTGGGATCATCACCTTCTGAAGAGTCAGCGGGGACGGCAAGCTCACTGAGAAGGAAACAAGTCACGTTATTTCATTACTTGTGTTCTCCAGACGTTTTACCTTCTCAGATCATGTAGATCGGGGCTCTGCCCAGGTTTTCGCCTAGCCATAACTGGAGCAGCCATCAAGACCCAGGTCATAGAAGAATCTCTGTGTTCAATTAAGGCAAGGTTCTCCCATAGCAGGGACTTTCCTAAGGATCATATTTCATCGCTATTCACATCATCCCCGTCATTGTCATTATTCCAATTCTGCACATCATCGAGGACAATTGTGGTGCAGATCTACCTCCCATACTGGTGACTTATCCCAGGTTTTATCACTCTTTCATTATCTATGTGTTATTTCTTATTAGCACCATCATTATTTTGTCCGTCATCATTATTGTTATTACTCCAATCACCCCCATCATACAAATCATCTCTGTCCTCACCTCCCGAGGCAGTGTCTCCCCAGCCGGTGACCCAGCAGTCCAAGGCGCAGGGGAAGGTGACGGAGGCGGTGGGCAGGCAGATGGGCAGGATGTAGTTGGTGTAGTTGACCGGACTGGAGAGCTTGACCAGAGCGAGGTCTCCTTTGTTTGTTTTAGTTGAGTACGAAGGATAAACTATAATACTTGACACAGAACTATCGACTGTATGAGATTCGTCAACGAGGAGCTTGTAGGCACCCAGACGCACCAAAAAGTTTGAAATTGAAGAATCGCTGTGGAGAAGAGAAAATGATCAGAGGTCACAAAGACTGAGGTTCTGTCATTGTATCTCAATCCATGAGACTAGACACCACCCAACTACATTTATTATCTAATGTCCATATGCATGGGGATTGGAGAGGTCCAGATTTGTTATCCTCTCACCTTTCTTCTTGGCACAACCTGAGATCATGAGATAAGAAGCTTTAAAATAAAACATTTATTCCCAGTACTCTTCTGGGAGATGGTTATGCTATGGGTGTCTACTCGTGACCTACCACTGGTTGTTATGTGAATTGCAGGCTGTGTAAGTAGTGAATCGCTGAGGTTTCCACCATAGTCCACCAGGATAAGGTTGCATGGGGTGGTTGGTGGATGGACAAATCACACAGCAGAACAGAAGTCATCAGAGAGAAAATAAGCTAGAACTTACCTATTGAAGCAATGGGCAGCGGTCAGCACCCACTGAGGGGCGATCAGGGAGCCTCCACATATGTGGTAATAATTGTTTAGCACTTTGTGAATCAGACTGACTTGCCACGGCCATTCTCCTTCTACAGCATCTGTGCCACCAACGATGCGGTCGGTGACCTGCGGGGAGCCACAGACCGAGCCGCCATCTGCAGGGTTGGAAGTAGCTGGAAGGAAAGATCCACACATGTCAGTCACGACTCAGTACATTGACCATATTTTGGGGTCAGTAAATGAATATTGCAGTGAGGTTCCACAGGAAAGGTCTGAGTGTTTGGCTGATTTGACCCTGATCACTACTAATCTTCCAAAACCTAGGAAGGTTCACCCCATGATGTCGAAATCCATTGACGGAGAGTAGCAATGCTCCTGTTCCCCATCGGTGAGTCCATAATACTGATCTCTCTTCTACCCAATCCTCCTGAGCTGATCTATGACCACATTAAAGTTCAACTTCCAAAAATGGCCTCCCAGATCCGGCAGGGGGCTATCAAATACTAAAAAGTTTTCTCATCCACTTTATTTTCCCAAAGGAATTTTTTTTTTGTTTTTTTTAAGTTCTTGAGTTTCATGTTCTTTATAATGTAAGCACTTTCCTTTATAAGATATGGAAGAATGTGAAAAGTGTGTTTTACTAGTTTCTTATCAATCTCTCCACTGTGGGAAAATATGTGTTTTCCCCAATTAGTTAGAATAAAATATTGAGTAAATTCAAAGAATAAAAACTGTTTTGAAAAATATAATGCAACAAAGAAATTTAAAAAAAATTGTAAAATAAACATAACTAAGAAATGTTATCTATCAATCTATGAAAATAATAAAATGTATTTAGATGCTGTAATAATAAAAAAAAAAGAAAAGCCCAAACCGACATTTTTTTGACCACTGTACATCACTAAAAAACGCGATAACAAGTGATCAAAATGTTGTATGTATCCATCAACGGTTCCAATAAAAACATCTGCTCACCATACAAAAAAAAACAAGAATAAAAAACAAACCCTCATACAGCTTCATGAACTCAAAAGTAAAAAAGCTACGAGTCTCGGAAAATGGTGACACAAACCAAACAAAATAGAAATCGATACAAGTGTGTTATTCATAATCGTAACGACCTGGAGATTCTTGACAGCAGATTTTTATTACAAGATGAACGCCGTAAAAACAGAACTGTCAGCATTTTGCATTTTTTTCACCATTTCATCTGGCACTTTATTTTTTTTCAGTTTTTCAGTACATTTTATGGTAAAATACATGGTCCCACACCCAAAAGCCCTCAAGTGGCTATGTTGACGGAAGAAAGAAAAAGTTATGGCGCTTGGAGAAAGAGGAAGAAAAATATATACTTTCCTAGTAAAGTTACATTTTTGGTATTTTAGACAAATTATGGGCAGAGGCAACAATTTAGAGTGACTTCAAGGACACCTCTCTGATAACAATGTGATATAGGCCCTGACTTCCCGTAACTCTCCCAAACTGATCACTATAAGGCCGGCGTCACACACAGCGTAAAACAATACGGTCCGTATATTACGGCCGTAATACGCTGAAAAGTCCCGAAAAAAGTGGTCCGTAGCTCCTCCGTAGGCAGGGTGTGTCAGCGTTTTTTGCGCATGGCATCCTCCGTATGTAATCCGTATGGCATCCGTACTGCGTGGTTTTCTCGCAGGCTAGCAAAACCAACATACCGCTATAGAAGTGATCCATGTGTCCCAAAAAGAAAAGAAAATATATATATACTGTCTATATATATATATATATATATATATATATATATGTGTCAGTAGACACATATATTAGAGAGAAAAGCCGGTAATTCAGTGCGGTGTACAGTAAAATCACACTGACAGCTTACAGTAGAATAGGTAGAATAAATGTGTACACATAGAATAGGTATATATATATATGTCAGTGAGACACATATATGTATATATATTAATATTTATTCCAGCGCTATACAGCTTGAAAGCCGGTAATTCAATTACCGGCTTTTTCCTTCTCCTTCCTAAAACCCGACATGATTTGAGACATGGTTTGCATACAGTAAACCATGTCTTCTCTCCATTTTTTTTGCAGATTCCACACTACTAATGTCAGTAGTGTGTATCTGCAAAATTTGGCCGTTCTAGCTCTTAAAATAAAGGGTTAAATGGCGGAAAAAATTGGCGTGGGCTCCCGCCACCCTTCATTACCCCATATCCCACCGCTACACGGGAATGGGAAGAGAGTGGCCAAGTGCCAGAATAGGCGCATCTTCCAGATGTGCCTGTTCTGGGGTGGCTGGGGGCAGATATTTTTAGCCAGGGGGGGGCCAATAACCGTGGACCCTCTCCAGGCTATTAATATCTGCCCTCAGTCACTGGCTTTACTACTCTGGCGGAGAAAATTGCGCGGGAGCCCACGCCAATTTTTTCCGCCATTTAACCCTTTATTTTAAGAGCTAGAACGGCCAAATTTTGCAGATACACACTACTGACATTAGTAGTGTGGAATCTGCAAAAAAAATGGAGAGAAGACATGGTTTACTGTATGTAAACCATGTCTCAAATCATGTCGGGTTTTAGGAAGGAGAAGGAAAAAGCCGGTAATTGAATTACCGGCTTTCAAGCTGTATAGCGCTGGAATAAATATTAATATATATACATATGTGTCTACTGACATATATATGTATATATATATACCTATTCTATGTGTACACATTTATTCTACCTATTGGACTGGAAGCTGTCAGTGTGATTTAACTGTACACCGCACTGAATTACCGGCTTTTCTCTCTAACAGCGCTGCGTATTTCTCGCAAGTCACACTGCTTGTCCGTGTGTAATCCGTATTTTTCACGCTTCCATAGACTTTCATTGGCGTATTTCTTGCGCAGTACGGTGACAAACGCAGCATGCTGCGATTTTGTACGGCCGTAGAAAGCCGTATAATACTGATCAGTAAAATACGGCAAATAGGAGCAGGGGCATAGAGAATAATTGTGCCGTATTTTTTGCGAGTTTTACGGACGTAGATTCTGCGCTCTTACGTCCGTAAAACTCGCAAGTGTGACGCCGGCCTCATACTCAAAAAAGGCCAAGGGAATAGTAGGACAGGATGAAAGATGTTCATGAACATGAAGCATGAGGACTCCAACAAGGCCAAAAAATGGAGGCGTAGTATACAATACTGTGATAATGTTTTAGGCGGGTGCAGAAAAAATGCTGCAAATGTTTTCCTGGGAGACATCTTGCTGGTGCAGTATAACTACCTTGTGTCTTACTGATGTGCACAGTTCTGTCATGGTGATGTAAGGGGTGTGCCACGACTGTCTTGTACCCCTTCCCTTTTACTAGTTAATGTAATGTAAATATTGTCATTTTCCTGTTTGTTGCTAGGTGCAATGTGATGTATATATATTTGTATGTTATCTGGCTAGGGAAAGCGTAGTTAACTAACGGGTCCACTAGAGGGAGCACCTTACAGTTTTGCAGCCAGTACCCTTTTAATAGTTAATCTAGGAGGGGCCACTGTGGGATAAGAGGGAAAGCATTTCCTGATTGTGAGAGAGAGAAACCTGGGAGCTGAACAGCTCAAGAGGGCCTGAGTGCCCAGACAGTCCCGACGGGCTTAATGCCCGAGACCACACAGCGACCCCGTAATGTTAAGGGGGAAACCCAGCCATTCAGGGCCAGCTGGGCCGATCAGCAGCAGAGCAGCAGCAGTGACAGCATTAGTGAGATTTGGAGCTGTAGGAGAAGTCACAGCAGTAACGAAGGGCAGGTTGCTCACCATGTGGTAGATCATCATAAGGGCTGATGCCCTCAGATCCATGCGAAACGGCTGAGGGAACCCCCAAACGCAGAGAGTCTGAACAGGGAGGATGCTGAGGAACCGTATGATACGGTCCGTCCCGGGCACATGCTGTTTGACAAGGAGAAGAGTACAAGGAAAGAGGAAGAAATGTGTAGTATGGAACCTGATGTAGTTGCTGTAATGAAAATAGATGTGCTGTGAAAACATGAGAGCAAAGTTTTGTATTTGAAGTTTGAAACAGACTTTGTGTCAGTGGATCTTCAGCCAGCCCGATGGGACCCTGACGGTACAGAAGGTGAAACAGAAGGTATGCTGCAGAGGGGACACTATTTTCATGTGACCAGGAGACCAGGGCGTGTTAAAAAATAGTAACTCAGCCACGAATACGGCCCTGGCTCTGCCCCTCACAGAGATTGACCTGTGATATGAAAGAAAAAATGGAGTCACGAGAGTGATGATCCGGCCCTACAGACCCTGATCTCACATCATCCCGTCTGTCTGGGGTCACATCAAGAGACAAAAGGATCCGCACAGGCCCCATACACAGGAGATCTTGGGTCAGGTCTCCATGTTTGATCCAAGCTCCTGTGCACAAGTGGCGAGAGGAAATGATGGAGGTGATGGGCAGTGACAGATACTGATGATGGAGGGGACGGTCGGTCACCAGATACTGATGATGGGGGCAACGGTCGGTCACCAGATACTGATGATGGAGCAGACAGACAGTTACTAGATACTGATGATGAAGGTGTTGGGCCGCACCTATGATGGAGGTGATGGGTGGTCACCAGATACTGATGATGGAGGTGACGGGAGCTCACTAGATACTGATGATGGAGGTGATGGGCGGTCACCAGATACTGATGACGGAGGAGATGGGCGGTCACCAGATACTGATGATGGAGGAGACGGGCGGTCACCAGATACTGATGATGGAGGAGACGGGCGATCACCAGATACTGATGATGGAGGTGACGGGCGGTCACCAGATACTGATGATGGAGGTGATGGGTGGTCACCAGATACTGATGATGGAGGAGACGGGCGGTCACCAGATACTGATGATGGAGGTGACGGGCGGTCACCAGATACTGATGATGGAGGTGATGGGCGGTCACCAGATACTGATGATGGAGGCGACGGGCGGTCACCAGATACTGATGATGAAGGTGTTGGCCGATCACCAGATACTGATGATGGAGGTGACGGGCGATCACCAGATACTGATGATGAAGGTGTTGGGCGATCACCAGATACTGATGATGGAGGTGACGGGCGATCACCAGATACTGATGATGAAGGTGTTGGGCAGTCACCAGATACTGATGATGGAGGTGTTGGGCGGTCACCATACACTGATGATGAAGGTACTGGGCGGTCACCAGATACTGATGATGAAGGAGACGGGCGGTCACCAGTACCGATGATGAAGGTGTTGGGCGGTCACCAGTACCGATGATGGAGGTGTTGGGCGGTCACCAGATACTGATGGTTTTTACATTTTTCTTTTTGTCATTCACTTTGTATTTTTGGTAATTGATAACAATAAACGATTAACATTTCTATTTTTAGATACATTCTTACTTTTGAAGTATTTTTTCACATCTGCCTCATTCTTTGCACAGTACTGTATGGGTTTTTTGGCAGCCAAAATTGAGCTGACAGAATTAATAGTAAATTACGGTATTCATATGAAAATTGTAAAGTGAAACTTACCAAAGAGAAGAACTATAAGAGCCGCAGCAATCCTCCGCTCCATACTGTCCTCTCACGCTGCTCTGAGCTGTGTCCGTATTGATGCATTTCTAAGCATTATATAGGAAACCTCATCACTTAGGAACAGATAGCAACATGACCGCGTATGGCCAATAAAGGATCCTTTCCGTAAAGCATCCCCCACCCCCAACTACCTTGCCCCTCTTAACCCCTCCATCTATTACCCAGGAAAACACACCACCACGTTAATTTCTTTTTGGATAATTTGGCCACAGCGGCCATTTTATTAACAAACAAATACATAAATAACAACATGTAAACAGTAAATATATAAAACCTCGAGGGGGGGGCTCTTGGAGCTAAAAAATCTGGCTCATAATAGGCAGAGAGCCTACCCAAAATTTTTACAAAAAACACGTATTTACCCTCAGCCGTAACCACCAGCTCGAGGGCACCATGTAACCCATTTCGGGCAAACCAACCACAAAGCTCCCGAGGTAAACACCCCGTCCAGAGCCCGTACCAAAAGCCAGATCAACCCTATCAGCATCATCACCAACTCCAAGAACCCCACCCCCCGCCACACACGAACAGCCCTGACCACCTCAGGCTCGTGAGTGCCCCACCACCGCCAAAGCTCTTTCAACTCCTTCCTGTAGACCGAGCGCCCATAAATCCATCCCGATCTCGTTAAGATGCACTCCATCATCCCTCCAAAAATTACCGACCCCGGCCTCCAGCTCGAAATGCCTCACGGCAATACCCCCATTCCGGGACACAAAACTCGCCACCATCCTGTTCAATTTTACCCTGGCTCTGTTAATCCCTTTATGGGAACGGGCCTCCCGCCACGTCTTCCGCGGCACAATGTCTGACCACACAGTCAGCATACCGGGAAAAGATACCCACAGCCTCAACAAGTCATAACGGATATCCCGAATGAGTTCCCTCACGGGTTTTGCCCCCAAATCATTACCCCCAAAGTGAACCACTAAAATATCCGGAGGGCGATCCAGACGGGCGGCGCGGGAGAATTCCGGCAAAAAACTACGCCACGACATACCACGAGTCCCCATCCAACGGATGATCACTGCCTCTCGGCCGAAACCCAGTTGCCTACCATTCGCGCGCGCATCGGCCCGGAGGGCGCCCCAATAAACGAAAGAGTGTCCGACAATCCACGCCAAAAGAGGGGTACGACCTGAAAAACACAACCATAATTAACAATCCGCAAAGACGTCCCTCTTCACCCCGCATTGTTGATTTAATGCCGCACATAAGACAGGTAACGATTAGAACTCCATCTGCCTATTTTCTTGATCACCTCTGGCCCAAGGCCCAAACCATCGGCCTCAGATGCGGCCCCAATCCTAAAAGAATGCGAGCCGAAATTTTCCGGGTTAACACCCAGCAAACCCAAGCCCTTCTTCAAAATGGCTACAAACTGGAAACGTGACAAGAAATCCCCCTCTTGGTGTTGCAACAGAGGGCCTGACCTGACTGATGACAAATTCCAATATGCCTCTAAGCAGCGTTGCGGACACATCCCGCTACCCGCCACCCTTCCTAGCACTACTTTCTTTCCCCTACCTAGCTGATCCGTCTTTGAACGCCTTATCCAAAAGGCAACTCCCCCTTCCCAAAAAACCACATCTTCCGCCAAAAGACCACCTGACCTGTCCTTGCTCGGGGAAACCAATTCACCCAGACGCAAAGCACCAAAAAACGCTAGAGAAAAGGCCAATTGAAACAGTACCACCTCAAACTGAGATGAACAAATTACGCCCAAGGCCTCCCCTAACCGCTGCAACAACCCAAAAGAAATGGGCCTGCGCTTATCAAAAGTCGAATTACCCTTACGAAAACCTTTCAACGCCTGCCGTATAACAAAGTCCTTTGTGACGTCCCTCAATCCTTGCAACTGAAAACCAAAAGCCAAACCTGCTATAAACTTGTTTAACCTAGACACGGACCAACCCCACTCCACGACCTTACCTACCAGTGCCAATAACGCCATTGCCCTGTCGCTATCTGACTCAGCCGAGCCGCATTGAAACAACCAACTTTCCCACATGGCCCATGACGCCGCATAATCTGACCATGTCCTGTTTGACACCGAGGCTTGGATCAATCGGCCTCCCCTTCCGTAACCACCTGCCACAGATGCAAAGGACATGCTGCTCCTGCCGCCTCCGAATCTGGAGCCAAATCCCGGAATCGGTCCCACTGCAAACGAGACAAAGCATCAGCTATATTGTTCTGAACTCCTGGCACGTGCACCGCCGTAATCCATGCATTCAACTCCAAGCATCTCAGTACCAACTCCCTGACCAACCTAATTACTGGAGGGGAAGAAGAAGATAAGCTGTTAATCACGGCCACCACGCTCGAGTTATCGCAATGGAAACGTACTCGCCGATCACGAAAGCTGTCACCCCAAACAAACACTGACACCACAATCGGGAACAACTCCAACAATGCCAAATTCTTGGTGAGCCCCTTCTTTCGCCAATCCTCTGGCCACACCCCGACGCTCCATTTTCCTCCACAGTAGGCCCCATAACCAACTCCACCTGCTGCGTCTGTGTAGATCTCGCAATCAAAAGCATTCAGATCCTCCTGCTGAATAAGCGACCTGCCATTATAGCCTTCCAAAAAACGTTGCCAAACAAGAAGGTCCTCCTTATGCTCTCTACCCAAACGAATAAAATGATGAGCCGACCGAACTCCAGCCGTCGCCCTGGACAATCTGCGGCAAAATATCCTGCCCATTGGCATAATACGACAAGCAAAATTCAGGCGGCCCAGCAGCGACTGCAACTCCTTCAATGAAGTCTTCCGCAATTTTCCAATCCGACTCACCTCTCGCTTAAGCAACTCCAACTTATCATCAGGCAACCTACACTCCATTTTCTCAGAATCAATGAGAATCCCTAAGAAACTCAAGACCGTGCAGGGGCCCTCCGTTTTTCCCTGTGCCAAAGGAACACCAAACTGTCCGGCCACCCATTCCATGGTCCCAAGTAAATGACAGCACACTGCTGAATCCGGTGGACCAACAAACAAAAAATCATCCAAATAGTGAATGACAGAAGGAACGGCCGATACATCTCTCACTACCCACTCTAAAAAGGTACTGAAAGTCTCAAACAATGCACAGGAAATAGAACATCCCATAGGCAAACACCTATCCAAGTAAAAACCACCCTCCCACCAACAACCTAACAAAGGAATGCTCTGCGGGTGCACCGGCAAGAGCCTAAATGCCGACTCGATGTCCGTTTTTGCCAGCAATGCTCCAGGCCCGTACATTCGCACCCACCGAACAGCCGCATCAAACGATGTGTAAACAACGGAGCACAACTCCTCCGCAATCCCGTCATTAACCGAGGATCCTTTGGGATATGAAAGATGCTGAATTAGCCGGAACTTGTTCGGCTCCTTCTTGGGCACCACCCCAAGCGGGGAAACAATTACACCAGCCATTGGCAACGAACTAAAAGGCCCCGCCATTCTTCCCAGCTCAACCTCTTTTGCCAATTTAGCCGAAACCACCTCCGCATGCAAGCCAGCTGATCTCAAATTTTTTGTAGAAAAAGGAACAACATGCATCGGGTGAGGGATCTTAAACCCCTCAAGAAAACCGTCCCTAATAACCTCCGCCTTTTTAACATCCGGGTATCTACTTAGATAGGGGGCCATCTTTTGAACCCTCACCGAAGTCACCCCCTTGACCGCCACCCACTGATGGCTTACCACGTGACTTCTTGAAACACTTAGCGGCTCCGTGAGAGGCCCCGTTGCAATGGGAGCACACGTGTTTAAATTTACAAGTGGTGCCATACTTGCACTGGCCCTCATTAAACTGCCAGCATGTCCCAGATTTTTCCTTTGAACCCTGAGACCCGTGTCCTCCACTTTGTCCTGACTGCTGACTGCTACCCCCCCCTCCCCCCTGAAAGGACTGCCCATAACGCACCGGAGCCATCACCTTCAGCCACAACCCGATGTCTTTTTGGTCCCACCTTATCTCCGGCCTCACTGCTTTTCGCTGCTTGAACTGTTCATCGTATCTCAGCCAAGCCTGGCCCCCGTAGGTACGATGCGCTTCACCAATAGCATCCAAATAACAAAACAGGCCTGAGCAATTCTCGGGGAATTTCTCCCCTATAACACTCGCTAGAATGGCAAAGGCCTGCTGCCAGTTAACGAACGTCTGAGGAATAAGGCGCCAACGCCTCTTTTCTTCCTCTTCCTTTTTGCTGTCGTCTTTCTTTCCTTTATCCAAGTTAAATTTTTCTAAAGGAAGGAGAGAGAAAATCTCTACGTATTCATCTTTCCAAATCTTTTCCTTGACTTCTTTCTTCAAATGGGCCCCCAGCGGACCCTCAAAACACACATATACCTCGCCTTTTGCCCTGTCGTCTAACTTAACGGTATCACCTTTTCCCGTTTCCGTTTGTACCGACACCGACACCCCCGCCACAGAAACAGGTGTCCCGCTACCCGAGCTCGCAATCTCGTTCGAACCCCCTGCTACGCCCCCGGCAACTGACACCCAGGCACCAGCGGGCGACGATCCCACACTGTTAGCAACTGAGCTACCCCCGCCCCCATCCAATCTACGCAAAATCTGCGACATACCCGCTAGAAGTTCTCTGACCCCCGGGACCTCATTACAGCCCCCACCCCGCTCCACCACACCCGAAACACCCGGCACTGGGGAAAGACTGGACATGTACTCACGTGGCTGCGCAGGTGCTGTGTCCCCACCAGCCGTTCTTCCTGAATCCTGCTGGTCCATTTCGTCGCGATGTTCATTCCCGGAATCATCGCTGCCGCTCATCTGCCCCAGGCCCGCGCCCCTGGCCTCCACGTCACCAGGGGGGACCGAGACTGGCGAAGGCGACCGGTCCCTCGACCTCCTGCTGGATCTGGATCTGTCCGGCTCCGTGATTCCTCTGCCTCCAGCCGCTGGACTGTCTCCTCTGGACGCCGCTCCTGCGGCCCGACCGCGACCCGCTCCTTGCCGTGATGCCGCCGCTGTCCTGCCCGATAGTCTGCTCTGCCGTCCTGTCGCAGAGCCAGGTGCACCGGCCCTCCTGGAACTGGCCTCCCGACGAAGCTGAGCTACCAGGCTGTCCACAGAAGACATGGTGAGAGGATGTGGCAGCAGGTCCACTCACTTCGCCCGTCTAAGGTAACTGATCTCCCCTTTTCCCGCACTTTCCCAAGCCCCCACCTCCCTTTTTGCATAAATCCCCACCCCAAATCCTACTCTTCCAATCCCCGGGCTCCTTTACTCAATAACACCTTTATTTTTTAAAAGAAAACCTACTGCACTGCTCCCATGGCAACGCAGTCATGTGGGGGCCTCCTTTTAGCTGCGCCCCATACAGCCCCCCCTCTTAACAAGGAAAGAACAAGGAAAGAAACCCCATAAAACATTGACAGCTCAAGATAAAGCACTTAGCACAGGACTCGGGCAAACACTGCTGCTCACAGACCTGCGCAGCAGAGAAGACAATGGCCAGCCATAGTGAACATCTATAGGGTGAAGGTGTGGAGCGTGACGCGTCGTCTCCAGGCAGTGATTCGCCTTGGTCACGGTCATTGTATACCTTCACCATGGGTCCGTTAGGGACCAGACGAGACTTGACATTCAGGTTCAGCATTTTCCAGAATCTGGACTCTGAATTAACTGCAGACCACACATGGAGGTCTTGGTGGTTCGTCTTCCTACTGGTTACAGTCGTGTCCAAACTTCACTATTTAATACTTATACCTGGGACTGAGTAGATCTTTTGAAATTCACATTCACCAGCTTAACCAAATTTTAGCAGGAAGTTTGATTCACAGGTAAATCAAAAGTATTCCAAAGCCTCTAACTGCATTGAAAAGACTTTCAAGCTCGTAAAAGTAAACACATATATGACTATCGTAAAAACACATGGTAACTGTTCCTCACTGCTGCACCGTCACACACTTTCTGTACAGTTTCTTCATTGTTTATGTCTTTCTTTTCTTATCTTGGTGGTTATACTGTCAGCCGTGACGTCCCTTCGCTATCAAGATTCAACACGCGATGGCTGCTGCATTCCCTACCAGAGCTTTTATACAGGCTATGATAGTCTGTCTTTATTTGTTGTACTAAATCATGTGATTTGATAGCCACAAATCATTGTGAGGGAGACTGGTTGGCCAAGCCGGAGGTCATGTGATCTCCCCCTGACTGGTGCATTGCTCTGGTAAAAGCCATTTTAGGCAATTCACACAAAATGAATCGTTTCAATTCCTAAAAATATGATACAAATTTGATTTCCATCGAATTGACTTGCTTATCTCCAATAACTTCAGTATTGCTGGGACTCTCAAGCTCCAAATAATTGGTTGGTGAAATGCCAAACTAGGAGTGAGCGGTGGTCAGACAAGTGCATCCATCAGCATAGGACGTGGCTATCTCCAGCTGTCCCATTGACTGTGAATGGAGCTGGCATTCTTGTGATCATTCGGGGTCCTCAATGAGCCACAAGTTATCACGTATCCTGAGGATCAGAGCAAACTTGCTAATTTTGGGACGAAGTCACGTCCAGAGTCTTCTTGGAAGACAACATTTATAGGCAATAAAGGAAATTGGGATAAATAGCTGCAGAAACATTTGGGCATCTCCTTTGACCATTAACAGAATAAAGATGCTGCCCAGAAGCCAAAATCATTGATATTTTTCTTTCATGAGACATAAGAGTCATGTTCTTGATTTTGTCCCTGGCCAGTCCTGTCTGATTTTGTCCCTGGCCAGTCCTGTCTGACTTTGTTCCTGGCCAGTCCTGTCTGACTTTGTTCCTGGACAGTCCTGTCTGACATTATCCCTGGCCAGTCCTGTCTGACTTTGTCCCTGGCCAGTCCTGTCTGACTTTGTCCCTGGCCAGTCCTGTCTGACTTTGTCCCTGGCAAGTCCTGTCTGACTTTGTCCCTGGCCAGTCCTGTCTGACTTTATCCCTGGCCAGTCCTGTCTGACATTATCCCTGGCCAGTCCTGTCTGACTTTGTTCCTGGCCAGTCCTGTCTGACTTTGTTCCTGGCCAGTCCTGTCTGACTTTATCCCTGACCAGTCCTGTCTGACTTTATCACTGGCCAGTCCTGTCTGACTTTATCCCTGACCAGTCCTGTCTGACTTTGTCCCTGGCCAGTCCTGTCTGACTTTATCCCTGGCCAGTCCTGTCTGACTTTGTTCCTGGCCAGTCCTGTCTGACTTTGTCCCTGGCCAGTCCTGTCTGACTTTGTCCCTGGCCAGTCCTGTCTGACTTTATCCCTGGCCAGTCCTGTCTGACATTATCCCTGGCCAGTCCTGTCTGACTTTGTCCCTGGCCAGTCCTGTCTGGCTTTATCCCTGGCCAGTCCTGTCTGGCTTTATCCCTGGCCAGTCCTGTCTGACTTTATCCCTGGCCAGTCCTGTCTGACATTATCCCTGGCCAGTCCTGTCTGACTTTGTTCCTGGCCAGTCCTGTCTGACTTTGTTCCTGGCCAGTCCTGTCTGACTTTATCCCTGGCCAGTCCTGTCTGACTTTATCACTGGCCAGTCCTGTCTGACTTTATCCCTGACCAGTCCTGTCTGACTTTGTCCCTGGCCAGTCCTGTCTGACTTTATCCCTGGCCAGTCCTGTCTGACTTTATCCCTGGCCAGTCCTGTCTGACTTTGTTCCTGGCCAGTCCTGTCTGACTTTGTCCCTGGCCAGTCCTGTCTGACTTTATCCCTGGCCAGTCCTTTCTGACTTTGTCCCTGGCCAGTCCTGTCTGACTTTGTCCCTGGCCAGTACTGTCTGACTTTGTCCCTGGCCAGTCCTGTCTGACTTTGTCCCTGGCCAGTCCTGTCTGACTTTATCCCTGACCAGTCCTGTCTGACTTTGTTCCTGGCCAGTCCTGTCTGACTTTGTCCCTGGCCAGTCCTGTCTGACTTTATCCCTGGCCAGTCCTGTCTGACTTTTACCCTGGCCAGTCCTGTCTGACTTTGTCCCTGGCCAGTCCTGTCTGACTTTGTCCCTGGCAAGTCCTGTCTGACTTTGTCCCTGGCCAGTCCTGTCCGACTTTGTTCCTGGCCAGTCCTGTCTGACATTATCCCTGGCCAGTCCTGTCTGACTTTGTTCCTGGCCAGTCCTGTCTGACATTATCCCTGGCCAGTCCTGTCTGACTTTGTCCCTGGCCAGTCCTGTCTGACTTTATCCCTGGCCAGTCCTGTCTGACTTTGTTCATGGCCACTCCTGTCTGACTTTGTCCCTGGCCAGTCCTGTCTGACTTTGTCCCTGGCCAGTCCTGTCTGACTTTATCCCTGGCCAGTCCTGTCTGACTTTGACCCTGGCCAGTCCTGTCTGACATTATCCCTGGCCAGTCCTACCTGACTTTATCCCTGGCCAGTCCTGTCTGACTTTGTCCCTGGCCAGTCCTGTCTGACTTTGTTCCTGGCCAGTCCTGTCTGACTTTGTTCCTGGCCAGTCCTGTCTGACTTTGTCCCTGGTCAGTCCTGTCTGACTTTGTCCCTAGCTATTCTTGTCTGACTTTGTTCCTGGCCAGTCCTGTCTGACTTTGTCCCTGGTCAGTCCTGTCTGACTTTGTCCCTAGCTATTCCTGTCTGACTTTGTCCCTGGCCAGTCCTGTCTCTACATAGAGCAAGGATTCAGCTCGTCAGTTATTAATCATGTGATGTCATAGACCTAATGGAAAATAGAAGAATTATCTGGTAGAAAGGAGGAATGAGCAATTGTAAGTACACAGTGCTGTATAATATGGTGACTGCACTATATCAAGAGGATAACAATTTTGATGGGAGAAGGAGGAGGAGAAGAGAAAGGATGAGGAGGAGGCGTGATTCTTTAATTACACGTGGTGACATTTTTACTAGGCTTTGCAGCAGCTTCCTGGCACTGATTTTTACAGTAAACTATAGTAGAATAACAAGTCTTGCAACTTTTTCACAGACTAAGGCTACGTTCACACTAGCGTTGTGCGCCGCTGCGTCGGCGATGCAACGCACAACGCACGCAAAAACGCAGCAAAACGCACGCAAAAACGCTGCGTTTTGCGACGCATGCGTCGTTTTTTGCCGAAATTTCGACGCAAGAAAAATGCAACTTGTTGCGTTTTCTTGGTCCGACGCTAGCGGCAAAAAAGACGCATGCGTCGCACAACGCAACAAAAAAAACGCATGCGTCCCCCATGTTAAATATAGGGGCGCATGACGCATGCGTCGCCGCTGCGTCGCCCGACGCAAACTAGCATAACGCTAGTGTGAACGTAGCCTAACATCATTCCGCTCCTTTCCATTATCGAGATGTCTGATCGATCTCAGTCAATGGAAACAGATATTGCCTACATTCAGGGAGCCACCTAGTCCTGCTCACACGAACTACAGGCTTTTTCCTGCACAGTATTTCATTGAAGATAATCGTCTGTAAACTAAACCGAGCAGTTGCACAAATATTCGTCGTAGCTCTCTACTCTGAACAATGGTACACTGATACATTGCAGCAAAACCTCAGCTTTGTGATCAGCATCATTGTTATGTTAAAGGAGTGTTCCCATCTCGTACATTTATGTAATATTTGTAGACTATTCCATGAATGTAAAGCACATGTGGGTCCCACCAATAGCATCGGCATCTGTCTCGAGAACAGGCCCCCATAGAGAATGGCTGTCAGTGTAGCCATAGTTATTCCTATAATTCCCATTCAAATTTATTAGAATTCCAACCACGTCTCCACTAATGGTGCCATCCATACAGTTTAATGCCCCTTACAATGTCCGTCTACAGTTTGATATCCCTACAGTGCACCCACATCGTATGATGCCTCTGCAGTGCCTTCCCACATCGTATGATGCCTCTGCAGTGCCTTCCCACATCGTATGATGCCTCTGCAGTGCCTTCCCACATCGTATGATGCCTTTACAGTGCTCTCCCGTACAGTGTGATGCCTCCACACTTCCCTCCAAAACAGTATGATGCCTCCACAGTGCCCTTCCACATGGTATGATGCCTCCACAGTGCCCTCACACACAGTATTATGCCTCCACTGTGCCCTTCCACATTGTATGATGCCTCCACACTTCCCTCCAAAACAGTATGATGCCTCCACAGAGCCCTTCCACATGGTATGATGCCTCCACAGTGCCCTCACACACAGTATTATGCCTCCACTGTGCCCTTCCACATCGCATGATGCCTTCACAGTGCCCTCACACACAGTATTATGCCTCCACTGTGCCCTTCCACATCGTATGATGCCTTCACAGTGCCCTCACCCACAGTATGATGCCTTCACAGTGCCCTTCCACATTGTATGATGCCTCCACTGTGCCCTTCCACATTGTATGATGCCTCCACAGTGCCCTCACACACAGTATTATGCCTCCACTGTGCCCTTCCACATCGTATGATGCCTTCACAGTGCCCTTCCACATCGTATGATGCCTCCACAGTGCCCTCACACACAGTATTATGCCTCCACTGTGCCCTTCCACATCGTATGATGCCTTCACAGTGCCCTTCCACATTGTATGATGCCTCCACTGTGCCCTTCCACATTGTATGATGCCTCCACAGTGCCCTCACACACAGTATTATGCCTCCACTGTGCCCTTCCACATCGTATGATGCCTTCACAGTGCCCTTCCACATCGTATGATGCCTCCACAGTGCCCTCACACACAGTATTATGCCTCCACTGTGCCCTTTCACATCATATGATGCCTCAACAGTGCCCTTCCACATCGTATGATGCCTCCACAGTGCCCTCACACACAGTATGATGCCTCCACAGTGCCCTCACACACAGTATTATGCCTCCACAGTGCCCTTCCACATCGTATGATGCCTCCACAGTGCTCTCACACACAGTATTATGCCTCCACTGTGCCCTTCCACATCGTATGATGCCTCCACAGTGCCCTCACACACAGTATTATGCCTCCACAGTGCCCTTCCACATCGTATGATGCCTCCACAGTGCCCTCACACACAGTATTATGCCTCCACTGTGCCCTTTCACATCGTATGATGCCTCAACAGTGCCCTTCCACATCGTATGATGCCTCCACAGTGCCCTCACACACAGTATTATGCCTCCACTGTGCCCTTTCACATCGTATGATGCCTCAACAGTGCCCTTCCACATCGTATGATGCCTCCACAGTGCCCTCACACACAGTATGATGCCTCCACAGTGCCCTCACACACAGTATTATGCCTCCACTGTGCCCTTCCACATCGTATGATGCCTCCACAGTGCCCTCAAACACAGTATTATGCCTCCACAGTGCCCTTCCATATCGTATGATGCCTCCACAGTGCCCTTCCACATCGTATGATCCCTCCACAATGCCCTTCCACATCGTATGATGCCTCCACAGTGCCCTTCCATATCGTATGATGCCTCCACAGTGCCCTTCCACATCGTATGATGCCTCCACAGTGCCCTCACACACAGTATTATGCCTCCACTGTGCCCTTCCACATCGTATGATGCCTTCACAGTGCCCTTCCACATCGTATGATGCCTCCACAGTGCCCTCACACACAGTATTATGCCTCCACTGTGCCCTTTCACATCGTATGATGCCTCAACAGTGCCCTTCCACATCGTATGATGCCTCCACAGTGCCCTCACACACAGTATGATGCCTCCACAGTGCCCTCACACACAGTATTATGCCTCCACTGTGCCCTTCCACATCGTATGATGCCTCCACAGTGCCCTCAAACACAGTATTATGCCTCCACAGTGCCCTTCCATATCGTATGATGCCTCCACAGTGCCCTTCCACATCGTATGATCCCTCCACAATGCCCTTCCACATCGTATGATGCCTCCACAGTGCCCTCACACACAGTATTATGCCTCCACTGTGCCCTTCCATATCGTATGATGCCTCCACAGTGCCCTTCCACATCGTATGATCCCTCCACAGTGCCCTTCCACATCGTATGATGCCTCCACAGTGCCCTCACACACAGTATTATGCCTCCACAGTGCCCTTCCACATCGTATGATCCCTCCACAGTGCCCTTCCACATCGTATGATGCCTCCACAGTGCCCTCACACACAGTATTATGCCTCCACTGTGCCCTTCCAAATCGTATGATGCCTCCACAGTACCCTTCCACATTGTATGATGCCTCCACTGTGCCCTTCCACATTGTATGATGCCTCCACAGTGCCCTTCCATATCGTATGATGCCTCCACAGTGCCCTCACACACAGTATTATGCCTCCACAGTGCCCTCAAACACAGTATGATGCCTCCACAGTGCCCTCACACACATTATTATGCCTCCACAGTGCCCTTCCATATCGTATGATGCCTCCACAGTGCCCTTCCACATCGTATGATGCCTCCACAGTGCCCTCAAACACAGTATGATGCCTCCACAGTGCCCTTCCACTTCGTATGATGCCTCCACAGTGCCCTCAGACACAGTATGATGCCTCCACTGTGCCCTCACACACAGTATGATGCCTCCACAGTGCCCTCACACACAGTATTATGCCTCCACAGTGCCCTTCCATATCGTATGATGCCTCCACAGTGCCCTTCCACATCGTATGATGCCTCCACAGTGCCCTCAAACACAGTATGATGCCTCCACAGTGCCGTTCCACTTCGTATGATGCCTCCACAGTGCCCTCAGACACAGTATGATGCCTCCACAGTGCCCTCACACACAGTATTATGCCTCCACAGTGCCCTTCCATATCGTATGATGCCTCCACAGTGCCCTTCCACATCGTATGATGCCTCCACAGTGCCCTCAAACACAGTATGATGCCTCCACAGTGCCCTCTCACACAGTATTATGCCTCCACTGTGCCCTTCCACATCGTATGATGCCTCCACAGTGCCCTCAAACACAGTATGATGCCTCCACAGTGCCCTTCCACTTCGTATGATGCCTCCACAGTGCCCTCAAACACAGTATGATGCCTCCACAGTGCCCTCACACACAGTATTATGCCTCCACTGTGCCCTTCCACATCGTATGATGCCTCCACAGTGCCCTTCCACATCGTATGATGTCTCCACAGTGCCCTCATACACAGTATGATGCCTCCACAGTGCCCTCACACACAGTATTATGCCTCCACAGTGCCCTTCCATATCGTATGATGCCTCCACAGTGCCCTTCCACATCGTATGATGCCTCCACAGTGCCCTCAAACACAGTATGATGCCTCCACAGTGCCCTTCCACTTCGTATGATGCCTCCACAGTGCCCTCAAACACAGTATGATGCCTCCACAGTGCCCTCACACACAGTATTATGCCTCCACTGTGCCCTTCCACATCGTATGATGCCTCCACAGTGCCCTTCCACATCGTATGATGCCTCCACAGTGCCCTCATACACAGTATGATGCCTCCACAGTGCCCTCACACACAGTATTATGCCTCCACAGTGCCCTCACACACAGCATTATGCCTCCACTGTGCCCTTCCACACAGTATTATGCCTCCACTGTGCCCTTCCACATCGTATGATGCCTCCACAGTGCCCTCACACACAGTAGGATGCCTCCACAGTGCCCTCACACACAGTATTATGCCTCCACAGTGCCCTCACACACAGTATGATGCCTCCACAGGGCCCTTCCATACAGTATTATGCCTCCACAGTGCCCTTCCACTTCGTATGATGCCTCCACAGTGCCCTCAAACACAGTATGATGCCTCCACAGTGCCCTCACACACAGTATTATGCCTCCACTGTGCCCTTCCACATCGTATGATGCCTCCACAGTGCCCTTCCACATCGTATGATGCCTCCACAGTGCCCTCATACACAGTATGATGCCTCCACAGTGCCCTCACACACAGTATGATGCCTCCACAGTTCCCTCCAAAACTATATGTTGCCTTCACAGTGCCACCGCTAAAAATGATCATGGGGCTTAGTGGGAAGGACATTCTCTGAGAGTACAAAGGCTTGTCATCTGGTAATAGGTTGCTGGTGGACTTTAGCCTTTACATTCTGTTGCCAGATCATCGCACTGGAAGAGGAAGAGCTGTGAGATTTGTGTGTTTCCAGACTATAAATTGAGTTATGTTTAGTGCACTTGTCTATGTTTTCATTGTCTATTTCCAGCCATGCCGCCTCTGTGTGCTCGGTGGGCCTTTGAGGAGCGTGAGATCATACTAAAGCTTAGACTCCACGGCTGAGGACCCAGGACTTAAAGGGAACCTGTCACCCCCCCCCCCAGGTGTTTGAATCTGGGCATGTGCACTGCGTGTCTAAGCCACTCACCCAGGTCGCAGTGCGCATGCCCAGGAATCCCAGCCCCGCAGTGTGAATAAATCATACGACACTGCGGTGCTGGAAATCACAGGCAGGGCGGCCGCACAGGCGCAGTCAGCGAGACTGCATATGAGGACAGACGGGCAGCGCTCACTGCGCCTGCACCAGACAGGACAAAACAGCGCAGGCGCCGGCAGATTTCAAAACAGCGCGGAGGTGGCGGCGCCCGGCGCCAGGAAGACTTGAGTGACGGCTGTGAGGCGTCTGCAGCAGGGGGGGAAAGACCTGCCTCCAGTACTGAAGACAGGTATTTCGGACAAATTACAAAACGGATTATTTCTGCATTTACAGCACCAATAACTCAAAGAGCCACCTTGTCTGAATGCTTCATTAGTGCTGCGCAAGATGGCTCTTTAGTTTATAACGGCTGGGGGGTGACAGGTTCCCTTTCACCTTTGGTCACAGGGAAAACCATCTCCAACCATGGATTATCAACCCTCCATATGAGTCTCCAATAATAATAATAATAATAATAACAAAAGGTAAAAGACCCGAGTGGTGGCAAACTGAATACTAACAGCCTGGCTGAACATTTAGCGCTCATTGCGTTGTGTTCATGTTTGGATTCTGGTCTTGAAGCACAAGTGTTGTACGGGGACGGACGCAGCCTGATAATGGTCAATTATTACACTGTGTAATAAGCCCCCAAACAGTAAGAGAGGAAAGCAGCAGCTGAAGTATCCGGCGGCCACGGACGGAGCGAGGAACTAGCGATACAAACCAGTCATGAATGTGGGCATGCAATTCAGGAGGCGACTGCTCGACTGTACAAGTGCGAACTAATGTCACCTGCAGTCCTATGTAACACCACAGATAACACAGTAATAACGCTCTGAGTACAGATAATGTAGTAGATGTCACCTGCAGTCCTATGTAACACCACAGATAGCACAGTGATAACTCTCTGAGTACAGATAATGTAGTAGATGTCACCTGCAGTCCTATGTAACACCACAGATAACAGTGATAACTCTCTGAGTGCAGATAATGTAGTAGATGTCACCTGCAGTCCTATGTAACACCACAGATAGCAGTGATAACTCTCTGAGTACAGATAATGTAGTAGATGTAACCTGCAGTCCTATGTAACACCACAGATAACAGTGATAACTCTGAGTGTACATGATAGATGTTACCTGCAGTCCTATGTAACACCCCTGGTGCTATAGGCGGCCATATTCTGCGTTCCTTACCCACATGTAGGACTATCAGCGAATACAGCAGGTTCTTCTGCATTTCTTCCTTTCTCGGAGTTTCTCGGCGATTCGTTGGTCAGCTCTTATATATGAGGAGGTGGGTGGGAAAGTTTCAGCTGTTTTGTATACAAGGAAACGTTGATTTTTATTTTTTTTTCCTGACTTTGTGACTTTTTTTCTACAATTTCTTGTTAGGGTTTTACAACCAAGACACAAGTCTCCGGTTCTGACTGTTCAATCAGTGGAGCCGTTTATTGTCACATCTGGAAGCCGACTCTGATACTTGGGTTCCCGTTGTGTGGACACCATTTTACCTACAGAAAGTCCCATGGAAAGTTATTATTATTATTATTTATTTCTATAGCACCATCGATTCCATGGTCTGTACATGAGAAGGGGAATAGGACTCCCCGGTACAGTGCTCTGTGGCGTGAATTGTTCATAAAATCCATGGTCAACCAGGTTTGGTGTAGACCACCGGCCCAGGCAGGTGAATTCTGCTCTCAGGCAAAACCAGAACTGTCCACCTGATCACAAAGGACTAAGAAGGATAATTTTTGGACCATTTATAAATGTTAAATAAAAGCATGAAGATATGTCAGTGCAGTGTGTTGATGAAGATGCTATTATCTACCACTCGTTACCAGCCGTATACACCCAGCCCGATAGGTCGAGGTCACTTGGGCATTACTACGGCTGTGTTTGCGTTAAAGAGCTTGAAAGGGGTTCAGCACCATTCTATTCCTCTCATTACAGGGATTGTAGCATTGTAATATGTAACAAATCTAATTTTGGGGAAAATCTGAATGAAGCAAATTAGAATTTCAAAAGATTCAATCATCTCTGGTTGCTCGAGTTGGCGGTCCATCAAGGTGAAAGCAATGAACATATAATAAACACAAGGAGTATACCCCCCCACTAATAGAATTAAAACCCCGTCCAGACAGGCTGGATGCAAACACATGTGCTGGAAGAAGCCACATCTGTATCGAGTTTTTAATTAAAGTCCAGCAGGATCAGATACAACAATGAACCTCAGGGTTATCTCCTCGGTACATCAGCGGGATCCAAAAATTAAAAAAATAGGAAGAGTATCAAACAGAAAAAAAGTAGAAACCTTGGTAAAAAAAGATCGAAATTCAAGAAAAATAATCATTACTTCCCCACTTTTCATTTTGCCACTCCACAACTTTCCTTTCTGCTGCTTGCCACCTAGAAAATATGACCTCTGCAGCCAATCAATGAACTCAAAGATGAGTATGGCTGAACCCAGCGATTGTCTCCAGAGGTCAAGTGTCGCAGATGGGACTCCTGGGGACTAAGAACATCAGGGAGCAGTGGACAGGCAGCGTTGGATTGTCAGGGGCTTCAGTGGGTAATTAATTCTCATTTATAGATTTCAAGCCTTTGCTCCAATTTTTAATTAAAATGAAAAACCAGACGGAGTGTAAATTGCGGGACAATTCTCTGGTCGGAGTGTAAATCCCAGGACAATTCTCTGGTCGGAGTATAAATCCCGGGACAATTCTCTGGTCGGAGTGTAAATCCCGGGACAATTCTATGGTCGGAGTGTAAATCCCGGGACAATTCTCTGGTCGGAGTGTAAATCCCGGTACAATTCTCTGGTCGGAGTGTAAATCCCGGTACAATTCTCTGGTCGGAGTGTAAATCCCAGGACAATTCTCTGGTCGGAGTGTAAATCCCGGTACAATTCTATGGTCGGAGTGTAAATCCCGGGACAATTCTCTGGCCGGAGTGTAAATCCCGGTACAATTCTCTGGTCGGAGTGTAAATCCCGGGACAATTCTCTGGTCGGAGTGTAAATCCCGGTATAATTCTCTTGTCGGAGTGTAAATCCCGGTACAATTCTCTGGTCGGAGTGTAAATCCCGGTACAATTCTCTGGTCGGAGTGTAAATCCCGGTACAATTCTCTGGTCGGAGTGTAAATCCCGGTATAATTCTCTGGTCGGAGTGTAAATCTCGGTACAATTCTCTAGTCGGAGTGTAAATCCCGGTACAATTCTCTGGTCGGAGTGTAAGTCCCGGGACAATTCTCTGGTCGGAGTGTAAATTCCGGGACAATTCTCTGGTCGGAGTGTAAATCCCGGGACAATTCTCTGGTCGGAGTGTAAATCCCGGGACAATTCTATGGTCGGAGTGTAAATCCCGGGACAATTCTATGGTCGGAGTGTAAATCCCGGTACAATTCTCTGGTCGGAGTGTAAATCCCGGTACAATTCTCTGGTCGGAGTGTAAATCCCGGTATAATTCTCTGGTCGGAGTGTAAATCCCGGGACAATTCTCTGGTCGGAGTATAAATCCCGGTACAATTCTCTGGTCGGAGTGTAAATCCCGGTATAATTCTCTGGTCGGAGTGTAAATTCCGGGACAATTCTCTGGTCGGAGTATAAATCCCGGTACAATTCTCTGGTCGGAGTGTAAATCCCGGGACAATTCTCTGGTCGGAGTATAAATCCCGGTACAATTCTCTGGTCGGAGTGTAAATCCCGGTACAATTCTCTGGTCGGAGTGTAAATCCCGGGACAATTCTCTGGTTGGAGTGTAAATCCCGGGACAATTCTCTGGTCGGAGTGTAAATCCCGGGACAATTCTCTGGTCAGAGTGTAAATCCCGGGACAATTCTCTGGTCCCACAGACTTCCACTGTACACACAATGTTTCGGGACTAAAGCTCATCCACTCAGTGCCTGATTTCTGGCAGAACAAAATTCGTCATTGTTTTCATGAATCAGCGATGACATGACACTTTATTTTTTTCTGTTGTTCTTGTGTTTATTTTTATGTGAGAAATATATTGCACTTTTAACATTTTCTATCCAAACGCAAATCAGGATTTGTTCTTAACGACGAGCTGATAGTAAGACTGTGACAATGAGGAGTGTCAAAAAATAACAAGCCGTGTTCATGTTCCCTCCGCATTTCTGGGAAGGTGGTGGGATATCGGTCACGTTATGGAAGCTCAGCTCTGGTATGTGAGACTGGATCCAGGACTGGTAGGCGGTTACCAGGGTGTAGACCCCGGGGCGGTTGGGTAAAGCACATCCAGAACCCCAGCTTACAACACCAGGCTGGTACCAGACACCATTCACCTTACACACGAGAGGTCCTCCGGAGTCTCCCTGAAAGACAATACCCAGATACTTAATGCACAATAGGTTCTGAGATCTTAGACTTCTAGGGACATTATAGAGGTTGGCTGAGGGTCAGTGGGTCCAAAGGGTTCATGAAAATCAGCGAAGACCAATCCCAAGAGAAAAAGAAGAAGAGTTTGCCTTCACTTTCACAGTTCAGAGGAGATTAAGACTCTTGAACTTGTATAGACTGATAGAAAACCAGAAATGTCCCAAAACATGTGACATGTGGCTGTAGACCGGTTACTGGGATGCAAGACGCAGATAGGGACAATGCAGAAGCAACCAGCCTAGCAGTGTGTTCTCCTTAATGAAGATATAGGGGGTAGTTTTGACCAGGAAGTAAATTGTGTGAGAACAGAATGTCAGAACACAGTATCAGCAAAGGTGACAACAAACACAAAAGAACTTGTACAGCCGAATTCCTCTTTCCTATCTGATTCCCGGTGAGTGTAGGGGTAAAGGTGTGATTGACGTGATTCTACACAAGTTATAGGCTCTGACGGGGGTCACCGGGTTTTCCCGCTATGCCGCAAGTCTAGCAAAGTCAATTAAAGCTTTCTGGGCCTTCCTCACACTGGCCAGTCCCTGTCCCATTCCCATACGCTTCACTGCCCCAGATTGTACCCTTTACCATACGTCAGCACAGAAAGAAACGGCCCGTCTCACTCATTCCTTCCAGTCACCACAGTGGACTTCCACTTCTGGATTGGAGTCCGCACTCGGTCTTCGGTGCTTGATCTGCTATGGTCGTCTGTCAGGTCAGGATGGATGAGGGTTGGGCCTTAGGTCTCGACAGACGCATGCCGGCTTGCAGGTCTTGACCGGTGCATGACTAGGCCTCACGTTTTGACAGGTGTAGTCTGGCTCACAGGTCTCGACCGTTGTTGGCTGGGTCCCGCTCACTGGCGCACGATGCCCCTGGGGCCGTACTGGTGACCCGGCCGTGGCGTCTCTCAGCACACGTCCTGCTGGTCTCATTTACTGGCGCCAAACTGACCCCCACCGTGTCACTCCAGCCTTTTATGTCAGAGAGCTGCGTGACAGATGTAGCGCCACCATACGGACAATAAAGACACTTGGAATATACACTTTTTGCTCTGACAAATTAATTGAGAAGCAAAACTTGGGAACCATATGACTTCATTAGAAATGGCTTTTTTAAACTCAACAACCACATTAACTGTATTATTCTTAAAACATTAACAAGGCTTTGAGTTAGACCAAGGGTGACCGAACTTTTACACAACATTGTAAGAGTCAACACTTCCTCACCTGGCAGGAGTCTTTCCCTCCTTTTGAATATCCGGCACATATCATGGTGTCATACACTAAGGTAACAGAGCTGCTGGTCTGTGAGCCTATGTGATACAGTGCGTCACACGTCTTATAGTCGATCAGCGGGATCATCACCTTCTGAAGAGTCAACGGGGACGGCAGATTTACTAAGAAAAGAAGGAAACACGTTAAGTGTCACATGGACTTCTCGGCTACTTCAAGCTCATGTAGGATGGGGCCCATGTGTAGAACCTCAATCGTAGCTGGAGCATCCATTAACATCTTACCAATCTCTTGGCCATGTTGCTTTTGGGATCATAGGTTCTCTATGGTCAATAGAAGTAAGGATTAGTGCAAGTTAAGAAAAATAACTAAGTAGAAGATTACCGAGTCTCCACCTCCCAAAATGTGAAATATCGTTCAGATCTTCCCTTCACCATTTCTTTATTTTCTGTTGTTTCTCTTCCGTTTCTTGATTTAGTATTTTTTGGACAGAATTGATCATTACAAAATAAGATGTTTCTAAAAAAAAAGTCTTCAAGAAACTTCATATAAAATCAAAAGCTTGAAATTGAAATGAACCAGTACGAAGCAGATAATGCTAGCTATTGTAAGGATGTGGACTGAACTGTCACGCTATGACATAGAGTGTGATAAGTGTTGAAGTTTAATACGCGTAATGTATTGTAATGCTGGATGTGATAGATAAAGGTATAAGATAAGTAATGCAGTGCATAGTGTGTAGCGTAATGAAGTTCTGCCCAGCAACAGACAGCAGGGTCAGAAGTAGTTAAGTGTTAGGACTAGCCCACAGTGGGATGGCTTGGCTTAGTCATAGGGACAGCACTGTGCTTCCTGGAGAGAGGTAGTTAGGAGTTGGAGAGCAACAAATGTGCAGTGCTGCCAAGGGGTGAACTACAGCCAAAGGAGACTGGAGCGAAGAATAGCGAGATCCTGGCGAGAGTGACTGATGAGACTGAGTGACCCTTGTGAAGATGTTAGCGGATGAGCTGCTGAGTCACAGGATATCCGAGAGCTTGCTAGTGCCGGAGGTAATGGAGTTAAACAGGCCTGAGAGTGTGGGACTAGTGGTAGTCCCGAGCTATATATCCAGGGCTCCATAGTGATAGAATGCGGAACTGCTGAGCGAGTAGAAAGAACTTGCTGTGTAGAACTGTGGCCTAGAAGCTGGGTTGCGGAAACATAGAGACCAGACAGATAAGCTGCAGAGCCCTGGAGTAGCCTACAGAGGAAGGAGGCAGTGGGAATGAAAAGGCTTCTCACTTTGACGGAAACATGCTTAAGACTGTAAACCTGCTATCCCTTGTACATAACCGTTATCTAGTTCAGTAAAGTCCCTTTGTTTGAATGGAAGTCTCCTTTATTAATCTGTGGAATTCCTGATCTTGGCCAGCAAACACCATCGGCTAAAAGCGGCCTGCATGGGTGCACACTAACACCAACACCCAACACTTTCATGTACCGCGCCGGGGCGGGATAGGAGAAGACGAGTTCCTCACCCGCGGATACCGCCACGCGCCGCACTGAACTATCAGAGCAATAAAATCCCACCAACATTAAATGGTCACCATCATCTTGAACATTAGAGTAATTTAGAAGTGTCCCTCACCTCCCGATGCAGTGTCTCCCCAGCCGGTGACCCAGCAGTCCATGCCACAGGGGAAGGTGACGGAGGCGGCGGGCAGGCAGATGGGCTGGACATACTTGGTGTCCATGACCGGACTGTCGAGCCTTAGTAACGCGATGTCCCAATTGTGCTGCCAATGTTGATACTGGGGATGAATTAGAGCAAACACCAGACTGCGGACGGCTTCATTAGGATTGTCCAGGTGAAGCTTATAGGCTCCTAACACGGCATAATAATTTCTAATGGAGGAATCACTGTGGAGCAGAGAAAATGATCAGATGGTTTGAAGTCATGAAAACATACAACACCTGGCGACCATCATCACTAGACAAGACGCAACTGCACAACTATACAATATAAGGTTTGGAGGTGCAGATGTGTCCTTCTTTAGTCTTCACCCAAGATGAGTATCGTGAGATGAGCAGCTTTAAAAAAAAATATTATATGGAATTTGCATAATGAGAAATTGAAGTCCTTATCAAAATCTGAGGAAAATTTAAGGTTGACAAATCTGACTGTGAAAGAGGTGGTTCAGGACCAAATTATCAATGACCTCTATGAGGGATAAGCCGTCAGTAGAGATCGTGAGGGTCCGTCACCCGGCAGCCCTTCAGGTCAGCGGACAACGACTCGAATCAGCGGCTGGAACTAAGTGACCACATTCGATAGAAAAATAAGAAGGCTATCAGTTTCAGAAAACTGAGACAAAACACATTTTTAAAAATGAAGAATATAATCCAAAAAATAAAAAACTACAACTCGTCATATAAAAAACAAAGCTTCATACGGAGATTGTGGTGAAAAACATTAAAAATGCTCAGACACTTGAAAGAAGGGAAAAAACTAAAGTTCACATTCGAAACATTTTTCTTGGTTGCTGGGGGAGGAGTGTCAGGCACATATCGGGGTTCCTATCCATTATACAGACATATATCACCCAGCATGACGGCGGTCTACGGAGATAGATGAACCCAGAACTTACTCATCAAAGCAGTGGGCAGCGGTCAGCACCCACTGGGATGTGATCAATGTTCCTCCACATATGTGGTAGTAGCTGCTTCGTACTCTATACAGCAGACTGACTTGCCACGGCCATTCTCCATCCAGAGCGTCTGTGCCACCAACTACGCGGCCGGTGACCTCCGGGGATCCACAGACCGAGCCACCATCTGCACAGCTGGGGATAGCTGGAAGGAAAGATTCATACAAGTCAATAGTGTCCATGCCCAGGCTCCAGCGTTATTACTATAGACTCGTCTATCCTATCCTCTTAATTACCAATTCTCATGAGACATCCAGAGCGCACTGTGAGGAGCCGGCCTTGTTCTAAAGACTATTGGACCAATGGATGTAGAGCGGAGTCCACGGCTCTAAGGGATGCAGACTTTTTCCAGCATGGACTACGACTTACAACGATTGTGTTTTATTAGAGACTAGCTGAAGAGCCTGGCGTTGCCTGGGCATAGTAAATATCTGTGGTTAGTTATAGCACCTCACTTGTCTTATTTTCCCATCACGCCTCTCATTTTCCCAATCACATCTTTCATTTTCTCCCTCACTCCTCTCATTCCCCCCTAACACTTGTCATTTCAACCTGACATCTGTCATTTTCTGATCACTCCACTATTTGTCCTCACTCCTCTCATTTTGCACTCACACCTTTTCATTTTCACCTCACATCTCTCATTTTCACCTCATCACCTCAGTATATACATGTTTGTCATCTCCCTTATATATAGTATACATCTGAATGTCATCTCCTGTATATAGTATTTACCTGTATGTCATCTCCCCTGTATATAGTATATACCTGCTGTGTCTCATCTCCCCTATATATAGTATATACCTGAATGTCATCTCATTCTATATATAGTATATACCTGTATGTCATCTCCTCCTGTATATAGTATATACCTGTGTGTCATCTCCCCTGTATATAGTATACAGTGGGGCAAAAAAGTATTTAGTCAGTCAGCAATAGTGCAAGTTCCACCACTTAAAAAGATGAGAGGCGTCTGTAATTTACATCATAGGTAGACCTCAACTATGGGAGACAAACTGAGAAAAAAAATCCTGAAAATCACATTGTCTGTTTTTTTTAACATTTTATTTGCATATTATGGTGGAAAATAAGTATTTGGTCAGAAACAAAATGTCATCTCAATACTTTGTGATATATCCTTTGTTGGCAATGACAGAGGTCAAACGTTTTCTGTAAGTCTTCACAAGGTTGCCACACACTGTTGTTGGTATGTTGGCCCATTCCTCCATGCAGATCTCCTCTAGAGCAGTGATGTTTTTGGCTTTTCGCTTGGCAACACGGACTTTCAACTCCCTCCAAAGGTTTTCTATAGGGTTGAGATCTGGAGACTGGCTAGGCCACTCCAGGACCTTGAAATGCTTCTTACGAAGCCACTCCTTCGTTGCCCTGGCGGTGTGCTTTGGATCATTGTCATGTTGAAAGACCCAGCCACGTTTCATCTTCAATGCCCTTGCTGATGGAAGGAGGTTTGCACTCAAAATCTCACGATACATGGCCCCATTCATTCTTTCATGTACCCGGATCAGTCGTCCTGGCCCCTTTGCAGAGAAACAGCCCCAAAGCATGATGTTTCCACCACCATTCTTTACAGTAGGTATGGTGTTTGATGGATGCAACTCAGTATTCTTTTTCCTCCAAACACGACAAGTTGTGTTTCTACCAAACAGTTCCAGTTTGGTTTCATCAGACCATAGGACATTCTCCCAAAACTCCTCTGGATCATCCAAATGCTCTCTAGCAAACTTCAGACGGGCCCGGACATGTACTGGCTTAAGCAGTGGGACACATCTGGCACTGCAGGATCTGAGTCCATGGTGGCGTAGTGTGTTACTTATGGTAGGCCTTGTTACATTGGTCCCAGCTCTCTGCAGTTCATTCACTAGGTCCCCCCGCGTGGTTCTGGGATTTTTGCTCACCGTTCTTGTGATCATTCTGACCCCACGGGGTGGGATTTTGCGTGGAGCCCCAGATCGAGGGAGATTATCAGTGGTCTTGTATGTCTTCCATTTTCCAATTATTGCTCCCACTGTTGATTTCTTCACTCCAAGCTGGTTGGCTATTGCAGATTCAGTCTTCCCAGCCTGGTGCAGGGCTACAATTTTGTTTCTGGTGTCCTTTGACAGCTCTTTGGTCTTCACCATAGTGGAGTTTGGAGTCAGACTGTTTGAGGGTGTGCACAGGTGTCTTTTTATACTGATAACAAGTTTAAACAGGTGCCATTACTACAGGTAATGAGTGGAGGAAAGAGGAGACTCTTAAAGAAGAAGTTACAGGTCTGTGAGAGCCAGAAATCTTGATTGTTTGTTTCTGACCAAATACTTATTTTCCACCATAATATGCAAATAAAATGTTAAAAAAACAGACAATGTGATTTTCTGGATTTTTTTTTCTCAGTTTGTCTCCCATAGTTGAGGTCTACCTATGATGTAAATTATAGACGCCTCTCATCTTTTTAAGTGGTGGAACTTGCACTATTGCTGACTGACTAAATACTTTTTTGCCCCACTGTATATCTGTGTCATCTCCTCCTGTATATAGTATATACCTGTATGTCATCTTCTATATATAGCATATACCTGTATGTCATCTCCTCCTGTATATAGTATATACCTGTAGGTCATCTGCTCCTGTATATAGTATATACCTGTGTGTCATCTCCTCCTGTATATAGTATATACCTGTATGTCATCTCCTCCTCTATATAGTATATACCTGTGTGTCATCTCCTCCTATATATAGTATATACCTGTATGTCATCTCCTCCTGTATATAGTATATATCTGTGTGTCATCTCCCCTGTATATAGTATATACCTGTGTGATCTCCTGTATTAGACCTCGTTAACACGTTATTTGCTCAGTATTTTTACCTCAGTATTTGTATGCTGAATTGGCAGCCTGATAAATCCCCAGCCAACAGGAAGCCCTCCCCCCTGGCAGTATATATTAGCTCACACATACACATAATAGACAGGTCATGTGACTGACAGCTGCCGTATTTCCTATATGGTACATTTGTTGTAGTTTGTCTGCTTATTAATCAGATTTTTATTTTTGAAGGATAATACCAGAATTGTGTGTGTTTTAGGGCGAGTTTCGTTTGTCAAGTTGTGTGTGTTGAGTTGCGTGTGGCGACATGCATGTAGCGACATGCATGTGGCAATTTTGCGTGTGGCAACATGCGTGTGGCGACATTGCATGTGGCAATTTTTCCGCGTGTGCAAGTTTTGCGTGTGGCGAGTTTTCCATGAGGTGAGTTTTGCACTTGTGGCGAGTTTTGCGTGAGCCTAGTTTTGCATGTGGTGAGTTTTGCGCGTGGTGAGTTTTGAGCGGCGATTTTTGTGTTTCGACTTTTATGTGGCGAGGTTGGTGTATTTGTGGTGAAATGTGTGCTGAGGGTAATATGTGTTCAAGCACGTGGTAGTGTGTGGCGCATTTTGTGTGTGTTCATATCCCCATGTGTGGTGAGTATCCCATGTCGGGGCCCCACCTTAGCAACTGATCGGTATATACTCTTTTGCGCCATCGCTCTCACTCTTTAAGTCCCCCTTGTTCACATCTGGCCGCTGTCAATTTGCCTCCAACACTTTTCCTTTCACTTTTTTCCCCATTATGTAGATAGGGGAAAAATAGTTTGGTGAATTGGAACGCGCGGGGTTAAAATTTCGCCTCACAACATAGCCTATGACGCTCTCGGGGTCCAGACGTGTGACTGTGCAAAATTTTGTGGCTGTAGCTGCGACGGTGCAGATGCCAATCCCGGACATACACACACATACACACACATTCAGCTTTGTATATTAGATTTGCTTGCTCATGAGTTCAGCCTCAGGAATCGATGTTACCATTCAGTGACAGTAAGCAGACGAAGCCGTGAAGGCTGGATATTATGCACACATAAGGCCAGACCCAAGATTGGTAATCAAGGAAAGAAATTATTCAATTTCTCTGATTAGTGTTTCAGGGGCCTCAAGACATTGTTCTCCCAGCCACTAGTCACATTGTGTGGATGGGGAAAGTAGACCCAGCAGAGTCACCACCACAGAAGGTCTCACATTTAGTCCCAGGTGATGATTTCGCCCTGAGGAAATGACCTCCACCCATGGACAGTTATCTTTGGGGGAGGGTGTGAACACTTCTGCCCATTCAGGGGGGTGAACCCAGGGAGGGAGAACAGTAAGTCACATGTTCAGCGAGGTGGTTGGTGCATTGATGTCAAGGGGCATGAATCTATTGCTGAGATCCTGGTGCCCATGGATGGATGGCCTATGGAGTTTGGAGATCGGTTGCCGGCGGTGCTGGATACACTTTTACAGTCGTGGGATCTGTCGTCTGGATTTGAGGAACTTTCCTAAGGACTGTTGCTGCTGAATACATGTGCTATGATTGTGTTACCTGTCGTCTAGAGGAGCCTGGACTGTGACTACAGATTACTCCGGCAGGAGGTACGAAATCTGTGGCCCAACCAAAAGTTGGGAGACGGTGAATATTGCCTGGTACCTGGGCAGTGGACCTATCGGCCCTCAGGAGGGGATCTGGTGTATTGAGGACATTGAATTTTGGCCATCTATCCAGAGTTGTTGTAAAACCATGGATGTAAGGAATAAAAAATAGTTGCATTGTTAACCTGCCTAGGTGATTATTACAACCCCCAACCTCAGATATCTTCACACTCACAAAGCAAGGAAAGATCTCTCGGACTCCCAAAAGAATCCTCAAATTCTTATGTCCGTGGTGACGGAGGTGTTGAGGGGCACAGCTATAGTCAGATTCTGGTGACAGTCACCCAAATGCGTATATTTCCTCAGGTCTAAGGGGTAAGGGTTCTCCTTGTGGAGAGTGACATACCAGCTCTGGCTTGTCAAGGTAAGGAGGCTTATTCGCCATGCAATGTTCCTCTGGGAAATTTAATATGCAAATTGCCTCTTCTGAGAAAAAGTGGACTCTATAGCGCCACCTGTTGGAAGTAGCATCCTACAAGTCACAATCAACCCTTTAACAAATCGTCTAATATGACTAAGGATAAACGCCATATCAGAATCTCAGTTCGCAGACACGGTGTTTCGGGCTGTTGGCCCTCGTCAGTGCGAAGCATGAGAACTGATTTGGCTAGGTGAGAGGCTCTGGACTGTGGTCTAAGGGGTAAGGTTTCTTCTTGTGGAGAGTGACATATCAGCCCTAAACACCGTGTCTGTGAATTGAGATACTGATTTGGTTCTTATCCTAAGTCATATTGCACGACCGGTTAAAGGGTTGATTGTGACTTGTAGGATCGCTACTTCCAACAGGTGGCGCAAATAGAGTTCAAATCCTCTTTTTCTCCGAAGAGGCAATTTGCATATTGTATTTCCTCAGTATTTGAGGTCATTGTTGACCGCTATGGACATGTGAAGGCACAGCAACTATTTATCAGGGTAAAACCAAATTTATCTAAGGAACGTAGCAGCTTTGTCAAACAGTGGAACTTAAGTATGAACAGAAGCTTCTCCTTTTCTTTGTGTGGGCAGCCTCGCCAAGGGCAGAACCTGAGTGCCCTGTTGTGGTTCCCGTTACGATGAACCAAAAGAATCTGCGACATATCTTGACATATATAATATCCGAACGTGGACACAATGGGTATTTTCGAGAAATCATGATCCCAATGAGATTTAATATAAGGAACTCCTAAATAATACATGATACCTACCGGACAGCACAAACCATCTTTCTGTGGTTGGTCCTATTCCATGTGATCTTCTCGCTCAAAAATCTTATCTGCCGATATGGCTCATTAGCAGGCGCGTTTCGGAACATTATTCCTTTCTCAGGGCCATGTATCTCAGGGTGCAACACGTCCCCATAATTTATATAAAGTAGACCGGATTCTCAGCACATAAACCTTGGGAGTGTTATAAAGCTGCCAGTTGGTACGATAAATGTATCAGTGCCACAACGCCACGTGGCACCGAAAACCCGTGTGGATGCTTACTACAACAAAAAGAAATCATGTTACAAAATATATAACTATCAGTGTATTTAAACACATTAAGAAATATTAGTTAATTACTCTGCTAATTATACACTTTTAATATATTTTGTTACATGATTTATTTTTGTTATAGGTTTTCTTTACAACTCTGAATGAGTTGTGGCACTGATACACTTCCTATACATATCTTATTGTATTCATTTTTGTTTTACCATTTTTTAAAATATTTTTTATCTATTATTTCATATTTTTGCTATTTTTATACTTTTATATTTATTTTTATATTTATATCTAGCTTTTTCTATATTTCCTAAGGTTATAATTCCTGGCTGTATAATATCTCTATATTCACTATTTATAATTATTTACAATATATATTCTTCTATTACTAATGTGCCGCTGGAGTTTTGGTGCCGGCCTCCTGTGTTCTCCTGTGCTTGCATTGCGTGGTTGTGGTCGTTTGATATTATTTTTATCAATAAATAAAGTAATAGATATTTTACCAACACTTTGAGAGTCGGCATTGTGTTTTTGATCTTTGAGGACCTCTCTTTAAACCTTTAACCGAAATGTGAACAAGGCATTAGAGTAAAAGAGAAGGAAACTGAGAGAAGAGACAATAGTTTGAGAAGAGACGATCGGAAGACTTACAAAAGAGAAGAGGAAACTGAGAGAAGAGACAATGGTGGGGAGACAATCAGAATAAGAATGTGAAGCCTTAGAGAAGAGAAAAGACTGGATGAAAGACAATCAAAAGAAGATGGTAGAACCATAAAGAAAAGAAGGAAACTGAGAGAAGAGACAATGGTGAGGAGACAATCAGAATAAGAACATGAAGCTGTAGAGAAGAGGAAAGGCTGGGTGAGAGACAATTAGAGGAAGATGGTAGAACCATAGAGAAGAGAAAGAAACTGAGAGAAGAGACAATGGTGAGGAGACAATCAGAATAAGAATGTGAGGTCTTAGAGAAGAGAGAAGACTGGATGAGAGACAATCAGAAGAAGATGGTAGAACCATAAAGAAAAGAAGAGACAATGGTGAGGAGACAATCAGAATAAGAACATGAAGCTGTAGAGAAGAGGAAAGGCTGGGTGAGAGACAATTAGAGGAAGATGGTAGAACCAAAAAGAAGAGAAAGAAACTGAGAGAAGAGGCAATGGTGAGGAGACAATCAGAATAAGAATGTGAAGCCTTAGAGAAGAGAAAAGACTGGATGAAAGACAATCAAAAGAAGATGGTAGAACCATAAAGAAAAGAAGGAAACTGAGAGAAGAGACAATGGTGAGGAGACAATCAGAATAAGAATGTGAAGCCTTAGAGAAGAGAAAAGACTGGATGAAAGACAATCAAAAGAAGATGGTAGAACCATAAAGAAAAGAAGGAAACTGAGAGAAGAGACAATGGTGAGGAGACAATCAGAATAAGAACATGAAGCTGTAGAGAAGAGAAAAGGCTGGGTGAGAGACAAACAGAAGAAGATGGTAGAACCATAAAGAAAAGAAGGAAGCTAAGAGAAGAGACAATGGTGAGGAGACAATCAGAATAAGAACATGAAGCTGTAGAGAAGAGGAAAGGCTGGGTGAGAGACAATTAGAGGAAGATGGTAGAACCATAGAGAAGAGAAAGAAACTGAGAGAAGAGACAATGGTGAGGAGACAATCAGAATAAGAATGTGAGGTCTTAGAGAAGAGAGAAGACTGGATGAGAGACAATCAGAAGAAGATGGTAGAATCTTAAAGAAAAGAAGGAAACTCAGAGAAGAGACAATGGTGAGGAGACAATCAGAATAAGAACATGAAGCTGTAGAGAAGAGAAAAGGCTGGGTGAGAGACAAACAGAAGAAGATGGTAGAACCATAGAGAATAGAAGGAAATCAAGAGAAGAGAAAATGGTGGGGAGACAATGAAAAACAAGTATATGAAGCCATAGAGAAGAGAAAAGACTGGATGAAAGACAATCAAAAGATGATGGTAGAACCATAGAGAAGTGAAGGAAACTGAGAGAAGAGACAATGGTGGGGAGACAATCAGAATAAGAACGTGAAGCCTAAAGCCGGGTTCACACTGCGTTACAGCAGCCCGTTCAACACATACGTTAAACGGGCTGCTGTTAGCGCAAGTGCCGACTTTGGCACATCGCTAGCGCAGATGGAGCTTCTGCTAGCTCTATCTTCGCTAGCAGTGACGGACCCGGAAATGCTGCAGCCCGCGTCACTCAATGACGGCACATGGCTAGCGCACGCCCATTGTGGGCGTGCGCTAGCGATGCGTCCGACATTGGAGTCTATGGCGGCGTTAGAGGACTACGTTACACCGCGTTATGCCGCAGTGTAACGTAGTCTGTCTAACGGACTGCCATAGCGCAATGTGAACCCAGCCTTAGAGAAGACTGGGTGAGAGACAATGATAGAAAGATGGTAGAACCATAGAGAAGAGAGAAGGAAACTGAGATAAGATACAATGGTGTGGGTGATAGACAATCAGGAGATGCTGGAATAGCCGTTTTCTGCAGTCCCATGTAACACCCCAGATACTGACAGTGGTGCATATCACAGATAAAAGTTGATGTTACCTTCATCCATAAGTAACACCACAGATGCTATATACATGGCAGGTCCCTTACCGACATGTAGGACTAACAGGACATACAGCAGGTTCTTTTCCATATCTTCGCTCTGTCTTTTCTTCTTGGTGAGCAGATGACTTCTTGCAGCTCATCGGATATTGCAGAATTGGTGAGAAAGGAAATTTCTGACACTGATCTACAAGGAATCATTGATTTTTCTCCTTTTATCACCTCTGTTGAATTTCCTGATAGGATTTGACAACTTGAGTCTTTCTCTCCGTCCTTTCTGCAAGTACTGTAAATGAGTAACCTGAGCACAATACCCAAATCTATATTTTAGGCAAAGTCCACTTCTTCGGCCATGATCTGCTCCTGGTAGAATATTAGTTGGTATGGATTTTGATGACATGTTAAAGAATCCATAAAGTATATTAATCCAAAGCTGCTTACATTTCCTGCTAGTTTCTGTATTTCACGTTCATTTTATTAAAGTGAAAAGACATACAACCTTCAGTAGGAAATCCCTCTTAGACACATTACCTAGCAATAATAATCAAAATTAGGACAGAATAATCGTGGAAAGATAGGAGCATCTCCTCTCCAGCATAAAGTTGCTGACCTCAGTCCACAAACATCCATACTGTTTCTTCTACAAGTCAAGATTGTCATTTTCTTGACATCAACTCGGCCTGAAAACCACTTGATCACCGAAGTCCCAGATATTGAGCTAATCCTTTGCCAAGTAATATTTTGACCAAAAGAGCTCAATCCCCTCTGGTCAAACAACATTGACCTCAAACTCAGAAGAGGCACACAGGAATGTATCACGGCACAAGCATCAACCACCTTGAAGACAATCCTCAGCAAGTGAACATCTTGGAGGAGAACATTATGCAGCCAGCATATCTTGTCTTTGGTAATTGGCGTTCTGTGTGTATCAGCCTCAACTGCAGTTTATGAGTTGCGGTTCTTGACTCTTAACCTTTTATCCACACATTTCTTATTTAGGCTTCAAGCCTATCATAAGTGCAAATCTAAGGCTAGTCCTTAAGGAGCTGCTACAGTGAAGACCAGATCATTATAAAGGGGTTAAAAACTAGAGAACTCCTAGACTTCACACTTCAGTATTTGACACTTCCCTGCATTATGGTAGCTCGGTTCCCTCCCCCCACTTTCCCCATGTAATGGCGGGTTTTGTTCCTCCTCATTCTTCTTCATGTTGTTTTATGGTGGAGCCTTTGTAAGACTTGGTGTCAGCTCTCATCTTTGTCTATGTTGGGCTTCATGCCCACAATATGGAGCCACTACTGCCCGCACTCCTTTCTGGGCTTCGTGTCCCTTTCTATTCTCCACATTATGGAACCACTACTGCCATACTCCTTTCTGGGTTTCATGCCCCTTTCGATTCTCCATGCTATGGAACCACTACTGCCATACTCCTTTCTGGGCTTTGTGCCCCTTTCGATTCTCCATGTTATGGAGCCACTACTGCCCGCTCTTCTTTCTGGGTTTCTTGCCCCTTTCTATTTTCCACTTTATGTAGCCACTACTGCCTGCACTCCTTTCTGGGCTTCGTGTCCCTTTCGATTCTCCATGTTATGGAGCCACTAGTGCCCATACTCCTTTCTGGGCTTTGTGCCCCTTTCGATTCTCCATGTTATGGAGCAACTACTGCCCGCACTCCTTTCTGGGCTTCGTGTCCCTTTCTATTTTCCATGGCTATGATTTCCATATGTTACCAACCACATGGTGTATAAGCAGTAGATTATTTTGTTAGGAAAATCTGAAGCCTTTTATATGGTAGTGATACAAGTGTTACACAACCAGCAGCGCCTTTCTCCTCTCCTTTGGTACAATTACGGAAGTGGGAAGCTCCTGTGCAACCATCAACACCTGCTCCTGTTCCCCCAACCTAGGACCTCTGTCCAACTCTCCATCACAGTGCCGTCAGGTGGCCAGATAATAGATTATTATTATTTATTATTATAGCGCCATTTATACCATGGCGCTTTACATGTGAGAAGGATGTCATGAAATGATGACACTGGGTGGATTTGTTAAACAGCTTTCTTTTCACCACTAGGTTTTAGCTCAGTAATTGGTTGTTGTACTGTGTGTTGGCCTCAGCTTCCTTATTACGCCTTCGCTATACGTTTTCTCACAGCCTGTTATCAACTCTTGACCTGTTATTTACTGCAGTTCTTATACGGCTAAGCTTCTGCCACCACCAATCTAAGACTAGTACTGAAGGAACTTTGAGATCCCTGCAGTGAAGAAGATTAGACTTGGCATCTCGGTAAAGACTACATTTTAGAAGGTCCACCACTACTATTACTTTTACACACAGTATTATGGTGGTGGCTGGTTCCTACATTCTTCTGTCTTGTGGTAGGATTTTGTCCCCCTGCCCCTTTTAAAGTTGAACTGTGCTTGGTGTTTTCCACTCTTGTTGTTCATTGTGTGGTGGGTTTTGTGCCCACTGTCTTCTGTCTTCTCAGCATTGTGGTAGACTTAGAGCCTTTATCTATCTTTTGTGCCAGGGTTGGCTTGGTGCCCTGTGTCTTTGCCCTCTTGTGTTATAATGGACTTAGTGCTCTCACACTTGGACTTGGTGTCCTTCACTTTTCTCTAAATTGTGGTGTGCTTAATGTTCCCCTATCTTCATGTTGAGGAAGGCTTGGTGACTTTCTCTCTTCCCTGAATCATGGTGGGTTGAGGTCCCCTACTCATCTCCATATTGTGGTGGACTTGTCTCCCTCTCTTCTCTTTGTTGTGCTGGACTTGGCAATGTCTTTTTTCTGTGTCATGGTGAGCTTGGTAGCCCATCTCTCTTTTATGTTGTGGTGGACTTTGTGCCCACCTTTCTTCTCTATGTTATGGTGGACTTTGTGCCCACCTTTCTTCTCTATCTTGTGGTGGACTTTCTGCCCACCTCTCTTCTCTATGTTGTGATAGACTGTGTGCCCGCTTTTCTTCTCTATGTTGTGGTGGACTTTGTGCCCACCTTTCTTCTCTATGTTGTGGTGGACTTTGTGCCCACCTTTCTTCTCATAGTTGTGGTGGACATTGTGCCCCGATCTCTTCTCTATGCTGTGGTGGACATTGTGCCCACCTTTCTTCTTTATGTTGTGGTGGGCTTTGTGCCCACCTTTCTTCTCTATGTTGTGGTGGACTTTGTCCCCACCTTTCTTCTCTATGTTGTGGTGGACTTTGTCCCCACCTCTCTTCTCTATGTTGTGGTGGACTTTGTGCCCCGATCTCTTCTCTATGCTGTGGTGGACATTGTGCCCACCTTTCTTCTCTATGTTGTGGTGGGCTTTGTGCCCACCTTTCTTCTCTATGTTGTGGTGGACTTTGTCCCCACCTCTCTTCTCTATGTTGTGGTGGACTTTGTGCCCCGATCTCTTCTCTATGCAGTGGTGGACATTGTATCCACCTTTCTTCTCTATGTTGTGGTGGACTTTGTGCCCACCTCTCTTCTCTATGTTGTGATGGACATTGTGCCCACCTTTCTTTTCTATGTTGTGGTGGACATTGTGCCCACCTTTCTTCTCTATGTTGTGGTGGGCTTTGTCCCCACCTTTCTTCTCTATGTTGTGGTGGACTTTGTCCCCACCTTTCTTCTCTATGTTGTGGTGGATTTTGTCCCCACCTCTCTTCTTTATGTTGTGGTGGACTTTGTGCCCCGATCTCTTCTCTATGCAGTGGTGGACATTGTATCCACCTTTCTTCTCTATGTTGTGGTGGACTTTGTGCCCACCTCTCTTCTCTATGTTGTGATGGACATTGTGCCCACCTTTCTTTTCTATGTTGTGGTGGACATTGTGCCCACCTTTCTTCTCTATGTTGTGGTGGGCTTTGTCCCCACCTCTCTTCTCTATGTTGTGGTGGACTTTGTCCCCACCTCTCTTCTCTATGCTGTGGTGGACTTTGTGCCCCGATCTCTTCTCTATGTTGTGGTGGACATTGTACCCACCTTTCTTCTTTATGTTGTGGTGGACATTGTGCCCACCTCTCTTCTCTATGTTGTGATGGACATTGTGCCCACCTTTCTTCTCTATGTTGTGGTGGACATTGTATCCACCTTTCTTCTCTATGTTGTGGTGGACTTTGTGCCCACCTTTCTTATGTTGTGGTGGACTTTGTGCCCACCTTTCTTCTCTATGTTGTGGTGGGCTCTGTCCCCACCTTTCTTCTCTAGGTTGTGGTGGACTTTGTGCCCCGATCTCTTCTCTATGCAGTGGTGGACATTGTATCCACCTTTCTTCTCTATGTTGTGGTGGACTTTGTGCCCACCTCTCTTCTCTATGTTGTGGTGGACTTTGTGCCCACCTTTCTTTTCTATATTGTGGTGGACTTTGTGCCCCGATCTCTTCTCTATGTTGTGGTGGACATTATTGTACCCACCTCTCTTCTCTATGTTGTGGTGGACTTTGTGCCCACCTTTCTTCTCTATGTTGTGGTGGGCTTATTGTCCCCTTCTTTTTCAGTTTTAGAAGGCTTTGTGCCCTTCTCGTGTTTCATGGTTGGCTTGGTACCTTCCACTCTACCCCATGTTGTGTGGGATTTATGTCGCCCTATCTTTTCTGCATGATGGTGGGCTTAGTGTTGCACTCTTATTCACCTGTTACTATGGAGTTGTGATTGCCAATATTTTAATAATTTCAACAAAGGAAAACACATTAACAGCAGCAATGATTCTTTTTAAAAATGTTAATATAGACATTAGTTTTTGGTGCCATCACTTTTGTGTTTGTTTGATCTCCAACAAATGAGAATAACTGGAATCCCATGTTATATATAGATACAGCAACGAAAAAAACACTGACACATCATTATTAAGAGATTGGAAAATATTGGCAATAAAGATGGATAAAAATTTGATGCGACGGCCCTCACGGCTTAAACTGGAGAGTCTACAGCCCAGAGACCACGCACTGGTCCCGCAAATTATAACCTAGAAATATTGAAGCACTGAGGCTGCAACAATGAGAAGTGTCAGTAAATAATACGACACGTTCATGTTCCCTCTGCATTTTTCGGAAGGTTGTGGGATATCGGTCACATCTTCGAAGCTCAAATCTGGTATGTATTGCCGGATAAATGTCTGGTAGGTGGTTACCAGGGTGTAGACCCCGGGGCGGTTGGGTAAAGCACATCCAACTCCCCAGCTGACAACGCCAATCTGGAACCAAGTGGCATTGACTTTACACACAAGAGGTCCTCCGGAGTCTCCCTGAAAGACAATGAAAGAGCCGGGAGTTATCTGTCCTTACAACATGTCCATCATATACAAGAACATCTATAAATATTAATCACATGACAAGTATACAATATATTAGGTATAATCTTGTACATGGGGCAGTATTATAGTAGATATATTCTTGTACATAGGGGCAGTATTATAGTAGTTATATTCTTGTACATAGGGGCAGTATTATAGTAGTTATATTCTTGTACATAGGGGCAGTATTATAGTAGTTATATTCCTGTACATAGGGGCAGTATTATAGTAGTTATATTCTTGTACATAGGGGCAGTATTATAGTAGTTATATTCTTGTACATAGGGGCAGTATTATAGTAGTTATATTCCTGTACATAGGGGCAGTATTATAGTAGTTATATTCTTGTACACAGGGGCAGTATTATAGTAGTTATATTCCTGTACATAGGGGCAGTATTATAGTAGTTATATTCCTGTACATAGGGGCAGTATTATAGTAGTTATATTCTTGTACATAGGGGGCAGTATTATAGTAGTTATATTCTTGTACATAGGAGCAGTATTATAGTAGATATATTCTTGTACATAGGAGCAGTATTATAGTAGTTATATTCTGGTACATAGGGGCGGTATTATAGTAGTTATATTCTTGTACATAGGGGCAGTATTATAGTAGTTATATTCTTGTACATAGGAGCAGTATTATAGTAGATATATTCTTGTACATAGGGGGCAGTATTATAGTAGTTATAGTCTTGTACATAGGAGCAGTATTATAATAATTATATTCTTGTACATAGGGGGCAGTATTATAGTAGTTATATTCTTGTACATAGGAGCAGTATTATAGTAGTTATATTCTGGTACATAGGGGCGGTATTATAGTAGTTATATTCTTGTACATAGGAGCAGTATTATAGTAGATATATTCTTGTACATAGGGGGCAGTATTATAGTAGTTATATTCTTGTACATAGGAGCAGTATTATAGTAGTTATATTCTTGTACATAGGGGCAGTATTATATTAGTTATATTCTTGTACATAGGAGCAGTATTATAGTAGTTATATTCTTGTATATAGGGGTAGTATTATAGTAGTTATATTCTTGTACATAGGGAGCAGTATTATAGTAGTTATATTCTTGTACATAGGGAGCAGTATTATAGTAGTTATATTCTGGTACATAGCAGCAGTATTATAGTAGTTATATTCTTGTACATAGGAGCAGTATTATAGTAGATATATTCTTGTACATAGGGAGCAGTATTATAGTAGTTATATTCTTGTACATAGGAGCAGTATTATAGTAGATATATTCTTGTACATAGGGGCGGTATTATAGTAGTTATATTCTTGTACATAGGGGCAGTATTATAGTAGTTATATTCTTGTACATAGGAGCAGTATTATAGTAGATATATTCTTGTACATAGGGGGCAGTATTATAGTAGTTATATTCTGGTACATAGCAGCAGTATTATAGTAGTTATATTCTTGTACATAGGAGCAGTATTATAGTAGATATATTCTTGTACATAGGGGGCAGTATTATAGTAGTTATATTCTTGTACATAGGAGCAGTATTATAGTAGTTACAGTGGGGCAAAAAAGTATTTAGTCAGTCAGCAATAGTGCAAGTTCCACCACTTAAAAAGATGAGAGGCGTCTGTAATTTACATCATAGGTAGACCTCAACTATGGGAGACAAACTGAGAAAAAAAATCCCGAAAATCACATTGTCTGTTTTTTTAACATTTTATTTGCATATTATGGTGGAAAATAAGTATTTGGTCAGAAACAAAATTTCATCTCAATACTTTGTAATATATCCTTTGTTGGCAATGACAGAGGTCAAACGTTTTCTGTAAGTCTTCACAAGGTTGCCACACACTGTTGTTGGTATGTTGGCCCATTCCTCCATGCAGATCTCCTCTAGAGCAGTGATGTTTTTGGCTTTTCGCTTGGCAACACGGACTTTCAACTCCCTCCAAAGGTTTTCTATAGGGTTGAGATCTGGAGACTGGCTAGGCCACTCCAGGACCTTGAAATGCTTCTTACGAAGCCACTCCTTCGTTGCCCTGGCGGTGTGCTTTGGATCATTGTCATGTTGAAAGACCCAGCCACGTTTCATCTTCAATGCCCTTGCTGATGGAAGGAGGTTTGCACTCAAAATCTCACGATACATGGTCCCATTCATTCTTTCATGTACCCGGATCAGTCGTCCTGGCCCCTTTGCAGAGAAACAGCCCCAAAGCATGATGTTTCCACCACCATGCTTTACAGTAGGTATGGTGTTTGATGGATGCAACTCAGTAATCTTTTTCCTCCAAACACGACAAGTTGTGTTTCTACCAAACAGTTCCAGTTTGGTTTCATCAGACCATAGGACATTCTCCCAAAACTCCTCTGGATCATCCAAATGCTCTCTAGCAAGCTTCAGACGGGCCCGGACATGTACTGGCTAAAGCAGTGGGACACGTCTGGCACTGCAGGATCTGAGTCCATGGTGGCGTAGTGTGTTACTTATGGTAGGCCTTGTTACATTGGTCCCAGCTCTCTGCAGTTCATTCACTAGGTCCCCCCGCATGGTTCTGGGATTTTTGCTCACCGTTCTTGTGATCATTCTGACCCCACGGGGTGGGATTTTGCGTGGAGCCCCAGATCGAGGGAGATTATCAGTGGTCTTGTATGTCTTCCATTTTCTAATTATTGCTCCCACTGTTGATTTCTTCACTCCAAGCTGGTTGGCTATTGCAGATTCAGTCTTCCCAGCCTGGTGCAGGGCTACAATTTTGTTTCTGGTGTCCTTTGACAGCTCTTTGGTCTTCACCATAGTGGAGTTTGGAGTCAGACTGTTTGAGGGTGTGCACAGGTGTCTTTTATACTGATAACAAGTTTAAACAGGTGCCATTACTACAGGTAATGAGTGGAGGACAGAGGAGCCTCTTAAAGAAGAAGTTACAGGTCTGTGAGAGCCAGAAATCTTGATTGTTTGTTTCTGACCAAATACTTATTTTCCACCATAATATGCAAATGAAATGTTAAAAAAACAGACAATGTGATTTTCTGGATTTTTTTTTCTCAGTTTGTCTCCCATAGTTGAGGTCTACCTATGATGTAAATTACAGACGCCTCTCATCTTTTTAAGTGGTAGAACTTGCACTATTGCTGACTGACTAAATACTTTTTTGCCCCACTGTATATTCTTGTACATAGGGGCAGTATTATAGTAGATATATTCTTGTACATAGGGGCAGTATTATAGTAGTTATATTCTTATACATAGGAGCAGTATTATAGTAGTTATATTCTTGTACATAGGGGCAGTATTATAGTAGTTATATTCTTGTACATAGGGGCAGTATTATAGTAGTTATATTCTTGCACATAGGGGCAGTATTATAGTAGTTATATTCTTGTACATAGGGGCAGTATTATAGTAGTTATATTCTTGTACATAGGGGCAGTATTATAGTAGTTATATTCTTGTACATAGGAGCAGTATTATAGTAGACTAGATGGCAGCCCGATTCTAAAGAATCGGGAGTCTAGAATCCATATATACTTGAAATTCGGCAGGAGCTTGAAGAGCAACGTCACTGGGCCCGCCTCCACGCAGTAGAAACTTGCTGTGAAGTAAAAATTCAAAAATCACACCAAAATGGCGGGCGGAGTGTGTCACAGTACGGCACGTTTCTGATTGGTCGCTCGCAGCAGGCGGCAACCAATCAGACACTGGACACTGTTGACGTCACTTATGTCCGGACATTAGCTCCGGACAGGAAGTTGGCACAAATTGCAGGAAGTAGTATTCTAGGCAATTATATATTAGATATATTCTTGTACATAGGGGGCAGAATTATAGTAGTTATATTCAGGTACATAGCAGCAGTATTATAGTAGTTATATTCTTGTATATGGGGGCAGTATTATAGTAGTTATATTCTTGTATATGGGGGCAGTATTATAGTAGTTATATTCTTGTACATAGGAGCAATATTATAGTAGTTATATTCTTGTACATAGGGAGCAGTATTATAATAGTTATATTCTTGTACATAGGGAGCAGTATTATAGTAGTTATATTCTGGTACATAGCAGCAGTATTATAGTAGTTATATTCTTGTACATAGGAGCAGTATTATAGTAGATATATTCTTGTACATAGGGAGCAGTATTATAGTAGTTATATTCTTGTACATAGGAGCAGTATTATAGTAGATATATTCTTGTACATAGGGGCGGTATTATAGTAGTTATATTCTTGTACATAGGGGCAGTATTATAGTAGTTATATTCTTGTACATAGGAGCAGTATTATAGTAGATATATTCTTGTACATAGGGGGCAGTATTATAGTAGTTATATTCTGGTACATAGCAGCAGTATTATAGTAGTTATATTCTTCTACATAGGAGCAGTATTATAGTAGATATATTCTTGTACATAGGGGGCAGTATTATAGTAGTTATATTCTTGTACATAGGAGCAGTATTATAGTAGTTATATTCTTGTACATAGGGGCAGTATTATAGTAGTAATATTCTTGTACATAGGGGCGGTATTATAGTAGTTGTATTCTTGTACATAGGGGGCAGTATTATAGTAGTTATATTCTTGTACATAGGAGCAGTATTATAGTAGTTATATTCTTATACATAGGAGCAGTATTATAGTAGTTATATTCTTGTACATAGGGGCAGTATTATAGTAGTTATATTCTTGCACATAGGGGCAGTATTATAGTAGTTATATTCTTGTACATAGGGGCAGTATTATAGTAGTTTTATTCTGGTACATAGGGGCAGTATTATAGTAGTTATATTCTTGTACATAGGGGCAGTATTATAGTAGTTATTTTCTTGTACATAGGAGCAGTATTATAGTAGACTAGATGGCAGCCCGATTCTAAAGAATCGGGAGTCTAGAATCCATATATACTTGAAATTCGGCAGGAGCTTGAAGAGCAACGTCACTGGGCCCACCTCCACGCAGTAGAAACTTGCTGTGAGGTAAAAATTCAAAAATCACACCAAAATGGCGGGCGGAGTGTGTCACAGTACGGCACGTTTCTGATTGGTCGCTCGCAGCAGGCGGCAACCAATCAGACACTGGACACTGTTGACGTCACTTATCTCCGGACATTAGCTCCGGACATTAGCTCCGGACAGGAAGTTGGCACAAATTGCAGGAAGTAGTATTCTAGGCAATTATATATTAGATATATTCTTGTACATAGGGGGCAGTATTATAGTAGTTATATTCAGGTACATAGCAGCAGTATTATAGTAGATATATTCTTGTACATAGGGGGCAGTATTATAGTAGATATATTCTTGTACATAAGGGGCAGTATTATGGTAGTTATATTCTTGTACATAGGGGCAGTATTATAGTAGTTATATTCTTGTACATAGGGGCAGTATTATAGTAGATATATTCTTGTACATAGGGCCAGTATTATAGTAGTTATATTCTGGTACATAGGGGGCAGTATTATAGTAGTTATATTCTTGTACATAGGGGCAGTATTATAGTAGTTATATTCTTGTACATAGGGGCAGTATTATAGTAGTTATATTCTTGTACATAGGAGCAGTATTATAGTAGATATATTCTTGTACATAGGGGGCAGTATTATAGTAGTTATATTCAGGTACATAGCAGCAGTATTATAGTAGATATATTCTTGTACATAGGGGGCAGTATTATGGTAGTTATATTCTTGTACATAGGGGCAGTATTATAGTAGATATATTCTTCTACATAGGAGGAGAGAAGGTTTTTCCACCAACATAGAAGAGGATTCTTTACTGTTAGGGCAGTGAGAATCTGGAATTGCTTGCCTGAGGAGGTGGTGATGGCGAACTCAGTCGAGGGGTTCAAGAGAGGCCTGGATGTCTTCCTGGAGCAGAACAATATTGTATCATACAATTATTAGGTTCTGTAGAAGGACGTAGATCTGGGGATTTATTATGATGGAATATAGGCTGAACTGGATGGACAAATGTCTTTTTTCGGCCTTACTAACTATGTTACTATGTTACTATAGGGGGCAGTATTATGGTAGTTATATTCTTGTACATAGGGGCAGTATTATAGTAGTTATATTCTGGTACATAGGGGCAGTATTATAGTAGTTAAATTCTTGCACATAGGGGCAGTATTATAGTAGTTATATTCTGGTACATAGGAGCAGTATTATAGTAGATATATTCTTGTACATAGGGGGCAGTATTATAGTAGTTATATTCAGGTACATAGCAGCAGTATTATAGTAGATATATTCTTGTACATAGGGGGCAGTATTATGGTAGTTATATTCTTGTACATAGGGGCAGTATTATAGTAGATATATTCTTGTACATAGGGGGCAGTATTATGGTAGTTATATTCTTGTACATAGGGGCAGTATTATAGTAGTTATATTCTGGTACATAGGGGCAGTATTATAGTAGTTAAATTCTTGTACATAGGGGCAGTATTATAGTAGTTATATTCTTGTACATAGGAGCAGTATTATAGTAGATATATTCTTGTACATAGGGCCAGTATTATAGTAGTTATATTCTGGTACATAGGGGCAGTATTATAGTAGTTAATTTCTTGTACATAGGGGCAGTATTATAGTAGTTATATTCTGGTACATAGGGGCAGTATTATAGTAGTTATATTCTTGTACATAGGGGCAGTATTATAGTAGTTATATTCTGGTACATAGGGGCAGTATTATAGTAGTTATATTCTTGTACATAGGGGCAGTATTATAGTAGTTATATTCTGGTACATAGGGGCAGTATTATAGTAGTTATATTCTGGTACATAGCAGCAGTATTATAGTAGTTATATTCTTGTACATAGGAGCAGTATTATAGTAGATATGTTCTTGTACATAGGGGGCAGTATTATAGTAGTTATATTCTGGTACATAGGAGGCAGTATTATAGTAGTTATATTCTTGTACATAGGAGTAGTATTATAGTAGTTATATTCTTGTACATAGGAGCAGTATTATAGTAGTTATATTCTTGTACATAGGGGCAGTATTATAGTAGTTATATTCTTCTACATAGGGGCAGTATTATAGTAGTTATATTCTTGTACATAGCAGCAGTATTATAGTAGTTATATTCTTGTACATAGGAGCAGCATTATAGTAGATATATTCTTGTACATAGGGGGCAGTATTATAGTAGTTATATTCTGGTACATAGCAGCAGTATTATAGTAGTTATATTCTTGTATATAGGGGGCAGTATTATAGTAGTTATATTCTTGTACATAGAGGCAGTATTATAGTAGTTATATTCTTGTACATAGGGGCAGTATTATAGTAGTTATATTCTGGTACATAGCAGCAGTATTATAGTAGTTATATTCTTGTACATAGGGGGCAGTATTATAGTAGTTATATTCTGGTACATAGGGGGCAGTATTATAGTAGTTATATTCTTGTACATAGGAGCAGTATTATAGTAGTTATATTCTTGTACATAGGGGGCAGTATTATAGTAGTTATATTCTGGTACATAGCAGCAGTATTATAGTAGTTATATTCTTGTATATAGGGGGCAGTATTATAGTAGTTATATTCTTGTACATAGAGGCAGTATTATAGTAGTTATATTCTTGTACATAGGGGCAGTATTATAGTAGTTATATTCTTATACATAGGGGCAGTATTATAGTAGTTATATTCTTGTACATAGGGGGCAGTATTATAGTAGTTATATTCTTGTACATAGGAGCAGTATTATAGTAGTTATATTCTTGTACATAGGAGCAGTATTATAGTAGTTATATTCTTGTACATAGGAGCAGTATTATAGCAGTTATACTCTTGTACATAGGAGCAGTATTATAGTAGTTATATTCTTATACATAGGGGCAGTATTATAGTAGTTATATTCTTGTACATAGGAGCAGTATTATAGCAGTTATACTCTTGTACATAGGAGCAGTATTATAGTAGTTATATTCTTATACATAGGGGCAGTATTATAGCAGTTATATTCTTGTACATAGGGGCAGTATTATAGTAGTTATATTCTTGTACATAGGAGCAGTATTATAGTAGTTATATTCTTATACATAGGGGCAGTATTATAGCAGTTATATTCTTGTACATAGGGGCAGTATTATAGCAGTTATATTCTTGTACATAGGGGCAGTATTATAGTAGTTATATTCTTATACATAGGGGCAGTATTATAGCAGTTATATTCTTGTACATAGAGGCAGTATTATTATATTAGTTATATTCCTGTACATAGGGGGCAGTATTATAGTAGTTATATTCTTGTACATAGGGGCAGTATTATAGTAGTTATATTCTTGTACATAGGAGCAGTATTATAGTAGTTATGTTCTTGTACATTGGGGCAGTATTATAGTAGTTATATTCTTGTACATAGGGGCAGTATTATAGTAGTTATATTCTTGTACATAGGAGCAGTATTATAGTAGTTATATTTTTGTACATAGGAGCAGTATTATAGTAGTTATATTCTTGTACATAGGGGCAGTATTATAGTAGTTATATTCTTGTACATAGGGGTAGTATTATAGTAGTAATATTCTTGTACATAGGGGCAGTATTATAGTCGTTATATTCGTGTACATAGGGGCAGTATTATAGTAGTTATATTCTTGTACATAGGGGCAGTATTATAGTAGTTATATTCGTGTACATAGGGGCAGTATTATAGTAGTTATATTCTTGTACATAGGAGCAGCATTATAGCCGTTATATTCTTGTACATAGGGGCAGTATTATAGTAGTTATATTCTTGTACATAGGGGCAGTATTATAGTAGTTATATTCTTGTACATAGGAGCAGTATTATAGTAGCTATATTCTTGTACATAGGAGCAGTATTATAGTAGCTATATTCTTGTACATAGGAGCAGTATTATAGTAGTTATATTCTTTTACATAGGGGCAGTATTATAGTAGTTATATTCTTGTACATAGGGGCAGTATCATAGTAGTTATATTCTTGTACATAGGGGCAGTATTATAGTAGTTATATTCTTGTACATAGGGGACAGTATTATAGTAGTTATATTCTTGTACATAGGGGCAGTATTATAGTAGTTATATTCTTGTACATAGGAGCAGTATTATAGTAGTTATATTCTTGTACATAGGAGCAGTATTATAGTAGCTATATTCTTGTACATAGGAGCAGTATTATAGTAGCTATATTCTTTTACATAGGGGCAGTATTATAGTAGTTATATTCTTGTACATAGGGGCAGTATCATAGTAGTTATATTCTTGTACATAGGGGCAGTATTATAGTAGTTATATTCTTGTACATAGGGGACAGTATTATAGTAGTTATATTCTTGTACATAGGAGCAGTATTATAGTAGCTATATTCTTGTACATAGGAGCAGTATTATAGTAGTTATATTCTTTTACATAGGGGCAGTATTATAGTAGTTATATTCTTGTACATAGGGGCAGTATCATAGTAGTTATATTCTTGTACATAGGGGCAGTATTATAGTAGTTATATTCTTGTACATAGGGGACAGTATTATAGTAGTTATATTCTTGTACATAGGGGCAGTATTATAGTAGTTATATTCTTGTACATAGGGGACAGTATTATAGTAGTTATATTCTTGTACATAGGGGCAGTATTATAGTAGTTATATTCTTGTACATAGGAGCAGTATTATAGTAGTTAGATTCTTGTACATAGGAGCAGTATTATATTAGTTATATTTTTGTACATAGGGGCAGTATTATAGTAGTTATATTCTTGTACAAAGGAGCAGTATTATAGTAGTTATATTCTTGTACAAAGGAGCAGTATTATAGTAGTTATATTCTTGTACATAGGGGCAGTATTATAGTAGTTATATTCTTGTACAAAGGAGCAGTATTATAGTAGTTATATTCTTGTACATAGGGGCAGTATTATAGTAGTTATATTCTTGTACATAGGGGACAGTATTATAGTAGTTATATTCTTGTACATAGGGGCAGTATTATAGTAGTTATATTCTTGTACATAGGAGCAGTATTATATTAGTTATATTTTTGTACATAGGGGCAGTATTATAGTAGTTATATTCTTGTACATAGGGGACAGTATTATAGTAGTTATATTCTTGTACATAGGGGCAGTATTATAGTAGATATATTCCTGTACATAGGAGCAGTATTATAGTAGTTATATTCTTGTACATAGGGGCAGTATTATAGTAGTTATATTCTTGTACATAGGGGCAGTATTATAGTAGTTATATTCTTGTACATAGGGGCAGTATTATAGTAGTTATATTCTTGTACATAGGAGCAGTATTATATTAATTATATTTTTGTACATAGGGGCAGTATTATAGTAGTTATATTCTTGTACATAGGGGACAGTATTATAGTAGATATATTCTTGTACATAGGGGCAGTATTATAGTAGATATATTCCTGTACATAGGGGGCAGTATTATAGTAGTTATATTCTTGTACATAGAGGCAGTATTATAGTAGTTATATTCTTGTACATAGGGGCAGTATTATAGTAGTTATATTCTTGTACATAGGGGCAGTATTATAGTAGTTATATTCTTGTACATAGGGGGCAGTATTATAGTAGATATATTCCTGTACATAGGAGCAGTATTATAGTAGGTATATTCTTGTACATAGGGGCAGTATTATAGTGGTTATATTTACTTAGATTTTCCTGTGACTATCTATTATGACGATTCCTCCCATGGCGGCTTCTCACCTGACAAGAGTCTTTCCCTCCTTTCGTGTATCCAGCACATATCATGGTGTTGTCCACAATGGTGTTTGAGCTGCTCACTCCTGAATCTATGTGATATATTCTGTCGCACGTCTGGTGATCTATCAGCGGCACCTTCACATTCTGCAGAGTTTCCGGAGAAGGTAAACTCACTAATGAAATTATCAGAGAAGAGTTGGTAAACACAGGATGATGGACCAGCGTCTATCACAGCTGTGAATGTCGGAGATCTGGGGAGTCGGTGGCCTCAGACGATTTACGATGAATTTCTGGCTTATTGATAAGACCCTATATTGTGCTATATAATCTGTACCAGCAGCGTTTCTCCAGCACACGATATTAACTCACTTCTTGGCATTCAGATCCATGACATGAAAGTTTGTTTTGCTGGAATTGGGATATTTTGGGATCGATTATCCAGAGCTGAGAAGTGCAATTTGCTGTAAACGTGGAACTCTGACCACTGTGTCTATCAGAAGGACTACTCCTCTTTTATTACAGATTTGTCTTACACTTACTAAGTGGCAGAGGGGTCTCTACAAGCAACAGCTACTTTGCCCACCTACATAATGGACTTTAAGAGTCAGAAACCAGGTAGGAAACAATCAATAGTGATAGAATACTGTGCAAAAGTTTTAGGCAGGTGTAGAGAAACTGCTAAAAAATAGGAAGTTTACACAAATTGAAGTGTTAACGGTTTATTTTTATCAATTAACAAAATACAAAATTGAAGAAAAGAGATGTCATGGCCTCCATCATCAGTGTATGGTGTTCGCCCACCGCCTGTGGTGGTGGGATATGGTGTGTGGGGTATCATTCTGCCTATTTTTGCAGATTTTCGGAATGTTGTCTTGTTGCTCTGTATCATTGTATGTATCCCCTCTAATGTGACCACAGCATTTAATGTGAATTATCCAGACGTCTGTTTTCAGTAGGCGAAGAACCACAGACTGTCGTCATACGAGTTTTAAATATTTTTGAATGGCTGCTGTTTCCATCTTATATCGGCTCCTACAGGGTATTGTCTGCTGTCTTTACAACACAGGGACGCAGGATAATGAAACAATCGACATCTGATAATATGTTGGTTGATCATTGTGGGGTTTCCTGTGGTTTGCTGACCTGCATAGCAGACGAGTAACTATGTATATTGATTAAATACTCAAACAACGAGAGGTGAACCCCTGCCACCACCCCCTGACCTGTGGAGGACCACCTAAAACACAAATGTGGGTGTAAAGAGGACAGTTCTATCCTCCTAAGATTGATCCTTTGTGGGATGCTGATGCTGAGGCCAGCCCCTTAGAGAGACTTGGAGAAACTCTGATTTCCCTGGAAACTTCTGCTGGAGGATCCTTGTTATGGACCTGGTGGTTAGGAGCACCCGGCACGACCTGATAGTTAAACTCACACAGGACAAGCTCTGGGATGTGGGAGCTCTGCTGACCGCAGGCCCTAATCCTATCACAACAACTAGAAATAGCCGTGGAGCGTTCCTGACACTCCCTAGACGCCTCTTCACAGACTAAGAGCTAGCTAGCCCTAGAGATAGAAAATAAAGCCTACCTTGCCTCAGAGAAATTCCCCAAAGGAAAAGGCAGCCCCCCACATATATTGACTGTGAGTAAAGATGAAAGTCACAAAAGCAGAAATGAAGCAGGTTTCAGCTAGGGGGGCCAGACTTACTAAATAGACAGAGGATAGGAAAGGTATCTTTGCGGTCAGCTCAAAAAACTACAAAAGACCACGCAGAGCGTGCAAAAAGACCTCCGCACCGTTAGTCACCACCGTTAGTGCCACTCTGCATCCCAGAGCTTCCAGCTAGCAAGACAAAATCATGATAACCAGCTGGACAAGGAAACAATGAACAAATAATAACTATCAGGAACTTAGCTTCTGCTGGAGAAGACAGATCACCAGAAAGATCCAAGAGCGAACTGAGCCAATGCAAAAACATTGACAGCTGGCATGGAGTAACGATCTGAGTGGAGTTAAATAGAGAAGCCAGCCTAAGAATAACCTAGGTCACCTGTGGAAGGAACCTCAGAAGCAGCAGCTTCACTCACAGCCACCAGAGGGAGTCCATGGACAGAACTCGCCAAAGTTCCATTCACGACCACAGGAGGGAGTTCGACAACAGAATTCACAACAGTACCCCCCCCCCCTTGAGGAGGGGTCACCGAACCCTCACCAGAGCCCCCAGGCCGATCAGGATGAGCCAAATGAAAGGCACGAACCAGATCGGCAGCATGAACATCAGAAGCAAAAACCCAGAAATTATCTTCCTGACCATAACCCTTCCACTTGACCAGATACTGGAGTTTCCGTCTCGAAACACGAGAATCCAAAATCTTCTCCACCACATACTCCAACTCCCCCTCGACCAACACCGGGGCAGGAGGATCAACGGAGGGAACCATAGGCGCCACGTATCTCCGCAACAACGACCTATGGAACACATTATGGATGGCAAAAGAAGCTGGAAGGTCCAAACGAAATGACACAGGATTGATACGGACCAATGAAACGAGGCTTAAACTTAGGAGATGAAACCTTCATAGGAACATGACGAGATGACAACCAAACCAAATCCCCAACACGAAGTCGGCGACCAACACAGCGCCGGCGGTTAGCGAAACATTGAGCCTTCTCCTGGGACAATGTCAAATTGTCCACCACATGAGTCCAAATCTGCTGCAACCTGTCCACCACCGTATCCACACCAGGACAGTCCGAAGGCTCAACCTGCCCTGAAGAGAAACGAGGATGGAAACCAGAATTACAGAAAAAAGGAGAAACTAAAGTAGCCGAGCTGGCCCGATTATTAAGGGCGAACTCAGCCAAAGGCAAGAAGGACACCCAATCATCCTGATCAGCAGAAACAAAGCATCTCAGATATGTTTCCAAAGTCTGATTAGTTCGTTCGGTTTGGCCATTTGTCTGAGGATGGAAAGCCGAAGAAAAAGACAAATCAATGCCCATCTTAGCACAAAAGGACCGCCAATACCTCGAAACAAACTGGGAACCTCTGTCCGAGACGATGTTCTCCGGAATGCCATGCAAACGAACCACATGCTGGAATAATAATGGCACCAAATCAGAGGAGGAAGGCAATTTAGACAAGGGTACCAAATGGACCATCTTAGAAAAGCGATCACAAACCACCGAAATGACCGACATCCTTTGAGAGACAGGGAGATCTGAAATAAAATCCATGGAAATATGCGTCCAGGGCCTCTTCGGGACCAGCAAGGGCAAAAGCAACCCACTGGCACGAGAACAGCAGGGCTTAGCCCGAGCACAAGTCCCACAGGACTGCACAAAAGAACGCACATCCCGTGACAAAGAAGGCCACCAAAAGGATCTAGCCACCAAATCTCTGGTACCAAAGATTCCAGGATGACCAGCCAACACCGAACAATGAACCTCAGAGATAACTCTACTAGTCCATCTATCAGGGACAAACAGTTTCTCCGTAGGACAACGGTCAGGTCTATCAGCCTGAAACTTCTGCAGCACGCGCCGCAAATCAGGGGAGATGGCAGACAAAATTACCCCCTCTTTAAGAATACCCGCCGGCTCCGGAACACCCAGAGAGTCAGGCACAAAACTCCTTGACAGGGCATCAGCCTTCACATTCTTAGATCCCGGAAGGTATGAAACCACAAAATCAAAACGGGAGAAAAAGAGCGACCATCGAGCCTGTCTAGGATTCAACCGTTTGGCAGACTCGAGATAAGTCAAATTCTTGTGATCCGTCAAGACCACCACGCGATGTTTAGCTCCTTCAAGCCAATTTCGCCACTCCTCGAATGCCCACTTCATGGCCAACAACTCTCGATTGCCAACATCATAATTGCCCTCAGCAGGCCAGAATTTTCTAGAAAAGAAGGCACATGGTTTCATCACCGAGCCATCAGAACTTCTTTGCGACAAAACAGCCCCTGCTCCAATCTCAGAAGCATCAACCTCGACCTGAAACGGGAGCGAAACATCTGGCTGGCACAACACAGGGGCAGAAGAAAAACGACGCTTCAACTCCTGAAAAGCCTCTACAGCCGCAGAGGACCAATTGACCACATCAGCACCTTTCTTGGTCAAATCAGTCAACGGTTTAGCAATACCAGAAAAATTAGCGATGAAGCGACGGTAAAAATTAGCAAAGCCCAGGAACTTCTGCAGGCTCTTCACAGATGTCGGCTGAGTCCAATCATAAATGGCCTGAACTTTAACAGGGTCCATCTCGATGGTAGAAGGGGAAAAAATGAAACCCAAAAATGAAACCTTCTGAACTCCAAAGAGACACTTTGACCCCTTCACAAACAAGGAATTCGCACGAAGGACCTGGAACACCATTCTGACCTGCTTCACATGAGACTCCCAATCATCCGAAAAGACCAAAATGTCATCCAAGTATACAATCAGGAATTTATCCAGGTACTCTCGGAAGATGTCATGCATAAAGGACTGAAACACAGATGGAGCATTAGAAAGCCCGAATGGCATAACCAGGTACTCAAAATGGCCCTCGGGCGTATTAAATGCTGTTTTCCATTCATCGCCCTGTTTAATTCGCACAAGATTATACGCCCCTCGAAGATCTATCCTGGTGAACCAACTAGCCCCTTTAATCCGAGCAAACAAATCAGACAGCAGCGGCAAAGGGTACTGAAATTTGACTGTGATCTTATTAAGAAGGCGGTAATCAATACAAGGTCTTAAAGAGCCATCCTTCTTGGCCACAAAAAAGAACCCTGCTCCCAATGGTGACGAAGACAGGCGAATATGACCCTTTTCCAAGGATTCCTTTATATAACTCCGCATAGCGGCGTGCTCTGGCACAGATAAATTAAACAGTCGGCCCTTAGGAAACTTACTACCAGGAATCAAATTAATAGCACAATCGCAATCCCTATGAGGAGGTAAGGCACCGGATTTGGGCTCATCAAATACATCCTGGTAATCTGACAAAAACTCAGGGACTTCAGAAGGAGTGGAAGGCGAAATTGACAACAATGGAACATCACCATGTACCCCCTGACAATCCCAGCCGGACACAGACATAGATTTCCAATCCAACACTGGATTATGGACCTGTAGCCATGGCAACCCCAAAACGACCACATCATGCAGATTATGCAACACCAAAAAGCAAATATCCTCCTGATGTGCAGGAGCCATGCACATGGTCAATTGGGTCCAGTACTGAGGCTTATTCCTGGCCAAAGGCGTAGCATCAATTCCTCTCAATGGAATAGGATACTGCAAGGGCTCCAAGAAAAAACCACAGCGCCTGGCAAACTCCAAGTCCATCAAATTCAGGGCAGCGCCTGAATCCACAAATGCCATAACAGAATAGGACGACAGAGAGCAAATCAGAGTAACGGACAAAAGAAATTTAGACTGTACCGTACCAATGGTGGCAGACCTAGCGAACCGCTTAGTGCGCTTAGGACAATCGGAGATAGCATGAGTGGAATCACCACAGTAAAAACACAGCCCATTCCGACGTCTGTGTTCTTGCCGTTCAGCTCTGGTCAAAGTCCTATCACACTGCATAGGCTCAGGCCTATGCTCAGAGAATACCGCCAGATGGTGCACAGTTTTGCGCTCACGCAAGCGCCGATCGATCTGAATGGCCAAGGACATAGACTCATTCAGACCAGCAGGCGTGGGAAATCCCACCATGACATCCTTAAAGGGACACTGTCACCTGGATTTGGAGGGAACAATCTTCAGCCATGGAGGCGGGGTTTGGGGGTTTTTGATTCACCCTTTCCTTACCCGCTGGCTGCATGCTGGCTGCAATATTGGATTGAAGTTCATTCTCTGTCCTCTGTAGTACATGCCTGCACAAGGCAATCTTTCCTTGCGCAGGCGTGTACTATGGAGGACAGAGAATGAACTTCAATCCAATATTGCAGCCAGCATGCAGCCAGCGGGTAAGGAAAGGGTGAATCAAAAACCCCGCCTCCATGGCTGAAGATTGTTCCCTCCAAATCCAGGTGACAGTGTCCCTTTAAGGGCTTCAGAAAGACCCCTTCTGAAAATTGCCGCCAGGGCACACTCATTCCACTGAGTAAGCACAGACCACTTTCTAAATTTCTGACAGTACACCTCCGCTTCATTCTGACCCTGACACAAAGCCAGCAAGATTTTCTCTGCCTGATCCACTGAATTTGGTTCATCATAAAGCAATCCAAGCGCCAGAAAAAAACGCATCAACATCACGCAATGCAGGATCTCCTGGCGCAAGGGAAAATGCCCAGTCTTGAGGGTCACCACGCAACAAAGAAATAATGATTTTTACTTGTTGAACGGGGTCACCAGAGGAGCGGGGTTTCAAAGCTAGAAACAGTTTACAATCATTTTTGAAATTCAAGAACTTAGATCTATCCCCAGAAAACAAATCAGGAATAGGAATTCTAGGCTCTAACATAGGATTCTGAACCACAAAATCTTGAATGTTTTGTACCCTTGCAGTGAGATGATCCACACACGAGGACATACCTTGGATGTCCATATCTACACCTGTGTCCTGAACCACCCAAAGGTTTAGGGGAAAAGAAAGACAAAATACAGTGCAAAGAAAAAAAAATGGTCTCAGAACTTCTCTTATCCCTCTATTGAGATGCATTAATACTTTGGGCCAGCTGTACTGTTATGGACCTGGTGGTTAGGAGCACCCGGCACGACCTGATAGTTAAACTCACACAGGACAAGCTCTGGGATGACCGTTGACCGCAAGCCCTAATCCTATTACACACACTAGAAATAGCCGTGGAGCGTTCCTGACACTCCCTAGACGCCTCTTCACAGACTAAGAGCTAGCTAGCCCTAGAGATAGAAAATAAAGCCTACCTTGCCTCAGAGAAATTCCCCAAAGGTAAAGGAAGCCCCCCACATATATTGACTGTGAGCAAAGATGAAAGTCACAAACGCAGAAATGAAACAGGTTTCAGCAAAGGGAGGCCAGACTTACTAAACAGACAGAGGATAGGAAAGGTATGTTTGCGGTCAGCACAAAAAACTACAAAAGACCACGCAGAGTGTGCAAAAAGACCTCCGCACCGACTAACGGTGCAGAGGTACCATTCTGCATCCCAGAGCTTCCAGCTAGCAAGACAAAATCATGATAACCAGCTGGACAAGGAAACAATGAACAAATAATAACTATCAGGAACTTAGCTTCTGCAGGAGAAGACAGGTCACCAGAAAGATCCAAGAGCGAACTGAACCAATGCAGGAACATTGACAGCTGGCATGGAGTAACGATCTGAGTGGAGTTAAATAGAGCAGCCAACCAAAGGATAAACCACGTCACCTGTGTAAGGAACCTCAGAAGCAGCAGCTTCACTCACAGCCACCAGAGGGAGTCCATGGACAGAACTCGCCGAAGTACCATTCACGACCACAGGAGGGAGTTTGACAACAGAATTCACAACAGATCCTATACAGATAAGTATCTGGAGTGATATCGATCTCTAAGCGGAGGATTGTGACTCTTATCTCCCGGGCATTTATCCCATTACTGGACTGTATCCGTGTTCCTGGACTATTTTATCCTCTGTGTGGTGGATTGTTTCATGGACCTTTCAGTTTGCATGTAATAAAGGTCTTGGGACTGTTCACTCATCTCTTGCTCTGTTGATTGTGTGATACCGGAGAAGCACCCTCTCAAAACTGGTGGCAGCAGTGGGATCAACAGAGTGCAACCAAATGGAGAACCACCCACAGAGTGAATGCGGACCATATCCAGTCTACAGGAGAGAGCCAGAGATCTGGGCCTACACTGCCAGGGACTGACTAAGAGGCCTTAATTGACCTACTGGTGGGTGCTATCCAGGCCACCTGCTCCTAGATGTCTAACAGACAAGCGCTGTAGACCACCACAAAAAGCCAGTGGGTGGTGTGGTACAAAGAAGGGATAGTGGTTTTGGGCCCAGGCATCTCTGTGGAGTATAAGGAGGAGGCTTGTCACCTAGCACAGTGGAGAAAAGAAGCAATGGAACCTGTAATAGAGAGTATTGTATTGTCACTTACCATCACTCTGTATATTTCCCCATCCGGTTACCCAGCACTCCATGCCACAAGGGAAGGTGACGGAAGCGGAGGGCAGGCATATGGGCTGGATGTAGTTGGTGTAGGTGACCGGACTGGAGAGCTTGACTAGAGCGATGTCATATTCATGTCCTTCACTTGAATATTTCGGATGGTTATAAACAGAGTGTATCTTCATCAGAACACTCTGCGGATTATCCTGTGACAGTCGGTATGCCCCCAGATGCACCTCAGTGTTAACGATGGGGAGAAGCCTGAAATGTGACCAGAGACAAAATGAGGAGTTGTCCAGTTACGTGGTGACTTATTGGCCAACTTATATGCAATTTACAACTCCTCCCTACTGTGTGCACACAGAGTGTTGGTGAGGCGCTCAGAAACACAATGGGTTTCTATTACTAACCACTTGGGGAAATGCTCCATCTTTGGTTTGTATCCGCAACATCTTTTTCAGGTGGAATCTGCTGCAGAAACTGCCTGAAAACTCCATCAGAAGACTCCAAAAAAGATGAATATACGGTAAGCATTTCTGTGTACAAACCATTTCCCGTGCACATGTTCAGGCTTTGGAAAGTCTTTTAATCAATTTAGATTTCTAAAACAAGAGACTTGTCCATTCTTCTGACACTCTCCTCTCGGAAGACACTTTGCACTTTACGACTGTCACGTACCTGCTTCTCAGCACGTGACTCGGGGTTGCGCCTGCAAGGGTTAATCTATCTCCCCACTCTCAGTCCAGCATTCAACCTCTGTCCTATGCTGTAATGGGAGCATAAATCACACCCTGACAGAGTCCACCCCCCCCCCCCCCCCCGCTCATACACGCTGCCTACCACCACTCACCGAACACACACCAAGTCCCGGAAAAATTACTACTACTGTCTGCCAATCGTAAGGCTATGAATTTTTTAGAACATGCAAGGTTCAACTTATTAAAGTTTTAAGCTTTAATAGAAAAGGTACAGTGCTTACAATAGAAAAGGGTATAAAAATCTGGGAATAAAAAGTGACATACAAATATGCAAAACAGTTCTAAAAAAAAATGGGAGAAAACTTACAGAAATATCTAACTTTGTAGTCTGCTTTCTGTTCCCTGAGGGGGGGATGAATATGGAATGGAACACATCAGCTTGGCTGTCCCTCAGTCTGTGAACAACTTTCTTTGTGTGTTGGCCTAATTTATAGAGTCAACCTGGAGGTCAAATTTCTAGAACAGCCTCTGAGGTTGATATTAAAATTGCTTTTTTCTTTACTGGACCATAGCCACTCCACCAATGAATATATTAAGTTCTCTGAAATTCTTTGTGTCAGTTCTCACAGATGGATAGTGTCAGGCTGTAATTGACAACTTTCTTCAAAAGAGCCAGAAGGTGTGAAAATGTTTCCCCTTCTTCCTGGTTCTTAGCAAGACCCCCTGGCGAGATTGGAGACAGTAGACTGCCTTCTCAGGATAACATACGGTGTGACCTTTGTGAGACCTTTGTGAGTCTCAGGACAGATGTTAAATTACTGCTAGTCACACATTCACACCTATACATATTTCACTACAACGACACAAGGCAATGGAAAAGTTCAAATAAAGCCCAGAAGAAGACGAAAGTCTTATGGAGCATTTATCATTGTTATTTAATGAACAAAAACTACCGCAAAATGACAATAAAAAAAAATGCCAAAAAACCATGGGAAAACTGTAAAAAAATCATTAGAAAATCACTCTGGAAGCTTCGGAGAAAAAAAGAAACAAAAAACAATTCAGGAAAAGAAATCCACAGTTTTCTGAAATGTCCTTTATGTAAAAATCTTCACCTGAGTTTAATAATAGCGGTGTGCACAAAGCCTTGGTGGTGTTTTTGGTGAAGTTTGTTCCCTGAAGTGTTTTGCAGCGTTCTGATTGGACAGTGCCTAATTTGGAGCGGATTCCATCAACAGTGACTTTGAAGCATTGACTGCCATGTCTCTTTTTCGCACCTGGAATCCTTCCAAATCTGAAGCTGAAAAAACACTCAAAAGACCGAATACATCAACAGCAGAGTTGTCAAAGGGTCTTTCAAGTATTTTTGAAGCAATTTTTCAGACGGTTTTTTGAAGAGGACTTTCTCCGAAAAGCTGAGCTAAAGAACAGATTCCCTCGCCTCCCTGTGTTACACTACTCGAATCTATCTGTATCACTGGGTTTGACCATTGTAACCCCACCGAGTTCTGGAATGAGCTGTAGCCAATACACTACCGCGCTGTGCCACATCGGCAATTCTCAGAACCTCTTGGCTTTTTTGAAGGCCACATGGTTGGAACACTTGACCTAAATCTGACCATTAGGCCTTCAAATAAAAGCTGACCGACAAGAGCATTGGAGGAAAGGGCCAAGAGATGAAGATAATAAAGCCTTCAGACATTCTGATATGAGATTTGTGACGAGATTCACGTAGAGAACTTACGGTTCGAAGCAATGAGCGGCACTCAGCACCCACTGGCTGGAGATCAAGGACCCTCCGCAGAAATGGGTTCCCAGATACTGTATACTAGCCTGCCAGGGCCACTGTCCATCTACTGCATCTGAACCCCCAACGATCCGGCTGGAGAAGGCTGGAGAGCCGCACACCGGCTGAGACGTGGTGGTGGTAATGGCTGCAGAGAAACAGAGAATCAGCGATACTAGAGAAATTAGAAAATATAAGACAAAAGGCAATGTAGAGTGTGCACACAGTATTATTGTCGACATGAAGAACTGGATATAAAGTCATAATAAGAGGAAAGTCTAAAATAAAGAATTTCTTTTCATCAGTATCTTATCTAAGAGGAGGCCAACACCACAAAACCTTGGAGGACCACTGGAGCATATCCCACCCATGAGTTACCGCGAGGCCCATGTTCCCTGGTGTCATGTGTCTCTTCTACAGATGTCTACATTTACTGAAACCATTGGATACAGCGCCTGCCCACGTACCTGTGGACCCTCCAATGTTGTATATCTTTCCTGCCTGACATCTCCTCTAGGCATAACATGCACCAAGATGTGTGGAGCGCGATTACAGCTATGAAGAGAAATATGATTTGGGGGTTCTCTGGCGCGGGATGTCTGGACCATGTGTCCACCCAGAGATTAGCATTTAATGTGCAGCTTGTTGAGGATTTTATTAGCATGTAGCAGCATGCTAGGGGGACTTGTCAGGGAGTCACAAAAACACTGATCTTTAGGAAGGCAAAGTTTGACCAGCTTAGAGATGCCCTTAATCTGGTAGACTGGGACAATATCCTCAGAAATAAGAATACAGATAATAAATGGAAAATGTTTAAGAACATCCTAAATAGGCAGTGTAAGCGGTTTATACCTTGTGGGAATAAAAGGACTAGAAATAGGAAAAACCCAATGTGGCTAAACAAAGAAGTAAGACAGGCAATTAACAGTAAAAAGAAAGCATTTGCACTACTAAAGCAGGATGGCACCATTGAAGCTCTAAAAAACTATAGGGAGAAAAATACTTTATCTAAAAAACTAATTAAAGCTGCCAAAAAGGAAACAGAGAAGCACATTGCTAAGGAGAGTAAAACTAATCCCAAACTGTTCTTCAACTATATCAATAATAAAAGAATAAAAACTGAAAATGTAGGCCCCTTAAAAAATAGTGAGGAAAGAATGGTTGTAGATGACGAGGAAAAAGCTAACATATTAAACACCTTCTTCTCCACGGTATTCACGGTGGAAAATGAAATGCTAGGTGAAATCCCAAGAAACAATGAAAACCCTATATTAAGGGTCACCAATCTAACCCAAGAAGAGGTGCGAAACCGGCTAAATAAGATTAAAATAGATAAATCTCCGGGTCCGGATGGCATACACCCACGAGTACTAAGAGAACTAAGTAATGTAATAGATAAACCATTATTTCTTATTTTTAGTGACTCTATAGCGACAGGGTCTGTTCCGCAGGACTGGCGCATAGCAAATGTGGTGCCAATATTCAAAAAGGGCTCTAAAAGTGAACCTGGAAATTATAGGCCAGTAAGTCTAACCTCTATTGTTGGTAAAATATTTGAAGGGTTTCTGAGGGATGTTATTCTGGATTATCTCAATGAGAATAACTGTTTAACTCCATATCAGCATGGGTTTATGAGAAATCGCTCCTGTCAAACCAATCTAATCAGTTTTTATGAAGAGGTAAGCTATAGGCTGGACCACGGTGAGTCATTGGACGTGGTATATCTCGATTTTTCCAAAGCGTTTGATACCGTGCCGCACAAGAGGTTGGTACACAAAATGAGAATGCTTGGTCTGGGGGAAAATGTGTGTAAATGGGTTAGTAACTGGCTTAGTGATAGAAAGCAGAGGGTGGTTATAAATGGTATAGTCTCTAACTGGGTCGCTGTGACCAGTGGGGACCGCAGGGGTCGGTATTGGGACCTGTTCTCTTCAACATATTCATTAATGATCTGGTAGAAGGTTTACACAGTAAAATATCGATATTTGCAGATGATACAAAACTATGTAAAGCAGTTAATACAAGAGAAGATAGTATTCTGCTACAGATGGATCTGGATAAGTTGGAAACTTGGGCTGAAAGGTGGCAGATGAGGTTTAACAATGATAAATGTAAGGTTATACACATGGGAAGAAGGAATCAATATCACCATTACACACTGAATGGGAAACCACTGGGTAAATCTGACAGGGAGAAGGACTTGGGGATCCTAGTTAATAATAAACTTACCTGGAGCAGCCAGTGCCAGGCAGCAGCTGCCAAGGCAAACAGGATCATGGGATGCATTAAAAGAGGTCTGGATACACATGATGAGAGCATTATACTGCCTCTGTACAAATCCCTAGTTAGACCGCACATGGAGTACTGTGTCCAGTTTTGGGCACCGGTGCTCAGGAAGGATATAATGGAACTAGAGAGAGTACAAAGGAGGGCAACAAAATTAATAAAGGGGATGGGAGAACTACAATACCCAGATAGATTAGTGAAATTAGGATTATTTAGTCTGGAAAAAAGACGACTGAGGGGCGATCTAATAACCATGTATAAGTATATAAGGGGACAATACAAATATCTCGCTGAGGATCTGTTTATACCAAGGAAGGTGACGGGCACAAGGGGGCATTCTTTGCATCTGGAGGAGAGAAGGTTTTTCCACCAACATAGAAGAGGATTCTTTACTGTTAGGGCAGTGAGAATCTGGAATTGCTTGCCTGAGGAGGTGGTGATGGCGAACTCAGTCGAGGGGTTCAAGAGAGGCCTGGATGTCTTCCTGGAGCAGAACAATATTGTATCATACAATTAGGTTCTGTAGAAGGACGTAGATCTGGGGATTTATTATGATGGAATATAGGCTGAACTGGATGGACAAATGTCTTTTTTCAGCCTTACTAACTATGTTACTATGTTACTATGTTACTAGCATTGATTCCTGAGCTCGGGGAGAATGTTGGAGTTGAGCAAATTGATTTAATGTCAATCAAACTCTTGTGGAATTGTTTCCGCCATCGGATCAATCTGCAGTTTGCCTTCCATATTCCTAAACCTGTGCTAGAATGGCATTGGATGCAATGTGAGGAGATGTCAGAGGGTTAGACTTTTCTTCTTGGAATCATTGGAAGATTTGTAGCACTTTCATTTCACAGCGATTTGATTTGCTGCAAATCAAAGTTTGTGGCAAAATTCAGCAAAGCTGAGGAATGTGAACTCCAGAAGATTCGCTCCTCTCTAGTGACGATATCTGGATGATGATGGACCAAAGATTGTCAGAGAAGGGTTAACAGTGTCCTCCCATATAAGAGATGATAGCACATCCGGCGGGGGATGCACACATACTTGATATCGAGGGCACTTATATCAGGACATGTACAGTATATCGGGGGCAAATGTGCACATTATGGTGTATGGCCGATGGTATGACCAATTTAATCATCGGTATCAGCTGCAGCTGAATTAACGTTGCGACTGATCCTCACCTGATTCATTTTCACAAACGTAAAGATTTCCCACAGGAGCAGAACCCGGTCCAAATGAGTGTGACAAAGCCACCGGCCGCGCTGAATTTCCTGTCTGATGGTACACTGGAGGCTGCACAAGACTAAACACCTTCAGAACCTCCACCAATTCTTAGCACTGGTCCAATTTGCTGACCCTGAGGTCCATGGGACCAGCACTCGGGACATTTCAGGACATCGGCCTGACAAATTGATTTATAAACTTGTGCACTGCCTGTATGTTGGAGGTGCTCAGGTAGGTTCCAACACCTTAGTCATATACAATAAAACCTGACACTCAACTTTGTATCTGGAAATGTGTTTCATTTGGAAATGTGTTTTATTATCAGCATTGTTGCTGATAATAAAACACATTTCCAGATACAAAGTTGAGTGCCAGGTTTTATTGTATATCGGCCTGACAAAGTCCTGGCTGTTTATTCTGCGCCTTTGTACGCTGATGTGGTTGTCACAGAGGTTGTCACAGAGGCTGAAATAATATCGGGTCCATGTCATACATACTATAATGGCTACTGCTTCGGTGCCTCTTATACTTGTACTACAAATATCAAAAGATTGATCATCACTTCCAAACAGAAAGACAAATGTGCACAGGCGTGAGCTAAGAGAAGCCACCTCCATATGTAACAAGTAAATCAAAACAGCCTTCCATAACACTATAATGTGCACACATAGAATATATGACATGGTCCAAGCAGAGAAGGTCATTACTGTCAGGTTAGGGTCCAAGCAGAGAAGGTCATTATTCTCAGGTTAGGGTCTCAGCAGAGAAGGTCATTACTGTCAGGTTAGGGTCTCAGCAGAAAAGGTCGTTACTGTCAGGATAGGGTCCAAGCAGAGAAGATCATTACTGTCAGGTTAGGGTCCAAGCAGAGAAGATCATTACTGTCAGGTTAGAGTCCAAGCAGAGAAGGTCATTATTCTCAGGTTAGGGTCTCAGCAGAGAAGGTCATTACTGTCAGGTTAGGGTCTCAGCAGAAAAGGTTGTTACTGTCAGGATAGGGTCCAAGCAGAGAAGATCATTACTGTCAGGTTAGGGTCCAAGCAGAGAAGATCATTACTGTCAGGTTAGGGTCCCGGTAGAGAAGGTCATTACTCTCAGGTTAGGGTCCAAGCAGAGAAGATCATTACTGTCAGGTTAGGGTCACGGCAGAGAAGGTCATTACTCTCAGGTTAGGGTCACGGCAGAGAAGGTCATTACTGTCAGGTTAGGGTCTCAGCAGAGAAGATCATTACTCTCAGGTTAGGGTCCCAGCAGAGAAGATCATTACTGTCAGGTTAGAGTCCAAGCAGAGAAGGTCATTATTCTCAGGTTAGGGTCACGGCAGAGAAGGTCATTACTGTCAGGTTAGGGTCTCAGCAGAGAAGATCATTACTCTCAGGTTAGGGTCCCAGCAGAGAAGGTCAATACTGTCAGGTTAGGGTCCCAAAAGAGAAGGTCATTACTGTCAGGTTAGGGTCTCAGCAGAGAAGATCATTACTCTCAGGTTAGGGTCCCAGCAGAGAAGGTCAATACTGTCAGGTTAGGGTCCCAAAAGAGAAGGTCATTACTGTCAGGTTAGGGTACCCGCAGAGAAGATCATTACTGTCAGGTTAGGGTCCCGGCAGAGAAGGTCATTACTGTCAGGTTAGGGTCTCAGCAGAGAAGATCATTACTCTCAGGTTAGGGTCCCAGCAGAGAAGGTCAATACTGTCAGGTTAGGGTCCCAAAAGAGAAGGTCATTACTGTCAGGTTAGGGTCTCAGCAGAGAAGATCATTACTCTCAGGTTAGGGTCCCAGCAGAGAAGGTCAATACTGTCAGGTTAGGGTCCCAAAAGAGAAGGTCATTACTGTCAGGTTAGGGTCTCAGCAGAGAAGATCATTACTGTCAGGTTAGGGTCCCGGCAGAGAAGGTCATTACTGTCAGGTTAGGGTCCCCGCAGAGAAGGTCATTACTGTCAGGTTAGGGTCCCGGCAGAGAAGGTCATTACTGTCAGGTTCGGGTCCCCGCAGAGAAGGTCATTACTGTCAGGTTAGGGTCCCGGCAGAGAAGGTCATTACTGTCAGGTTCGGGTCCCCGCAGAGAAGGTCATTACTGTCAGGTTAGGGTCCCGGCAGAGAAGGTCATTACTGTCAGGTTAGGGTCCCCGCAGAGAAGGTCATTACTGTCAGGTTAGGGTCCCGGCAGAGAAGGTCATTACTGTCAGGTTAGGGTCCCGGCAGAGATGGTCATTACTGTCAGGTTAGGGTCCCCGCAGAGAAGGTCATTACTGTCAGGTTCGGGTCCCGGCAGAGATGGTCATTACTGTCAGGTTAGGGTCCCCGCAGAGATGGTCATTACTGTCAGGTTAGGGTCCCGGCAGAGAAGGTCATTACTGTCAGGTTAGGGTCCCGGCAGAGATGGTCATTACTGTCAGGTTAGGGTCCCCGCCGAGATGGTCATTACTGTCAGGTTAGGGTCCCCGCAGAGATGGTCATTACTCTCAGGTTAGGGTCCCGGCAGAGAAGGTCATTACTGTCAGGTTAGGGTCCCGGGAGAGATGGTCATTACTGTCAGGTTAGGGTCCCCGCAGAGATGGTCATTACTGTCAGGTTAAGGTCCCAAAAGAGAAGGTCATTACTGTCAGGTTAGGGTCTCAGCAGAGAAGATCATTACTCTCAGGTTAGGGTCCCCGCAGAGAAGGTCATTACTGTCAGGTTCGGGTCTCGGCAGAAAAGGTCATTACTGTCAGGTTAGGGTCCCGGCAGAGAAGGTCATTACTGTCAGGTTAGGGTCTCAGCAGAGAAGGTCATTACTCTCAGGTTAGGGTCCCGGCAGAGAAGGTCATTACTGTCAGGTTAGGGTCCCGGCAGAGAAGATCATTACTGTCAGGTTAGGGTCCCGGCAGAGAAGGTCATTACTGTCAGGTTAGGGTCCCCGCAGAGAAGGTCATTACTGTCAGGTTCGGGTCCCCGCAGAGAAGGTCATTACTGTCAGGTTAGGAACAGAGCAAGAGAAAAAAGACAAGACCAAAAAATGGTATGCACACTAAGAAAATACGAAGATCAAATATATAAACTTTAATTACACCTCAGAAACACAACAAACATAAAATAAAACCATTTAAAATAGGCCTAAATATAGGACCAATAGGCCCCACCCCTATACAATGGTACAGAATATAACATACTAAGACATAGCAATGCAAAAGATCAATGGCATAAACAATGTACCAGACTATGTTAGTATCAATATAAAGTGTCCCTGGTGCTTGAATACAGTACAAAAACCTGACAGATAAATGGCTAAAGGTCTAATGGACCCAATAGAATGATTGAACACAAAGTAATAACACACAGTATACTGCGGATATAATCAAGTCCAATAGATTACAATAATGTACACACATGAATAGTACCATAACAATGCTAACCATAACACGTCCATGATAATACACAGACTCACTATAAACATGCCCCCTATCCTGAGCGGAAAAAAGATATTTCATGTGTTGTTTGGTTGTCAAAATAAAGAAACAACCCCTCCAGGTTAGATAAATAACTAGGAGAAAAATACAGACCAGATGAAGACATAGGGCAATAAGCCCATATGGTCGGTCAGGAAACCACCGATGGTGCTGAAAAAAAAAGGGTGGAGAGAACAGCACCAATACTAGAAGCTCAGGTCAGTGACGCATGGTCAGTGGGACACAGGACCAAGTAAGGGGTGAGGCAAGAGCCCTGTCAGGTTAGGGTCCCGGTTGAGAAGGTCATTACTGTCAGGTTCGGGTCCCCGCAGAGAATGTCATTACTCTCAGGTTAGGGTCCCGGTTGAGAAGGTCATTACTGTCAGGTTAGGGTCCCGGCAGAGAAGGTCATTACTCTCAGGTTAGGGTCCCGGCAGAGAAGGTCATTACTGTCAGGTTAGGGTCCCGGCAGAGAAGGTCATTACTCTCAGGTTAGGGTCCCGGCAGAGAAGGTCATTACTCTCAGGTTAGGGTCCCGGCAGAGAAGGTCATTACTGTCAGGTTAGGGTCCCGGCAGAGAAGGTCATTACTCTCAGGTTAGGGTCCCGGCAGAGAAGGTCATTACTCTCAGGTTAGGGTCCCGGCAGAGAAGGTCATTACTGTCAGGTTAGGGTCCCGGCAGAGAAGGTCATTACTCTCAGGTTAGGGTCCCGGCAGAGAAGGTCATTACTGTCAGGTTAGGGTCCCGGCAGAGAAGGTCATTACTGTCAGGTTAGGGTCCCCGCAGAGAAGGTCATTACTCTCAGGTTAGGGTCCCGGCAGAGATGGTCATTACTGTCAGGTTAGGGTCCCGGTTGAGAAGGTCATTACTGTCAGGTTAGGGTCCCGGCAGAGAAGGTCATTACTCTCAGGTTAGGGTCCCGGCAGAGAAGGTCATTACTGTTAGGTTAGGGTCCCGGCAGAGAAGGTCATTACTCTCAGGTTAGGGTCCCGGCAGAGAAGGTCATTACTCTCAGGTTAGGGTCCCGGCAGAGAAGGTCATTACTGTCAGGTTAGGGTCCCGGCAGAGAAGGTCATTACTGTCAGGTTCGGGTCCCCGCAGAGATGGTCGCCTTGTCTTTGGAGTCGGGCACATGAAATTGCCAATGTATTCGCTAAGCAACATTATTTTTTAGCTTTTTTCCATGGCAGTAATGCTATTGCAATTTCATATATAAGTTTCAAGTTCTCCTGGAAGAACATTTACATTTCTTCATAAAATTTTATGAGAAAAAACTGTTCTCTGCGTCTCAGTACTGGGAAACTGCATTCACTGAAGACAAAGTTTACTCATGAAACAAGAATTTTGATAGATAATGATCAGTCCAGGAAGAAGAAACTTTTTTTTCTCGTTCTATTAAGATATTATTTGCACGTAGTAATGATTTATTTAAAAAAAACAGAATAGATTTTTTTACAATTTCTTTTGTCTTTTTACCCCACCACCTTCCCATAAAAGACAAAACAAGGAATGTAAGTAGTTATCCAAAGAGCAGCAGTGGTGGAAACTTTCCATTGGTATCAACTATTATAATAAGAAACGCAGAAAAGAAAATATTTGTGTTACTTTTATTTACATCATGTATCAATCCTCATAATACGAAGTGTTCTCTGTACTGTATGGGATGACAATACATAGTAGAATTTATTACTAGCTTATAACGTAGTAGACGTCACCTGCAGTCCTATGTAACACCACAGATAACACAGTGATAACTCTCCGAGTACAGATAATGTAGTAGATGTCACCTGCAGTCCTATGTAACACCACAGGTAACACAGTGATATCTCTCTGAGTACAGATAATGTAGTAGATGTCACCTGCAGTCCTATGTAACACCACAGATAACACAGTGATAACTCTCTGAGTACAGATAATGTAGTAGATGTCACCTGCAGTCCTATGTAACACCACAGATAACACAGTGATGACTCTCTGAGTACAGATAATGTAGTAGATGTCACCTGCAGTCCTATGTAACACCACAGATAACACAGTGATCACTCTCTGAGTACAGATAATGTAGTAGATGTCACCTGCAGTCCTATGTAACACCACAGATAACACAGTGATCACTCTCTGAGTGCAGATAATGTAGTAGATGTCACCTGCAGTCCTATGTAACACCACAGATAACACAGTGATGACTCTGAGTACAGATAATGTAGTAGATGTCACCTGCAGTCCTATGTAACACCACAGATAACACAGCGATAACTCTCTGAGTACAGATAATGTAGTAGATGTCACCTGCAGTCCTATGTAACACCACAGATAACACAGTGATAACTCCCTGAGTACAGATAATGTAGTAGATGTCACCTGCAGTCCTATGTAACACCACAGATAACACAGTGATAACTCTCTGAGTACTGGTAGTGGAGTAGGTGTCACCTGCAGTCCTATGTAACACCACAGATAACACAGCGATAACTCTGAGTACAGATAATGTAGTAGATGTCACATGCAGTCCTATGTAACACCACAGATAACACAGTGATAACTCCCTGAGTACAGATAATGTAGTAGATGTCACCTGCAGTCCTATGTAACACCACAGATAACACAGTGATAACTCTCTGAGTACTGGTAGTGGAGTAGGTGTCACCTGCAGTCCTATGTAACACCACAGATAACACAGCGATAACTCTGAGTACAGATAATGTAGTAGATGTCACATGCAGTCCTATGTAACACCACAGATAACACAGTGATAACTCCCTGAGTACAGATAATGTAGTAGATGTCACCTGCAGTCCTATGTAACACCACAGATAACACAGTGATAACTCTCTGAGTACAGATAATGTAGTAGATGTCACATGCAGTCCTATGTAACACCACAGATAACACAGTGATCACTCTCTGAGTGCAGATAATGTAGTGGATGTCACCTGCAGTCCTATGTAACACCACAGATAACACAGTGATATCTCTCTGAGTACAGATAATGTAGGAGATGTCACCTGCAGTCCTATGTAATGCCACAGATAACACAGTGATAACTCTCCGAGTACAGATAATGGAGTAGATGTCACCTGCAGTCCTATGTAACACCACAGATAACACAGTGATAACTCTCTGAGTACAGATAATGTAGGAGATGTCACCTGCAGTCCTATGTAATGCCACAGATAACACAGTGATAACTCTCTGAGTACAGATAATGTAGTAGATGTCACCTGCAGTCCTATGTAACGCCACAGATAACACAGTGATAACACTCTGAGTACAGATAATGTTGTGGATGTCACCTGCAGTCCTATGTAACACCACAGATAACACAGTGATAACTCTCTGAGTGCAGATAATGTAGTAGATGTCACCTGCAGTCCTATGTAACGCCACAGATAACACAGTGATAACACTCTGAGTACAGATAATGTTGTGGATGTCATCTGCAGTCCTATGTAACGCCCCTATAAGTGCAGCCTCTTACCCACATGTAGGACTGTCAGCACATGGAGCAGGTTCCTTGGCATTTCTCCGCTTTGCCGCCTTCTTTTGGTTCCTTGCAGCTCCACAGATATATGTGTTGTGGGAGGGAAAGTTCTTAAACTTTTGACTATCTGGAGACTTTTTTTTCTTTTATTGCCTCTTTGTATAATTTACGATTTTTTTATGCTAATTTCCTAATGACCATTCACATGTATGAAGCAAAGTCCCGTCCCCACCCATCCCCTTTCCATACTCATCATTAATGGCCGATATCAGTCTTCGTAGGTTCATGGAGTTATTGTGGAGGTGTAACGAGGGGTTCAGCACAGGAGTGAGGGCCAAAACCCATCTGAGTGGGCCACTACCCAGGTAGCCATGGTTACCACTACGGAGACCCTCATTATGGTGGACGATAGGGGACGGCCCTGCTGTTACTGAATGAAAACAACCATCCAAACACTGAGACCAATCTTCCTGCCGTACGGTGACCATACAGTCATGGAGACTGATCCTGCAGAACATATTGGAGGTTACAGTAGAGTTACCCGCAGCCTCTTACAGATGACGGCTTTTTATGGCGACTTCACCAAACGCTATGACTCTCTGAGTTTCCCACATTTAGCTACAATGTTCCTTGCGTGTGATCATGGAAATGTCTTTTCCATATTTTATCACGCAGAGCATAGAATGGATCATAAGTTGAATGTTGGACATATTTCTATTTTACTTGACAACATAACTAATTTAGAAATTGATTTTGGAGACACAACTCCGAAGAGTGGTGCCGGGCTGTGTCCACCTCCATGCTCGGGAAGTTTCCCACATTGTGCCAGGGCAGAGTTCACCATTGTGCTCTGGTCATGTCTACCATTTTGCCCGAGCTGTGTCCACCATTGGGCCCAGGCTGTGTCCACCATTGTGCCTGGGCCATGTCTAACATTGTGCCCGAGCTGTGTCCACCATTGGGCCCAGGCTGTGTCCACCATTGTGCCCGGGCCATGTCTAACATTGTGCCCGAGCTGTGTCCACCATTGGGCCCAGGCTGTGTCCACCATTGTGCCCGGGCCATGTCTAACATTGTGCCCGAGCTGTGTCCACCATTGGGCCCAGGCTGTGTCTACCATTGGGCCCGAGCTGTGTCCACCATTGGGCCCAGGCTGTGTCCACCATTGTGCCTGGGCCATGTCTAACATTGTGCCCGAGCTGTGTCCACCATTGTGCCCAGGCTATGTCCACCATTGTGCCCGGGCCATGTCTAACATTGTGCCCGAGCTGTGTCCACCATTGGGCCCAGGCTGTGTCTACCATTGGGCCCGAGCTGTGTCCACCATTGGGCCCAGGCTGTGTCCACCATTGTGCCTGGGCCATGTCTAACATTGTGCCCGAGCTGTGTTCATCATTGTGCCCAGGCTTTGTCCACCATTGTGCCCTGGTCATGCCCTCTATTGTGCTCTGGTCATGTCCACCATTGTGCTCGGGCTCTGTTCACCTTCATGCCCCAGCAATGCCCCCCATTGTGCTGGGGCAGTGTCCACCATTGTGCACTGGCCATATCCACCATTGTATCCGGGCCGTGTCCACCATTGTGCCCATGCCATGTCCACCACTGTGCCCAGGCTGTGTCCACCATTGTGCCCTAGTCATATCCTCCATTGTGCTCTGGTCATGTCCACCATTGTGCCCGGGCTGTCTCTACCATTGTGCTGGAGCCATGTCCACCTTCATACCCAGGCAGTGTCCCCCATTGTGCCAATGCCATGTCCACCATTGTGCCCAGGCACTGTCCACCTTCATGCCTGGGCCAAGTCCACCATTGCGCACTGGCCATATCCAGCATTGTATTCGGGCCGTGTCCACCATTGTGCCCATGCCATGTCCACCATTGTGACCACCTTCGTGCCTGAGTCAAGTCTGCCATTGTGTCCGGGCAGCGTCCACCTTCGTGCCTTGGGCTGTGTCCACCATTGTGCCCAGACAGTGTCCATTGTCGTGCCTGGGTCGAGTCCGTCATTGTGCCCGAGCAGCATCTACCTTCGTGCCCAGGCCGTGTCCTCCTTTATGCATTGGCTGTTTCCACCATTGTGCCTGGGCAGTGTCCACCACCCGGGCTGTGTTGACTATTGTGCCCGGGCTGTGCCCACCATTGTGCTCTGGTGATTTACACTATTGTGCCCAAGCTGTGTCCACCATTGTGCCCGGGAAGTGTGCAGCGTCCCCTCTTCTTCTTACATCAGGCTGTATTTTGGAGAGGAGCACTGTCCTGTTCTTATCTGATGTTGGATTTTCACTGCTCCTCAGTACGGGGTCGTCTTTGCCAGACTTCAAAATTCCTCCTATGACTAATCCCCCTCCGGTAGGTGTCAATAGTTTAGCCTTAGCCAAAGATGGATCTTTGGATTATTGGTACAAAAACCTTTTTGGTGAAGGAAACAATTTTTTTCTCTTTTTTGTCTCAGTTGTACAATTTGCAGGTAAGATTTCACAACTCAAACTTTTCACACCTTATTTCCTCCCAGTAAATGAATAACTAAAAACACGAAATCAGAAATGTGAATATGAAGCAAAGTCTCCGTCCCCACCCATTCATTATGACTGATAACCATTCTGGATAGGGGACTTAAAGGGATCCTGCCTGCAGGCGTCCACATACAGGAGTACAGGAATGGCTGTTTAGGGCCATGTCCCCCATTACAATGATACAATTTGTAGAGATCTGATGTAACAGATCTAGTTGAGATGCCATATGCAAATCAGGAAAAGTGCACTGGGGCGTGTCATTGCACTTGGAATATTTCTTCAAATTTAATTGACATGCTCCTATTGCACTTCCAACCCAATTATCGTATGTAAAAACGCGCTGATAGGTTCCCTCTAAACCATTCCCTGCCAAGGTCTTACCTGATATGTAGAGTTGGACATCAGTGATCAAGAGCATGTAAGATGCTTCCTGGCCACTAATGGTCTCATGCGTGTCTCTCCTTACTTCTGATTACCAGCAGTGGTATCTCAGCCCGGGCCAAGGCTAATGTTGCAATCTACTGTAGATTTTATTCTAAAGCTTAGACTCTCAGTCTTAAAACTACATTAATTACATTATTGGGGCAAAACATTACGGTTTTTAAAAAATTGCCTCAAAGTTGTTGTTATGAACAGGGATTTGACCTGGTGTTTTCTATTGTTTTCATAAAAAATGTGGCACCTCGCGTCAGGTGAGAGGTGAAGCTTCTGGCCCCCAAGAGACCTCATGTTTTCACAGCGTCCTGCAGTATTCGCCTTCCCGTGTGACCATGCTGGGACCTAATATAGCTTGAAAAGTTGCTACTGAAAAGAGGAAGTGCTAAGGATTGTAAAGTGGATGTCTAAAGGTTCAAGATGACGTTTTAAACACTGTATTGCAACATAGGAGAGCAATTAGTTCATGACACTCACCAGCCATGCCGACAGACAAAACGGTCCAATACATAATGAACAGCGCTCCACCCAGGTGTAGAAATCTTCAAAACATGCTTTATTGAGCCATGGTACAGCAGCAACGTTTCGACCACAATTTGGTCTTTGTTAAGACTTGACAAAGGCTTGACAAAGACCAAGTTGTGGTCGAAACGTTGCTGCTGTACCATGGCTCAATAAAGCATGTTTTGAAGATTTCTACACCTGGGTGGAGCGCTGTTCATTATGTATTGGATGGTTTGGAAGTATCCGGGATGGTTCCCTGGATGTTGAACAGGCGCCCCAGAGCAGTGAGTGCTGTCAGCCTCTGTTTATCTTTGTGGACAGACAAAACAGTGTCGAGATTTCTAGTGCCGGACAGTATATGTGGCAAATTCTGCCACTTGAAAGTTCAATTGTTTTTCGGGCTCCCTGGTAAGGTAGATCCTCTAAGCCATAGGTATGGATGAGCAACACTGAGACAGACGATGGTGCAGTGGAGTGGGTCTTGAAGGATGGCACATGGTTCAGTGAGGACCAGGATAGAAGGATTTGCAGGATGTTAGATTCCCATAGAAACTATAGATATATGGATCGCCCCCAGGCGCAGGGCAATGGGGTACTCGGTACCGGGTTGTTCAGTCCCTTCTGCGGGGATGTCATGGTGGCCCGACCCGGTCCGTGGCCCTGCTAAGGGGCGCCCAATTAAAAGGTGATATAAGTTTGTCAAGTGTTCATGACGCCGCCTGTGGTATTCGGTCAGGGTGACCGACGCTGCTTAGGGGTCCACTGGGGTCCACTGGGGTGATGTTATGGCAGCTAGATGGAATACCTTCCCACAGGTGAAGTGTTTCCCCAGGGCTTCCCAGTAGTGTAGATGTTGATGGTGGGTGATGCGAGATGCGGTGAATAACGAGGACACAATGGGTGCAGTCTCTTTACCTTTACTGAAGGCTTCAGCATCCGCAGTCCGGAGTACCAGGCTACAGGGTCGGCAGAGTCCGGCCGGTCTGATGGCAATTCCAGAGTCCCCTGAGCCAGGTGGAAATCAGTAGCCTTCCCCTTGCGCACAGTAACGTTGTAGGTCCCTACGTGCATTACCTCCTAACAGGGCCTTCACTCTTGTTACTCTTCTCCTGTCCCCCAGATGGATAGGACAAAACCCATATGACGGTGGTGGTCTGAGGCTATTTTATAGGGATCTGTTGTGAATTCTGCTTTTGGGCTCTGCTTTTGTAGGTGGTAATGCAGTTGTCTCTGGGCTGCAGTCCTGGACAGGTGTATCTGCTGATTGCAGTTCTGATTGGAGTATTTAGGTTTGCAGGACTCATTAGTCCTTGCCAGTTGTCAATGTTTCTTGTGAAGTATTGGATCTCTGTCTGGCTTCTCCTGCTTAGCTGCCAATTCAGCAAAAATAAGCGTCTGTTTCTTTTTCTATGCCACACAAGCTGTGTGCTTGTTTTTGATTGTATTCCTGCTCTGAGTTTTGTAGTCTCTGGAATTGCAGATATACGTTCCACGTCTTTAGTTAGATGGAGGAATTTTTGTATAATCTGCTGTGGATATTTTTAGAAAGGTTTTAATACTGACCACACAGAACTCTGTCCTATCCTTTCCTATTTTAGTTAGAGCGGCCTCTTGTGCTAAATCCTGTTTTCTGACTGTGTGTGTTTTTACATAGTAACATAGTAACATAGTTAGTAAGGCTGAAAAAAGACATTTGTCCATCCAGTTCAACCTATATTCCATCATAATAAATCCCCAGATCTACGTCCTTCTACAGAACCTAATAATTGTATGATACAATATTGTTCTGCTCCAGGAAGACATCCAGGCCTCTCTTAAACCCCTCGACTGAGTTCGCCATCACCACCTCCTCAGGCAAGCAATTCCAGATTCTCACTGCCCTAACAGTAAAGAATCCTCTTCTATGTTGGTGGAAAAACCTTCTCTCCTCCAGACGTAAAGAATGCCCCCTTGTGCCCGTCATCTTCCTTGGTATAAACAAATCCTCAGCGAGATATTTGTATTGTCCCCTTATATACTTATACATGGTTATTAGATCGCCCCTCAGTCGTCTTTTTTCTAGACTAAATAATCCTAATTTCGCTAATCTATCTGGGTATTGTAGTTCTCCCATCCCCTTTATTAATTTTGTTGCCCTCCTTTGTACTCTCTCTAGTTCCATTATATCCTTCCTGAGCACCGGTGCCCAAAACTGGACACAGTACTCCATGTGCGGTCTAACTAGGGATTTGTACAGAGGCAGTATAATGCTCTCATCATGTGTATCCAGACCTCTTTTAATGCACCCCATGATCCTGTTTGCCTTGGCAGCTGCTGCCTGGCACTGGCTGCTCCAGGTAAGTTTATCATTAACTAGGATCCCCAAGTCCTTCTCCCTGTCAGATTTACCCAGTGGTTTCCCGTTCAGTGTGTAATGGTGATATTGATTCCTTCTTCCCATGTGTATAACCTTACATTTATCATTGTTAAACCTCATCTGCCACCTTTCAGCCCAAGTTTCCAACTTATCCAGATCCATCTGTAGCAGAATACTATCTTCTCTTGTATTAACTGCTTTACATAGTTTTGTATCATCTGCAAATATCGATATTTTACTGTGTAAACCTACCAGATCATTAATGAATATGTTTTTCCTCTCCTACTCACAGCCAATATTTGTGGGGGGCTGTCTATCCTTTGGGGTTCTGCTCTGAGGCAAGATAGTATTCCTATTTCCATCTTTAGGGGTATTTAGTCCTCCGGCTGTGACGAGGTGTCTAGGGCTTGTTAGGCACACCCCACGGCTACTTCTAGTTGCGGTGTTAAGATCAGGATTTGCGGTCAGTATAGTTACCACCTTCTCCAGTGAAAGTTTTCATGCTGCTCCAAGGTCACCGGATCATAACAGGGACCCTAGTGTCACCCCTCCTCCACATTGCCACCTTGTCTGCTTAGGCTCTTAGGTCGGACAGCCAACTTGGAGATGACTGCCCTGCCGGTCTCTGAAGTAAAGCATAGAGTCTATTATTCCCTTGGTGCTCCGGCCACCGGCACTGCGCTTCAGGGGAGGCAGCCTGCTTCTAGCTGGTCTCCCACTGATTTGTTACTCCTGTTGCTACGACTTCGTTTTTCACTCACTACGACACGTTTCCCTTCTTGTCCTTTCCTAGGATGCTGCCGCAATCAGGTGCAGGCACAGCTCCTTGTGCCTTCTGTCCTCCTCCTCCTCTGACCGTAGTCTGGATCTGGCTGGGCCTTGCTCCAGCCAGCTCGGCCTGGAGACCTTTCTCGCTAGTCTCCAGCCAGGAACTGCTCTCTCCTCCTTCTCCCTCCTTCTGCCTTCTCTTTCTGACTTCCTAACCAACCCACCAGTTTTACCCTTATGTGAGGAGTGGCCTAATAGATAGAACCCTTAGCTCCCCCTGGTGGACTGGAGTGTGAAATGTGTGTGTGGCTGTGATACCTGGCAGGGTTTAACTCCTTTGGTGCCATCAGACGTAACATCACTCCCCCTGGTGGGAGAGCAACATCACTGCAACGACCAGGACTCTGGGGCGCTGCATATAAAGCAATACGGAACATGTAGCAGGTTTATGGTTATTACCAGAGATTTATGCAAAATAGATCTTTTATCAGGAAACTGCAGGATAACAGTGAAGAATTCTCAAACTTGTTTGCAGAGCTGCTGTTCACATATAAATAGTGTAACTATATTGGCATACTGGTAACTTGCTTGCAGAGTTGCATTACCTTGATGGCAGGGACCGAAGTGTTAATAGAATGGAGAACAGCTGAAAGAAGTTGGAAATACGGAGGCCTGATTGTAGAATGATAAGTGTGGGTGACACCTAGATGAGCTGAACTGAGACTGAAAATAGGACTGGTAGTAGAAGTATGTAAATCAGGAATAGCTGAGTAGATAATTAGACATCTGACTGGAGCTGAACATAATAGGAGGAGAAAAAAATTCTTTACAAACAAATGAAATCTGAGAACTATTCTTTAAATATTCAGAGACACAATACTGACTGTGTCGGAGGCAGAAGGAAGCAAGGTCGGGCGCAAGGGCTGGGACTGGTAACAAATTGCTTCCTTCTTTCTAAGGAAAAAATGGGGCTTCAGATAAATTAGAGCTAGAGAGAGAGACCCTTGGTATTCTGTGGAGCAGAGACAGGTAGAAAATGGCTGTCCAGCTGAGATAAAAGAAGTCCAGGAGCCACTATGTGTCGGGAGGAGCAAAGGAGCACCCTGGGACAGTGAGGTGGGACTGGGAGCCAAGTGTTGGCCGGGTCTAGGAAGCTGCCATGAAAAGATACTGGCTAGCAAGACAGGACCGACGTGCGGCACTGGGAAGGCAACTGGCTATTGTTAAGTAATGTGCCGCCACTTGCAGCGGTCAAGTCTTTACCTCTGTTCCAAACAGAAGCTTTGATACCAAGAGCCATGGCTGCTGCTCTCTGCAATCTCTGTTACCTGATTTGTACAGGAATGAAAGTCTCTCTTAGGTCGGGATCACACATGCGAGAAACACGTCCGTGTCTCGCATGTGAAATCCAAGCTCTGGCGCCAGCACTTGGGAGCGGAGCGTGCAGCTCCATGTGTTTCTATGCGGCCGCACGGCGCCAGAGCTTGGATTTCACATGCGAGACACAGACGTGTTTCTCGCATGTGTGATCCCGGCCTTAGGCCGCTTTCACACATGAGTTTTTTGCCGTCAGTCACATTCCGGCAAATTTTGAAAAAAAACGGGTCTGTCAAAAGTTGCCGCCAGATCCATTCTTTTCTCATACACTTGTATTATCGCCGGATTGCGACGGATGGCCTCATGTTTTATCAATTTTTTTACGGATCCGTCGAAAATTGTTTATCTGGCGGCCGGAGACAACGAACGTGGTAACTTTTTTGTGTCCGTCAAAAAACGGACATCGACAGATCCGTCGCCGTCCATCCTTTGCTAGCATGGAAGCCTATGGTGCCGGATCCGTCAAATGACGATATGCGTATCGGCTCCCATTGGCGTCTTCGATGAGTTGTCAAGGGAGTCGGTGGATCCTAAAAACCACTGTTGCTGCCATCTTGGTCCTCCTGTGAAGCTCACGGCAACTTCACTGTAACCTGCAACATTGCAGATTGCAGAATATAGTACGAAAGATGAAACAATCACAGGTTCAAGCCTCCTAAAACACTAAACAAATAAAGGAGAAAGTAAAGTTTTAAAAATAGAAAGATAATTAAAAAAAACTATGAAGAAAACAAAAAAGAAATAAACATTACATAGCCTAATTTTTGCCATTTTACAAAGAGACATAATAAAAAAATAAAATAAAATAAACCTAGAATCATTTGGCCTGTAGAAGTTTGATCCATCAAGACATTAAATAATTTTTAATATACCTTAAATGCCAAAACAGAGACAAAATGCAAGAATGACATTTTCTTGGTCACTGCACTCCTCACAACAAAAAGCAACAAAAAGCGATCAAACCCTTGTATGTAATGGGCACCAGATGCACTGAAAGCTCAGCGTGCAATAAACTAACCCTCACGTAGCGCCACTGATGGAAAAATGACAAGTTATGGGCCTCAGAATCTGAAAAAATTGGGGGGTCAAAGTTCTGATTTTTTTTAACCTCTAAAATATTTTTAAAAAGTCTGCATTTGGTGTCGTCGTAATGGTATTGACCAGCATAATCTTATGGCCTGGACATTTCTATCGCATAATCAATGCCTTAAAAACTAACAAAAAACAATGCAAGAATAACATTTTTTTCATCATTTTATCACACTTGGAATTTTTCTCCATTTTTCAGTACAACTACATCTCGTCCAGGAAAAATAAACACGTCCCATATAGCTAGAGGTCCAGAAAAATAAAAATGTTATGGCTCTGGGAGCAAAAACTGGTAATATAAGCCTATGGACATGTTTAGTGTTAAGGCATGTTGGAATCTTTCCCGGCACATGCACTAAAAGTCACAAATGTGATGTGCTACTCCCCTCCGGGACCTGGATGCAGAAGGTCACTGTCCCCATTTATTGTGAACATTTTATATCAGACTCCAATGTGTTCTAATAGCTGTGATTGCACCACTATATCAAGGCCCGTTGGTGATCTGGGAACCGACTACATGTGTTATACAGGATAATCTGTGGTCGGTGTTCCCCTCTTTTTATTTAGTCATGATGGGCTTTGTCCAACTTTGTTTTCTGTGTCATTGTGTACTTTGTGTACTCTACTGTTGTGGACTTAGTTCCCCTTCTCTTCCATATGTTATGTGGGCTTGATGCCCCCTCTCTTGTCTATGTCTCAGGGGGCTTGGTGCCCCCTCTCTTGTCTATGTCTCAGGGGGCTTGGTGCCCTTTCTCTTGTCTATGTCTCAGGGGGCTTGGTGCCCCCTCTCTTGTCCATGTCTCAGTAGGCTTGGTTCCCCCTCTCTTGTCTATGTCTGAGGGGGCTTGGTGCCCCCTCTCTTGTCGATGTTTCAGGGGGCTTGGTGCCCTTTCTCTTGTCTATGTCTCAGGGGGCTTGGTGCCCCCTCTCTTGTCCATGTCTCAGTAGGCTTGGTGCCCCCTCTCTTGTCCATGTCTCAGTGGGCTTGGTGTCCTCTCTCTTGTCCATGTCTCAGTAGGCTTGGTGCCCCCTCTCTTGTCCATGTCTCAGTAGGCTTGGTGCCCCCTCTCTTGTCCATGTCTCAGTAGGCTTGGTGTCCTCTCTCTTGTCCATGTCTCAGTAGGCTTGGTGTCCCCTCTCTTGTCCATGTCTCAGTAGGCTTGGTGACCTCTCTCTTGTCCATGTCTCAGTAGGCTTGGTGCCCCCTCTCTCTTGTCCATGTCTCAGTAGGCTTGGTGCCCTCTCTCTTGTCTATGTCTCAGTAGGCTTGGTGCCCCCTCTCTCTTGTCCATGTTTCAGTAGGCTTGGTGCCCCCTCTCTTGTCCATGTCTCAGTAGGCTTGGTGCCCCCTCTCTTGTCCATGTCTCAGTAGGCGTGGTGTCCTCTCTCTTGTCCATGTCTCAGTAGGCTTGGTGCCCTTTCTCTTGTCCATGTCTCAGTAGGCTTGGTGACCTCTCTCTTGTCCATGTCTCAGTAGGCTTGGTGCCCCCTCTCTCTTGTCCATGTCTCAGTAGGCTTGGTGACCTCTCTCTTGTCCATGTCTCAGTAGGCTTGGTGCCCCCTCTCTCTTGTCCATGTCTCGGTACGCTTGGTGCCCTCTCTCTTGTCTATGTCTCAGTAGGCTTGGTGACCTCTCTCTTGTCCATGTCTCAGTAGGCTTGGTGCCCCCTCTCTCTTGTCCATGTCTCAGTAGGCTTGGTGTCCTCTCTCTTGTCCATGTCTCAGTAGGCTTGGTGCCCCCTCTCTCTTGTCCATGTCTCAGTAGGCTTGGTGTCCTCTCTCTTGTCCATGTCTCAGTACGCTTGGTGTCCTCTCTCTTGTCTATGTCTCAGTAGGTTTGGTGACCTCTCTCTTGTCCATGTCTCAGTAGGCTTGGTGCCCCCTCTCTCTTGTCCATGTCTCAGTAGGCTTGGTGTCCTCTCTCTTGTCGATGTCTCAGTACGCTTGGTGTCCTCTCTCTTGTCCATGTCTCAGTACGCTTGGTGCCCTTTCTCTTGTCCATGTCTCAGTAGGCCTGGTGACCTCTCTCTTGTCCATATCTCAGTAGGCTTGGTGACCTCTCTCTTGTCTATGTCTCAGTAGGCTTGGTGACCTCTCTCTTGTCCATGTCTCAGTAGGCTTGGTGCCCCCTCTCTCTTGTCCATGTCTCAGTAGGCTTGGTGTCCTCTCTCTTGTCCATGTCTCAGTATGCTTGGTGTCCTCTCTCTTGTCCATGTCTCAGTACGCTTGGTGACCTTTCTCTTGTCCATGTCTCAGTAGGCTTGGTGACCTCTCTCTTGTCCATGTCTCAGTACGCTTGGTGTCCTCTCTCTTGTCTATGTCTCAGTAGGTTTGGTGACCTCTCTCTTGTCCATGTCTCAGTAGGCTTGGTGCCCCCTCTCTCTTGTCCATGTCTCAGTAGGCTTGGTGACCTCTCTCTTGTCGATGTCTCAGTACGCTTGGTGTCCTCTCTCTTGTCCATGTCTCAGTACGCTTGGTGCCCTTTCTCTTGTCCATGTCTCAGTAGGCCTGGTGACCTCTCTCTTGTCCATGTCTCAGTAGGCTTGGTGACCTCTCTCTTGTCTATGTCTCAGTAGGCTTGGTGACCTCTCTCTTGTCCATGTCTCAGTAGGCTTGGTGCCCCCTCTCTCTTGTCCATGTCTCAGTACGCTTGGTGTCCTCTCTCTTGTCCATGTCTCAGTACGCTTGGTGACCTTTCTCTTGTCCATGTCTCAGTAGGCTTGGTGACCTCTCTCTTGTCCATGTCTCAGTAGGCTTGGTGACCTCTCTCTTGTCCATGTCTCAGTAGGTTTGGTGTCCTCTCTCTTGTCCATGTCTCAGTACGCTTGGTGCCCCCTCTCTTGTCTATGTCTCAGTGGGTTTGGTGCCACATTTTCTTTCTCTTGTGTCTACTGAGTTGAACTTACCAATATTTAAACATTTTATTAATGGAAGATACAGTAAAAGAAAGAGGATTTCTTTTTTTTATTACAAACTTATCAGCTTTCTTATCTTCTCTTTTTTGTTTGTCCTTATAAAAAAGTTTATGACGCTCCCCACCATCGGAGAATAGCTTGGACGGGACCACATATTAGATTATATATGTTTGTGACAAAGAAAAATGCACATTTTATTATTTCCATTTCAGAAAACATTATCAAAACCAAAAAGTAAAAATCAGTGGCTGCAGCACAGGATGGAGGGTCTACAGCCCAGAGACCCCTCACTGGTCCGGTACATTATAATCTACAGATATCTGAGCCCTGAGGCTGTAATGATGAGGAGTACCAGCAGATAACATGATGCGTTCATGTTCCCACTGCATTTTTGGCATTCGGTCACATCTTGGAAGCTCAAATCTTCTTGGAAGCTCAGCTCTGGTATGTGAGACTGGATCCAGGACTGGTAGGCGGTTACCAGGGTGTAGACCCCGGGACGGTTGGGTAAAGCACATCCAGAACCCCAGCTTACAATACCAGGCTGGTACCAGACACCATTCACCTTACACACGAGAGGTCCCCCGGAGTCTCCCTGAAAAACAACAGTGGACAATGAGCCGTGGGGCATCAATACATACACTACGTCTATCCTACACATAAAATCTATAAGTAAAAATCACATGACGACTGGAAATCCCAAGAATTCTGTGATCTCCACAAAACAAAGTAATGAAGGGATGAAGGAAAGCATTCAGTAGATGAGTTTGTGCAAGGAAAAGGGCAATGGCACAAATATTAATGGGTGAACGCAACACAAGAACGCGGGTGCAAGACTAGCATGATGCTCGAATAGATTAAGGCTCGGTTAATTTTAACATTGAGGGATAGAATATCAAAAATAAAATCCAGAAAATCACGTTGTATAAACTATATAAATGTATTTGCATTTTGCAGTGAGAAATAAGTATTTGATCCCCTTCAACCATTGAGTTCTGGCTCCTACAGACCAGTTAGACTCCTAATCAACTCGTTACCTGCATTATAGACAGCTGACTAACAGAGTTACCTTTATAAAAGACTCCTGTCCACAGACTCAATCAGTCAGACTCTGACCTCTACAACATGGGCAAGACCAAATAGCTTTATAAGAATGTCAGGGACAAGATCAAAGACCTGCACAAAGCTGGAATGGGCTACGAAACCATAAGTAAGACACTGGGTGAGAAGAAGGCAGCTGTTGGTGCAATAGCAAGAAAATGGAAGAAATGCAAAATGACTGTCAATCGACATCGATCTGGGGAACCATGTAAAATCTCACCTCGTGGGGTATCCTTGATCATTAGGAGGGTGAGAGATCAGCCTAAAACTACACGGGGGGAACTTGTTAATGATCTCAAGGCAGCTGGGATCATAATCACCAAGAAAACCATTAGTAACACATTACACCGTAAAGGTTTAATATCCCGCAGTGCCTGCAAGGTTCCCCTGCTGAAGAAGGCACATGTGCGGCCCGTCTGAGGTTTACCAGTGAAAACCTGGATGATTCTGTGAGTGATTGGGAGAAGGTGCTGTGGTCAGATGAGACAAAAATTTAGGTCAAGGACATCAACTCAACTCACCGTGTTTGGAGGAAGAGAAATGCTGCCTATGACCCAAAGAACACCATCCCCTCTGTCAAGCATGGAGGTGGAAACATTATGTTTTGGGGGTGTTTCTCTGCTATGGGCACAGGACTACTTCACCACATGAGTGTGAGAATGGATGAAGCCATGTACCGTAAAATCCTGGGTCGCAACCTCCTTCCCTCCGCCAGGACATTAAAAATGGGTAATGGCTGGGTCTTCCAGCAAGACAATGACCCAAAACATACAGCCAAGACAACAAAGGAGCGGCTCAAAAAGAAGCACATTAAGGTCACACCAGGTGTACTAATCAAAGTCTGCAGAGCTCGGATTTAACCAATAGTAGTTCTTTTGTATATAGGAATATTATAGGAGTAGCTAGTAAAGTAGCTGTAGTTCTAGTTCTGTGCACAACGAATAACGGAAAGGAAATTTCTTTATGTCGTGTTAATTTACACTTAAATTACAATTACTGACAATCTTTTATCCTTATCTGATTTGCAGCATTTATTTTCACTATTTATGACGACAGTCGGATCCTTTTTTACATATTAAAGCTTCTTTATCAGAACATGGCGGCTTCTCACCTGACAAGAGTCTTTCCCTCCTTCCGTGTACCCAGCACATATCATGGTGTTGTCCACAATAGTGTAAGAGCTGCTCCCGTCTGAATCTATGTGATACATTTCGTCGCACGTCTGGTGATCTATCAGCGGCACCTTCACATTCTGCAGAGTTTCCGGAGAAGGTAAATTCTCTAATAAAATGATCAGAGAAGAGTTGGTAAATCACGGAGTAATGCACCAGCCTCTACCGCAGCCGTGAATGTCCATGGTGGGAAGAGATCTGGGGAGTCGGTGGCTCCTGGTGGACGTCTTGGATGAACTGTGCACAATATAACAAGAGTTTTGTGATCAATCCATACCACTCCTGCCATTATTTATCTGCATGAATGGCTGACATGGAGAAAGTACGAGCCGTATTGCTGGATGTACAGACGTGATTACGAATTTGGGCTGAGAAGATACGACTTGCTGTAGAAGTAGAACCACGACCACAGAGGATTTTCATTTTCTTGATCCAGAAGTTACAACTTCAAACATTCCATCATGTGCTATTTATTCTACCTGTAATGGGGCAGACGTGCCCCTTAATGAATCAGTGCCCATGTGCGACAGCTGCCTTTGCCCCCCCCCCCTAAAGTTGTGTCCATAATGAACCTACGGGAGGCCATGTATGATGGAATCAATGTTGGGGTTGTTTCATGGTGGGCCATGCAGGATTGAAGGTCTAAAAATCACTTACCATAATAATCTATATTCCCCCAGCCGGTGACCCAACACTCCATGCCATTGGGGAAGGTGGTGGAGGCGGCGGGCAGGCAGATGGGCATGATGTACTTGGTGTAGGACACCGGGCCGTCGAGCTTCACCAGAGCGATGTCCCATGTGTGAGCACTACTTGTATAGTCCGGATGGTTGTAGACGGAGTCTATCTTCACCGAAACACTGTTGGGATTGTCCAAGGACAGACTGTATGCGCCCAGCTGCACGCCATAGTTGCTCATGGGTTGAGCTCTGAGAAGAAAGTTACCAAAAATAAAATTGATCATTCTTAGTTACATCTCAACAAGTCATCCTTATGTAAGTACTTTTTTTCTAGATTGTAGGAATGTTTAAAGCAGGACAGAATATTTAAGGAGAGGAGGGTGCTGATGTTCTTTGAAGTCAAACTGTAGGCACCACTTGGGTTTTGGTTGGCCCATTATAGTCTCTGACGGTGCATTATACCTCCATATTCAAGGGAGAGACAAGAATCATGGATGACGGGGACAAGTCTTCACACATTGTGCTCGATTGATTCTGGGAACGTCAGTGATACATGAGTGATACTTTTGACATAAAGCAATACTAGTATGAGCTCTAGCCACGACAGTACCGCGCTGTGCCATATCGGCATCTGTTTGCACCTCTTGGCAATTTTGAAGGCCACGTGGCTGGCCCACTTGAACTAAATCTGACCCTGAGGGCTCCAAATAAAAGCTGACAGGCAAGAGCAATGAAGGACGGGGAAAGAAGGTGAAGATCAGAAAGTCTTTCCATCGATGCTGGGAAAGTCTGTGATACATGCAGTGTTAGGAGTGCTTGGAATTCACGTAGAAAACGTACTGTTCGAAGCAATGAGCGGCACTCAGCACCCACTGGTTGGAGATCAAAGAGCCACCACAGAAATGGCCGTCCTGATCCTGAATACTAGCCTGCCAGGGCCACTGTCCGTCTGCAGCATCCGAACCCCCAACGATCCGGCTGGACAAGGCTGGAGAGCCGCACACCGGCTCTGACCTGGAGGTGGAAAAGACTGCCGAGAAACAGAAAAAGAATTCGTGATACAATGCTTCTTGCATTGGAGGAACCCAATCACACAAAACCATTTAGGACTTCTGGACCATATATGTTCCCTGATCTGGTATATGAGTCCCCCATCCTGGTATATACTTGTCACAATTCCACCACTTACGGAGTCCTGGGGATGTTGTGAATGACAGCTCTTTCGTTATATGGTAAAAAGGACTGGCTGAGCAGTCTGGATGGTCAGAGACAACTCTATAGCCCAATCTGAGGCAGAGGTGTTAATCTTATGATTGAAAGCTCAGCTGTCCTATCTGGCTGGGTCTGGGATCTCCTTCAAATGTCATCTATTCTGAGCGATAACAAGGCTATAGAGCACTCTGAAAGTTGTCACATGTTTGCCAATTGTAGCTTTGCTCATGTGGAGTTTGTCTGCTCTGATTTCCATTGCCGACCTAGGATTTACCTTTTTGACCATCTGACTTACCACTTTGTCTTGATCCTCTACCTTCCAGATACTCTGACCTCGGACTGTGACCTGACTGCGCTTTTGTCTTTTCCCTTTGTCTATTACATACCCTCTTGGTACTGACCCCGGACCTCTTGACTATCTTGCCTCACAGCGAGTGACACATTGAGTAGTCACATATATGTCCCCCATCCTGGTATACATGTTCATCATTCTGGGTCTATCCTAGTATCTATGTCTCCCATCCTGGAACATATATATATATATATATATATATAATTCCAAAAAAAAGATTTCAAGGAACGACCCACATATGTGCTATCTGTGGCTTACATAGGACTGCAGCTGAGCCTACTGGGAGATCCTTACCTGACGCATTGACCTTGTGCAATCACAGCCAGGCCCAACCTTATTTAGATCTCTTCGTGTGCACTATGGCACCCTTTAGTCACACACGCAGTGATATTTTTTATTATCCTTGGCCTCGGCTTCCTGGCAACTGATATTTGCAAATTAGTTTATAACAATGTCGTAAATATGAATCAATTGTTCAGTCTCGGGTATAAGAAGCTCCAGTACAGCAGCATAACAGGTCCAACAACATTTATTCATAGACTCAAATCACTCAGTTTCCATTTTCAACCTCTGCTTACTTTCAGTGAATGGAAACTATTCACACACAGCCTCGATACATGCACATAAAGCTCTGCTACACCATCACAAACACAGCTCTGCTTCATTCACATAGACAGATTTAAGTTATAATGATGCACAAGTTTGATACCTACAAACTCAACTCAGCTACATCAGCACATATAGTTAAGCCACATCATCACACACATATCAGCTACATCAACACACAGCTCAGCTACATCAGCACACACAACTCCACCATATGAAACCACAGCTCAACTACATCATCACACACAATTCCATCATATGAACACACAGCTCAGCTACATCAGGGGACAGTTTAAGGCTGACATAGGAGCTCAACAAAGTATGTGGCCCCGGCATCTTCACCATTAGACGTAATCCAGCGAGTAGGAATAGCTAATATGCCCCTAGCTGTAGGGACAAAAAAGGAGCCCCTAGCCCAGCGATTTCAGACAACAGAACGGTGACATTAGGACAATTGTCCTGCTCTTGCTCCCATTTAGCTTCCTTTTGCTGCCCCTAAAGCCTGACTATGACCTTTTTACAGCCATTTTAAAGTACCAAAGTTTGGGTCCCCATTGATTCCTACTGTGTTCAGGTCAAGGATCAGGTTTGAGGTGAAGTTCTGACCGAAACCAATATAATCATTCCATTTAGTTCCACTCCATATAGCAGACCTCTGCCCTTCCCTAATAACCTCCTCTCCAACATCACTGAAGGAGAACTTACTCGCCTCTTTTCCAAATCGCACCTCACCACCTGTGCACTTGACCCCATCCCCTCCCACCTGCTCCCCAACCTCACTAACATGCTCATTCCAGCCCTAACCCATCTCTTCAACCTATCGCTGTCTTCTGGTACCTTCCCCTCTGCCTTCAAACATGCCACCATCACACCCGTCCTCAAAAATACTAACCTTGACCCAACTACTATGCCCGGCTACCGCACCATATCACTGCTCCCGTTTGCTTCAAAACTCCTCGAGCAGCATGTCCATGCCCAACTTTCCTCACACCTCTCATCTAACTCTCTCCTTGACAATCTCCAATCTGGCTTCCGCCCCCACCACTCCACCGAAACTGCCCTGACAAAAATTACTAATGACTTACTCACAGCCAAAGCTAACAGACAGTTCTCCATCCTCCTCCTTCTTGACCTGTCCTCTGCTTTCCACACAGTCGATCACTGCCTACTGCTACAGATTCTTTCTTCTCTTGGCATCAAAGACCTTGCCCTGTCCTGGATTGCTTCATACCTTTCCGACCGCACATTTAGCGTTTCCCACTCCCACACCACCTCCTCATCCCGCCCTCTCTCTGTTGGAGTCCCTCAAGGCTCTGTCCTAGGCCCCCTACTTTTTTCCATCTATACTCTTGGCCTAGGACAACTCATAAAGTCCCACGGCTTCCAGTACCACCTCTATGCTGATGACACTCAGATCTAATTCTCTGGCCCAGATGTCACCTCTCTGCTGTCCAGAATCCCGAAGTGTCTGTCAGCCATATCCTCCTTCACCTCTCGCTTCCTAAAACTCAATGTAGACAAAACGGAACTCATCATCTTTCCCCCATCTCACATATCCCCCTATCTGACCTATCTATTATGGTAAACGGCATCACGCTCTCTCCCGCACCTGAAATCCGCTGCCTCGGGGTAACTCTCGACTCTACCCTGTCCTTCAAACCGCACGTCCAAACTCTTGCCACCTCCTGTCGCCTCCAACTTAAAAATATTGCCAGAATCTGTCCCTTCCTCAGTCCACAATCTACCAAAACTCTTGTGCACGCCCTCATCATCTCCCGCCTCGACTACTGCAACACCCTCCTCTGTGGCCTCCCCGCTAACTTTCTTGCACCACCCCAGTCTGTCCTCAACTCTGCTGCCCGGCTAATCCACCTCTCTCCTCGCTACTCCCCTGCTTCTCCCCTCTGCAAATCCCTCCACTGGCTCCCAATTCCCCAACGAATCCAGTTCAAACTACTAACACTGATCTACAAAGCCATCCACAACCTGTCCCCTCCCTATATCTCTGAACTAATCTCCCAATATCTTCCCTCAAGTAATCTCCGATCCTCCCAAGACCTCCTACTCTCCTCCACACTTATTCGCTCCTCACACATCCGCCTCCAAGATTTCTAACAAATATCCCCCATCCTCTGGAATTCAACACCTCAACACGTCCGATTATCCACCACCGTCGGCTCCTTCAGACGGAACCTGAAAACCCATCTCTTCAAGAAAGCCTACAGCCTGCAATAGCCATTCTGCCGCCTCACCATCGCCAGAGCTGCCACCTCACCATCGCCAGAGCCGCCGCCTCGCCCCTACCTTCTGTCTCTTCCCCACTATTCCATAGAACGTAAGTCTGCAAGGACAGGGCCCTCTCCCCTCTGTACCAGTCTGTCATTGTAAACTTGTTTACTGTAAACGATATCTATAACTGTATGTAACCCCTTTCTCATGGACAGCAACATGGAATTAATGGTGCTATATAAATAAATAATAATAATTTAGTTCGACAATTAATGCATTGTTTTACCTCACACTTCTTCCGTTTTGAGAATTCACAAAATATTTAATTCTAATTATATATAGGCAAAATCTACAATTCCCATGAGGGGAGGATACTGTAGTCTTGGTAGTAAAGCCTCTTTTCATTCTGGATTTGATAATCACACCAAATAGTAGCATAGCTATCATACGTACCAATGCACCTTACCCTTCTCTTTGACATCTCATTTTGGCCATTCCCTAATAATCTATGTCCAGGACTCGCCCCACCTCGGTAAACTCCATTCCCAGGGGTTTCTTAGTGTGGTCTTGGTTTTGGAAACTTTGATACATAGGGTTGAATTCCAGTTGAAAGCTAATATCCTTGGCACACTTTCTGTGAGGACTCATGTGAGTGACCTACTATAACCTTCATGAGAGGTTCTGGATGCTACTGTAGCTTTGCATTGAAGAATAGTGAAGAAATTGAAGTGAGTTTCCTATAGACTTGGACATGACAACCAGGACAAACACGGAATTTCATATCTAAACTATGTATTTCTTCTCATTAGTTGTATATAAATTTCATGCTCATAAAATGATAATTATCTCAAGGAAACAATGTTTCTACACCTCAAAAACATTAAAACGTCATCAATAAACCACCCACACAAATGAAAATATGACCTCAGAAAAAAATATAGTCCTTTCTGAAAATGTGTTTGTCCTCCCAGCACTGAAAAAAAATAAATTTGACCAATTGGGGGCACAAACCGTGCCCATGGCAGTTCCTCTTATTGGGCGGTAGAAATTATCATCAAAAATGAAATAAATGTGTGAAAAAAAATTGCAAGCAGTGAAAATGCAAAATCATTATGTGCCCTAACGTGCGAATTTTGATGTTCAAATAAAGCTGTAATGCATCCAATCAAAATGAGCGATGTTACTGTAGAGAGGTTCAACATACATGCTGAACACAAATGGAACTGGTCAGACAGAAAACAGACTTCATTGATTCTCATGACTCCATGATAACTGAGTACAGATAATGTAGTAGATGTCACCTGCAGTCCTATGTAACACCACAGATAACACAGTGATAACTCTCTGAGTACAGATAATGTGGTAAATGTCACCTGCAGTCCTATGTAACACCACAGATAACACAGTGATGACTCCCTGAGTACAGATAATGTAGTAGATGTCACCTGCAGTCCTATGTAACACCACAGATAACACAGTGATAACTCTCTGAGTACAGATAATGTAGTAGATCTCACCTGCAGTCCTATGTAACACCACAGATAACACAGTGATCACTCTCTGAGTACAGATAATGTAGTAGATGTCACCTGCAGTCCTATGTAACACCACAGATAACACCGTGATGACTCTCTGAGTACAGATAATGTAGTAGATGTAACCTGCAGTCCTATGTAACACCACAGATAACACAGTGATATCTCTGAGTACAGATACTGTAGTAGATGTGACCTGCAGTCCTATGTAACACCACAGAGTACAGATAATGTAGTAGATGTGACCTGCAGTCCTATGTAACACCACAGATAACACAGTGATATCTCTGAGTACAGATAATGTAGTAGATGTCACCTGCAGTCCTATGTAACACCACAGATAACACAGTGATAACTTTCTGAGTACAGATAATGTAGTAGATGTCACCTGCAGTCCTATGTAACACTACAGATAACACAGTGATAACTCTCTGAGTACAGATAATGTAGGAGATGTCACCTGCAGTCCTATGTAACATCACAGATTACACAGTGATCACTCTCTGAGTACAGATAATGTAGTAGATGTCACCTGCAGTCCTATGTAACACCACAGATAACACAGTGATCTCTCTCCGAGTACAGATAATGTAGTAGATGTCACCTGCAGTCCTATGTAACACCACAGATAACACAGTGATCACTCTTTGAGTACAGATAATGTAGTAGATGTCACCTGCAGTCCTATGTAACACTACAGATAACACAGTGATAACTTTCTGAGTACAGATAATGTAGTAGACGTCACCTGCAGTCCTATGTAACACCACAGATAACACAGTGATAACTCTCTGAGTACAGATAATGTAGTAGATGTCACCTGCAGTCCTATGTAACACCACAGATAACACAGTGATATCTCTGAGTACAGATAATGTAGCAGATGTCACCTGCAGTCCTATGTAACACCACAGATAACACAGTGATATCTCTGAGTACAGATAATGTAGGAGATGTCACCTGCAGTCCTATGTAACACCACAGATAACACAGTGATATCTCTGAGTACAGATAATGTAGTAGAGGTCACCTGCAGTCCTATGTAACACCACAGATAACACAGTGATAACTCTCTGAGTACAGATAATGTAGTAGATGTCACCTGCAGTCCTATGTAACACCACAGATAACAGTGATAACTCTCTGAGTACAGATAATGTAGTAGATGTCACCTGCAGTCCTATGTAACACCACAGATAACACAGTGATATCTCTGAGTACAGATAATGTAGGAGATGTCACCTGCAGTCCTATGTAACACCACAGATAACACAGTGATAACTCTCTGAGTACAGATAATGTAGTAGACGTCACCTGCAGTCCTATGTAACACCACAGATAACACAGTGATAACTCTCTGAGTACAGATAATGTAGTAGATGTCACCTGCAGTCCTATGTAACACCCCTGGTGCTATAGCTGTGGATGTTCAGCGTTCCTTACCCCCATGTAGGACTACCAGCATATAGAGCCGGCTCTTCTCCATTTCTTCTGTTCTTAGTGACCTCATTTATATGAGGATGAGGTGGGAACGTTGTTGCACTTTTGTCCACTTAGAAATGTTCTTTTATATCGGCCTCCTTTTACGAGTTTTTACTCCTTTTTTCTGCAGGTAAATTGACTCCTTTGGATGCAATAAATGTGAGTGAACATGAAGCAATGTCCATATTTCCACACATGACCGATCCCCTCCCCTGATTTTCCCACCTGTGACTTGTCCTTAGTGATGGCTGGATTTCATTTTGGATAGAAGCGTTTTTAAGGGAGTTAAAAGGGAACCTGTCAGCTGTTTTGTTCATGTGGAGGTTGTTACATGGCTGTATAGGTGCTTATAACATTAATAGCTATCTCATTGTTGTTGAGATGTGTCTACTGGGACTGTGAAAAGGAAGGCACAGGAGCTGCAGCATCAGGATGACTGTGAATAGAGAGATTCTGGACCTGCAGAGTCGGTGTAACTGTGAAAATGGAGATTCAGTAGCTGCACAGTCAGTGTACTGCAAATAGGTAAGTGCAGGAACTGTAAAGTCTGAGTGACTGTGAATATGAAGGTGCAGGATATGCAGAGTCCATATAACTGTGAATAGGTAGATGCAGCAACTGCAATGTCAGTGTGACTGTGAATAGGGAGGTGCAGGAGCTGCAGAGGCAGTAAGACTGTGAATATGGAGGTGCAGCAACTGCAATGTCAGTGTGACTGTGAATAGGGAGGTGGAGGAGTTTCAGAGTCAATGTGACTGTGAGTAGGGAGGTGCAGGAGCTGCGGAGTCAGTAAGACTGTGAATAGAGGGTGCTGGATCTGAAGAGTCACTTAGTGTGACTGTGAATATGAAGGTGCAGGATATGCAGAGGCAATAAGACTGTGAATAGGTGCAGGAGCTGCAGAGGCATAAAGACTGTGAATAGGGAGGTGCAGGAGTTTCAGAGTCAGTGTGACTGTGAGTGTGAGTCGGGAGGTGCAGGAGCTGCAGACGCAGTAAGACTGAATAATAAGGTGCAGACGCTGCGGAGTCAGTGTGACTGAATATGGAGCTTCATAAGCTGCAGAGTGAGTGTGACTGTGAATAGAGCGGTGCAGGAGCTGTGGAGTCAGTGTGACTGAATACGAAGCTTCAGGAGCTGCAGAGTCAGTATGACTGTAAATATGGAGGTGCAGACGCTGCAGAGCCAGTGTGACTGAATACAGAGCTTCAGGAGCTGCAGAGTTAGTGTGACTGTGCATAGAGCGGTGCAGGAGCTGTGGAGTCAGTGTGACTGAATACGGAACTTCAGAGTTAGTGTGACTGTGAATAGAGAGGTTCAAGAGCTGCAGAGTCAATATAACTGAGGTGGAGGTGCAGGAGCTGTGGAGTCAGTGTGACTGTGAAGAAGAAGGTGCAGGACCTGGAGAGTCAGTGTGACTGAACAGACGGATCTGTGATGTACTGCAGTAACACCAGTATTTTACTCCTCACCCACTACAAACAAGGAGGACGGTCCTAATTAATCCTGAAATTAAGGCTTGTGTCTTACAGACAACAGTGCGCTTCCTGTATTTTGAAAGTGGTAAACTATAATTTATCTTTTCAATTTTTTTTTAAAGACAAAATAAAAATATCCATTATCCTGAAAAGTAAACATAACTTTCTACATCACAAAGTGTCATGCTGAAATAAATATATTTTCACACTTCTCTGTTGTAGTAGACCAATATTGGACCCATACACCCCCCACATACAGGTGCTGGTCCCATTACCATCCATTGTCCCACAGCCCAGTAGCTTGAGGTCACTTGGACATTACTAAGGCTGCATTTGCAATATGGGTTCAATTCAGTCCGAGGAGACCTCCGAGCGATACGCGTGTATATTCCAGGCAATTTTCACAGAGAATTTAGTCAACGTTATTTTTTTTTTAAATTCTGTGAAGTCAGCAAATTCTAATTTCAAAAACTCCGTCCATCCCTAGCAGTATGTGGTAGGATGAACCAGAGGAAATGCAACACTTGGACAATCACCAGTGCAAACCGCTGAGAATTTCTAAATATTTTCTTTTTGTCTCTTTGCATATTTCCTAGAGAACATTGCGGCTTTAAGTCTCCTCATCTCGGCATGCGTAACATGTTACTCTCTGCAAGGAGCAACGATAAAATGTTTTCTCATAATTTAACTTTTATTCTGATTCATAGAAGGAGTTTGATTCATTTCGGACTTGCTCCAAGGACTACACCAATAATGAATCCTGCCGTTCTGAGAATACAGGTCCTATGTAGAGTTATGGGTCTTCATGTATAAGTATTACAGTCCAAGCCATCCCTGTGCCGTCTGATTCTGCAGTCATGTGTTACTCCTTCTCGTCAACCTACATGCAGTAAAACTGGTTCTGATGTGGCATTTTCACACTTCCGTCTCACCATATCAGGGGTTCCCGTGGTTTTGTAACCAAGGCATGAAATTCCTTCAAAGTGAACCGTGGAGAAAGTGAGTACATTATTGTATGTAAGGAGGTGGACACGCCGGTGGTTGGTCATGTCCACTGACGTCAGGTCCACAGTGTCTAAGGCTTTGCTCTCTGTGTTGCTTTCTCCGTTCTTCTCTGTCCATCCCATTTATACACATACACAGATCATACATCTATTACATGCATAAAAACGTGCAGAATTCTAAACACATACGTGCAATATATAACTCATTACATAAATGCTGAGACTGTGTGATAAGAAGCAGTGAAATCTCAGGAGAGAGCAGGATGCACCATTAATGAGGAGAGACTGCCATCTGCGGGCCAAGCGAAATCAAGAGGAACCAAACGGTGCTAGAAGATTTGCAGGAGGAGCGACTTCGGGTGCTGAACCTGATCAGGTGACTCACAGGAAGGACTTCCTGTATATAAAAGCCCCACGTGCCAAACCGCAGGCAGGCAAAAATGAGAGCGGAGGCCGGCATAACGGGCCTCAGCCGAAAGTCTACGACAGGAAGGTGTCAGCCCATATATAGTAAACAGGTGAACAACAGCACTCACTTTTTGGGGCGCTCGTTCCAAATCCAGGGAACCCTCCTGGAAAAACATATATTCAAAGTGATAAGAACAGCGCTCCAGCCGGGTGTTATCATCCAATAGAGAGAATCTTTATTCCAGCCATGATAAAATTGCAACGTTTCGGCCGCACATCCGGCCTTTTTCAAGCATACAAGATGGTGCCATGGGCTGCCTTAAATAATGTGTACTCCACGCAGGGAGCCAATCACCATCCAGTGTCAGCCCACCTTAAAATATCAAACATATATATAAAAACATAAATAGACATCAGATACGTGTACATATACAGATTTCTTATAGGTGAACCACCGCCATATACACCGACATAATCAATTCATAAATATAGAAAAGTGCAATATTTATCTTATTCTGTCCACATGCTTCCATGATGTATCTTCATCTCCATGGCAATCGTTCACCAATAGATCCAACTTCACGGCAACCTTCATGTGTTGTTCTGGCCAATCAGAGTTAATGGCACCGAACTGAGTAGATGGCCAATCCGGCCTTTTCATACACTAGCGTATATCTTAGGCTACCAATGCGCTATGGTCATCCAACTGGATGTACTTACGTCATCATCGGTCATCCCAATCCTGGCCTTCCAGCCGACCCGCAGGTTCCGACATAGGTCGCAGTGCGCGTGCATCAGCGTCTCACGTCACCGCCGAGTCCCTCCACCTGATCGGGGAAGAACCCAGCGCCGACGCGTCGCGCATCCGCAACGCCCACCACCGGCCCCATGTGACCGCAGCTCACGCTGGTTGCCTGGGAGATGCCGGCACTCCACTCTGCTCTATCATAGTAACTATCTCATTCACTTAATGCATTCGCATTTCTTATTCGTACACAACCGATGGCTCACAGCTATACAGCATGATCAAGATCTAACCCTTGTATGGAGACATTCAATATAGAGGCAGCGACCCACCATAATCTATGATGGGAACGTAACTCCTCTCAAAGGGCATCTCTACCATATGGCAGCGGATCCCAACGAATGCCATTATAGTGAAATTCTAGGACAATAGCGGTAATGACATTATATACCAAAAGAGATAATACAATCATGAAGCAATAGAACAAGCATAAAATACCATAAAATATCAATATACACAACAAGACGACAATTCAAATGGGACAGTCGGAATACACCGGGGCAGGGAAACAAACTAAGTTATTTAATATATCCAATATTTTACTGTGCCAGTCCAGCACTCAGTTCAAACGTTGAAATATCCCGATCCTTCGTGCACCGACTGTCTCATTCATTGTCCATCTGGTAACACAAAAAGAAAACATATTAAAACACATTTAAATGACAGTCGTGTCTATACAAGATAAAAACAAAGACAAAAAACAAAGATGACAACGATCCTCAGAAAGGGGAATATCATAATATTAAGGGGTACATATATGTGGATTAAAGTCTATGTTTAGACCCCTGGGTTGTAATGAACTCAGGGTATAGATCCATCTCATTTCTTTTGTTTTTAGTATTTTTAACCTATCCCCTCCCCTTCTCAAGGTTGCAACACTGTCTATGACTCTGAATCTTAATTGGTTCACCGAATGCTTATTCTCCAGAAAATGCTTAGGAACCGGCAATTCTGTAAGCCCAGTTCTGATAGTGCTTTTATGTTTACTAATACGGGTCCTCACTTCAGTGGTAGTCTCACCGATGTACACCAATCCACAAGGGCATGTAATCATATAGATGACATAGCTCGATGCACAGGTGTATCTCTCTTTCAGATAGAATTTCATCCCCGTCAATGGGTGACAGAAGGAGTCTCCTTTAAGCATGTTGTGACAACAAGCGCAACCAAGACATGGGAAATTCCCAAGCCTTGGTGCGCTAAGAGTTTGCTGATACGACACCTTGGATGTGCCAAAATCAGATTTAACTATCTGTCACCTAAATTCTTTCCCCTTCTATAGGACAACATGGGAAATGATTTAAAACTAGGGATCTGGGGTAAACCTCGTTGTAAGAGGGCCCAGTGCTTTTTTATAATCCCACCAATGCGGTTACTAACTGAACTGAATGTGGAGACAAACGGGACCCGTTCACAAACACGTTTAGTGGAGTTTTTCTTTCTAACACTTTCCCGTGAGACACTGAGGGCCTTCATCTTAAAATTATTCACTTCTCTTCTTGGGTACCCTCTCGTCACAAATTTAGCGCACATATCATCCAACCGTCTGTTTACTACATTTTCATCAGATACAATCCTTCATACTCTCAGTAATTGACTCCATGGAAGTGAATCAATCATCTTCCTTGGGTGATTGCTGTCGTATAATAATAGACTATTTCTGTCTGTCTCTTTTATAAATAAGTCTGTTTTTAATCTTTCTCCATCTTTATATACCAAAGTGTCTAAGAATTGTATTTGGACGGTTGAATGTGCGAGCGTAAATTGTAATTCTGGGTACACTTCACTCAGGCTCTTATGAAAATTTTCCAATGCTGTCAGGCTCCCCTCCCATATTACAAAAATATCATCGATGTAACGCCAGGAAGGTGTCAGCCATGATCTTACAAGGCCCTGATTCTGCACAGGACTCTGAGTTCTGCCTGCACAAGTCGGTGTCAGGATCCGTACCCCACGCCAGTAAAGAGCAGGAGACCGGACGTCGCCCATCAGGAGCTGAGGCCTGGTCCACTCTGACCCAATCCTAAGAGACTTCCGCCAGTGGTAAAGCTGAGAAAATTTGTGAGGAGACTGCAGCAGGTGGAACGTGCCTGTGCCTGCGGAAGGACAGTATATTTGAGCAGGGCCGTGACGTCTCTACGGTAACTGGTCGGCTGGGATTAGGGTCTCATTTTGGGAGGGGCCGGTTGGTGCGTGGAAGTCTCAACAGGTTTGATAGGCTACATCAGTGAGAGACTTGCAGCTTAGCGGGAAAATCCTAGCGCCAGAATTGTAGCAAGAGAACTTCTGTTCTGTCTCCCACGATTGGATGCACCACTGGTGTGAACAGAACATTGACATTAGATAGAGACTTCCTTTTCTTTTCCAGGTTTTTCCAACTCCAGCCTGGTCTTCTTTTACTTTAAACAGTTAGAGAATCCACATTGTGACATCTAGATATCATGATGAGCATTGTGTGAGGCCTCCTCAGCTCAGGAATAGCCGGCGGAGAGTGAAGAAAGACACAGAAAAGAACATTACCTGTCATTCTAGGCTAGAAGACACCAGAGCCAAGGGAGGACCGGGCTGGGAGCTGTGGTGGCAGGACTTGTGAGTGGCAAGGTGAGTATACTATTTTGTAATTTTTCAAACCTTCAGAAGGTCCTCAAAAACTGAACAAAGTGAATCACTAAAAATTCAGAAATACCACTTTTTGGTAAAATCCAGGTCACGTTCATTTCATCTCATCAGTTTGCTCATCTGTAGCTTCCATAACTTGAGAAGTTGCATGCATTAATGGATTTCCCATAATTCATGAAATAAACTTCTGGCTTGCTATTCTTTTACTTTTCTCTGGATGAGACGTGGACATCACATGTGGACATGTTCACACCCACAGGGAGTTTGGAGAAACAATTCCCGATTAACTATATAATTAAGATTCCGAGTGATTCCGACAGACTGTCCTCCCATATTGTAACCTACGACGGAAGATCAGAAGATGAGATATGTTGGGAGGTCATCTGTTTCTCAGTTTACTTCCAGTGTGCTTTTTAATATTCATTGGAGCCGTTACTTAAATAAAACTAAAAAACATTAAGATGAATGAAAGAAGAATCAGAGTCATCGGTTCTGGACCCAGACGCTTGTCACTTCCATTTGCGACAAATTCCAGGTTAGTAAAATTAAGTTCTGGGATGTAGGCTTGTATCCAGGTCTGGTAGGCTGTGGTGAGTGTGTAGACCCCGGGGCGGTTCGGCAGAGCACAGTCTTCACCCCAGCTGACAATGCCGGCCTGATACCATGCACCTTGTACTTTACACACCAGCGGTCCTCCTGAATCTCCCTGGATGGAAGGAAAGCAGAATCGGTGACTATTTAAGTGGTGGACATGATGCGATGAGTGACTACAATACAATATGGAATGGAAGAACTGTATATGAATAATTGATGTACCTGACACGAATCCTGCATCCCATAATTGTACCCGGCACATATCATATCATCCAGGATAATATTTGTGTTTGTGTTCACAGCTGAGTTTATGTGGTACATGGCATCACATGTTTTGGAGTCAATCAGTGGCGTCATCACCTCTTGAAGAGTCTCAGGATACAGTAGAAACTCTGTGGAGTTATATAAGACATTGTAAGACATCTCATCAAATCTAGGCATGATCAGCGACCATAAAAATATGGAAAGCCAAACATTTTTGATCCCTCACGTGGCATTTATGCAACGATTAACCTTAGGTCTTATGATTATTCTTACCGGGGGTCATCTAATTTACAAAACCCATTTTTATTAGAAGATCCTCATTTTTTGGGCAGAGTGTCTATAGCTCTGGAGGACCTGTCCTGTCCTACATTACATAGACAGCCCATTGATACAAATAGACGCTCACAGCCTCCTGTGGTGGCACTGCGTGGAAACGTAATACCTACTGCCAAGCTTACCACTAGATCACAGTCCCACCAGGAGAATACATTTGTTAACTGCTTCAGATGAAGAAACCTTTCTAACAAGTAGTGTTGGCCACAGTCGAGAACTCCTTTGACAACCATGACTAGAGATACTGGGGTCTCCTTAACAATTTTTGGATATATTGTACAGAGATTTTGGCCATGATTCCTAGACTCTGAGATGGAAATGTTGTCCAGCACGGATTATTCTTTGCATTTGCCATTGGGTGACATGAAGCTTTCCACCTATTTAGTGCCCGTAAGTCTCCTATCACAGATAGCAACGGAACTGAGAAATTCCATAAATCAGAGCAATCAGTGGGAGACTGTCAACTACTAACACTGTCTCGTTGTTGTGGAATTTCCAATGGTCACATGTCGTGGACATCACAAAACTGAAAAACAAAGCATCATGAAGGAGGACTTACCACCAGGTCCGATGTCTCCCCAGCCGGTTACCCAGCATTCCAGTCCAGTAGGGAAGGTGACCGAGGACAATGGTAAACAGACAGGCAGAATATATTTGGTGTAGGTGACGGGGCTAGTCAGCTTAATCAGGGCGATGTCTCCTGGACCCTTTATCCCCACAAATGTAGGATGAGTTATAATTTGCTGTACATAGGCGTAATATTCATGGTCGTCTATGATCGACTGTCGGTATTTTCCCAGATAAACACTATAATAGTTTGGGTTCTTGGAGCTTCGAAATAGGAAACATAAGAATAGAGTCTCTCAGTGACATCACTTGGTGTTTTCAGGAAATAATATACATTACAACTTGGTACTCACCTTTGGAAGCAATGGGCAGCACTCAAGACCCATTGGTTGGAGATCAAGGACCCCCCGCAGATATCAAATCCAAAGTACCGCAGGCTGATCTGCCACGGCCATTCTCCATCCGTAGCATCCGTGCCCCCCACAATCCGGTTATTGACCATCGGGGAGCCGCACACAGAATAGTAGGTTGGGGCTGGTGGTGAGGTATAACTGGCCACTAGAATAACATAATGCACGCGTAATGAACACCTGGGTGGAGTACGGTGAGTACATCTTCTCCCATAGAAGTCATTGAGTCATCTCTAGACATCTAAGCCAGCTTCTGATTGCAGATAATGGACTTGTATTGAGTGACCATGGCCGCCCCTTACATATAAACCCTGATTGATCAAACTGATTTCTTACATTTACTGCCAAGTAACTATTTGAAATGGTGCAAAAAACATAGCGACTTTCACCATTTTTATACCAGTCACAGCCTAATAAATTTAAAGGCTAATGGAGCTGAGCAGGGACGGGCGTGGATGAGCTCAGCCGGAAAATCCATCATTCCGTGTCATAAGGTTTGGCCGTAACTCGTATCGCCAAACCTGGTGACAGGTTCCCTTTAAAAATTAAAGGAAAAACGAGCATTACACAACTCATGTCCATCTATTGGTGAGAGGCTAAGTCACAGATTAAGAATGCCCCCCCCCCTGTTGTGAGTTCTGTTTTTGGGCTCCCTCTGGTGGTTACTGATGGTACTGGGTGATTTGTGTTCTGCTGTCTCTGGTGTCCACCTGTTCTATCAGGATATGGGAGTTTCCTATTTAACCAGGCTTTCTTGTCATTTCCTGGCCGGCTATCAAGGTTATCAGAGTGTTTTGTTACCTCAGCTTCTGGCTTCAGTAATCTTCAGGACAAGCTAAGTTTTTGATTTCCTTGTTCCACGTTTTGCTTTATTTTTGTCTTGTCCAGCTTGCAGATACGTGTTTCTTTGCTGCTGGTTGCTCTAGTGGGCTGTAATTGTTCCTCATGTTCCATGAGTTGGAACATGAGTTCAAGTAATTTCAGGATGGGTTTTTGAAGGGTTTTTTGCTGACCGCGCAGTTTACTTTTGTATCCTCTGCTATCTAGTTTTAGCGGGCCTCATTTTGCTGAATCTGTTTTCTTACTGCGTATGTGCCTTCCTCTCATTTCACCGTCATTATATGTGGGGGGCTGCTATTTCTGTGGGGGATTTCTCTGGAGGCAAGAGAGGTCTGTGTTTCTTCTAATAGGGGAAGTTAGATCTTCGGCTGGTGCGAGACGTCTAGGATCAATGTAGGCACGTTCCCCGGCTATTATTATTTGTGTGTTTAGGTTTAGGGTCGCGGTCAGCTCAGGTTCCATCACCCTAGAGCTCGTTTGTGCTTGTCCTTTTGTGATTCCCTGCCATTGGGATCATGACAGTATAGCCGGCCCGAAAGTTTTGGCTGAAGTAGGAGGAAAAGTAGTCTGAGGAAGTTTTTTTTTTTTTTTTTTTTTTCCCCACTCCTCTGAGGTTGCTGCCTAGCCCTAATTGCAGCCTGGCTGATTTTTTCCTCCTCTTAATACTTGAATGGCTCTGACCTTAGCTGTTTATCATGGACGTCCAGAGTTTAGCTTCCAGCCTGAATAATCTTGCTGCTAAGGTTCAAAATATACAAGATTTTGTTGTACGTGCTCCTATGTCTGAACCTAGAATTCCTATCCCAGAGTTTTTTGCTGTAGATAGATCTAGTTTTCTGAATTTTAGGAACAATTGCAAGTTGTTCCTTTCTTTGAAATCTCGCTCTTCTGGAGACCCTGCTCAGCAGGTTAAGATTATTATATCTTTCCTGCGGGGTGACCCTCAAAATTGGGCATTTGCATTGGCACCAGGGGATCCTGCGTTGGTTAATGTGGATGCGTTTTTTCTGGCATTGGGTTTGCTCTATGAGGAACCTAACCAAGAGATTCAGGCTGAAAAAGCTTTATTAGCTCTCTCTCAGGGGCAAGATGAAGCAGAAATATATTGTCAAAAATTTCGGAAATGGTCAGTGCTTACTCAGTGGAATGAGTGCGCCCTGGCTGCAAAGTTCAGAGATGGCCTTTCTGAGGCCATTAAGGATGTTATGGTGGGGTTCCCTGCGCCTACAGGTCTGAATGAGTCTATGACTATGGCTATTCAGATTGATCGGCGTTTACGGGAGCGCAAACCTGTGCACCATTTGGCGGTGTCTTCTGAACAGGCACTTGAGACAATGCAATGTGATAGAGTTCAGTCCAGAAGTGAACGGCAAAACTATAGGCGGAAAAATGGGTTGTGCTTTTATTGTGGTGATTCAGCTCATGTTATATCAGCATGCTCTAAACGCACAAAAAAGGTTGATAAGTCTGTTGCCATTAGTACGTTACAGTCTAAGTTCATTCTGTCTGTGACTCTGATTTGTTCATTATCATCCATTTCCGTCGATGCCTATGTGGATTCAGGCGCTGCCCTGAGTCTTATGGATTGGTCATTTGCCAAGCGATGTGGTTTTAGTCTTGAGCCTCTGGAAGTCCCTATTCCTTTGAAGGGAATTGACTCTACACCTTTAGCTATGAATAAACCTCAGTACTGGACACAAGTGACCATGCGTATGACTCCCGTTCATCAGGAGGTGATTCGCTTCCTGGTATTGTATAATTTACATGATGTTCTAGTACTTGGTCTGCCATGGTTACAAACTCATAATCCAGTCCTTGACTGGAAAACAATGTCTGTGTTAAGCTGGGGATGTCAGGGGGTTCATGATGATGCACCTCCGATTTCTATCGCTTCATCTACTCCTTCTGAGGTTCCTGTATTTTTGTCTGATTATCGGGATGTTTTTGAGGAGCCTAAGCTCAGTTCGCTTCAACCTCACAGGGATTGCGATTGTGCTATAGATTTAATTCCTGGTAGTAAATTTCCTAAAGGTCGTTTGTTCAATCTGTCAGTGCCAGAGCATACTGCTATGCGGGATTATGTTAGGGAGTCCTTGGAAAAGGGACATATCCGTCCATCTTCGTCCCCTTTGGGAGCAGGTTTTTTTTTCGTGGCCAAAAAAGATGGTTCCTTGAGGCCTTGTATAGATTATCGTCTTTTGAATAAGATTACCGTAAAATATCAGTATCCTTTGCCTTTGTTGACTGATTTGTTTGCTCGCATTAACGGGGCTAAATGGTTCACTAAGATTGATCTTCGGGGTGCGTATAATCTTATACGAATAAAGCAAGGTGATGAGTGGAAAACCGCATTTAATACGCCTGAGGGCCATTTTGAGTATTTGGTAATGCCTTTCGGACTTTCTAATGCTCCTCCAGTCTTCCAGTCCTTTATGCACGATATTTTCCGTGAATATCTGGATAAATTTATGATTGTGTATTTGGATGATATTTTGGTTTTTTCTGATGACTGGGAGTCTCATGTTCAGCAGGTCAGGAAGGTGTTTCAAGTCCTGCGGGCCAATTCTTTGTTTGTAAAGGGCTCAAAGTGTCTCTTTGGAGTCCAGAAGATTTCTTTCTTGGGGTATATTTTTTCCCCTTCTACTATTGAGATGGATTCCATCAAGGTTCAGGCTATTTGTGACTGGACGCAGCCTACATCTCTTAAGAGTCTACAGAAGTTCTTGGGCTTTGCTAATTTCTATCGTCGTTTCATAACTAATTTTTCTAGTGTTGTTAAGCCTTTGACGGATTTGACTAAGAAGGGTGCTGATGTTGCTGATTGGTCTCCTGCGGCTGTGGAGGCCTTTCAGGAACTTAAACACCGGTTTTCTTCTGCTCCTGTGTTGCGTCAGCCAGATGTTTCGCTTCCTTTCCAGGTTGAGGTTGATGCTTCCGAGATTGGAGCAGGGGCGGTTTTGTCACAGAGAAGCTCCGATTGCTCGGTGATGAAGCCATGTGCGTTCTTTTCTAGAAAATTTTCGCCCGCTGAGCGGAATTATGATGTTGGTAATCGGGAACTTTTGGCCATGAAGTGGGCATTTGAGGAGTGGCGTCATTGGCTGGAGGGTGCTAGACATCGTGTGGTGGTCTTGACTGATCACAAAAATCTGATTTACCTTGAGTCTGCCAGGCGTCTGAATCCTAGACAGGCTCGTTGGTCACTGTTTTTCTCTCGTTTCAATTTTGTGGTTTCATACCTGCCAGGTTCAAAGAATGTGAAAGCGGATGCTCTTTCTAGGAGTTTTGTGCCTGACTCCCCTGGAAATTCTGAGCCCACTGGTATCCTTAGGGATGGGGTGATTTTGTCGGCTGTCTTCCCAGACTTGCGACGTGCTTTGCAGGAGTTTCAGGCGGGTAAACCTGACCGTTGTCCGCCTGAGAGACTGTTTGTTCCGGATAGTTGGACCAGTAGAGTCATCTTCGAGGTCCATTCTTCTGCGTTGGCAGGTCATCCTGGAATATTTGGTACTAGAGACTTGGTGGCCAGGTCTTTTTGGTGGCCTTCCTTGTCGAGGGATGTGCGTTCTTTTGTGCAGTCTTGTGAGGTTTGTGCTCGGGCTAAGCCTTGCTGTTCTCGGGCCAGTGGATTGTTGTCACCTTTGCCTATCCCGAAGAGGCCTTGGACGCACATTTCCATGGACTTTATTTCGGATCTCCCTGTCTCTCAGAAAATGTCCGTCATCTGGGTTGTGTGTGACCGCTTTTCTAAAATGGTTCATCTGGTACCCTTGCCTAAGTTACCTTCCTCCTCTGAGTTGGTCCCTCTGTTTTTCCAGAACGTGGTTCGTTTGCATGGGATTCCGGAGAACATCGTTTCTGACAGGGGATCCCAGTTTGTGTCTAGATTTTGGCGGACGTTCTGTGCTAAGATGGGCATTGATTTGTCCTTTTCGTCTGCATTCCACCCTCAGACGAATGGCCAGACGGAGCGAACTAATCAGACCTTGGAAACTTATTTGAAGTGTTTTGTTTCTGCTGATCAGGATGACTGGGTTACCTTTTTGCCGCTGGCCGAGTTTGCCCTTAATAATCGGGCTAGTTCTGCTACCTTGGTTTCTCCTTTCTTTTGTAATTCGGGGTTTCATCCTCGTTTTTCCTCTGGTCAGGTGGAGCCTTCTGATTGTCCTGGAGTGGACATGGTGGTGGATAGGTTGCATCAGATTTGGAGTCATGTGGTGGACAATTTGAAGTTGTCCCAGGAGAAGGCTCAGCAGTTTGCTAATCGCCGTCGCCGCGTGGGTCCTCGACTTCGTGTTGGGGACTTGGTGTGGTTGTCTTCTCGGTTTGTTCCTATGAAGGTCTCTTCTCCTAAGTTCAAGCCTTGGTTCATCGGTCCTTATAGGATCTTGGAAATTCTTAACCCTGTGTCGTTTCGTTTGGATCTCCCGGCATCGTTTGCTATTCATAATGTGTTCCATCGGTCGTTGTTGCGGAGGTATGAGGTACCTGTTGTTCCTTCGCTTGAGCCTCCTGCTCCGGTGCTGGTGGAGGGAGAATTGGAGTATGTTGTGGAGAAGATCTTGGATTCTCGTGTTTCCAGACGGAAACTCCAATATTTGGTCAAGTGGAAGGGTTATGGTCAGGAGGATAATTCTTGGGTGGTTGCCTCTGATGTTCATGCTGATGATTTGGTCCGCGCTTTTCATAGGGCTCATCCTGGTCGCCCTGGTGGTTTTCGTGAGGGTTCGGTGACCCCTCCTCAACGGGGGGGTACTGTTGTGAGTTCTGTTTTTGGGCTCCCTCTGGTGGTTACTGATGGTACTGGGTGATTTGTGTTCTGCTGTCTCTGGTGTCCACCTGTTCTATCAGGATATGGGAGTTTCCTATTTAACCAGGCTTTCTTGTCATTTCCTGGCCGGCTATCAAGGTTATCAGAGTGTTTTGTTACCTCAGCTTCTGGCTTCAGTAATCTTCAGGACAAGCTAAGTTTTTGATTTCCTTGTTCCACGTTTTGCTTTATTTTTGTCTTGTCCAGCTTGCAGATACGTGTTTCTTTGCTGCTGGTTGCTCTAGTGGGCTGTAATTGCTCCTCATGTTCCATGAGTTGGAACATGAGTTCAAGTAATTTCAGGATGGTTTTTTGAAGGGTTTTTTGCTGACCGCGCAGTTTACTTTTGTATCCTCTGCTATCTAGTTTTAGCGGGCCTCATTTTGCTGAATCTGTTTTCTTACTGCATATGTGCCTTCCTCTCATTTCACCGTCATTATATGTGGGGGGCTGCTATTTCTGTGGGGGATTTCTCTGGAGGCAAGAGAGGTCTGTGTTTCTTCTAATAGGGGAAGTTAGATCTTCGGCTGGTGCGAGACGTCTAGGATCAACGTAGGCACGTTCCCCGGCTATTATTATTTGTGTGTTTAGGTTTAGGGTCGCGGTCAGCTCAGGTTCCATCACCCTAAAGCTCGTTTGTGCTTGTCCTTTTGTGATTCCCTGCCATTGGGATCATGACACCCCCCCCCAACACAGCGCTCTAATTCTCCGGCACCTCCACAAGCAACGGCAGACAGAAGGTCATGTGCACCTCCATTGATGTCGGAGCTCTGGGGAGCTTGGATCCAAAGCCCTGATTTCGGGATCGCAGAGCGTTCCAGATGTCAGACTCCCGGCAATTATTACGTGACCCCTAATTCTTGGGTTAGACGATAGTAACATAATAATTGGGACTAACCCGGTAAGGCTCATTCACTGTAGATACACCTTTCTGAGAACGTAATATTATATATGAACATTTCCTAGAGATCATCACATATTTCTGCTGCCTGAATTACCAATTACCCAAATGTTTCACTTGTAAATGTTTTTGCAACCCAATGAGAAAAATAATCAAAATTATTTTTCTACTATGATTGTTATAACAAGAGTCTGCACCACGGGAACATGGCGACAGGGCAGCGTCTCCTTCTTACCAGGCAATGCGGTTGTCCCAAAAATTGCATCACAGTCTATGGAAGGTGGCGGTATATCTCCAAGGTCACTGAAGGTGACATCCGCCACGTAGCTCTGGATCCATGGTGTATAGACGGGTACCAGGGTGTACACCCCGGGGCGATGCGATAGAGCACATCCATCTCCCCAACTTACAACACCGGCTTGGTACCAGACGCCTTGGACTTTACATATGAGAGGTCCCCCGGAGTCTCCCTGGAAGAAATACGATTCAGCGGAAATTATGAAAAAGGAAAATGTCGTCCTACAAAATCATCCTAATCTGGCAGAGTAAAAAATATGTAACATGAAGGTGACCATGTCCATCAACAAATATCGGTCCTATATTCTCAACCACATCCAGACAAGTTACTCCAGGGACAAGGAAACAAAGACGATCACCCCATCACTACACAGATATGTCTACAATCAGCAGCAAATGTATAGCTCAATTCGTTGTGTGTGGTTTTTATTAAAGGGGTATTCTCCAGTTATCAAACTGCTTTAATTAGTTAGACATCATGAAAATAAACAAGTTGGAACTGACTTGCTTTTTCTACAGTATCTGCTGACATTCTCCTGCTGTGAGGGCTTTTATCTTTCATAGTGTACAGCTGTTTTCCATGGAGCTCCTCCACTGTGCATAGGTGAAGGGTTAACTCCTAATATCCCAGCCACCTCTCTGCAGCCCATTGATTTCTATACAGAAGATCTGCTCACATACCCCTCCTTCTCAGCTCCTGACAATCTGCTGTTATAAATCTTGCAAAATTGCTCCCATATATGCTTCTTCCAGTGAAGTTCCCCTAGTCACTGCTCTCACTGGCCGGAGCATTGTTTAAATGCCCTGTTATCTCTATGTGTATATCCAGTGATGGAAGTGTAGACTCAGAACAAACCACTGATGAAAGTGTTGTAGCAGAACATGTGCAGAGCTTTACAGTTCTACTAATATAACAGCTCTGCTGCTTATCAGAACTGTCCCTCAAGGATGAAAGCCGCCCCGGCCACATGTCAGGCAGCTCTGAGCTGCTCAAGAGACAACTTGAGGATATCCCTTTAAATCATTTTCTTTTCTGACTTACGGCATTTGTTGATGCTTTTTACAACAAATTCTTCAAAATGGCGCTCATGAGTTAAAGAATTTTTGTTCAAATGTCCTCTACTTTTGTTTGTTAGCTTTTTTTTGCATCGTTGGAGTAAAAAGTTGCACCATCCGTTAAAAAACACACATGGAACTTTAATATTTGTGCAAAACAATTCTGGCATACCAAAAAAAAAAACCTCTAGGGGTGCAGAAGAGGACTGGAATAAAGATCAGTGTTCCAAAAACCACGTCTACTATGGTGAACAGATGATAAAACTGATGAAGAAGAAATTAAACTTTAAATTGGCCCAACTTATTCAAAGAATTTGACACAAAACAAAAACCAACCTGAAAAACAAACAACTGACTGACAGCCGACTGAGCAGTGTGTAAGTACAGAGCCGGCTGTCAGTCAGAGCTGGCTGTCAGTCAGTGACAAGGTGTGGTTACAGCCGCTGCTCTGTTTTAAGGGAGGTGACTAAAGCCGCTCTGGCCGCGCCTCTATGACTGAAAACAAGAAGCGGCAGAAGGAATAAAGCTCATGTCCTCCCAGTAGTCGGTCTTTCAGTGAGGCGGCCACATGGCTGTAGGACGCTATTAACCTGCAGATTGACCCTATTTCTGCAGGATAATGGTGTTTTTTTTACATGACGGGTTCCCTTTAAATGCAATATTGAATTGGGACCATGGAGCAAATTTTGAGCTCAGAAAGATTTGTTCTAGGTGATACTGTCTCACTAGTTATTACCGTACACGTGCCTGTTCACCTACAGGAGGGCGCCACAGGGTGGTGGTGGCATCGGACAAGTCAGTACCTGGCAGGAGTCTTTGCCTCCATCTATGTAACCAGAACAGATCATGTCATCCAGGATGATGGAGATACTGCTGCTGGTGTAGGAGCCCACATGGTAGAGATCATCACATCGAGCTCGGTCAATGATTGGAGTCATCACCTTCTGGAGAGTTTCAGGGTACAATAAATCAACTGCAAAAGGAGGGGGACAAATGAACACTCAAGAGAGACATAAGGAGACCACCAATCAATGCCTACAATTAAGAAAGTGACCCTGAAGCTTACGCACCCCGTCGGCCACCCTGAACTACATGGCGGGTCAGTATGGACCCAAGAACGCCGCCATACTTGTGCTCCATGCAGAGTCTTTATGGAAGGACGCCTCTAGAGGGTTAGGCCATTAACGAGTGCCTATATACAAGTTGATCGAAGCTCATTACCTGGCCTGTTAGCGAATACTGATGAGAACAGAACGATCATTATTTTGATGGTTCTCTCCCCATACAGCTTCATGTTGTTGGCAGCACATCTCCTGCTTACACTAGGTTATGTGCTGCCGAGAGCAATAATTATTTTTGATGCTGCCATAAAATATTGTGTAGCTCGTTCATCCCGTAGTTCCTTGATGTCTACAGGGGCTGATGACCGTGAGCGTTCATAGAAATCCCAGTTCACTGATGGTCGGCTTGTCTAAATGTGTCTTGAGTGTCTTATGTCTTACTTCACAACTTCGAAAATAAAATGCAGATTTTCTTATTGGCCATTGTCACATACCCGCTTCTCAGCACATTACTTGGGGTTGTGCCTACAAGGGTTAATCTATCTCCCCACTCTCAGTCCAGCATTCAACCTCTGTCCAATGCTGCAATGGGAGCATAAATCATACACCGACCCAGGCCGCACACTTGCTCATACACGCTGCCACCACTCACCGAATACACGGGCGATGAGTCCCGGAAATATTACTACTACTGTCTGCCAATCAGCAGGGTCATACACTCTAAGGCTATGGATTTTTTAGAGCATACAAGGACCTCTTTACTGTGAGTCTACACTTTATGAGCTCTAGAAAATGGACAGACTCCCCATAATAAGATGCCCCAACTTCAACCACTTCGCGCACCTCAACCGCAAGGCAACAGCAAAAATGGTAAACCCCTTCCACCAAAACTCTGCCAAACCAAGCAGTCCAAGTCTTGAATTTTGCTCCGTGTTCCCTTCTTTTCTCCACTTCCCTACTCTCATGTCTTCACTTCTCCAGTGGTTTTGCCATTTATCTGGACATAATCCTATAAGTTAGTGAAAATGTAATTATATTTTATGAAAGTTGAAGAACAATTGATAAAGCCGTCTCTTACCTCCTGAGTTTATGGTGCCCCAGCCGGTGACCCAGCACTCCAGGCCACAGGGGAAGGTGACGGAGGCGGCGGGCAGGCAGATCGGCTGGATGTACTTGGTGTAGGTGACCGGACTGGAGAGCTGCAGTAGGGCGATGTCCCCTTGGAGTCCATCACTTGAGTTATACAGGGGGTGTATGACGATGTCACTCACATCAGAGGTGACTGTATGATTGTCCGCCAGTGATAACTGGTATCTCCCCAGCTGTATGGTGTAGGAATATGGACTGACAGGCCTGGGAATGAGAGGAGAGGATATGGTGGATGAAGGTAGCCATAGTGAGACTGCGCTATTTGTATAATGCAAATTGGTGACCACAGACAGAAAAGAATGACGTCACGTTGGCGACTATGGCATCAGTAGAATCACTTCCTTGACACAAAAATGTCCTTAATAAGTTATTATGGCACTTCAAAATGCTATATAATCCAAGGCGGACTTAAATACCATTAGCCGCAAGAAGAGAACCATATAATTAAAGGCGCTATATGCTGCTACATAACTGCTTTTCCATCTTATTCCTTTAAGTCCCACAATAATATCGTTATACACAATAGATTTAGAAATCATCTTTTACGATCATCTCTGAAGGCTTCTAGAAAATGGGGAGCACTTCCATGAAAAGCCTACTGGAACCAAGAAAATTATTTTCACATCCAATGTAAATTATCTAGAAAAACATGAGATAATTGTGCATGGGTTTCCGGCCATATCATTGTCCTTCTCTAACCCCAGTGATCACACACCTTGAGAAGCAGTGAGCTGCAGACATCACCCACTGGCTGGAGATCAGGGTCCCACCACATATATGGCTACCATGATAACGTAAGCTGATCTGCCACGGCCACTCTCCATCGAGAGCATTGGTGCCTCCAACTATCCGGCTGGAGAAGACCGGGGAGCCGCACACCGGTGGGGATGATGTTGTGTTATTGGAGGCAGAAAGGGGAGCTGTAATACAACAAATCATTTTTAGACGTGTCCAGATTGGCTCAATGACATGGTATGGAAGTGCAAGAAACCCAAGGACAACTGATGGAGAAGATGGTACTCACCAATGAAGGCCATTATCAGCAGCACCAGATGCATTCCCAGGACTTTGCTCTGGGCGCCCATGTCCTCAATGGTGTAGAGCGAGAAGCTCACTAGTAAGGTGGGTGGTGTGCATGTACCGCCCACATTCAACTAGACTCGTCTTATTTGCACAAATAACTAAAACACCGCACGTCTTAATCTGGAAAGACGAGTTATCAACCAGAAATTTACAAAAACATTTCTTTGTAGTCAATGAGAAAGTCAAAGTCATTCACAATCTTCACGTAGTCAAGAAAGTGGAAAAATAGACCATTTCCTCATCCATTTCTAGCTGTATTTTTCACGGATAGCACTCGCACCTACATAAGTGCTTCTCACAAAATTAGAATATCATCAAAAAGTGAATCTCCTATATTCTATAGAGTCATTACACACAGAATGATCTATTTCACGTGTTTATTTCTGTTAATCTTGATGATTATGGCTTACAGTCAATGAAAACCCAAAGTCATTATCTCAGTAAATTAGAATAATTAGCAAAAATCACCTGTAAAGGCTCCTAAATGTTTATAAAGGTCCTTAGTCTGTTTCAGTAGCTCCACAATCATGGGGAAGACTGCGGACCTGACAGATGTCCAGAAGGCGTCACTGACATACTCCACAAGGAGGGGAAGACACAAAAGGTCATCGGTAAAGAAGCCGCTGTTCATAGAGTGCTGTATCCAAGAATATTAATGGAAAGTGGAGTGGAAGGAAAAAGTGTGGAAGAAAAAGGTGCACAAGCAACCGGGATAACCGCAACTGGAAAGGATTGTTAAGAAAAGGCCATTCAGTAATGTGGGGGAGATTCACAAGGAGCGGACGCTGCTGGAGTCATTGCTTCAAGAGCCTCCACACCCAGACGTGTCCAGGACATGGGCTACAAGTGTCACATTCCTTGTGTCAGCCACTGATGACCAATAGACAACGCCAGAAGCCTCTTACCTGGGCCAAGGAGAACAAGAACCGGACTGTTGTCAGTGGTCCAAGGTCCCAGAGTCTGGAGGAAGAGTGGAGAGGCCACAATCCAAGCTGCTGGAGGTCTGGTGTGAAGTCTCCACAATCAGTGATGGTTTGGGAGCCATGTCATCTGCTGGTGTAGGTCCACTGTGTTTTATCAAGACCAAAGTCAGCGCAGCCGTCTACCAGGACGTTTTAGAGCACTTCATGCTTCCCTCTGCCGACAAGCTTTTTGGAGATGGAAATGTCATTCTCCAGCAGGACTTGGCCCCTGTCCACACTGCCAAAAGTACCAATATCTGGTGTAAAAACAACAGTATCACTGGGCTTGATTGGCAGCAAACTCGCCTGACCTTAACCCCATAGAGAATCTATGGAGTATTGTCAAGAGGAAGATGAGGCACCAGACCAAACAATGCAGACGAGCTGAAGGCTGCTATCAAAGCAACCTGGGCTTCCATAACCCCTCAGCAGCGTCACAGGCTGATCGCCTCCATGCCACGCCGCATTGATGCAGGAATTGATGCACAAGGAACAAAGACCAAGTATTGAGCGCATTTACTGATCATACATTTCAGTAGGGAACATTCAGATTTTACAATCATTTTTCAAGCTGGTGTTATAAAGTATTCTAATTTACTGAGATAACGACTTTTGGGTTTTCATTGCCTGTAAGCCATAATCATCAAGATCATTAACAGAAATAAACACATGAAATAGAATCACTCTGTGTGTAATGACTCTATAGAATAGATGAGATTCACTTTTTGTATTGAAGAACTGAAATACATTTTTGATGATATTTTAATTTAGTGAGAAGCTCCTGTATGTCCGCCCCTGGATCCAGGTAGTGATGTTTTGACTGGGACTATGTGATGGCAGTACTTTAAGTTTTATAAAGTGCACGAAGAACGTTCTCAACCCAGATGTTGATGAATTCTCTACACAATCCATTGGCCATTTCCACTTTTGCATTCATTCTGCTCCTTTGGAGTTGGGTGGTCTGGAGAGGTTGGTGTCCATCGGCCAGGACTATGGATTCGGCATGTCAGACAGCGCAGCATCTCTAACCTTGCCACTTACCAATTAGATGGCCCCAGATTTGTCTTTTTAGTTTTCCAGACATTTCCGTGGCCATGTACCATCAATGAAAGTGCCACCACGAGAGCCTTGGATGCCGCCAGTTTACCTCCTTATCCTGCTGCTCCCAGTCACTGAAATCATGAACTGGTTCTTATCAAAAATGAGAACTTTACGTTAAATATTAACTCTATGCCCACCGTGTCGGAAACGATATATACAATCTTTATTGCCTAAAACTTCATGATGTTTCCTATAGGAAAACCCAAAGAGACCCCGATCCGTCCTGTGCAATCTGCAGCCGGTGAAGCGTCTCTGCGTTACCTTAGGGGATTGAAAAGTTGTGAATGCTTCGTGCGCCACAATTTATGCTCCTGAAAATTGCTGTAAATTAGTTCATTATATTTTACCCAATAATTTATTTTTTTGTGATTCACTTATTGTGCGGAACTTCAGTGGGATTTTTTCTTTTCATTTGTGGATGAGATTCATTATCTTCTTCAATTCTAGTGAAACTTTCGCGTCACTCAACTGGACAATAGAAATCAGATCTGGGCCCCTGGGAGCCGACCCCAACCTGTTCCTTCCAGAGATCTACTCTAAGTTATAATATTATAGTGAAGTCCACGATCAGCCGTAGATCCATCCGATGGGATCGGAGGACCCTATGGATGGTGCGGCCCCCGGATAATGACCAGTGAGCAGTTTATCCTCGTACATTTCTAGATCTGACCGTTCCTCGAGTCTTCTTTCCCAATTACTCCATGTCTTCTGGCTCCAGAGCAGTTCCTCACAATGAAGGCCCATACCTCACACCATTTTTTATTGATGGCCAAATATTTTGATATTTAAATTTGCCAGATCTGCTGAATGAAAAAAAGTCAAAATGAAATGAAAGTATTACAAAGTCCTGAAAAACATGTATGAAAGTAGTGTACTACCCTAACATACTAATCTACATCCTACTCTGCTGTCACACGCAATCATTACAGTTTTCTTCGATATTTTATGGCTTTCACTCTATCACTATGGCTGACCTTTCACTATCCAGATTCACCACAAAATAGCTGCTGCATTCCCTGCCTCGGCTTTTATTTGGGCTACGATCAAATCTCTCATCTCTTCTATTATGCTCACAGTTTCCCATAGCCCAGAAAGGGTCCACATTGCCCACTCTCTTACCACTACTAACCTTAGGACTTTACCTGTTGGGGTTTTTATTCTTTGGATCAAGTTTAAACTGAAGTAAAAGAAAGCAGAAAGACAAAAAGGAAAATGTATCTAGTCCGAGATCTCCAAAAATCTTTCCCTGATCACTGTATCCAAGCAGTGAAACAATTCTCAGGGTATGTGCCCACGGGCCCCGATTCACCGCTCAAGTTCTTCAGATATGAAGAGACCAGACGAGTCCGGTGCCGCCCCCGGCCGGCTCCTCCCTGTGCCGCTAGAAGTGATTGACAGGTCTCTTCCATAACGAGCGATCTGTCAATAACCAGGAGCAGCGCTGGGAGGAGCCAAAGAGTTCAAAACTGCTGAAAAGCCTGAAAGTGTGAACAGCAAAGTGGGTTTTATTCAGAATGGAACCGCTACAAAAAATGCCTGAAAAAACCGCAGCGTGAACATACTCCTAGAATAAAAAAAAAACTATAGGAACAGAAGACATGTACAATATCTGATCTACCAGGAAAGACGAGGATAAGTAAAGATATAAAGTTACCGCACATCATCTCCGAGAACTTCTTGCTTCTGCTCCTGGTCCTTGCGGCTGGCCATCATAAGATTTTCTGCTCGGACTCGTGCCACCATAAAATGGACAGGACTGTCTTAGCAAACCGCTGGTCCACACTTTAGTCTTATAAACCTTATGTTATGGAGAACAGAGGGCGAACGTCTGACCTCCGGTAAGTGATCAATCTACCTATATTACACATATGGAGATGCTGAGCGGGTGAATATCTGGACCAGGTGCAGAGCTCAATACTCAATGATATTCCTGCAGACATCGTGCAACTACGTATTTGTAAAAGATTTAATCTTGAAGTGAAAGCAAAGGAGCAGAGAGAAATGATAGGGACATTATTGCAGCGCCCCAGAGACCTGGTCGTTGCAGTAATGTCGCTCTGCCACTAAGGGGAGTGATGGTACGTCCGATGGCTCTAAAGAGTTCTCCTGACCAGGTATCACCAGAACACATTACACTTCACAATCCGGCCACTAGGGGGAGAAAAAGGCTTTATTTATTGGGCCACTCCTCACACTGGTAAAACTAGGGGCTGGGGAGGAAGTTAGTCAGAAGCTGACTGGGTTGGATTCAGGCAACATCCCGTAGCAGGGAGTGTTGCAGGGAGAAGGCACAGGGGGGTCCCTGTCAGGCGTGGAAACCTGGCAGGTGCCTAGCAAACAGAACAGAACGTAACGGAACCGCGCCTGCACACCTTGCGGCGGTATCCCAGGAGAGAGACACGAAGGGAAGGATATTGTGGAACAGTGTAAATGAGATCAGCACAAAGGAGAGCCAGTAAGAGTCGTGCCGAGAGAGAAAGGCAACATCTTACTGAGGCGCGTAGTCGGTGGCCGGATCACCGTAGGAGTAACTGACTTCAGGCCTTACTTCAAATTCCGCTGGACAGTTGATTATAGGTTGGCTGTCTACCTTCTACACCTACGAAGACATAGGGGGCAACATTGGGAGAGGGGCGTCTCTAGAGTCCCGGAAGACCTCCAAGCCTTCCCGTCAAACGGGTGGCGTCCTAGCCAAAATATACCTGGGGGACGTTAGAAACTAGCAACATCTGGAACCAAAGAACGAGAGAGAGAGAGCTGTAGAGAACGAACGAACGAGGGCAGCAGTTGTGAGGACTATTCCGAATGCTCAGCAGGGTAGGACTACAACACACAGGCGCTATTGGTAGGCAACGATTGCCATCTGCGAGGGAAACTCTGGATGTGCCCATCGGACCGGCCGGTCTCTGATAACCCGGTTGAACGTGCTCTGGACTGAGTATATTGAAGCCTTCAGTAAAAAGGTAAAGAGACTGCAACCTTGTGTCCTCGTTATTGCCTGCACCTCACACCATCACCATCCACCTTACTGGGAAGTCCTGGGGACATACTTCACCTGTGGGAAGATATACCATCCAGCTGCCATTCCATCACCCCAGTGGACCCCACAGCAGCGTTGGTCACCCTGACCGAACACCACAGGTGGCGTCACGAACCCCTGACAGACTGTACTACCACCTTCATTGGACGCCCCTTAGCAGGGTCACGACCAGGTCCAGCCACCGTGACAACCGCAGAACCGAGCAGAAAGGACCGGTACCGAGTGACCTGTGGCCCTGTGTCTGGGGGCGCTCCATTATCCTATAACGTAACAACCTTCAAGCCTAAGATCACCGCCGGCGGCCATATTGTGTCCTCAGGAGGAGACCGGCCGCCAGCTCATCCTGCTAAACAGATGTCCATCTGATCTCCACGGAGGAGCCTAAGGCAACTGATGAAAACCCTGCCCAAAAACAAGACTCTGCTGCAAAAGCCAAGAGTTGGTGACAGCAGAGAACGTTTCCGTATGTGATTCAGGATATATGGAACTTCACAACATCCTGTAAAATGCGGACTTGGTGGTTTGTGGCTTTATGGCACCATTCTGCAGTAAAATCACCTTTATGTTTCATCCATAAACACATGACATCTTCTAAATTTGGATTTGTGACGGTATCATAGCCGCGGTTCAGTAGGAAGGTGAGGAGCAGAGACACGAGATGGGTGAAATCAGCGACAGGAACTTTACTAGATTTTCACACCTTTCTCTTCATGCCAAAATATTGTAATTTACAGAATTTTGTTTTTTGCATTTCAAGATAGAAGAACAAATCAGAAAGTGATGAAGATTCTAACTAAACCCACCTAAAAGGCAGTAAAAGGAGCGTCGCTTGTAGATAAGAGGCCGACTTGGGCACGTGTGGCATACAAGGAGTGCCGCCATTCTGAATTTGGTAATTCTGGACCAGTTCTGCAAATGCCGTATGGGCCCAGTCGGTCTCTGTAGGACTGGTCCAGAGTCCACTGGACCGCCCCCGTAGGGCAGTGGGGCACTCGGAGCCGGGCCCTTCGGTTCTCAAGGGGGATGTCACGGTGGCTGACCCAGTCCGTGGCCCTAAGGGACGTCCATTGTAAATGGGGAAAGGTCTTTAAAGGGATAGTGTTTGTGACGCCACCTGTGGTATTCGGTCAGGGTGACCGACGCTCCTTTAAGGGGTCCACTGGGGTGATGTTATGGCAGCTAGATGGCATACCTTCCCACAGGTGAAGTATGTCCCCAGGGCTTCCCAGAAGTGTAGATAGTGGATGGTGTGAGGCGCAGTGAAGAACGAGGACACAAGGTTGCAGTCTCTTTACCTTTTTACTGAAGGCTTCAGCATCCACAGTCCAGAGCATCGGATCACAGGGCAGGCAGAGTCCGGCCGGTCTGAAGGCAATTCCAGAGTCCCCTTATCCAGGTGGAAATCAGTAGCCTTCCTTTAGCGCCTGGATGTTGTAGTACCTTACTGCTGAGCTTCTCATACGGTCCTCACAACTGCTGGAGATGTTATATCTTTCTCTCTGTGCCCCAGATGGATAGAAACAACCCATGTGACTGATGGCCTGAGGCTTTTTACAGGGATTCTAGCACGCCCCAGCCCCCACAAGTTGCCACCGTGCCTCCTGGGAAAAGGTCGGGCAACTAATATGGAATTAGCTGTCCTGCCGGTCTCTGGAGCAAGGCTTGGAGACGATGACTCCCTCGGTGTTCCGGCTACCGGATCTTGCGCCTCAGAAAGGAGGCAGCCTTTTACAGGGCAGAACTCCTTCTGGTTTCCTCTCCTTTTTCTATGACTTCGGTTCTCACTCTCTGCAACACAATTCTCCTTGAATGTCTCTTTCTTAGGATGCTGCCGCATGTCGGGCCAACGCAGCTCCGTAGCCTTCTGCCTAGACTTCTGACAGGATCCCACCCCTGTCAGGGACCCACTACCTGAGTGGAACTCAGATAGCAGCTAACTGAGTGAAGCCCAGCTCGCTTCTGACTAACTTCCTATCCAGACCACCAGTTTTACCTAATTGTGAAGAGTGCCCTACTAAATAGGAGCATAGCTCCCCCTGGTGGACTGGAGTATGAAGTGTGTTGTGTGGTTTGTGATACATTGTAAAGTGATCTCCTTTATTGCCTTCAGATGTAACATCACTCCCCCTGGTGGAAGAAGGACATTACTGCAACAAACAGGACCCTGGCAGCACACCTTGTATGTTTGTGCCATTAACACACTGATCAAGATGAGAATGACTACTAGACCTTTATGAGTGATGGACTGAGAGGTGCCGGATGAGCATGAGTTTCAAGGGAAGAGCTACACAGTTGGCTTTAGGCAAGTTCCACTTACCTGGGTCTGCAGGCAGCTGAAGGTGCAAGCTGCGCTGGGGTCTGAGCCAACACAGTACCCATGATATGGTTGTGGACCCACGGCTGTGAGATGTAATGCCCTCTGATTACAGGTGCTTTCTGTTGCTGATAATAATCAATAAGCCCCATGCCATAGCTCTGAAGTGCATCAATTATATTTACAGCTGTGGAGTGTAACCCTTAAGCTTCATACCTCAGCTATGAAGAGTAAACCTAAAGCGAAGTACCTCAGCTCAGAAGGGAAAGTAACAGGCTCTTTGTCTGAACTCTGAATTGTGACAATCAAGCTCTATACCTCAGCTCTGAATAGTGACCATCAAGCTCTATGCCTCAGCTGTGAAATGCAACTATCAAGCTCTATGCCTCAGCTCTGAATTGGGCCCATCAAGCTCTATGCCTCAGCTGTGAATTGTGCCCATCAAGCTCTATGCCTCAGCTGTGAATTGTGACCATCAAGCTCTATGCTTCAGCTGTGAATTGTGGCCATCAAGCTATATGTCTCAGCTCTGAATTGTGACCATCAAGCTATATGCCGCAGCTCTGAATTGTGACCATCAAGCATGTTTGCCTCAGCTCTGAATTGTTACCATCCAGCTGTATGCCTCAGCTCTGAATTGTGACCATCAAGCTCTATGCCTCAGCTGTGAAATGTGACCATCAAGCTCTATGCCTCAGCTCTGAATTGTGACCATCAAGCTCTATGCCTAAGCTCTGAATTGTGACCATCAAGCTCTATGCCTCAGCTGTGAATTGTGACCATCAAGCTATATGTCTCAGCTCTGAATTGTGACCATCAAGCTCTATGCCTCAGCTCTGAATTGTTACCATCAAGCTCTATGCCTCAGCTGTGAATTGTGACCATCAAGCTCTATGCCTCAGCTGTGAATTGTGACCATCAAGCTCTATGCCTCAGCTCTGAATTGTGACCATCAAGCTCTATGCCGCAGCGCTGAATTGTGACCATCAAGCTCTATGCCTCAGCTCTGAATTGTGACCATCAAGCTCTATGCCGCAGCTCTGAATTGTGACCATCAAGCTATATGTCTCAGCTCTGAATTGTTACCATCAAGCTCTATGTCTCAGCTCTGAATTGTTACCATCAAGCTCTATGCCTCAGCTCTGAATTGTGACCATCAAGCTCTATGCCGCAGCTCTGAATTGTGACCATCAAGCTATATGTCTCAGCTCTGAATTGTTACCATCAAGCTCTATGCCTCAGCTCTGAATTGTGACCATCAAGCTATATGTCTCAGCTCTGAATTGTTACCATCAAGCTTTATGCCGCAGCTCTGAATTGTGACCATCAAACTATATGTCTGAGCTCTGAATTGTTACCATCAAGCTCTATGCCTCACCTCTGAATTGTGACCATCAAGCTCTATGCCGCAGCTCTGAATTGTGACCATCAAGCTATATGTCTCAGCTCTGAATTGTTACCATCAAGCTCTATGCCTCAGCTCTGAATTGTGACCATCAAGCTCTATGCCGCAGCTCTGAATTGTTACCATCAAGCTCTATGCCGCAGCTCTGAATTGTGACCATCAAGCTATATGTCTCAGCTCTGAATTGTTACCATCAAGCTTTATGCCTCAGCTGTGAATTGTGCCCATCAAGCTCTATGTCTCAGCTCTGAATTGTGACCATCAAGCTCTATGCCTTAGCTCTGAATTGTGACCATCAAGCTCTATGCCTCAGCTGTGAATTGTGACCATCAAGCTATATGCCTCAGCTGTGAATTGTGACCATCAAGCTTTATGCCTCAGCTCTGAATTGTGCCCATCAAGCTCTATGCCTCAGCTGTGAATTGTGACCATCAAGCTCTATGCCTCAGCTGTGAATTGTGACCATCAAGCTCTATGCCTCAGCTCTGAATTGTGACCATCAAGCTCTATGCCTCAGCTGTGAATTGTGACCATCAAGCTCTATGCCTCAGCTGTGAATTGTGCCCATCAAGCTCTATGCCTCAGCTGTGAATTGTGACCATCAAGCTCTATGCCTCAGCTCTGAGTTGTGACCATCAAGCTCTATGCCTCAGCTGTGAATTGTGACCATCAAGCTATATGCCTCAGCTGTGAATTGTGACCATCAAGCTCTATGCCTCAGCTGTGAATTGTGACCATCAAGCTATATGCCTCAGCTGTGAATTGTGACCATCAAGCTCTATGCTTCAGCTCTGAATTGTGACCATCAAGCTATATGCCTCAGCTCTGAATTGCACCCATCAAGCTCTATGACTCAGCTCTGAATTGTGACCATCAAGCTCTATGCCTCAGCTCTGAATTGTGACCATCAAGCTCTATGCCTCAGCTCTGAATTGTGACCATCAAGCTATATGCCTCAGCTCTGAATTGTGACCATCAAGCTCTATGCCTCAGCTGTGAATTGTGACCATCAAGCTCTATGCCTCAGCTGTGAATTGTACCCATCAAGCTCTATGCCTCAGCTGTGAATTGTGCCCATCAAGCTCTATGCCTCAGCTGTGAATTGTGACCATCAAGCTCTATGCCTAAGCTCTGAATTGTGACCATCAAGCTCTATGCCTCAGCTCTGAATTGTGACCATCAAGCTCTATGCTTCAGCTTTGAATTGTGACCATAAATGCCCAACTGGTGGAGGGCTGCAGTGATAGTTGACTTTGTGGAACTTTCTCCCATCTCCCTACTGCATCTCTGCAGCTCGGCCACAGTGATCTTGGGGTTCTTCTTTACCTTCTCACCAAGGCTCTTTTCCCACGATTGCTCAGTTTGGCTGGACGGCCAGGTCTAGGAAGACTTCTGGTGGTCCAAACTTCTTCCATTTAAGGATTATGGAGGCCACTGTGCTCTTAGGAACCTTGAGTGCTGCAGAACTTCTGTTGTAACCTTGTCCAGATCTGTGCCTTGCCACAATTCTGTCTCTGAGCTCCTTGGCCAGTTCCTTTGACCTCATGATTCTCCTTTGGTCTGACATGCACTGTGAGCTGTGAGGTCTTATATAGACAGGTGTGCGCCGCTCCAAATCAAGTCCAATCAGTTAAATTACACACAGCTGGACTCCAATGAAGGAGCAGAACCATCTCAAGGAGGATCACAAGGAAATGGGCAGCCTGTGACTTACATATGAGAGTCTGAGCAAAGGGGCTGAAGACTTATGACCATGTGATATCTCAGTTTTTCTTTTTTAATAAATTTGCAAAAATTTCTACATTTCTGTTTTTTCAGTCAAGATGAGGTGCAGAGTGAACATTAATGAGGAAAAAATGAACTTTTGCGAATTTACCAAATGGCTGCAATGAAACAAAGAGTGAAAAATGTAAAGGGGTCTGAATACTTTCCGTACCCACCGTACCTGCGGACAAGTGGTGGTTGGACATTTCACCTGTGATTCACATATTGGAGTTTCTTTTATATTTTGTTGTTTATTTACCAGAAGAGTCAAATAAGGAAAAAAAGACGTCATAAAGCCCATAACAGGACCGTAAACTACGAGATTCCCTCTAGAACAAAGAGTTAGCGCAAGAATGACGACCTCTACATCAACCAAGTGACGAGCCGAGAAGGGAACGCGAGGAGAAGACATGGAGAGCAATCTGCTGTATGTGCTGATAGCCCTGCACCTGGGTAAGAGGCTAACATCACCATGTACATAGTGTCTGTGGTCTTACATAGGACTGCAGGTGACGTCTACTACATTATCTGTACTCAGAGCGTCATCACTGTGTTATCTGTAGTGTTACATAGGACTGCAGGTGACATCTACTACATTATCTGTACTCAGAGAGTTATCACTGTGTTATCTGTGGTGTTACATAGGACTGCAGGTGATATCTACTACATTATCTGTACTCAGAGAGTTATCACTGTGTTATCTGTGGTGTTACATAGGACTGCGGGTGACATCTACTACATTATATGTACTCAGAGAGTGATCACTGTGTAATCTGTGGTGTTACATAGGACTGCAGGTGACATCTCCTACATTATCTGTACTCAGAGAGTTATCACTGTGTTATCTGTAGTGTTACATAGGACTGCAGGTGACATCTACTACATTATCTGTACTCAAAGAGTGATCACTGTGTTATCTGTGGTGTTACATAGGACTGCAGGTGACATCTACTACACTATCTGTACTCGGAGAGAGATCACTGTGTTATCTGTGGTGTTACATAGGACTGCAGGTGACATCTACTACATTATCTGTACTCAGAGAGTGATCACTGTGTTATCTGTAGTGTTACATAGGACTGCAGGTGACATCTACTACATTATCTGTACTCAGAGAGTTATCACTGTGTTATCTGTGGTGTTACATAGGACTGCAGGTGACATCTACTACATTATCTGTACTCAGAGAGTTATCACTGTGTTATCTGTGGTGTTACATAGGACTGCAGGTGACATCTACTACATTATCTGTACTCAGAGAGTTATCACTGTGTTATCTGTGGTGTTACATAGGACTGCAGGTGACATCTACTACATTATCTGTACTCAGAGAGTGATCACTGTGTTATCTGTGGTGTTACATAGGACTGCAGGTGACATCTACTACATTATCTGTACTCAGAGAGTTACCACTGTGTTGAGGAGTTGACTGTATTGATTCAATGCAAACTGAATTTTTGTTGATTTTTTTAGGAATTCCGACATTTTGTGATTTGCTTCTTGTGAATTGTCTAAAACGTCCACCACAATTTTACATATTGCAGAGGCCCAGGGAGGCTCACATAACATTATTTGCGGCTGTGCGGACTTCCCCATAGAGTCTTGTAGCTGTCACATCATGTGGTACAGCACAGCCAATCAGGAGAGACTATCAGAGCCTGTATAAAAGCCAGGGCAAGGAATACAGTAGACATTTTTAGCTCAATCTGAATAGTGCATGGACGTCACTGCTCACAACCTATTAATAAAAAGAGAGAAAGACAGAAAACACCAAAGAAGCTGTACAGGTAGTGTGTGTGATGGTACAGCAGTGATAAACTGTACAGACAGCGTGTGACAACACAGCAGTGAAGAGACCGCCCCTCTCCCTCCGTCACACAGGGAGTGATCCATCAGAAAGCCAAAAATCATCTCCACTGAAAGATGGAAAACCAACTCTTTAATGTAACCCACAATAATCGTAGAGCTAATAAATGTTAACGCAACATCACCTAACTGTCACGGGGTTACCGCGACAGTGTGGAGCCAGAAAACCACAGCGTCTGATTGCTTCTACTCTGGCGCTGAGAAGAAGCACTTCTCCTTCATTTTAAATGGTGTTTATTCCTTTTGGCAGAACAGGAGTTAATCGGCCATGTTGGAAATCCCTGTGCTCACAGCTGAGCTCGGTTAGCCACTCCCTTCCCCTTTATAATCTGAGCTTTTGCGCAAATCCTTGCCAGAGCTAGCATTTGCTGCATGGCTTCAGGGGGAAGAGGTGTTCATATGAGGAGAGTTGGAGGAGTTACCTGTGACTGTTTGTAAGTGTGACAATTCCCTTCCCTTCTCTGTTTTGATTTATTCCCCTACCTCCACACCCGGATGCATTCCTCTGTTATATGTCAGTGAATATTTTGTATTCCTGGAGTTTTCAGTTTACCATTGTCTGTGTTGCCTTGTTTGTTGGGTTAGTGTACGACGGTGCACAATAGCGCCGCTCTTCCTGGGTGGGAGAAGAGAATAAACAGGAGATAACACAAGGGTGGAGGCCCCGGCATCTTCACCTTCAGAAGTATCACGGGGAATAGGGCCAGCTAGGGCACACCCTAGTGTTAGGGTCAGGGAAGGTCACCCGAACGCCGTGTCGTGACACTAACTTGCTGAAAAGAAAGAATAAAGGCTATGAAAATGTGACATGTATTTCACCATTATACCAACAGACTGTATCTCATCCTGCATAAAACAAATCCTCATACACTCCCACTCAAAAAAAGGTGCAAAAATAATAAAACCTAAAAAATATACATAATATTGTCATCACCATGTTCATAGCAACCGGCCTCTCAGGTTATTTATCCTTCATGACAAACAACGTGAAAAAAATGAAATACTAATGATAGAATTGCAGTTTTTTTATTCATCCTGTTTTTAAAAAAATGTAATAAAAATATATCTAAACAACGAAGTGCACCACAAAATGTTCTCACTGTGCAGTTACAGCGTTACATGCCATCTATCCGCTAAGTTAGTCCCAAAAAATAGGAAATGTTGTATTTTGCTCGTGTCACCAGACTTTTCCATCTCCCATAAAACCCTTCTATTACGGTGATCACTGGCCCCCGGGGTCTGCCCTTATGTGGGCAGTGTCGGCCCTGGTTCTGCCGCCATCTGTACAAGAGCAAGAAGGAAAATAGAGAACCCGGGCGATGGCTCCTGGTGGAGATTTGGTCCAGAAGTCATCTGTGGCTTTATGACGTTGTCTCCTCCTAGGGACGTCGCATTGTATCATTGATTCTCTGTTTCTCTACAGCCGTTACCACCTCCACGTCAGAGCCGGTGTGCGGCTCTCCAGCCTTCTCCAGCCGGATTGTTGGGGGTTCGGATGCTGCAGATGGACAGTGGCCCTGGCAGGCTAGTATACAGTATCTGGGAACCCATTTCTGCGGAGGGTCCTTGATCTCCAGCCAGTGGGTGCTGAGCGCCGCTCATTGCTTTATGACGTAAGTGAGGGTCCCGGAATCATTGGAGCACAATGTATAAAGACTTTCTCCTCACCTCTTGTTCCTGTCTTTCATGGCTCTTGTCTCAGTTACGGGGAAAGTGTCAGCAGGATTTCACTTCTTTTATACAACTTTTTAGATGCTCATGTAGATCTCCAAAGACAAGTCCAGCAATATCTTCGCATGGAAAGTCTATTCCTCCATTACTGAGAAATCAACGAATTGATATGCAAATTAAGTTGAAGAGCTATGGTAGATTTGAAGCCTCTGTCGCTCAAGCTTTATTCCCCGCCCCTGCTTTACTGATGGCTCCATTACCCCACCCCTGCTTTACTGTTGGCTCCTTTAGCCCGCCCCTCTTTTACTAATAGCTCCTTTACCCTGCCCCTGCTTTACTGATGGCTCCATAACCCCGCCCCTGCTTTACTGATGGCTCCATTACCCCACCCCTGCTTTACTAATGGCTCCTTTACCCCGCCCCTCCTTTACTAATGGCTCCTTTACCCTGCCCCTGCTTTACTGATGGCTCCATAACCCCGCCCCTGCTTTACTGATGGCTCCATTACCCTGCCCTTGCATTACTAATGGCTCCTTTACCCCACCCCTGCTTTACTGATGGCTCCATTACCCCACCCCTGCTTTACTAATGGCTCCTTTACCCCACCCCTGCTTTACTAATGGCTCTTTTACTCAACCCCTGCTTTACTAATGGCTCCTTTACCCCACCCCTGCTTTACTAATGGCTCCTTTACCCTGCCCTTGCTTTACTAATGGCTCCTTTACCCCACCCCTGCTTTACTAATGGCTCCTTTACCCCACCCCTGCTTTACTGATGCTCCTTTACCCCACCCCTGCTTTACTAATGGCTCCTTTACCCCGCCCCTGCTTTACTAATGGCTCCTGTACCCTGCCCCTGCTTTACTAATGGCTCCTTTACCCCACCTCTGCTTTACTAATGGCTCCTTTACCCCACCCCTGCTTTACTAATGGCTCCTTTACTTCACCCCTGCTTTACTAATGGCTCCTTTACCCTGCCCCTGCTTTACTAATGGCTCCTTTACTCCACCCCTGCTTTACTAATGGCTCCTTTACTCCACCCCTGCTTTACTAATGGCTCCTTTACCCTGCCCCTGCTTTACTAATGGTTCCTTTACTCCACCCCTGCTTTACTAATGGCTCCTTTACCCCACCCCTGCTTTACTAATGACCCCTTTACCCTGCCCCTGCTTTACTAATGACTCCTTTACCCTGCCCCTGCTTTACTAATGGCTCCTTTACCCTGCCCCTGCTTTACTAATGGCTCCTTTACCCTGCCCCTGCTTTACTAATGGCTCCTTTACTCCACCCCTGCTTTACTGATGGCTCCTTTACCCTTCCCCTGCTTTACTAATGACTCCTTTACTCCACCCCTGCTTTACTAATGGCTCCTTTACTCCGCCCCTGCTTTACTAATAGCTCCTTTACCCCACCCCTGCTTTACTAATGACCCCTTTACCCTGCCCCTGCTTTTCTAATGACTCCTTTACCCTGCCCCTGCTTTACTAATGACTCCTTTACCCTGCTCCTGCTTTACTAATGGCTCCTTTATCCTGCCCCTGCTTTACTAATCACTCCTTTACTCCAGCCCTGCCTTACTGATGGCTCCATTACCCCACCCCTGCTTTACTAATGGCTCTTTTACCCCACCCCTGCTTTACTAATGGCTACTTTACCCCACCCCTGCTTTACTAATGGCTCCTTTACTCCGCCCCTGCTTTACTAATGGCTCCTTTACCCCACCCCTGCTTTACTAATGACCCCTTTACCCTGCCCCTGCTTTACTAATGACTCCTTTACCCTGCCCCTGCTTTACTAATGACTCCTTTACCCTGCCCCTGCTTTACTAATGGCTCCTTTATCCTGCCCCTGCTTTACTAATCGCTCCTTTACTCCACCCCTGCCTTACTGATGGCTCCATTACCCCACCCCTGCTTTACTAATGGCTCCTTTACCCCACCCCTGCTTTACTAATGGCTCCTTTGCCCCACCCCTGCTTTACTAATGGCTACTTTACCCCGCCCCTGCTTTACTAATGGCTCCTTTACTATACCCCTGCTTTACAGATGGCTGTCAGTCAAGTAGGAGTCAGCATCACATTATTATGCTGACCCCAAAAATGTACTTTATTCTTCTTGGGAATTTCTCTGTACTCCTGAGGACCATGCCCTCTTTGCTATCTCTCTCTCTATCTATGTCTTTCTACAAGAACATCACATGACTCTCCTGAAATCCTCTGTCCTGCTGTGGACCTTGCAGCTTTCACTGATACCCAGTCTGTGACCCCTCACCAGTTAGTGTACTCCTTTCTTTGTATTATGTAGAAAAAATAATGTGATCCTGAAGAAAGTCCTGCTGATTGGTAATCAGTTGTGAATTTTAGAGCTATATTTATTTCTGGTCATTTTTCAGGCTTCACTCCCTGGTTGGCTATCAAGTGCAACTGGGCGCATACAGTCTGTCACTGGACAATCCGCACAGTGTTTCGATGAAGATAGACTCTGTCTACAACCATCCAGACTATACAAGTGGCGCTCACACATGGGACATCGCTCTGGTGAAGCTCCACAGCCCGGTGTCCTACACCAAGTACATCATGCCCATCTGCCTGCCCTCTGCCTCCACCACCTTCCCCAATGGCATGGAGTGCTGGGTCACCGGCTGGGGGGATACAGATTATTACGGTAAGTGAAGCTTATATTTCCACCAAATGGTGAAGGTCCAGAAGTAGAGCAACACGCCTGTCAAAATCAACGAAGGGAAGCTGTCCTCCTGATGGGACCGGTGGTGGCAGTCACACTTTTTTGCAGTTGGTCTTATCTTCTCAGCTCTGCATTTTCAATATGTAGGATAAAAATATTACTTCCCAAATTCATTATTACAGCTGTTCATGAATTAACCAGATGCCATGGATCTGGGTCACTGCTCGCCAACCAATTTAATATTGTCCTGCAAAAATGCTTGTGATTCCTGGAGGACCTTCCCCAGAAGCTGTAGAGCCCATAGATCTCAGAGCTTGTAATGAAGCTGGTGCATTATTCTGTGAGTTCCTGACTCTTCTCTGGTCATTTTGTTAGAACGTCTGCCCTATCCGGAAACTCTGCGGAATGTGAAGGTGCCGCTGATAGATCATAAGACGTGTGACGAAATGTATCACTTGAAGTCAGGTATCAGGAGCTCTGTGACCCAAGTGGACAACACCATGATATGTGCCGGATACACGGAAGGAGGGAAAGACTCTTGTCAGGTGAGAAGGTGCCATGTTCCGATAAAAGAATCTACCAAAAGGAAACAGGTTTGCTTAGAGACTTTCTGATATCAAATGGGCTTTCCCAAGAAAGGGGACAACTTTTTGATCACTGGGAGTCCAACGACTGTACTTCAACTCCCATCAATCCTGAGAAACAACCGATCCATGTACTCAGCTAGACAATGAATAAATGGTGGAGAGGAGCTCCATTCCAATGGGTCTCTGCAGAGCTCCATTCTTGACTTTTCTGGAAGTCCATGAGAAAGCTTTCTTAGTAGTAAGAGTATTATTATTCCGTTCAATTCTGTCTTCCGTATCACTGTCTGTGTCTATTTTCTGTATAACTGGATAAAACCTACAAACACAACACAATTCAATGAGGAAAGTGGTCGACAGAGGCAGAAAATACAGAAAATATACACACGACAGGGATCAGCTCGGCCGCTTGGAGCCAAGTTCCAGGTACAGGACCAACAGAGGAGGAAGAGTAGAGAATGGTGAGGAATCGTATCTGCAGACGCTTTGTCAGTCCTAATAGTCCTCATCTTGGGGCAGCTTTCACTGTGTCGTTAGGCTACTGGACGTGCCGGCATTGTCTACCAAATTTATAAGGAAAACTGGGAAAAGATCTCTTCTGTCTTACGGGCAATGAAATTTGAAATTGTATTTAGAAATGAGGTTACAGTAAAAAAGAATATCAGAAAGTACTAAAGAGAGATTACAAGAAACGTGACCACATAAGATCACTGGATAATAGCAGCCGGCAGAGATCTGACAGAAGAACCAGTTTGATATCGAGGCTTTTATGCCTCTCGACATTAGGTTATAATTTATACATCTATACCTTCTAGAGGTGGAATATTCCTCAATATTTTGTTTATTTCTACATATTCAATGTTCTTAAATGTTGACGTGTCGAGGACATTGATGTCTTCCAGGGGGACTCCGGAGGACCTCTAATGTGTAAAGTCCAAGGCGTCTGGTACCAAGTCGGTGTTGTAAGTTGGGGAGATGGATGTGCTCTATCGCATCGCCCCGGGGTGTACACCCTGGTACCCATCTATTCACCATGGATCCAGAGCTACGTGCCAGATGTGACATTTTTCCCTGTAAATATCTCTTCCACAACTTCGAAGCCTACAGGTAACGGGACGGCGCTCACTTAGCCTTCTTTTTTTCTGTTCTGCTTTCACTCTGTTTTTTCATGATTTTTGGCATAAGATGGTCTTGCATCATCTCCACATTGAGTGTTCGTGCCCTCTATAGTGCCCTATAACAGTCTGTGCAAGTTCATACATGGAGATGTCACCCACTAGAAAGCCACAGAAGACTCCACTGAATGACTGAAGGCCAGCTTGTTAATGCATGGGGATCTACTCAAGGAAACACTGATAGAACTGCTTGTATGGGACTCGGATCTGGAGGGTCAACCCTTGCCCACCTTATAGTAATAGCACTGCGCAAAGTTTGGAGATGGAAACTGCCCGTATACTGACAGCACTTGTGAGGCGCGAGATCAGGAGCTGAGTCCTCACCATCGGCAGGAGATGTCATCTGTGGTCTACAACCGATGCGCTGCTGCAATGGGTGTGGTTGATGCTAGCCCTGTTCCTGACCATCCAACCCTCTACATGCCACAATCATTCTAGATGGTTCGGAGATGGATGGGCTTTCTCTCTATCCCCATCGGCTCACTCGCGATGCGATCGCAGGATGCCAAAGATTGCAATTTCAACTAAGCCTAATAACATCTTACCGCCTACGGAAGACTTTTAGGCCTTACAAGCAATATGACCTACTAGTGTAAAACTGTTAGCTATAATACACTGCAATACATAAGCATATTACACCCTGGGTTTCCAACTGTCCGTAAATTTTATGGACAGTCCATAAAAACCCTTTGATTTTCTCTGCCATCTGTAATTTTTTTTTTAAATTTTCCCAAAGACTGTACTGCGCTAAAGAGGCTGGCATGCGCAGTACAAACAGGACCTCTCCGGAAAAAGAATGACGCTGGCGTGAGGAGAGAAGATCATCCTATCACCACCGAGTGTGACGGGTCTACTTGGCCTCAGGAGTTTTTATATTTTATAACTGCGTCACATTAGATCACACAACCTTGTGCCTCTGGTATCTCTTCCCCCCTTGGGCACCCAATCTTCTCATTTTAGTTCCTCTATTGTTCCATTGGTTTCCATCTCTCTTGTCTTTGTCCAGTACATGACATCATTCGTCTGCACAAGTCCCATTGTGCTTTCTTCATGCAGGAGTCACTCACTCATTTACATTGATAGTAATGAGAACTTGGAGAGCAAAAAAAAAATGCCATCACTCAGGTCAATCAACAGAAAAACAAAAGTTATTGGCCTCAGAAAATATGGACTAAACATGAATGATCATGCTGGCAAAAAAGGGCAGAATTGCAATGTTTTTACTATTTCACTTGGATTTTGTTCCCATTTTTCAGTACATTGTATGGAAAAACTACAACTCGTCCCGCAAAAAGCGATTCTTTATACGTCTACGCCCATGGGACTAAAAAGTCCTAAAAGGTAAACGTAACCCACTGAACACGGTAATGGTAAAGAAGCTGCCATGCTGCTGTCTCAGGACCGCGGGGACACGTCTCTACATTGTGACACTCGCCAGATTTGAAAAATGGGTCTGTGTCCTAGAGTCCAAAAAAGGCCATAATAAGGGTTCAATAGGCCGCAATATGACCTATAGGATACAGCGTGTTAACCCCTTATTGACTTCAGCCATACATGTACAGCAGATGCATGGAGCGTCCTCAGGAGCTGAGCCTGCACCATAACTGTGTTATACAGCTTGTAACCCCATAAATGCCGTGGTCAATCTCTGATAACAGCATTTAAGGTGCTCGCTCCCGCGTGAATGACATTCTGATTATTGCCAACCAACCTCCCGTGATGCAATTTTCCAAATTTAAGATTTTTTTAACAATTAAAACTAAAAAAAAAATTGTAAGTTTAGTTTTGCTATAATCATACTGATCGAACGCATCACGCTACCAGGCCATTTATACGGCACGCACGATGGACAGAAAAAATCTAAAAAAACAATGGCGGCATTACGTTTCATTTCACCAAACCTTTCCGTTTTCTTGTACATTATATTGTAAAAGGGAAAGATGTTATTGAAAAGATACTGTGGCCTATGTGATGTTATATACCGAAGAATACAAAAACAGCGAAACGGCAAACATGCAAAATCGGCGGTTCCCAGAGAGGGTAAAATACGATTTCACCTGGTTTGTGTCTCTTGTGAAGAGTGTAGAGATACCAATAATGACATTATTAGAAACCAGCGGCCGCGGGCTCCATGTGCTGTCCGGCGGGCTAACCTTCTGTGACCAAGCGTTACCCTGTAACGCGGACACCCTTCTTCAAGGCTCTAGAGATTTGCTGAAAAACAGGAATAAATACAAAGAAAGGGAAATTTCAGTCTTTATTTTATACATTTCTTGACTTTAGAATTTACTTCTGACTTTTCCTAAACAAATGCACAAAAAACTGCTCCAAGAACTGCCCGGAATGAACCTGGACTTACCGCTGATTTACTTTCCCTCTATGTGGCCTCGTATTATTATCAGGTTTAGAGTTGAGCGAATCTTCTGAAATTCAATTCCGATAGGAAACTGGATTTACATCAAATGTATTCAATGCAAAGGTGGAGTGGGATAAAAGTCTTATCACTTCGGGTCGGCCTTACTCATACCAGTCCTGCACCATCCACCCTCTGGTTCTTCTTTCCAGCCGGGGTCTTCTGTTCACCACCCCCCAGGTCATCACATGGCCTGCGCCCGGTGCGCCCCGTGAGCTGTGGTGTGTGGCCGCGGTCTTCTGTTCACCCCCCCCCCCAGGTCATCACATGGCCTGCGCCCGGTGTGCCCCGCATGCTGTGGTGTGTTGCCGGGGTCTGTAAGAGGGTGAACTGTAGTCCCACTGAGAGGGCACTAGGACCCTGTGGTTTTTGCCTATTGCAGAAGAGAACAGACCGTGCAAAACTCCCAGAGACAATGTGTGCTGCTGGGTGGGGTCTAGTGTCTCGTGTGTAAAGTGAAACTAGGAAGTGAGAGCTGAGAGAGAAAAAGGCGGGAAGAAAAGGCAGAAGCTGCTGTGATATCTTAAAGAGAGACTGTGTGTGGATTTACTGCAAGTGTTTTTGGAGGAAAAGAAGCTTTTGAGAGACTTTTTGTTGCTAACGTTCCCCTGGAGAAGAACTAACCTTTTGTTTAACTCTGTGAGAGACTTGTGTGGCTAACGTTTCCTGGAGAGGAGTTAACCCTTTATTTAACAAAAGACTGAGACTTTACTAAGAACCCAGTACGTATTTGGAAGTCTGTGGATTCCCTGTGCATTGAGTGGAGAACCAAGTCTGGACAGACTGCTGATACAGAGACGGACGGATTGTCGTGGAAGCATTCCTAGGAGCTACAGAAGCAGAGACAACATCGTGAGACCACTAACTAAGTCCCCGGCGTTTGGGCTCGGCATCGGCCGACAAGACAAGAGGAGTTTGCTGTAACTTATTGGCGCTGAAGATATGAACTGGCTGCAGCCTGTGCGGATTCCTGCCTGAGAGGAAATCCATCTCAGGATACGGTACCATAGTTATAGATACCCGGGTATCTCTGCTCAGAGTGTTAGATTGTTACTTTAGAGGTGTATCTTATATTAGAGTTGTGTAAGTTATACTCAATGTGCCATTCCAGGGGCTCCCTTAATAACACTACATTCAATTTACACTTGTTCCTGTTTTTAGTTGCCTGTTAGGTAAATTTCTTACTAGTCTGTTGTAGTATACAGTTCTCAGGAGACCTTGGAGTGGCACAGTGATTTCAGCTGCTGCTGAATTAGTGTATCTTTGGGGTGCATCTGTCTTAATATTCTCCATATTACCTTGATTATTTTGCCTTTGAGTAAATACCGTTGGAGATTTCTGCCTTGGTCTTGGTTTGTGACTCACTGGATCTTATTCGGACCTCTGGTCATTACATTTTTGGCGTAGTCGGCAGGATCCAGTGTTTGTCATGGACGAGGGCGAGGGTGGAAATGACCCCGCTGTATCCGCATCCTCCTCGGGGGTTGGGGTTCCCCTGGCAGCCGCGGCGACTTCGGGAGGGTATGTGCCTGTAGGAGCTTTACTTCAGCACATGCCGAAATACGATGGGCGCAATATGGCGTTGCAAGATTGGGCTGAGAGAATCCGGAGTATTCTGCGCATGTGTAATTTGACCCCCGCGTTACGCGCTGAGCTGGCATTAAATGCACTGGAGGGTGATATTAGGCGTATGGTGATGGTGCGCCCAGAATCAGAGAGGGATACATTAGAAAAGATTTTGGAACTGTTAGAGGGGAGTTTGGGGGGCCGAGCGCGCGTGGCCCAGCTTCGGTCCCTATTCTTTAATCGTCCCCAGAGAGAGTGTGAGTCCCTGATGCAGTACTCTAATATTTTGCAAGAGATGTTGAATGAGATGCAGCGACTAGACCCGGGGGCCATGGGGGCATTCCGGGAGGTAGACCGCTTGCTCCGGGACCAATTCATCACCGGTGTAGCCAATAGACTTCTCCGGGACAAACTGTTGGAAATGGCCCGGGTTGCACCAGAGTTATCTTTCTGGCAGATTTACCGAGCTGCAGTGGAAAGGGAAGAGAAATCGGCCTATGTTCCCGAGGGGTCAGTGAACAGTGCCCAGCTGGAGGAAGGTGGTTCATCAGGGTCGGGGGGAGAGGGGCTGGTAAGCGTGGTACAAGCTCTGCGTGCTGAGGTGAAGGAGTTGAAGCTGAAATTGTCTCAACTGACAGTTGATCCCGCCTCTACCCCCTCGCGGGAACCTCCTGCCTCACCCCCTGGAACGGTGACCCCGCAAATGGCCAGGTCGTCCTATCAGAATGAGTCAAGCCCTCGCCCACGAGGAACAATCACCTGCTGGAAGTGTGGCCGCCAGGGACACATCTCGCGTTACTGCCGGGCGCTTACAGCCCCAGAAACCCCGTCGCCGGCTTTAAACTTCCGGCCGCTGCCATGAGAGGGCAAGCAGCAGCGGCCCCACCCACACAAAGCCCTCGACGGAATGAACAAGATTTGTTTGCATGTAGTCCAGTGATAGAAGCAGAGTTTGAAGGGCGGAAGATGAGGTGCTTGGTTGACACGGGATCCGAATGTACTATAATGCCTCTAGAAGTATATGAGAGATACTTCAGTCGACTAGTGATTCCAGAGGATGGCCGAGTGATACGACTGACCGCCGCAAATAATGGTCAATTGTCAGTAAAAGGGATCGTGTGGAAATGTTTGGTCAAGAGCTGGGGCAGAAAGGGGTAGTACTGGTGGATCACCCCCCTAGAAGAGGGATGGAAGTGACGCTCGGAATGAACGTGCTGCGAGATTTGAATCACCAGATGTATGCCAGTGAAGGACCCCGATACTGGGCCCGTGCGACAAGACACCGACCCACACAGAGAATTCTACACCGTCTAGTGCTGAGTTGCGACTTGCTGAAAAGTGCGGTCCCAGGTGGCCGGGTGGGCCGGGTCCGAGTGACTTCGAGGGCCCCGATCCTGCTGGGACCCAGACAAGAGGAACTCTTAATGCTGCCTGTGAGAGCTGCACAGAGATTGAATGGGCTTGAAGTGCTACTTGAGCCCGCCCGAGAGGGTTCCTCATTTGCCAAGGTACATGTGGCCCGTTCTTTGGCGATTGTGAAGAATGGACGAGTACCGGTCCGATGCATCAATGTTTTAGATGAAGCTGTTGCAATTCCCGCTGGGACCATACTGGCTGAACTGTTCGTACCGGCAGAGAAGGTGCCGGAAAATGCAGGGTTCGAATTGCGACCAGACCAACAGTCATCCTGGACATTCGCGGTCGAGGTAGGCCGGACTGAACCTCCTACGGAGGAATGGAATGTTCATGTGATCATGGAGCAGATGGGAGTGGATCGGGAGAAGCTGACCCCCGTGCAGTTGGAGCAGTTGGAGAGAGTTTTGTGGGAACATCAAGAGACCTTTTCCCGACATGGAGAGGACTTCGGGTGTACCCAGACGATTGAGCATGAGATTCCAACGGGGGATACTCCACCCATTAGAGAAAGATATCGCCAAATTTCTCCGGCGCTCTATCAAGAGGTGAAGAGCTTGGTGGCCAGTATGCTGGACAACCAAGTGATCCGAGAGAGCCGGAGTCCCTGGGCGGCCCCTGTAGTCTTGGTCCGCAAGAAGGATGGGACACTCCGATTTTGTGTGGACTATCGGAAATTGAATGCCCACACCGTACGGGACGCATATCCTTTACCCCGTATTGAAGAATCCCTGTCGGCCCTGGGTCGGGCCAAGTATTTCTCAACGTTGGATTTGGCAAGCGGGTACTGGCAGGTCCCAATGGCTGAAAAAGATCGGGCCAAGACGGCGTTTGTATTGCCAATGGGGCTCTTTGAGTTCAACCGGATGCCCTTTGGCCTCGCTACCGCCCCGGGAACCTTCCAACGCCTGATGGAACATTGCTTGGGCGATCTAAATTTTGAATCAGTCCTGATATATTTGGACGACATTGTGGTGTTCGGAACCTCATTTGAAGATCATCTGGAGAAGCTGCGTCAAGTTCTCCGGCGGCTCAAGAGCTACGGCCTGAAAATAAAGCCAAAAAAATGTCAGCTGTTACGAAACCAGATTGAATATTTGGGGCATCTGGTGACCCCGGACGGGGTACTACCTTTAGCCAGTAAGATTAAGGCGGTACAAGAGTGGCCACCTCCTTGTGACCTGCGAGAAGTGCGGGCCTTCCTGGGCCTAGCAGGATACTATCGGCGGTTTGTGCCTAAATTCTCACAAGTGGTGAGTCCCTTGAATGAACTTTTGAGAGGGACAGCGCTGGGTCCTCGAAATCGCCCCATTCCATGGGGGCCCCTACAGAAAAAGGCATTTGATGGAGTGAAAACCGCCCTAACGAGTGCCCCATTGCTGGCCTACGCCCGGTTTGACACCCCTTTTTTGTTGTATACCGATGGTAGTCTTCATGGGTTGGGGGCAGTACTAGCACAGGTGCAGGACGGCCGAGAACGAGTGATTTCTTATGGCAGCAGATCTTTAAGAGACTCCGAGCGAAATCCGGCTAACTACAGCTCATTCCGGCTGGAATTGCTGGCCCTGGTGTGGGCAATGACAGAACGCTTCGCCGAGTATCTAACAGGAGCTGAGGTGCTAGTCATGACAGATAACAACCCGCTAGCTCACTTAGAGAATGCAAAACTGGGGGCGTTGGAGCAGCGGTGGGTCGCCAGACTGGCCAAGTTCAATTACCGCATTAAATTTCGCTCTGGTCGAGAGAACGGCAATGCAGATGCATTGTCAAGAGTGCCCCTTGGGTCATCCGGGGAAGATGTTGATGAACAACTTGAGGATACTGAAACTCCAGCTTTGGGGCAAATACCTATCTTCCAAAGTGTGGTACACTCAAGTGGGGTGGCCACCGGGATGCCCTGTGTCCTGGGTAAAACACCCTCAGATTGGACAAGAGTCCAGGATGAGTGTCCGGACGTTGCACTTGTGCGCCGTTGGGTACAAAACAAGGCCTGGCCCAGTGCAGAGGACAAGGCTCAGTTGTCCATGGAAGGAATGAAACTCCTTCGACAATGGGATAAATTGTGTGTGGAACAAGGTCTTTTGTATCGTAAGGTGTACCTGCCATCGGAGCTGCAGCATCGGTACCAACTGATAATTCCTGTGGGGATGGGGCCGGTGGTCGCTCGTGAGGCGCATGAGAAGGGGGCCCATTTTGGAAGTGAAAAGACACTTCAGTGGTTGCAGCGAGTCCTCTACTGCCCTGAGTTGGGAGGGATGGTGGCCGACGCGTGTCGGCAGTGCCGAATTTGTGGGCTCAACAAAAGCCCTGAGCAGCGGGCTCCCACACAGTCTATTAAGACTTCAGCTCCACTGGAACTACTCATGATTGACTACGTGTTGATAGGGTACTCTACATCAGGGTACTCCTACTGCCTGGTGATGACAGATCACTTTACCAAGTATGCTGTAGCGGTGCCGACAAGAGATCAGACGGCCAAGTCGGCGGCTGAGGCCGTGTGCCGACATTTCTTCCAAGTGTTCGGGTGTCCGCAGAGAATACATTCAGATCAAGGGGCCTGCTTTCAGGGAACGCTGATGAAAGAGTTGCACCAGCTCTATGGTATCGAGCAGTCGAGAACAACGCCTTACCACCCTCAGGGTAACGGGGCGTGTGAGCGTTTTAATCGGACCCTGTTGCAAATGTTGAGGTCCTTAGAGAGTCAGCAACAGACATGCTGGCCTGAGTATCTCCCCGAATTGATGTGGGCTTACAATAACAGGGTGCACAGTACTACTGGTTACTCACCACACATGTTGATGTTTGGTAGACCTGGCCGAGACATTGAGGATTTGAGCATGCCAGATCCCTCCTCCGCCCCCCTTCGGACTGCATCCGAGTGGGTACGAGAGCATCGGCGGCGGTTGAGGGTGGTGCATCAGGTGGTGGGTGACCGCCTTCGCCAGGTGGTCCATAAGGACACGCGACCTGTACAAACAGAGCTGTTCTCTCCGGGAGACAGAGTGTTGGTGAGGACAAAACGACGGTCAGGAAAGCTGAGTGACCGATGGGAGGCGATACCGTATCTGATAAAAAAACAGGTGAACCCTGAGATTCCAGTGTACGAGGTCGAACCGGTGGGGACAGGGGGGCCAACCCGTAATTTGCATCGTAACATGTTACAGCGGTGCTGGTTTGAAGATTCGGCGCCTACCCCCCTAGAGCCAGAGGCCATGTTTCAAGGGGCGGAAGCTCTGAATGATCTTGAGTTTGATGGTGTGCTTACTCCTGCGCCTGCTTATTTGCCCCCTGTGACCGATTTGGCCTCGGGTGATGAGAATGTTGGGGATATGGAGGATGTTGTTGAGGAGAGTGCATCAGGTCAACTGCTTGGTCCTGACGCTGTATCACAGGACATCGAGCCGCAGGAGGAGACAACTCCACTTACGCCCACTAACACGACCATGGAAGAGACTCTAGCTCCCTCTAAGGTCGCACCTGTTGATGTAGGACTCAGGAGAACTACACGATCTACGGCAGGAATACCGCCTCAGCGATATGCTCAAGATGAATTTGAGTGGGAAGGTATGTCGAGGACGCCAACCTCTAGTGGGGTGGCATGTAAGAGGGTGAACTGTAGTCCCACTGAGAGGGCACTAGGACCCTGTGGTTTTTGCCTATTGCAGAAGAGAACAGACCGTGCAAAACTCCCAGAGACAATGTGTGCTGCTGGGTGGGGTCTAGTGTCTCGTGTGTAAAGTGAAACTAGGAAGTGAGAGCTGAGAGAGAAAAAGGCGGGAAGAAAAGGCAGAAGCTGCTGTGATATCTTAAAGAGAGACTGTGTGTGGATTTACTGCAAGTGTTTTTGGAGGAAAAGAAGCTTTTGAGAGACTTTTTGTTGCTAACGTTCCCCTGGAGAAGAACTAACCTTTTGTTTAACTCTGTGAGAGACTTGTGTGGCTAACGTTTCCTGGAGAGGAGTTAACCCTTTATTTAACAAAAGACTGAGACTTTACTAAGAACCCAGTACGTATTTGGAAGTCTGTGGATTCCCTGTGCATTGAGTGGAGAACCAAGTCTGGACAGACTGCTGATACAGAGACGGACGGATTGTCGTGGAAGCATTCCTAGGAGCTACAGAAGCAGAGACAACATCGTGAGACCACTAACTAAGTCCCCGGCGTTTGGGCTCGGCATCGGCCGACAAGACAAGAGGAGTTTGCTGTAACTTATTGGCGCTGAAGATATGAACTGGCTGCAGCCTGTGCGGATTCCTGCCTGAGAGGAAATCCATCTCAGGATACGGTACCATAGTTATAGATACCCGGGTATCTCTGCTCAGAGTGTTAGATTGTTACTTTAGAGGTGTATCTTATATTAGAGTTGTGTAAGTTATACTCAATGTGCCATTCCAGGGGCTCCCTTAATAAAACTACATTCAATTTACACTTGTTCCTGTTTTTAGTTGCCTGTTAGGTAAATTTCTTACTAGTCTGTTGTAGTATACAGTTCTCAGGAGACCTTGGAGTGGCACAGTGATTTCAGCTGCTGCTGAATTAGTGTATCTTTGGGGTGCATCTGTCTTAATATTCTCCATATTACCTTGATTATTTTGCCTTTGAGTAAATACCGTTGGAGATTTCTGCCTTGGTCTTGGTTTGTGACTCACTGGATCTTATTCGGACCTCTGGTCATTACAGGTCTTCTGTTCACCACCCCCCAGGTCATCACATGGCCTGCGCCCGGTGCGCCCCGCGTGCTGTGGTGTGTGACCGGGGTCTTCTGTTCACCCCCCCCAGGTCATCACATGGCCTGCGCCCGGTGCGCCCCGCGTGCTGTGGTGTGTGACCGGGGTCTTCTGTTCACCACCCCCCAGGTCATCACATGGCCTGCGCCCGATGCGCCCCGCGTGCTGTGGTGTGTGACCGGGGTCTTCTGTTCACCCCCCCAGGTCATCACATGGCCTGCGCCCCCCGGTGCGCCCCGCGTGCTGTGGTGTGTGGCACTGTTGTGGGTTGCTTCCCTCATGACAGTGGGACGTAACGAACGGAAGTCGCTGCTGGAAAGAAGATAGAAGAATGAAAATAATCGGCGGAGTCAGGACAAGGGCGACCAAGGATTTTTTTGCCTCTAATATCAAAATGTGGACCACCATTTTATTCAATTTTCTCATAGAGAATCGCCCCCCAAAATTGGTGAATCCAAGTTTTTTGTAAAACTAGACATGAAGTTGATTCGACTCGAATAATATTGTGTACTGGTAAATTCTCCATGTTCGCTTTTTGCAGTTGCATCCACCTCCTCCCCCAGGGCGGTTTGTGGCTCCCCGCAGGTTTCTCCGCGGATAGTCGGTGGGGTAAATGCTTTGGAAGGGGAATGGCCGTGGCAAGTCAACCTGTACCGGCGTGGCAGCTATGTCTGCGGTGGATCTCTGGTCGCTCCTGGGTGGGTCCTGACGGCTGCACATTGTGTCTATAAGTAAGTGACCTTCATGCTAAAACTGAGGAACGTATTTCAGTTCTTGCAGCTCCTTTTGGGTCTGGTCCTCAGGGAGATGATCCAAGTGTAGACAGTGTCCATATTACCGTGCGGGGCCGCGTAGATTGTCCAGGTGAGACCATCCCTACAACTGAAGACCAGAGGTCCAGATATTACGAGGCGATGAATATTCCATCCATCACACCTAGATATTAAAACGATTTCCAACCTCCGCAGGGATTCTTATGATGGAGTTTATACTTTGCGAATGGGAATAGTCAAGATTGGATCTTCGAGCAGCTCACATGAACGTACGGCCAAAGTGACGGAAATCATCCTTCCCCTGTGGTACACGGGACAAGTGGGCAGCAGGGGAGATATCGCACTGCTAAGGCTTGACAGTCCGGTCACCTACACCAAGTACGTCATGCCCATCTGTCTGCCGGCGTCGTCCGTCACCTTCCCATCTGGCATGGAGTGCTGGGTCACCGGCTGGGGTCGAATCACGTCGGAAGGTGAGAAACAATGAAAATTCAACTTCTCACATTTTACTACGACTTCCAATAAGTCTGATGGTGACCAGAAACGTTTCATTGGAGGAATTGTTCCATCTTAACTCTTTGTGGATTTTCATTAAGAACCCCAATATCGCCCTATAAAAATCCAATACATTATTGTGACCTTCTGATAAAACCCAAACAGATTGCAATCCACGTCACAACCACTGGCCATACATATAGAATAACACCTCCCTACATGACATACATAGGGAGTTGGCCGGAGAGAAATGTTTGCTTCTATGTAATATACAGGAAGATGCAAGGATGCAGCACTATCTGGTCTTTCATTGCTTACAGGGAAAAACAGAAGCACAAATCTGTGTGTACCACATCATTTAGAGATTAAAAAAAGCAGACGGTACTGTCCGGTTCATAATCATTTACAGGGAAAGCCAGGAGGACAAAACTGTCTGTACCACATCATTTTTAGGTAGAAACAAGGAGGCAGCACTATCAGATTAAAATTTGTTTAATGGAAAGGCAGGAGGACAAAACTGTTTATAACACATCGTGTATATGAAGAAGCAAGGAGACAGTACTGCCTGCTCCATTTTTTTTAAGATAAGACAGGGGAACAAAACTGTATGTACCTCATGATATATAGGTAGAAACAAGGAGGCAGCACTATCAGCTCAAAATTTGTTTCATGGAAAGACAGGAGGATAAAACTGTTTATAACACATCGTGTATATGAAGAAACAAGGAGACAGTACTGTCTGCTCCATTTTTTTTTTAAGATAAGACAGGCGGACAAAGCTGTATGTACCACATCATATATAGGTAGAAACAAGGAGGCAATACTATCTGGTCCTTAATCACTATATGAGAAAGAAAAACAGAGAGATGAAAATAGGCGCAGGTTCCTTATTATTCGTGCTGGAGGCAATATAATTAACATATATATATTTTTGCCTTAAAACATCTTTCTAACCCTAAAAAAAATGGTGGCAGCAGGCACCTGCATGATTTACATGAAGAGACAAAGAGACAGTGCTATCTGTATAATAGAGGTAGGCAATAGTGTGCCGGTATAATTTATAGGAAGAGAGAGGGAGGCAGTACTACCTGTGCCTGCATCATTTACAGGTACAGAGAGGTACTGTTATACTTACCTTACTTTTTATAGTGAAAGAAAAGGAAGGTAGTACTATCTGTGCCTGCAGCATTTACAGGTACAGAGAGGTAGTGTTATACTTACCTTACTTTTATAGTGAAAGAAAAGGAAGGCAGTACTATCTGTGCCTGCAGCATTTACCTGGAGCGAAAGGAAGTGTTATATGTACCTTCATTATTTTTAAGGAAAAAAAGAAAAGCAGTACTATCTGTGCCTATATTATTTACCAGAAAACACTGATAGCTTGAAGTTGAAATACTACTGCCTATCTTCAAGGAAGGATAGTGGGGGGGGGGAGTATTTACAGCATTCTTAGTAAGAGGTGGAGGATGCAGCACTGTCTGTGCCTACAACCTGTACAGGAATACACGATGTCCGCTCTGTAGATGCTGAAAACAGAGAAGTCACACGTGCCTGATATGGAAGAAAGCCATCAATAACAGTAACCAGTACATGTATCCTTCACAGTGGCTCTGCCGTATCCTCAGAACCTACAGAAGGTGAATGCTGAACTGATAGGCCGAGAGCGATGCCAGAAGATGTTTCGTGATGGTAACGCACCTGGTACCGCCCAGATCCTTGATGACATGATATGTGCTGGATATAAAGAAGGACAGAAAAGTCCCTGCAAAGTAATCCATTCATACTTCCTCCAGTGTCTTACTCTACAGCACTGAACAGTCTCTATAGACAAAGGCATCACTGCATGTCTACAATGGCATGCAAAAGTTTGGGCACCCCTGGTTAACATGACTGTTTTTGTCAACAAGCTGATGATTAATTGACCTCTAAAAGGCCTAAAGTTAAAGATGACACACTTCCTTTGTATTTTAGGCAAATATACTGTATATATTGTCGTTTTTTTACATTTTAAAAACTGCAAAAAGGGAAATTGGCCGATGCAAAAGTTTAGGCACCCTTGGAGATTTGTGTGCTCAGATAACTCTGACCAAGGTTTCAGACCTTAATTAGCCTGTTAGGGTTATAGCTTGTTCACTATCATTGTTCTTCTAAGCAGCTGCCGAGCACTCGGAAAATGGTGGAGGCCCACAAAGCAGGAGATGGCTATAAGAAGAGAGCAAAGGGTTTTCAAGTTGTCCTTTCCTCAGTTCAAAATGTAATTAAGAAATCTCTGTTACCAGGAACAGTGGAGGTCAAGATAAGGTCTGGAAGACCAAGCAAAATGTCAGTGAGAGCTGCTCATAGGCTTGCTAGCAGAGGCAAATCAGAACCCTACTGTTCAGAGACCGCTGCATAAATATGGCCTTCATGGAATAGCCATCAGAAGAAAACCTCTCCTGCGTTCTCACCATAAAGTCTGTAAAAAAGCTGAAGGTGAATAGAGGAAGAGGAAGAGGAGGAGGATGGCTGCTACAAACGGAGAATGATCCTAAACACACACCATAATCCACAATAGACGACCTCAAAAGGAGCAAGATGAAGGTTTTACGATGGCCCTCACAGTCCCCTGATCTGAGCATCATTGAAAATCTGTGGCGAGACCTCAAACTAGCAGAGGATGGAAGACGCCCCAGGAATCTCACAGAGCGAGAGGAATTCTCCAAGGAAGAATGGAGGAAAATCCCTCAGACAAGAACTGAAAGACGCTTTTCTAGCTACAAAAAAAGTGTTAACAATCTGTGATACTTGTAAAAGGGGGTGTTACTAGGTACTCACCATGCAGGGTGCCAAAACTTTTGCATAGGCACATTTTTCCTTTCTGTAATTTGTAAAAAGTAAAATATGAACATATATATATTTTTTAGCCTGAAATGCAAAGTCATTTACTTTAGCTCTTTAATTTTGACCAGGGGTGCCCAAACTTTTACATGCCACTGTACATCAAAATATAACTCAGGATCAGTAATGTAATGTATGTACACAGTGACTGCACCAGCAGAATAGTGAGTGCAGCTCTGGGGTATAATACAGGATGTAACTCAGGATCAGTAATGTAATGTATGTACACAGTGACTGCACCAGCAGAATAGTGAGTGCAGCTCTGGAGTATAATACAGGAGGTAACTCAGGATCAGTAATGTAATGTATGTACACAGTGACTGCACCAGCAGAATAGTGAGTGCAGCTCTGGAGTATAATACAGGATGTAACTCAGGATCAGTAATGTAATATATGTACACAGTGACAGCACCAGCAGAATAGTGAGTGCAGCTCTGGGGTATAATACAGGATGTAACTCAGGATCAGTAATGTAATATATATACACAGTGACTGCACCAGCAGAATAGTGAGTGCAGCTCTGGAGTATAATACAGGATGTAACTCAGGATCAGTAATGTAATATATGTACACAGTGACAGCACCAGCAGAATAGTGAGTGCAGCTCTGGGGTATAATACAGGATATAACTCAGGATCAGTAATGTAATGTATGTACACAGTGACTGCACCAGCAGAATAGTGAGTGCAGCTCTGGGGTATAATACAGGATGTAACTCAGGATCAGTAATGTAATGTATGTACACAGTGACTGCACCAGCAGAATAGTGAGTGCAGCTCTGGAGTATAATACAGGATGTAACTCAGGATCAGTAATGTAATGTATGTACACAGTGACTGCACCAGCAGAATAGTGAGTGCAGCTCTGGAGTATAATACAGGATGTAACTCAGGATCAGTAATGTAATGTATGTACACAGTGACTGCACCAGCAGAATAGTGAGTGCAGCTCTGGAGTATAATGCAGGATGTAACTCAGGATCAGTAATGTAATGTATGTACACAGTGACTGCACCAGCAGAATAGTGAGTGCAGCTCTGGGGTATAATACAGGATGTAACTCAGGATCAGTAATGTAATGTATGTACACAGTGACTGCACCAGCAGAATAGTGAGTGCAGCTCTGGGGTATAATACAGGATGTAGAGTTTTTCCAGTGTAATATGCTGATTGCTGATTCCTTGTCTTACAGGGAGACTCTGGAGGACCTCTGGTGTGTAGGGTTAGTGGCGCCTGGTACCAGGTTGGCGTTGTGAGCTGGTCGGTGGGCTGCGCTCTTCCGTACCTTCCAGCTGTCTACACCCTGGTGACCTCCTACCAGTCATGGATTGAGCATTACATCCCAGATATGACATTTGCCGAACTGACAATCATCCCAGTGCAACCAACAAGCAAACAGCCTGTGAGAGGTTCAGGGAACCTGAGCATCCCGGCTCCCACCTGGACATTGCTGGGTCTGCTGGTACTAGTAGTCCATTCTATGTAGCTCATATCGATCATGTTCCTCGGTGCAGTTCCTCTATCCTGTGATCAGTCACTGTCAGACTTTTAAAATCTGTGACTCTCCGTCCTGTCGGCCCCTGAATTATAATCCGATGCTTTTCTTTCCGCGCTCGATCTTTGTGTAGTTTTGGTTACCTTACGTCCTGCAGACCGAGCAGTATCACCGGCAGCGGCCATAGCGTGTCCTCAGAATGGACACCTGTCACCATCACATCCTGCCAAACAGGCGTCCATCCCACCACGGAAACCTATGGGAACGCTGGCGAAGAATCCAGTACAAGTGTGACCTGCAGCAGAGAACAACGTCAGAAAGGTGCAAACATCGTGTGGGAAGAATCACTTTTGAAGGATCAACTCAGATTTCTGGATTTTAGAATGAAAATTATCTGGAGACAAATGGACAGCAGACGAATAATGGGCAGAGAAGTGCGGAATGGCAGGTGGGGGCAGGCGTCGGGTAGTACCACCACTGCCCGGGCAGATGGCACCACTGGTGGGGATTATGCTCCTGGCAGATCACACAGTCTTAGCCGTGGATTAGGGCTTTTCTTTTATGCTTCCCCATTGCAGGGATCCACGTTCTCTTAGTCGTGGATTATGGCTTTTCTTTTACGTTTCCCCATTGCAGGGATCCACGTTCTCTTAGCCGTGGATTAGGGCTTTTCTTTTATGTTTCCCCATAGCAGGGATCCACGTTCTCTTAGCTGTGGATTAGGGCTTTTCATTTATGTTTCGCCATTGCAGGGATCCACGTTCTCTTAGCCGTGGATTAGGGCTTTTCATTTATGTTTCCCCATTGCAGGGATCCACGTTCTCTTAGCCGTGGATTAGGGCTTTTCTTTTATGTTTCCCCATTGCAGGGATCCACGTTCTCTTAGCCGTGGATTAGGGCTTTTCATTTATGTTTCCCCATAGCAGGGATCCACGTTCTCTTAGCTGTGGATTAGGGCTTTTCATTTATGTTTCCCCATTGCAGGGATCCATGTTCTCTTAGCCGTGGATTAGGGCTTTTCTTTTATGTTTCCCCATTGCAGGGATCCATGTTCTCTTAGCCGTGGATTAGGGCTTTTCTTTTACGCTTCCCCATTGCAGGGATCCACGTTCTCTTAGCCGTGGATTAGGGCTTTTCTTTTACGTTTCCCCATTGCAGGGATCCACGTTCTCTTAGCCGTGGATTAGGGCTTTTCTTTTACGCTTCCCCATTGCAGGGATCCACGTTCTCTTAGCCGTGGATTAGGGCTTTTCTTTTACGCTTCCCCATTGCAGGGATCCACGTTCTCAGGTGGGCATTAGGCAGCGTTCACACAGTTTAATCCAAACAGGTGCAGATTTATTACTTTCATTAGACTCCAAAGGAATCAAAATGAAAACATCCTCTTCTGGGCACAAACGTATCACAGCAAATAACCAGTTCATCCAGGAGCTCATATGTGTCAGTGCAGCTCACCCCAACAGATTACAGTCCTTTCTCCTTCATACACAGAAGAGGAACAATCCCACCAGTCTCAATGTCACCTTCAGTCCGAGCTCCAGAAGTTTTCAACACCAAACAGAAGTGCTCAACTACAACCACAGTTCACACTGACCAGGTTGCAGCTGCCACACGTCACGCTACAGCTCCAACACACAGACTGCTCAGCTTTCCCTGCTGACCCGTGCAGTCTCTACTCAGAGGCTCTGGAATGTCTTTTTCACAGCTATAGCTCAAATTTTAGCTGGTCACTCACCAGCAGCATACTCAACTCTGCTCAACCCCCAGCAATCTGACACCTGTAGTGAACACAAGCCCTGGTTCTTAGCTAAAGCTAATCAGGGGCATCTAATCAAGACCTGCAGTGCTAGGATTTAACTCAATCCTACCTGGATTTGCTACACAATCCATTGCCATTGTAGTTTATTCTTTTACAATTCATTCTCTACAAATCTATAAGTAATTTTAAACAAAAAGAACACATTATTTTTTGTTTCTACGTTTTACCAAAATTCAAGCTCCTTCCCCAAAATGAAAATATGAGAAATGCTCGGTAGATGCATGTCCAAAAATTCAGCACCTGGAGCAAGTGGCTATATTGCAATGGTGTTTAGAGACGTAAAATTCGACTAGTAAAATAGATGTGCAAAAAAATAATTGTGACTCGCACACTTTGTGAGAGAGGCCGTCTCAGTCTCTGGATTTTAGGGATTATTATAGAAAAAAAATTGACTCTTCACAAAAAGGATTGCACAAGAAATGGAAAAAAAGCTCAGTACAGTCACTTGTGGCAAGACAGCACACCCTCTGTGACTGACACGGATATCAGATTTTTCTCTGTAAACACTATTGCGCTGGCTTGCTGCTGCTTTCTAGTACATTAAGAATAATGTGGAATTGTAATTTAAATGCCAGGTCTACCACATCACTGATCTATCACACGGATCCTGGAATTGCTGCTGGCACCTGTCCCATCTCTCCATCTATCAACTGAATATCTGTAATATTCATAAACTACTACACTGATCATCTTTACTGCTGAAATTGTACAACTGGTGTAATTGTCCAATATTGTAAGTCTTTATTTCCCTATCTCTATTACTGAGGTGTAAGCTCTGATGTTTTCTGTCTGACATCTTCATCTAGAAATGGCTGCTGCATTCTCTGCCTTGACTTTCATACTGGTTCTGATAGTCCCTCCATTGGTTGTGATTATACCATTGGATATGATATCTGCAAGGCATTATGGGAGACCACTTTCTGGCTCATGCAATCTTCTATATTGGGTAGAATGGTCATGGGTATTTTTTGGTGAGTTGTGTGAAGCAAATCATAAATGGTTCGAATTTGTCGAGTCCAGAGATTTTAAAGAAAAGTGTCATAAATTCAATTTACATGAAATTCTTTTGCTCATGTCTCATGCTGACCCACAGAGTAAAAGTATCGTATTAATCATACTGCAAGGTGCATACTGTAAAAAAATAATAATGAATGAATGGAAGCTTATTCTCTTTTCTCTTAACACACTAATCTTTGCTGCAGTTACACGCTATCGCTCCCATCCACATTACCCACACAAAGGCTGATGCATTTCCTGCTTCTGCTTTTATAGTGGCTATGAGTCAATAGTGACCTCTGACATATAGCAGCTCCTGATTGGCCGTACTATAACATGTGATGGTAACTGCACAGCATTCTGAGGAAGGATGGAGTCTGGAGGAAGAGGGAAGTCTAGAAGAAACAGAGGAGTCTAATAACGTCAAAGTCTGGAGTGGACAGAGGTTTCTGTAGGAGACATGAGGGTTTGGGGGAGGAGAACAGATGGGTCTGGAGGGCACATAGCAACGGCATGTAAAAGCTTAAAAGAATTACATTTATTTATGTATGAGAAGAGACGCCTAAATGAAACATCATTAATGTGTACAGGTACGTAAATGACCCATACAAAAAATATGGTCAAAAACTGTTTCATGTAAAATCCCCCAAAAACTCGAAACCCCCTCTCCTGCTGGAGAAAACAAGGTTCAATCTAATAGATCTGTATAAATTATATAAATTTATTTGCATTTTGCAGTGAGAAATAAGTATTTGATCCCTCCGACGTTTCTTGTAGTTGATGATGAGGTTTGCGCACATGTCAGGAGGAATTTTGGTCCACTCCTCTTTGCAGATCAGATAAGATTTTGAGGCTGTCGCTTGGCAACTCGGAGCTTCATCTCCCTCCATAAGTTTCTATGGGATGAAGGTCTGGAGACTGGCTAGGCCACTCCATGTCCTTAATGGGCTTCTTTTTGAGCTTCTCCTTTGTTTCCTTGGCTGTATGTTTTAGGTCATTGTCTTGCTGGAAGACCCAGCCACGACCCTTTTTTAATGTCCTGGTGGAAGGAAGGAGGTTGTCACTCAGGATTTTACGGTACATGGTTCCATCCATTCTCCCATTGATAAGGTGAAGTAGTCCTGTGCCCTTAGCAGAGAAACACCCCCAAAACATAATGTTTCCTCCTCCATGCTTGACAGTGGGGATGGTGTTCTTTGGGTCATAAGCAGCATTTCTCTTCCTCCACGGAGAGGTGAGTTACTGCCAAAGACATAAATTTTTGTCTCATCTGACCACAGCACCTTCTCCCAATCACTCACAGAATCATCCAGGTGTTCATTGGTAAACTTCAGATGGGCCGCACATGTGCCTTCCTGAGCAGGGAGACCTTGCGGGCACTGCAGGATTATAAATCTTTACGGTTTAATGTGTTACCAGTGGTTTTCTTGGTGATTATGATCCCAGCTGCCTTGAGATCATTAACAAGTTCCCCCCGTGTAGTTTAAGGCTACTTTCACACATCAGGCTTTTTGATTCAGGCACAATCCGGCTAATTTTTTAAAAAAACTGATCCGACGTAAATTGTGAAAAACTGATGCGCCGGATCCGTTTCATGGATTTTTTTTTACTTCCTGGAGAGAGAGCGAGAGAGATGGAAAATCTGCCTGATTTGCATGGAAAATGCTTTGAAAACCGGATCCGGGAGCCGGATCATTGTTTCACATCTCTGTTTCATTTGTTTTTTGCCGATTCCGTCACTGTGCGTTTTTTTTCCGGTGGACAAAAAAAGTTGCAGTGGACGTTTTCTCAGTTCGCCGGAAACGACTATTTGGACAGATCCGGAAAAAAACAGATGAAACGTGTGGCGATCAGGCACAATCCGGCTAATGCAACTCTATCGGAAAAAAACGGATCCGGCATAAAAAAAAAAAACGAATCTGTTTTTTTCCAAAAATTGCCGGATTGTGCCTGAATCAAAAAGCCCGATGTGTGAAAGTAGCCTTAGGGTGATCTCTCACCCTCCTCGTGATCAAGGATACTCCATGAGGTGAGATTCTGCACGGTGCCCCAGATCGATGTCGATTGACAGTCATTTTGTATTTCTTCCATTTTCTTACTATTGCACCAACAGTTGTCTCCTTCTCCCCCAGCGTCTTACGTATGGTTTTGTAGCCCATTCCAGCTTTGTGCAGGTCTATGATCTTGTCCCTGACATCCTTATAAAGCTCTTTGGTCTTGCCCATGTTGTAGAGGTCAGAGTCTGACTGATTAATTGAGTCTGGACAGGAGTCTTTTATAAAGGTGACGATGTAAGACAGCTGTCTGTAATACAAGTAACGAGTTGATTAAGAGTCTGACTGGTCTGTAGGAGCCAGATCTCTTAATGGTTGGTAGGGGATCAAATACTTATTTCTCACTGCAAAATTCAAATACATTTATAAAATTTATACAATGTGATTTTCTGGATTTTATTTTTGATATTCTATCCCTCAATGTTAAAATTAACCTTCCCTTAACCCCTTTACCCCCAAGGGTGGTTTGCACGTTAATGACCAGGCCAATTTTTACAATTCTGACCACTATCCCTTTATGAGGTTATAACTCCGAAACGCTTCAACGGATCCTGGTGATTCTGACATTGTTTTCTCGTGACATATTGTACTTCATGATAGTGGTAAAATTTCTTTGATAGTACCTGCGTTTATTTGTGAAAAAAACGGAAATTTGGCGAAAATTTTGAAAATTTCGCAATTTTCAAACTTTGAATTTTTATGCAATTAAATCACAGAGATATGTCACACAAAATACTTAATAAGTAACATTTCCCACATGTCTCCTTTACATCAGCATAATTTTGGAACCAATTTTTTTTTTTGTTAGGGAGTTATAAGGGTTAAAAGTTGACCAGCAATTTCTCATTTTTACAACACCATTTTTTTTTTTGACCAGCAATTTCTCATTTTTACAACACCATTTTTTTTTAGGGACCACGTCTCATTTGAAGTCATTTTGAGGGGTCTATATGATAGAAAATGCCCAAGTGTGACACCATTCTAAAAACTGCACCCCTCAAGGTGCTCAAAACCACATTCAAGAAGTTTATTAACCCTTCAGGTGTTTAATAGGAATTTTTGGAATGTTTAAATAAAAATGAACATTTAACTTTTTTACACAAAAAATTTACTTCAGCTCCAATTTGTTTTATTTTACCAAGGGTAACAGGAGAAATTGGACCCAAAAAGTTGTTGTCCAATTTGTCCTGAGTACGCTGATACCCCATATGTGGCAGTAAACCACTGTTTGGGCGCATGGGAGAGCTCGGAAGGGAAGGAGCGCTATTTGACTTTTCAATGCAAAATTGACAGGAATTGAGATGGGACGCCATGTTGCGTTTGGAGAGCCACTGATGTGCCTAAACATTGAAACCCCCCACAAGTGACACCATTTTGGAAAGTAGACCCCCTAAGGAACTTATCTGGATGTGTGGTGAGCACTTTGACCCACCAAGTGCTTCACAGAAGTTTATAATGCAGAACCGTAAAAATAAAAAATCATATTTTTTCACAAAAATTATATTTTTGCCCCCAATTTTTTATTTTTCCAAGGGTAAGAGAAGAAATTGGACCTCAAAAGTTGTTGTCCAATTTGTCCCGAGTACGCTGATACCCCATATGTGGCAGTAAACCACTGTTTGGGCGCATGGGAGAGCTCGGAAGGGAAGGAGCGCCGTTTGACTTTTCAATGCAAAATTGACAGGAATTGAGATGGGACGCCATGTTGCGTTTGGAGAGCCACTGATGTGCCTAAACATTGAAACCCCCCACAAGTGACACCATTTTGGAAAGTAGACCCCCTAAGGAACTTATCTGGATGTGTGGTGAGCACTTTGACCCACCAAGGGCTTCACAGAAGTTTATAATGCAGAGCCATAAAAATAAAACAAAATTTTTTTCCCACAAAAATTATTTTTTAGCCCCCAGTTTTGTATTTTCCCTAGGGTAACAGGAGAAATTGGACCCCAAAAGTTGTTGTCCAATTTGTCCTGAGTACGCTGATACCCCATATGTGGGGGGGAACCACCGTTTGGGCGCATGGGAGGGTTCGGAAGGGAAGGAGTGCCATTTGGAATGCAGACTTAGATGGAATGGTCTGCAGGCGTCACATTGCGTTTGCAGAGCCCCTAATGTACCTAAACAGTAGAAACCCCCCACAAGTGACACCATTTTGGAAAGTAGACCCCCTAAGGAACTCATCTTGATGTGTTGTGAGAGCTTTGAACCCCCAAGTATTTCACTACAGTTTATAACGCAGAGCCATGCAAATAAAAAATATTTTTTTTTCCACAAAAATTATATTTTAGCCCCCAGTTTTGTATTTTTCCAAGGTTAGCAGGAGAAATTGGACCCTAAATGTTGTTGTCCAATTTGTCCTGAGTACGCTGATACCCGATATGTGGGGGGGAACCACCGTTTGGGCGCATGGGAGGGCTCGGAAGGGAAGGAGCATCATTTGGAATGCAGACTTAGATGGATTGGTCTGCAGGCATCACATTGCGTTTGCAGAGCCCCTAATGTACCTAAACAGTAGAAACCCCCCACAAGTGACCCCATATTGGAAACTAGACCCCTCAATGAACTTATCTAGATGTGTTGTGAGAACTTTGAACCCCCAAGTGTTTCACTACAGTTTATAACGCAGAGCCGTGAAAATAAAAAATCTTTTTGTTTTCCCACAAAAATTATTTTTTAGCCCCCAGTTTTGTATTTTCCCAAGGGTAACAGGAGAAATTGGTCCACAAAAGTTGTTGTCCAATTTGTCCTGAGTACGCTGATACCCCATATGTTGGGGTAAACCCCTGTTTGGGCACACAGGAGAGCTCGGAAGGGAAGGAGCACTGTTTTACTTTTTCAACGCAGAATTGGCTGGAATTGAGATCGGACGCCATGTCGTGTTTGGAGAGCCCCTGATGTGCCGAAACAGTGGAAACCCCCCAATTATAACTGAAACCCTAATCTAAACACACCCCTAACCCTAATTCCAACGGTAACCCTAACCACACCTCTAACCCTGACACACCCCTAACCCTAATCCCAACCCTATTCCCAACTGTAAATGTAATCTAAACCCTAACCCTAACTTTAGCCCCAACCCTAACTGTAGCCCCAACCCTAACCCTAACCCTAGCCCTAACCCTAGCCCTAACCCTAACCCTAGCCCTAACCCTAGCCCTAACCCTAGCCCTAACCCTAACCCTAACCCTAGCCCTAACCCTAGCCCTAACCCTAGCCCTAACCCTAGCCCTAGCCCTAACCCTAGCCCTAACCCTAGCCCTAACCCTAGCCCTAACCCTAACCCTAGCCCTAGCCCTAACCCTAGCCCTAGCCCTAACCCTAGCCCTAACCCTAGCCCTAACCCTAGCCCTAGCCCTAGCCCTAATGGGAAAATGGAAATAAATACATTTTTTTTTATTTTTCCCTAACTAAGGGGGTGATGAAGGGGGGTTTGATTTACTTTTATAGCGAGTTTTTTAGCGGATTTTTATGATTGGCAGCCGTCACACACTGAAAGACCCTTTTTATTGCAAAAAATATTTTTTGCAATACCACATTTTGAGAGCTATAATTTTTCCATATTTTGGTCCACAGAGTCATGTGAGGTCTTGTTTTTTGCGGGACGAGTTGACGTTTTTATTGAAAACATTTTTGGGCACGTGACATTTTTTTATCGCTTTTTATTCCGATTTTTGTGAGGAAGAATGACCAAAAGCCAGCTATTCATGAATTTCTATTGGGGGAGGCGTTTATACCGTTCCGCGTTTGGTAAAATTGATAAATCAGTTTTATTCTTCGGGTCAGTACGATTACAGCGATACCTCATTTATATCATTTTTTTATGGTTTGGTGCTTTTATACGATAAAAACTATTTTACAGAAAAAATAATTATTTTTGCATCGCTTTATTCTCAGGACTATAACTTTTTTATTTTTTTGCTGATGATGCTGTATGGCGGCTCTTTTTTTGCGGGACAATATGACGCTTTCAGCGGTACCATGGTTATTTATATCTGTCCTTTTGATCGCGTGTTATTCCACTTTTTGTTCGGCGGTATGATAATAAAGCGTTGTTTTTTGCCTCGTTTTTTTTTTTTTTTCTTACGGTGTTTACTGAAGGGGTTAACTAGTGGGACAGTTTTATAGGTCGGGTCGTTACGGACGCGGCGATACTAAATATGTGTACTTTTATTGGTTTTTTTTTTTTATTTAGATGAAGAAATGTATTTATGGGAATAATATTTTTTTTTTTTTTTCATTATTTTGGAATATTTTTTTTTATTTTTTTTACACATTTGGAAAATTTTTTTTTTACTTTTTTACTTTGTCCCAGGGGGGGACATCACAGATCAGTGATCTGACAGTTTGCACAGCACTCTGTCAGATCACTGATCTGACATGCAGCGCTGCAGCCTTCACAGTGCCTGCTCTAAGCAGGCTCTGTGAAGCCACCTCCCTCCCTGCAGGACCCGGATCCGCGGCCATCTTGGATCCGGGGCTCAAGCTGGGAGGGAGGTGAGGAGACCCTCGCAGCAACGCGATCACATCGCGTTGCTGCGGGGGGCTCAGGGAAGCCCGCAGGGAGCCCCCTCCCTGCGCGGTGCTTCCCTGCACCGCCGGCACATCGCGATCATCTTTGATCGCGGTGTGCCAGGGGTTAATGTGCCGGGGGCGGTCCGTGACCGCTCCTGGCACATAGTGCCGGATGTCAGCTGCGATAAGCAGCTGACACCCGGCCGCGATCGGCCGCGCTCCCCCCGTGAGCGCGGCCGATCGGCTATGACGTACTATCCCGTCCAGGGTCAGATAAGCCCAGGGCACCTCGACGGGATAGTACGTCTAAGGTCACAGAGGGGTTAATATTATAGACTGTTCATGTCTTTGTCAGTGGGCAAACTTACAAAATCAGCAAGGGGATCAAATACTTATTTCCTGCACTGTATGTGGGTGACACAGTGACTCTGTTCTCTTGGTTGGAGAGGCTGTGAGAACTCCTGCAATTATAGATATGTAGTAAAATCCTCTATATGGTTCACAATTAACCAAAAGGGACTTAAAAAACCAAAATGGTTCACCAACAAGAGACTGAACATTGCTGCTCTCACCTACCATGGTCTGGCCTCGGCACACTAACTGCAAACTAATCGCTCTTGTCCCCTATGAATGTTCCTCCTACTATGTAACGTTTCTGAAGGAGGGGGTTAACATGGAAAGTAATGGATAATTGATGGTTGACACTTTTTATTGACAAGTTTCTAAAACATGTGGAAAAAAAATAAATTTCATAGATATTAAAATTGACCGTATTTACAAACAGGGGAGAACTTCTTACACAATGTCCAAAATTCTGATCAACGCAAAGACCCCGACCAAAAAACTCATTGGGAGCTTCTTTCCAGTTGGGACGGTGCCTCGATTGGTCACGTTAGACGAGGAAACCGTCTGAGGGTCTCCTTCTGTCTGCTCTGTGACGAAGGTGGACAAGTGTCCAGTTGGATTGTCTACTGCTGTCTTCTCTGTGACCAAGGTGGACAAGTGTTCAGTCGGAGAGTCCACTGCTGTCATCTCTGTGACCAAGGAGGACAAGTGTTCAGTCGTATTGTCCACTGCTGTCTCCTCTGTGACCAAGGAGGACAAGTGTTCAGTCGGAGAGTCCACTGCTGTCTCCTCTGTGACCAAGGTGGACAAGTGTTCAGTCAGAGGGTCCACTGCTGTCATCTCTGTGACCAAGGTGGACAAGTGTTCAGTCGTATTGTCCACTGCTGTCTCCTCTGTGACCAAGGAGGACAAGTGTTCAGTCGGAGAGTCCACTGCTGTCTCCTCTGTGACCAAGGTGGACAAGTGTTCAGTCAGAGGGTCCACTGCTGTCATCTCTGTGACCAAGGAGGACAAGTGTTCAGTCGGAGAGTCCACTGCTGTCTTCTCTGTGACCAAGGAGGACAAGTGTTCAGTCGGAGAGTCCACTGCTGTCTCCTCTGTGACCAAGGAGGACAAGTGTTCAGTAGTTGCATCCTTGTTAATTTCCGAAACTGTAAAAACACCAGATTCATCTCGTATCCAGGTGGAAAAGCTGCTGACTTTCGTGTAGACTCCCGGCATGTTTGGCCGGGCACAGCCAATGCCCCAACTCACGACCCCAAACAGTATCCAGGATTCATCAATTTCACACACTAAGGGTCCTCCAGAATCCCCCTGCAGAATGCAATGGGATAAAGTTATATTGGGTTAGTCACACAGAAGGCAACTTATGAGCTCAGCGTAAAGGAAGTGCGCTCACCTGGCAGCCATCTTTCTTGCCTTCGGGATAGCCGGCACAGATCATGTCATGTTTTACATAGTCAAAAGGTAAACTCGGGTTTAAAGCCTTTTGGAACATTTTATTACAGTCCATATAATTGATAAGAGGGAGCGGGACCTCCTGTAACGTCTGTGGAGCCGGCAGTTTAGCTGAAACCAAAGAAAGGAGATATTAACACCCTGCGCCCTTTGTACTTACAGCTGGTATTTTAGCCCCAGTTACAGGGGAATTTCATCATTCTAGCTGCACTAAGACTCAGCAGCTCCTTGTGCCCCGCTACATCCAGTGCAGGAGGAGAGCAGGGTGACCGCAACCAAGTCTCATTCAATTTCCATTGAATACAAGGAATTTCATAGCCGAATTAGAATTTTTGGCACATTTATTCTTGTGTCTAAAAACTAAGTTCAGTTGATGGGAGTCTGACCTCTTTGACCTTCACCGAACCTGAGAACAGGATCGCCCACAAGTATAGGGGCACACGTTAATCAACAACGGCTGACACCAGAAGGTGGACACCAGAATGTGGACACCAGAATGTGGACACCACAATGTGGACACTAGAAAGTGGACTCCAGAATGTGGACACCAGAATGTGCACACCACAATGTGGACACTAGAAAGTGGACACCAGAATGTGGACACTAGAATGTGGACACTAGAATGTGGACACCACAATGTGGACACTAGAAAGTGGACACCAGAATGTGGACACCACAATGTGGACACTAGAAAGTGGACACCAGAAAGTGGACACTAGAATGTGGACACCAGAAAGTGGACACCAGAATGTGGACACTAGAAAGTGGACACCACAATGTGAACACTAGAATGTGAACACTAGAATGTGGACACTAGAATGTGGACACTAGAATGTGGACACCAGAAAGTGGACACTAGAATGTGGACACCAGAAAGTGGACACCAGAAAGTGGACACCAGAATGTGAACACTAGAATGTGGACACTAGAATGTGGACACCAAAATTTAGACACCACAATGTTGACTCCAGAATGTGGACACCACAATAAGAACACCAGAAAGTGGACACCACAAAGTGGACACCACAATATGGACACCACAATGAGAACACAACAATGTGGACACTAGAATGTGGACATCAGAATGTGGACACTAGAATGTGGACACCACAATGTGGACACCACAATGAGAACACCACATTGTGAACACCACATTGTGGACACTAGAATGTGGACACTAGAATGTAAACACCAGAATGTGGACACCACAATAAGAACACCACAATGTGGACACTAGAATGTGGACATCAGAATGTGGACACTAGAATGTGGACACCACAATATGGACACCACAATGAGAACACCACATTGTGAACACCACAATGTGGACACTATAATGTGGACACCAGAATGTGGACACCACAATGTGAACACCAGAATGTGGACTCCAGAATGTGGACACCACAATATGGACACTAGAATGTGGACACCACAATGTGAACACCAGAATGTGGACTCCAGAATGTGGACACCACAATATGGACACTAGAATGTGGACACCACAATGTGGACACTAGAATTTGGACACCACAATGTGGAAACCACAATAAGAACACCACAATGTGAACACCACAATGTGGACACTAGAATGTGGACTCCAGAATGTGGACACCAGAATGTGGACACCACAATGTGGACATCTCTATGAAATATATTTCCTGTTTCTCAGCATCGCATTGGAAGAATCTGAAGAAATCTTCAAATAGTGAAATAAGTTTTGGCAGTTTTTTTGGTTTTGTTCCTTTAGAGAACTGAAGGCCATAAACTAACCAAGGTCGACTTCTTCATTGAGCTTTTGGATTCTTCTCAAGTTCACTCTGATTAAAAGGAATCTGTTAGCAAATTTTTGCTATGTAATCTGACAACAGGGCAGAGACCCTGATTCCAGGGCTGTATCACTAGGTTTGCTCGGTGGAGTTGTGACAGAATCACAGATTTACCTGCTGAAGATCTAGCAGAACTCAGAATGCGGATCTCTGTGTAATCCCACCCACATCACTGACTCGCAGCTTTTTGTCAAAGCAGAAGGCTGCCAATCAGTGGTGGTGGCGTGGTTGGACTAGGAGGCACCAGGCGCCTAGTCCTGTAGTGATAATCTCCTGCTGATTAAACACTGATTTTATCACTACAGGACCAGGTCCCTGGTGCCTCCTAGTCCAGCCATGCCCCACCACTGATTGGCAGCTTTTTGTCAAAGTAGAAGGCTGCCAATCAGTGGCATGGGCGGAGTTATACACAGCTTAGCATTCAAAGAAAACTGTATCACTGACTAGGCTGTGTGACACATCCCTGGAATCAGGATTTCTGCCCCTATATCATGGCAGTTGATTGACTTTTTTCTTTTTTGAATAATCAAATGACAAAAAGAAAATGACAGCAAGTGATACAAAAGATTTGGGATTTTCTGTCTTCCTCACCTTTTTCTGCAGTGTGTCCCCAGCCGGTCAGCCAGCAGATCTTTCCATCGGGGAGCTCCTGGTCTTGGTATGGAAGAGGAACTGGCTGTATATAGTCATTATAGCTGACGGGAAGGGCGAGTTCTACTAGGGCCATGTCTCCACTGGATCCATCGCCATCGAAAATGGGATGCATGATTATTTGTTTTACTGCCATAAAAACCTTTGTGGGGCTCGCTCCGGTGAGGTTCAGCGCCCCCAACACAACAGTGAAGTCACTGGCATTTCTGTAACTGAGATAAAAATAATAAAGAGCAATGTCAATATGGGTTATAAAAAAAAAATCAAGCTTATGATCATCATTGGAGGTAGTTTTGGTTAAACCATCAAGTGCTAGCAGATATACAATTCTTAAAAATATACTGCAGTTACCTTCTTAAAGTGCTGTTTTAACTGCCTAGTTCATGCTCTTTTACAAGCTGCTTTGAACTGCTGCTCTAGCAAAAACTGTGTAACCAAACACTATACAGAAACACTTCACTGTATGGGCCTCTCTGCTCGCCTCCCCCATGCTCAGACAGTGAGAGTCTTTGTAAATAGTGTTTGATTGTACTGATTCTTTGTAGAGCAGCAGTTCAAAGCAGCTTCTAAAAGAGCATGAACGAGGCAGCTAACTGTGCACTTTATAAGTTATAATAATAAATATAGTAATAAAAATAAAGTATTGGAGTATAATACAAACATTCGGAACTTTGCAAAAGCAGATCAAGAATTAAATACCGTACATAGAAAATAGTTTAGCTTCTCTTTTAAAATGTTTTACGAATGCAAATCATAACTAAAATGGTAAATTATAAACCTGGTACATAAAATGAGAGGCAAAACGACTCTTTCCATAAAATACTGCCGGCCTCTGACTGAAGTATTTGGCCTCAGCACAGAAAACTTATTCAATGCCAGCAGAGATGCTGATTCCATTGACGTGTCACTTACCGGTCTGCTTGCTGCCATTTTAATAAAATCTCTGATTTCTCTGCTGCAGATCTAGGAGATCTCTTAATGCTGAGCTCTATAAAACCCCGCCCCACACCACTGATTGGCTGCTTGCTGTGAGCACCTGTGCACAGGCCGAAAGCTGCCAATCAGGGGTGGGGGCGGAGTTACACAGAGCTTAACAATATGGAGGACTGCCTGGTAGCAGGTTTACTAGTCTCGAGGGATAACCTCCTGCTGATAAAACTACAGCAAACAGCCCAGTAAGTGACAGATCACTGGAATCAGGGTCTCTGTCTCTCCATCATGCTGCTCTCAGATTAGGTAGCAAAAACTTGGTGACACACTCCCTTTAATTTCCCTTATATGGTCGTATCATCCTCCCACAGATTAGATCATTACGTTTTCTTCTGCTGGACCATGTGGGCAATGGTATTACACATGGGCGTGGCGGAGGACCCTCTGGTGCACCACCCCGGCCATAAAAACGTCTCCCACAAGTAGATTGGACGAGTGAAGAGGTAGAAAGATATAAGAGAGAGAGGAACTTACCTGAAACAGTGCGCTGCGCTGACCACCCAGGAGGGGGAGATGAGAGCCCCTCCGCACACCGTGTATGAGGTCCATACCAGGCTGACCTGCCAGGGCCACTCCCCGGGGTCCGCGTTCTGCCCACCCACAACACGGGAGACCAGCGGATGACCGTCCACTGCAAGAAAGAAAACCGTAATGGATCTCATCTGTAATCAGCTGGATAAAAACAATCAGAATATTGAGGAATTAGAGAATAGATAAATAGATAGATAATAGATAGATAATAGATAGATAGATAATAGATAATAGATAGATAATAGATAATAGAAAGATAATAGATAGATAGATAGATAATAGATAATAGATAAATAGATAGATAATAGATAGATAGATAGATAGATAGATAGATAGATAATAGATAGATAGATAGATAATAGATAGATAGATAGATAGATAATAATAGATAGATAATAGATAGATAATAGATAGTTAGATAATAGATAGATAATAGATAGATAGATAATAGATAGATAATAGATAATAGATAGATAATAGATAGATAGATAGATAATAGATAGATAATAGATAGATAATAGATAGATAGATAGATAGATAGATAATAGATAGATAGATAATAGATAGATAGATAGATAGATAATAGATAGATAGATAATAGATAATAGATAGATAGATAATAGATAGATAACAGATAATAGATAGATAGATAATAGATAGATAGATAGATAGATAGATAGATAGATAGATAATAGATAGATAATAGATAGATAGATAATAGATAATATATAGATAGATAATAGATAGATAGATAGATAATAATAGATAGATAGATAGATAGATAGATAGATAGATAATAGATAATAGATAGATAGATAGATAGATAGATAGATAGATAATAGATAGATAGATAATAGATAATAGATAGATAATAGATAGATAACAGATAATAGATAGATAGATAATAGATAGATAGATAATAGATAGATAATAGATAGATAGATAATAGATAATATATAGATAGATAATAGATAGATAGATAGATAGATAGATAGATAGATAATAGATAGATAGATAATAGATAGATAGATAATAGATAGATAGATAGATAGATAGATAACAGATAATAGATAGATAGATAATAGATAGATAATAGATAGATAGATAATAGATAATAGATAGATAATAGATAGATAACAGATAATAGATAGATAGATAATAGATAGATAGATAATAGATAGATAATAGATAGATAGATAATAGATAATATATAGATAGATAATAGATAGATAGATAGATAGATAATAGATAGATAGATAATAGATAGATAGATAGATAGATAGATAGATAGATAGATAACAGATAATAGATAGATAGATAATAGATAGATAATAGATAGATAGATAGATAATAGATAGATAATAGATAGATAATAGATAGATAGATAATAGATAGATAGATAATAGATAATAGATAGATAGATAATAGATAGATAACAGATAATAGATAGATAGATAATAGATAGATAGATAGATAGATAATAGATAGATAATAGATAGATAGATAGATAATAGATAATATATAGATAGATAATAGATAGATAGATAGATAGATAATAATAGATAGATAGATAGATAATAGATAATAGATAGATAGATAATAGATAGATAGATAATAGATAATAGATAGATAATAGATAGATAACAGATAATAGATAGATAGATAATAGATAGATAGATAATAGATAGATAATAGATAGATAGATAATAGATAATATATAGATAGATAATAGATAGATAGATAGATAGATAATAGATACATAGATAATAGATAGATAGATAATAGATAGATAGATAGATAGATATATAGATAGACAACAGATAATAGATAGATAGATAGATAGATAGATAGATAGATAGATAGATAGATAGATAGATAACAGATAATAGATAGATAGATAGATAGATAGATAGATAGATAGATAGATAGATAGATAGATAATAGATAGATAGATAGATAATAGATAGATAATAGATAGATAGATAGATAGATAGATAGATAGATAGATAGATAGATAGATAGATAATAGATAGATAGATAGATAATAGATAGATAGATAATAGATAGATAATAGATAGATAGATAATAGATAATAGATAGATAATAGATAGACAACAGATAATAGATAGATAGATAATAGATAGATAATAGATAGATAGATAGATAACAGATAATAGATAGATAGATAATAGATAGATAATAGATAGATAGATAGATAATAGATAGATAATAGATAGATAGATAATAGATAGATAGATAATAGATAGATAGATAGATAGATAGATAGATAATAGATAGATAGATAGATAGATAGATAATAGATAGATAGATAGATAATAGATAATAGATAGATAGATAATAGATAGATAGATAGATAGATAGATAGATAGATAGATAGATAGATAGATAGACAGATAGATAGATAGATAATAGATAGATAGATAACAGATAATAGATAGATAATAGATAGATAATAGATAGATAATAGATAGATAATAGATAGATAGATAGATAGATAATAGATAGATAATAGATAGATAGATAGATAGATAGATAATAGATAGATAGATAGATAACAGATAATAGATAGATAGATAGATAGATAGATAATAGATAGATAGATAGATAGATAGATAGATAGATAATAGATAGATAGATAGATAATAGATAGATAGATAGATAATAGATAGATAGATAGATAATAGATAGATAGATAATAGATAGATAATAGATAGATAATAGATAGATAATAGATAGATAATAGATAGATAATAAATAGATAATAGACAGATCATAGATAGATAATAGATAGATAATAGATAGATAGATAATAGATAGATCATAGATAGATAGATAGATAGAGAACAGATAATAGATAGATAATAGATAGATAATAGATAGATAATAGATATATGATAGATAATAGATAGATAATAGATAGATAGATAATAGATAGATAGATAGATAATAGATAGATAGATAGATAGATAATAGATAGATAATAGATAGATAGATAGATAATAGATAGATAGATAATAGATAGATAGATAGATAGATAGATAATAGATAGATAGATAGATAGATAGATAGATAATAGATAGATAATAGATAATAGATAGATAGATAATAGATAGATAGATAACAGATAATAGATAGATAGATAATAGATAGATAGATAGATAATAGATAGATAATAGATAGATAATAGATAGATAATAGATAATAGATAGATAATAGATAGATAATAGAAAGATAGATAATAGATAATAGATAGATAATAGATATATGATAGATAATAGATAGATAATAGATAGATAATAGATATATGATAGATAATAGATAGATAATAGATAGATAATAAATAGATAATAGATAGATGATAGATTGATAATAGATATATGATAGATAATAGATAATAGATAGATAGATAATAAATAGAGAGATAGATAGATAATAAATAGATAATAGATAGATGATAGATTGATAATAGATAGATGATAGATAATAGATAGATAATAGATAGAAAGATAATAGATAGATGATAGATAATAGATAGATAATAGATAGATAGATAGATAGATAATAGATATATGATAGATAATAGATAGATAGATAATAGATAGATAATAGATAGATTAATAGATAGATAATAGATAGATAATACATAATAGATAGATAATATATAGATAATAGATAGATAGATAGATAATATGTAGATAATAGATAGATAGATAATAGATAGATAATAGATAGATAATACATAATATGTAGATAATAGATAAATAATAGATAGATAATAGATAGATAATACATAATATGTAGATAATAGATAGATAATAGATAGATAATAGATAGATAATAGATAATAGATAGATAGACAATAGATAATCGATAATAGATATATAATAGATAATATATAGATAATAGATAGATAGATAATAGATAGATAGATAGATGATAGATAGATAATAGATAATTAATAGATAGATAATATGTAGATAGATAGATAGATAGATAATAGATAATTAATAGATAGATAATATGTAGATAGATAATAGATAATTAATAGATAGATAATAGATAGATAAATAATAGATAGATAACAGATAATAGATAGATAGATAATAGATAGATAGATAGATAGATAGATAGATAGATAGATAGATAGATAATAGATAGATAATAGATAGATAGATAATAGATAATATATAGATAGATAATAGATAGATAGATAGATAGATAGATAGATAATAATAGATAGATAGATAGATAATAGATAATAGATTAATAGATAGATAGATAATAGATAATAGATAGATAATAGATAGATAACAGATAATAGATAGATAGATAATAGATAGATAGATAATAGATAGATAATAGATAGATAGATAATAGATAATATATAGATAGATAATAGATAGATAGATAGATAGATAATAGATAGATAGATAGATAATAGATAGATAGATAATAGATAGATAGATAGATAGATAGATAACAGATAATAGATAGATAGATAGATAGATAGATAGATAACAGATAATAGATAGATAGATAGATAGATAGATAGATAATAGATAGATAGATAATAGATAGATAATAGATAGATAGATAGATAGATAGATAGATAGATAGATAATAGATAGATAGATAGATAGATAGATAATAGATAGATAGATAATAGATAGATAATAGATAGATAGATAATAGATAATAGATAGATAATAGATAGACAACAGATAATAGATAGATAGATAATAGATAGATAATAGATAGATAGATAGATAACAGATAATAGATAGATAGATAATAGATAGATAATAGATAGATAGATAGATAGATAATAGATAGATAATAGATAGATAGATAATAGATAGATAGATAATAGATAGATAGATAGATAGATAATAGATAGATAGATAGATAGATAATAGATAGATAGATAGATAATAGATAATAGATAGATAGATAATAGATAGATAGATAGATAGATAGACAGATAGATAGATAGATAATAGATAGATAGATAACAGATAATAGATAGATAATAGATAGATAATAGATAGATAATAGATAGATAGATAACAGATAATAGATAGATAATAGATAGATAATAGATAGATAGATAGATAGATAATAGATAGATAGATAGATAACAGATAATAGATAGATAGATAGATAGATAATAGATAGATAGATAGATAGATAATAGATAGATAGATAGATAGATAGATAGATAGATAATAGATAGATAGATAGATAGATAATAGATAGATAGATAGATAATAGATAGATAGATAATAGATAGATAATAGATAGATAATAGATAGATAATAGATAGATAGATAATAAATAGATAATAGACAGATCATAGATAGATAATAGATAGATAATAGATAGATAGATAATAGATAGATCATAGATAGATAATAGATATATGATAGATAATAGATAGATAATAGATAGATAATAGATAGATAATAGATATATGATAGATAATAGATAGATAATAGATAGATAGATAATAGATAGATAGATAGATAATAGATAGATAGATAGATAATAGATAGATAATAGATAGATAGATAATAGATAGATAGATAATAGATAGATAGATAGATAGATAGATAGATAATAGATAGATAGATAGATAGATAGATAGATAGATAGATAGATAATAGATAGATAATAGATAATAGATAGATAGATAATAGATAGATAGATAACAGATAATAGATAGATAGATAATAGATAGATAGATAGATAGATAATAGATAGATAACAGATAGATAATAGATAGATAATAGATAGATAATAGATAATAGATAGATAATAGATAGATAGATAGATAATAGATAGATAATAGATAGATAATAGAAAGATAGATAATAGATAGATAATAGATAGATAATAGATATATGATAGATAATAGATAGATAATAGATAGATAATAGATATATGATAGATAATAGATAGATAATAGATAGATAATAAATAGATAATAGATAGATGATAGATTGATAATAGATATATGATAGATAATAGATAATAGATAGATAGATAATAAATAGAGAGATAGATAGATAATAAATAGATAATAGATAGATGATAGATTGATAATAGATAGATGATAGATAATAGATAGATAATAGATAGAAAGATAATAGATAGATGATAGATAATAGATAGATAATAGATAGATAGATAGATAGATAATAGATATATGATAGATAATAGATAGATAATAGATAGATAGATAATAGATAGATAATAGATAGATTAATAGATAGATAATAGATAGATAATACATAATAGATAGATAATATATAGATAATAGATAGATAGATAGATAATATGTAGATAATAGATAGATAGATAATAGATAGATAATAGATAGATAATACATAATATGTAGATAATAGATAAATAATAGATAGATAATAGATAGATAATACATAATATGTAGATAATAGATAGATAATAGATAATAGATAGATAGACAATAGATAATCGATAATAGATAGATAATAGATATATAATAGATAATAGATAGATAATAGATAGATAGATAATAGATAGATAGATAGATGATAGATAGATAATAGATAATTAATAGATAGATAATATGTAGATAGATAGATAGATAGATAATAGATAATTAATAGATAGATAATATGTAGATAGATAATAGATAATTAATAGATAGATAATAGATAGATAGATAATAGATAGATAGATAATAGATAATAGATAGATAGATAATAGATAATAGATAGATAATAGATAGATAATAGATAGATAATAGATAGATAGATAATAGATAGATAATAGATAGATAGATAGATAATAGATAGATAATAGATACATAATAGATAGATAATAGATAGATAATAGATAGATAATATGTAGATAGATAATAGATAATTAATAGATAGATAATAGATAGATAAATAATAGATAGATAACAGATAATAGATAGATAGATAATAGATAGATAGATAGATAGATAGATAATAGATAGATAATAGATAGATAGATAATAGATAATATATAGATAGATAATAGATAGATAGATAGATAATAATAGATAGATAGATAATAGATAATAGATAATAGATAGATAGATAGATAGATAATAGATAGATAGATAATAGATAATAGATAGATAATAGATAGATAACAGATAATAGATAGATAGATAATAGATAGATAGATAATAGATAGATAATAGATAGATAGATAATAGATAATATATAGATAGATAATAGATAGATAGATAGATAGATAATAGATAGATAGATAATAGATAGATAGATAATAGATAGATAGATAGATAGATAGATAACAGATAATAGATAGATAGATAGATAGATAACAGATAATAGATAGATAGATAGATAGATAGATAGATAGATAGATAATAGATAGATAGATAATAGATAGATAATAGATAGATAGATAGATAGATAGATAATAGATAGATAGATAATAGATAGATAGATAATAGATAGATAATAGATAGATAGATAATAGATAATAGATAGATAATAGATAGACAACAGATAATAGATAGATAGATAATAGATAGATAATAGATAGATAGATAGATAACAGATAATAGATAGATAGATAATAGATAGATAATAGATAGATAGATAGATAGATAATAGATAGATAATAGATAGATAGATAATAGATAGATAGATAATAGATAGATAGATAGATAGATAGATAGATAGATAGATAGATAATAGATAGATAGATAGATAGATAGATAATAGATAGATAGATAGATAATAGATAATAGATAGATAGATAATAGATAGATAGATAGATAGATAATAGATAGATAGATAACAGATAATAGATAGATAATAGATAGATAATAGATAGATAATAGATAGATAGATAACAGATAATAGATAGATAATAGATAGATAATAGATAGATAGATAGATAGATAATAGATAGATAGATAGATAGATAACAGATAATAGATAGATAGATAGATAGATAGATAATAGATAGATAGATAGATAGATAGATAGATAGATAATAGATAGATAGATAGATAATAGATAGATAGATAGATAGATAATAGATAGATAGATAGATAATAGATAGATAGATAATAGATAGATAATAGATAGATAATAGATAGATAATAGATAGATAGATAATAAATAGATAATAGACAGATCATAGATAGATAATAGATAGATAATAGATAGATAGATAATAGATAGATCATAGATAGATAATAGATATATGATAGATAATAGATAGATAATAGATAGATAATAGATAGATAATAGATATATGATAGATAATAGATAGATAATAGATAGATAGATAATAGATAGATAGATAGATAGATAATAGATAGATAGATAGATAATAGATAGATAATAGATAGATAGATAATAGATAGATAGATAATAGATAGATAGATAGATAGATAATAGATAGATAGATAGATAGATAGATAGATAATAGATAGATAATAGATAATAGATAGATAGATAATAGATAGATAGATAGATAATAGATAGATAATAGATAGATAATAGATAGATAATAGATAGATAATAGATAATAGATAGATAATAGATAGATAGATAGATAATAGATAGATAATAGATAGATAATAGAAAGATAGATAATAGATAGATAATAGATAGATAATAGATATATGATAGATAATAGATAGATAATAGATAGATAATAGATATATGATAGATAATAGATAGATAATAGATAGATAATAAATAGATAATAGATAGATGATAGATTGATAATAGATATATGATAGATAATAGATAATAGATAGATAGATAATAAATAGAGAGATAGATAGATAATAAATAGATAATAGATAGATGATAGATTGATAATAGATAGATGATAGATAATAGATAGATAATAGATAGATAGATAATAGATAGATAATAGATAGATAGATAATAGATAGATAATAGATAGATAGATAGATAATAGATAGATAATAGATACATAATAGATAGATAATAGATAGATAATAGATAGATAGATAATAGATAATAGATAGATAGATAGATAATAGATAGATAGATAGATAGGTAATAGATAGATAATAGATAGATAGATAGATAGATAAATGATAGATAATAGATAGATAGATAGATAATATATAGATAATAGACAGATGATAGATAATAGATAGATAATAGATAATAGATAAATAATAGATAATATGTAGATAACAGATAGATAATAGATAGATAATAGATAGATATGTAGATAATAGAAAGATGATAGATAATATATATATAATAGATAATAGATAGATAATATGTAGATAACAGATAGATAGATAGATAATATGTAGATAATAGGTAGATGATAGATAGATAATAGATAGATAATATATAGATAATAGATAATAGGTAGATACCTGAAACTGTAGTCATCACGATACCTGGAGAATATGAACAATGAGCCATTAGTTGTTGAGCCGATATATAAAATATTGATAATAAAATACATTTCCAATAACCGTCTATAACCAGCAATGTCTCGTGTTCTCCTGAATTATCACAAATTGTAGAATTTAGAATGAAGAACTATTGTGTAACCCTATCAATGTATGAGAAGAGCTGGAGGATAAGGCCACCAGTGCGGTCATCGGAGATAAACTCGCCGATCCTGAGGTCACACTGTCCAGAGAGCTCCCCTATTTATTTTACATAGCGCCATTTACTCCACAGCTTTTCGCCATCATCACTGTCCCCATTGGGGCTCACAATGTTGTCTCAGTTGGTGGACCAGACTCTCACTATCTTTGCCCCTTCTAAGAAATCGGGGACCTTGGCAAATGTCTCTACGCAGCCCTGTCTTAGATGTAGGAAATTTGTAACCATACAAAATGGCATTAGCCGTCATAACCGACCACTCACCTAGGGCTAGAAGTAGAATGGCAGAGGTGGTCCTCCAGGTCATTGGTTGTCCTTGTCCATGGGGACATCGGACACCATTTATCGGCCAACGGGTCTCCATCATCAGTGCAGCGGTGTCCTCGATAAGTGGAATATGCAGCTGGTCGGACTCTTGGATTCTCACTGGATACACTTCACACCGGTGACTCACTAAGACTATCACCCGCCTCGCCCCAATATAGTCTTCTCCCTCTGTATCTTTCTCAGGATGTCTCCTAGCCCTCAAATCCTCGCAGTCGCTCCTCGAAGTCCCCACCGGTGTCCTGTCGTCCTCCAGCAGGTGAATGACTGACTGCACCATCTCTACCTGCATTTTGTAGCCTCCTGGCTCCCTGAGGCAGTGTTAGTCCAGAGAACGTTCCGTGTCCTCGCTCGGGGACTGAGCCTCCATTGTCTCCCAGAAGAACTGCGCCAACTTTCCTACATAATAGCAATAATTCATAAATGACGGCGCCCGAAGATTATCACATCAACAATTAGAAGAACAAATGAGGAATTAATCGCCTCGCGCAGAAATAAAGTGGCCGATTCAAGAGCAAACCTTTCTGCCATGCACGACTACAATAAAGTCAGAAACTCCATCATCACCGACTGTACAAGGCGCTGCCGGACGCCCGAGGACTTTTCCTTTACAAAGTAACAGCAGAAAGTGAGGACGTATCTCACAGAGTGGCGACTGGAACAAGTCAACGAAAACACCAAGTCTTGTCTCCATGGTCCACTCCACCACATAGATGGAGCCACTCTGTACCTGACCACTGATATTGAGGTTCTCCTGGGGGGAACAAGGTCCCACAGCTGGGGGAGAGGCCTCAGTAAATGAGTATTATGGACATCCTCCTCAATATTATCTGCAAACTGATGGGAATGTCTGTATCGAATACTCTAAGGTGTCCTAATCTGGGGCGGACCGACCATTGGTGCAGCCTGGGCAGCCGAGCAGGGGCCAAAGAGGTAGAGGGGCCACCACCACCTCCAAATTAGGTGGAATGGAGCGTTATGAGGAGCAATTTGACTGCAAAGGGCCCATATATTGTTCTGGCACAGGGGCTTCTTCTGTCTGTGTCCGACCCTTCACGTTTTACTCTCCCACTATCTCAACCAAGTGTTCACTGGTTCATCATCTTCTAGTGTATGGTTGGTGGTGAGTAGATGGCTGGTAATTAGCATTGATTGGTGGTGGCCCATATGTCTAGAAATGTTTGTTTACAGCCTAGTCACCATTCCTTGATCACTATAAGGATCCGCAGGTTTTCTTCTGTTTTCACATCTTCATCAGCCATGATGGAAATGTTCTGTTGAGTTGTCCTTGATTCATGAGAGCTGAGACGTTCTTCTGACCATGAGTTCAGGACAAATCCATTTGAGATCATCGAGTTCCATCTGTTATTTGGTCAACTTGGCTGAACCTTGGCCAGATGAGATCCTCTTGTGTGTGAATTGTATCAGGGCCGCATATTAGTGGTTCTAGGCGAATATGTGGACACAGATACACAAAGCTCCATACTGAAAAGTCTGGTAACTAGAGACAGTGGCTTTACATTGGTTGCTGAGAACATTGTCCTGAGGATAATGAGCCCCGGTCTCAGTATTGTGCCATGGAACAAGTGATCTGTGAATAGACATTTCTATAGATCCATAGATATATCCTAATACAAATAGTCACAATCAGAGACAGAATAAACACCAGCATCTTATCCATGATAGAAAAGCTAAAGAGTCACCGGGAAAATAATCTAGGAAGGGCTGATCAGGAGAAGACAACCCTTTATAAACAGCCAGCGACCGAGATGATAAAGCTAAGAGTTGCTGATATGGTACTGAGCTTTTTCGAACACTAACTATGGTTATGGCTATTGTAGAAGTTAAGGCTAGGGTTAGGATCAATGGTAAGGATCAGGTTAGGCTCGGTTTAGGGCTAGGGTTAGAGAAAAGGTTAGGGCTTCTATTAGTGTTAGTAATTAGGAATACAGTTAGAAAAACGGTTAATAATAGGATAAGGGTTAAAGCTAGATTTAGGGCTAGGATTAGTGATAGGTCTATGGATACTCTTAGGGTTATGGCTAGGGTTAGAGATAAGGATAGTGCTAGGGTAAGGGTTAGAGCTAGGGTTAGTGATAGGGATAGGGCTAGGGTAAGAGATAAGAATAGTGCTAGGGTAAAGGTTAGAGCTAGGATTAGTGATAGGTCTACTCGGGTTATGGCTAGGATTAGAGATAAGGATAGTGCTAGGGTAAGGGTTAGAGCTAGGGTTAGTGATAGGGATAGGGCTAGGGTAAGAGATAAGAATAGTGCTAGGGTAAAGGTTAGAGCTAGGATTAGTGATAGGTCTATGGATACTCTTAGGGTTATGGCTAGGATTAGAGATAAGGATAGTGCTAGGGTAAGGGTTAGAGCTAGGGTTAGAGATAAGGATAGTGCTAGGGTAAGGGTTAGAGCTAGGGTTAGTGATAGGGTTATGGCTAGGGTTAGAGATAAGGATAGTGCTAGGGTAAAGATTAGAGCTAGGGTTAGTGATAGGGATAGGGCTAGGGTTAGAGATATGGATAGTGCTAGGGTAAGGGTTAGAGCTAGGGTTAGTGATAGGGCTAGGGTTAGAATTATGGCTAGGATAGGAGAAAAGGATAGTGCTATGATAAGAGTTAAAGCTAGGTTTAGGGCTAGGCTTAGGGTTATGGCTAGTGTTAAAGAAAAGGATAGTGATATGAAAAGGGTTTGAGCTAGGGTTAGTGATAGGGTTAGGCCTAGATTAAGGGTTAAAGCTAGGTTTAGGGTTATGGCTAGAGTTAGAGAAAAGGGCATCGTTAGGATAAGAATTAGAGCTAGGTTTCAGTCTAGGGTTAGTGATAGGGTTAGGCTAGGTTTATGGCTTGGGTTAGCAAAAGGTTTAATGCTAATGTAGCAAAATAGTTACATAAAAAATAATAAAAAGGCCCAACCGGTAATTTATAATGTGCAAGTTTTTTAAAAAGTTTATATTAAATTTCAGCAAAAAACCTGGAATAAAAAAAGACTTCGTAGCAGTTTCTGTTACAGTTCTTTGCCATTTCCAAGATGTCTGATTGTTACCAGTGATCATTCGTTATTTTACAGAGACAAATAATGACAATCACATTATACAGCTGAGGAGTAGAAACCAATCTCCAGTGTAGACCACAGAGGAGGCTCAGGGCAAAGAGGAGCAAAACTCAGACTCCCGGAAGACTCGGCAATTGTGCCTCTGAAGCCTTCAAGAAATCTGCAGTTCCTGAAGGTTTGGCCTGGCTCGCTGTCTCGGAGGTGAGGTGGTGAGGGGTTAGACACTGGGCATGGAGAGGGTGGAGCGTGGACTCCTTGGTATTTGGCGTTATGCACGCCACATTTCTGGACCTCTCCTCGGATGCCAACTTCAAAAACTTGGCAAATGTGGTCAAGACAACGCTGTAGACACGAGGATCTGCACAAAGCTCTAGTTTGTTACAATGTATCATTATGGAGTCCGGGCTGTTTAGCTCACAGAGCATTGTCTACACACAGCTGAGGGCAGGACGCGCTCTATACGCAGTTACTGCCTCGATCCCTCCTTCACAGTCGCCCCCTAGTGGTGGGCAGTGATAACCGGCATCTGCAGTGTCTGTTCCCTCTCTTTAACTTTTATGACTTTTCTTTCTGCCTTACAGACAGTAAGCATAAGAGACACGACCAGGGCCATAGTCATGGCCGAACACTCCTGTGTGCCTGCGCCCTGGCCTCCCAATACATGAAAACATTGTCCATCACTTTGTGTACCTGTGGTTCTGCTTTCTGTGCCGCCTGAGTCACCTCTGTTTTGCTGTAGGTTCCCGTCAGTCGGTGTAATAAAGATCGAGACACAATCCTTTGCAACTTTCAAATAAACTTTACTGTTAGCTTTATGCACATCTAGATTCTTCACAGCATTTACAAAAGCATTCACATTGCACATCTTCTCTTTCCCTGCGCCTTCCTTCCTGTCACACAGCACACACCAGGGTCGGACCGTGCCGCACAGTTCCTCAGCATCCTCCCATTTCTTCTCTGCCACGGTTAGACCTTCCTTAGTCTGTTTCACCCCAGACAAGAGAATTTCCATCTCCGAAGCTAGTTGACACCTGGCACATGACCTGCCCTTCAGTACTGTGCTTTGTGGTGACCCAGCATCCTCCTGTTCCAAGCTTACTGCATCTGGGAGTTCCCCCAGCAACCGTTTCGCCCCGATACTGAGGGCATCAGCCCAAGCTATAAGCTGCCACATCCTGGAGCTACGGGTGCCCCCGTACTGTCTTGCTTCTCCTTTCCCGCTGCTGTACTGGCCTCTGCTGTTGCTGTGGATGTCTGGGCTTTCTCCTTTTAGTAAAACAATGTTGCGTGGTTGCTGCTTATTGTCCTGGGCACTTAAGCCTGTGTGGACTGTGTGGGCACCCTGGCCTTCTCCCTAATTCAGGAAATGCTCCTTCTCTTGGCTGCAGCTGACCCCTCCTACATTAACTAGTTCCTAACTATGTGGAATTCCATCTAGTACTATGTACACTATTCTAAAGTACTCCATCTAATGGACAAACTTCAGTACTATGCTTTCCCTATATAACAAGTATTAGCAATATAACATTATATATATTAGGCACATAGCAGCTATAAGAACTTTATCACAGGAGAAGGGGGTGGAGTATAAAATGTACCGCCACATCCCCTACATAAGGATCAGCTCTTTATATTCTCCAGATAGGATAGAAGATGAAGCCGTGTGGTGGCTCAGTAGGTAAGTACCGGGACAATTAGTGTAAATGTATCACTATAACAGAGGAGTAATTGGCGCAGATCACAGGAAGAACAATGATCTTCTTCTTCTTGCTGCTCCCGGACCTCTGTGTGAGAAGCCTCATTGATAGGGACCCGGAAGGACAGGATCTCCTGGAGGTGAGGACCACGTGAGGTCAGAGCTGTGGCACATGCTGGTGGCAGGACACACGGCAGGACTCACATGGAAGTGATTAGTGTAAGGAGCAAAGAAGAACAATAAGTAACTTATAGACAGGCGTTACATAATGAAGGTACTCAGAGGGAACAATCGAGGACGGAACGAGTCCAGAAATATTCATATAAATAAGTCTAAGAGATGTGATGACAAGGACAATGTGATCTCACTGCCGCCTGTTACATAACTCACTGAACTCCGTCGTTTCCCATGACGGGAACTCATCCAACCCCCCCGTATTCATCCCCAGTCCGGTGCAACATCGCTCTCAAGGGTGGGCTCTCAATATCAGATCAGTGGGGTCCAACCTCACGATCAACTATAATCATCTTCTGCTGCGGCCTGAAATACACAGTGAACGGAATCAGAACAGCACAGCGCCACACGTTGTGGAGTGGCCGTACTCAGAACTGCAGCTCAGCTTCCATTAAAGTGAATTTCACATGTAAAGCGCCATGGAAAAATGGGGCTATAAAAATGTCTAATAACAATAATGTGATCTAAGCTGCAGTACCAATAACGGCCACAGCTCGGTATATGGCGCTGTGCTATACTCAGCCTACATGCAGCTGATCGGGGGGCTGCCACGTGGTGGACCCCACTAATCTAATATTCTAAGGATACGCCATCAATTTATAAGTCCTATAAAAAACCCTTTAAGAAGGCTAAAAAGGCCCAAGGCCATCCGGATCAAAGTTGACCAAGACCATGAATTCTTCATTAGTCAGAGAGATTTACAGGTTGCTGTCAGGGTGATTAAAGGGACTGCAGGGGGTTTATGATTAAAGGGGTCCCCAGGGAATAAAGAAAAAATATTAAAGTCTGCACACGGGTTAGAAAGAAAAATGTAATCAGCCCTTCACATCAGCCACAATTTGTAGTAATGTGTACAACCTGTCGTGTGTGCGGCACCCACCACCCAGGGGGCATTCCCAGTGTGTCCAGGACAGGACCTTGGGCATGGATGGACCAGTAGGGACCGGTGAGCGCATGCACAGGACCTGCGGGACGGAGGGTGGGGACCTTTCACACTTATCTCTCAGTTCTGCCCTCAGGACACAAATGTTCCAGAACCTTCATGACAGAACAGATCTGTTACATTGTTACAAAGCGAAATGTGCTGATCAGAGCAATGCGGAGCAGTAACTGCGCCACGTCCATGTCAGGCCTCTGCCCGGCGCGGTTGGTCCCTCCGCGGATGTTTATGAAGAAGGAGAAGTTTCATGCGGCGGTCGCTGGCTCCCTGGTGCGGATTGTATTGATATTGATGGTTGTCGCATTGACATTTCTCTCAGATATTCCGGCGAGATCAGCTGGAGACCTTGGTGTAGACTCCTGGCTCTCCCGGCCTGGCACATCCATCTCCCCAGCTTACAATTCCAGCAAGAAACCAGAAATTAACAATTTGGCATGCAATAACCAACCCCCCCCCCCCCGAATCCCCCTGAAAAGTGAAAAAGTAGAGTTATTGCAGGTATAGCACGTTCTACGATATCTCTGGTATATAATTATATATGTACAGCTGGTATAGACCATGTTCTTAGTTATAATTGTGAGTGATCCCCACCATGGATGAGAAGCCCCCGCACACAGTGAGTGATCCCCTCCATGGATGAGAAGCCCCCACACACTGTGAGTGATCCCTCCATGGATGAGAAGGCTCCAGACATTGTGAGTGATCCCCTCCATGGATGAGAAGCCTCCACACATTGTGAGTGATCCCCTCCATGGATGAGAAGACCCCGCACATTGTGAGTGATCCCCTCCATGGATGAGAAGCCTCCGCACATTGTGAGTGATCCCCTCCATGGATGAGAAGACCCCGCACATTGTGAGTGACCCCCTCCATGGATGAGAAGCCCCCACACATTGTGAGTGATCCCCTCCATGGATGAGAAGCCTCCACACATTGTGAGTGATCCCCTCCATAAATGAGAAGCCTCCACACATTGTGAGTGATCCCCTCCATGGATGAGAAGCCTCCACACACTGTGAGTGATCCCTCCATGGATGAGAAGCCTCCACACATTGTGAGTGATCCCCTCCATGGATGAGAAGCCTCCACACATTGTGAGTGATCCCCTCCATGGATGAGAAGCCCCCACACATTGTGAGTGATCCCCTCCATGGATGAGAAGCCTCCACACATTGTGAGTGATCCCCTCCATGGATGAGAAGCCTCCACACATTGTGAGTCATCCCCTCCATGGATGAGAAGCCTCCACACATTGTGAGTGACCCCCTCCATGGATGAGAAGCCCCCGCACATTGTGAGTGATCCCCTCCATGGATGAGAAGCCCCCACACACAGTGAGTGATCCCCTCCATGGATGAGAAGCCTCCACACACTGTGAGTGATCCCTCCATGGATGAGAAGCCTCCACACATTGTGAGTGATCCCCTCCATGGATGAGAAGCCTCCACACATTGTGAGTGATCCCCTCCATAAATGAGAAGCCTCCACACATTGTGAGTGATCCCCTCCATGGATGAGAAGCCCCCACACACTGTGAGTGATCCCCTCCATGAGAAGCCTCCACACATTGTGAGTGATCCCCTCCATGGATGAGAAGCCTCCACACATTGTGAGTCATCCCCTCCATGGATGAGAAGCCTCCACACATTGTGAGTGACCCCCTCCATGGATGAGAAGCCCCCGCACATTGTGAGTGATCCCCTCCATGGATGAGAAGCCTCCACACATTGTGAGTGATCCCCTCCATGGATGAGAAGCCTCGACACATTGTGAGTGATCCCCTCCATGGATGAGAAGCCTCGACACATTGTGAGTGATCCCCTCCATGGATGAGAAGCCTCCACACATTGTGAGTGACCCCCTCCATGGATGAGAAGCCCCCGCACATTGTGAGTGACCCCCTCCATGGATGAGAAGCCCCCGCACATTGTGAGTGACCCCCTCCATGGATGAGAAGCCTCCACACATTGTGAGTGACCCCCTCCATGGATGAGAAGCCCCCGCACATTGTGAGTGATCCCCTCCATGGATGAGAAGCCTCCACACATTGTGAGTGACCCCCTCCATGGATGAGAAGCCCCCACACATTGTGAGTGATCCCCTCCATGGATGAGAGGCCCCCACTCATTGTGAGTGACCCCTCCATGGATGAGAAGCCCCCACACATTGTGAGTGATCCCCGCAATGGATGAGAAGCCCCCACACATTGTGAGTGATCCCCTCCATGGATGAGAGGCCCCCACTCATTGTGAGTGACCCCCTCCATGGATGAGAAGCCCCCACACATTGTGAGTGATCCCCGCAATGGATGAGAAGCCCCCACACATTGTGAGTGATCCCCTCCATGGATGAGAAGCCTCGACACATTGTGAGTGATCCCCTCCATGGATGAGAAGCCTTCGCACATTGTGAGTGACCCCCTCCATGGATGAGAAGCCCCCGCACATTGTGAGTGACCCCCTCCATGGATGAGAAGCCCCCGCACATTGTGAGTGACCCCCTCCATGGATGAGAAGCCCCCGCACATTGTGAGTGACCCCCTCCATGGATGAGAAGCCTCCACACATTGTGAGTAATCCCCGCAATGGATGAGAAGCCCCCACACATTGTGAGTGACCCCCTCTATGGATGAGAAGCCCCCGCACATTGTGAGTGATCCCCTCCATGGATGAGAAGCCTCCACACATTGTGAGTGACCCCTCCATGGATGAGAAGCCCCCACACATTGTGAGTGACCCCCTCCATGGATGAGAAGCCTCCACACATAGTGAGTGATCCCCTCCATGGATGAGAAGCCCCCACACATTGTGAGTGATCTCCTCCATGGATGAGAAGCCCCCACACATTGTGAGTGACCCCCTCCATGGATGAGAAGCCTCCACACATTGTGAGTGAGCCCCTCCATGGATGAGAAGCCCCCACACATTGTGAGTGATCCCCTCCATGGATGAGAGGCCCCCACTCATTGTGAGTGACCCCTCCATGGATGAGAAGCCCCCACACATTGTGAGTGATCCCCGCAATGGATGAGAAGCCCCCACACATTGTGAGTGATCCCCTCCATGGATGAGAGGCCCCCACTCATTGTGAGTGACCCCCTCCATGGATGAGAAGCCCCCACACATTGTGAGTGATCCCCGCAATGGATGAGAAGCCCCCACACATTGTGAGTGATCCCCTCCATGGATGAGAAGCCTCGACACATTGTGAGTGATCCCCTCCATGGATGAGAAGCCTTCGCACATTGTGAGTGACCCCCTCCATGGATGAGAAGCCCCCGCACATTGTGAGTGACCCCCTCCATGGATGAGAAGCCCCCGCACATTGTGAGTGACCCCCTCCATGGATGAGAAGCCCCCGCACATTGTGAGTGACCCCCTCCATGGATGAGAAGCCTCCACACATTGTGAGTAATCCCCGCAATGGATGAGAAGCCCCCACACATTGTGAGTGACCCCCTCTATGGATGAGAAGCCCCCGCACATTGTGAGTGATCCCCTCCATGGATGAGAAGCCTCCACACATTGTGAGTGACCCCTCCATGGATGAGAAGCCCCCACACATTGTGAGTGACCCCCTCCATGGATGAGAAGCCTCCACACATAGTGAGTGATCCCCTCCATGGATGAGAAGCCCCCACACATTGTGAGTGATCTCCTCCATGGATGAGAAGCCCCCACACATTGTGAGTGACCCCCTCCATGGATGAGAAGCCTCCACACATTGTGAGTGAGCCCCTCCATGGATGAGAAGCCCCCACACATTGTGAGTGATCCCCTCCATGGATGAGAGGCCTCTGCACATTGTGAGTGATCCCCTCCATGGATGAGAAGCCCCCGCACATTGTGAGTGACCCCCTCATGGATGAGAAGCCCCCGCACATTGTGAGCGACCCCCCCCATGGATGAGAAGCCCCCACACATTGTGAGCGACCCCCTCCATGGATGAGAAGCCCCCACACATTGTGAGTGATCCCCTCCATGGATGAGAAGCCTCCACACATTGTGAGTGACTCCCCACCCATGGATGAGAAGCCTCCGCACATTGTGAGTGATCACCTCCATGGATGAGAAGCCTCCGCACATTGTGAGTGATCCCCTCCATGGATGAGAAGCCTCCACACATTGTGAGTGAACCCTCCATGTATGAGAAGCCCCCACACATTGTGAGTGATCCCCTCCATGTATGAGAAGCCTCCACACATTGTGAGTGATCCCCTCCATGGATGAGAAGCCTCCACACATTGTGAGTGATCCCTCCATGGATGAGAAGTCCCCACACATTGTGAGTGATCCCCTCCATGGATGAGAAGCCTCGACACATTGTGAGTGACCCCCTCCATGGATGAGAAGCCTCCACACATTGTGAGTGACCCCCCACCCATGGATGAGAAGCCCCCACGCATTGTGAGTGATTCCCTCCATGGATGAGAAGCCTCCGCACATTGTGAGTGATCACCTCCATGGATGAGAAGCCTCCGCACATTGTGAGTGATCCCCTCCATGGATGAGAAGCCTCCACACATTGTGAGTGATCACCTCCATGGATGAGAAGCCCCCGCACATTGTGAGTGACCCCTCCATGTATGAGAAGCCCTCACACATTGTGAGTGACCCCCTCCATGGATGAGAAGCCCCCGCACATTGTGAGTGACCCCCATGGATGAGAAGCCCCCGCACATTGTGAGTGACCCCTCCATGGATGAGAAGCCCCCGCACATTGTGAGTGACCCCCTCCATGGATGAGAAGCCCCCGCACATTGTGAGTGACCCCCTCCATGGATGAGAAGCCTCCACACATTGTGAGTGATCACCTCCATGGATGAGAAGCCTCCGCACATTGTGAGTGATCCCCTCCATGGATGAGAAGCCTCCACACATTGTGAGTGATCACCTCCATGGATGAGAAGCCCCCGCACATTGTGAGTGACCCCTCCATGTATGAGAAGCCCTCACACATTGTGAGTGACCCCCTCCATGGATGAGAAGCCCCCGCACATTGTGAGTGACCCCCCATGGATGAGAAGCCCCCGCACATTGTGAGTGACCCCTCCATGGATGAGAAGCCCCCGCACATTGTGAGTGACCCCCTCCATGGATGAGAAGCCCCCGCACATTGTGAGTGACCCCCTCCATGGATGAGAAGCCTCCACACATTGTGAGTGACCCCCTCCATGGATGAGAAGCCCCCGCACATTGTGAGTGATCCCCTCCATGGATGAGAAGCCCCCACACATTGTGAGTGACCCCTCCATGGATGAGAAGCCCCCACACATTGTGAGTGACCCCTCCATGGATGAGAAGCCCCCGCACATTGTGAGTGATCCCCTCCATGGATGAGAAGCCTCCACACATTGTGAGTGACCCCCTCCATGGGTGAGAAGCCCCCGCACATTGTGAGTGATCTCCTGGCACATCTCTTTCTCAGCTATAGCTCACATTTTGGCTGGTCACTCGCCAGCAGCAAGATGGACTCTGCTCAATATCCGGCAGACTGACACCAGCAGTGACCCCACATCCTGGTTCTTAGTTAGGTGCCTCTAATCCAGACCTGCAGTGCTAGGATTTGCCGCAGCCCTTACTGTTGTTTTGACATGCCCCATACATATTAGTTGTCCGGAGGCCAATATATAAGGACTAATGAAACCATTCATTCAACCTTTATTAGGACTGATTATAGATAACGTGTAAAGCAGATGTGAGCTGCGGTCGTCAACATTTATGGCACGGGGCCACAAACAACAGTAGTTCTGAAATGTTCAGTGACTTCCATGGGAGAGTGTTGTGGACATGCTTTGTGATATCACTGTGCAGAGAGGGGGAGGAGGCGAGTTTTGTCCAGTGACTTAAATGGGATGGCACTGTGGGCATGCTCTATGACCCGTGCAAAGGTCATTCTACCAAATGGAGAGGAACATGTTGTAGGTATACTCTGTGATCTGTGCAGAGGTCATTATACATAGAGGAGGAGGAGAGCTTTGACTATCACCTATTGACTTCTATAGGAAAGTGTTACGAGCACGCTCTGTCACCTGGGAAATAGTCATTCTACAAGAAGGGGGGGAGGAGGTGAGCTGTAACAATGGGTTCTATGGTAGATTGCTGTGGGTGATCACTTATTAGTGCAGATGTTATTAGTCAATGAGAGGATAGAAGTGACCTGTGACAACACCGATTGACTTCAATGGGAGATTGTAAGAGGCATGCTTTGTGTCCTCTGCAGGGAGGAAGAGGAGGTGATCTGTTACCATCATTATTGTGCTCACATGGTGCCCTTGATAATAATGAGATGAGCCCAGAACAAATTATCAACCTAATGTGACTTTCAGTGACGAGAAAGAAACCTGCCAAGATATCAGCTTCTTTTAATATAATAACCCATGAGTAAAAAAAAAAACCCAGAAAATAAAAAAAACTCTATACAAGTATTCATCTGTTAGATTCCCAGTAATATGAGGCTGACTGGGATCATTGCTGGTGTGGGGGTAGGTGGGTGGTCTCTGCTTCTTGGCTCTTCGACAGCTCTCCACTTTCCCTTAGCATTATATGAAAAGTGAGGCCAGGATAGACAGGAGCGGAAACACACAGAGGAGGCCCGTAGCTCTGCTGGTGGTCAGGCTCGTGGTCACGCTCGTGGGGTACAGATAAGCATTTTTATTGACCACGCCGGTGAACGTAACATCCAAAGTATTCTCTTCTGAGTCTGCAGCGTTCATATTAATCCAGTCTATATGGGAAGTCACTTTGGTGTAGACGCCAGGACGATTCAACAGGCCACATCCTTCTCCCCAACTCACCAACCCGGCCAAAAACCATTGTCCTTCCTGCGAACACACCAAGGGGCCACCCGAGTCACCCTGGAGAAAGGGAAACAGAAAGATGGTCAGATAACACAGCACACCCTGATATATCCAACCTTATCAGAGGTCCCATAGGACCCGGGCACAACTGGTCTCCCAGTCATAGTGGTCAATATGGACACCACTGTCCACAACTCCATTACAAATCAGTGTCTTGATGGTGGCTTCTCTGACCAGGGCCCGACCTCATCCAGCATCTCACACTGACTAACTTACCCTATAACTTCTCTAAACTGTATCCTGTCACTTTAAGGAAAGACAACCAAAACATGAGACATCTCCACGTGGAGGTCACAAAGGACAGAAGCATGGGAGCGGGAACGTGCCGGCATAATGGTGCTTCGAGCAGATAGATGGCAGTCTTAAAGCACTGCTGCACCTTCCGCCTGCCCCAAACTCCGAGCACAGGAGCCATGATACAGAGTGAGATGAGACAATAGAAAGGCAGGATGTTGCCAGGGCAGCTGTCGTCAGGGTGACTGTGGTAAGGGCGGCTGTCGTCAGGTTGGCTGTGGTCAGAGGCTGGATACTGTCAGGCCGGCTGTGGTCAGGGTGGCTGTGGTCAGGCAGGCTGTGGTCAGGGAGGCTGTGGTCAGGGAGGCTGGGGTCAGGGTGGCTGTGGTCAGGGTGGCTGTGGTCAGGGTGGCTGTGGTCAGGCAGGCTGTGGTCAGGGAGGCTGTGGTCAGGGAGGCTGTGGTCAGGGTGGCTGTGGTCAAGCCGGCTGTGGTCAGGGTGGCTGTGGTCAGGCAGGCTGTGGTCAGGGAGGCTGTGGTCAGGGAGGCTGTGGTCAGGGTGGCTGTGGTCAAGCCGGCTGTGGTCAGGGTGGCTGTGGTCAGGCAGGCTGTGGTCAGGGAGGCTGTGGTCAGGGAGGCTGTGGTCAGGGAGGCTGGGGTCATGCCGGTTGTGGTCATGCCAACTGTGGTCAGAGGCCAGCTGTCATCAGGTCGGCTGTGGTCAGGGAGGCTGTGGTCAGGGAGGCTGGGGTCAGGGAGGCTGGGGTCAGGGAGGCTGGGGTCAGGCCGGCTGTGGTCAGAGAGGCTGTGGTCAGAGGCCGGTTGTCGTCAGGGTGGCTGTGGTTAGGATGAATGGGTGCGCTCAATACTGAGGTTCAGTCCTGGACAGGAAGCAGCTGATATAAAACTCCGGAGGGTTCCCCCGTTGTTTAGTCCTTGGTCTGGGTGGTCTCCGGTATTTGCTCTCAGATAGTGAGACGTGAACTCTCAGAATATTTTGATAATTTATTAATAATGTTGGCTAGCTCTGGTTTGTTATTCCATTTCTTATGTGGCATCTATGCATTTATTCTGCTGCGACCCGGGTGGATTGTGCGTCCCCCCACACTGGAGACCACCGCCACTCTCCAATAGAGGACAAATGATATGTTGCAATCCAAGAACTGGTTGATGGGGAAACCTCCCAGTTACTTTAGATTGAACGCTCTTGCAGCCAAGTTTTAGCACATTTGGAATTCCCACTCCTATAGACCCGCTGTAATTCAGGGGACGGTGAGCAGTGATTGGAGGGGTCACACGGCCCCTTCCTTCCAGAGATATAACTGGAAGTAATGGGACTTTTTAGATTGAACATTTTTCATTATCTTTTCATTATCTTTTACTAAAGAAATTAAGACATTTCCCCAACTTCATGGAAAGTATAATTCATCCCTTGGGTGCCCTATCATTTCAGGGGTAAAATGCATTACGACAAATTTGTCCCATTATATTGATCTGTTCCACCAGAATAAGTAACAACTTGACTCTCATATACGGGGTTCATCACCTCTGATCATGGAACTGAAAAGACTCCCACCCATTCCTCAATGTATTCTCTTTACCATAGATGTCAGCTCTTTATATTCTACCGTTGACCATCAACTAGGCCTGACTACGGTGGAGTCCTACCTTCACCGGGATAACCCCATTACAGACCACCAGTGAGAGTTTCTTTTTCGAGTATTGAGTTTAGACCTGAGCATGACATATTCTCCTTTGAGGGTTTGACCTGTCGGCCGACCAGTGCTGTGCCATGGGGACGAGATCGTGCCCAGTAATGCCAATCTCTCAATGGGGCCTTTTGATTCTCTACACATTGGGTGATCTCTCCTTCCCGGGGGGGTCACATCTTCTTTTACAGGAGATTTATAGATTATTTATTATTCATCTGGACAGGAACCCAAGGTGAGGCTCAATCCTTCATAAATGATCTGAATAAGAACTCACGGAGGCTGGAATTCACATCCACCTTCTCAAATAATTGCATTGAATTCCTCGATTTGATCATTTCAAGAAATGACGATGGAGAAATTTATACATTGACTCATTTCAAGAAAGTGAACAGTTACTTGGATTATCCAGCGGCCATCTTCCGAGTGGATAAAATATGGACAATATTGGCGCACGGGAAAAAATTGTACAAGGAATGAAGATTTTCGGAGAGAGACACATTTCTTGAACAGGGTTTTTTTGGAGAGGGGTTACCCTAAGGGGATTCTACATGGTGCCTATGAAAGAACCAAAAACCTCCATGCTGTGTGGCCACCCACCTTGTGAATCCCAGCCCCGTAGTGTGTTATGCATTATGCAGAGTGCGGGGCTGGGATTCACAGGCAGGGCGGCCGCACAGGCGCAGTCTGCAAGACTACATGTGAGGTCAGACGGGCAGCGCTCCCTGCGCCTGCCCCTGGCAGAACAAAACAGCGCAGGCGCCGGATTTGATTTGAAAACAGCGCGGAGGGGGCGGCGCCCGACGCCGAAGAAGCCTTGAGTGACGGCAGTGTGGCGTGTGCAGCAGGGGGGTTAAGACCTGCCTCCGGGACTAAAGACAGGTATTTTTGCGAAATTATAAAACGCATTATTACTGCTTTGACTGCACCAATAGCTAAAAGAGCGGCATTACTGCTGCACAAGGTGGCTCTTTTAGTTTCTAACGGCTGGAGGGGGGTGACAGAGTCGCTTTAAGTTTTCCAAAAAATTGAGATTTTCCCTTTTCAAAATTTTTTGTGATTCATTTCATGAGAATTTAATGAAATGGCCCCGGCTGGACTTTACTTTGCAGATTTTTAGAGGGCTGGGAAAGGAGAATAAAATACTCACACTTGACTGCTCATCTCGTCCGTCGCTGTATGCCTGCGTCTGTCCTCCTCAATGTGCAGCGCCCTCTTCCAGCATCTTCACTTTGTGCGGTAACTTCCATGCAGAGCCGAGCTCTGACGTCACGTGTTCCTCCTACAGTCAGTACCTCGGGCATTGCACATCCTTACGCCATGACATGTTGACATGGAAGAGGACGTTGTGCACTGATGGAAAGATGAGGCCGGAGGGAGACGCATGGCTGAAAGAGTGGCTGGAGCGGCAGGGCAGGTGGGTGGCCGGCAGGACAGGTGGGCGGCAAGAAAGGTGGGTGACAGGACAGATGGGCGGCAGGAAAAGTGGGCAGCAGGACAGGTGGGCGCAAGACAGGTGGGCGCAAGACAGGTGGGCGCAAGACAGGTGGGTGGCAGGCCAGGTGGTCGGGCAGGACAGATAGGCGGCAGGCCGGGGCGGTAGGACAGGTGGGCGGCAGGACAAGTGGGCGGCAGGACAGGTGGGCGGCAGGACAGGTGGGCGGCAGGACAGGTGGGCGGCAGGACAGGTGGGCGGCAGGACAGGTGGACGGCGCAGGGAGTATTTTTTGCTACCCTACATTTATTCTCTCCAAACCCCAGAGGCAGAATATGGAACATTCAAGTTGCGTTGAATCACTTGAATGCAAATCACATTTCCTGGCCAAATTCGGATTTCGGCAGATTCACTCATCATTGTATCCAGTATCATCTTATATCGCATGGGACCGATATCTGACATAAGGACACCTACCTGACACGAGTCTGTGCCCCCTATTTTGTACCCTGCGCAGATCATGTCCTCCAGGATAATTGGAGTTGAGTTGCTGGTCGTAGACGAGATGTGATAGAGTTCATCGCAGGTCTGGGTATCGATCAGAGGCAGCGACACTTCCTGCAAAGTCATGGGACTTGGGAGACTCACTGCAAGAAAAGATCTCACACATTCATTCATGGCTCATCCCATAATTATCATCCAGGACATTTTAGGAAACATCCGCACGACATGAGTCAAAATCTGGGACAAATCAGCAGCAACATCTGCGACACTTACAGGAGGATTTGTCGCAAACTTTCCACAGATTTTATTGCTAAGAGTGAATTTCAGAGGGATCAACTTCTCAGTGCAGATTTCATCTTATTTTTTTTTTTTTTGCACCGTTGTTATTATTTAACAGCCTTCAGCTTTGTCTCCAGCCATGGAGACTTGATGGAGGAACGATCTGTAGGAAGATCGATGTCGTGCAGCCTAGATACGTCCACCAGGGTCTTCTCCGACGACATCGTGACTTTATCCAGCCATCGGTTCTTGGTCTTCCGCTTCGTCTTGTTCCTTCTATTCTTTCGACCACGATATCCGTCTCCAGTCATCGATCTCTTCGCTCAGTAAAATATGGTAAATTCTCATCCAGTTTTTAAATACTGCAGCAATAAGAGTCAGGCAGGAAATCTGGGTGGAAAATCTACCTTGTGTGATCCTGGGAACCAGACACAAAGACCACAATGCTTCACACCCCTCTCTCAGGACAGAGTCTAGGAGGCCTCCAGAATGTGACATCCTCAGCACAGCTCGGGCAGAGGAACGCCAACTCAACGTGAGATTCATTGGGTTCGTTTGGAGAAGAGACCTCATCACAAGCTAACCTAAGACGCTACCTGTGGCCACGAGGCTTCTCCACGTTCTCGGCCCCTGTGCGGCGGCACAATTTGCTCATATGTTAGAGTTTTTCTATATAACATTTTATGACTTGAGTCACATCTCCAAGGGAAACATTACAAGTCATCGTATGGTTACATTTATCATGAGTGGACGCCTTCAGATAATGCAGGTGAAGAGTTTTCCTTGTTTGTGAGTTTTTGCAAATGTGGAAAGGATTCAGCTGGGGTGACTTATTTGGAACATAACCTCATGGTCATCGTTCAGGGACAGATAGAGGGCACTTCTGTCCCAGCTGCGGTTCCACGTGAGGTTTGTCATGGGCAGCGCCATCTTTGTAATCTTGTGATGATGTTGAGGAAGGCAAGGACATTGTGCTGTATCTACCGTGGGACAAATAAGTCAGACCTTACAAAGAGCCAAGGTTGATGCTAGAAACCCTACTGGGCACACGCCTGTGTTCAGCACACAAGCTCCATGAGAAGTGGTCACATGCCGGTGTGTGACGGAGAACTTGGAGAGAAATCATGCCAGCCCTTGAGAGAGACAAGGCCGAGTCAGATCGGAGTCTGGTCTTCTGGGGTAGAATGTGTGTACCAGATTGTGAAGAACGAGTGGAGACTAGACGGCAAAGTGTAGCATGTAGCTAGAACATAAGACTCTATCCAGGGTGCTGTGGTTGCAATCACCTAAGTGCCATGGACAAGCACCAAGCATGGAGACAGGCTATGCCAGGAAGGCACTACTTGACTCCAGGTCATCAGTGAGAAGTGGACAGTTAATGGATTGTCTCGCTACAATAGTTGTCTCCTTGCTGTATCTAATCGGAGTGTAACCGTAAAGCTGCACACCTCACCGGAGTCGCAACCAGCAAGATTCCCTCTGTCTGTAACACTCATGACAGGAAGAACACGACGCCCTTCACATCAGAATATGAATACCTACCACCAGATCGCGTGTCTCCCCAGCCGGTGATCCAACACATGAGGCCCATGGGAAAGGTTACATTGGCTGTAGGGAGGCAGACGGGGAGGATGTAAGATGTGAAGTTCACGTTGTTCGCCAGCTCGATCAGGCTGATGTCACCTAATGATCCTATGTCACTAAAACTAGGATTCCTCATGATTTTCTTCACATTAACAGAGATTTCATTGGAATTTGGCAAAGAGATTTTATATGAACCAAGATGGACGGTGAGCGAGGAGGTCGTCACTGCACTAGAAAAAGACCAACAATACAATGATTAGGAGAAATGTTGAGACCAACATTGGTGCAGAATAAGAAGAGAAGGACGTAACCTTGTTATACAGTGCGCCGCTGACACGACCCACGTCGTACTGATGAGAGACCCTCCACAAAAGTGACGACCGTTCAACCGTAAGCTCACTTGCCACGGCCACTCACCGGCCTGGGCGTTCTGTCCACCCATGATTCGATTGGAGACTTGAGGTTTTCCACATTCTACAGATGGGAAAATATAAAATAAAGTTTGGGGATTTTAAGAGAAGAGGAGACAAGATTTTGGGTTGTTAAAGAGAGGCAAACAACAAAGTGAAAGACGAAGGATGCAGGAAGAGGAGGAACGAGGAGGTATGATGCAGAAGAGGAGCAACAATGATGCACGACACAGAAGAGGAGGAATGAGGAGGTACGACAAAGAAGAGGAGGAATGAGGAGGTACAATGCAGAAGAGGAGGTACAATGAGGCATGGCGCAGAAGAGAAGCAACGATGAGGCACGAAGCAGAAGAGGAGGAATGAGGAGGTATGATGCAGAAGAGGAGCAACAATGATGCACGACACAGAAGAGGAGGAATGAGGAGGTACGACAAAGAAGAGGAGGAATGAGGAGGTACAATGCAGAAGAGGAGGTACAATGAGGCATGGCGCAGAAGAGAAGCAACGATGAGGCACGAAGCAGAAGAGGAGGAATGAGGAGGTATGACAAAGAAGAGGAGGAATGAGGAGGTACAATGCAGAAGAGGAGGTACAATGAAGCATGGCGCAGAAGAGAAGCAACGATGAGACACGAAGCAGAAGAGGAGGAACAAGGAGGTACAATGCAAAAGAGGAGGAATGAGGAGGTATGACGCAAATGAGGAGGCATGATGCAGTAGAGGGGGAATGAGTAGGTATGATGCAGAAGAGGGGATACAACGAGATACGACGGAGAAGAGGAGGAATGATGAGGTACGATGCAGAAGAAGGGTATGATGTAGAAGAGGAGGAACGACAAGGTACGATGCAGAACGGGTATGAAGCAGAAGAAGAGCAACGATGAGGCATGACAGAAGAGGAGGAATGAAGAGGTACGATGCAGAAGAGGAGGTACAACAAGATACAATGGAGAACAGGAGCAATGAGGTACAATGCAGGAGAAGGTACGACGCAGAATGGGAGGAGTGAGGAGGTACATTACAGAAGAGAAGGAACAACAAGATATGACGGAGAAGAGGAGAAATGATGAGGTACAATGCAGAAGAGGAAAGACGAGGAGGCATGACGCAGTAGAGGAGGAGCAAGGAGGTGCGATGCAGAAGAGGAGATACAAAGAGATACGACGGAGAAGAGGAGGAATGACGAGGTACAATGCAGAAGAGGAAGAACGATGAGGCATGATGCCGAAGAGGAGGAACAATCAGGCATGACACAGAAGAAGAGGAACGAGGAGGCATGACGCAGAAGAGGAGAAACGATTAGGCATGACACAGAAGAGGAGGAATGAAAAGGCATGATGCAGAAGAAGAGGAACAAGGAGGCATGACGCAGAAGAAGAACGAGGAGGCATGGCGCAGCAGAGGAAGAGCGATGAGACACAACAAGAGGAGGTACAACGAGATACGAAGGAGAAGAGGAGGAATGATGAGGTATGATGCAGAAGAAGTGGTACAACAATATACGACAGAGAAGGGAAGGAATGATGCAGAAGAGGAGTAACGAAGCATGATGCAGAAGAAGAGGCACCAGGAGGCATGACACAGAAGAGGAGGAATGTAGAGGCATGATGCAGAAGAGGAGGTTCAACAATATACGACAGAGAAGAGAAGGAATGATGCAGAAGAGGAGTAATGATGAAGCATAATGCAGAAGAAGAGTAATGATGAAGCATAATGCAGAAGAAGAGTAACGATGAAGCATAATGCAGAAGAAGAGTAACGATGAAGCATAATGCAGAAGAAGAGTAACGATGAAGCATAATGCAGAAGAAGAGTAACGATGAAGCATAATGCAGAAGAAGAGTAACGATGAAGCATGATGCAGAAGAAGAGTAACGATGAAGCATGATGCAGAAGAAGAGTAACGAATGAAGCATGATGCAGAAAAAGAGTAACAAGGAGGCACGACGCAGCAGAGGAGGTACAACAAGATACGAAGAGGAGTAAAGACTAGGTATGAAGGAGAAGAGAAGGTATGACAAGGAATGATGCAGAAAAGGGGGTGCGATGCAGAAGGGGAGGAGTGAGGAGGTGTGAAGCAGAAGAGGGAGTACAACGAGGTATGATGCAGAAGAGGTGGGACGACTGGGCGCGGCAAGGAAGAGGAGGGATGACGGGGCGCGATGCTGAAGAGGAGGGACGACGGGGCGCGACACTGAAGAGGAGGGACGATGGGGCACAAAGCAGAAGAGGGATGATGGGGCGTGACGCAGAAGAGGAGGAACAACGAGGTACGATGCAAAAGAAAAGGAACAATGGCTGAATACAAATCAAGAACAAAGTGATAAAATGCAAGAAGAAAATAAATAAAAATTAAAAAGTGAAGAAGAACAAAGCAAGAGATAGAGAACAAGAAGAAAGACCAAGTGTTAAGAAGAACTAGGACAGTGATAAAAGACAAAGAAAGTATGAAAAAAGCGAGAAGAAAAAAAGGAAGTGGTGAAGGTCAGGATAAAGAGAAACAGTAAAGATAGAAAAGGAACAGACTTCTAAAACAATTTATCACTTTTCTCACTGATGTCCATGTGTAAAAGAGAAACCTAAACATTTATTAATTAGTTTACATCTGATTTTGGCTAAATAAAAATAAAATTACAATTGACAACAAGATGTTGGCAAGTGAGGAAAAATGCAAAAATGTTTTAAACACAGTGCGAATCACTGTAAATTATTCTTTAATTCTTAGGGTTTTTTCACTCTGTGTTCTGGCACTTACTTTATCTATGTGTCCACCTCCAGTAGGCGTACATGCCTGAAAATGATGCACGACAGAGCACACGGTCACTGTCAGCACCATAACAACCTGGGGTCCCTAAGGCAGGGGTCCCCAACTCCAGTCCTCAAGGCCCACCAACATGTCATGTTTTCAGGATTTCCTTAGTCTTGCCCAGGTAATAATTGCATCACCTGTGCAATGCAAAGGAAATCCTGAAAACATGACCTGTTGGTGGGCCTTGAGGACTGGAGTTGGGGACCCCTGCCCTAAGGCAAAAAACACCCGAATCCCATTTTGTGTGAGAGGTCGGACATAAGCTCCGGTAAGACCAAGGAATGAGACCAAAGAATGAGACCAAAGAATGAGACCAAGGACAGAGACCAAGGAACGAGACCAAGGAACGAGACCAAGGACAGAGACCAAGGACAGAGACCAAGGAACGAGACCAAGGACAGAGACCAAGGAATGAGACCAAGGACAGAGACCAAGGAACGAGACCAAGGAACGAGACCAAGGAACGAGACCAAGGAACGAGACCAAGGAACGAGACCAAGGAACGAGACCAAGGAACGAGACCAAAGAACGAGACCAAGGAACGAGACCAAGGAATGAGACCAAAGACAGAGACCAAGGAACGAGACCAAGGAACGAGACCAAGGAACGAGACCAAAGAACGAGACCAAAGAATAAAATCAATGAACGAGACCAAGGAACGAGACCAAGGAACGAGACCAAGGAACGAGACCAAGGAACGAGACCAAGGAACGAGACCAAGGAACGAGACCAAGGAACGAGACCAAGGAACGAGACCAAGGAACGAGACCAAGGAACGAGACCAAGGAACGAGACCAAAGAATAAAATCAATGAACGAGACCAAGGAACGAGACCAAGGAACGAGACCAAGGAACGAGACCAAAGAACGAGACCAAAGAATAAAATCAATGAACGAGACCAAGGAACGAGACCAAGGAACGAGACCAAGGAACGAGACCAAGGAACGAGACCAAGGAACAAGACCAAGGAACGAGACCAAAGAACGAGACCAAAGAATAAAATCAATGAACGAGACCAAGGAACGAGACCAAGGAACGAGACCAAGGAACGAGACCAAAGAACGAGACCAAAGAATAAAATCAATGAACGAGACCAAGGAACGAGACCAAGGAACGAGACCAAGGAACGAAACCAAGGAACGAGACCAAAGAACGAGACCAAAGAATAAAATCAATGAACGAGACCAAGGAACGAGACCAAGGAACGAGACCAAGGAACGAGACCAAGGAACGAGACCAAAGAACGAGACCAAAGAATAAAATCAATGAACGAGACCAAGGAACGAGACCAAGGAACGAGACCAAGGAACGAGACCAAGGAACGAGACCAAGGAACGAGACCAAGGAACGAGACCAAGGAACGAGACCAAGGAACAAGACCAAGGAACAAGACCAAGGAACAAGACCAAGGAACGAGATCAAGGAATGAGACCAAAGAATAAAATCAAGGAATGAGACCAAAGAACGAGTGCGAGCTCAGTGTGAAAGCGCCTGAAGACTGGTGCATGAAAGCTAAATGGACACACTAAATGCAGAGAACACTGACATCTACTGGTCACATATAAGTAAAGAAGATACACAAAAATTGTGCCCTAGGTAAAAAAACAAAGAGAAGTTTATCTAAAGAAACAAACAGACACCAATATCAATAACTGAAGTCACACAAACACGTACAGCTCATACAACTGAGATAAACAAACCAAAGAGTCACTGTGTACATACATTACATTACTGATCCTGAGTTACATCCTGTATTATACCCCAGAGCTGCGCTCACTATTCTGCTGGTGCAGTCACTGTGTACATACATTACATTACTGATCCTGAGTTACCTCCTGTATTATACCCCAGAGCTGCACTCACTATTCTGCTGGTGCAGTCACTGGGTACATACATTACATTACTGATCCTGAGTTACATCCTGTATTATACCCCAAAGCTGCACTCACTATTCTGCTGGTGCAGTCACTGTGTACATACATTACATTACTGATCCTGAGTTACGTCCTGTATTATACCCCAGAGCTGCACTTACTATTCTGCTGGTGCAGTCACTGTGTACATACATTACATTACTGATCCTGAGTTACATCCTGTATTATACCCCAGAGCTGCACTCACTATTCTGCTGGTGCAGTCACTGTGTACATACATTACATTACTGATCCTGAGTTACATCCTGTATTATACCCCAGAGCTGCACTCACTATTCTGCTGGTGCAGTCACTGTGTACATACATTACATTACTGATCCTGAGTTACATCCTTTATTATACCCCAGAGCTGCACTCACTATTATGCTGGAGCAGTCACTGTGTACATACATTACATTACTGATCCTGAGTTACATCCTGTATTATACCCCAGAGCTGCACTCACTATTCTGCTGGTGCAGTCACTGTGTACATACATTACATTACTGATCCTGAGTTACATCCTGTATTATACCCCAGAGCTGCACTCACTATTCTGCTGGTGCAGTCACTGTGTACATACATTACTGATCCTGAGTTACCTCCTGTATTATACTCCAGAGCTGCAGTCACTATTCTGCTGGTGCTGTCACTGTGTACATACATTACATTACTGATCCTGAGTTACATCCTGTATTATACGCCAGAGCTGCACTCACTATTCTGCTGGTGCTGTCACTGTGTACATACATTACATTACTGATCCTGAGTTACATCCTGTATTATACGACATAGCTGCACTCACTATTCTGCTGGTGCAGTCACTGTGTACATACATTACATTACTGATCCTGAGTTACATCCTGTATTATACCCCAGAGCTGCACTCACTATTCTGCTGGTGCAGTCACAGTGTACATACATTACATTACTGATCCTGAGTTACATCCTGTATTATACCCCAGAGCTGCACTCACTATTCTGCTGGTGCTGTCACTGTGTACATATATTACATTACTGATCCTGAGTTACATCCTGTATTATACCCCAGAGCTGCACTCACTATTCTGCTGGTGCTGTCACTGTGTACATACATTACATTACTGATCCTGAGTTACATCCTGTATTATACGCCAGAGCTGCACTCACTATTCTGCTGGTGCAGTCACTGTGCACATACATTACATTACTGATCCTGAGTTACATCATGTATTATACCCCAGAGCTGCACTCACTATTCTGCTGGTGCAGTCACTGTGTACATATATTACATTACTGATCCTGAGTTACATCCTGTATTATACGCCAGAGCTGCACTCAATATTCTGCTGGTGCAGTCACTGTGTACATACATTACATTACTGATCCTGAGTTACATACTGTATTATACTCCAGAGCTGCACTCACTATTCTGCTGGTGCTGTCACTGTGTACATACATTACATTACTGATCCTGAGTTACATCCTGTATTATACGCCAGAGCTGCACTCACTATTCTGCTGGTGCAGTCACTGTGCACATACATTACATTACTGATCCTGAGTTACATCCTGTATTATACCCCAGAGCTGCACTCACTATTCTGCTGGTGCAGTCACAGTGTACATACATTACATTACTGATCCTGAGTTACATCCTGTATTATACCCCAGAGCTGCACTCACTATTCTGCTGGTGCTGTCACTGTGTACATATATTACATTACTGATCCTGAGTTACATCCTGTATTATACCCCAGAGCTGCACTCACTATTCTGCTGGTGCTGTCACTGTGTACATATATTACATTACTGATCCTGAGTTACATCCTGTATTATACCCCAGAGCTGCACTCACTATTCTGCTGGTGCAGTCACTGTGTACATACATTACATTACTGATCCTGAGTTACATCCTGTATTATACTCCAGAGCTGCACTCACTATTCTGCTGGTGCAGTCACTGTGTACATACATAACATTACTGATCCTGAGTTACATCCTGTATTATACTCCAGAACTGCACTCACTATTCTGCTGGTGCAGTCACTGTGTACATACATTACATTACTGATCCTGAGTTACATCCTATATTATACTCCAGAGCTGCACTCACTATTCTGCTGGTGCAGTCACTGTGTACATATATTACATTACTGATCCGGAGTTACATCCTGTATTATACCCCAGAGCTGCACTCACTATTCTGCTGGTGCAGTCACTGTGTACATACATTACATTACTGATCCTGAGTTACATCCTGTATTATACCCCAGAGCTGCACTCACTATTCTGCTGGTGCAGTCACTGTGTACATACATTACATTACTGATCCTGAGTTACATCCTGTATTATACCCCAGAGCTGCACTCACTATTCTGCTGGTGCAGTCACTGTGTACATACATTACATTACTGATCCTGAGTTACATCCTGTATTATACCCCAGAGCTGCACTCACTATTCTGCTGGTGCAGTCACTGTGTACATACATTACATTACTGATCCTGAGTTACATCCTGTATTATACTCCAGAGCTGCACTCACTATTCTGCTGGTGCAGTCACTGTGTACATACATTACATTACTGATCCTGAGTTACATCCTATATTATACTCCAGAGCTGCACTCACTATTCTGCTGGTGCAGTCACTGTGTACATACATTACATTACTGATCCTGAGTTACATCCTGTATTATACTCCAGAACTGCACTCACTATTCTGCTGGTGCAGTCACTGTGTACATACATTACATTACTGATCCTGAGTTACATCCTATATTATACTCCAGAGCTGCACTCACTATTCTGCTGGTGCAGTCACTGTGTACATACATTACATTACTGATCCTGAGTTACATCCTGTATTATACTCCAGAACTGCACTCACTATTCTGCTGGTGCAGTCACTGTGTACATACATTACATAACTGATCCTGAGTTACATCCTGTATTATACCCCAGAGCTGCACTCACTATTCTGCTGGTGCAGTCACTGTGTACATACATTACATTACTGATCCTGAGTTACATCCTGTATTATACCCCAGAGCTGCACTCACTATTCTGCTGGTGCAGTCACTGTGTACATACATTACATTACTGATCCTGAGTTACATCCTGTATTATACGCCATAGCTGCACTCACTATTCTGCTGGTGCAGTCACTGTGTACATACATTACATTACTGATCCTGAGTTACATCCTGTATTATACTCCAGAACTGCACTCACTATTCTGCTGGTGCAGTCACTGTGTACATACATTACATTACTGATCCTGAGTTACATCCTGTATTATACCCCAGAGCTGCACTCACTATTCTGCTGGTGCAGTCACTGTGTACATACATTACTGATCCTGAGTTACATCCTGTATTATACCCCAGAGCTGCACTCACTATTCTGCTGGTGCAGTCACTGTGTACATACATTACATTACTGATCCTGTGTTACCTCCTGTATTATACTCCAGAGCTGCGCTCACTATTCTGCTGGTGTAGTCACTGTGTACATACATTACATTACTGATCCTGAGTTACCTCCTGTATTATACTCCAGAGCTGCACTCACTATTCTGCTGGTGCAGTCACTGTGTACATACATTACATTACTGATCCTGAGTTACATCCTGTATTATACTCCAGAGCTGCACTCACTATTCTGCTGGTGCAGTCACTGTGTACATACATTACAATACTGATCCTGAGTTACCTCCTGTATTATACCCCAGAGCTGCACTCACTATTCTGCTGGTGCAGTCACTGTGTACATACATTACATTACTGATCCTGAGTTACATCCTGTATTATACTCCAGAGCTGCACTCACTATTCTGCTGGTGCAGTCACTGTGTACATACATTACATTACTGATCCTGAGTTACATCCTGTATTATACTCCAGAGCTGCACTCACTATTCTGCTGGTGCAGTCACTGTGTACATACATTACATTACTGATCCTGAGTTACCTCCTGTATTATACCCCAGAGCTGCACTCACTATTCTGCTGGTGCAGTCACTGTGTACATACATTACATTACTGATCCTGAGTTACCTCCTGTATTATACTCCAGAGCTGCACTCACTATTCTGCTGGTGCAGTCACTGTGTACATACATTACATTACTGATCCTGAGTTACATCCTGTATTATACTCCAGAGCTGCACTCACTATTCTGCTGGTACAGTCACTGTGTACATACATTACATTACTGATCCTGAGTTACATCCTGTATTATACCCCAGAGCTGCACTCACTATTCTGCTGGTGCACTCACTGTGTACATACATTACATTACTGATCCTGAGTTACATCCTGTATTATACTCCAGAGCTGCACTCACTATTCTGCTGGTGCAGTCACTGTGTACATACATTACAATACTGATCCCTATGTACAAGAATATACAGTTGGGAAAAATAGTATTTAGTCAGCCACCAATTGTACAAATTCTCCCACTTATAAAGATGAGAGCGGCCTGTAATTGACATCGTATGTAAACCACATCTATGAGAGTCAAAATGAGAAAACGAATCCAGAAGATCACCTTGTCTGAATTGGTAAGATTGATTTTGCCAATTATAGTGGAAAATAAGTATTTGGTCACTGAAAAACATGGAAGATTTCTGTCTCTCACTGACCTGTGACTTCTTCTTTAAGAGGCTCCTCTGTCCTCCACTCATTACCTGTAGTAATGGCACCTGTTTGATCTTGTTATCAGTATAAAAGACACCTGTGCACACCCTCAGGCTGTCACACTCCAACATTAGTGACTTTAATTACATCTAATCACATTACGTTCCGACCAACTCATCAATGTAGGCTTTACCTAGAGAGGTGTTTATGTTCACCCACGCATTCAGATATTAGCCATAGGCAAGTGTTCACACGTGGCAGGTAGGTAAGGGACCCATCAGATTCATGAGATTACCTTGACCATGGTGGATGGGCTCACATTATTTACCCAAATGTTGTGATAAACGTCTCGTGTCTTTTACCTAAATTTCAAAAGTCATTTTGCTATTCCCACTTCATCTATTTTACATTGACATGCTTTAGACAATTGAGGGCAACCATTTTCGTATTTTGATATATAAGTTGCTTTTTTTGGTATGCACCTGTTCAGTTTGTATTTCTGTTATTTATATACTGTAATACTGTCCCTATGTACAAAAATATAACTACTATAATACTGCTCCTATGTACAAGAATATAACTACTATAATACTGCTCCTATGTACAAGAATATAACTACTATAATACTGCTCCTATGTACCAGAATATAACTACTATAATACTGCTCCCTATGTACAAGAATATAACTACTATAATGCTGCCCCTATGTACAAGAATATAACTACTATAATACTGCCCCTATGTACAAGAATATAACTACTATAATACTGCTCCTATGTACAAGAATATAACTACTATAATACTGCCCCTATGTACAAGAATATAACTACTATAATACTGCTCCTATGTACAAGGCTATAACTACTATAATACTGCTCCTATGTACAAGAATATAACTACTATAATACTGCTCCTATGTACAAGAATATAACTACTATAATACTGCTCCTATGTACAAGAATATGAATACTATAATACTGCCCCCATGTACAAGAATATAACTACTATAATACTGCCCCTATGTACAAGAATATAACTACTATAATACTGCCCCTATGTACAAGAATATAACTACTATAATACTGCCCCTATGTACAAGAATATAACTACTATAATACTGCCCTTTGTACAAGAATATAACTACTATAATACTGCTCTATGTACAAGAATATAACTACTATAATACTGCCGCTATGTACAAGAATATAACTACTATAATACTGCCTCTATGTACAAGAATATAACTACTATAATACTGCCCCTATGTACAAGAATATAACTACTATAATACTGCCCTATGTACAAGAATATAACTACTATAATACTGCTCTATGTACAAGAATATAACTACTATAATACTGCCGCTATGTACAAGAATATAACTACTATAATACTGCCCCTATGTACAGGAATATAACTACTATAATGCTGCTCCTATGTACAAGAATATAACTACTATAATACTGCCCCTATGTACAAGAATATAACTACTATAATACTGCCCCTATGTACAGGAATATAACTACTATAATGCTGCTCCTATGTACAAGAATATAACTACTATAATACTGCCTCTATGTACAAGAATATAACTGCTATAATACTGCCCCTATGTACAAGAATATAACTACTATAATACTGCCCCTATGTACAAGAATATAACTACTATAATACTGCCCTATGTACAAGAATATAACTACTATAATACTGCTCTATGTACAAGAATATAACTACTATAATACTGCCGCTATGTACAAGAATATAACTACTATAATACTGCCCCTATGTACAGGAATATAACTACTATAATGCTGCTCCTATGTACAAGAATATAACTACTATAATACTGCCCCTATGTACAAGAATATAACTACTATAATACTGCCCCTATGTACAGGAATATAACTACTATAATGCTGCTCCTATGTACAAGAATATAACTACTATAATACTGCCTCTATGTACAAGAATATAACTGCTATAATACTGCCCCTATGTACAAGAATATAACTACTATAATACTGCCCCTATATACAAGAATATAACTACTATAATACTGCCCCTATATACAAGAATATAACTACTATAATACTGCCCCTATGTACAAGAATATAACTACTATAATACTGCCCCTGTGTACAAGAATATAACTACTATAATACTGCCCCTGTGTACAAGAATATAACTACTATAATACTGCCTCTATGTACAAGAATATAACTGCTATAATACTGCCCCTATGTACAAGAATATAACTGCTATAATACTGCCTCTATGTACAAGAATATAACTGCTATAATACTGCCCCTATGTACAAGAATATAACTACTATAATACTGCCCCTATGTACAAGAATATAACTACTATAATACTGCCCCTACGTACAAGAATATAACTACTATAATACTGCCCATATGTACAAGAATATAACTCCTATAATACTGCCCCTATGTACAAGAATATAACTACTATAATACTGCCCCTATGTACAAGAATATAACTACTATAATACTGCCCCTATGTACAAGAATATAACTACTATAATACTGCTCCTATGTACAAGAATATAACTACTATAATACTGCCCCTATGTACAAGAATATAACTACTATAATACTGCCCCCTATATACAAGAATATAACTGCTATAATACTGCCCCTATGTACAAGAATATAACTACTATAATACTGCTCCTATGTACAAGAATATAACTACTATAATACTGCCCCCTATATACAAGAATATAACTGCTATAATACTGCCCCTATGTACAAGAATATAACTACTATAATACTGCTCCTATGTACAAGAATATAACTACTATAATACTGCCCCTATGTACAAGAATATAGCTACTATAATACTGCTCATATATACAGGAATATAACTACTATAATACTGCCCCTATGTACAAGAATATAACTACTATAATACTGCCCCTATGTACAAGAATATAACTACTATAATACTGCTCATATATACAGGAATATAACTACTATAATACTGCTCCTATGTACAAGAATATAACTACTATAATACTGCCCCTATGTACAAGAATATAACTACTATAATACTGCCCCTATGTACAAGAATATAACTACTATAATACTGCTCCTATGTACAAGGCTATAACTACTATAATACTGCCCCTATGTACAAGAATATAACTACTATAATACTGCCCCTATGTACAAGAATATAACTACTATAATACTGCTCATATATACAGGAATATAACTACTATAATACTGCTCCTATGTACAAGAATATAACTACTATAATACCGCTCCTATGTACAAGAATATAACTACTATAATACTGCTCCTATGTACAAGTATATAACTACTATAATACTGCCCCTATGTACAAAAATATAACTACTATAATACTGCTCCTATGTACAAGAATATAACTACTATAATACTGCCCCTATGTACAAGAATATAACTACTATAATACTGCTCATATATACAGGAATATAACTACTATAATACTGCTCCTATGTACAAGAATATAACTACTATAATACTGCCCCTATGTACAAGAATATAACTACTATAATACTGCCCCTATGTACAAGAATATAACTACTATAATACTGCTCCTATGTACAAGGCTATAACTACTATAATACTGCCCCTATGTACAAGAATATAACTACTATAATACTGCCCCTATGTACAAGAATATAACTACTATAATACTGCTCATATATACAGGAATATAACTACTATAATACTGCTCCTATGTACAAGAATATAACTACTATAATACCGCTCCTATGTACAAGAATATAACTACTATAATACTGCTCCTATGTACAAGAATATAACTACTATAATACTGCCCCTATGTACAAGAATATAACTACTATAATACTGCCCCTATGTACAAGAATATAACTACTATAATACTGCCCCCCATGTGTGACTGTGTTGTAGTTGGCAGTTTGTGTCCTCCCTGACTCTCTGGATTCTTGTGATCACATGACGTCTTCTTCCTCCGGTTATTTCATGTTCCCTTATCACCGTGTATGGGTGCGGCACTATTTATTTCAGTATGACCTGCAGGCTCAGTTTCCTGGCACAGGATGATGCGGTATTAATCGGTTCATACTTTACATTTCCCTCGGTTTTATTACTGGATCTGGTCGCTGATAATTATTTTACTATCACAAGAAAGAACAAGTGAAATGAACGAGCGTCGAAATGTCTTATAGAACGGGACACACGGCCGAAATCATCACACAGGACATTCAGTACCGGAAAACAGAGTTATTGTGAGGCAAGGATTATCAGGGGGATCTGTGGGTGACGCACTGTTATGGGGGATCTGTGGATGACGCACTGTTATGGGGGATTTGTGGATGATGCATTGTTATGGGGGATCTGTGGATGACGCACTGTTATGGGGGATCTGTGGATGATGCATTGTTATGGGGGATCTGTGGATGATGCATTGTTATGGGGGATCTGTGGAGGATGCACTGTTATGGGGGATCTGTGAAGGACGCTCTGTTATGGGGGATCTGTGGAGGACGCACTGTTATGGGGGATCTGTGGGTGACACTCTGTTATAGGGATCTGTAAAGGACGCTCTGTTATGGGGGATCTGTGGATGACGCACTGTTATGGGGGATCTGTGGGTGACGCACTGTTATGGGGGATCTGTGGATGACACACTTATGGGGGATCTGTGGAGGACGCTCTGTTATGGGGGATCTGTGGGTGACGCACTGTTATGGGGGATCTGTGGGTGACGCACTGTTATGGGGGATCTGTGGGTGACGCACTGTTATGGGGGATCTGTGGATGACACACTTATGGGGGATCTGTGGGTGACGCACTGTTATGGGGGATCTGTGGGTGACGCACTGTTATGGGGGATCTGTGGATGATGCACTGTTATGGGGGATCTGTGGATGATGCACTGTTATGGGGGATCTGTGGATGATGCACTGTTATGGGGGATCTGTGGGTGACGCACTGTTATGGGGGATCTGTGGGTGACGCACTGTTATGGGGGATCTGTGGGTGACGCACTGTTATGGGGGATCTGTGGATGACACACTTATGGGGGATCTGTGGGTGACGCACTGTTATGGGGGATCTGTGGGTGACGCACTGTTATGGGGGATCTGTGGATGATGCACTGTTATGGGGGATCTGTGGATGATGCACTGTTATGGGGGATCTGTGGGTGACGCACTGTTATGGGGGATCTGTGGATGACACACTTATGGGGGATCTGTGGGTGACGCACTGTTATGGGGGATCTGTGGGTGACGCACTGTTATGGGGGATCTGTGGGTGACGCACTGTTATGGGGGGATCTGTGGGTAATGCGCTGTTATGGGGGATCTGTGGGTGACGCGCTGTTATGGGGGATCTGTGGGTGACGCACTGTTATGGGGGATCTGTGGATGACGCATTGTTATGGGGGATCTGTGGGTGACGCGCTGTTATGGGGGATCTGTGGGTGACGCACTGTTATGGGGGATCTGTGGATGACGCACTGTTATGGGGGATCTGTGGGTGACGCGCTGTTATGGGGGATCTGTGGGTGACGCGCTGTTATGGGGGATCTGTGGGTGACGCGCTGTTATGGGGGATCTGTGGGTGACGCACACTTACAGCACACATAAACCCTTATACATCTGATATTAGTTTTTCTGATCTGTAGACAATTGTAGGTCTGGACTCACCTTGTGTAGATGAACAAACGCCAAAAGTCCCTGCAGGTGGGAAATAAAGGGTTAAATTAACATTTAGCCTCCTCCAAGGATAAAGTATCCAAGATGTAAGAGACGGCGACAAAGAATCAGCATGAAGAGAGACACATAATAGAAGAAAAGTAGAAGCAGCGCCATAGAGCAAGTATCGCGGAGCTATTTATTAGCCCATGTGGCGACGTTTCGTCCTACGAGTGGATCTTTCTCAAGGAACACAAAGCGGCCAGTGCAGAGTATGGAAGGCACCGAATAGGGAAAGGACTTAGCAGCAAGTTACAGAATCCCCAGAATGCAACAGTGACGTGATCCATAACACACGGCGGGACCAGGGGAGACGGCGGAAGGCGCCAATGGTCAGAAAGATTCATCTCTGCTGGTCGGTGCTGTGATGCAAGGGTGTGGGCAGAAGACAGACAGATGGATAGATAGATAGATAATAGATAGATGATAGATAGATAATAGATAGATGATAGATAATAGATAGATAGATAGATAGATAGATAGATACAGACAGACAGATAATAGATAGATAGAAGGATAGATACAGACAGACAGATAGATGATTGATAGATTGATAATAGATAGATGATAGATAATAGATAGATAGATAATAGATAGATAATAGATAGATAGATAGATAATAGATAGATAATAGATAATGGATAGATCATAGATAATAGAGAGATGATAGATAATAAACATATAATAGATAGATAGATAGATAGATAGATAGATAGATAGATAGATAGATAGATAGATAGATAGATAGATAGATAGATGATAGATGGATGGATAGATAATAGATAGAAGGATAGATACAGACAGACAGATGGTTGAGGTCTCGGGTCGCTCACCCAGCAGGACCAGGATCAGGCTCAGGCTCCAGGCCGCTGGCGGTGAGTTCATCCTCGGCTCCGGCTCTGCGCTCGCTGACCACTATCGGATCTTCCGCCGCCGGTCTCGGGGGAATGTGGGGTAACCAGTTTCTGCCCTGAATGCACATTTCCAGCAGATAGATGACGCTGCACCTCGCCCTGCGGTCTCAGGAACGAGCCCCACGGATCAGTATTGTCGCCCTGTGACGTGATCACCCCCCGTAACCTGAAGAGCCGGTTCCTGGAGAACATCCGCGGAGCTGACAATCAGATGTGACGTCTGTCCAGATACACGGAGCTATTAATAGGCGCAGCGCACTGACTCCGCTGGGACCGCCCGCCCTCTCAGCCTTTATTTTTACCATTCTTTCTTAAACCCTCTGTGCTGCTGAAAATGTAATCGCTCTCTTCATGACAGATCTGGTAGAGCTGGGAACCCGGACAATCCGAAGCTGAGCTTCCCTGCAGCGCACTCCCCCCCCCCCAGGAGAAACGAAGCCAAGGCATCACCTGTGTAATGCTGGGAGACGCCGGGACCCCCACAGAGGGAGGCTCTGTATAGTCACTGCCACTGCAGCTCATTCATGGGGGGCTACATTAAGGGACCCCAACTGAAACTGGAAAAGGAAATACTCGGTGATTAAAATTAGGCTTTTACTAGTGATGAGCGAGAGTAGTCGTTCCTCGGGTTTTCCGGAGCACGCTCGGGGGTCTCCGAGTATTTGTAACTGTTCAGAAAAGGTTGCACTCTATCGTGCCAAAGCATGTCTAATATGGAATACATGAAATATGAATAGCAAAATGGCTTTTGAACATTAGGAAAATATTTGAGAGACGCAAAACTGATGGGTCCCTGTCCAAATGTGAACACTTACTGAAGGCCAATGTTAGCCTACTGACTGAGCACTCCTCCCGTCACCATGTCAGAGACCCTTCAGATTAATGAGACCACCTTGACGATGGTTGATGGGCTCACACTATTTGGCCAAATTCTGTGCAAAGCGTCTCTCAAATATATTTTCCTAATGTTCAAAAGCCATTTTGCTATTCATATTTCATGTATTCCATATTAGACAATGCTTTGGCACGATAGAGTGCAACCTTTTTTGTATATTATATAAGGAGGTAGCTGCTCCTGGTCTGCCCCTATTCACACTAGTTTGGATGTACCAGTCGTTTTTCTGTCATCACTCATCTGTTCGGAGATTTAGTTTTCCTCACCTCAGCTGAATGATTTACAGTTACTAGCCAGCTTGATTACATGTGGAGATTCCCTAGCAACCAGACATCCCCCACATGTACTCAGGCTGGCTAGTAGCTGTAAATCATTCAGCAGAGGTGAGGAAAACAAAATCTCCGAACACTAACAAATACTCAGAGGACCCCCGAGCAACGAGTATAATCACTCATCACTAGTTTCTACATCAGACCCGGCCACTAAGTGGCGGTGTATTTATGGCAATACATATAGGACGGGCACGGGGCTCAGTCACTGCACAGCACAAGCAGCAGACACTGTGCCACTGCACAGGGGCCCAAGAGATAAGGGACCACTACCACTGCACAGGGGCCTCTCCTGAGCCGTCTGCACAGGGGCCTCTCCTGAGCGGTCTGCACAGGGGCCTCACCTGAGCGGTCTGCACAGGGGCCTCTCCTGAGCGGTCTGCACAGGGGCCTCTCCTGAGCGGTCTGCACAGGGGCCTCTCCTGAGCGGTCTGCACAGGGGCCTCTCCTGAGGGGTCTGCACTGGGGCCTCTCCTGAGCGGTCTGCACAGGGGCCTCTCCTGAGCGGTCTGCACAGGGGCCTCTCCTGAGCGGTCTGCACAGGGGCCTCTCCTGAGGGGTCTGCACAGGGGCCTCTCCTGAGGGGTCTGCACAGGGGCCTCTCCTGAGGGGTCTGCACAGGGGCCTCTCCTGAGCGGTCTGCACAGGGGCCTCTCCTGAGGGGTCTGCACAGGGGCCTCTCCTGAGCGGTCTGCACAGGGGCCTCTCCTGAGGGGTCTGCACAGGGGCCTCTCCTGAGCGGTCTGCACAGGGGCCTCTCCTGAGCGGTCTGCACAGGGGCCTCTCCTGAGCGGTCTGCACAGGGGCCTCTCCTGAGCGGTCTGCACAGGGGCCTCTCCTGAGCGGTCTGCACTGGGGCCTCTTCTGAGCGGTCTGCACTGGGCCTCTCCTGAGCGGTCTGCACAGGGGCCTCTCCTGAGGGGTCTGCACAGGGGCCTCTCCTGAGCGGTCTGCACAGGGGCCTCTCCTGAGGGGTCTGCACAGGGGCCTCTCCTGAGGGGTCTGCACAGGGGCCTCTCCTGAGCGGTCTGCACAGGGGCCTCTCCTGAGGGGTCTGCACAGGGGCCTCTCCTGAGCGGTCTGCACAGGGGCCTCTCCTGAGGGGTCTGCACAGGGGCCTCTCCTGAGCGGTCTGCACAGGGGCCTCTCCTGAGCGGTCTGCACAGGGGCCTCTCCTGAGCGGTCTGCACAGGGGCCTCTCCTGAGCGGTCTGCACTGGGGCCTCTCCTGAGCGGTCTGCACTGGGGCCTCTCCTGAGCGGTCTGCACTGGGGCCTCTTCTGAGCGGTCTGCACTGGGCCTCTCCTGAGCGGTCTGCACAGGGGCCTCTCCTGAGGGGTCTGCACAGGGGCCTCTTCTGAGCGGTCTGCACAGGGGCCTCTCCTGAGTGGTCTGCACAGGGGCCTCTTCTGTCTGTGCCCACCGGTGACATTTCGCCCGCGTTCTCCCCGGCTGGACTTAGTACAATATGATCCCTTCACAATGAGGCGGATGCTTTCTATACACTTACGCTTCGCCTCTACATGCAGCAGAAATGTGATTGGCCGATGTAGGTTTGGGCAGAGATTTCTGAGATAAATAGCGGATATTTCCTGTAGGCCACGCCCATTATACTAAGCCCCTCCCACTGTGAAATAGTTTGCCAAAACCAGAGTAAGGCTATGTGCACACGTTCAGGTTTTTTTCGCGGGTTTTTTTCACGATAAAAACTCCTTAAAAACAGCATACATTATGCATCCTATCATTTAGAATTAATTCTGCAATTTTTGTGCACATGATGCGTTTTTTCTGCAAAAAAAAATTGCATTGCGGTAAAAAAAAAGCAGCATGTTCATTAATTTTGCGTTTTTTTCACGTTTTTCCCGCTATTCTATGCATTTGGAAAAAACGGAAAAAAACGCATCAAAAGCGCGCAAAAAATGCATGCGGATTTCTGGCAGACATGTCGTCAGCTTTATCTTTTGACAGCAGTATAGTGGGGAGAGTGGGGGACAGAAGCCCCCTGAGCTGATGACTGAGCTCCCACCTGCTGCAGTGTAGGGGGATTATCCGGAGCCGACCTCTCCTCACACAGGGGGCTCCGATATCTCCACCAGCATTTAGGTACAATCCGCATGAACACAAACCTAACATCAGCTGGTGGAGCAGCAGAGCTCACAGCAGTGACCTGAGGAGCCGCTGAGATCCCGGCACTGAGGGCGGACCGCGGGGGAGACTGGCACGGAGGACGAAGGGTTAACAGCAGAAAGTAACAGCGAGCAGCTGTGGATACAATGTATCAGGCAAAGGATACAATGAAAGCCCCGCCCCCTGCACGAGCCTCCACCAATCACAGCGCCGGGGGCGGAGCCAGGAGACTTTCACTTTCTAGTCCTGCTTCCTGCAAACTGAGGAGAGAAAGAAACAGGTACAAGCCCCGCGGTATACGGGGGGATACAGGGGGAATACGGGGGGCTACAGAGAGGTACAAACACCGCGGTATACGGGGGGATACAGGGGGGAAACGGGGGGCTACAGAGAGGTACAAGCACCGCGGTATACGGGGGGATACGGGGGGATACAGGGGGGAATACGGGGGGCTACAGAGAGGTACAAGCACCGCGGTATACGGGGGGATACAGGGGGGAAACGGGGGGCTACAGAGAGGTACAAGCCCCGCGGTATACGGGGGGATACAGGGGGGAAACGGGGGGCTACAGGGGGGATACAGGGGGCTACAGAGAGGTACAAGCACCGCGGTATACGGGGGGATACAGGGGGGAAACGGGGGGATACAGGGGGGATACAGGGGGGATACAGGGGGCTACAGAGAGGTACAAGCCCCGCGGTATACGGGGGGATACAGGGGGAATACGGGGGGATACAGGGGGGAAACGGGGGGCTACAGAGAGGTACAAGCCCCGCGGTATACGGGGGGATACAGGGGGGAAACGGGGGGATACAGGGTACTAACGGGGGGCTACAGGGTACTAACGGGGGCTACAGAGACAGGTACAAGCACCGCGGTATACGGGGGGATACAGGGGGGATACAGGGGGGATACAGGGGCTACAGAGAGGTACAAACACCGCGGTATACGGGGGGATACAGGGGGGATACAGAGAGGTACAAGCACCGCGGTATACGGGGGGATACAGGGGGATACAGGGGGCTACAGAGACAGGTACAAGCACCGCGGTATACGGGGGGATACAGGGGGATACAGGGGGCTACAGAGACAGGTACAAGCACCGCGGTATACGGGGGGATACAGGGGGGATACAGGGGGATACAGGGGGGATACAGGGGCTACAGAGAGGTACAAACACCGCGGTATACGGGGGGATACAGGGGGGATACAGAGAGGTACAAGCACCGCGGTATACGGGGGGATACAGGGGGGATACAGAGAGGTACAAGCACCGCGGTATACGGGGGGATACAGGGGGGAAACGGGGGGCTACAGGGTACTAACGGGGGCTACAGAGAGGTACAAGCACCGCGGTATACGGGGGGATACAGGGGGGAAACGGGGGGCTACAGGGTACTAACGGGGGCTACAGAGAGGTACAAGCACCGCGGTATACGGGGGGATACAGGGGGGAAACGGGGGGCTACAGGGTACTAACGGGGGCTACAGAGAGGTACAAGCACCGCGGTATACGGGGGGATACGGGGGGATACAGGGGGGAAACGGGGGGCTACAGAGAGGTACAAGCACCGCGGTATACGGGGGGATACAGAGAGGTACAAACACCGCGGTATACGGGGGGCTACAGAGAGGTGCAAGCACCGCGGTATACGGGGGGATACAGGGGGGCTACAGAGAGGTACAAGCCCCGCGGTATACGGGGGGATACAGGGGGAAATACGGGGGGCTACAGAGAGGTACAAGCCCCGCGGTATACGGGGGAATACGGGGGGCTACAGAGAGGTACAAGCACCGCGGTATACGGGGGGATACAGGGGGAATACGGGGGGCTACAGAGAGGTACAAGCACCGCGGTATACGGGGGGATACAGGGGGAATACGGGGGGCTACAGAGAGGTACAAGCACCGCGGTATACAGGGGGAATACGGGGGGATACAGGGTACTAACGGGGGCTACAGAGAGGTACAAGCACCGCGGTATACAGGGGGAATACGGGGGGATACAGGGTACTAACGGGGGCTACAGAGAGGTACAAACACCGCGGTATACGGGGGGATACAGGGGGGAAACGGGGGGCTACAGAGAGGTACAAGCACCGCGGTATACGGGGGGATACGGGGGGATACAGGGGGGAATACGGGGGGCTACAGAGAGGTACAAGCACCGCGGTATACGGGGGGATACAGGGGGGAAACGGGGGGCTACAGAGAGGTACAAGCACCGCGGTATACGGGGGGATACAGGGGGGATACGGGGGGATACAGGGGGGAAACGGGGGGCTACAGGGTACTAACGGGGGCTACAGAGAGGTACAAGCACCGCGGTATACGGGGGGGATACAGGGGGGATACAGGGGGGAAACGAGGGGCTACAGGGTACTAACGGGGGCTACAGAGAGGTACAAGCACCGCGGTATACGGGGGGATACAGGGGGGAAACGGGGGGCTACAGAGAGGTACAAGCACCGCGGTATACGGGGGGATACAGAGAGGTACAAACACCGCGGTATACGGGGGGCTACAGAGAGGTGCAAGCACCGCGGTATACGGGGGGATACAGGGGGGCTACAGAGAGGTACAAGCCCCGCGGTATACGGGGGGATACAGGGGGGAATACGGGGGGCTACAGAGAGGTACAAGCCCCGCGGTATACGGGGGAATACGGGGGGCTACAGAGAGGTACAAGCCCCGCGGTATACGGGGGGATACAGGGGGAAATACGGGGGGCTACAGAGAGGTACAAGCCCCGCGGTATACGGGGGGATACAGGGGGGAAACGGGGGGCTACAGGGTACTAACGGGGGCTACAGAGAGGTACAAACACCGCGGGATACGGGGGGCTACAGGGGGGAAACAGAGGAGATACGGGGGAGTATAAAGGGGGCTACAGAGAGGTACAAGCACCGCGGTATACGGGGGGATACAGGGGAGTATAATGGGGGCTACAGAGAGGTACAAGCACCGCGGTATACGGGGGGATACAGGGGGGCTACAGGGTACTAACGGGGGCTACAGAGAGGTACAAGCACCGCGGTATACGGGGGGATACAGGGGAGTATAATGGGGGCTACAGAGAGGTACAAGCACCGCGGTATACGGGGGGATACAGGGGAGTATAATGGGGGCTACAGAGAGGTACAAGCACCGCGGTATACGGGGGGATACAGGGGGGAAACGGGGGGCTACAGAGACAGGTACAAACACCGCGATATACGGGGGGAAACGGGAGTATAAAGGGGGCTACAGAGAGGTACAAACACCGCGGTATACGGGGGGAAACGGGGGGATACAGGGGGAATACAGGGGGCTACAGAGACAGGTACAAGCACCGCGATATACGGGGGGATACGGGAGTATAAAGGGGGCTACAGAGAGGTACAAACACCGCGGTATACGGGGGGAAACGGGGGGCTACAGGGTACTAACGGGGGCTACAGAGACGTACAAGCACCGCGGGATACGGGGGGAATACAGGGGGGATACGGGGGGCTACAGAGACAGGTACAAACGCCGCGGGATACGGGGGGATATAGGGGGGGATACAGAGAGGTACAAGCACCGCGGTATAGTGGGGGAAACGGGGGGATACAGAGAGGTACAAACACCGCGGTATACGGGGGGATACAGGGGGATACAGAGAGGTACAAGCACCGCGGTATAAGGGGGGATACAGGGGAGTATAAAGGGGGCTACAGAGAGGTACAAACACCGCGGTATACAGGGGGATACAGAGACAGGTACAAGCACCGCGGTATACGGGGGGATACAGAGACTGGTACAAGCACCGCGGTATATGGGGGGAAACGGGGGGCTACAGAGAGGTACAAACACCGCGGTATACGGGGGGATACAGGGGGATACAGAGACAGGTACAAGCACCGCGGTATACGGGGGGATACAGAGACAGGTACAAGCACCGCGGTATATGGGGGGAAACGGGGGGATACAGAGAGGTACAAACACCGCGGTATACGGGGGGATACAGGGGGATACAGAGAGGTACAAGCACCGCGGTATACGGGGGGATACAGGGGAAAACAGGGGGGCTACAGAGAGGTACAAACACCGCGGTATAAGGGGGGATACAGGGGAGTATAAAGGGGGCTACAGAGAGGTACAAACACCGCGGTATACAGGGGGATACAGAGACAGGTACAAGCACCGCGGTATACGGGGGGATACAGAGACAGGTACAAGCACCGCGGTATATGGGGGGAAACGGGGGGATACAGAGAGGTACAAACACCGCGGTATACGGGGGGATACAGGGGGATACAGAGAGGTACAAGCACCGCGGTATACGGGGGGATACGGGGGAAAACAGGGGGGCTACAGAGAGGTACAAACACCGCGGTATAAGGGGGGATACAGGGGAGTATAAAGGGGGCTACAGAGAGGTACAAACACCGCGGTATACAGGGGGATACAGAGACAGGTACAAGCACCGCGGTATACGGGGGGGAAACGGGGGGCTACAGAGAGGTACAAGCACCGCGGTATACGGGGGGATACAGGGTACTAACGGGGGCTACAGAGACAGGTACAAGCACCGCGGTATACGGGGGGATACAGGGGAGTATAAAGGGGGCTACAGAGAGGTACAAACACCGCGGTATACGGGGGAAAACAGGGGGATACAGAGACAGGTACAAGCACCGCGGTATACGGGGGGATACAGAGACAGGTACAAGCACCGCGGTATACGGGGGGAAACGGGGGGGCTACAGAGAGGTACAAACACCGCGGTATACGGGGGGATACGGGGGAAAACAGGGGGGCTACAGAGAGGTACAAACACCGCGGTATACGGGGGGCTACAGGGGAGTATAAAGGGGGCTACAGAGAGGTACAAACACCGCGGTATACGGGGGAATACAGGGGGATACAGAGACAGGTACAAGCACCGCGGTATGCGGGGGGAAACGGGGGGCTACAGGGTACTAACGGGGGCTACAGAGAGGTACAAGCACCGCGGTATACGGGGGGATACGGGGGGATACAGGGGGGAAACGGGGGGCTACAGAGAGGTACAAGCACCGCGGTATACGGGGGGATACAGAGAGGTACAAACACCGCGGTATACGGGGGGCTACAGAGAGGTGCAAGCACCGCGGTATACGGGGGGACACAGGGTACTAACGGGGGCTACAGAGAGGTACAAGCCCCGCGGTATACGGGGGGATACAGGGGGGCTACAGAGAGGTACAAGCCCCGCGGTATACAGGGGGGAATACGGGGGGCTACAGAGAGGTACAAGCCCCGCGGTATACGGGGGGATACAGGGGGGAATACGGGGGGCTACAGAGAGGTACAAGCCCCGCGGTATACGGGGGGATACAGGGGGAAATACGGGGGGCTACAGAGAGGTACAAGCCCCGCGGTATACGGGGGGATACAGGGGGGAAACGGGGGGCTACAGGGTACTAACGGGGGCTACAGAGAGGTACAAACACCGCGGGATACGGGGGGCTACAGGGGGGAAACGGAGGAGATACGGGGGAGTATAAAGGGGGCTACAGAGAGGTACAAGCACCGCGGTATACGGGGGGATACAGGGGAGTATAATGGGGGCTACAGAGAGGTACAAGCACCGCGGTATACGGGGGGATACAGGGGGGCTACAGGGTACTAACGGGGGCTACAGAGAGGTACAAGCACCGCGGTATACGGGGGGATACAGGGGAGTATAATGGGGGCTACAGAGAGGTACAAGCACCGCGGTATACGGGGGGATACAGGGGAGTATAATGGGGGCTACAGAGAGGTACAAGCACCGCGGTATACGGGGGGATACAGGGGGGAAACGGGGGGCTACAGAGACAGGTACAAACACCGCGATATACGGGGGGAAACGGGAGTATAAAGGGGGCTACAGAGAGGTACAAACACCGCGGTATACGGGGGGAAACGGGGGGATACAGGGGGAATACAGGGGGCTACAGAGACAGGTACAAGCACCGCGATATACGGGGGGATACGGGAGTATAAAGGGGGCTACAGAGAGGTACAAACACCGCGGTATACGGGGGGAAACGGGGGGCTACAGGGTACTAACGGGGGCTACAGAGACGTACAAGCACCGCGGGATACGGGGGGAATACAGGGGGGATACGGGGGGCTACAGAGACAGGTACAAACGCCGCGGGATACGGGGGGATATAGGGGGGGATACAGAGAGGTACAAGCACCGCGGTATAGTGGGGGAAACGGGGGGATACAGAGAGGTACAAACACCGCGGTATACGGGGGGATACAGGGGGATACAGAGAGGTACAAGCACCGCGGTATAAGGGGGGATACAGGGGAGTATAAAGGGGGCTACAGAGAGGTACAAACACCGCGGTATACAGGGGGATACAGAGACAGGTACAAGCACCGCGGTATACGGGGGGATACAGAGACTGGTACAAGCACCGCGGTATATGGGGGGAAACGGGGGGCTACAGAGAGGTACAAACACCGCGGTATACGGGGGGATACAGGGGGATACAGAGACAGGTACAAGCACCGCGGTATACGGGGGGATACAGAGACAGGTACAAGCACCGCGGTATATGGGGGGAAACGGGGGGATACAGAGAGGTACAAACACCGCGGTATACGAGGGGATACAGGGGGATACAGAGAGGTACAAGCACCGCGGTATACGGGGGGATACAGGGGAAAACAGGGGGGCTACAGAGAGGTACAAACACCGCGGTATAAGGGGGGATACAGGGGAGTATAAAGGGGGCTACAGAGAGGTACAAACACCGCGGTATACAGGGGGATACAGAGACAGGTACAAGCACCGCGGTATACGGGGGGATACAGAGACAGGTACAAGCACCGCGGTATATGGGGGGAAACGGGGGGATACAGAGAGGTACAAACACCGCGGTATACGGGGGGATACAGGGGGATACAGAGAGGTACAAGCACCGCGGTATACGGGGGGATACGGGGGAAAACAGGGGGGCTACAGAGAGGTACAAACACCGCGGTATAAGGGGGGATACAGGGGAGTATAAAGGGGGCTACAGAGAGGTACAAACACCGCGGTATACAGGGGGATACAGAGACAGGTACAAGCACCGCGGTATACGGGGGGGAAACGGGGGGCTACAGAGAGGTACAAGCACCGCGGTATACGGGGGGATACAGGGTACTAACGGGGGCTACAGAGACAGGTACAAGCACCGCGGTATACGGGGGGATACAGGGGAGTATAAAGGGGGCTACAGAGAGGTACAAACACCGCGGTATACGGGGGAAAACAGGGGGATACAGAGACAGGTACAAGCACCGCGGTATACGGGGGGATACAGAGACAGGTACAAGCACCGCGGTATACGGGGGGGCTACAGAGAGGTACAAACACCGCGGTATACGGGGGGATACGGGGGAAAACAGAGAGGTACAAACACCGCGGTATACGGGGGGCTACAGGGGAGTATAAAGGGGGCTACAGAGAGGTACAAACACCGCGGTATACGGGGGAATACAGGGGGATACAGAGACAGGTACAAGCACCGCGGTATACGGGGGGAAACGGGGGGCTACAGAGAGGTACAAGCACCGCGGTATACGGGGGGAAACGGGGGGCTACAGAGAGGTACAAGCACCGCGGTATACGGGGGGCTACAGAGAGGTACAAGCACCGCGGTATACGGGGGGAAACGGGGGGCTACAGAGAGGTACAAGCACCGCGGTATACGGGGGGAAACGGGGGGCTACAGAGAGGTACAAGCACCGCGGTATACGGGGGGATACGGGGTACTAACGGGGGCTACAGAAACAGGTACAAGCACCGTGGTATACGAGGGAATACGGGGGAGTATAAAGGGGGCTACAGAGAGGTACAAGCACCGCGGTATATGGGGGGATACGGGGTACTAACGGGGGGATATGGGGGTGAGTAAAAAGGGGGCTACAGAGAGAGGTACAAGCACCGCGGGATACGGGGGAGTATAAAGGGGGCTACAGAGAGGTACAAGCACCGCGGGATACGGGGGAGTATAAAGGGGGCTACAGAGAGGTACAAGCACCGCGGGATACGGGGGAGTATAAAAGGGGCTACAGAGAGGTACAAGCACCGCGGTATATGGGGGGAATATGGGGTGAGTATAAAGGGGGCTACAGAGAGGTACAAGCACCGCGGGAAACGGGGGGAGTATAAAGGGGGCTACAGAGAGGTACAAGCACCGCGGGATACGGGGTAGTAACGGGGGATACAGGGGGTGAGTATAAAGGGGGCTACAGAGAGGTACAAGCACCGCGGGATACGGGGTAGTAACGGGGGATACAGGGGGTGAGTATAAAGGGGGCTACAGAGAGGTACAAACAGCGGTATACGGGGGGGGATACAGGGTACTAATGTGTGGATATGGGGTGAGTGTAAAGGGGTTACAGGGAGAGGTACAAACACCGCGGGTTCCTGTGTACTAACGGGGGGACACGGGGTGAGTATAAAGGGGGCTACAGGGAGAGGTACAAACACGGGGCACTAACGGGGATATGGGGTGAGTATAACGTGGGTATACAGGAGGCGAGTATAACGGGGTTTCCCGGGTACTAATGGGGGAAATCGGGGAGAGAAGTACAAATACGGCGGGCTACGGGGTATTAACAGGGGGACAAAGGGGGTGAGTATAAAGGGGACTGCGGGGTACTAATGGAGGGATTCGGGGTGAGTATAACGGGGCTACAGGGTACTAATAGGGGGCTATTGGGTTCTAACGATGGGATACGGGGAAAACGGGGTGAGTATAACAGAGGCTACAGGGTAATAACGGGGGATACAGGGGGTGAGTATAACATGGGGGATACAGGGTACTAACGGGTGAGTATAACATGGGTACAGGGGGCAAATATAATGGGGGTGTATGGATACGGGGGGTTACGGTGTATGGATTTAACAGGGAGATATGGAACATCAATAACCTCAAAATAGGATGTAACTCGTGCACCAATGACAACCAAGAGCAGGTCCCTCACCGCCCCGAATATTACATATACATACTAACACAATAAACCCCCCCACAGGCGACTAGATAGATAATAACGAGATATCCGCCAGATCTATCATTGCACAATCCACTACCATAATGTATCATTATTGCCTCTCATGTGGATTGTATTGTGCAGCTTTGTATGAAGCTAATAAATGCAATAACCGACGTTGGGTCCCCCCTATTTTTTGATAACCAGCTAAGGTAAAGCAGGCTGGGATAGTCCATAGATATTGGCCCCTTCCCAACCTAATAAGAGCAGTCCGCAGCGGCCCCAGAAGTGGAGCGTCATGTGAGATGTGTCCGTCCTGGCACTTCGCCCGACTCTTCCTGATTGCCCTGCTGCGGTGACAATTGGGGTAATGGTCTCGGGGTTGATGACGGTTGTGAATTGTCCAAAAACAAGGCTGACATCAAGCCCTGCTGCTAGTAATGGAGAGGAAAAAAACAACAAAATGTGACATGTGCACGCAGCCTAAAGGAATGACCCAGGCATTGCCTTCCTGCACCTGACCCGCATTTCGCCCCTTTGAAGACGCCACCACTGCGAAACGCGCGTCAGGTGCTTGGCGGTAACGCACACTGTGCGTCCTGCTTATTCTATGCTGCGGTCAGTTCTTGTGAGATGATTTTTCTAACCCTTTCTGCTGCTCCTTGACTCCTCCACCTTCGTGTCCCCGCAGTCCGCTGCGTTGTTCCTCTTCTTGGTCGTCATCGGTGCAGGATTTCCGTCCTTTCTACCTTCTCTGGGATTATTCTTGTTGATGTCACCTCTGTTATCCTGTATATCGTATGTGTAGCTGTAATAATAAAGCATTGTTATACATTTCTGGTCATGTTTGTAGCTTTTGTGAAGATATAGAACATGTACAGTGTATGGATATAGTGGGGGGGTGTACAGTGTATGGATATAATGGGGGGGTGTACAGTGTATGGATATAATGGGGGGTGTACAGTGTATGGATATAATGGGGGGTGTACAGTGTATGGATATAATGGGGGGTGTACAGTGTATGGATATAATGGGGGGCTGTACAGTGTATGGATATAGTGGGGGGCTGTACAGTGTATGGATATAATGGGCTGTACAGTGTATGGATATAGTGGGGGGCTGTACAGTGTATGGATATAATGGGGGCTGTACAGTGTATGGATATAATGGGGGGTGTACAGTGTATGGATATAATAGGGGGTGTACAGTGTATGGATATAATGGGGGGCTGTGCAGTGTATGGATATAATGGGGGGCTGTGCAGTGTATGGATATAATGGTGGGCTGTACAGTGAATGGATATAATGGGGGGCTGTACAGTGTATGGATATAATGGGGGCTGTACAGTGTATGGATATAATGGGGGGCTGTACAGTGTATGGATATAGTGGGGGGCTGTACAGTGTATGGATATAGTGGGGGGCTGTACAGTGTATGGATATAGTGGGGGGCTGTACAGTGAATGGATATAGTGGGGGGCTGTACAGTGAATGGATATAATGGGGGGCTTTACAGTGTATGGATATAATGGGGGGGCTGTACAGTGTATGGATATAATGGGGGGCTGTACAGTGTATGGATATAATGGGGGGGCTGTACAGTGTATGGATATAATGGGGGGCTGTACAGTGTATGGATATAATGGGGGGCTGTACAGTGTATGGATATAATGGGGGGGCTGTACAGTGTATGGATATAATGGGGGGCTGTACAGTGTATGGATATAATGGGGGGCTGTACAGTGAATGGATATAATGGGGGGCTGTACAGTGTATGGATATAATGGGGGGGCTGTACAGTGTATGGATATAATGGGGGGGTGTACAGTGTATGGATATAATGGGGGCTGTACAGTGTATGGATATAATGGGGGGGCTGTACAGTGTATGGATATAATGGGGGCTGTACAGTGTATGGATATAGTGGGGGGCTGTACAGTGTATGGATATAGTGGGGGGCTGTACAGTGTATGGATATAATGGGGGCTGTACAATGTATGGATATAGTGGGGGGCTGTACAGTGTATGGATATAATGGGGGCTGTACAGTGTATGGATATAGTGGGGGGTTGTACAGTGTATGGATATAATGGGGGCTGTACAGTGTATGGATATAATGGGGGGTGTACAGTGTGTGGATATAATGGGGGTGTACAATGTATGGATATAGTGGAGATACGGTGGTCTATGGACCTAATATAGATATTGGGGTGGTGGCATGTACACACTGTGCAGTCATGGCCTGTGGCTGTTGATCTTCCTGTTCTCCTTTTTCTGCGCGGTGTCAGTAGCTTAGGGGTTAACTCCGTCAGGGCGTTTCCATGTGTGATGTGTTTGCTTTTTCTCCTCCTACCTGTTTCAGTCATTGACCTCTGTCCCGCAGGCTCCATAGATATCGGGGCGCCCTGCACTCACCCCATGGGAAGCAGCCGCTCTAAGCCGTAAGTCATCCTTTACTTTTCACATCGTGTTTATAGTCTTTGGATCCTTTTATTCCAGGGTCATGTGACCAGTTATCACACATTGTCGTCCATGTTTGTACTTTCCTGTGCATCATCTGATCTATGCTCCGTCACAGCTTTGGTGTTACTGTTTTCGGCTGCTTTGCTTGCACTTTACTCCCTGTTTTCACATAATTTATGTGATGAGACTTGTAACTTTCCTTTTCTTCCCTCCTGATATCTCTGTGAATTAGGGCGACCATGCCAAACGAAGGGTCTGCACATTTCTCCAAACTTAAAGACGATATCACATGCTCCATTTGTCTCCATGAGATCCATGACCCGGTATCGATCACCTGCGGACACACTTTTTGTAAACCCTGCATCTCATCCTACTGGTCCACCCCACAACCCTTTGGGTATCGCTGTCCAGAATGCAGGAAAGTCTGCCCGAGAGATCAGCTCATACCTGCCTACCGCCTGCAGCAACTGGTGTCAAAGGTTCAGCTGGTTGTCAAAGAAGAACAGTCCAAACTGGTAGGTGAAAGTATGAAAGAAACTTGCACGGTCTGTAGCATGTGTGCCCTTCTATACCTTAATGATAAACGCTGAGTAATAATGGTTATAGCGTGTACAAAGTCTACACATTGATGAGATTTACAGCACAGACTTGTGTTAACTTATCATAACGCAGATAAGAGTATTATGTGGCTTATTAAAAAACTCTAGGGACCGCCATGGGTATTTCAACCATGCCACTGTTCACACACAGAGTTGGTTGCAATACCTGAAAATTCATACCAATGGTTTAGCTAGCTGTCAACAAATAACAATCCAAACTAGTAGGTAAGTGAGTTTTTAGAGCTTTTAAAATGATGATAATTTAATGCCAAATACAGAGAAACACTTGGTTATATCTGGTACAAAGTCCACACGTTCATAAAGATGTATGGCACAGACCTTTATTATGGCCCCATGCCTTTGTTGTATCATTTGGGTTATTAGAGAATAGTAGGGAACGCCATGGGTACTTGGGCCATGCCAGTCTTCAGTTAATACCACCGGTGACAATGTTTTAGATGGAAGTTCATTTGATATGGTGGAGGGGGAGCCTGTGGTTAATCACAGATGGCAGACCATTAGGCGTTCTTTTCAGTCTACTTCATAGATATGAGATGCAATGATCTGCTTTTCTCCATCATTATTGAATATGACTAATGTCCTCCCAGGCTCCTCCACGTGCCGTCCAGCTGGTCTATACCGATGCAAGCAACAAAATGGGGCTGGATGAATCTGTTCTTGATGGATGCTTTTTGGACAGTAAGATCTCAGATTACCCCCTGTGTCTTATCTGCGTGATCGGAGAGAAGAGAAGAGGAAAGTCCAGCCTGATGAACTATATTCTGAGAGCACTCTACAGCCTGGTGAGTAGTCATAACCTGCAAAATCCAATGTCACAGGAGACCAAATGGGTTCATATCATCGCCCCTCAAGTCAAGAGTTAGAGGGGCGTCATGCTTGTATCTGCTCCAACCCAAAGTTACCATTGTAATGTTCTTATAGAGGAGTTCTGCACATGCTTACCCTGGGAGGGGGGCTTGCATTTAGAGATCTGTTATTGATGGAGATCCATCCTTGCTATTGAGAAAATAGTTTCCTTATGATTTGATAAATTTAGCTTTTTTTCCTGTGTAGGAGAAGGGGCAGCCGATCAGCCTAGGGGAACAGGACGAGCCCCTCCATGGTTTTGAGTGGCGATCCGGGACAGACAGTATCACTAAAGGGATATGGTTGTGGAATAGACCCTTTATCCTAGAGAGGAACGGCGAAAAGGTAAAGGACACGTTGTATGTCTCTCATCAGGTCTCTCCCCGTACTCTATTGTGAGCCGCCGGTAAGATCAATATAACGATTATCGCTTCCATCTTGGATCTCTGTTAATAATGGATGAATGTCAGATCTTATTGTAGCTACCCCGTCATGTCATTTACAGAAGCACTTTCCCAGCCGACGCCATGGTCCTTGGTTATGATGTTACCCTTCTTTCTCCTCTGTACAGATGGCCGTGTTTGTCCTGGACACAGAGGGTTCATTGGACATCGAAAGTGATAGGGAGACCTGTGTGAAGCTGTCCGCCTTGTCCATGCTCCTCAGCTCCTACCTGGTATGTGAGGTCTTCGAGGAGCTCTGAATATACATGCCCACTCACCTCTTTACTCCATCAAACCTTGCTATTTTGGGGTTTGGGATACACATGTATGACCACAATATAAAGTTTTGTTTTGGCACACTAATCGCTGGTAATCAAACCACATAAAAGGTAAGAGTGGCTGCACTATGCAGTTTGTATAGACCCCCTAGATATTGATGTAGCCCACCGTCCATGTCAGGATTGCTATATTTGTGTGACTCAGTCTCTCTAGTGGGGGTTGATGTAATTTTGTGTGACGTCTTGGTGCTGGATGGTGGAGGGTGTGGGGCGTCCATCCTCTTCATGAACATCTCCTGATGTAACGTTTGTTTGTGTCCTCAGATCTTCAACATTAATGCAAGCTTGAAAACAACAGAGCTGGATTATCTGGAGGTACGGAAGTCGAGGACATCTCTTCAAGCATCAGTTGTGTTATTCTCCATGACGTCAGTCCTTGAATGTATCATGGACCATCGTTACATTGTGTCACTACAATGTATCAGTGGAATGAAGATGCTTCTGCCCATGTAACCTTGAGTTTCATTTCTACGGTGATGGACTGGATCGATCGAGATGTATTTGTGTCTTTTCAGATGTATCTCCACGTGTCGGAGCTCACAGGGGAATCCTTCTGTCTACAATATCTACAGGTGATCTCCTCTGTCAGTCGCTCGCCACTCATTCTTACCGTTCCTCTAGGGAAAGTTTTGCAGGATCTCTAGAGTGCAGTTTTTGATAGTGTTCATTCCTGACATCTTGATGACCTCATTGATCTGATGTCAAAGTCTGCAGCTATTTCCCAAAATCATGACCACAACTTATTGGCACCTTACTGTAGCCGTCATTTCTGGTCGAGCTTGTGGCATCTCCTATGTCCACTCTGGTGATGTGTAGATGAAGGACCACGGCTAAGGTCAGCCATTGTGAGGTTGAGTATTGTCCTCTCCACCAGAGCCCCAGTAGCAAGCAATGGACAACCAAAGGAGTCACCGTGCCTGAAAATTAGGAGCAGAGCAGATACCTGGTGTCCCCATCATCCTTTGACATCCTGCATCTCCCAATGGTTGCATCTCTCCATTTTTTTGTCTTCTACATTTTAGCACCTGAATATTCTGGTTCGTGATTGGCATAACCCCGACGACTGTGGTCGAGACGCGGCGAAGTCCTACATGGAGCACGAGACGGAGGTACGACAGAGTTCTGATAGTAATCTAGGACTGTCCGGCTGTGGTGGCAACAACGGGGCCAACATTTGTGCCGAATTGCAGATTATCACGATTTCCAAAATGTCTTTTATTGTTAATGGTCACCAATTGTTGAAGATGTTTTTGCTGCTGCCGTTTACAAACTGCATTGTTCTGTATTTTGACGTTTTTTCACCAAACTTTGATCACGCTCGGGGCGCTACAAGTCTCCAACACATGACTGCGAGAATAAAGTCTTGGGTGGGTATCGGCCATCCCGGGAGGTGTACGAACCTGACACTGGAGATGGAAAGTTGCACTTTGTCTTGTTGTAGAAGCTGCGGAAGAGCGCGACATACCGCCGTGTGCTGGAGACTCTGCGCAGTCCGTCCGCGAGCGGCTTCCTCCTGCCTCACCCGGGGAAAACCTTCCTGAGATCCAGTGAAGGGCGGCAATCAGGTAAGCCGTGAATTAGAGGGACTGTCCTCTACAGACTGATCACATGGAGCCATGAGGGAAACCATCAATGGAAATATTGCTCCACCGTTATATGGGCGCCATCCTATGCCCTCCATCCGTCACAAACAGCCAGATGCAAGCGGGAGGGGGGAGAAATAGACGCTGGGACTGCTCCCACCCGTTAATTTCCGGTAGGATATACGTGTATATTCCAGTGTGATGATTATTGCGTCTCTTCACAGACATGGACGATGATTTCAGGAGCCACCTGACCACATACATCTCCAACCTCGTGGAGGAAGTTTGGCTCCACCGTAAAACCGATGTCCATGGAGAGAGGATCACGTGTGGCCAGCTGGGCCGAATGCTGAAGGTTGGGCATGAAATGTTAATAAGTGTTCTGCTGGCGATTCTCGGGTCGGTATATGGCGTTTTCTGCGACTTTAGGGCGCCCGCACTATGGACCTGTCGGCGTAGAGTCTCCTCACACATCATGTCTTGTAAATTGATAAAACCCATTACGGTTAAGAAATGTGGTCCAAAATTCCCCCTTATTATCCACTAATGATGGCGTGGTGGGAGGAACCCTGACTTTTCTGTTACAAATCCCTTTAAGAGGGGCATTAGATGGCTCAGGTGCTACATGGGGTCGTGATGTGGCATCAATACCCTTTTTACTGGATGCAGAAAGAGGAATAATATGAGCGACGGGTGTCAGGACTAAAGATTAGGTGAAGAGGAGGCTTTAATGCCGAGAGCAGACGGCGCAGCGAGGAGAAGACCCGGCCAGGATCTAAAAAACAGGAAAAGAAAGGATAGCGGCATATTCTGGGCTACCGGAACCCGGGCAAGGCACACATGGCACCCCGGAATCAATGATAGCGCACATCTTTGACAATGTTAATGCCTCCCCCTCAATTATAAAAAAAAAAAACTCTACTCTCATCAGAGTAACCGAGTCCTCTTCTCCCCGCACAGCGGGTTATCACGGGCAATAAAGGACTAAAAGTGATCAGGAAGAAAATGCAAAATGTAGATACGGAGTCCAAATGTTTTTTTTATCACCTAAATAAAAAAAATAAACTGAGCAGTTTTGGAGTCGCCGTGATCCTGCCGACATGGAGGATCGGGCAATCAGCAGGTTTTACCTTCTCGGCCACTGTATGTTTTATTACATATATGTCTTTTCTTTTGTTAACCCTTCTCTCTCCTGTGTTTATTTTTCAGGATTTCGTCAGTACTTTGCAGCAAGAAAACTTCAGCTTTGCTTCCCCTATAGAGGTAATGGTGTCATATCCTATATTGTCCACTAGAGGCAGCGTGTTACAATCCACAAAATCAAGGTGACCCCCTAATCTGCATGACTCGTGGCCGTCGGGGGCCCGGCTCTCCCCGGTGTCCAGTCCCGAGTCATTCACATACAGGAAACACTCAGGATACATATTTCTGAAACATTCCAAGAAGCATAAGATCCAGTCTGACACATAAGATGATTCCCGTCCATCTTCCCATGGTCGTATCGTTTATCCTCAGTTATGAGCTCTCGCCCCCCGGTATCTGACATACAGGATGGGATGAGTCTCCTCGTCTTCGGTCACCACATTAACTCCTCGATCTCTTCCTCCAGATGTTCTATGCCCTTGAAAACCACAAAAACTTGAAGATCACGGTGAAAATATTCCAGGATTTTGTTACAAATAAGGTAAGAGCGCTCGTCCTGGGGGGATATGTTCTGTATCCGGAGCTAGCGGGTATGGCGGCATGTTTCTCAGGCTGTGGTCATAGACCATGAACTGTAACTTCTCTTCTCGTGTCCTCCTCAGGCTCCCAGCTCGTCTTCTCCTATCAAGGTGCTGAAGGTCAGGCCCTCCAATATGAGGGAGGTGGTCAGCGAGGAGGCCTTGCGGCTCCTTCAGGAGTACGAGCAGAATCTGAGGGGCAGCAATGACACCGCGAGGAAAAATCTCATCTGCGAGATGAAGGCTCTACTGGACCAAGAAGTGGAGAAATTCTGCTCCGAATACTCCAAGCGCTTCACAAAGTGCGCGGTGGGGATCGGGTGTGCGGTGGGTGGAGGGATCCTCAGCTTGGCGGGAGGAATCGTGGGAGCAGCCGTGGCTGGAACAGTCCTGGCTACGGAGGCGGTGATAATCGGCGGGGCGGTCGGAGGGTCCGTCGGAGGGGCTATTGGGACAGGAGTTGGAGGAGGTGTGGGGGGGATTATTGGGCATATAGCGAAGAAGAAGGATCAGATGCCCGATGACCAAGGTAATAGCAATGGTTCAACGCCTGAAGACACCCAAAAGCTGGTGCCCAAAGCGGAGTGAAGAGTGACCGCCATCATCAGACCCCAAAGGAGACATAAGCCCAAAAAAGTGGCAACTACCATCAAGATTGTAGAGTGATGTCTTCATTAGCTTTTCTGGACCGTTGAGGCCATTTCATGTTCTTAGGAGACCAAAGCAGATCTTCCGATATGACTGAATAGGATGCACTGGATCTGTGTCCTCTAGGGGGCGCTAAACAGATAAGACTTTCATAGAGGAGTAACAGGACGCCCATCATGATGAGCGAGGTCAGGGCCGGCGGAGCGCCCGCTCAGATGTTCCCACGTCTTCCATTCTCATTATTGGGGCGTGATCCTGCGCTGCTGTCACTTGTCCCCTATGGGGTGAGATTTTCTCAGGATTCCCAGACGTCTGGAACACATCCAGCATTGGCGGTCCGTGTACCGTGTAATTCCAGATATCGCGTCTGTGACTCCAAGAGATTTTCATTAATTTATTAAACTTGCAGTAAATAAAACTAAATATTGATAGAGAAAACGATAACATATATGATTTATAGGTTGTTGACAATTTTGTATCAATTGAATGTTAAAAACAATAATATCTGTCGGACAATTTTTCTTAAAATTAAAATATTGTTTATTTTGTGTACTAATAAATTATATAATAAAAGTTTATACGTGTTCTGATACAGAGCACCAAATCCTGTCTTATTCACCCAGTTACACATTGGCTTATGTATCTCTATATGGCTCCTATATACAGAGATACATAAGATCCTGCCTGCAGTCACCACTAGGGGGAGCTCCCTGTATACAGAGATACATGATAAGATCCTGTCTGCAGTCACCACTAGGGGGAGCTCCCTGTATACAGAGATACGTGATAAGATCCAGTCTGCAGTCACCACTAGGGGGAGCTCCCTGTATACAGAGATACGTGATAAGATCCTGTCCGCGGCCACCACTAGGGGGAGCTCCCTGTATACAGAGATACACGATAATATCCCGTCTGCAGCCACCACTAGGGGGAGCTCCCTGTATACAGAGATACACGGTAAGATCCCGTCTGCAGCCACCACTAGGGGGAGCTCCCTGTATACAGAGATACACGGTAAGATCCCGTCTGCAGCCACCACTAGGGGGAGCTCCCTGTATACAGAGATACACGGTAAGATCCCGTCTGCAGTCACCACTAGGGGGAGCTCCCTGTATACAGAGATACATGATAAGATTCCGTCTGCAGCCACCACTAGGGGGAGCTCCCTGTATACAGAGATACATGATAAGATCCCGTCTGCAGTCACCACTAGGGGGAGCTCCCTGTATACAGAGATACATAAGATCCTGTCTGCAGACACCACTAGGGGGAGCTCCCTGTATACAGAGATACACAAGACCCTGTCTGCAGTCACCACTAGGGGGAGCTGCCTGTATACAGAGATACATGATAAGATCCTGTCTGCAGCCCCCACTAGGGGGAGCTCCCTGTATACAGAGATACATGATAAGATCCAGTCTGCAGCCACCACTAGGGGGAGCTCCCTGTATACAGAGATACATGATAAGATCCTGTCTGCAGCCACCTGTAGGGGGAGCTCCCTGTATACAGAGATACATGATAAGATCCTGTCTGCAGTCACCACTAGGGGGAGCTCCCTGTATACAGAGATACATGATAAGATCCTGTCTGCAGTCACCACTAGGGGGAGCTCTCTATATACAGAGATAGATGATAAGATCCTGTCTGCAGCCACCACTAGGGGGAGCTCCCTGTATACAGAGTTACATGATAAGATCCTGTCTGCAGTCACCACTAGGGGGAGCTCCCTGTATACAGAGATACATGATAAGATCCTGTCTGCAGACACCACTAGGGGGAGCTCCCTGTATACAGAGATACATCATAAGATCCTGTCTGCAGTCACCACTAGGGGGAGCTCTCTATATACAGAGATAGATGATAAGATCCTGTCTGCAGCCACCACTAGGGGGAGCCCCCTGTATACAGAGATACATGATAAGATCCTGTCTGCAGCCACCACTAGGGGGAGCTCCCTGTATACAGAGATACATGATAAGATCCTGTCTGCAGCCACCACTAGGGGGAGCTCCCTGTATACAGAGATACATGATAAGATCCTGTCTGCAGTCACCACTAGGGGGAGCTCCCTGTATATAGAGATACATGATAAGATCCTGTCTGCAGTCACCACTAGGGGGAGCTCCCTGTATACAGAGATACATGATAAGATCCTGTCTGCAGCCACCACTAGGGGGAGCTCCCTGTATACATGGATACATGATAATATCCTGTCTGCAGTCAGCACTAGGGGAAACGCCCTGTATATAGAGATACATGATAAGATTCTGTCTGCAGTCACCACTAGGGGGAGCTCCCTGTATACAGAGTTACATGATAAGATCCTGTCTGCAGTCACCACTATGGGGAGCTCCCTGTATACAGAGATACATGATAAGATACTGTCTGCAGTCACCACTAGGGGGAGCTCCCTGTATACAGAGATACATGATAAGATCCTGTCTGCAGCCACCACTAGGGGGAGCCCCCTGTATACAGAGATACATGATAAGATCCTGTCTGCAGTCACCACTAGGGGGAGCTCCCTGTATACAGAGATACAAGATAAGATCCTGTCTGCAGTCACCACTAGGGGGAGCTCCCTGTATACGAGATACATGATAAGATCCTGTCTGCAGTCACCACTAGGGGGAGCTCCCTGTATACAGAGATACATGATAAGATCCTGTCTGCAGCCACCACTAGGGGGGAGCTCCCTGTATACAGAGATACATGATAAGATCCTGTCTGCAGCCACCACTAGGGGGAGCTCCCTGTATACAGAGATACATGATAAGATCCTGTCTGCAGTCACCACTAGGGGGAGCTCCCTGTATACAGAGATACATGATAAGATCCTGTCCACAGACACCACTTAGGGGGAGCTCCCTGTATACAGAGATACATAAGATCCTGTCCACAGACACCACTAGGGGGAGCTCCCTGTATACAGAGATACACAAGACCCTGTCTGCAGCCACCACTAGGAGGAGTGTTGTGATTTCTGTTTTCGGGCTCCCTCCTGTGGTCATGAATGGTACTTTGGCTGGTTCGGTCCATGGACTTTCTCTGATGCCTGTGGGTGTTTCTGAGTTTCCTTCTACAGGTGACGAGGCTAATTCGTTAGTGGGCTGCTCTATTTAACTCCACTTGGATCCTTGTCCGATGCCAGCTGTCAATGTTGTAGCATTGGTCTAGTTCGCTCCTGGATCTTCCTGGTTACCTGTTTCCTCCAGCAAAAGCTAAGTTTTGCTTTGCTTTTTTCTTGTTTGCTATTTTTTCTGTCCAGCATGCTTATGTGAATTTTGCCTTGCTTGCTGGAATCTCTGGGACGCAGAGGGGCGCCTCCGCTCCGTTAGTCGGTGCGGAAGGTATTTTTCCCTGCACTCTCTGTGTGGCTTTTGTAGGGTTTTTTGCTGACTGCAAAGTGACCTTTCCTATCTTCTGTCTGTTTAGTAAGTCGGGCCTCTCTTTGCTAAATCTATTTCATCTCTGTGTTTGTGATTTCATCTTACTCACAGTCAATATATGTGGGGGGCTGCCTTCTCCTTTGGGGAATTTTCTCTGAGGCAAGATAGGCTTATTTTTCATATCTCTAGGGCTAGCTAGTTCTGAGGCTGTGACGAGGCGCCTAGGTCATGATAGGAGCGCTCCACGGCTATTTCTAGTGTGCGTGATAGGATTAGGGATTGCGGTCAGCAGAGGTTCCACTTCCAAGAGCTTGTCCTGTATTAATATGCTATCAGGTCTTTACGGGTGCTCTAAATACCAGGTCCACTATTTGTCCTAACCACCAGATCATAACAGGGGAGCTCCCTGCGTACAGAGATACATGATAAGATCCTGTCTGCAGCCACCACTAGGGGGAGCTCCCTGTATACAGAGATACATGATAAGATCCTGTCTGCAGCCACCACTAGGGGGAGCTCCCTGTATACAGAGATACATGATAAGATCCTGTCTGCAGCCACCACTAGGGGGAGCTCCCTGTATACAGAGATACATGATAATATCCTGTCTGCAGCCACCACTAGGGGGAGCTCCCTGTATATAGAGATACATGATAAGATCCCGTCTGCAGCCACCACTAGGGGGAGCTCCCTGTATATAGAGATACATGATAAGATCCTGTCTGCAGTCACCACTAGGGGGAGCTCCCTGCGTACAGAGATACATGATAAGATCCTGTCTGCAGCCACCACTAGGGGGAGCTCCCTGTATACGGAGATACATGATAAGATCCCGTCTGCAGCCACCACTAGGGGGAGCTCCCTGTATACAGAGATACATGATAAGATCCTGTCTGCAGCCACCACTAGGGGGAGCTCCCTGTATACAGAGATACATGATAACATCCTGTCTGCTGTCACCACTAGGGGGAGCTCCCTGTATATAGAGATACATGATAAGATCCCGTCTGCAGCCACCACTAGGGGGAGCTCCCTGTATATAAAGATACATGATAAGATCCCGTCTGCAGCCACCACTAGGGGGAGCTCCCTGTATACAGAGATACATGATAAGATCCCGTCTGCAGCCACCACTAGGGGGAGCTCCCTGTATACAGAGATACATGATAATATCCTGTCTGCAGCCACCACTAGGGGGAGCTCCCTGTATACAGAGATACATGATAAGATCCTGTCTGCAGCCACCACTAGGGGGAGCTCCCTGTATATAGAGATACATGATAAGATCCTGTCTGCAGCCACCACTAGGGGGAGCTCCCTGTATATAAAGATACATGATAAGATCCCGTCTGCAGCCACCACTAGGGGGAGCTCCCTGTATACAGAGATACATGATAAGATCCCGTCTGCAGCCACCACTAGGGGGAGCTCCCTGTATACAGAGATACATGATAATATCCTGTCTGCAGCCACCACTAGGGGGAGCTCCCTGTATACAGAGATACATGATAAGATCCCGTCTGCAGCCACCACTAGGGGGAGCTCCCTGTATACAGAGATACATGATAAGATCCTGTCTGCAGCCACCACTAGTGGGAGCTCCCTGTATACAGAGATACATGATAAGATCCTGTCTGCAGCCACCACTAGGGGGAGCTCCCTGTATACAGAGATACAAGATAAGATTCTGTCTGCAGCCACCACTAGGGGGAACTCCCTGTATACAGAGATACAAGATAAGATCCTGTCTGCAGCCACCACTAGGGGGAACTCCCTGTATACAGAGATACATGATAAGATCCCGTCTGCAGCCACCACTAGGGGGAGCTCCCTGTATACAGATATACATGATAAGATCCCGTCTGCAGCCACCACTAGGGGGAACTCCCTGTATACAGAGATACAAGATAAGATTCTGTCTGCAGCCACCACTAGGGGGAACTCCCTGTATACAGAGATACATGATAAGATCCTGTCTGCAGCCACCACTAGGGGGAACTCCCTGTATACAGAGATACATGATAAGATCCTGTCTGCAGTCACCACTAGGGGGAGCTCCCTGTATACAGAGATACATGATAAGATCCTGTCTGCAGCCGCCACTAGGGGGAACTCCCTGTATACAGAGATACAAGATAAGATTCTGTCTGCAGCCACCACTAGGGGGAGCTCCCTGTATACAGAGATACATGATAAGATCTTGTCTGTAGACACCACTAGGGGGAGCTCCCTGTATACAGAGATACATGATAAGATCCTGTCTGCAGCCACCACTAGGGGGAACTCCCTGTATACAGAGATACAAGATAAGATCCTGTCTGCAGCCACCACTAGGGGGAACTCCCTGTATACAGAGATACATGATAAGATCCCGTCTGCAGCCACCACTAGGGGGAGCTCCCTGTATACAGAGATACATGATAATATCCTGTCTGCAGCCACCACTAGGGGGAGCTCCCTGTATACAGAGATACATGATAATATCCTGTCTGCAGCCACCACTAGGGGGAACTCCCTGTATACAGAGATACATGATAAGATTCTGTCTGCAGCCACCACTAGGGGGAACTCCCTGTATACAGAGATACAAGATAAGATCCTGTCTGCAGCCACCACTAGGGGGAGCTCCCTGTATACGGAGATACATGATAAGATCCCGTCTGCAGCCACCACTAGGGGGAGCTCCCTGTATACATAGATGTATGATAAGATCCTGTCTGCAGCCACCACTAGGGGGAGCTTCCTGTATACAGAGATACATAAGATCCTGTCTGCAGCCACCACTAGGGGGAGCTCCCTGTATACAGAGATACATGATAAGATCCTGTCTGCAGCCACCACTAGGGGGAGCTCCCTGTATATAGAGATACATGATAAGATCCTGTCTGCAGCCACCACTAGGGGGAGCTCCCTGTGTACAGAGATACATGATAAGATCCTGTCTGCAGCCACCACTAGGGGGAGCTCCCTGTATACAGAGATACATGATAGGATCCTGTCTGCAGCCACCACTAGGGGGAGCTCCCTGTATACAGAGATACATGATAGGATCCTGTCTGCAGCCACCACTAGGGGGAGCTCCCTGTATATAGAGATACATGATAAGATCCTGTCTGCAGCCACCACTAGGGGGAGCCCCCTGTATACAGAGATACATGATAAGATTCTGTCTGCAGCCACCACTAGGGGGAGCTCCCTGTATACAGAGATACATGATAAGATTCTGTCTGCAGCCACCACTAGGGGGAGCTCCCTGTATACAGAGATAAATGATAAGATCCTGTCTGCAGTCACCACTAGGGGGAGCTCCCTGCGTACAGAGATACATGATAAGATTCTGTCTGCAGCCACCACTAGGGGGAGCTCCCTGTATACAGAGATACATGATAAGATCCTGTCTGCAGTCACCACTAGGGGGAGCTCCCTGCGTACAGAGATACATGATAAGATCCTGTCTGCAGTCACCACTAGGGGGAGCTCCCTGTATACAGAGATACATGATAAGATTCTGTCTGCAGCCACCACTAGGGGGAGCTCCCTGTATACAGAGATAAATGATAAGATCCTGTCTGCAGCCACCACTAGGGGGAGCTCCCTGTATACAGAGATACATGATAAGATCCTGTCTGCAGTCACCACTAGGGGGAGCTCCCTGCGTACAGAGATACATGATAAGATCCTGTCTGCAGTCACCACTAGGGGGAGCTCCCTGTATACAGAGATACATGATAACATCCTGTCTGCAGTCACCACTAGGGGGAGCTCCCTGTATACAGAGATAGATGATAAGATCCTGTCTGCAGCCACCACTAGGGGGAGCTCCCTGTATACAGAGATACATGATAATATCCTGTCTGCAGCCACCACTAGGGGGAGCTCCCTGTATACAGAGATACATGATAAGATCCTGTATGCAGCCACCACTAGGGGGAGCTCCCTGTATACAGAGATACATGATAATATCCTGTCTGCAGCCACCACTAGGGGGAGCTCCCTGTATACAGAGATACATGATAAGATCCTGTATGCAGCCACCACTAGGGGGAGCTCCCTGTATACAGAGATACATGATAAGATCCTGTCTGCAGCCACCACTAGGGGGAACTCCCTGTATACAGAGATACATGATAATATCCTGTCTGCAGTCACCACTAGGGGGAGCTCCCTGTATACAGAGATAGATGATAAGATCCTGTCTGCAGTCACCACTAGGGGGAACTCCCTGTATACAGAGATACATGATAAGATCCCGTCTGCAGCCACCACTAGGGGGAGCTCCCTGTATACAGAGATACATGATAATATCCTGTCTGCAGCCACCACTAGGGGGAGCTCCCTGTATACAGAGATACATGATAAGATCCTGTATGCAGCCACCACTAGGGGGAGCTCCCTGTATACAGAGATACATGATAAGATCCTGTCTGCAGCCCACACTAGGGGGAACTCCCTGTATACAGAGATACAAGATAAGATCCTGTCTGCAGCCACCACTAGGGGGAGCTCCCTGTATACGGAGATACATGATAAGATCCCGTCTGCAGCCACCACTAGGGGGAGCTCCCTGTGTACATAGATGTATGATAAGATCCTGTCTGCAGCCACCACTAGGGGGAGCTTCCTGTATACAGAGATACATAAGATCCTGTCTGCAGCCACCACTAGGGGGAGCTCCCTGCGTACAGAGATACATGATAAGATCCTGTCTGCAGCCACCACTAGGGGGAGCTCCCTGTATACAGAGATACATGATAAGATCCTGTCTGCAGCCACCACTAGGGGGAGCTCCCTGTATACAGAGATACATGATAAGATCCTGTCTGCAGCCACCACTAGGGGGAGCTCCCTGTATATAGAGATACATGATAAGATCCTGTCTGCAGCCACCACTAGGGGGAGCTCCCTGTGTACAGAGATACATGATAGGATCCTGTCTGCAGTCACCACTAGGAGGAGCTCCCTGTATACAGAGATACATGATAAGATCCTGTCTGCAGCCACCACTAGGGGGAGCTCCCTGTATATAGAGATACATGATAAGATCCTGTCTGCAGTCACCACTAGGGGGAGCTCCCTGTATACAGAGATACATTATAAGATCCTGTCTGCAGTCACCACTAGGGGGAGCTCCCTGTATACAGAGATACATGATAAGATCCTGTCTACAGTCACCACTAGGGGGAGCTCCCTGTATACAGAGATACATGATAAGATCCTGTCTGCAGTCACCACTAGGGGGAGCTCCCTGTATACAGAGATACATGATAAGATCCTGTCTGCAGTCACCACTAGGGGGAGCTCCCTGTATACAGAGATACATGATAAGATCCTGTCTGCAGCCACCACTAGGGGGAGCTCCCTGTATATAGAGATACATGATAAGATCCTGTCTGCAGTCACCACTAGGGGGAGCTCCCTGTATACAGAGATACATGATAAGATCCTGTCTGCAGTCACCACTAGGGGGAGCTCCCTGTATACAGAGATACATGATAAGATCCTGTCTGCAGTCACCACTAGGGGGAGCTCCCTGTATACAGAGATACATGATAAGATCCTGTCTACAGTCACCACTAGGGGGAGCTCCCTGTATACAGAGATACATGATAAGATCCTGTCTGCAGTCACCACTAGGGGGAGCTCCCTGTATACAGAGATACATGATAAGATCCTGTCTGCAGTCACCACTAGGGGGAGCTCCCTGTATACAGAGATACATGATAAGATCCTGTCTACAGTCACCACTAGGGGGAGCTCCCTGTATACAGAGATACATGATAAGATCCTGTCTGCAGTCACCACTAGGGGGAGCTCCCTGTATACAGAGATACATGATAAGATCCTGTCTGCAGTCACCACTAGGGGGAGCTCCCTGTAAACAGAGATACATGATAAGATTCTGTCTGCAGCCACCACTAGGGGGAGCTCCCTGTATACAGAGATACATGATAAGATCCTGTCTGCAGCCACCACTGGGGGGAGCTCCCTGTATACAGAGATACATGATAAGATCCTGTCTACAGTCACCACTAGGGGGAGCTCCCTGTATACAGAGATACATGATAAGATCCTGTCTGCAGTCACCACTAGGGGGAGCTCCCTGTAAACAGAGACACATGATAAGATCCTGTCTACAGTCACCACTAGGGGGAGCTCCCTGTATACAGAGATACATGATAAGATCCTGTCTGCAGTCACCACTAGGGGGAGCTCCCTGTATACAGAGATACATGATAAGATTCTGTCTGCAGTCACCACTAGGAGGAGCTCCCTGTATATAGAGATACATGATAAGATCCTGTCTGCAGCCACCACTAGGGGGAGCTCCCTGTATACAGAGATACATGATAAGATCCTGTCTGCAGCCACCACTGGGGGGAGCTCCCTGTATACAGAGATACATAATATCCTGTCTGCAGTCACCACTAGGGGGAGCTCCCTGTATACAGAGATACATGATAAGATCCTGTCTGCAGCCACCACTAGGGGGAGCTCCCTGTGTACATAGATACATGATAAGATCCTGTCTGCAGTCACCACTAGGGGGAGCTCCCTGTATACAGAGATACATGATAAGATTCTGTCTGCGGTCACCACTAGGGGGAGCTCCCTGTATACAGAGATACATGATAAGATCCTGTCTGCAGCCACCACTAGGGGGAGCTCCCTGTATACAGAGATACATGATAAGATCCTGTCTGCAGCCATCACTAGGGGGAGCTCCCTGTATACAGAGATACATGATAAGATCCTGTCTGCAGCCACCACTAGGGGGAGCTCCCTGTATACAGAGATACATGATAAGATCCTGTCTGCAGCCACCACTAGGAGGAGCTCCCTGTATATAGAGATACATGATAAGATCCTGTCTGCAGCCACCACTAGGGGGAGCTCCCTGTATACAGAGATACACGATAAGATCCTGTCTGCAGCCACCACTAGGGGGAGCTCCCTGTATACAGAGATACACGATAAGATCCTGTCTGCAGCCACCACTAGGGGGAGCTCCCTGTATACAGAGATACATGATAAGATTCTGTCTGCAGCCACCACTAGGGGGAGCTCCCTGTATACAGAGATACACGATAAGATCCTGTCTGCAGCCACCACTAGGGGGAGCTCCCTGTATACAGAGATACACGATAAGATCCTGTCTGCAGCCACCACTAGGGGGAGCTCCCTGTATACAGAGATACATGATAAGATCCTGTCTGCAGCCACCACTAGGAGGAGCTCCCTGTATACAGAGATACATGATAAGATCCTGTCTGCAGCCACCACTGGGGGGAGCTCCCTGTATACAGAGATACATAATATCCTGTCTGCAGTCACCACTAGGGGGAGCTCCCTGTATACAGAGATACATGATAAGATCCTGTCTGCAGCCACCACTAGGGGGAGCTCCCTGTATACAGAGATACATGATAAGATCCTGTCTGCAGACACCACTAGGGGGAGCTCCCTGTATACAGAGATACATGATAAGATCCTGTCTGCAGCCACCACTAGGGGGAGCTCCCTGTATACAGAGATACATGATAAGATCCTGTCTGCAGCCACCACTGGGGGGAGCTCCCTGTATACAGAGATACATGACTACAGTCTTATTCCCCTCCTTGTTGTCAGATATCAGATATCACATACATATTTGTATTTAATGACTTTGTTGAATGATGAATAATTATGCAGTGCATTGTGGGATAGATATGGTTTAGTACTAATGCAGAGCTGCAGTTTGTTGTGTGTCACTATGTCTCCATCTGCCTTTTCAGTTGCAATACTCAATGGCAGCAGCAGGTGGCAGTATAACAATGTGAAGTCCGCCATAAGACATAATTCACTGATCGACAGCAAGCAGAGATCTTAAAGGGACTCTGTCACCTGAATTTGGCGGGACTGGTCTTGGGTCATATGGGCGGAGTTTTCGGGTGTTTGATTCACCCTTTCCTTACCCGCTGGCTGCATGCTGGCTGCAATATTGGATTGAAGTTCATTCTCTGTCCTCCATAGTACACGCCTGTACAAGGCAAGATTGCTTTGCGCAGGCGTGTACTATGGAGGACAGAGAATGAACTTCAATCCAATATTGCAGCCAGCATGTAGCCAGCGGGTAAGGAAAGGGTGAATCAAACATCCGAAAACTCCACCCATATGACCCAAAACCAGTCCCGCCAAATTCAGGTGACAGGTTCCCTTTAAAAATGAGCTGATGTAGAAGACAATGAAGGGGATTCACTGTGCACCAAATAATTGGCTTTTCAAACTGTCATGGCCAAGAGTGAGGGACCAAGGCGCTGTGGAGTGCACAGCTGAGATCTACATTATTATTCACTGACAGCAATCAGAGACCTTGAAACCGAAGGATCAAAACACTAAAGGCCGATTCATCATTTTTGTTTCGTCCCTTTTCTGCCCTATGAACCGTTTTCACATTTTTGCGCCAAAATTCTTCAAAGTTTCGCTCCAGTTTGATATTTTTTTACGCAAAATGAGAAAAGCTTCCTGCGCCGATTCATCTTCGCGTTTCCATCAGTGTTTGCCTGTTTTGTAGCTTTTTTTGCACCAAAATAATTTGCTTGTACCTTTTTTATTTCTATTTTATGTCTTTGGCTGTGTTTTTGTGTTTTTTTTGTTTTATCATTTCGACATTGTGACTTTTCAAAAAGTTACAAAATGTTTCTGTAAAGTCCTCGAGTTCCGGAGCCGTCTGCGCCATTGTGATAAATTTTCCAAAGACTCATCAGTGAGAACCACCAGACAACAAAGTGACAAAAACCGCCAATGCTCCGTGCGCTTCGCCTGTGATCACTAGCGTAATGGTTTGGCTCAACATGACGCGTTCTTCTAAAATGTCACATAATTCGCAAACTGCAAAACTTTTCTGACTTTTTAATAATTCGCAATTGATCAATCAGCTGCGAAGTTCTGGAAACCCCAAACCCGACCCCAACGGCGAACATCGAAAACAGCCGCCGAGCACGAAGATCATCGACTATAAAAGAGGCACAGAATAAAAAAAGAACAGAGCGCTAATGAAAAACAGGCGGAAAACAGCAAAAGCTACAAAAAAAAAGGAGCAAATGCAATAATGAATGGGCCCCAAAGTCTGCTCGAAAGTTACAGAACTTTTCACTCCACGATTGGGCACGATTAAATTCACTAATTGCTTCCATACACACTGAGCGCCATCCAAGGCGCAGAGCTCCCGCCACGGTCCGGACATCTTGTGAGGATTTCATCATGTTCCTTATTATTGTCTCCAGACTGCGCAGAAAGGTTCAGATTCCACAACTGAAACAGTGAGAGGAGCCGCTCAGCTCTGCTGCATCAGCAGGCGGGGTGTAGCGAGGAACAGGAACAACAGCTGCAGAGGAGAAGGGAGGAGCGGGCACTGGAGGCAGCACATAAACAACATGGAGGCCAGGAGGCACAGGGGGGCAGAGAGGCCGCAAACCTCACTGAGGCCGGCGCAGCCACAGACTGAGCCCCAGAGGAAGAGGGTGAGAAGGAGGCCACGGAGAGAGCGAGCGGACAGACCCAGCGAGAGCGCCGAGACTGTGAGGTGAGAGGCCGGTGACCACAGTGACAGTCCGTACACCGGAGACGGAGAGGACAGACACCCTGAAATATGCAGTCCGGGTGGTAGGAGAGTATCGTCATCTCCGCCGCCAGCATAGCCACAATGCCGCCAGCATAGCTGCACTGCCCTGCCACCTGAGACGGTGCACTCTTCTGCTCCACCGCCAGCATAGCCACAATGCCGCCAGCATAGCTGCACTGCCCTGCCACCTGAGACGGTGCACTCTTCTGCTCCACCGCCAGTATAGCCACAATGCCGCCAGCATAGCTGCACTGCCCTGCCGCCTGAGACGGTGCACTCTTCTGCTCCACCGCCAGCATAGCCACAATGCTGTCAGCATAGCTGCACTGCCCTGCCGCCTGAGACGGTGCACTCTTCTGCTCCACCACCAACATATCCACAATGCCGCCAGCATAGCTGCACTGCCCTGCCACCTGAGATGGTGCACTCTTCTGCTCCACCGCCAGAATAGCCACAATGCTGCCAGCATAGCCACAATGCCGCCAGCATAGCCACAATGCAGCCAGCATAGCCACAATGCCGCCAGCATAGCCACAATGCCACCAGCATAGCCACAATGCCGCCAGCATAGCCACAATCCCGCCAGCATAGCCACAATCCCGCCAGCATAGCCACAATGCCGCCAGCATAGCCACAATGCCGCCAGCATAGCCACAGTGCCCTTCTCTGCCGTCAGCATAGCTGCACTGCCCTGCCCTGCTCTGTCACCTAAGACGGTGCACTCTTCTGCTCCGTTGCCAGCATAGCCGCACTGCCTTTTGCTGCTACCAGCATAGCTGCACTGCCCTGCTCCATGCCCTGCATAGTTCCGCTATCCCACTCCATCGCCAGCATAGTTGCCTTCTCATGCTCCATGATGGATGTATTCACCGTGTCTCTGCCACTACGTCGCTGGGGAAAGCCACCCTGTCCCGCTCCGTTGTTGGCGTAGCTGCCCTGTCTCTCTCCATCGCTGGGAAAAGCCACTCGATCGCTGCCATAACCGCCCTGTCCCACTTGATCACTGGCATATCCGCCCTGTCCTGCTCGATCGTTGGCGTTTCCGCCCTGTCCTGCTCCATCCCTGGGAAAAACCGCTCCATCGCTGGCATAACCATCCTGTCCCGCTCGATTGCTGGCGATGCCCCTCTCGGTCACTGGTGTAGCCCCCTGCCCCGCTCAATCACTGGCGTAGCCCGCCTGCCCAGCTCGATCGCTGGCGTAGCCCCTTTTCCCCACACGATCGCTGGCATAGCCGCCCTGTCCCGCTCGATCACCTGCGTAACGGTGTAGCCAACTGCCTGTTGTGACTCGAGCTGAATTGGTGCTCTGTTTTCTTCAGTAATGACCCCCCGCTACCTTCAGATGGTGCCGTTGGCTTCCAGGTCCTAGCCGAGGACATCACCTGCTCAGTGTGCCTTGATGACCTGCAGAATCCGGTGTCCATCGCCTGCGGGCACACCTTCTGCCGAAACTGTATTACCACACACTGGAGCACCCCACACCCATATGGTTACCTCTGCCCCGAGTGCAGGACGCAGTGTCCCCGAAATCAGATTACTCCCGACTATCGTCTGATGAACCTCATCGACAAGATCCAAAAGGGAATCCAGGACAAAACCATAGAGCAGGTAACAATGTGACCAGCAAGCTAAAAAATCCAGATAAAAGAGATCTTGGCGTTACCACCATCTGTTATTCTACAGGAATGTCTGCAACCTCCGGAGCAGGGTTACCCGGTGCAGCTGGTGTGGACGGATGGCAATGGCCGCTTACACCTGGATGAGTCGGTGGTCTACAACTGCTTCATGAACAGCTATCTGTCCACTTATCCCGTCTACCTGCTCTGCGTCATCGGAGAAAAGCGGCGCGGGAAGTCGTTCCTGATGAATTACATCTTGAGGGCCTTGGAGAGTCAGGTGAGAGGAGGCCAGGGGGCATAAACTTATCATGCGCAGGTCATTTCATAACAAAGCTATTACAAATGTTTACTACGTGTTGGGATAACCGGCGCCATTGTACGGTGATTACCATGGATATTGGTGGATGCCCGCGGGTATCTGGGGGTGTCAAGTGACGCTCAATTCTCCATGGCACACCAGTCAGCTTCATTCTAGGGTCTTGATCTGAATTGGGGTCTTGGTAGGTCTCATACAACGACTGACCGGTGAGGATTTTGAGGGTGGCCCGCCAATGAGATAAGACCCTTTATTTGCTCCTCTAACCTGAATAATCCAATAGCTCCGCTTGATGTTACCAGACTCCTTTATAACTTCTTGTAGGAGAAGGGCGAGGACGTCAGTCTTGGAGCAAATGATGAACCCCTCCAAGGCTTCGAATGGAAATGTGGCATCGACAGCACTACGAAGGGGATCTGGATCTGGAATAAACCCTTCATGGTGGGCCAGAAGGGAGAGAAGGTGAGATCAGGAATCACATCTCTGGAAGGGCGTCCGTCTTATCTGAGATTTCTGCTCCTTCATAAAGTCTCTGGCATGTTACTTTGTTCCGTACCTCTAGGTAGTGGTCTATGTTTTGGATACAGAGGGTTCACTGGATATCGAGGGTGATCGGGAGAGCTGCATTAAGCTTTCGGCATTGTCCATGCTACTCAGCTCTCATTTGGTGAGGGCTCTACTATTTTCAATAGATCTTACTGGGTCCATAAAAAAAATGAAGGATTCAATGGCTAATCTGTCGAATCTTGTAGGTTTTCAACGTGGCTGGAAGTTTGAAGGAGACCGAACTGGACTACATGGAGGTGAGTGTTGTGTGGGCATTTGGTAGATCACTGGTCTACAATTCCTTCAGCCATACAGATGGACCTTGTTAGGATCGGGATGAGCGTTATACTGAAGAGGTCCTGAATCGACGTGTTTCTGTAGGGCCCGTCGGAGTGTATGGGTTCTTGAATGGTTTCTACAGGGATGTAGGACTGGCTAGTCACTGAATTATTTCTTGGTGCTCCGAATATATAGAGATGAGACTGAGGACTTGTTGGTTCCTCAGAATACGAGTAGATTCTATACTAAACCTTAAAATATATTTTGGAAATCTAATATCCAGGTCTAGTTCTTGATGGGATGTGATCGGTTCTTGAAGCTTCAAGAGCAGACTAGATACTTTGGAGGCAGACATGAAATTGTGACCACGCGGATGATCTAAAGAGGAATGTAACTGGCATTTAGAGATAAATGACTACTCCCTAGTGAAATATGGAGCCGATATGTTAGTCACTCTACAAGGCTGCAGGACTGGTTTGCTATGTCTGGTTGATAATGGACCCATATTTTGGATAACTGAAGAACAGGATCTACTGGCAGACAGAACTGGGAAAGTATCATTACTGGACCAGATTTGGATGTGTATGGAAAGTTGGGCTTTGACCTTCTACTGTAAGGTTTTCTATGAAATGAGTCACATGTGCTCGATTGTCCGATATACTCCAGAATATATCACGAGGTGAAGAAAGGTGATTCCGGCAGCTAAATAGGAAAGGGTTCTTTACAGTTGAGCAGTGAGACTGTGGAATACCGACCACAAGAGGTTGTAATGGCCGACACTATAACAGCTTTATACCAGGGCCGGATGATGTCCTAAACAGACAATACACTTAACGTTGGGGGTTATAGTTAAATTAGTGACAAAATGTACAATTGGTGGAGAGCGGGAGACCTTGATGGACGGGGAGCTGTTCTCAACCTATGTAAGGAGGTCTTTCAGAATTCATGTGAAAAGAGGGTTCCTCCAATAGGTTGTCTCCTCCTATACAATGGCTGGCATAGTTTAGACTGTCTGGACAGGGATGAATAGAAGGCTCCAATAGGTTGTGTCCTCAAAAAAAAATGGCTTATGTAGGTTTGATCGTGACGTCCATCAGAATGGGCATGAAATGGAGCTCCTTTGAAAAGTTGTGTCCTCCATAAAAAGGCTCATTTGGGATTGATCGTGAATAAGGTGAAGAGAGGGTTCCTCCAATTGGTCGTGTCCTCCATAAAATGACTGACAGTAAATTCTGAGGTCCTTCAAGATGAGTGTAAGTGTGTTCTGTGGTGCAACATTCCAGACTAATGATGATAAGTAATGAATGATACAACCTATGTTCTTTCAGATGTACCTCAACATGGGAGAGGAGTTTGGTTCTGAGCGGTTGCAGGTAGGTGACCCTGACCGGCCTGTAATCCGTTGATGATCGTGGTGGGTAGAGGGCGTGATTTAGGATGTAGGTTTCTGTATTCTCTGTAGCTCCATATTTCCTATTACTGACATTTCATGTATCTTGCTCCCTTCTGTATGCTAACTCAGTTCCTGGACATTTTAATCAGAGACTGGCATGACTCCGGCAACTGTGGAAGAGACGCAGCTCGGTTTTATATCAGTCGGGAAATCGAGGTATGAAAATCCATGAAGGCATCCTCCAAACATCTCAGTCCATACAGTATGAGCTCTGCCATGGTGACATTGGACTTTTCGGGGCATTGGCCTTGGTGGCAGCTCATGCCGTGTGGTCCATGAGGACTGATGGACATCTTAGACTATTGACCAAGACAACCACCAAATAGCTCACCGTAGCCCAATGCTACAGACTTTTATATTCCGTCTCCTGCTTTTCCCTCCCTGTTTTCGGAATATGAGATTTGATTTATCTAAGTTCTTATATCCATGTTAGAAACTCCAGAAAGGCCATAGCTACCCCAAAGTTTTATGGGGTCTGAAGAGCAGTCACACTCGTTGCTTCCTACTGCCGCATCCAGGAAAAGGAATTACTGGAGAAAGCCAAGGAAGACTTCAAGGTGAGGTCCTTCGACGTGGTGGTGATGGTGACCTTACTGGGGAGATTGGAAACTGATCCATGATGGAGGGAGATAAGAAATTTTGCTTGTGAGAAATGCCCCCAAATTATAGGCCATAATGCTTTTCTATCAAAAACTTTGCAGAAGCCTGTCCTGCGTTAGAGGAGTTCCATTCTGCAGAGTGCGGGATGGTGGATGAACACTGGGTTAGGGGGAGGTTACATCATGAGGACGGTGTCACGTTTTTAGCCTGTAACGTGATGGTTTTAATGTCTTATCCTAAGTCCTGATCCTAGAGTTAGTTCATGTATTATGATCACCCCTTACCTACCACCTGTAACATCTTCCTGACAGATATGGACGAGGATTTCCAGGAGAATCTGAGAATGTACGTGGCAGATGTGGTGCGGGGAGTGTGGCATCGGATTAAGATGAATGCGAGGGGAGACGTTCTGACCTGCAGCCACATTCCCTCCATGTTACAGGTAAAGTTGGAATTTTATGATTTCTCCATAATGTATCCCCAACATATTACTATCATCATGGAGAACAGGGTGGTGACAGCAGGGGTGAGGCAGAAAGGAGGGCAGTGACAGATGGAAAGTGGCAAAAGGAGCAGGCGGTGCCAGCAGGGGTGTGGCAAATGGCAGGGCTATGCCAGCAGGGGTGTGGCTGAGGGGCAGGGCTGCGTTATCTTGGGTGTGGCTGATGGGCAGGTCTACATGAACAGGGGTGTGGCTAAGGGGCAGGGCTGTGTCAGCAGGGGTGTGGCTGAGCGGCAGGGCTACATAAACTGGGGTGTGGCTGAGGGGCAGGGCTACATCAGCAGGGGTGTGGCTGAGGGGCAGGGCTACATAAACTGGGGTGTGGCTGAGGGGCAGGGCTACATCAGCAGGGGTGTGGCTGAGGGGCAGGGCTGCATAAACGGGTGTGACTGAGGGGCAGGGCTGCTTCAGAAGGGGTGTGGCTGAGGGGCAGGGTTGTGTCAGCAGGGGTGTTGCTGAGGGGCAGGGCTACATAAGCTGGGGTGTGGCTGAGGGGCAGGGCTGTGTCAGCAGGGGTGCGGCTGAGGGTTAGAGCTACATCAGCAGGGGTGGGCTGAGGGGGAAAAGCAGTGCAAGCAGAGGTGTGGCTGAGGGGCAGGGCTGTGTCAGCAGTGGTGTGGCTGAGGGACAGGGCTGTGTCAGTAGGGGTGCGGCTGAGGGTTAGAGCTACATCAGCATGGGTGGGCTGAGGGGGACAAGCAGTGCAAGCAGAGGTGTGGCTGAGGGGCAGGGCTGTGTCAGCAGGAGTGTGGCTAAGGGTAGGGTTGCGTCAGCAGGGGTGTGGCTGAGGGGCTGGGGTGTGGCTGAGGGGTAGGGCTGTGTCAGCAGGGGTGTGGCTGAGGGGCAGGGCTACATCAGCAGGGGTGTGGCTGAGGGGGACAGGCAGTGCAAGCAGAGGTGTGGCTGATGGGCAGGGCTGCGTAAGGGGATGTGGCTGAGGAGCAGGGCTGTGGTTCAGGGGTAGGGCTATATCAGCAGGGGTGTTATGGGGGTCCGCATTGATAGACAGCAGGGGTGTCATGGAGGGGTGAGTAGTGACAGCACTGCTGTCGAGTAGGGGCTATTTAACCATATCTATTATTGGACTATTGTGTTTCCAATTGACTATGTTTAACCCTCTAATGACCGTTTCTTATTTAGGTCTTTGTTGATGTTCTGGAGAAGCAGAACTATGGTTTCTCTACCCCAATGGAGGTGAGTGATGTCGTCTTTCATCTAGAATAAGCTGTGAAAAAAAGATGTCCCACCATGACATCAGACTGTCTGCTCCCGCTAATTATCAGGGGATCTTAGGGCCCATAAAACTCCTGTGCTGGAGGCCACAGGAGAGTGAGGAGAGCTGGTGGAAGAACCAGGGGAGTGGGCAGAGTTTTTCAGATGAGGAGATATGATGGAAGAGGCACAGAAGAGAGAGGAGCTTCCAAGGTAGGCAGAGCCGGAATTAGGGGCAGGCAGACCAGGCAGCTGTCTAGGATCCCCGCTCCTCCAGGGGTCTCCAGCTGAGCCAGTGGGGTGCCGCTAATAGCGGCACACCACACGGCCACTGAGGGACCAGGCGCCTCCCCTTATTGCTGATTTAACTTATCAGCATCTTAGACGCCCATACAATTGAAAGCAGTGATGGAGGAGAGAGTGTCCCTCTCACATCACTCCCTCTCTCCTTCTGACTCAGCGGGCGTGCAATGACATCACTTCATCGTGCGCCACACTGTGCCAGCAGTGGAGCTGATGAGACCGAAGCAGCCGAGCCTGGAGCAGCGCAGGGAACAAGGAGGAAGGGTGATCTTTCATCTTCATATTATGGGTGTGTCCGTTACTTGAGACTTGTGGAGTAATGTGTCAAGGTGTTGGGGAGACCACGATCAATATCCAACTAGCCAGTCTTTATAACACCATCCACACCATCCTTCCTTGCTGTATCTGTCGTTCATTTTTCACCTCACAGATGTTTTATGCCATCAAAAACCAAAAGGTCCTTGAAAGCATCAAAGATGAACTCCAGGAATTCCTGAAGAATCAGGTGAGTCACGTGTAAAACTGCGAAACACGCGTCACTGGTGGAGACCTCAGTTTGGGTGAAGCCATGTGAGATGTCGGGCATGTAGGTCCTAAGCCTGGAGGTTGTGATCATGGAAAGTAGACCTTGGTGATGAATCTCATCTTGTGTTCCTCTCTTCTTTACATAGCCGTATCACCTCCTGCCATCAACCATGAGGACCCTGGTCTCGGAGAAGTCGGCAGAACTTGCAGCAAAGTTCAAAGACTCTCTCCTAGGTCCCAACCTGTCTCATCACAGCGAGCTTCAGGCAGAGCTGGCGTCCCATCTTCAGGAGGAGCAGGAGAAGTTTTGCTCCGGTTACACCACTCGTTTCACATGCAACGCTGTCACGTTGGGCGTCACTGCCGGTCTTGGGATATATGGGGTGGTTGGGGCAGCTGCAGCCAGGGGGACTGTCGTCATGGCTCAGCCGGCGGTGGCAGCAGTGGAGAGGACGGTGGCTACGGAGGTAGCATCAACGACAGTCTCTCTGCTGAAGACGGGGTTTTCTGCACTCGTGGCCAGGTTCTTCCGTTGACCCTACAATACGGCCTTTTGTTTATTGCAGTGTCACAGGTTCCTCCACTCTGGGGCAAGATCCTAATAATAAAAATCTGCACGAATCCCAGAAGACCCCGCTATCATGAGAGTGCGTGACTTTAGGACTGGTAAATCAATTGACCCCATCTATTACATGGACAAAGACGAGGGCCGTCTCCCTTGCGAATCCCCTTAATAGGAGCTGCCCTTCCCGGATGGCCAGATTGGTATACTTTACCCCATATTTGCATCCTGGAGAAGCTTATTTAACATTTCTGGAATAGTTGTATCCCTCCGGCCCATTTTCCAGCCCTCCGTGTCTTTATCCTGCTGAGATACCCGGGGTCTGAATCTTTCCAGAATCATTGGATTCTCAGACGTTTTGGGCCTTTGCAGAGAATTGCTGACATGTGGGGATCTCATCCTTTTTGGGAGGCAGTTGCCATTTATGAGTAAGACAAAAACCCAAGAGTTCGGGAGGAAGGTCGTCACACAGTGGGCTATTAAACGGCAACAACATTTACTGATCATGTAGGAGCCTAAGATGCACATATGTGAGGGGTCCTGGAGGAATTGGACCCCCGAGGCTGATACACTTCTATGGTGAGCTAGGTTCATTTTGTTACTGAGGGGTCTTGTGCTCGTCATACAGATGACCCTATAACATGGCGCATTACTGGGCATGGGACTTTAATTACATCCGGAGCTGTAATCACAATTCTGCTGATTTCCGCAGCTGTTCTGTAAAGTATACTCTTGGAAGAGAACATAAAAGCACTGAATGCAACTCTGGCAGTAACTGGAGGATAAAATCCGATACGAACTGGGCAAAAAAACGTAAAATAAATGTGTAGAATTAACCAGGAGTGTGGGTCCTGTTACTTCTGTGACAATTGTTTGTGAAATTCATCAAATAAAAGATCCAAACTTGACAGAGCGACCCTTGTGGATTCTTACTGAGCCCCTCTGCTGATGATGCCTCCCCTCCCCCGCCCCACATACTGTAGGTTCTCATTCTCATGTGTTCGAGGTCCCCAGAGCTGGAGGCGAAACATCCCCAGAGGTGAAATACGCCAGATCTGCAATAATAAGAAGATCGGGGTTCACCCCTCCCCATTATTCCACCAGATTACACAGTCCTGAGATGTGACGTTCTCCGGCCAAATCAGAATTCTGGCCATAAAGACAAAAAAACAGAATGAAGTAATATCCTGCACCCTAACGGAAGTCTGAACTGCAGCCAGAGAATCACCTGTGTCATTACTGGAACATACCAATGGTGACAGCACAGAAGAAGCACCTCAGAAACGTGCTAAACTACAGTACTCCAGAGCTGCACTCACTATTCTACTGGTGCAGTCACTGTGTACATACATTACATTACTGATCCTGAGTTACCTCCTGTATTATACTCCAGATCTGCGCTCACTATTCTGCTGGTGCAGTCACTGTGTACATACATTACATTACTGATCCTGAGTTACCTCCTGTATTATACTCCAGAGCTGCACTCACTATTCTACTGGTGCAGTCACTGTGTACATACATTACTGATCCTGAGTTACCTCCTGTATTATACCCCAGAGCTGCACTCACTATTCTACTGGTGCAGTCACTGTGTACATACATTACATTACTGATCCTGAGTTACATCCTGTATTATACCCCAGAGCAGCACTCACTATTCTGCTGGTGCAGTCACTGTGTACATACATTACATTACTGATCCTGAGTTACATCCTGTATTATACTCCAGAGCTGCACTCACTATTCTACTGGTGCAGTCACTGTGTACATACATTACATTACTGATCCTGAGTTACATCCTGTATTATACTCCAGAGCTGCACTCACTATTCTACTGGTGCAGTCACTGTGTACATACATTACATTACTGATCCTGAGTTACCTCCTGTATTATACTCCAGATCTGCGCTCACTATTCTGCTGGTGTAGTCACTGTGTACATACATTACATTACTGATCCTGAGTTACCTCCTGTATTATACTCCAGAGCTGCACTCACTATTCTACTGGTGCAGTCACTGTGTACATACATTACTGATCCTGAGTTACCTCCTGTATTATACCCCAGAGCTGCACTCACTATTCTACTGGTGCAGTCACTGTGTACATACATTACATTACTGATCCTGAGTTACATCCTGTATTATACCCCAGAGCAGCACTCACTATTCTGCTGGTGCAGTCACTGTGTACATACATTACATTACTGATCCTGAGTTACATCCTGTATTATACTCCAGAGCTGCACTCACTATTCTACTGGTGCAGTCACTGTGTACATACATTACATTACTGATCCTGAGTTACCTCCTGTATTATACTCCAGATCTGCGCTCACTATTCTGCTGGTGCAGTCACTGTGTACATACATTACATTACTGATCCTGAGTTACCTCCTGTATTATACCCCAGATCTGCGCTCACTATTCTGCTGGTGCAGTCACTGTGTACATACATTACATTACTGATCCTGAGTTACCTCCTGTATTATACTCCAGAGCTGCACTCACTATTCTGCTGGTGCAGTCACTGTGTACATACATTATATTACTGATCCTGAGTTACATCCTGTATTATACCCCAGAGCTGCACTCACTATTCTGCTGGTGCAGTCACTGTGTACATACATTACTGATCCTGAGTTACATCCTGTATTATACTCCAGAGCTGCACTCACTATTCTGCTGGTGCAGTCACTGTGTATATACATTACATTACTGATCCTGAGTTACATCCTGTATTATACCCCGGAGCTGCACTCACTATTCTGCTGGTGCAGTCACTGTGTATATACATTACATTACTGATCCTGAGTTACATCCTGTATTATACCCCAGAGCTGCACTCACTATTCTGCTGGTGCAGTCACTGTATACATACATTACATTACTGATCCTGAGTTACCTCCTGTATTATACCCCAGAGCTGCACTCACTATTCTGCTGGTGCAGTCACTGTGTACATACATTACTGATCCTGAGTTACATCCTGTATTATACCCCAGAGCTGCACTCACTATTCTGCTGGTGCAGTCACTGTGTACATACATTACATTACTGATCCTGAATTACATCCTGTATTATACCCCAGAGCTGCGCTCACTATTCTACTGGTGCAGTCACTGTGTACATACATTACATTACTGATCCTGAGTTACATCCTGTATTATACTCCAGAGCTGCACTCACTATTCTGCTGGTGCAGTCACTGTGTACATACATTACATTACTGATCCTGAGTTACATCCTGTATTATACCCCAGAGCTGCACTCACTATTCTGCTGGTGCAGTCACTGTGTACATACATTACTGATTCTGAGTTACATCCTGTATTATACTCCAGAGCTGCAACCACTATTCTGCTGGTGCAGTCACTGTGTACATACATTACATTACTGATCCTGAGTTACCTTTTTTATTATACCCCAGAGCTGCACTCACTATTCTGCTGATGCAGTCACTGTGTACATACATTACATTACTGATCCTGAGTTACCTCCTGTATTATACCCCAGAGCTGCACTCACTATCCTGCTGGTGCAGTCACTATGTACATACATTACATTACTGATCCTGAGTTACCTCCTGTATTATACCCCAGAGCTGCACTCACTATTCTGCTGGTGCAGTCACTGTGTACATACATTACATTACTGATCCTGAGTTACATCGTGTATTATAATCCAGAGCTGCACTCACTGTTCTGCTGGTGCAGTCACTGTGTACATACATTACATTACTGATCCTGAGTTACATCCTGTATTATAATCCAGAGCTGCACTCACTGTTCTGCTGGTGCATTCACTGTGTACATACATTACATTACTAATTCTGAGTTACATCCTGTATTATACCCCAGAGCTGCACTCACTGTTCTGCTGGCGCAGTCACTGTGGACATACATTACATTACTGATCCTGAGTTACATCCTGTATTATACTCCAGAGCTGCACTCACTATTCTGCTGGTGCAGTCACTGTGCACATACATTACATTACTGATCCTGAGTTACCTCCTGTATTATACCCCAGAGCTGCACTCACTATTCTGCTGGTGCAGTCACTGTGTACATACATTACATTACTGATCCTGAGTTACCTCCTGTATTATACCCTAGAGCTGCGCTCACTGTTCTGCTGGTGCAGTCACTGTGTACATACATTACATTACTGATCCTGAGTTACATCCTGTATGATACTCCAGAGCTTCACTCACTATTCTGCTGGTGCAGTCACTGTGTACATACATTACATTACTAATTCTGAGTTACATCCTGTATTATACCCCAGAGCTGCACTCACTGTTCTGCTGGCGCAGTCACTGTGGACATACATTACATTACTGATCCTGAGTTACATCCTGTATTATACTCCAGAGCTGCACTCACTATTCTGCTGGTGCAGTCACTGTGCACATACATTACATTACTGATCCTGAGTTACCTCCTGTATTATACCCCAGAGCTGCACTCACTATTCTGCTGGTGCAGTCACTGTGTACATACATTACATTACTGATCCTGAGTTACCTCCTGTATTATACCCTAGAGCTGCGCTCACTGTTCTGCTGGTGCAGTCACTGTGTACATACATTACATTACTGATCCTGAGTTACATCCTGTATTATACCCCAGAGCTGCACTCACTATTCTGCTAGTGCAGTCACTGTGTACATACATTAAATTACTGATCCTGAGTTACATCCTGTATGATACTCCAGAGCTTCACTCACTATTCTGCTGGTGCAGTCACTATGTGCATACATTAAATTACTGATCCTGAGTTACACCCTGTATTATACCCCAGAGCTGCACTCACTATTCTGCTGGTGCAGTCACTGTGTACATACATTACATTACTGATCCTGAGTTACATCCTGTATTATACTCCACAGCTTGCACTGACATAGTATCGACTGTACATTATACTACATGGTTGACTATGGGCTGTGCATTATACTATATGGAGAAAAATGGGCTGTGCATTATACTATATGGAGAACTATGGGCTGTGCATTATACTATATGGAGGACTATGGGCTGTGCATTATACTATATGGAGGACTATGGGCTGTGCATAATACTAAATTGAGAACAATAGGCTGTGCATTATACTATATGGAGAACTATGGGCTGTGCTTTATATTACATTGAGGACTATGGGCTGGGCATAATACTATATTGAGAACAATGGGCTGTGCATTATACTATATGGAGAACTATGGGCTGTGCATTATACTATATGGAGGACTATGGGCTGTGCATTATACTATATAGAGGACTATGGGCTGTGCGTTACACTATATGGAGGACTATGGGCTGTGCATAATACTATATGGAGAACTATGGGCTGTGCATTATACTATATGGAGGACTATGGGCTTTGCATTATACTATATGGAGGACTATGGGCTGTGCATAATACTATATTGAGAACAATGGGCTGTGCATTATACTATATGGAGGACTATGGGCTGTGCATTACACTATATGGAGGACTATGGGCTGTGCATTATACTATTTGGAGAACTATGGGCTGTGCATTATACTATATGGAGAACTAGGGGCTGTGCATTATACTATATGGAGAACTAGGGGCTGTGCATTATACTATATGGAGGACTATGGGCTGTGCATTATACTATATGGAGGACTATGGGCTGTGCATTATACTATATGGAGAACTAGGGGCTGTGCATTATACTATATGGAGAACTAGGGGCTGTGCATTATACTATACTAGATTGTGGCCCGATTCTAACGCATCGGGTATTCTAGAATATGCATGTCCCCGTAGTATATGGACAATGATGATTCCAGAATTCGCGGCAGATTGTGCCCGTCGCTGATTGGTCGAGGCAACCTTTATGACATCATCATCGCCATAGCAACGATTATGACCTCTACGTCGATACTGTGCCCGTCGCTGATTGGTCGAGGCGAATTCGCGGCAGACTGTGCCCGTCGCTGATTGGTCAAGGCAACCTTTATGACATCATCATCGCCATGGCAACCATTATGACATCTACGTCGATACTGTGCCCGTCGCTGATTGGTCGAGGCAAATTCGCGGCAGACTGTGCCCGTCGCTGATTGGTCGAGGCAACCTTTATGACATCATCATCGCCATGCTGTGCCCGTTGCTGATTGGTCGAGGCCTGGCCTCGGGTATTCTAGAATATGCATGTCCCCGTAGTATATGGACAATGATGATTCCAGAATTCGTGGCAGACTGTGCCCGTCGCTGATTGGTCAAGGCAACCTTTATGACATCATCGTCGCCATGCTGTGCCGAATCAGAAACGTGGGATTTCTTCGTCCTTTATGACATCATCGTCGCTGTGCCCGTTGCTGATTGGTCGAGGCCTGGTGGCCTCGACCAATCAGAGACGCGGGATTTCTACGTCGATGCTGTGCTGGTCTCTGATTGGTCGAGGCCTGGCGGCCTCGACCAATCAGAGAGCAGGGATTTCCAGGACAGACAGACAGACAGACCGACGGAAAAACCCTTAGACAATTGTATATATAGATGGAGGGCTATGGGTTGTGCATTATACTATATGGAGAACTATGGGCTGTGCATTATACTATATGGAGGACTATGGGCTGTGCATTTATACTATATGGAGGACTATGGGCTGTGCATTATACTATATGGAGGACTATGGGCTGTGCATTATACTTTATGGAGAATTATCGGCTGTGTATTGCACTATATGGAGTACTAAAGGCTGTGTATTGTACTATATGGAAAACTATGGGCTGTGCATTATACTGTATGGAGAACTAAGTGCTGTGCATTAAACTATATGGAGATCTATGGGCTGCGCATTAAACTATATCAAGAACTATGGGCTGTGCATTATACTATATGGAGGACTATGGGCTGTGCATTATACTATATGGAGGACTATGGGCTGTGCATAATACTAAATTGAGAACAATAGGCTGTGCATTATACTATATGGAGAACTATGGGCTGTGCTTTATATTACATTGAGGACTATGGGCTGGGCATAATACTATATTGAGAACAATGGGCTGTGCATTATACTATATGGAGAACTATGGGCTGTGCATTATACTATATGGAGGACTATGGGCTGTGCATTATACTATATGGAGGACTATGGGCTGTGCGTTACACTATATGGAGGACTATGGGCTGTGCATAATACTATATTGAGAACAATGGGCTGTGCATTATACTATATGGAGGACTATGGGCTTTGCATTATACTATATGGAGGACTATGGGCTGTGCATAATACTATATTGAGAACAATGGGCTGTGCATTATACTATATGGAGGACTATGGGCTGTGCATTACACTATATGGAGGACTATGGGCTGTGCATTATACTATATGGAGAACTATGGGCTGTGCATTATACTATATGGAGAACTAGGGGCTGTGCATTATACTATATGGAGAACTAGGGGCTGTGCATTATACTATACTAGATTGTGGCCCGATTCTAACGCATCGGGTATTCTAGAATATGCATGTCCCCGTAGTATATGGACAATGATGATTCCAGAATTCGCGGCAGATTGTGCCCGTCGCTGATTGGTCGAGGCAACCTTTATGACATCATCATCGCCATAGCAACGATTATGACCTCTACGTCGATACTGTGCCCGTCGCTGATTGGTCGAGGCGAATTTGCGGCAGACTGTGCCCGTCGCTGATTGGTCAAGGCAACCTTTATGACATCATCATCGCCATGGCAACCATTATGACATCTACGTCGATACTGTGCCCGTCGCTGATTGGTCGAGGCAAATTCGCGGCAGACTGTGCCCGTCGCTGATTGGTCGAGGCAACCTTTATGACATCATCGTCGCCATGCTGTGCCCGTTGCTGATTGGTCGAGGCCTGGCCTCGGGTATTCTAGAATATGCATGTCCCCGTAGTATATGGACAATGATGATTCCAGAATTCGTGGCAGACTGTGCCCGTCGCTGATTGGTCAAGGCAACCTTTATGACATCATCGTCGCCATGGCAACTATTATGACATCTACGTCGATACTGTGCCCGTCGCTGATTGGTTAAGGCAACCTTTATGACATCATCGTCGCCATGCTGTGCCGAATCAGAAACGTGGGATTTCTTCGTCCTTTATGACATCATCGTCGCTGTGCCCGTTGCTGATTGGTCGAGGCCTGGTGGCCTCGACCAATCAGAGACGCGGGATTTCTACGTCGATGCTGTGCTGGTCTCTGATTGGTCGAGGCCTGGCGGCCTCGACCAATCAGAGAGCAGGGATTTCCAGGACAGACAGACAGACAGACCGACGGAAAAACCCTTAGACAATTGTATATATAGATGGAGGGCTATGGGTTGTCCATTATACTATATGGAGAACTATGGGCTGTGCATTATACTATATGGAGGACTATGGGCTGTGCATTTATACTATATGGAGGACTATGGGCTGTGCATTATACTATATGGAGGACTATGGGCTGTGCATTATACTTTATGGAGAATTATGGGCTGTGTATTGCACTATATGGAGTACTAAAGGCTGTGTATTGTACTATATGGAAAACTATGGGCTGTGCATTATACTGTATGGAGAACTAAGTGCTGTGCATTAAACTATATGGAGATCTATGGGCTGCGCATTAAACTATATCAAGAACTATGGGCTGTGTATTGTACTATATGGAGAACTAGGGGCTGTGCATTATACTATAAGAAGGGCTATGGGCTGTGCATTATACTATATGGAGGACTATGGGCTGTGCGTTATACTATATGGAGGACTATGGGCTGTGCATTATACTATATGGAGGACCATGGGCTGTGCATTATACTATATGCAGAACTATGGGCTGTGAAATATACTATATGGAGAACTTGGGCTGTGCATTATACTATATGGAGAACAATTGGCTGTGCATTATACTATTTGGAGGACTATGGGCTGTGCGTTATACTATATAGAGGACTATGGGCTGTACATTATACTGTAAGGAGGACTATGGGCTATTCATTATACTATATGTAGAACTATGGGCTGTGCGTTATACTATATGGAGGACAATGGGCTGTGCATTATACTATATGGAGGACTATTGGCTGTGCATTATACTATATGGAGAACTATGGGCTGTGCATTATACTATATGGAGGACTATTGGCTGTGCATTATACTATATGGAGGACTATGGGATTTTCATTATACTATATGGAGGACTATGGGCTGTGCATTTTACAGTTTGGAGGACTATGGGATTTTCATTATACTATATGGAAGACTATGGGCTGTGCGTTATACTGTATGGAGGACTATGGGATTTTCATTATACTATATGGAGGACTATTGGCTGTGCATTATACTGTATGGAGGACTATGGGCTGTGCATTATACTGTATGGAGGACTATGGGATTTTCATTATACTATATGGAGAACTATGGGCTGTGCATTATACTATATGGAGAACTATGGGCTTTGCATTATAGTATATGGAGGACTATGGGCTGTGCATTATACTATATGGAGGACTATGGGCTGTGTTTTACACTGTATGGAGGACTATGGGCTGTGCATTATACTATATGGAGAACTATGGGCTGTGCATTATACTATATGGAGGACTATAGGCTGTGCATTATACTGTATGGAGGACTATGGGCTGTGCATTATACTATATGGAGGACTATGGGCTGTGCATTATACTGTATGGAGGACTATGGGCTGTGCATTATACTATATGGGGGACTATGGGCTGTGCATTATACTGTATGGAGGACTATGGGCTGTGCATTATACTATATGGAGGACTATGGGCTGTGCATTATACTATATGGAGGACTATGGGCTGTGCATTATACTGTATGGAGGACTATGGGCTGTGCATTATACTATATGGAGAACTATGGGCTGTGCATTATACTATATGGAGAACTATGGGCTGTGCATTATACTATATGGAGGACTATGGGCTGTGCATTATACTATATGGAGGACTATGGGCTGTGCATTATACTATATGGAGGACTATGGGCTGTGCATTATACTATATGGAGGACTATGGGAGTGCATTACACTGTATGGAGGACTATGGGCTGTGCATTATACTATATGGAGGACTATGGGCTGTGCATTATACTATATGGAGGACTATGGACTGTGCATTATATTGTATGGAGGACTATGGGCTGTGAATTATACTATATGGAGGACTATGGACTGTGCATTATACTGTATGGAGGACTATGGGCTGTGCATTATACTATATGGAGGACTATGGGCTGTGCGTTATACTATATGGAGGACTATGTGCTGTGTAAGTGAATTCTTTGGCATTGTCCTGTACCTATGCTTCTTATCTGTCCATCATGAATCGTGGTTTGTGGTAAAGGGGCCACTGAGACTCTTTCGCTTGGGGTCCATGAAAACCTGGAGTCGGCCCTGTGTGAGGGCTTGTGTTGTGTTTTGTGCAGATAATGCTGGAGCCCCCTGTTTGCTCCAGGACTGGGGTATAAATGCTGCACCCCCACAGTGAGGTCGCCGGGAGCTGCAGCCTGACGACACTTGGACTTGTGCTGTCGGCGGTGCTGTCGGTGTCAGTGTCGCTGCTGTCACTTCGTACAGTCTCAGACTTGGCCCCAATGTTTAGTCTGTTCCCAGACACTTGGATACAAACTCTAATTACATCATATTCTGCAGAACATTCCCCCAGCGCTCTGCGGTCTGCGCAGCATTATCTGCTTAACCGTGTGTCTGCCAGCGCCAACGGGATACTGTCTGCTGAGCCATGTATCTAATCCTATCCTGTGTGATACTGTGTGCTGAGCCGTGTATCTAATCCTATCCTGTGTGATACTGTGTGCTGAACCGTGTATCTAATCCTCTCCTGTGTGATACTGTCTGCTGAGCCGTGTATCTAATCCTATCCTGTGTGATACTGTGTGCTGAGCCGTGTATCTAATCCTATCCTGTGTGATACTGTGTGCTGAGCCGTGTATCTAATCCTCTCCTGTGTGATACTGACTGCTGAGTCGTGTATCTAATCCTATCCTGTGTGATACTGACTGCTGAGCCGTGTATCTAATCCTATCCTGTGTGATACTGACTGCTGAGCCATGTATCTAATCCTCTCCTGTGTGATACTGACTGCTGAGCCGTGTATCTAATCCTATCCTGTGTGATACTGACTGCTGAGCCGTGTATCTAATCCTCTCCTGTGTGATACTGACTGCTGAGCCGTGTATCTAATCCTCCTGTGTGATACTGACTGCTGAGCTGTGTATCTAATCCTATCCTGTGTGATACTGACTGCTGAGCCGTGTATCTAATCCTATCCTGTGTGATACTGTCTGCTGAGCCGTGTATCTAATCCTCTCCTGTGTGATACTGACTGCTGAGCCGTGTATCTAATCCTCTCCTGTGTGATACTGTCTGCTGAGTCATGTATCTAATCCTCTCCTGTGTGATACTGACTGCTGAGTCATGTATCTAATCCTATCCTGTGTGATACTGTCTGCTGAGCCATGTATCTAATCCTATCCTGTGTGATACTGACTGCTGAGCCGTGTATCTAATCCTCTCCTGTGTGATACTGACTGCTGAGTCATGTATCTAATCCTATCCTGTGTGATACTGACTGCTGAGCCATGTATCTAATCCTATCCTGTGTGATACTGACTGCTGAGCCGTGTATCTAATCCTATCCTGTGTGATTGGCTGCTGAGCCGTGTATCTAATCCTGTCTTGCAGTGGTCCCATGTTACACATCCTCTGGACTCAGTGTTGGCGGTACATCCAGCAGGTTTCTCAGTGCTGATGCTGAGGATACACTGAGATCGGATACAAGCATGAGAAGGAGGAAACGGAGGAAAATCGGAGCAGAATCCATAACCAGCGATTACTAACTCTAAAGAAAGGATTATTCCACAATCCTCCGTATACAGAGGTGGCTGTGATGTGTATCATGTACAAGAAGAGTCACGAGGAAGAGGATCAAGTGAGAACAGTAAATGAAGAGTCTTGAGAAGGAGGATCTGGTGAGGATCATCCATGAAGAGTCACAAAAAGGAGGATCAGGTGTGGATCATACATGAACAGTCAAGAGGAGAATTAAGTGAGAATCATACCTGAAGAGAGGCACGAAGAGGAGGCCATACATATAGAGTCACAAGGAGGACACGTGATGGCCTTACATGAACAGTTATGAGAAGAATGATCATGAGAGGACCATAAATGAAGCATAATGAGGGGGAGGATTGGCTGTAGATAATCCATGAGGAGTCACAAAAAGGAGGATCAGGTGCGTATCATACATAAAGCATTTGACAAAGTATCTCACACAATCCTTATTGAAAAAATGACTAAGTATGGAATGGACAAGGTAACTGTTAGGTGGATTCATAACTGGCTTAGTGATGGGACCGAAAGAGTGGTCGTAAATGGCTGCACATCCAGTTGGAAGAATGCCTCAAGTGGGGTACCACAGGGTTCTATCCTGGGCCCTGTATTGTTCAATATCAATGATTTAGATGAAGGAATTGAGGGTACACTGATAAAATTTGCTGATGACACAAAGCTAGGAGGGATAGCTAATACTAGAGAAGAGAGAGAGGATTCAAAAATATATAAATAAACTGGAGCAGTGGGCAGCAACTAACAGAATGGTTTTTAACAGGGAAAAATGCAAAGTACTACATCTGGGCAATAAAAATGAAAAAAAAAAACATATACAGAATGGGAGGAATAGGGCTAAGCAACAGCACATGTGAAAAAGACTTGGGTATACTAATAGATCACAGACTGAACATGAGTCAACAGTGTGATGCAGCAGCAAAAAAGGCAAATACAATTCTGGGTTGTATTAACAGAAGCATATGTGGCGCCCCAGGGTCCTGGTCATCACAGTGGCATTGCTTTCCTCACGGGAAGAGTGATGCTACGTTCGGTGACAAGAAAGGATAACTGTAACCAGGTACCACAAACATGCAACACATTCACACTCCAGGCCACCAGGGGGAGCTTTTGATCCTATTTACTAGGTGACTCCCCATATATATAACTGGTAGTCTGTAGGGAAAGTGAGTCTGTTCCAGACATCCGTCTGAGGAGGACAGAGGGTTTACAGAGCTGTGCATACCCTAAGACCTGCAGCTCCCGGAAAGAGACATTTTGAAGGCAGAATTGATTGCAGCGAGTGTGCAGGAGAGGAAGCACAGGAGAGGATACCAGAAGCGGATTAGCCTCGAGCAGGCTGCCTCCTTCTGAGGCGCAGAAACATTGGTAGCAGGAACACCGAGGTTGTGAGGACCTCCACGCCTTACATCAGAGACCGGCAGGACAGCTAATTGCACGTTACCTGTCCGCACCCACACCCAGGAGGCAAAGTGACACCCCACAGAGCCGGGTCATCTAAGAAACTCTATGAACAGGCTCAAGTCACCAATCCTACAGGTTTTGTCCTATCCTATCTGGGGGACAGAGAGAGAGATAACATCTGTGCGGACCTTATGTGAAGCTTAGCAGTAAGGGACTACAACACTACAGCGCAAAGGAAGGCTTCTATTCTCCACCTGGATAAGGGGACTCTCGACTTGCCTCCGAACCGGCCGGACTCTGCCTGGGAAAGACTAGAAGCAATGGGATAAAACTGAATCGGAGGAGGCACAGATTAGATATTAGAAAAAACTTTTTGACAGTGAGGGTGATCAATGAGTAGAACAGGCTGCCACAAGAGGTGGTGAGTTCTCCTTCAATGGAAGTCTTCAAACAGAGGCTGGATAGACATCTGTCTGGGATGATTTAGTGAATCCTGCTTTGAGCCGGGTCTTGGACCTGATGACCCAGGAGGTCCCTTCCAACTCTACCATTATAGCATTCTATGATAAAGTGTCATAAGGAGGAGGATCAGGTGAGGATTATAAGAAGCATCAAGAGTAGGAGGATTGGGAGAGATCAACCAAGAAGACTCACAAAAAAGTAGAATCAGGTGAAGATCATACATGAAGAACCAGGAAGAGGATCAGGTGAGGATCATACATGAAGAACCAGGAAGAGGATCAGCTGAGGATCATACATGAAGAGTAATGAAGCAAGGATCAGGTGAGGATCATATGTGAAGAATTAGAAGAGAAGGATCAAATGAGGATTATACATGAAGAGTTCGAGGAGGAAGATCAGTGAGGATCATACATGAAAAATTAGAAGAGAAGGATTGAGTGAGGATTATACATGAAGAATCACGATGAGGAGGATAAGGTGAGTATCCTACATGAAGAGTCACAACCAAGTGGCGGATCAGGTGAGGCTCAAACATGAAGAGTATTGAGGAGGAGGAGGATCAATGAGGATCATCCAAGAAGAGTCACTAGAAAGCGGATCAGGTACGGATCATATATAAAAAGTAATGAGTGCAAGGATCAGGTGAGCATCATACATTGAACAGTCACATGAACGAAGATCAGGTGAGGGTCATTCATGAAGAGTCATAACGAGCAAGAGGATTGGGTGAAGATCATACATGAAGAGTAATGGGGAGAAGGATCAGGTGAGGATCATACATGAAAAGTCCCAAAGAGGATCAGGTAAGAATTATAAAAGAAGAGTCATTAGGAGGATCGTGTGAGGAACATCCATGAAGAGTCACAAAAAGGAGGATCAGGTGCGGATCATCCATGAAGATTTATGAAGAAGATGAGGTGAGAGCCACACATGAATAGTCACGAGGGCGAGAATTAGGTTATGATGTCACATGAAGACTTTAACATTGCAGACACAACCAATGATAACAGAAAGTCACAGGCTGGAAGCTTCATACACATTTTACAAGTTGACCTCTCAACTCTTGGCTCCATGTACAAATCATAACGAAACACCATAAATCATCCACGACAGAACTGGCAGGCGCCCAGAAACTTTTAGATAGGAAACCACCAGGGATCGGGCATCGATGAGCGGGACAGGAAGATGTGAAGCCAAGGGAACAAGTCACAGAGTTCACAGCATCTTCTCCATAAGGTTTGGTCCTTTATTGATGACGTCAGGACATTTCTTGGCGTTTTGCCCTTAATGACCTCTGAATACAAATCAGAAGAAAACCAGGACAAACAACCAGAGCTAGAAACTTGTCCCATCATTTTCTGGTTTTGATGAATATTTCCAGCGTCTAATAATTCATCAACACAGATATGTATATTAAGGGTCATCCCCACGACCAGCTGTAGATGCAAGTATATATCCAAAATGCATGAAAAATATGAAGAGTTTGCAAAGACCTCAACCCTGTGGTAACTTCTTATGGTCTATCTCCATGGCCCCCAAGTCTTAGAGCTAGAATGATCTTTCTTTCTCCAGAGTTTCTGGTCCATTGTGTGTTGAATCTTCATATTTCTTCACAATTAGTGTGATTATCCATCTTGACACTAGTCATCATCTTCCCCTTTTCTTGAACTTTCTCCAATGCTACAGTCTTCTCCAATAAACGGTATCTCCTCGTAATGTCCCAGGAGAGGATGAGGCTTCTTGTGATGGAAATGTTCACGGTCTTGATTTTTTCCACCCATAGTAGATGTATCGTTACACATCTACTCTTTCTTCATCAAGCTCCTTGAGTGGAGGCTTTTTTGCCTTCATCTTAACCTGTTGAGTTTCCAACCCTTCCATCTTTCTTCTCCGCTATATTTTATATTTCAACTAGTGTTTTTTTTAAGGTTCTTTGGTCCTTTTGCACAAACCTCCATCATAAGGATCACATCCTACTTTATGGGAGCCAAACCACAGTCAGGTGAAAGGTTTTTGGACTCTTATATCTTGTAGGATGGGTGACTCTAAATATTGCATGGTAGGTGGGCAGGCCTCTGTATCGCTCTATCACCTCGCAATTAGAGGTCTGAATTGTTGGACCATTTGTGGTTATGCTATAGAGCTCTCCTTTGTCCACAGTTGCCTCCTCTGGCCCTGGTGGGATTTTTCTGTTTTTCTCTACTCTTTTCGTGGTTTGTGGTTCCCACCTTTCCTCACTATCTGCCTGGACCATCCTGTTATGAGTTGCTCCACGGTTCTTGATCGAGAGTGTCGGACCATTTTTAATATAGCTATGGAGTTATCCTTTGTCCCCAGTTGCCTCCTCTGGTCCCAGTAGGATTTTTCTATTTTTTCACCTTTTTCATGTTTTGTGGACCCCACCTTTCCTCACTATCAGCCTGGACTATCCTGATATCAACTGCTCCATGGTTGGTGGTCAGGAGGGTTGGACCATTTGGTGTTCTGCTATGGAGATCTCCTTTGTCCCCAGTTGCCTCCTCTGACCCTGGTGGGATTTTTCTATTCTTTCACCTCTTTATGAGTTCTTTTCTTGCTATCACCCTGGTCCATCCTGTCATGTGCCGCCCACGGTTGGGGTCAGAAGTATTGGACCATTTTTGATATTTCTATGGAGGTGTCCTTTGTCCCTAGTTGCCTCCACTAGCCTCAGTGAGATTATTCACTTATTTTGCCTCTTTTAACGTTTTACGGCCTCCACCTTTCCTTATTCGCAGCCCAGACCATCCTGTTATGTCCTGCCCACGGTTGGTGATCCGGAGTGTTGAACCATTTGTGGTATTGCTATGGAGTTCACCTTTGTCCCCAGTTGCCTCCTCTGGTCATGGAGGGATTTTTCTCAAATTTTTGCCTCTTTTCATGCTTTGTGGTCCCCACCATTCCTCGGACCATCCTGTCATGTGCTGCCCATGGTTCGTGATCCGTAGTGTTGGACCATTTGTGATATTGCTATGGTGTTCACCTTTGTCCTCAGTTGCCTCCTGTGGTCCTGAAGAGATTTTTCTTTAATTTTTGCCTCTTTTCATATTTTGTGGTCCCCACCTTTACTCAGACCATCCTGTTATGTGCTGCCCACGGTTGGTGATCCGTAGTGTTGGACCATTTGTGATATAGCTATGGTGTTCAACTTTGTCCTCAGTTGCCTCCTCTGGTCCTGGAGGGATTTCTCTCTAATTTTTGCCTCTTTTCATGTTTTGTGGTCCCCACTTTCCTCGGACCAGCCTATCATATGCTGCCCATGGTTTCTGGTCCGGAGTGTTGGACCATTTGTGGTATTGCTATGGTGTTCACCTTTGTCCCCAGTTGCCTCCTCTGGTCCTGGAGGGATTTCTCTCTAATTTTTGCCTCTTTTCATGTTTTGTGGTCCCCTCCTTTCCTTGGACCATCCTATCATGTGCTGCCCATGGTTTGTGGTCCGGAGTGTTGGACCATTTGTGGTATTGCTATGGTGTTCACCTTTGTCCCCAGTTGCCTCCTCTGGTCCTGGAGGGATTTCTCTCTAATTTTTGCCTCTTTTCATGTTTTGTGTTCCCCTCCTTTCCCAGGACCATCCTGTCATGTGCTGCTCACTGTTTGTGGTCTGGATTGTTGGACCATTTGTGGTATTGCTATGGTGTTCACCTTTGTCCTCAGTTGCCTCCTCTAGTCCTGGAGGGATTTTTCTCTTATTTTTCACCTCTTTTCATGTTTTGTGGTCCCCACCTTTCCTTGGGCCATCCTGTCATGTGCTGCCCATGATTTGTGGTCCGGATTGTTGGACCATTTGTGGTATTGCTATGGTGTTCACCTTTGTCCTCAGTTGCCTCCTCTAGTCCTGGAGGGATTTTTCTCTTATTTTTCACCTCTTTTCATGTTTTGTGGTCCCCACCTTTCCTTGGGCCATCCTGTCATGTGCTGCCCATGGTTTGTGGTCCGGATTGTTGGACCATTTGTGGTATTGCTATGGAGTTCACCTTTGTCCCCAGTTGCCTCCTGTGGTCCTGGAGGGATTTTTCTCTTATTTTTCACCTCTTTTCATGTTTTGTGGTCCCCACCTTTCCTTGGGCCATCCTGTCATGTGCTGCCCACAGTTTGCGATCCGGAGTGTTGGACCATTTGTAGTATTGCTATGGCTTTCACCTTTGTCCCCAGTTGCCTCCTCAGGTCCTGGGAGGATTTTTCTCAAATTTTTGCCTCTTTTCATGTTTTGTGGTCCTCACCTTTCCTCGCAATCAGTCCAGACCATCCTGTCATGTGCTGCCCATGGTTTGTGGTCCAGAGTGTTGGACTATTTGCGGTATTGCCATGGTGTTCACCTTGTGCCCAGTTGCCTCCTCTGCTCCCGGAGGGACTTTTCTCTTATTTTTCACCACTTTTCATGTTTTGTGGTCCCCACCTTTCCTCGGACCATCCTGTCATGTGCTGCCGAGGATGCACATGTACAGGGCTGGAAAGTGGCATCACAACCCCGCATCCTGTGCGCACCATTTTCACATCCCCCCTGTCTCAGTCCTCCCTTCACATCCCTGGAGCAGGGGAGGCTGTGGAAGGAGGGGGCCCAGGACCAGACGCACCATATAAATACAAGACCTTAAATAGCAGCCTCACACTACACGGGACACAGCGGACATGGAGGTAAGGGGGAGCGCCTCTGTGGGGGGCACCGGGGATGAATGTGGCTTAGGGGGCTCAGATGAGGCTGGCATGAAAATGGGGTCACCGCAGGACTTAATGGGTCGTGTGGGGGGGGACAATGCATCTTAAAGGGATAGTACATGTTGACCAGGACTTGTTGTGTTGCAGGCTGCGGGGCGCCTTGGACACTACATCATCCTCCTCCTGCTGGTGGTCCTCAGCTCGGTGGGGAGTCAGCAATCAGGAAAGCAGAACGGGGATCATTGTAAGTCATCCCTACATTGTAAGATGGCCGGAGACACAGACAGCGCACCGACTGATGCAGCAGAGCTGAATGTGTCATTTCATTCGTTACAGCTCCATTGTTGGTGCATTCATAGTCCCAGAGAGAACCCACTCCTCGAAAGGGCACTTACTTTGCTACTTTTGACAAACTTAACTCAACTACATCTGGCAAACTCTATCTCAGCTACTTCTGAACATTTCAGATCTGCTTAATCTAACAAATTCATTTCTGCAACATGTGACACACTCAGCTCTGCTATATCCGACACACTCGGCTCTGCTATATCTGACACACTCGGCCCTGCTACATCCGCACTTCTTTGTATAGTCGTACACAGGTGGTTGGCATCTGCTGTAGTGCCCACGGCGGTGTAGCAGAGCTGGGGTGTAGTGTGGGGGAATGGGATCTCACCATGACCTCATATTCCTCGCTCACATCTGCAGCCAGATTCCAGCAGATCCCTGCCTGACACTTCGCGTTCCCTACCTGCGCCCCTGTCTACCCCCCACCCCGGGAGACCCCGACTTTCCAGCTGGTTTCCTGCCCCGGCGCTCGCACCTGTTCTCAGTCATGGACTATTTATACCGTGAGGTCAGGGCCGGATTTCGAGGGATTCTCCAAGGATTCCACATTTCTCACAGAGATTCCCAGACATTTATAATCCGCTCACTGGATACAATGTAGCAATCACATCCGTTGTCTCCATCCCTCATTCTATGCTCCAGTCACCTCCAAATCTGCAGCAGTGTCTTCACTGTTGTATGGGCAGAGGCACCTTAAAGGGGTTGTCAGGTCTCGGAAGAAAAGGCTGCAGCTTTCTATGTGATTGCAGACTGTCACGATTCCTCTATAGAGGGCAATGACATGACAACTAGACGTCTGCAGACCTCTTCTAACGAGAGAAGCAGAAGAGTGAGTGCAGCTCTGGAGTATAATACAGGATGTAACTCAGGATCAGTAATGTATGTACACAGTGACTGCACCAGCAGAATAGTGAGTGCAGCTTTGGAGTATAATACAGGATGTAACTCAGGATCAGTAATGTAATGTATATTCACAGTGACTGCACCAGCAGAATAGTGAGTGCAGCTCTGGAGTATAATACAGGAGGTAACTCAGGATCAGTAATGTAATGTATGTACACAGTGACTGCACCAGCAGAATAGTGAGTGCAGCTCTGGAGTATAATACAGGATGTAACTCGGGATCAGTAATGTAATGTATGTACACAGTGACTGCACCAGCAGAATAGTGAGTGCAGCTCTGGAGTATAATACAGGATGTAACTCAGGATCAGTAATGTAATGTATATTCACAGTGACTGCACCAGCAGAATAGTGAGTGCAGCTCTGGAGTATAATACAGGAGGTAACTCAGGATCAGTAATGTAATGTATGTACACAGTGACTGCACCAGCAGAATAGTGAGTGCAGCTCTGGAGTATAATACAGGATGTAACTCAGGATCAGTAATGTAATGTATATTCACAGTGACTGCACCAGCAGAATAGTGAGTGCAGCTCTGGAGTATAATACAGGAGGTAACTCAGGATCAGTAATGTAATGTATGTACACAGTGACTGCACCAGCAGAATAGTGAGTGCAGCTCTGGAGCATAATACAGGATGTAACTCGGGATCAGTAATGTAATGTATGTACACAGTGACTGCACCAGCAGAATAGTGAGTGCAGCTCTGGAGTATAATACAGGATGTAACTCAGGATCAGTAATGTAATGTATATTCACAGTGACTGCACCAGCAGAATAGTGAGTGCAGCTCTGGGGTATAATACAGGATGTAACTCAGGATCAGTAATGTAATGTATGTACACAGTGACTGCACCAGCAGAATAGTGAGTGCAGCTCTGGAGTATAATACAGGAGGTAACTCAGGATCAGTAATGTAATGTATGGACACAGTGACTGCACCAGCAGAATAGTGAGTGCAGCTCTGGGGTATAATAGAGGATGTAACTCAGGATCAGTAATGTAATGTATGTACACAGTGACTGCACCAGCAGAATAGTGAGTGCAGCTCTGGAGTATAATACAGGATGTAACTCGGGATCAGTAATGTAATGTATGTACACAGTGACTGCACCAGCAGAATAGTGAGTGCAGCTCTGGAGTATAATACAGGATGTAACTCAGGATCAGTAATGTATGTACACAGTGACTGCACCAGCAGAATAGTGAGTGCAGCTCTGGGGTATAATACAGGATGTAACTCAGGATCAGTAATGTAATGTATGTACACAGTGACTGCACCAGCAGAATAGTGAGTGCAGCTCTGGAGTACAATACAGGATGTAACTCAGGATCAGTAATGTAATGTATGTACACAGTGACTGCACCAGCAGAATAGTGAGTGCAGCTGTGGGGTATAATACAGGAGATAACTCAGGATCAGTAATGTAATGTATGTACACAGTGACTGCACCAGCAGAATAGTGAGGGCAGCTCTGGGGTATAATACAGGATGTAACTCAGGATCAGTAATGTAATGTATGTACACAGTGACTGCACCAGCAGAATAGTGAGTGCAGCTCTGGGGTATAATACAGGATGTAACTCAGGATCAGTAATGTATGTACACAGTGACTGCACCAGCAGAATAGTGAGTGCAGCTCTGGGGTATAATACAGGATGTAACTCAGGATCAGTAATGTAATGTATGTACACAGTGACTGCACCAGCAGAATAGTGAGTGCAGCTCTGGAGTATAATACAGGATGTAACTCAGGATCAGTAATGTAATGTATGTACACAGTGACTGCACCAGCAGAATAGTGAGTGCAGCTCTGGGGTATAATACAGGAGATAACTCAGGATCAGTAATGTAATGTAGGTACACAGTGACTGCACCAGCAGAATAGTGAGGGCAGCTCTGGGGTATAATACAGGATGTAACTCAGGATCAGTAATGTAATGTATGTACACAGTGACTGCACCAGAAGAATAGTGAGTGCAGCTCTGGAGTATAATACAGGATGTAACTCAGGATCAGTAATGTAATGTATGTATACAGTGACTGCACCAGCAGAATAGTGAGTGCAGCTCTGGAGTATAATACAGGATGTAACTCAGAATCAGTAATGTAATGTATGTACACAGTGACTGCACCAGCAGAATAGTGAGTGCAGCTCTGGAGTATAATACAGTACGTAACTCAGGATCAGTAATGTAATGTATGTACACAGTGACTGCACCAGCAGAATAGTGAGTGCAGCTCTGGGGTATAATACAGGATGTAACTCAGGATCAGTAATGTAATGTATGTACACAGTGACTGCACCAGCAGAATAGTGAGTGCAGCTCTGGGGTATAATATAGGAAGTAACTCAGGATCAGTAATGTAATGTATGTACACAGTGACTACACCAGCAGAATAGTGAGTGCAGCTCTGGAGTATAATACAGGATGTAATTCAGGATCAGTAATGTAATGTATATATACGGTGACTGCACCAGCAGAATAGTGAGTGCAGCTCTGGAGGATAATACAGGATGTAACTCAGGATCAGTAATGTAATATATGTACACGGTGACTGCACCAGCAGAATAGTGAGTGCAGCTCTGGAGTGTAATACAGGAGGTAACTCAGGATCAGTAATGTAATGTATGTACACAGTGACTGCACCAGCAGAATAGTGAGTGCAGCTCTGGAGGTGACTGGAGGATAAGACACGATGTAACCGCAGAATAGTGAGTGCAGCTCTGGATGTGACTGATGTGTGACCCTGTGTCACCCTCCGATGTCGTTGCAGTGTGTTCCACCTCTGACCAGTATCCTGTAGATTGTGAAGATGTGTGTGAAAACGGAGACGAGGATAGCGGCCCATATGTCATCTACCCGGCCGGACCAGGCATCGCGGTGCCCGTGTACTGTGACATGAGCACGGACAGCGGAAAGTGGACGGTGGGTCCTGGCTCTGAGAGTTCTCCGGGTCTCGTCTGCTGGCTGTGCTGATACAATTCATCTGTTTTGGGCCCAGGTCATCCAGAGGAGGTTCAACGGCACGCTGGGCTTCTACCGGGGCTGGAATGACTATAAGATTGGCTTTGGGAGAGCGGACGGAGAGTATTGGCTGGGTGAGTGAATGTCCTCCTTTGACCACCTATGTGGCCACCAAGGTGGACAGGAGGGGGCCCCTGTGCTGGGCCAGTGTGGACCCCTCAATGTTTCATCATTTTCCACCATTATGTGCTGTTTGGGGGCCCTTGTACGTCTGCACTGGTTGCACCAGTAGTATGTCTATCACCAATATGGCCACCATTATGTGCCCTCGGTGGGCTCTGCCCATCCTTTCCAGACCACTGATTGGCAAATCTCCTTGTGTCTCAAGTGATCTCCCCAACCCAAAGTAAGTGTAAATCAGGAGCCTGGGAGCACCTTGGGGTGGTCCACAGAGGGATCAATCCTCCATTATACAGCTGTCGTCACGTAGGATGGGGTAACTCATCCTCCAGATTACTGCAGAGCATCGCTCCTCCGCAGAGCATCGCTCATTCCCACCATATCTCATCCCATAGGGCTACACTACATGTATCTCCTCACTCTCCGGAATAAGTATGAGCTGAGGATCGACCTGGGAGACTTCGAGAACAACATGACCTTCGCCAGGTACTCGGAGTTCTCCATCTCCCCATACAGCCTCAATCCAGAGGAGGACGGCTACACGCTGCACGTGGATGGCTTCAGTGACGGAGGGGCAGGTAACCAACGCAAGGAGTCATGGGTAATGGGGTGGTGTGCCTCCACTTCTGGGAGCAGTGGTAGAGGTGGTCTGTTACAACTTCTAGGGGCAGTGGTAGGGGTGGTCTGTACCCATTTCTCTAGGCAGAGGTACGAGTAGTCTGCACCTCCTTCAAGGGGCAGTGGTAAGGGTAGTCTGTACCAATTTCTAAGGGCAGAGGAATGGTGGACTGCATCCTTTCCTGGGGTAGTTGCAGGGGTAGTCTGTACCCATTTATAGAGGTAGTGATAGAGGTGGCTTCTAAGGGCAGTGATGGAGGTGGTCTGCACTCACTTTTAGGTGCAGTGGTAGGAGTAACATAGTTATTATTAATATTGTTAGTAGTCTTTACTCACTTTCAGGGTTAGTGGTAGCGGAGGTCTGCACTGACTTCTAGGAGCAGTTGAAGGAGTCATTTGTCCCAACTTCTAGGGGCAGTTGCAGGGGTAATCTGTACCCATTTATAGAGGTAGTGATAAAGGTGGCTTCTAAGGGCAGTGATGGAGGTGGTCTGCACTCACTTTTAGGTGCCGTTTTAGGAGTAGTCTTTACTTACTTTCAGGGTTAGTGGTAGCGGAGGTCTGCACTGACTTCTAGGAGCAGTTGCAGGAGTTATTTGTCCCCACTTCTAGGTGAAGTTGCAGGGTTAGTCTGCACTCTGTTCTGGGGCAGTGGTAGTGGTATTGTGAGCCCATGTTTGGGATAGGGTTATTCTGCACCAACTTCTAACCACCTTCCTCCTCATTATCTGCAGGTGATTCTCTGTCCTACCACAATGGAATGAAGTTCTCTACGTATGACAGTGACCGTGATGTCTATCTCCAGAACTGTGCTGCGCTCTTCACCAGTGGCTTCTGGTACAGAGCATGTCATCTGGCCAACTTGAATGGCGCTTATCTCCCTGGCGCTCACCTGTCCCTCGGTAGTGGCATCATCTGGTCTCAGTGGAGAGGTCTTTACTATTCTCTGAAGACCACGGAAATGAAGATAAGACGGCAGTGATGTCCTCCTGATTAGTGAAGATGATTACTGTTTCATCGTATGGATGATTAATAGAATCTTGTGATGCCAGGATAGTCATGTAATCCTTAATCTGTAACCTAAACCTAAAGTAAGACTTGACCCTTTCTACCTGTGCTTGGATGTTGTAGACCCCCAGCCGACTGATCTGCATGTGCCCAGCTGCTCAATCCTTGGTTTTCCAGTTACTGATCCTGTTACAGAGGTTTTTGTATCTCCAGAACTTGTAGTAAATGCTCAATAAACAGTGACACAATAAAATGTTCCTCATTGTAAGAGTTCATGTTCAAATTATCCATATCTCACAATGTCAGTATGTGGCAGACCATGATGTATGGCGGTGGAGCTGCCGATTCAGTCGTCGGTATATTGACGATGTCCCCAGCATTGACTTTATAAAGGGTTCTCCACTTTGAAGAATCATTCCTTGTTAGAAGGATAACTTGACCAAAAGCTGCTGGCAAAATGCCCCCCAGATCTTCTGTGACATGGTAGTATGTGTTGCATTTCACTTCATCACCACCAAAGGTTAAAATAAGTATTACACATAGATTCTTTACATCAATATCAAGAACCAAGAAACCGGTGCTACAGAGCGAGAGACACTTTATAAAACTGCTCTACAGTTTGAGCAAGAGATGAGGGACCTGAACAGAAGACCCTTTTAGTAAATCAGAAAGGCCTAAAACAGATTATGATCATCGTAGTTGGGTGGTAGAGCCACCACAGCAAGATCTGAAACATTTGTCCACACAGCAGCAAAACATGATGGCCACTCTTCATAATCATAGGGGTTGCGTAGGATTTAGGTGATCCTGTAGCCGGGTATGCTGCTGTGTAATGGGGCGACACAATGAAAGTGGAGACACGTTGTTCCGCTGCTTTCAGAGCGTTAGTCAGGGACTCGTTTTATGTAAAAAAAATTTACAAAAGCTTCCATCGAGGTTAACGTTATAAATCATGAATGTATGGTGCGAGGAGGATCCTCACCACCTAATTATGTAGGAAAAGAACAAGAAAAGGAGCCGCGGCTTCCCCGCTCCTTACACTAAGAGACGCGGGCCTGGAAATAAACCTGTGGGGTTCTGATACAGCATTATAGATCACACCCTGAGAATGTGGACCAGAAAAGAGCTTAAATAAGCCCATGTACAGGGTACGGTAAGCCGCCATATGTGCCGGAGTGCAGGGGCTGACTGGCACATAGGGTGCCAACCTCCGCTGTTAGGAAGGGTATATCAGGGTTTGGTAGGGTTTACTAGGGGTATATGCATATACCTTATTATTGTTTTTTGCAGTTTGCAGGTTTTGTAAGGGTTTTTTGTCTATTAAATTTTAATGGTTATTATTAAAAATGTCTGAGTCTCGCTCTATAGATGATGTCTCCTCCATCTCTCATCACACTGCTGCCTCCTGCTGGCTCAGCGTGACTAGAGCTGAGCTGTTTGTCTCCTTCAGGTCTTTCTGAAGAGGTTTGATGGCGGTGGTTGGGAAGACTGTAAGTTTACCTTTGGCCGAGCCTCTGGAGACTACTGGCTGGGTTACTGTTCCTTCCTTTCATTGGGTCATTGGCTTCACATTTCGAGGGGGACATGAAGTTGATTTCTACAGGTTTACTGACATTTTCCTCCAGACCCAGAAGAAGACCTACCGTACGTATCGCCATGGCAGACTTTAAGAGCGACACATGACATGTGACCTATGACTCCATCTCCCTCTCACCTCTGGCCACCAACCCTGAGGAGGACGGGAACAAGCTGGATACTGATGGGTTTAATGAGGGAGATTCAGAAGAAAGCCGCCATCTACTCATCATGGAGAACCCTTCGTTATCCTGAGGGAAGAATTTACAATTCCATTTGGGTCAGAGACTTTCCATATAAATCAGTAGCAGCCAAACTTGGGGCGGTTTCCTGTACTGTGGTACAACAAACGATAATGAAGATCTGCAATGTAGTAATATCTTACTTTACACAGACGAGAGGCCGCCATGTTTAGGTCACCAGTTGACCATCAGCTTAATCTGCAAAAATTCGGACTTGTAAGGCTTTTTTTTTATTGTTTCTATGACTTGTAGATTTGTGCCAATCAGACTTGCAGCCTACTGACCTCTCCTGAGATGTGACGTACATGTCCGTCACATGTGGAGTGCTGGGATGTGGAGCGGGCTGCATATATGAGGGTCTGCTGTGGTATACAGCCGGCACCTGCAGAAAGTGCTACAACCTCCGACCGCTGCAGTATGACGCCCTAGATGTTGCGATCAACAGGGACCATAGTATTTAAGTAGATAAACAATACAGAAGCAATGCAGCGTGTTCAACGTGACCGCAGGTGACATCAGGTTAAAATTTCTAAGAGGGACTAAGAAATGTAAAAAATGTGTTAAATAAAAGTATAAAAAATAGCATAAAAGTTCATGCTGGGAACGGGGAGGGTGGTCCTGGAAGGCCTGAAATAGAGATGGACAAATCGATTCTAACAAATGTATTTTGCTACAAATTTCGCCAAAACTTCATATTTGAACTATTCCAAATTTCGGGGGACTGAATTTGCAGAAAGATCTAGGCTGTGCCCAAAGTAACCTGCTGACCGGAGAGGAAGGATGGGAGCAGCGGGAGGCGGGCGAGGTGGCAGAGCAGGTATCGGAGGGCCAAGGAGAGGTGAATATCAAAAGGTTGTTGCTTTTTTTTTCTTTTGTAATTTATTACTTGCAAATTCATTTTTCTTCAAATTTATTGAATGCGAATTGGACAATTCAAGCTTTTCCCTGATGCCTAGAAGCTGGGCCCGGCAAGCCGCGGGAAGGCACCAGCTCATCCGCCATACTGTTTTAGTCCCAGTCCTGTTCGGATGTGCTTTGCTTCTGTTCCTTCTTCACAGTGATGTGATCCCTGCCCGTGATGTTCAGGGTATCACACCCCAGGTCTGTTTGGCCACCAAGAGGGGACTAGTTTAGCTGGGGCTGCATTTTGGGAGACATCTGCTGCGGGTGCCCAGTGAGTGGGCTACAGTGGAGACATCTACCAGCATTTTCCGCACTAGAGGGATAGAGAATGAATGACCCCTGGTGGCGAGACGAGGTCTGGTCCTGTGTCTTTCAGGGATCAGGCACTGTCCCCACGTAATCACATTTGAGGGGACACGACGCCGATCACTACACATTCATCTGTTCAGGTTTTCAGAACATTTTATTCCTGACCCAGAAGAAGACGTATCGTCTACTCATCGGCCTGGAGGACTTTCATAATGACTCACGACATGTGACCTATGAATTGACTTGTTTCTCAGCCCTGGTGAGGTATCCTGCAAGATCGACCGGTAGGTGATCGATTATCTGGTTGTAGCGAGATTATCTGACGTATCTTCATTTTTTTCATCTTTTTCTACAGTTGTCGACCTCGTGTTGGTGCCACCGATCACAGATGATTATCGGGAGTCTCATTTAGCAGGACTTCTTGTGAGGAGCTCATTTTCAGGGCTCCCTTCTAAAAGAGCACTCAAAATGGGAATAGTGTTAAAGCTTTTAACTGACGTAGTGCCAGAAATCCAAGATTAGCCCCTTGTGTTTGGTCTCCATCACCAGTTGTTGTAGCTACTAGTCGACTCATGAACCATCTTGATCAATTATCTCTGCAAAAAACAATGGATCCGAGATCACAAAAAGGGGTCGTGAATTAGTGGAGAGCAAATCTGCTGATATTCCAGCTCCGCAGATCAAACTTATGAGATGTAAATAAAATGAGACTTCTGCTCGGAGATCTCTCTAGGCACAAAAGCGTAGAAAAACCTGACCATTGTGCTCACCTGAGCCTCCAATTACCACCAGTCTACGGCAATAACTAGGCTTTGTGGTTGTGATGTCAGGCGGCTCATGTTGTCATGTCATGACTTGTGTCGTGATCTTAGAAGTCCAATCCATGCGGTTCTCCCATCACAGAGTGAAGATGGAGGAAGAGGAACCAATGTGTTGTGCAGAAGTAAAACAGAGGATGAAGGCTCAGCGAGGGGGCGGAAGCAGCGGAGTATGGTTTTATTGTTTTTCTTTTCCTCTTTCCCAGCTTTCTAGAAATTAATTTACACAAAATGAATCACAAAAAAAATCTGATTTTTTTGTAAAATTGAAGTAAATTTAATTCATTCATCTGTAGTCTAGAAATGTCCTCCTTCCAATCTTTCTTCCTCAGGACACTTTACAGGAATAGACCTTTTGAAAAGCCAAGACAGGCCTCAAGGTCTATGTTACCTTTTATCCACGTTGTGGTGGAGACCGAGCTGTTGAGGTGACGCCATGAGATGTGAGGGTCCTCGTCGGTCATCATATCTCCACTGGTTGTCTCCTCGTAAGTCTTTTTATGTTTCTCTGGAGCTTTCCGAGACTTGTTATTTTGACTGATCTTCCTCCTTACGTTTCTTTCTTTTGCAACTCGCACACATTCTTTACTTCCAGAAATTCTCATGGCCTGTAGTTAAAGCTTCTCCTTATTCCATTTTTCTTATGGAGTTTTCTTTGTGAGTTATTTATTCTCCTTTTTTTTTCTTTACTTCTGACATTTTGACTTCCTTTATCCAAGTACAAAAAAGTGCGTAAGGATGAAGTCTTGAAGTCTATTGTAAGCCCTCCTAGAAAGGCAGAGAGCCCCCATCGCACCTTTCCTTATCCTTCAGGACTACAAGGCCATAGCAAGGTTGACTATAACTGACTTCCTCTTGCCGAAGTTTAGGGAGAGGACCTCTTATTCCCAGCTTTCATCTGAGCTTCTTCCACCCCAGGGCTGGACAAGAACCTCAGTCTAGCCTGCGCTCCCATGAAGGAAGAACAATGGGTTGCAGGAAGGCGAGGGAACCTGATGGCCACACACCACTTATGGTTATTAGAGGGACATTTTGTAAGGGCACATGCACTGGCAATAACCTGCGCCTCTGTGCATTAAGGTCCATGTACCGGGAATCTGATCATCGGTTGTACTCATGGAGATAACTTGTGTCTTCTAATCCTTGAGTTGCCAGGGTTAGTAGCTCTGGTCGGTCAGGTTTTGTGGATTTCTCCTTGATGTTATCATTTCTTCTTCAGAACCACCACAACCTTGTAGCTGTGGATTGCAATGAACATGTCTGGATGTAACATGTGAACAGGAGTTTGTCCAGGAGCAGAACCTCAGAAAGTGAACTATAACCACAGTAATAAATCGTTACCCAACAGTCACGTTGTTGTCTATAAAACATCGAGATCTTACACTTGTGCTGATTCCACGATTTTATGTAACTCGTCTTAGATGTGTCTGAATCTGCTGAAAGTTTGCAACTTCTTTTCTACTTATCCGGATAAGATCGATGAGATGAGGTAAGAGATCTGCTTTGGGTTGTGAAATGGACCAAATTGAAGAAATATCAAGATGAGACCAAATTCAGGACCAAACTGATCGAAAACGAGGACTTAGGGGACCTAAAGAGACTGAACTCTGTGTGAAATGTGCAGATTTTCAGTCACTTTTGTAAGGAAATGTTGAGCGAATGGAAATGACACGTTTGCGGTTCATGTTCCAGAAACTAAAGAATTGGAGCTGCCGGCTGTAACCCAGGGGTCGGAGGCTTGGATCATCTCTATTAAAGTTGGTTTTAACACTGCATTTGATTCAGAACCAAATCGAATCTGTTTAAAACAAATTTTAGGAATCTCCCAGATTTTGATGGGGGTGAGCCATCCCTGTAATTGCACAAGCCCCTACTCTTCTCTCACTTCCGATAATTCTGGGCATTTATTTACCCTCTGCCAATTCTCCAACCTTCCAGGAAGTCCAGGATGAGGTAATATTGGATCTGACAATGACAACAACACGTGACCGCGTCCTTTATAAAGCCGAGGTCTGAGCACTGTCCACAGTCTGCAGGTATTCGCCACCATGAAGGTAAGAGCAGATCGGGGGAGGGGATCCTGTGAAACAATGTCACCTTCTGGAAGGTTCTAAGTCCTATCGTTGGCGACTCTCACATATCTCATTGTATTCTATCATCTTCCCCCATCAGAAGTTGCTGCTGATTGTCGTCGTCGTCCTCCTCCTGCATTCTGCTCATTCTGCGCCTTTGAACCAGGTTAATCGTGAGTACGGCATCACTTCTCTGCCCTGGTGATGAGACACTGATGGGAATTCTAAATCAATGGGTTTAGTGAGATTAGACAGAGATGTGGCTGCAGAAATTGATTACAATTTGGGAACCTCCGGACCGGGATCATGCCTCGCATGGTTGTTAGGTCATCTCTAAGGTTCCTTGGTTGTTCTGGGCTCAGGTATGACCAAATGGCCAGCAGAACATGGACCGGTGCTCAGGTCAGCCTTTATCGAGGGGTCTAACACACCTCCATTTATAATCCAGGTGTAGTCGGGCTCTGGACATTTCAGGCCTTCTCACTGGTAGCACTGACTCTGGAGTTCCCTACTCTTAGGACATGATATAGGACATCGTGTTTGATATGTGGCTGGCGATAGATGTTAGAGGAACGCCTGCCTTGTCCGGTAGGCCATAACCTCAGTATAATTTACAGGACGGCCCTGGCTGGAGATTCCCCACCGACTCTTTAACAGAAGAACATTTACTTACGAGGCACTTCTTGCTTAGATGCCACAGTAAAAGAGGCATAACATTATTTACACTATATTACAATGCGATTGATGGCTTCGGGGGCAGGAACGTGACCACAGTCCACCGCTCTCACACAATGAGCACAAGTCCAGGTGTGGGAGATGATAGCTCACAAATCAATCGGCCAGTCCTTCTTTCGCCAGAAGTCATTTGTAACCCTCTTACATGGCTGCTCCCTTTCAGTGACTGAAAGTTTACGGTAACTAAATGGACATTTCTATGGTGTAATGACAACGTTATATGAGCTCATCTTGTGCCCTCTCCTCCTAGTCAATATCTGCAGAGATACCTGCCACCCCCTCGACTGCTCGGATGTGTTTGCGCAGGGACTGACCTCGGACGGGGTGTACCTCATATACCTGGGCAGTGTGAGCTCCTCTCCTGTATCTGTGTATTGTGACATGAGCAGCGCTGGAGGACCCTGGACGGTAAGTAGCCGCTGTGACTTTGTGGTAGCACATTTCAGAGAGATGGTGCAGCATGAGAGAAGTCTTAGAAATGGTAATGGGAGGCTCAGGTTATGGAGGATGATAGTCTTAGATCATTGTGTGTCCCTATACTCTCATTGGATGCATGTAGTGGTGATGGAGGACCCTGGATGGTGAGTACCTGCTCCTCTGACATCATCTGACGCCCGTCCTACCAATGTCTGAGTCTCGCTCTATAGATGACATCTCCGCCATCTCTCATCACACAGATGCTCCCCGCTGGCTCAGTGTCTCTGGAGCTGAACTGTTCGTCTCCTTGCAGGTCTTCCAGAAGAGGTTTGATGGTGGTGTGGATTTCTACCGGGGTTGGGAAGACTATAAGTTTGGCTTTGGCCGAGCCTCCGGAGAATACTGGCTGGGTAACTGCTCCTTCCTCACTTTGGGGGCACTGGCTTCACATTTGGGGGCACAATGCTTATTACTTGTCAATCATGTATTTAGGTTTACAGAATATTTTCCTCCTGACCCAGAAGAAGACGTATGGTCTGCGCATCGACATGGAGGACTTTGAGAACAACACACGACATGTGACCTATGACTCCTTCTCCCTCTCACCTCTGGCCATCAACCCTGACGAGGACGGGTACAAGCTGGATATTGATGGCTTTAAGGAGGGAGATCCTGCAAAACGTGCTGGTATGTAATAGTGCCATACAGTGCATAATAATACTGCCATACAGTGCATAAATAATAATGCAATACAGTGCATAAATAATACTGTCATGCAGTGTATAAATAATACAGCTATACAGTGAATGAATAATAGTGCCAGACAGTGCATAAATAATACTGCAATATAGTGCATAAATAATACTGCCATACAGTGCAAAAATAATGCTGCCATATAGTGCATAAAATACTGCAATACAGTGCATAAATAATACTGTCATACAGTGCATAATAATACTGCAATACAGTGCATAAATAATACTGCTATACAGTGCATAATAATAATGTCATACAGTGCATAATAATACTGCAATACAGTGCATAAATAATACTGCAATATAGTGCATAAATAATACTGCTATACAGTGCATAATAATACTGTCATACAGTGCATAATAATACTGCAATACAGTGCATAAAATACTGCAATACAGCGCATAAATAATACTGCCATACAGTGCATAGTAATACTGCAATACAGTGCATAAATAATACTGCTATACAGTGCATAATAATACTGTCATACAGTACATAATAATACTACAATACAGTGCATAATAATACTGCAATACAGTGCATAAATAATACTGCTATACAGTGCATAATAATACTGTCATACAGTACATAATAATACTGCCATACAGTGCATAATAATACTGCAATACAGTGCATAAATAATACAGTGCATAAAATACTGCAGTACAGCACATAAATAATACTGCCATACAGTGCATAATAATACTGCAATACAGTGCATAAATAATACTGCTATACAGTGCATAATAATACTGCAATACAGTGCATAAATAATACTGCCATAGAGTGCATAATAATACTCTCATACAGTGCATAATAATACTGCAATACAGTGCATAAATAATACTACCATACAGTGCATAAATAATACTACCATACAGTGCATAAATAATACTGCTATACAGTGCATAATAATACTGCTATACAGTGCATAAAATACTGCAATACAGTGCATAAATAATACTACCATACAGTGCATAAATAATACTACCATACAGTGCATAATACTACTGTCATACAGTGCATAAATAATACTGCTATACAGTGCATAATAATACTGCCATACAGTGCATGAATAATAGTGCAATGCAGTGCCTAAATTACACTGCCATACAGTACACAAATAATACCGCCATACTGTGCATAAACAATAGCACCACACAGTAACTAAACATAAAAAGTAGTGTAGTATACAATCCAAAACAAATATTCATGCCATACGATGCCAGTATATAGTAATGGCGCCATTCAGGGTCCAAAGGAAAGAAAGATACTAAAGTTCTGCCCCAGGAAACGTATTCAGCTCAGTTTTCTAATTTCCAGGAAATTCTCTACCGAATCACAACCGGATGAACTTTTCTACCTACGACCGCGACCGAGACGTCTATGTCGGTAACTGTGCAGTGATGTATCACGGGGCCTTCTGGTACAACCACTGTCATGGCGCCAATCTGAATGGGAAATACCAGCAAGGCGTCACCGCGGAGTACGCCACCGGCGTTGTGTGGGCCACGTGGAAAGGAGCTTATTATTCATTAAAGAGGACTGAGATGAAGATCGCGCCCACTAAGTCAGAGCAACAGTGATGGCGGCACAAAGTCACATGATCTAAGTGAGGGAAACCACCAGAGAGTAGCGGATCACCGGCGCCAGTACAATGTACATACCTTCAATAATGCATGTAGTTATAGAACCGGACTTTATCATTACAAGGGTTTACCCACAAACAAGTTCATTTTAATCAAAAAACTCTTAACTTCTTACCGTTGAGTAGATGTGAATATTTTTCTTTATTTCCCTTAAAAAAATGTATTCTAGTGATTGGCTCCAAAGTCTCCACCAAATAAGGTTGTCTTTGAATCAGCTTTTGGTAGGGGTCCAATGTAGTATTAGAATTATGGTCAATCTGAGGATCTTCTGGTGATCGAATGGACCATGGACCAGTCCAATCCTGATCTTGCCCTCTAAGTACCTGAGTATGAGCCACATTGAACCAGATAATGGTTTGGTTTTGGGTATGGTGAAAGTTGGCAAGAGCCGACTGTTGGGTTGTTGAATGGGCAGGAATCAAGGAATGCCAAAATGTAGATAAATCCAGAAGCCAACTCGTTATAGGAGAGGGGGCTGGGTTTGTGTTTTCATTCAGAGAGAAATCTCTTCTAAGCAATAACCAGGACAAATGTCTGATCCATAGTCACGATGGAGATACAGATGATGATAATTGTGCTCGGATCTGTCATGGAGCCTCCTGGTACAACCAGTGTCACGGCACTAATCTAAATGGTTACTACCAGCATGGCATCACCGGTGGGTGAGATTCTGGCATCATACCTTACAGTGGACGGAGATGAAGATTGTGCCAACCTCTGGTGGTATCAGAAAACCATAACCATGATCTGTGACTACAACCAACCTCTACGTACATGACCCGACGAGACCGACCAACCGCCAGTCCTGATGTTCTTCTTCGTTAGAATGTAACAACTGGTGGAAATTCAAGCAGGAAGGAAACAATTAATTGTTATTGGACTTGTCGAAATGATCATAGTGAATGGACTCGTGAAGACCACAATCTAGATCGGGAGAATCCTCGGGATGTGGACGTTTCTGGTGTCTCATGTTGTGTTGTCTCGTGTATCTTGACTCATATTCAGAAATAATTATACACCGAGTGTAAATCAATTGTTCTCTATGTAATTGTCGCAGTAAAATAAATGTTAGGTTGTTACAAAAACCTTATTCCATCCGAAGTCCTGACATTCGCTCTTATTACTTCTCACATGTAGCTAAGATGTATCCTTCATTTTCAGGCCGAAAGTCAAGATCCTCAACTTCAAGCTGGGCAACCACATCAATGGTGGTACATGAGCAGTCTATTAGAGAGCGGTCCCACCAAGAGAACCCCTGTTAGCCTGTCCTATTAGGCCATGTGGATGACATATTGGGAACCTGTACGTGAAGCCCCCTTTATGAGCCAGAATAAGGAGTAGCTGAGGACAGGGTGGCTCCATGTCGACCAGACAAGACAATAATCATCCAGTAATCCAGTAATAATGCCCTCTCTAAAAGTAAGAAAACTCACCTAATTGGGGCTCTCGAGTCTTCTTCTCACCTCTACACAGAGAAGATGGCGCAATTCAGGACATCATTGTGCTGCCTGCACCGCCACGATGCCAACGTCTTGTAGACACACAGCGGCCTGCAGAACGGAGGGCACTATAGAGGGGCGTCTATGTCTCTATAACAGTCATGTTGCCATCACTACAGCTCACAGGTCCACCAGATCTTCAGCCATTTCTGAGGAGGACACAAAATGTCAAAAGAAAAATAAGTCATTTTTTTCTTGTTTTCTTCTGAAAGAATTGTGCACATTACACCATTGACTTGACCTATAGATGAGTGGACCTTGGATGGACCTTGGATGGATGGATGGATGGAGGATCTGACCATTATGTTAAGGGTCCAAGATTGGGCTGAATGTTTAAAAGTCTCCAAATCTTTTTATAAATAAATTAAAACCAGTTATACCCATGGGATGGGCTAACTAACCAATGTTTATGGGGGAGCTCTGACTGACCCTTGATAGTTTGGGCTTTTTTGTTTCCCAGGACATAAGTCGAAGAGATGTTGACCTGCAGGTTTCACCACTTTTTAGTTTGTAGGTGGAGAAATATCTTGGAAAAGCTTGTTTTTCCAGGCATTGGTTTCTTCTCCTCTAAGCAGGGGAAGAACTTTCTAGGTAAATCGTCCAATCAGATCATGCTGAGCAAATATTCACTCCTATGTTTCATCCTATATTATGATATATCCCTAGATAACAGTCCTAAGAGTCAGATATATAGATGTAGAGCAGCTCTGGGCACAGGGTGCTACAAGAAGTCAGGCGTTTATCTGCCAGGACTTAGGATGACGCTGACATCTTCAGATCAGGGCAACGTTCTAGAATGAAGACTAAGAAACATATTTCCTGTAAATGCACAAGCCCCGCTCTGTCTGCCCCTCTATAACTTCCTGAGAAGTCTGAAAGATTTCATTATCCTCTTCCTCGGCTCTGACCAGGAAGTCCACATCGGGTTAATATTGGGTCTGGCAGGCCGGTAATGACTTGTGACCTCGCCCTTTATAGAGAAGAGACCTGAACGCCATCTCTAGGGTGGAGATATTCCCGACCATGGAGGTAAGAACACAGTGGTGGTAGTGTCCGGTGATACAACGTTACCCGTGAGAGATGATTCCTGGTACGCTATGGGCTAATTATAAGTCCGGATATGAATAAACGATGTGACGAAGATCCTAATTATTGACAGATCAGATATATTACTGGCAACACTGACCTGTAATAACATTTATATACTTCTCCTCCAATCAGAAGCTGACGCTGAATTTCGCCTTTTTTTTGCTGCTGCAGAGCGGTTACGTGACCCCAGGATCTGCACTTCTGAACCAGAGTAGTTGTAAGTATAGCGCCACCCCTCTATTAAGGGGCATGGGAACATAGGAACTAGGTAAATCGGGGAAAATTATATTTTAAGGGATCATTTAAGAACCATGAGATCTGCAATTTTGCTGTAAGTAGAGATATTTTAATGATTGACTTTATAAAGAGTTTAGGGTGAAGTGTAATAACATCTTTAGATGCAATTGATCTACAGAGGCCTCTGACCGCGTCTTGTGTCCTCTCCTTCTAGTCGATACCTGCAGAGATACCTGCCACCCTCTTGACTGCTCGGATGTATTTGCTCAGGGTCTGACCTCAGACGGCGTGTACCTGATTTATCCTGGTGGTCTGAGCTCTCCCCCAGTACCTGTGTATTGTGACATGAGCAGCGATGGTGGACCCTGGACGGTGAGAAATAGGAGTGACGGGTAGTGGTAGACAGAGATGAGGAGGAGATGTAGGGTGGTGCAGCACTGAGGAGAGGACAGGAAAGTGGTAAGCAGAGATGAGGAGGAGATGTAGGGTGGTGCAGCACTGTGGAGAGGACAAGTAGGTGGTAGACAGAGATGAGGAGGAGATGTAGGGTGGTGCAGCACTGTGGAGAGGACAGGTAAGGAGGTAGACAGAGATGAGGAGGAGATGTAGGGCGGTGCAGCACTGTGAAGAGGACAAGTAGGTGGTAGACAGAGATGAAGAGGAGATGTAAAGCGGGGCAGCACTGTGGAGAGGACAGGTAAGGTGGTAGACAGAGATGAGGAGGAGATGTAGGGTGGTGCAGCACTGTGGAGAGGACAGGTAAGGTGGTAGGCAGAGATGAGCAGGAGATATAGGGTGGTGCAGCACTGAGGAGAGGACAGGAAAGTGGTAAGCAGAGATGAGGAGGAGATGTATGGTGGTGTAGCACTGTGGAGAGGACAGGTAAGGTGGTAGGCAGAGATGAGGAGGAGATATAGGGTGGTGCAGCACTGAGGAGAGGACAGGAAAGCGGTAAGCAGAGATGAGGAGGAGATGTAGGGTGGTGCAGCACTGTGGAGAGAACAGGTATGGTGGTAGACAGATGAGGAGGGAATGTAGGGTGGTGCAGCACTGTGGAGAAGACAGGTATGGTGGTAGACAGAGATGAGCAGGAGATGCAAACCGGTGCAGCACTGTGGAGAGAACAGGTAAGTGGTAAGCAGAGATGAGGAGGAGATGTAGGGTGGTGCAGCACTGTGGAGAGGGAGTGTAGGTGGCAGAGATGAGGAGGAGATGTAGCGCAGTGTAGCACTGTGGAGAGGATGAGAAGGTGGTAGACAGAGAAGAGGAGGAGATGTAGGGTTGAGCAGCACTGAGGAGAGGACGGGAAGGTGGTAGACAGAGATGAGGAGGAGATTTAGGGTGGAGCAGCACTGTGGAGAAGACAGGTAGGTGGTAGAGATGAGGAGATGTAGGTTGATGCAGCACTGTGGAGAGGACGGGTAGGTGGCAGAGATGAGGAGGAAATGTAGGGCGGTGTAGCACTGTGGAGAGGACGAGAAGGTGGTAGACAGAGATGAGGAGGAGATGAAGAGTGGTGCAGCACTGTGGAGAGGACGGGAAGGTGGTAGACAGAGATGAGGAGGAGATGTAGAGTGGTGCAGCACTGTAGAGAGGATGGGAAGGTGGTAGACAGAGATGATGAGGAGATGTAGGGCGGTGCAGCACTGTTGAGAGGACGGGAAGGTGGTAGACAGAGATGAGGAGGAGATGTAGGGTGGTGCAGCACTGTGGAGAGCACAGGTAGGGTGGTTGACAGATATGAGGAGGAGATTTAGGGTTGAGCAGCACTGTGGAGAGGACAGGTAGGTGGTAGAGATGAGGAGGAGAAGTAGGGCAGTGCAGCACTGTGGAGAGGACGGGAAGGTGGTAGACAGAGATGAGGAGGAGATGTAGGGTGGTGCAGCACTGTGGAGAGGATGAGAAGGTGGTAGACTGAGATGAGGAGGACATGTAGAGTGATGCAGCACTGTGGAGAGGATAGGTAGGTGGTAGACTGAGATGAGGAGGAGATGTAGGGCGGTGCAGCACCATGGAGAGGACGGGAAGGTGGTAGACAGAGATGAGGAGGAGATGTAGGGTGGTGCAGCACTGTGAAGAGGACGGGAAGGTGGTAGACTGAGATGAGGAGGACATGTAGAGTGATGCAGCACTGTGGAGAGGATAGGTAGGGTGGTAGACAGAGATGAGGAGGAGATGTAGGGTGGTGCAGCACTGTGGAGAGGACAGGAAAGTGGTAGACAGAGATGAGGAAGAGATGTAGGGTGGTGCAGCACTGTGGAGAGGACGGGAAGGTGGTAGACTGAGATGAGGAGGAGATGTAGGGTGGTGCAGCACTGTGGAGAGGACAGGAAAGTGGTAGACAGAGATGAGGAAGAGATGTAGGGTGGTGCAGCACTGTGGAGAGGACGGGAAGGTGGTAGACTGAGATGAGGAGGAGATGTAGGGTGGTGCAGCACTGTGGAGAGGACAGGAAAGTGGTAGACAGAGATGAGGAGGAGATGTAGGGTGGTGCAGCACTGTAGAGAGGACGGGTTGGGTGGTAGACAGATGTAGGGTGGTCCAGTTCACAGCTTTGTGGGTGAGAGTGATAAGTCTACATTGTTTTCTATAAGCATATATAAGCTGATGCACCAGACGAATTCTTGTCAGACTGTAGAAAACTTATTTATGAGAGAGATTGCAGGTTAAAAATAGTTTCAAACAACTAAGTCATGAATAGTGATGAGAGTTTGAGAATTCCATATGTTCAAGAAACATTAGTTAAGTTTCTTGCGTTTTCACATGTGGACCCATTAATGGTTGTCTCCTGCTCTCCAGGTGTTTCAGAAGAGGTTTGATGGGAGTGTTGACTTCTATCGTGGCTGGAAAGAATATAAGAAAGGGTTTGGGAATGCGAATGGAGAATATTGGCTGGGTAGGGTTTATAGTTTGTCTTTTATATATTCTTTTTACTTTTTAATCTTGTGATATGTATAACATCACAAATCCTCCTGCCATCATCTCCAGGTCTGCAGAACATTCACCTCCTCACCCAGAAGAGGTCCTATTATCTCCGGGTTGACCTAGTAGATTTTGACAATGATGCTCGGTATGGGATCTATGACACCTTCTCTTTGTCTCCGTTTGCCATTGATCAAGAGGAGGACGGATACAAGCTCTATATTGGTGCATTTAAAGATGGCGACCCCAACAAACCTATCGGTAAGAGGTTGACATCTTCAGTGGTTTTTAGGGTTCTTGGAAGTTCTTTGTTGTTTTTCTTTGGTACAGGTGAAAATTAAATCTTGTCTTCTACATCCCTGCCCAATACATCTTTACCCCTTTTGCTGCCTTCATTTTGATGATCTCTTTACAGTCTTATCCATTGAGGTCATTGTATTGTATAAGGAACAAAGCCTTAAAAAATGGGAAATATTATGTGAGGGTCACAAACTAAAAGATGGACGTAAGGTCAAGGCTGGTTTGAGTGTTGACCATAGATATTTTGCATTTCGTAATATTATCTTTGTCTACAATCTCAACAGGAGATTCACTGAAAACTCAGAACGAGATGAAGTTTTCCACTCATGACAATGACAGAGACAACAGTGCAGGTAACTGTGCAGCCAGTTTTCGTGGAGCCTCCTGGTACAACGCCTGTCACATGGCCAACCTCAATGGCCTATACCTGAAGGGCAAAAATGACCAAGATGCAAAGGGTATGACTTGGAAATCATGGAAGGGGCAACGCTACTCACTGAAGGCATGTGAGATGAAGCTTGCCATCAAAGTCTAAGTCCTGGATGTCTCATTCAGCTTCTAAAAATGAATCTCCACGAGGGCAGGAAAATTAGAAGAGTCAACAAAGACCTTGAAAAGCCACCAATGCAGTTGAATACCTTTACATCCATGGAACCAGACAGGTTTATGATCCTTGTGAAGAATATCCAAAACTCGTCTGCTTAATCTGCTTTAATTCTCCTACATGTGCCTACGGAATGGATAGATTTAGCTCTGTACTGTATCTGCAGGTCATGAGACTGTAAAATATCTGGGAAATCATGGTCAGCAAAGTCTTGGGAGGAAAATTTGGAGACTTAATTTACAAAACAAAGACTTTGATACTAACAAGCATAACAATATATAAAGAGTGGAATCAATAAAATACAATGTATTCAATAATAAAAGTAACAATTTAGCTTTTTCTCTCTTGTGTCCTGTATAAAAGTCTAATAAACATCAGTCTATAGATGAGACCTCCTATAATCTATAGATAAAGGTGTCCTTGTGGACATTACTGCAGATTTTGAGAGACCTTCATTACTTTAGCAAATGCAAGTAAACATTGTTAGTATCTAAGAGATGTCTATGCAGACCCATAGACGGGGGTGGAAGGTGGGGGGTAAATGGCTTTATCCTCGAGATCTTCTCATTGTTACACATGTGTCCCATAGGAAGCCCTGGACACATGATACTGGAGGAAGGTCTAGACACGTGCCACCATAGAAAGACATTGTAGTGACCAGTACAGGGTGGAGGCAGTGTAGAGACCGGCACAGGGTGGAGGCGGTGTGGAGAATGGCACAGGGTGGAGGCGGTGTGGAGAATGGCACAGGGTGGAGGCAGTGTAGAGACCGGCACAAAGTGGAGGCAGTGTAGAGACCGGCACAGGGTGGAGGCAGTGTGGAGACCGGCACAGGGTGGAGGCAGTGTAGAGACCGGCACAGGGTGGAGGCAGTGTAGAGACCGGCACAGGGTGGAGGCGGTGTGGAGAATGGCACAGGGTGGAGGCAGTGTAGAGACCGGCACAAAGTGGAGGCAGTGTAGAGACCGGCACAGGGTGGAGGCAGTGTAGAGACCGGCACAGGGTGGAGGCGGTGTGGAGAATGGCACAGGGTGGAGGCAGTGTAGAGACCGGCACAAAGTGGAGGCAGTGTAGAGACCGGCACAGGGTGGAGGCAGTGTTGAGACCGGCACAGGGTGGAGGCAGTGTAGTGACCAGCACAGGGTGGAGGCAGTGTAGAGACCGGCACAGGGTGGAGGCAGTGTAGAGACCGGCACAAAGTGGAGGTATTGTAGAGACTGGCACAGGGTGGAGGCAGTGTAGAGACCGGCACAGGGTGGAGGCAGTGTAGAGATCGGCACAGGGTGGAGGCAGTGTAGAGACCGGCACAGGATGGAGGCAATGTAGAGACCGGCACAGGGTGGAGGCAGTGTAATGACCAGCACAGGGTGGAGGCAGTGTAGAGACCGGCAGAGGGTGGAGGCGGTGTGGAGACTGGCACAGGGTGGAGGCAGTGTAGAGACCGGCACAGGGTGGAGGCAGTGTAGTGACCAGCACAGGGTGGAGGCAGTGTAGAGACAAGCAGAGGGTGGAGGCAGTGTAGAGACCGACACAGGGTGGAGGCAGTGTGGACACCGGCACAGGGTGGGGACAGTGTGGAGACCGGTACAGGGTGGATGCAGTGTAGTGGCTGGCACAGGATGTTGGCAGTGTAGAGACTGGCACAGGGTGGAGGCAGTGTGGACACTGGCACAAGGTGGAGGCAGTGTGGAGACCGGCACAGGGTGGAGGCAGTGTAGTGGCTGGCACAGGGTGGAGGCAGTGTAGAGACTGACACAGGGTGGAAGCAGTGTAGAGACCGACACAGGGTGGAGGCAGTGTAGAGACCGGCACAGGGTGGAGGCAGTGTGGAGACCGGCACAGGGTGGAGGCAGTGTAGAGAACGGCACAGGGTGGAGGCAGTGTGGAGACCGGCACAGGGTGGAGGCAGTGTAGAGAATGGCACAGGGTGGAGGCAGTGTACAGACCGGCACAGGGTGGAGGCAGTGTGGAGACCGGCACAGGGTGGAGGCAGTGTAGTAGCTGGCACAGGGTGGAGGCAGTGTAAAGACCGGCAGAGGGTGGAGGCAGTGTAGAGACCGGCAGAGGGTGGAGGCAGTGTAGAAACCGGCACAGGGTAGAGGCAGTGTGGACACCGGCATAGGGTGGATGCAGTGTGGAGACCGGCACAGAGAGGAGGCAGTTTAGTGGCTGGCACAGGGTGGAGGCATTGTAGAGACCGGCAGAGGGTGGAGGCAGTGTATAGAGCGGCACAGGGTGGAGGCAGTGTAGAGAACGGTACAGGGTGGAGGCAGTGTAGTGTACAGCACAGGGCGGAGGCAGTGTAGAGACTGGCAAAGAGCGGAGGCAGTGTAGTGTATGGCACATGTTGGAGGCAGTGTAGAGACCGGCACAGGGTGGAGGCAGTGTAGTGTATGGCACAGGGTGGAGGCAGTGTAGTGTATGACACATGGTGGAGGCAGTGTAGAGACCGGCACATGGTGGAGGCAGTGTAGTGTATGACACATGGTGGAGGCAGTGTAGAGACCGGTACATGGTGGAGGCAGTGTAGAATTAAGGCAGAACATGACTACTGTCCCACACCTCTGCGGGCCCTGATCCTCACGACTCACCTTCCGGACCCCGGCTTTGGCCAGTAGGTCCTTTTCCTTCGCAGCCTGGTGCCTGAGCTCTTCCTCCTGCTCTTTCTGTTCTCGTTGGAGCGCCCGCTGCCGGTGGTACTCCTGTTGGCTGATGACCTTGATTTGCTCCCCCTATGGCTGGGCCTCCCCTGGGAACTCGATCAGGTCAGTACTGGTATGGGTCCATTTGAAGGTCACCCACTCCCCCTGGATGTCCACAGTCCTTTTGATGGGCTGCCGCTTGGCGTCGGAGGTCTTCAGGGTCTCCCAGGGCCTTTCCCATTCTAGGCCGCTACTCACCCATCCGGGTGGTGGTGGTGGATCAACGGCCACTAACAGGGCGGTGTCCTCGGCTACCGGGGGAGGGTCAGTGTTATTACCTGCCGCTGCGGCGTCTCTGGTGCCGATCTCCTCCGCTGCAGGCTGGGGCTCCGATGGCTGGCTGCGCTGCCGCTCCTGGACGCTGGCGGCTGCACGGTATCATGACTTCCGGAGCTGGTGACACAGCTCCTCGACCTCCACGCCAAGAACCTCTAGGTTCATGAGTGACGACGGGGCCTTCTCTTCCTCCGATTTTTGCGAAGCACCACGGGCTTTCTCCCTCTCCTCCGGGTGACATCCGCTCACCATCTTGCCAAGCAGGTCTCTGTTGGCATCTTCCTGTGGTTCCGGCTCCTCGTGCAGGGCGGTTCCTTCTTCTCCCTCCACCATCCCAGACTAGGAGGCGGATCCCTTTTGTTGATGGGCATATCTTTCTGACATACAGTAGTAGTATTTGTGAGGGACGGCTTCCACTTTCGCGCCGTTCTTCCAGGCTATGCCCATGATGACACACCCCACTCCTCCTGCACGCCACATGATGCGTAATGGCGGTGGTTTTGCTGGCAATTTTGGCTGTCTTTTGCGATACACAGTCTCTCAGCACAAGGACAGTAAGGCACAGTCTTTTAGGCGCACATGACCCAATTTGCTGGATCAGTCCATCCTGTTCGTGATGCCAAGTTGGATCGCCCCGCAAGGGCAAGGGGGTACTCGGTACCGGGGTTCACATGGGGATGTCACGGTGGCTGACCCGGTCTGTGGCCCTGGGACGTCCGTGTAAAAGGCAAAGGTCTTTAAAGGGATAAAGTTTGTGTTCGTGACGCCACCTGCGGTATTCGATCAGGGTGACCAACGCTGCTTTAAGGGGTCCGCTAGGGTGATGTTATGGCAGCTAGATGGCATACCTTCCCACAAGTGAAGTGTATCCCCAGGGCTTCCCAGTGTATAGATGGTGAATGGTGAGTGGTGCGGATAAGAACGAGGACACAAGGTTGCAGTCTCTTTACCTTTACTGAAGACTTCAGCATCCACAGCCCAGGGCACCAGATCACAGGGCAGGTAGAGTCCGACCGGTTTGGAGGCAAATCCAGAGTCCCCTTGTCCAGGTGGAGAATAAAAGCCTTTCCTCTAGCACTGTGGTGGTGTAGTCCTTTACTGCTAAGCTTCTCATAAGGTCCTCACAGATGTTATCTCTATCTGTCCCCCGGATTGGATAGGACATACCCGTATGACTGGTGACATGAGGTGGTTTATAGGGACTCTAGCACGCCCCAGCCTCTAAGGTTGTCACTGTGCCTCCTGGGTGTTAGGTCAGACAGGTAACGTAGAGTTCAGCTGTCCTGCCAATCTCTAATGTACGTCATAGAGGTCCTTACAACCTCGGTGTTCCAGCTACCAGTCTCTGTGCCTCAGAAGGAGGCAGCCTGCTCGGGGCTGGTCCCCTTCTGATATCCTCTCCTGCGCTTCCTCTCCTGCATGCTCGCTGCAAACAATTCGGCTTTCCAATGTCTCTTTCTGGGAGCTGCAGCTCTGTGGGCATTCACAGCTCCGTGGACCCTCTGTCCTCCTCAGACTGATGTCTGGAACTCTCTCTAACTTTCCCTACAGACTACCAGTTACATATATGGGGAGTCACCTAGTAAATACAATCAAAAGCTTCCCCTGGTGGCCTGGAGTGTGAAGTGTTGCATGTTTGTGGTACCTGGATGCAGTTATCCTTCCTTGCCTCCAAACGTAATATCACTCTCCCGGGAGGAAAGCGACATTACTGCGACGACCAGGACCCTGGGGCGCCGCAAGTGCATTGGGCATGAGTGTGAGTAAGGTAAGAAGTGCATTGGGCATGGGTGGGGTAAGAAGTGCATTGGGCATGGGTGGGGTAAGAAGTACATTGGGCATGGGTGGGGTGGTGGCTGTGTCCTGTCACTTGTGCTTCTGATGCAGTGGTGGCCACATGGTTAGGAAAGTGCAGGACTGGCAATCCCATGATGACAAACAAAGTGGGGACCAGGAGAGATATCAACAGGTGGAACCATAACTTACCATCCTGGTTACGGATGGCGGTACACAAGCTTGCCGCTCTCACGTTTGCAGTACAGAGGCCCATGCTTCATTCATCAATTGACAGCAGCGGAAATCCTGGACTAGTGGCGTTCAGTTCCTTCCCAGGGCAGGCCTTGGAGTATGTTCACACAGGTGTTTTTTTTGTATGACCTTGTAGCAGATTCAGTGCCAAAATCTGCATAAGAAAAACACATGAAATCTGCTTGTAGCAATCCGCCCATTCATTTGGTTCCCTGCACTTTTTTCTGCAAGTTTTTTAAGCTGTGTTAAAAGGAGATTGCTGTTAATTCTTTGGTGCGTTTTCTGAGCATAAATTGTAGCCAAACAGAGCTTTTAGCTTCACTTTTTATTGTTGTTTTTTATTCATTTTTTTACATTTTTTTTTTTTGCAGAGAAACTACCAAAATGAAACCCCAACCTTTTGCTGCACCGAATATCACAGTTATAAAAAATCATCAAAAACCATTCAGGAAAACATGTCCACCAAAAACTGTATACAAAACACACATCTTTTAGAAGAGGTTTGTTTAGATGTGGATTTTTTGAGCCAGAAAAATCCACTCTGAAAAAGCTGAATGTGAAAGCTAATCTACGGGGTTAACCCTCTATACCCCATAGTGCAAGACAGTGCTGAGTTATGCTCCTTAATCCCGCAGTAAAAATGGATGTAACTGAACGTCCGCGCCGGAGTCTGCAAGTGTAAAGCTGTGTTACTCCACCGCTGGCAGCTACAATCGCTGCTGTTAACCATTTACATGCTGCTTTCAATCTCCGACAGCAGCAACTATATGGAGCAGTTGCCGGTGGACTTGCACACCAGCTTCCATCAGCCCCCGCACTATGATCACAGGGCGCCGTCAGTGAACCATGGCATCTGGAGCTCTCCTGAAGGCCCCCATGACTGCCATCTTGGTACTCCTGTGAATCCCAGCGACAGGCTGAGCTTCATCGGAGGCCACGATCCACACTACATACCGGTATTGCAGTATATAGAGGAAGTGAACGGATGACCACAAGTTCACGTCCCATAGACAAATGTAATAATGGCTCGAAATTAATGAGAATGGAGGATGGCGCCAGAATATGATGATCAGTAAAGTCTTGAGGGGGAAATCTCCAAACCTGTAACGGACGGGACTTTCTTTACAAAACAAAGACTTTTTGTCTGATTCTAAAAACACGAACATCTAAAAAGAGGAACAAGAAGATACAAATCTAAATGCTTTGAGGTTAGGTCTGAGCAGACACTTACTTGATGGGGTCTCTACATCTTCTGGATGGGGTCTTTGTATCTCTGGTTCCTTGTAAATAAAGGAAAACAAGAAGATATAATGTATCCAAGAATAAAAGATATTCTATGAAAGCCTCATGGATGTCCTCCTGTAGATGAAGGAGTCCCCGCTGTGGACATTTCTCCAGGCTTCTAGTTTCTCCACCATGTTGTCTGCTATGGTAGACGTCCATCCAAGTCCATGGATGGTGGGGATTGGGGGGTCTAGATGACGTCCATGGACTGATGGATCCTAATGGTTATTGTTGTCTTCTCTTCATCAATCAGCTGGAGAACGACTTCTGAGAACAGGAACGTTCCTGAGATATTTGTGACAACCTCAGCGATTCTTGAGTACAATGGACAGAGACCTTCTGGTTAGAACGCACCGTGGCTGGTTTTCCCCAAATGTCCCATCCCCCGATGTTCCCGTATTTACCCTTCTTCTGGTCTATATATAGTCACTATGTGGCAATGTCTCATCACATCAGTGAATCCTGGACACTCTCTACAATGAAGGTAAGAGATCGCACTTTTCCGTGTTTTCTAGAAAGCCATTTTCTCCCTCCATCCCCAGGTTATTAAAGTTACATTTCTGCAATCACTTTTAGTGCTGAATCCTGACAGTAGGCCGTGTGCACGCTGTCAGGATTCCTCACGTATCAACTACTAACTTTTCCAACTTTTCTCAATGTTCTGTTGAGAGAAGCAGATGAGGAGCTGGTGGACACGTGAGCGCCGCCTGGGGCAGAATCCTGACTGTGTGCACATGGCCTAATGTCAGGATCCAGAAATCTCCAGAAGGTCTCGTCTTCTCTTTGGGTCTTGATGCTTTCCAGTTTCACTGGCAATATGGAGGCTGCTCCTGTCCTGACTCTTGTTTTCTCCATCTTCCACCATCTTCTTCTGTGAGCCAAGTCTTCATGTTTCACTGAATGTCCAGAATTAGATGATGGCTCCATCCAGTCATCTGGTGGATACTCACCTGTTCTACCACCAGGAGGTCTCTTTGTTTCCACACCTTCCACAGCTGTGTGAGACTTTCTTGGCCACACACAAGATCGCTAGTGGAAAGCAGCAGGGGGCTTGGGCCTCCATTCGGACATTTTGTGGTGGTCCGGTGGGCAAACCCCAGTCCCTCTCATGATAAATGCAACAGCTGGGACACCTACAGTATGTAAGAGAAGGTGAAGAATCCACTGTTCTCACCTCCCACGTCACAGGTCTGAGGTCCTACTGTGGGGTCTGTATCTGCTCCCCCGATCTCTTGGCCCCTGATTAGGGCCCAGGACCTGTGCTGTCCCCAGGTCCATGTGATGGTTGTAGACATCTTCTCATTGTCTTCTAGATCGTCCTCGTTCTTGGGTTTTATCTTATTCCACAAGTCACCGGCAGCTGGAAGAAGTCTCCACCAGGTGAGTGATGTAAAGCAGGTGAGTGCGGACCACCCTGCGCCGTTACTGGGGTCACGGCCATCGCTGCTTGGTGCTGTAGTAGAGTTGGGGGGAGGAGGAACGGCTCTACATAAGGAGGCCAGTATATAAGGGGTCTTACTGGCAATGCTCCATGGGAAAATATGCAAATGAGCTCTCTACAGCGGGAAGAAATCATCTCACTAGTGTCAGGATAGTGAGGAAGACCCCCGAGAGACGCAGAAAAGCACGCTCACCACAGCATGTCCACTTATGTGTATGCTCACCATATACCGTATGTACGCTCACTACAATATGTTCATTATATCTGTATACTCACTATATACAGCACGTATGCTCACTACAGTATGCACACTCACTGTATGCAGTATGTATGCTAACTCTATACGTATGCTTACTACAAACATCCACACACAGATGAGCATGCTCACTACACAATGTATACTCACTATATACAGCACGTATGCTCACTACAGTATGCACACACTGTATACAGTGTATGTGCTTACTATATACGTATGCTCACTACAAACATCCACACACAGGTGAGCACGCTCACTACACAATGTATACTCACTACAGTATGTATGCTCACTTTATACAATATGTATGTCCACTATATACAGTATGCACGCTCACTGTATACACACACTACATATGCACGCTCACTGTATACGCACGCTCACTGTATATGCACATGTAGACGCACGTTCATGCTCCATGTGATCCTGGCCCCACACTAGTGACTGTTATCCCCTTCTCAGCTCTGCGGCCCCTGTGTGACGGTGGACGGCTTCCTGTAGACTGCCAGGATATTTGTGACTTACAAGGACCCCCTAGCGGAGTCTACATCATATATCCACAAGGGGCGCAGCGCCCCCTGCCAGTGTACTGTGACGTGACGGGTGACGGGCTGGTGTGGACGGTGAGTATTCCTGGGGGTGACGGGCTGGTGTGGACGGTGATTATTCCTGGGGGTGACGGGTGGGCTGGTGTGGACGGTGAGTATTCCTGGGGGTGATGGGTGGGCTGGTGTGGACGGTGAGTATTCCTGGGGGTGATGGGTGGGCTGGTGTGGACGGTGAGTATTCCTGGGGGTGACGGGTGGGCTGGTGTGGACGGTGAGTATTCCTGGGGGTGACAGGTGGGCTGGTGTGGATGGTGAGTATTCCTGGGGGTGACGGGTGGGCTGGTGTGGACGGTGAGTATTCCTGGGGGATGACGGGTGGGTTGTTGTGGACGGTGAGTATTCCTGGGGGATGACGGGTGGGTTGTTGTGGACGGTGATTATTCCTGGGGGTGACAGGTGGGCTGGTGTGGACGGTGATTATTCCTGGGGGTGACAGGTGGGCTGGTGTGGACGGTGATTATTCCTGGGGGTGACGGGCTGGTGTGGACGGTGAGTATTCCTGGGGGTGATGGGTGGGCTGGTGTGGACGGTGAGTATTCCTGGGGGTGACGGGCTGGTGTGGACGGTGAGTATTCCTGGGGGTGATGGGTGGGTTGGTGTGGACGGTGAGTATTCCTGGGGGTTACGGGCTGGTGTGGATGGTGAGTATTCCTGGGGGTGATGGGTGGGTTGGTGTGGACGGTGATTATTCCTGGGGGTGACAGGTGGGCTGGTGTGGATGGTGAGTATTCCTGGGGGTGATGGGTGGGCTGGTGTGGATGGTGAGTATTCCTGGGGGTGACGGGTGGGCTGGTGTGGACGGTGAGTATTCCTGGGGGATGACGGGTGGGCTGGTGTGGACGGTGATTATTCCTGGGGGATGACGGGTGGGTTGGTGTGGATGGTGAGTATTCCTGGGGGTGATCGGGGATGGGCTGGTGTGGACGGTGAGTATTCCTGGGGGTGACAGGTGGGCTGGTGTGGACGGTGATTATTCCTGGGGGTGACAGGTGGGCTGGTGTGGACGGTGATTATTCACGGGGGTGACGGGTGGGCTGGTGTGGACGGTGATTATTCACGGGGGTGACGGGTGGGCTGGTGTGGACGGTGATTATTCCTGGGGGTGACGGGTGGGCTGGTGTGGACGGTGATTATTCCTGGGGGTGACGGGTGGGCTGGTGTGGACGGTGATTATTCCTGGGGGTGACGGGTGGGCTGGTGTGGATGGTGAGTATTCCTGGGGGTGGGGCGGCGGGAGTGACGGTTGGGCTGGTGTGGACGGTGAGTAGTATTCCTGGGGGTGACGGGTGAGCTGGTGTGGACGGTGAGTATTCCTGGGGAAGGGGGGGAGTGATGGGTGGGCTGGTGTGGACGGTGAGTATTCCTGGGGAGGGGGAGGGGGGGGGGGGGAGTGACGGGTGAGCTGGTGTGGACGGTGAGTATTCCTGGGGGTGACAGGTGAGCTGGTGTAGTTGGCTTATACCATCCTTTTGCACTAACTGCCCCCTGACAGGTGTTTCAGAGGCGTCTGGACGGTTCGGAGGAATTTGGCCGCCCCTGGCAGGATTACGTGCGTGGCTTCGGGAGCGCGGACGGCGAGTACTGGCTCGGTAAGTGGTGGCGGTGCCGCAGCCTCACATGGAGGGAAGGTTGGACATCCCCAGGGGCCGAGGTCGGCGCGGGTGTTGGAGTTGGGCGCCATGCTGCCATTCTTGGGTTGTGGGTGCGGTGACTGTGGCGACACTGCATATGGGTGGCCGCGTCTTTACACGTTTTGACCTCTCCCCTCGGTACCAGGACTGCAGAATATTTACCGCCTGACCGTGAGCGGCGACTACGAGCTGCGGGTGGAGCTGGAGGATGCGGAGGGGACGCGGGTCACAGCACAGTACACCAACTTCAGCCTGTCCCACCACGCCCTGAACCCGGACAGTGACGGATACCGCCTGCACCTCGGGGCGTTCAGCGATGGAGGGGCCGGTGAGGACGACACTTACATGCAAACGTTTTGTTGAGATTATTTAAAGGGATTGTCCAGAATTAAAAAAAAATAAAAAATTACCTTTTAACCCCCACTTCCCATTCACCTCTGCTGCTCTGGGGGTCTCTGCAAACTTTCCTGCAGTTAAAGCAGTCTACCCACGTGACCGCTGCAGCCAATCACTGATCTCAGTCATCTCACACCAGAATCTGGAGGTCAATGATTGGCTGCAGCGGTCATATGGGCAGACGGCTGGGAAGTTCACTCACGAGGTCATGCACATAACATGGACAGTCCCTTTAAGCCGCCCTTGTCTTTGCAGGGGACGCGCTGAGCCTCCACGCCGGACACACGTTCTCCACGTATGACCACGACCAGGACGGACACGCACAGAACTGCGCGGAGTATTGGGGAGGAGGCTTCTGGTACCACACAGGGGGCTGCGCTGAGGCCGGCCTGAACGCTCGCTACCACATGACCGACCCCCTGCACCCCGCGTTCTCCTGGACCACCTGGGTGGATTACCCACTGACGCTGCGGGGGAGTCAGATGAAGCTGAGGAGGGTCTCGGCGTGATGAAGCCCCCCAATAAGCAGATATATACTGTAACCCTGGCAATAAAACATTTACTGGCAAATAAAGGTATACGATTTCCATGAATGTGTCCCCCGATATAGGTGGTGGTGCGGACCCCGCAGATGGCTCTTAAAGGCACAGTATCTCATTTTCATCTTACTGGTTACAAGCTGTCCCTTAGGGGGCACAGATTGCTCTGCTCATCCTGCGCCTCCTGCTTCATGCTAGAATGATGGTGATATTGGTGCATGAGAGGGTGAGCGGTGGTCCCAGGACCCTGACACACCCCGTTACCCATGAAGGAGACGTTCTTGTGCTTTTTTACTGAATCCAGATACATTTATTGAGCTCTGTAAGGTAATGACAAGGGGTAAGGGTCACGGCCGGCGCCAGGGACATGTGGGACAATAGTGGTGTAAGGAGCAGGAATGGCCTCCTGGTCACGGCACGTGGTGAAGGACCCTGAGGGGCCCCCCGTTCTTCCCCGAGTCGTTCAGGCAGGGGCAGAAGTAGGGGTAGATGGTCTCGGAGAAGGAGGTGACGAAGGTGTAGATGTGGGACATGTCGTCGGCATTGTAGAAGGACAGCTGGCCGCCCTCGTAGTCGAGGTAAATGCCCACGCGCTGCGGTTTGCTCCTCAGGGTCAGCGTCCGGTACGGGACGTCCAGGGCTTTGAACTCGTGGCCATTCCTGAGCCACAGTATCCAGAAGCCGTTCTCCGGGGACAGCGTGATCCCGCCCCGGCGGTTCACCGACTCTTTGGCCACACCGAGATTCCACTTGGTCTTGCTGCCGACGTCGATAGCCCAGTAATGGCGGCCGGAGGTGAAGCCTTCGGTGCCCAGGACGCAGCAGCAGTAGTCGAAGCGGCGCGGGTTCTCGGGTAACGACTGCTTGGTGTCGCTGTATCGGACGCTGGTCAGGTCCTCAGACAGCACCAGGTTCAGGTGGGCCGTGCTGGGGTCCATGATGATGTCCGGTAAGGCTGGAAAAGAAGGAGAGGAGTAAAGATGGTGCCGGGAGATGGCGACAGGGGCAGCAGTGTATGGGGGCACATACATACCAGGGGTCCCATATACAGCAGAGGTCTGTGGGGGGCGCACACATACCAGGGGTCCCGTATACAGCAGGTCTGTGGGGGGGGCGCACACATACCAGGGGTCCTGTATACAGCAGAGGTCTGTGGGGGGCACACACATATAGCAGGGGTGCTGTATACAGCAAAGGTCTGTGGGGGTCGCACACATATACCAGGGGTGCTGTATACAGCAGAGGTCTGTGGGGGGGCGCACACATATACCAGGGGTCCTATATACAGCAAAGGTTTGTGGGGGGCACACACACACACACATATACCAGGGGTCCCGTATACAGCAGAGGTCTGTGGGGGGCACACACACACGAGGGGTCCCGTATACAGCAGTGGTCTGTGCGGGGCGCACACATACATACCAGGGGTGCTGTATAGAGCAAAGGTCTGTGGGAGGCGCACACATACCAGGGGTCCCGTATAGAGAAAAGGTCTGTGGGGGGCGCACACATACCAGGGGTCCCGTATACAGCAAAGGTCTGTGGGGGGCACACACATACCAGGGGTCCCGTATACAGCAGAGGTCTGTTGGGGGCACACACATACCAGGGGTGCTGTATACAGCAAAGGTCTGTGGGGGGCGGGCGCACACATACATACCAGGGGTGCTGTATACAGCAGAGGTCTGTGGGGGGTGGGCGCACACATACCAGGGGTCCTGTATACAGCAGAGGTCTGTGGGGGGCCGGCGCACACATACCAGGGGTCCCGTATACAGCAGCGGACTGTGGGGAGCAAACATACATTTCTCACACCCCCTGCCCCAGCAGCAAACATGGCGGAGGAGTTGGTTTTCTCCTGTCAGATAACTGCTCCTTCACCCCAATCCCACTGCCACCCTCTGTTACCCTCCCTTCCTTTGAGGTGCACTCTGTGCGCATCTACTCCCCCTCCAACTGGCTGTCATCTACCGCCCCCCAGGGCCAGCCACCACCTTCTTTGACCACTTCACCACCTGGCTACTTCATTTCCTTTCTGCGGACATCCCCACTATCATCATGGGCGACTTCAACATCCCCATTGACACTTCCCTCTCAGCTGCCACTAAGCTTCTATCTCTCACTTCCTCCTTCGGCCTCACTCAATGGTCCTCTGCAGCCACTCACAAAGACGGTCACACACTGGACCTCATCTTCACCCGCCTCTGCTCCCTATCTAACCTCTCTAACTCACCTCTTCCTGACCACAATCTACTCACATTCTCTTACCTCTCCACTCCTTATCTACAATCCCCACCCCACAAACTTTCACACCCTCGCATAAATCTTAAACACCTTGATCTACACTCATTCTCTGAATCCCTCCTCCCTCTCACAGACATAAGTTCCATACACAATGTGGATGACGCTGCCGCTCTATATAACACAACAATAGCTGTAGCTTTGGAATCTCTTGCCCCTCTCACACATACCAAAGCTCGCAAAATCAACAGACAGCCCTGGCACACCAGCCTGACCAAAGAACTGAGGCGAGCTTCCAGGGCTGCAGAGTGGAGATGGAAAAGATCCCACTCCAACGAGCACTTCATCGCTTTCAAACAGTCCTTCACTACTTTGAAGACCACACTCGCCACAGCTAAACAAACCTACTTCTCATCTCTCATATCCTCACTGTCTTACAACCCCAAACAGTTATTCAACACCTTCAACTCTCTCCTCCGTCCCCCAGCACCTCCTCCCTCCCCACTCATCTCAGCTGAAGACTTTGCCTAATTTTTCAAGCAGAAGATTGATCGCATCAGAGACAGTTTTGAAAGACAACCACTAGAGCTCTTCCTCCCGACTTCCCAGCCCTTCACCTCCAAAACCAACTTCTCCACCATTACAGAAGATCAACTCTCCACTCTACTCTCAAGATCGCATCTCACCACCTGTGCACTTGACCCACTCCCATCCCACCTCATCCCAAACCTCACCACAGTCTTCATCCCAACCCTAACCCATCTCTTCAACCTATCACTAACAACTGGTGTTTTCCCCTCAAGCTTTAAACATGCCTCCATCACACCTATCCTCAAAAAGCCCTCTCTTGACCCATCCTCTGTATCTAGCTATCGCCCTATATCACTTCTCCCCAATGCCTCAAAACTACTGGAACAACACATTTACCTTGAACTGTCCTCCCATCTCTCTTCTTGCTCCCTCTTTGACCGCTTACAATCTGGCTTCCGGTCACACCATTCCACTGAAACTGCCCTAACTAAAGTCACCGATGACCTATTAACCGCCAAGAGCAAGCGACACTACTCTGTCCTCCTCGACCTGTCGGCTGCCTTTGACACAGTGGACCATTCCCTATTATTACAGACCCTCTCATCCCTTGGAATCACAGACTTGGCCCTATCCTGGATCTCATCATACCTAACAGACAGGACATTCAGCGTCTCCCACTCACACACCACCTCCTCACCTCGCCCTCTATCTGTCGGAGTCCCACAAGGTTCAGTCCTTGGGCCTTTGCTCTTCTCCATTTTCACCTTTGGCCTGGGACAGCTCATAGAATCTCACGGCTTTCAGTATCACCTCTATGCTGATGACACAGATCTACATCTCTGGACCAGATATCACCTCCCTTCTAACCAGAATCCCTCAATGTCCGTCCACTATTTCATCCTCCTTCTCCGCTAGATTTCTGAAACTTAACATGGACAAAACAGAATTCATCATCTTTCCCCCATCTAACGCGACCCCCCACAACGAACCTATCCATTACAGTAAACGGCTGCCCACTCTCCCCAGTCCCACAAGCTTGCTGCCTCGGGGTAATCCTCGACACTGATCTCTCCTTCAAACCACATATCCAAGCCCTTTCCACTTCCTGCCGCCTTCAACTAAAAAATATTTCACGGATCCGTACATTCCTCAACCAAGAATCTGCAAAAACCCTAGTCCATGCCCTCATCTCTCGCCTTGACTACTGCAACCTCCTGCTCTGTGGCCTCCCCTCGAACACTCTTGCACCCCTCCAATCTATTCTAAACTCTGCTGCCCGACTAATCCACCTGTCCCCCCGTTATTCCCCGGCCTCTCCCCTCTGTCAATCCCTTCACTGGCTCCCCATTGCCCAGAGACTCCGCTACAAAACCCTAACCATGACGTACAAAGCCATCCACAACCTGTATCCTCCATACATCTGTGACCTCGTCTCCCGGTACTCTCCTGCACGCAACCTCCGATCCTCACAAGATCTCCTACTCTACTCCCCTCTTATCTCCTCTTCCCACAATCACATACAAGATTTCTCTCGCACATCACCCATACTCTGGAACTCTCTACCACAACACATCAGACTCTCGCCTACCATCGAAACCTTCAAAAAGAACCTGAAGACCCACCTCTTCCGACAAGCCTACAACCTGCAGTAACCACCGATCGACCAAACCGCTGCATGACCAGCTCTACCCTCACCTACTGTATCCTCACCCATCCCTTGTAGATTGTGAGCCCTCGCGGGCAGGGTCCTCTCCTCCTGTATCCTCACCCATCCCTTGTAGATTGTGAGCCCTCGCGGGCAGGGTCCTCTCCTCCTGTATCCTCACCCATCCCTTGTAGATTGTGAGCCCTCGCGGGCAGGGTCCTCTCCTCCTGTATCCTCACCCATCCCTTGTAGATTGTGAGCCCTCGCGGGCAGGGTCCTCTCTCCTCCTGTACCAGTTATGACTTGTATTGTTTAAGATTATTGTACTTGTTTTTATTATGTATACCCCTCACATGTAAAGCGCCATGGAATAAATGGCGCTATAATAATAAATAATAATAATAATAATAATAATAATGATACATACCAGGGGTCCTGTATACAGCAGAGGTCTTGAGGGGGGAGGGGCACACATACCAGGGGTCCTGTACACAGCACAGGTCTCTGGGGGGCACACACACATATACCAGGGGTCCTGTACACAGCAGTGGTCTCTGGGGGGCACACACACACATATACCAGGGGTCCTGTATACAATACATGGGTGTATGGGGGGTTATTTTGTGGGCGCTGTAGTGTCGCTATCTTAGGGGGTCTGCTCACCGGGGCTGATATAAGACTTCATGTCCTTCCAGGCCGTATATTGGATCAGGTCCTTCACTCCTCCATAGCCAAAGTCTCTGGGAGCCACCACATTCTGTGCCGGGAAACCGTCCCTGTAGCCCCCATAACAGCTGATAACAGAGAGCGATAACGAGGTGGGTTAGATGGGGTCAGGGTGATGGGGCGCAGGAGACGGGGATGGGGCGCAGGAGACGGGGGAGCAGCAGATACTCACATGTCCATACACGACTTTATATCCTGCAAGAGAAGAAGAGAAAAGTCAGAGCAATGGACACAACCCCCCCTGGGACGAGCCCCCCGGGACCGCACCTAATACAGGGCTATGGCAGAGGTCACCTGGCTGCTCAAAAAATGGCTACTGTGAGAAGGCTCAGCACCAGCTACTCCGGTTACAGGCAGGAGGGATTTCTGTGGACTTCACCTTCTCACACGGGGAGCACAGTCAGCCGTTGGCTGCTCAGAACCAGAGGACAGCACAGAACAAAACCAGAAAGAAATGGCAGGAAGTGGACAGAGAAGAGGGCTAGAACCAAACATGGCAGCTACCGACAGTAAGCTGGGAGCAATAGTACCAGGAAGGTGCGGTGCCGATTACTCCAGCTGGACAGCACATGCACCAATACTGCAAGGCCGGATGGCACTACAGGTCCCAGCCACCCTAGTCCCAGAGGCTGGACAGAGCCTGCGCTTATGGGCCCAACATCGTCGCCCACAGAATGAATAAGGCAGCGCCTGGCGACAGAAGCAGACGGCACAGGAGGTGCAACAACAACGCCCCAGAACTACAACCCCCAGCATGCAGAGAGTGAGGAGACTTGTAGTTCTGCACAGTTAGTCTGACCCATCAATTACAGGACGTCTGTGTGTAGGGAGACCCCAGACCTGCTGCCAACCGCAAGGAGACCACCGTACAGAAGACACAAATGTGAGAACTTCCTCCCGTCCGAACAAAGTAGAGAAAAGTAAGAAAATCAGGAAAACCACAAAGCCGCTCAGGTGAGATGAAGTCGCCTAGAAGATGCCGGACCGGGGATCATGTAGGGGCCCCGTGTGAGGAGGGCGACCGCTCCCCCTGTGATGACGGGGTACTCACGGTGAGGAAGGGGACCGCTCCCCCTGTGATGTCGGGGTACTCACGGTGAGGAAGGGGACCGCTCCCCCAGCCCCATGTAGGGGCCCCTGTGTGTGGAGGGTGACCGCTCCCCCTGTGATGTCGGGGTACTCCCTGTGAGGAAGGTGATGGTTCCCCCTGTGATGTCGGGGTACTCACAGTGAGGAAGGTGACGGCTCCCCCTGTGATGACGGGGTACTCACGGTGAGGAAGGGGACCGCTCCCCCTGTGATGACGGGGTACTCACAGTGAGGAAGGGGACCGCTCCCCCTGTGATGACGGGGTACTCACGGTGAGGAAGGGGACCGCTCCCCCTGTGATGACGGGGTACTCACAGTGAGGAAGGTGACGGCTCCCCCTGTGATGTTGGGGTACTCCCTGTGAGGAAGGTGATGGTTCCCCCTGTGATGACGGGGTACTCCCTGTGAGGAAGGGGACCGCTCCCCCTGTGATGTCGGGGTACTCACAGTGAGGAAGGTGACGGCTCCCCCAGCCCCATGTAGGGGCCCCTGTGTGTGGAGGGTGACCGCTCCCCCTGTGATGACGGGGTACTCCCTGTGAGGAAGGGGACGGCTCCCCCTGTGATGTCGGGGTACTCACAGTGAGGAAGGTGACGGCTCCCCTAGCCCCGGGCTCATGTAGGGGCCCCTGTGATGTCGGGGTACTCACGGTGAGGAAGGTGACGGCGTCCTGCTCGTACAGCCGCGGCTGGGTGCTGCTGATGGTCTGGAGGATGCCCTGGCAGTTCTGCTTCATCTTGCTGAGACTTTCCTCCATCTCGGCCAGGATCAGGTCGCCCTCCTGTTGCAGCTCCCGCAGCAGTCGCTCCTCTCGCTCCCGCAGGAACTGGTGCAGCTTCTCGAACTCCAGACTCACGTGGTGCTTGGTGCTGAGGAGGTTCCCCTGCGAGAGAAGGAAGAGTCGTCAGTGGCCCTGGAAAAGCTGGGTGCCTCGGGCAGGGGGCTATCCTCCGGCGGGGGGAGGGGGGACTATCCTCCGGCAGGGGGAGGGGGGGGCTATCCTCCGGCAGGGGGAGGGGGGGGCTATCCTCCGGCAGGGGGAGGGGGGGGCTATCCTCCGGCAGGGGGAGGGGGGGGCTATCCTCCGGCAGGGGGAGGGGGGGGCTATCCTCCGGCAGGGGGAGGGGGGGGCTATCCTCCGGCAGGGGGAGGGGGGGGCTATCCTCCGGCAGGGGGAGGGGGGGGCTATCCTCCGGCAGGGGGAGGGGGGGGCTATCCTCCGGCAGGGGGAGGGGGGGCTATCCTCCGGCAGGGGGAGGGGGGGGGCTATCCTCCGGCAGGGGGAGGGGGGGGCTATCCTCCGGCAGGGGGAGGGGGGGGCTATCCTCCGGCAGGGGGAGGGGGGGGCTATCCTCCGGCAGGGGGAGGGGGGGGCTATCCTCCGGCAGGGGGAGGGGGGGCTATCCTCCGGCAGGGGGAGGGGGGGGGCTATCCTCCGGCAGGGGGAGGGGGGGGCTATCCTCCGGCAGGGGGAGGGGGGGGCTATCCTTCGGCAGGGGGAGGGGGGGCTATCCTCCGGCAGGGGGAGGGCTATCCTCCGGCAGGGGGAGGGCTATCCTCCGGCAGGGGGAGGGCTATCCTCCGGCAGGGGGAGGGCTATCCTCCGGCAGGGGGAGGGGGGGGCTATCCTCCGGCAGGGGGAGGGGGGGGGCTATCCTCCGGCATGGGGAGGGGGGGGGCTATCCTCCGGCATGGGGAGGGGGGGGGCTATCCTCCGGCAGGGGGAGGGGGGGGCTATCCTCCGCTCTCCATCATCTCCTGCCTTCTCATCACCATGTGTCAGGGCGGCCGCTCAGGAGTCAGTGAGGGCAGAGATGGCGGTGGCCCATGACCTGCTGTACGGTGGCCCATGACCCCCGCCATCACAGATCCTCTGACACTCGGGGTCCGCCATCACCAGTGCTTTGTACCCTGGGAGATAAATGGCGCCAGAAGCGCACAGGGTGGTCTCTCTCATTGGTCACCCCCTTACATCTTCATGGCGGGCCCTAACGACAAGGCCACATTGCGGCGCTCTGTAATGGTGAAACGAGAGCGGACCCCAGAGCCAGCGTGGACCCTCCTGTGCCCCCATTATACCCCGCCTGCTGCCGTCCTACCCGGTGCTGTGCGATCATCTGCTCCTGGGCGCACTGCATCTGCTGCAGCTCCTTCAGCCGAGCCTCCAGCGGTGCCATGGCCGACATCAGCTCATCCTGCGGGAGAGAAGACATGAATGGCGTGGAGCTCCCGGTGCGCACCACCACCTTCAGTGCCGCAGCCCTCACCTTGTAGCCGCCTACGGCTTCCTGTATGGGGATCATGGCGTGAGGCGGCTGCGGCTCGGTGGCCCCCCGGCAGCGCGGGCACAGTAACCGTCCGTCCTGCGTGGAGTACAGCTGCATCTTCTCGCCATGCTCCGCGCACAGCCCCCTCTGTACCCCGTCCGGGGTCTGCACTGGGGTGGGCCGGCACTTGGGGCAGGTCGGGTAGGTCTCCTGGCCCCTCCATGCCTGCTCCAGGCAGCCACGGCACAGGCAGTGCCCGCAGGCCATGGTGACGGGCTCCCGTGGCACATCGCGGCACACGGCGCAGCTCAGCGAGGGCAACAGGGGCAATGGGGTGGGAGTGGCGGACATGGCTGCACTAAGGCTGCTGTGGGGTCAGTGTGGACCCTTACCCCTGACCCCGACTCTGATGACCCTGACTGCACTGATGGCGTCCTGACTACACAAATCCCCCTGACCCCGGCTCTGGCCGCACAGCTCTCCCCCTGGCCCCGACTCTGGCCGCACAGCTCTCCCCCTGGCCCCGACTCTGGCCGCACAGCTCTCCCCCTGCCCCCGACTCTGGCCGCACGGCTCTCCCCCTGACCCCGGCTCTGGCCGCACAGCTCTCCCCTTGGCCCCGACTCTGGCCGCACGGCTCTCCCCCTGACCCCGGCTCTGGCCGCACGGCTCTCCCCCTGACCCCGGCCGCACAGCTCTCCCCTTGGCCCCGGCTCTGGCCGCACAGCTCTCCCCTTGGCCCCGACTCTGGCCGCACGGCTCTCCCCCTGACCCCGGCTCTCTAGTTCCTGGGTCCCTCTCGCCCCTATTTCCTCCCGGCCTCATGCGTCGCAGCTGCAGGAGGGAGGAGGACGGGGAGGAGGGAGGACACAAAAACCGGGAGGAGGAGGGCGGGGGAGGTGATGGAGGCAGCGAGGGGAGGCGGGGGCTGGAGACAAAGCCGGGGCGGGGGTTGCGGCGGGCGATCACCGGCGGCGGCTTATCTATGACACGAGACTACGGACCCCGAGCACCGGAGCCGCACACGCTGCAGGAGCCGGCGGCTACAATGTATCACTGCGGCGGCGGCGGCAGGGGTTAATGATGTGGAGGGAGGGGGGAAGGAGGAGGCGGGAGCTGCAGCGTGAGGCGAGGGGGAGGGGAATGGGGGATTACATCAAAGGAGGATGGAGGAAGCTGCTGGATCACAGAGCGGGGGAAAGAGGAGAGGAGGGGCAAATAGAGGAGGAGGGGAGATCAGGGGGCAAGAGGAGGAGAGGGGGTAAGAGGAAGGAGGAGGAGGGCAGGGGCAAGAGGAGGGGGAGCAAAGGACAACAGGAGGGAGAAACGGGCATAAAGAGGAGAGCAAGGGGTAAATGGAGAGGAGAGCAAGGACAAGAGGAAGAGGGGAGATGGGGCAAGAGGAGGAGGGCAGAAGGAGCAAGAGTAAAGGATAGTATGAACAAAAGGAGGCAAGATGGGGCAGGAGAAAAGCAGGGGCAAAATGATGGGGCAGAAGGAGGGGGAAGAAGGGCAAGATGAAGTCGAACCAGCGGAAAGAGGAGGGGAGATGGGGCAGGAAGAAGCGAGAGCAGGGGCAAGAGAAGTCTGCAGCGGCAGAAGGAGTAGGGGGAGCTAGGGCAAGAGGAAGAATGTAGATGAGGGAGGAGGAGGAGGAGGGGAGATGGGGATAAAGGGGGAGGGGCAAGAAGAAAAGAGACAGCAGGAGGTAGGGGCAACAAGAGCTGGAGAGAAAGGGCAGAAGGAGCAAAGTGAGGGTAGTGGCCAGAGGAAAAGAGATGGATCACAAGTAAGGAGCAGGAAGAGGAGGAAATATTATCCTATCACCGATACCGCTCATATCTCTGATCCTCATCATTCTGCCCCTATCACAGGTATCTGTCATGCTGCTCCCTTCTATCACCAGGATTCCTCACTGCACTCCTCTTTCATGAGAACTCCTCATCATATCCTTATCACCAATAATCCTCATCCTGATGCTCATCGGTACTCCTGATCCTGCCTCTGTTATCACCAGAACTCCTGATCCTGCCTCTGTTATCAGCAGAACTCCTGATCCTGCCTCTGTTATCAGCAGAACTCCTGATCCTGCCTCTGTTATCAGCAGAACTCCTGATCCTGCCTCTGTTATCAGTAGAACTCCTGATCCTGCCTCTGTTTTCAGCAGAACTCCTGATCCTGCCTCTGTTATCAGCAGAACTCCTGATCCTGCCTCTGTTATCAGCAGAACTCCTGATCCTGCCTCTGTTATCAGCAGAACTCCTGATCCTGCCTCTGTTATCAGCAGAACTCCTGATCCTGCCTCTGTTATCAGCAGAACTCCTGATCCTGCCTCTGTTATCAGCAGAACTCCTGATCCTGCCTCTGTTATCAGCAGAACTCCTGATCCTGCCTCTGCTATCAGCAGAACTCCTGATCCTGCCTCTGCTATCAGCAGAACTCCTGATCCTGCCTCTGCTATCAGCAGAACTCCTGATCCTGCCTCTGCGATCACCAGAACTCCTGATCCTGCCTCTGCGATCACCAGAACTCCTGATCCTGCCTCTGCGATCACCAGAACTCCTGATCCTGCCTCTGCGATCACCAGAACTCCTGATCCTGCCTCTGCGATCACCAGAACTCCTGATCCTGCCTCTGCGATCACCAGAATTCCTGATCCTGCCTCTGCGATCACCAGAACTCCTGATCCTGCCTCTGCGATCACCAGAACTCCTGATCCTGCCTCTGCGATCACCAGAATTCCTGATCCTGCCTCTGTTATCACCAAAACTCCTGATCCTGCCTCTATCACCAGAACTCCTCATCCTGCTCCTTCTATCATCAGAACTCCTCATTCTGCTCCTTCTATCACCAGAACTCCTCAAGCTTCCCTTCATCCTATTCCTCCTAACACGCATACGTCTCATTCTATCATTACTTCTCATCCTGCCCCTCCTATTGTTAACAGGTACAAAGATTCAACAGCGCAGACAATGGTACTTGAACCAAAACTATTTATTCAGCTCAATCAGAGGGGCACAATATTAGGGATTAACGACATCAAGCTTTCCCCTGTACCGGAAGTCCGCTGCCTCAGAGTAACCCTTGACTCTGCCATGTCCTTCAAACCGCACATTCAAGATCTTTCCACCTCCTGTCGCATCTGGCTCAAAAATATTTCCAGAATCCGTCCTTTCCTCAACCGTCAATGTACTAAAATTCTTGTGCATGCCCTCATCATCTCCCGCCTTGACTATTGCAACATCCTTTATTCGGACTCCCATGACAGCACTACGAGAGAGGGGATCCGCCCTTCAGGAACAGGAAATCTACAGATACAAAAGGGCGGTACCTCTCCCCTGCATCAGTTGGTTTCCTGTTCCTGAAGGGACAGGATCCTACAGAAAGTCGAAGCACCTTAAAACAAGGAGAATGGTCTCTGAACACAAAAATCTTCAACCGGATTGTCCGCATGTGGGGTCATCCAGAAGTGGACTTATTTGCCACCAAGCACAACAGAAAGACGATAAATTTCTGTTCCTTAAATCCCAGGGAATATCCACTGGCAGTGAATGCCTTCCTGATCAGATGGGATTTCCGATTGGCATATGCGTTCCCCCCGCTCAATCTATTGCCGCTGGTGGTCAGGAAGATAAGGGAGGATCAAGCGAGAGTCATACTGATCGCTCCGTTCTGGCCCAGAAGAGCTTGGTTTTCCTGGCTCAGGACCATGTCCGTGAAAGACCCCTGGGTACTGCCGGACATTCCGGACTTACTTCATCAAGGTCCGATCAACCATCCACAAGTGAAGGGTCTCCATTTGACGGCATGGTTTTTGAGAGGTCATTGTTGAAAAGCAAAGGTTTTTCTCCAAACCTAATTGATACCCTTATGAAGAGTAGGAAAAACATAAAAACTAAGATCTACTCTAGAACTTGGAGGAAGTTTCTGGCCTCTTCAAATTTTAATGTTGAAGAGGGTATACCAATCAACCAGATTCTAGAATTCCTGCAGAGGGGGCTAGAGCTAAATCTATCCACAAGTACTCTAAAAGTACAAGTCTCAGCCCTGGGGGCTCTATTTTCTTGTAACATTGCGGGTAACTACTGGGTATTAAGGTTTATCAAAGCAGCTAGTAGATCCAGACCTATACACAGGAATAGGTCAATGCCTTGGGATCTCAATCTAGTCCTTTCAGCCTTGACTAAGGAACCATTTGAGCCCTTACATTCAGCCTCACTTAAATTAATATCCCTCAAAACAGCGTTTTTGGTGGCAATTACATCTGCTCGTAGGGTAGGAGACATACAGGCTCTTTCTAGGCTGTCCCCTTATACAGAATTTCTACAGGACAGAGTAGTCCTCAGACCAGATCCAGCTTATTTACCAAAAGTGGCCTCAGATTTTCACAGATCTCAGGAGATAGTGTTACCGTCATTTCTCCCTAATCCTAATTCCAAAGAGGAGTTACTCCATACATTAGATGTTAGGAGATGTCTATTAGAATATATATCAGTCACTGATGCTTGGAAGAGAGAGGATGCGTTGTTTCTATCCTTCCAAGGTCCCAGGAAAGGTCTTAGAGTATCCAAGTACACGCTAGCGAAGTGGATTAGGGAGGCTATCTCTCTGGCTTATACTGCAGGTGGAGGTCCAGCTCCGCAGAATCTGAGGGCACATTCCACCCGGGCCATGGCTACATCCTGGGCTGAAAGATCTGGAGTTTCGATCGACCAGATATGTAAGGCAGCTACGTGGTCATCCCCTTCCACCTTTTTCAAGCACTATAGGTTGGACTTGGGGTTCTCTTCTGATCTCACCTTCGGGTTAAGGGTGCTACAGGCTATAGTCCCTCCCTAAGGTAGTTTACATCTCTGTAATTCTCTCGTAGTGCTGTCATGGGAGTCCGAATAAAGCATTAAGCTACTTACTGGTAGCGGCATTTTTCGGAGGCCCATGACGGCACCCTTAGTTCCCTCCCTATTCACGTGGGGGTTGCACTTCCTATAATGTATATAATGAGATAGATCTCACGTGTGGTATATAGTTCATTATGATGGATTATTTTTGTACATAAACTGTATATAATGTATATTTGTGTGCTACTAACCGCGGTAGTCCTCTCAGGCTCTGAAATACAACTGATGCAGGGGAGAGGTACCGCCCTTTTGTATCTGTAGGTTTCCTGTTCCTGAAGGGCGGATCCCCTCTCTCGTAGTGCTGTCATGGGCCTCCGAAAAATGCCGCTACCAGTAAGTAGCTTAATGCTTTTCTGTGGTCTCCCTGCTAACACCCTTGCACCCCTCCAGTCCATCCTTAACTCTGCTGCCCGACTAATTCATCACTCTCCTCGCTACTCCTCCACTTCCCCCCTATGCAAATCTCTTCACTGGCTCCTACTGCTTTAGCGTATCCAGTTCAAATTACTAATACTGACCTACAAAGCCATCCAAACCTGTGTCCTCCATATATCTCTGAACTAATCTCCCGATATCTTGCCTCACGTAATCTCCGATCCTCCCAAGACCTCTCTCCTCATTTATTCGCTCCTCAACCAACCGCCTCCAAGACTTCTCCCGAATATCCCCCATCCTCTGCAATTCTTTGCCCGACACGTCCGACTATCAACCACATTCAGATCCTTCAGACGGAACCTGAAAACCCATCTCTTCAGGAAAACCTACAGCCTGCACTGACCCTGTTGCCTCCTCACCACTACCGAAGCTACTGCCTCACCAACAACGGAACTCATGCAACCCTCAACCTATTGTCTCCATCACCACCATCCTGTAGAACAGTGTTCCCCAACTCCGGTCCTCAAGAGCCACCAACAGGTCATATTTGGGGACTTCCTTAGTATTGGACAGGCCATTGAATGCTTGCCTGTCCAGGTGATGCAATTATCACCTGTGCAATACTAAGGAAATCCTGAAAACGACCTGTTGGTGGCTCTTGAGGACTGGACTTGGGGAACACTGCTGTAGAATGTAAGCTCGCAAGGGCAGGGTCCTCGCCCCTCTGTATCAGTCTGTAATTGTTAGTTTGCTTACTGTAAGTGATATCATGTAACCCTTTCTCATGTACAGCACCATGGAAACAATGGTGCTATATAAATAATAATAATTAGGTATAACACAAACAGTCGTCGCTCTGCTGTGGCCTAGTCATCTCTCTCAGTTCTGACTCGGCTCAACTCTCCTGACTCGGATCTGGTTTCTTGCAATTGCGGCAATAAGCCAGCTCTCTGCAGCACACGTTCATCTTACTACAGGTTCAGATGCCAACTCCTCCCCTTCACTGACCTCCTTGGCCTTTTATAATTTTTCACTACACTACAGCTATCACCTGACCTGGGGTTTCCTCCAATCTCTTCCCCGAAGGAACATGCACTTCACTCTTGCACCTCATCGCTGTCTACTACCCTACCCGTCCTCTTCACAGTCCTGCACCGCCCTACATCTCATCTCTACCACCTACCTGTCCTCTCAGTGCTCCACATCTCATCTGTCTCTACCACTTACCTGTCCTCTCCACAGTGCTGCACTGCCCTACATTTCCTCCTCATCTCTGTCTACCACCTTCCCTTCCTCTCCACAGTGCTGCACCGCCCTACATCTCCTCATCTGTCTACCACCCTACCCGTCCTCTCCTTAGTGCTCCACTGCCTTACATCTCCTCCTCATCTCTGTCTACCACCTACCCGTCCTCTCCACGGTGCTGCACCGCCCTACATCTCATCTGTCTACCACCCTACCCGTCATCTCCTTAGTGTTCCACTCCCTTACATCTCCTCCTCATCTCTGTCTACCACCTACCCGTCCTCTCCACCATGCTGCCCCGCCCTACATCTCCTCATCTCTACCACCTACCCATCCTCTCCACAGTGGGGCACAATTCTACATCTCCTCATCTCTGTCTACCACCCTACTTGTCCTCTCCATTCTGCAACTGATCTAAGACTAACGTCCTTCATAATCTAAACCTTGCATCTCCATCTCAAAGAGTTCTCTAGTGCTGCATGAGTTTTCTAGAATCTACTCATCTTGCCCCACCCATCACGAGTTATCCTCATGCTTCTCCTCCCATCATCGGTTCTCATCCTGCTCTTACTATCTGTAACGAATGGAATTGGAGGCACAGGTGATGAAGTTCACATTCGTCTTTTATTTTTTGAGTGAAACCTCGGTCCGGGGGGCTCCGAAGTGGGCGTAACTAGTGAGCCCCAGGTATCCGTAGTAAGATCCCTCTAGCAGGACCAGAATGGAATAAAGGTTCTCCTCATCCTCCTGTCCCCGGTTCTCCTCATCCTCCTCCTGTCCCCGGTTCTCCTCATCCTCCTCCTGTCCTCGGTTCTCATCCTCCTCCTGTCCTCGGTTCTCCTCATCCTCCTCCTGTTCTCATCCTCTCCTTTCCCCGGTTCTCCTCATCCTACTGTCCCCGATTCTGCTCATCCTCCTCCTGTCCCCGGTTCTCCTCATCCTCCTCCTGCTCTCATCCTCTCCTGTCCCCGGTTCTCCTCATCCTCCTCCTGTCCCCGGTTCTCCTCATCCTCCTGTCCCCGGTTCTCCTCTGTAACTGGGTCTACCAAGCTGGGGTACGTCTTTCAGTATCACCCCGTGTTTCAGGAGGTCCACTCTGCTTTGGCTGGAGTCTGAATGAAGGATGCTGGCTGGAATTCCTTGATTACCTGGGAGCATATAAAATATCACTGCTTCTCCACGTATTTCTAGTCTGACATGACTATTCACAGGACACAGAATATATCACACAGATACAGGGGGCAGGCCAATAGAAAAGCAGCAGGCCAGACATACATTACAACAGCCGCAGGGGGCCGGAGCCTGCCGATTTTTACTGTGGGAATTACAAAGGTGGGGGGAGGACGAAAGGGGAATTTCGTGTCCCCTCTGCCCAGGGGCGCAGCCTGTGGGCTGATGCATTAGGGACATGCATCTCACATGGAACCTATTATACATACATATAACTGCACAACATATTCTGAGTGCTGAGTGGTTCCTTAACATGTAGCACGGCTCCCCTTTTCAGCGACGCGATCAGCATACAGTCTGATCCTTAACAGATCGGTTTGGGGATGACCGAAGTTTATGTGGTTGGTACAAGTTCCGTTTGTCGACTTAGTCCATCAGCATTACCGTTTTGTTTGCCGGGTCTGTAGTGGATGGTGAAGTCCAGAGGTTGTAGGGCTAAACTCCACCGCAGTAATCTGGCGTTGTCTCCGGAGACCTGATTAAGCCAGACTAGGAGATTATGGTCCGTTAGGAGAGAAAACTGTCGTCCATACAAATATGGTTGCAACTTTTTGAGTGCTCATACTACCGCCAGGCACTCCTTCTCGATGGCTGCATAGCTTACTTCACGGGGCAGTAGTTTCCGACTCAGGAAAGCTACCGGGTGTTCTTGGCCATCCTGCCCGACTTGGCTCATTACTGCCCCCAATCCAAGCATAGAAGCGTCTGTGTGAACAAGGAACCGTTTAGTTGGATCGGGTGCGGCCAATACAGGGGTATTGGTGAGGGCGTCCTTTAGTTGGCGGAAGGCTTCCTCACACTCTGGGGTTCAAGTTGCCTGGCGGGGTTGGTTCTTACGGGTCAGATCAGTGAGGGGCTTGGCTACGCTGATGTAATTGGGAACGAATTTCCTGTAATACCCCGCTGTCCCTAGAAACGCCATGACCTGGGTTTTAGTGTGTGGGGTGGGCCATTTGGCTATGGCCTCAATCTTGGCTGGTTCTGGTCTCTGTTTCCCACTTCCTACCCAATGCCCTAAATACTGAACCCCTGTTTTACACACGTGACACTTGTTTGGGTTCAGGGTTATTCCAGCCTTATGGATCCTGTCCAATAGTGTCTCTATGTGATTTAGATGCTCTTCCCATGTCGCGCTGTAGATGGCGATGTCGTCCAGGTAGGCACACAAGCATAGTCCTGGAGACCATCCAGAAGCCGGTCAGCCAGCCTCTGGAAGGTCGCCGGGGCATTCTTCATCCCGAATGGCATAACTCGAAACTGGAATAAAGGTACCTTCACACTCAGCAACTTTCCAACGAGAACGACAACGATCCGTGACGTTGCAGCGTCCTGGATAGCGATCTCGTTGTGTTTGACACGCAGCAGCGATCTGGATCCCGCTGTGATATCGCTGGTCGGAGCTAGAAGTCCAGAACTTTATTTGGTCGTCAGGTCGGCGTGTATCGTCGGGTTTGACAGCAACAGCAACGATGCCAGCAATGTTTTACATGGAGCTAACAACCAGCTACAACGATAAGTGAGTCGCCGTTACGTCACAGGATCGCTCCTGCATCGTTCTGGAGCTGCTGTGTTTGACGTCTCTACAGCGACCTAAACAGCGACGCTGCAGCGATCGGCTCGTTGTCTATATCGCAGCAGCGTCGCTGAGTGTGACTGTACCTTAAGCCGACCGGGGTGACAAATGCCGACTTGGGAATAGCGTCAGGACTAAGGGGAATAGCCTTTGCATAGATCGATGGTGGTCAAATACTTTGCCCCCGCCAGCCGGTCTAACAACTCATGCACACGCGGCATGGGATACGCATCCATCACTGTTTTCTCATTGAGCTTACTATAGTCTACACAAAACCGTGTAGTCCCATCCTTCTTGGGCACTAACACTACGGGGGATGCCCAGGGACTATCTGACTCTTCAACGACCCCTTAAACGCAACATCTCTTGTATCTCTTGTCGCATCCCCTCTCGTACAAACTCAGGGACGCGGAAGGGGTTTTATCGCAGGGGGGTCTGATCCTGGGTCTCAACCTTGTATTGTGCCAGGCGAGTGTACCCTGGTCTCCCCGAAAACATCCTCTGTTGCTGCCTCAACAACTCCACCTGCTGTCTCTCCCGGGGGTCTAGGTCTTCACCCAAGTGTACCTGGTCCCATGTTTTAGACTGAGTCCTTTCCCCTAAGACATCCGGCAAGGGAAATCCAGCTAAATCCTCTGCTTCAGGTGCACAGATGGCCACTACCTCTTCATGGCGCTCCCGGTAGGGCTTCAGCATATTCACGTGGAACATGCGGATAACCCTGGGTTCGTCACAATCGGCGACATTATAGGTTGTGTCGGCTATTTTCCCCACTACCTGGTAGGGCCCCTGCTATGCAGCTTGGAACTTGTTCTGCCTGGTGGGCTCTAACACCAGGACCTTCTGTCCTATTTCCAAGGTCCTCTGGCCATCAGATCAAACCATACATGCTGGCGCCGCTGGGCCACCTGCATGTTCCCACGTACAGCCTGGGTCAGCTCCTGTAGGCGGTCCCGGAATTCCAGGACATAGGGTACAATAGGCACCCCTTCTATGATTCCCTCCCCTTCCCAGTGTTCTAGCACTAAGTCTAGGGGTCCCCTTACCCGTCTCCTGTATACCAGTTCGAACGGGGAGAACCCCGTGGATTCTTGGGGCACCTCCCGATAGGCAAACAGGAGGTGAGGCAAGAATTTCTCCCAGTCCCTGTAGGTCCTGGTAAAAGTCCCAATGAGTTGTTTTAACGTCCTGTTAAAGCGTTCACACAACCCATTGGTTTGTGGGTGGTACGGGGCGCTTCTAATGGACTTTACGCCGCACAGCTTCCACAGTTGGTTGGTCATCTCTGCTGTAAACAGGGTACCCTGGTCCGAGATAATCTCCCGGGGAAATCCAACCCGTGAGAAAACCTGGAGCAGGGCAGCCGCCACCGTCTCTGCCAGTATGTTAGGTAACGCAACCGCCTCTGGATACCGTGTGGCATAATCTACCACTGTCAATATATACCTTTTCCCTGACGGACTGGGTTTGGCTAACGGCCCTATCAGATCGGCCGCTACTCGGCTAAATGGTTCCTCCACAATGGGGAGGGGGCGTAATTTGGCCTTGCATCGATCTTCCCTCTTGCCAATGCGCTGGCAACTGTCACAGGTCTGGCAGTACTGACGAACATCATAGGTTACCCCCGGCCAAAAGAAGTTTTGTGCCAGACGATGCCTGATGCGCCTGACGCCGAAGTGCCCGGCCAAGGGTATGTCATGAGAGATTCGCAGTAACTCCTGCCTATACTTCTTGGGAACTACCAGCTGTCATTTTATAGTGGGGCTCGTCCCTGTGTGGTGCTGCTCTGTGATCCGGTAGAGGAGTCCCTGCTTCCATACAAACAGTTCCCCTTCCAGTACCCCTCTCCCCTCCTGTGCCTTCCCACGATATCCCTCCAATGAAGGATCCTCAAGTAACTCCCTCTTAAATTCATCTGGGGTGGCCCAAGAAATGTGCCTGGCTATGGGAATACGTGTAGGGCTGGGATGTCTTACCTGGGCCTCCTCTGAGTGTGATTCCGCCTCCGCAGCTTGAGCTTGTCTCCGGGTGGTCACAGGATATGTCTCAGCCAGAGGGGCAACCGAGAAGGCAGACATGGGCCCCAAGTAATTTCCCAGCAAGACGACTGCGGGCAAATCCTCCATCAAGCTGACCTCAACAAGGCCATCCCCGACTCCCCAGTTCAGGTGAATCCTGGCAGTGGGCAGTCGATGTATGGCTCCCCCTGCTACATGGACTGCCACTGTCCGGTCCGTCTTCTCTTGGTCCCGGACGAGATGAGGCTTCACAAGGGTCAAAGTTGCCACTGAATCTCTTAGTCCCTGCAAACGTTTCCCATTAACCCACACGACCTGTCAATGCTGTTGTCGATTATCTGCCCGGGCTGCCTGCACAGGGTCCACTTCATGCAGCACTTCCTCCATCTCTTCCATCCCTTGGTTAGTCGTAGCCCCCAATGTCGGGTCAGCTTCGCCTTGGTAGCAGTGTACAGCGGCCCGGCTGAAGGCAGCTGTTCCCGCCTTTGGCCACTGGATATGCTGAGTCCGGTTGGGACATTGTCTTTGCAGGTGGCCCAGCTGACGGCAGGTGTGGCATCACGCCCCAGGGGAACTGTGGTAGGCCAGGTTTCTAGCTGGTCCCCCTACAATTTTCGGTGGTTTGGGGCCCTCCAAGTCCATGGGAGGACCCCTAGTGACCATCTTTGATCCGGACAACTGAGGCCTCCTGGCATCATGATGTTCATCGGCCAGATGAGCGGCTTCCTCAAGAGTCATTGGCCACCTGTCCCGAAGCCATTACTGTGTCTCGGGGGTTAGTTCATTAAAGAATCGTTCTAGCAAAACGAGCTGGAGGACGTCCTCCTTAGTGGTTGTTTGGCTCCCTTGTACCCACTGTAGCAGTGACCACCGTAATTTACCGGCCCATTCAGCGTGGGTATCGATTACTCGTTTTATAAGTCCGCAGAACTTTTGGCGGTATGCCTCTGGTGTCAGCGCATACCGGGCCAAGATCACTTCTTTGATCCGCCCATAGTCCATATAGTCCTCATCAGGTACCGTGCAATAGGCGTCCGCTGCCCGGCCTGTCAGCTTACTCGCCAGAATCTGAACCCGTTCCTCCGGCTTCACTTGATGAAGGGCACACTGCCGCTTAAAGTCCTGCAGAAAGCCATCAATGTCTTCCTCTGCCTCCCCCATCTGTCGGAAGGCATTATACTGGATCTTTTTGTGGCTTACAGTTGAAGGTACCTGGTCGGAGGCCAGAGCTCCCCCTGTTCGCTGACTCTCCTCTCTGCCATCTCCATCTTGGCCAGCTCCACTTTCGTCCGCTCTGCCATCTCCATCTTGGCTAGCTCTATCCTGGTCCGCTCGGCCATCTTTTCCTTCAGATCAGTACGCACATCAGCCATCACCTCTCGTATGATCTCTACTGCAGGGTTTGGGCCATAGAACGCCAGTCTGTTCTTTACCTCCCTCTGGAATTCAGTCTCCTCCACGTTCACATTGGGGGGCGCTGCACTGTCGTGTTCCATGATGGCTGCTATCAAATCCGCTTTTGTTTTGTTGCTGGTGATCAACCCTTGGGCTTCCACCAGATCTTTTAATGTAGTTCTGGTAGTTGTTTTACATTCATTGCTTTCCTCCTGTAGAAGGGGTATCATATCCCGCTGTCTGCCACCAGTGTAACGGGGTCTACCAAGCTGGGGTACGTCTTTCAGTACCACCCCGTGTTTCAGGAGGTCCACTCTGCTTTGGCTGGAGTCTGAATGAAGGACGCTGGCTGGAATTGCTTGGTTACATGGGCGCATATAAAAGATCACTGCTTCTCCACGTATTTCCAGTTTGACATGACTGTATTCAAAGGACACAGAATATATCACACAGATACAGGGGGCAGGCCAATAGAAAAGCAGCAGGCCAGACATACACTATAATAGCCACAAGTGGCCAGAGCCTGCTGATATTTACTGTGGGAATTACAAAGGTGGGGGGAGGACAAAAGGGGAATATCGTGTCCCCTCTGCCCAGGGGCCCAGCCTGTGGGCTGATGCATTAGGGACATGCATCTCACATGGAACCTATTATACATACATATAACTGCACAACATATTCTGAGTGCTGAGTGCTTCCGTAACACGTAACATCCTCATCCACCTCCTGTCCCCGGTTCTCCTCAACTTCCTCCTGTCCTCGGTTCCCCTCATCCTCCTCCTGTCCAGTTCTCCTTATCCTCCTGTCCTCGGTTCTCCTCATCCTCCTCCTGTCCTCCTCTCCTGTCCCTGATTCTCCTCATGCTCCTCCCGTCCCCGATTCTCTTCATCCTCTCCTGTCCTCGGTTCTCCTCATCCTCCTCCTCATTCTCCTCCTGTTCTCCTCATCCTCCTCCCGTCCCCGATTCTCTTCATCCTCTTCCTTTCTCCAGTTCTCCTCATCCTCCTCCTGACCCCGATTCTCCTCATCCTCCTCCCATCCCCGGTTCTCATCCTCCTCCTGTCCCCAGTTCTCCTCATCCTCCTCCTGTCCCCGATTCTCCTCATCCTCCTCCTGTCCCCGATTCTCCTCATCCTCCTCCTGTCCCCGGTTCTCCTCATCCTCCTCCTGTCCTCGGTTCTCCTCATCCTCTCTTATCCCCGATTCTCATCCTCCTCCTGTCCCCGATTCTCCTCATCCTCCTCCTGTCCCCGGTTCTCCTCATCCTCCTCCTGTCCTCGGTTCTCCTCATCCTCCTCCTGTCCCCAGTTCTCCTCCTGTCCTCGGTTCTCCTCATCCTCTCCTATCCCCGGTTCTCATCCTCCTCCTGTCCTCGGTTCTCCTCATCCTCCTCCTGTCCCCGATTCACCTCATCCCCCTCCTCTCCCCTTTGTCCTCTTGTCCCTGGTTCCTCAAGTTCCCGGTTATCCCTTTTCTTATCCTCCTCCTGTCCCCGGTTCACCTCATCCCCCTCCTCTCCCCTTTGTCCTCGGTTCCTCCTCTTCCCGGTTCTGCTCCTCCTCCTCCTGTCCCCAATTCTCCTCATCGTCTCCCCCTGTTCCCGGTTCTCCTCATCCCGCTCACTGCACCACTCTAGTAGTTTCCTTTCCATCCGAACAGTCACATGGTCACTTTGGCGGCCAAATGGTTGCTAGGCAGCAGGACACGCCCCTCAGTAGCGCATATTCACTCTTCCATTGGCTTTGTAGCTAAGAATCAGCAGCGGCCCCGCCCCGTGGTCACGGATTGGTGGAGCCGGAGCGCTCCCTAGACGCAGACTTCTCTGGCCACACCTCAGGTTTCTGCTCTACATCCGGGGACCTGGCCGCAGCTCGGCACTCGGCAGTCCCGCCGCGCTCTTCACTGACGCTCGTCTGAGGCAGGATCACGGCCCTGGTGAACTGGGCGTGGCCGGGAGCTGTCACATGATCTGACGCCAGGTTGTGTGTGTGTGTCCCCTCGTGTGTGGTGGTGTAACACCTCACGTGTGTGTCCCGTTGTGCCGCCCCTTGTGTTTAGCGTTGTGGCCCCTCGTGTGTGGCCCCTGGTGCGCCCCTTGTGTGTGTGGCCCCTGTTGTGCAGCCCCTCGTGTGTGGCGGTGGGGCTCCTCGTGTGCGTGTCCCCTGTTGTGCGGCCCCTCGTGTGCGTGTGTCCCCTGTTGTGCGGCCCCTCGTGTGCGTGTGTCCCCTGTTGTGCAGCCCCTCGTGTGTGGCGGTGGGGCTCCTCGTGTGCGTGTCTCCTGTTGTGCGGCCCCTCGTGTGCGTGTATCCCCTGTTGTGCGGCCCCTCGTGTGCGTGTGTCCCCTGTTGTGCGGCCCCTCGTGTGCGTGTGTCCCCTGTTGTGCGGCCCCTCGTGTGCGTGTGTCCCCTGTTGTGCGGCCCCTCGTGTGCGTGTGTCCCCTGTTGTGCGGCCCCTCGTGTGCGTGTGTCCCCTGTTGTGCGGCCCCTCGTGTGCGTGTGTCCCCTGTTGTGCGGCCCCTCGTGTGCGTGTGTCCCCTGTTGTGCGGCCCCTCGTGTGCGTGTGTCCCCTGTTGTGCGGCGCCTCGTGTGCGTGTCCCCTGTTGTGCGGCGCCTCGTGTGCGTGTGTCCCCTGTTGTGCGGCGCCTCGTGTGCGTGTGTCCCCTGTTGTGCGGCCCCTCGTGTGCGTGTGTCCCCTGTTGTGCGGCGCCTCGTGTCTGGCGGTGCGGCTTCTCGTGTGCGTGTCCCCTGTTGTGCAGCCCCTAGTGATGCGAAGCACTGTATATGATATTATGACCCCTCTTCCAGCTCAGGATGGAGGACAAGTCGTTGGGGGCCGCAGTGCCGGATGCGGAGCCCCCCAAGCTCCCTCCTTCGCGCTGCGCCTCCTCCACGGCCGCCAAGAACCTGGCCCTCCTGCAGCAGCGATCCTTCGACATCAACTTTGACGTTGGCGACGAGTATGAGATCATCGAGACCATCGGCACGGGCGCCTACGGCGTGGTGTCCTCCGCACGGAGGAAGGGCACAGGTGAGAGGGAGACACGGACTACAACTCCCAGCAGGCGGACCGCTCTCTATAGTGTCAGCTGTGTTCCCTTGTCCCTCCGTGTGGCAGGAACTGACACCAGAGAACAACAGCCACCAGATAGATATTAATATCGCTATTCCGGCACTGATAATTGCACCGACCCCTCAGCTGTGAGAAGTGTCGGCTCAGGATGAGGTTTTTCTGGTCGTAGCCCCTTCTCCCGCACTGACCACGCTCCTCCTCCGCTCTGCAGGTCAGAAGGTCGCCATTAAGAAGATCCCCAACGCCTTCGATGTGGTGACGAACGCCAAACGTACGCTGCGCGAGCTGAAGATCCTGAAGCACTTCAAGCACGACAACGTCATCGCCATCAAGGACATCCTGAGGCCTGATGTGCCCTACTGTGACTTCAGAGCCGTGTGAGCAGCACAGAGGATGTCAGGAGAGGGGGCACTGACCTTACAGGGAGGTCACAGATACATAGAGGAAGGTGTAGGGTCCTCAGCAGCACAGAGGATGTCAGGAGAGGGGCGCTGATCTTATAGGGAGGTCACAGATACATAGAGGAAGGTGCAGGGTCCTCAGCAGCACAGAGGATGTCAGGAGAGGAGGCGCTGATCTTATAGGGAGGTCACAGATACATAGAGGAAGGTGCAGGGTCCCCAGCAGCACAGAGGATGTCAGGAGAGGAGGCGCTGATCTTATAGGGAGGTCACAGATACATAGAGGAAGGTGCAGGGTCCTCAGCAGCACAGAGGATGTCAGGAGAGGAGGCGCTGATCTTAGAGGGAGGTCACAGATACATAGGGGAAGGTGCAGGGTCCTCAGCAGCACAGAAGATGTCAGGAGAGGGGGCACTGATCTTATAGGGAGGTCACAGATACATAGAGGAAGGTGCAGGGTCCTCAGCAGCACAGAGGATGTCAGGAGAGGAGGCGCTGATCTTAGAGGGAGGTCACAGATACATAGAGGAAGGTGCAGGGTCCCCAGCAGCACAGAGGATGTCAGGAGAGGAGGGCGCTGATCTTATAAGGAGGTCACAGATACATAGAGGAAGGTGCAGGGTCCCCAGCAGCACAGAGGATGTCAGGAGAGGAGGCGCTGATCTTATAGGGAGGTCACAGATACATAGAGGAAGGTGCAGGGTCCTCAGCAGCACAGAGGATGTCAGGAGAGGAGGCGCTGATCTTAGAGGGAGGTCACAGATACATAGGGGAAGGTGCAGGGTCCTCAGCAGCACAGAGGATGTCAGGAGAGGAGGCGCTGATCTTATAGGGAGGTCACAGATACATAGAGGAAGGTGCAGGGTCCTCAGCAGCACAGAAGATGTCAGGAGAGGGGGCACTGATCTTATAGGGAGGTCACAGATACATAGAGGAAGGTGCAGGGTCCTCAGCAGCACAGAGGATGTCAGGAGAGGGGGCGCTGATCTTATAGGGAGGTCACAGATACATAGAGGAAGGTGCAGGGTCCTCAGCAGCACAGAGGATGTCAGGAGAGGAGGCGCTGATCTTATAAGGAGGTCACAGATACATAGAGGAAGGTGCAGGGTCCTCAGCAGCACAGAGGATGTCAGGAGAGGAGGCGCTGATCTTATAGGGAGGTCACAGATACATAGAAGAAGGTGCAGGGTCCTCAGCAGCACAGAGGATGTCAGGAGAGGGGGCGCTGATCTTAGAGGGAGGTCACAGATACATAGAGGAAGGTGCAGGGTCCTCAGCAGCACAGAGGATGTCAGGAGAGGGGGCGCTGATCTTATAGGGAGGTCACAGATACATAGAGGAAGGTGCATGGTCCTCAGCAGCACAGAGGATGTCAGGAGAGGAGGCGCTGATCTTAGAGGGAGGTCACAGATACATAGAGGAAGGTGCAGGGTCCTCAGCAGCACAGAGGATGTCAGGAGAGGAGGCGCTGATCTTATAGGGAGGTCACAGATACATAGAGGAAGGTGCAGGGTCCCCAGCAGCACAGAGGATGTCAGGAGAGGAGGCGCTGATCTTATAGGGAGGTCACAGATACATAGAGGAAGGTGCAGGGTCCTCAGCAGCACAGAGGATGTCAGGAGAGGGGGCGCTGATCTTATAGGGAGGTCACAGATACATAGAGGAAGGTGCAGGGTCCCCAGCAGCACAGAGGATGTCAGGAGAGGAGGCGCTGATCTTATAGGGAGGTCACAGATACATAGAGGAAGGTGCAGGGTCCCCAGCAGCACAGAGGATGTCAGGAGAGGAGGCGCTGATCTTAGAGGGAGGTCACAGATACATAGAGGAAGGTGCAGGGTCCTCAGCAGCACAGAGGATGTCAGGAGAGGAGGCGCTGATCTTATAGGGAGGTCACAGATACATAGAGGAAGGTGCAGGGTCCCCAGCAGCACAGAGGATGTCAGGAGAGGAGGCGCTGATCTTAGAGGGAGGTCACAGATGCATAGAGGAAGGTGCAGGGTCCTCAGCAGCACAGAGGATGTCAGGAGAGGGGGCGCTGATCTTATAGGGAGGTCACAGATACATAGAGGAAGGTGCAGGGTCCCCAGCAGCACAGAGGATGTCAGGAGAGGAGGCGCTGATCTTAGAGGGAGGTCACAGATACATAGAGGAAGGTGCAGGGTCCTCAGCAGCACAGAGGATGTCAGGAGAGGAGGCGCTGATCTTATAGGGAGGTCACAGATACATAGAGGAAGGTGCAGGGTCCCCAGCAGCACAGAGGATGTCAGGAGAGGAGGCGCTGATCTTAGAGGGAGGTCACAGATGCATAGAGGAAGGTGCAGGGTCCTCAGCAGCACAGAGGATGTCAGGAGAGGGGGCGCTGATCTTATAGGGAGGTCACAGATACATAGAGGAAGGTGCAGGGTCCCCAGCAGCACAGAGGATGTCAGGAGAGGAGGCGCTGATCTTATAGGGAGGTCACAGATACATAGAGGAAGGTGCAGGGTCCCCAGCAGCACAGAGGATGTCAGGAGAGGGGGCGCTGATCTTATAAGGAGGTCACAGATACATAGAGGAAGGTGCAGGGTCCTCAGCAGCACAGAGGATGTCAGGAGAGGAGGCGCTGATCTTAGAGGGAGGTCACAGATACATAGAGGAAGGTGCAGGGTCCCCAGCAGCACAGAGGATGTCAGGAGAGGAGGGCGCTGATCTTATAAGGAGGTCACAGATACATAGAGGAAGGTGCAGGGTCCCCAGCAGCACAGAGGATGTCAGGAGAGGAGGCGCTGATCTTATAGGGAGGTCACAGATACATAGAGGAAGGTGCAGGGTCCTCAGCAGCACAGAGGATGTCAGGAGAGGAGGCGCTGATCTTAGAGGGAGGTCACAGATACATAGGGGAAGGTGCAGGGTCCTCAGCAGCACAGAGGATGTCAGGAGAGGGGGCACTGATCTTATAGGGAGGTCACAGATACATAGAGGAAGGTGCAGGGTCCTCAGCAGCACTGAGGATGTCAGGAGAGGGGGCGCTGATCTTATAGGGAGGTCACAGATACATAGAGGAAGGTGCAGGGTCCTCAGCAGCACAGAGGATGTCAGGAGAGGAGGCGCTGATCTTATAGGGAGGTCACAGATACATAGAGGAAGGTGCAGGGTCCTCAGCAGCACAGAGGATGTCAGGAGAGGAGGCGCTGATCTTATAGGGAGGTCACAGATACATAGAGGAAGGTGCAGGGTCCTCAGCAGCACAGAAGATGTCAGGAGAGGGGGCACTGATCTTATAGGGAGGTCACAGATACATAGAGGAAGGTGCAGGGTCCTCAGCAGCACAGAGGATGTCAGGAGAGGGGGCGCTGATCTTATAGGGAGGTCACAGATACATAGAGGAAGGTGCAGGGTCCTCAGCAGCACAGAGGATGTCAGGAGAGGAGGCGCTGATCTTATAAGGAGGTCACAGATACATAGAGGAAGGTGCAGGGTCCTCAGCAGCACAGAGGATGTCAGGAGAGGAGGCGCTGATCTTATAAGGAGGTCACAGATACATAGAGGAAGGTGCAGGGTCCTCAGCAGCACAGAGGATGTCAGGAGAGGAGGCGCTGATCTTATAGGGAGGTCACAGATACATAGAGGAAGGTGCAGGGTCCTCAGCAGCACAGAGGATGTCAGGAGAGGGGGCGCTGATCTTAGAGGGAGGTCACAGATACATAGAGGAAGGTGCAGGGTCCTCAGCAGCACAGAGGATGTCAGGAGAGGGGGCGCTGATCTTATAGGGAGGTCACAGATACATAGAGGAAGGTGCATGGTCCTCAGCAGCACAGAGGATGTCAGGAGAGGAGGCGCTGATCTTAGAGGGAGGTCACAGATACATAGAGGAAGGTGCAGGGTCCTCAGCAGCACAGAGGATGTCAGGAGAGGAGGCGCTGATCTTATAGGGAGGTCACAGATACATAGAGGAAGGTGCAGGGTCCCCAGCAGCACAGAGGATGTCAGGAGAGGAGGCGCTGATCTTAGAGGGAGGTCACAGATACATAGAGGAAGGTGCAGGGTCCTCAGCAGCACAGAGGATGTCAGGAGAGGGGGCGCTGATCTTATAGGGAGGTCACAGATACATAGAGGAAGGTGCAGGGTCCCCAGCAGCACAGAGGATGTCAGGAGAGGAGGCGCTGATCTTATAGGGAGGTCACAGATACATAGAGGAAGGTGCAGGGTCCCCAGCAGCACAGAGGATGTCAGGAGAGGAGGCGCTGATCTTAGAGGGAGGTCACAGATACATAGAGGAAGGTGCAGGGTCCTCAGCAGCACAGAGGATGTCAGGAGAGGAGGCGCTGATCTTATAGGGAGGTCACAGATACATAGAGGAAGGTGCAGGGTCCCCAGCAGCACAGAGGATGTCAGGAGAGGAGGCGCTGATCTTAGAGGGAGGTCACAGATGCATAGAGGAAGGTGCAGGGTCCTCAGCAGCACAGAGGATGTCAGGAGAGGGGGCGCTGATCTTATAGGGAGGTCACAGATACATAGAGGAAGGTGCAGGGTCCCCAGCAGCACAGAGGATGTCAGGAGAGGGGGCGCTGATCTTATAAGGAGGTCACAGATACATAGAGGAAGGTGCAGGGTCCTCAGCAGCACAGAGGATGTCAGGAGAGGAGGCGCTGATCTTATAGGGAGGTCACAGATACATAGGGGAAGGTGCAGGGTCCCCAGCAGCACAGAGGATGTCAGGAGAGGAGGCGCTGATCTTATAAGGAGGTCACAGATACATAGAGGAAGGTGCAGGGTCCTCAGCAGCACAGAGGATGTCAGGAGAGGAGGCGCTGATCTTATAGGGAGGTCACCGATACATAGGGGAAGGTGCAGGGTCCCCAGCAGCACAGAGGATGTCAGGAGAGGAGGCGCTGATCTTATAGGGAGGTCACAGATACATAGAGGAAGGTGCAGGGTCCTCAGCAGCACAGAGGATGTCAGGAGAGGAGGCGCTGATCTTATAGGGAGGTCACAGATACATAGAGGAAGGTGCAGGGTCCCCAGCAGCACAGAGGATGTCAGGAGAGGAGGCGCTGATCTTAGAGGGAGGTCACAGATACATAGGGGAAGGTGCAGGGTCCCCAGCAGCACAGAGGATGTCAGGAGAGGGGGCGCTGATCTTATAGGGAGGTCACTGATACATAGGGGAAGGTGCAGGGTCCTCAGCAGCACAGAGGATGTCAGGAGAGGAGGCGCTGATCTTATAGGGAGGTCACAGATACATAGAGGAAGGTGCAGGGTCCCCAGCAGCACAGAGGATGTCAGGAGAGGAGGCGCTGATCTTAGAGGGAGGTCACAGATACATAGAGGAAGGTGCAGGGTCCTCAGCAGCACAGAGGATGTCAGGAGAGGAGGCGCTGATCTTATAGGGAGGTCACAGATACATAGAGGAAGGTGCAGGGTCCCCAGCAGCACAGAGGATGTCAGGAGAGGAGGCGCTGATCTTAGAGGGAGGTCACAGATGCATAGAGGAAGGTGCAGGGTCCTCAGCAGCACAGAGGATGTCAGGAGAGGGGGCGCTGATCTTATAGGGAGGTCACAGATACATAGAGGAAGGTGCAGGGTCCCCAGCAGCACAGAGGATGTCAGGAGAGGGGGCGCTGATCTTATAGGGAGGTCACAGATACATAGAGGAAGGTGCAGGGTCCCCAGCAGCACAGAGGATGTCAGGAGAGGGGGCGCTGATCTTATAAGGAGGTCACAGATACATAGAGGAAGGTGCAGGGTCCTCAGCAGCACAGAGGATGTCAGGAGAGGAGGCGCTGATCTTATAGGGAGGTCACAGATACATAGAGGAAGGTGCAGGGTCCCCAGCAGCACAGAGGATGTCAGGAGAGGGGGCGCTGATCTTATAGGGAGGTCACAGATACATAGGGGAAGGTGCAGGGTCCCCAGCAGCACAGAGGATGTCAGGAGAGGGGGCGCTGATCTTATAAGGAGGTCACAGATACATAGAGGAAGGTGCAGGGTCCCCAGCAGCACAGAGGATGTCAGGAGAGGAGGCGCTGATCTTAGAGGGAGGTCACAGATACATAGAGGAAGGTGCAGGGTCCCCAGCAGCACAGAGGATGTCAGGAGAGGAGGCGCTGATCTTATAGGGAGGTCACAGATACATAGAGGAAGGTGCAGGGTCCTCAGCAGCACAGAGGATGTCAGGAGAGGAGGCGCTGATCTTAGAGGGAGGTCACAGATACATAGGGGAAGGTGCAGGGTCCTCAGCAGCACAGAGGATGTCAGGAGAGGGGGCGCTGATCTTAGAGGGAGGTCACAGATACATAGGGGAAGGTGCAGGGTCCTCAGCAGCACAGAGGATGTCAGGAGAGGGGGCGCTGATCTTATAGGGAGGTCACAGATACATAGAGGAAGGTGCAGGGTCCTCAGCAGCACAGAGGATGTCAGGAGAGGAGGCGCTGATCTTATAGGGAGGTCACAGATACATAGAGGAAGGTGCAGGGTCCCCAGCAGCACAGAGGATGTCAGGAGAGGAGGCGCTGATCTTATAAGGAGGTCACAGATACATAGAGGAAGGTGCAGGGTCCTCAGCAGCACAGAGGATGTCAGGAGAGGAGGCGCTGATCTTATAGGGAGGTCACAGATACATAGAGGAAGGTGCAGGGTCCTCAGCAGCACAGAGGATGTCAGGAGAGGGGGCGCTGATCTTATAGGGAGGTCACAGATACATAGAGGAAGGTGCAGGGTCCCCAGCAGCACAGAGGATGTCAGGAGAGGAGGCGCTGATCTTAGAGGGAGGTCACAGATACATAGGGGAAGGTGCAGGGTCCTCAGCAGCACAGAGGATGTCAGGAGAGGGGGCGCTGATCTTATAGGGAGGTCACAGATACATAGAGGAAGGTGCAGGGTCCCCAGCAGCACAGAGGATGTCAGGAGAGGAGGCGCTGATCTTATAGGGAGGTCACAGATACATAGAGGAAGGTGCAGGGTCCTCAGCAGCACAGAGGATGTCAGGAGAGGGGGCGCTGATCTTATAGGGAGGTCACAGATACATAGAGGAAGGTGCAGGGTCCTCAGCAGCACAGAGGATGTCAGGAGAGGGGGCGCTGATCTTATAGGGAGGTCACAGATACATAGAGGAAGGTGCAGGGTCCTCAGCAGCACAGAGGATGTCAGGAGAGGAGGCGCTGATCTTATAGGGAGGTCACAGATACATAGAGGAAGGTGCAGGGTCCCCAGCAGCACAGAGGATGTCAGGAGAGGAGGCGCTGATCTTAGAGGGAGGTCACAGATACATAGGGGAAGGTGCAGGGTCCTCAGCAGCACAGAGGATGTCAGGAGAGGGGGCGCTGATCTTATAGGGAGGTCACAGATACATAGAGGAAGGTGCAGGGTCCCCAGCAGCACAGAGGATGTCAGGAGAGGAGGCGCTGATCTTATAGGGAGGTCACAGATACATAGAGGAAGGTGCAGGGTCCTCAGCAGCACAGAGGATGTCAGGAGAGGGGGCGCTGATCTTATAGGGAGGTCACAGATACATAGAGGAAGGTGCAGGGTCCTCAGCAGCACAGAGGATGTCAGGAGAGGGGGCGCTGATCTTATAGGGAGGTCACAGATACATAGAGGAAGGTGCAGGGTCCTCAGCAGCACAGAGGATGTCAGGAGAGGGGGCGCTGATCTTAGAGGGAGGTCACAGATACATAGGGGAAGGTGCAGGGTCCTCAGCAGCACAGAGGATGTCAGGAGAGGAGGCGCTGATCTTATAGGGAGGTCACAGATACATAGAGGAAGGTGCAGGGTCCTCAGCAGCACAGAGGATGTCAGGAGAGGAGGCGCTGATCTTATAGGGAGGTCACAGATACATAGAGGAAGGTGCAGGGTCCTCAGCAGCACAGAGGATGTCAGGAGAGGGGGCGCTGATCTTATAGGGAGGTCACAGATACATAGAGGAAGGTGCAGGGTCCTCAGCAGCACAGAGGATGTCAGGAGAGGGGGCGCTGATCTTATAGGGAGGTCACAAGATACGTAGAGGAAGGTGCAGGGTCCCCAGCAGCACAGAGGATGTCAGGAGAGGAGGCGCTGATCTTAGAGGGAGGTCACAGATACATAGAGGAAGGTGCAGGGTCCTCAGCAGCACAGAGGATGTCAGGAGAGGAGGCGCTGATCTTATAGGGAGGTCACAGATACATAGAGGAAGGTGCAGGGTCCCCAGCAGCACAGAGGATGTCAGGAGAGGAGGGCGCTGATCTTATAAGGAGGTCACAGATACATAGGGGAAGGTGCAGGGTCCCCAGCAGCACAGAGGATGTCAGGAGAGGAGGCGCTGATCTTAGAGGGAGGTCACAGATACATAGGGGAGGGTGCAGGGTCCTCAGCAGCACAGAGGATGTCAGGAGAGGAGGCGCTGATCTTAGAGGGAGGTCACAGATACATAGGGGAGGGTGCAGGGTCCTCAGCAGCACAGAGGATGTCAGGAGAGGAGGCGCTGATCTTAGAGGGAGGTCACAGATACATAGAGGAAGGTGCAGGGTCCTCAGCAGCACAGAGGATGTCAGGAGAGGAGGCGCTGATCTTATAGGGAGGTCACAGATACATAGAGGAAGGTGCAGGGTCCTCAGCAGCACAGAGGATGTCAGGAGAGGAGGCGCTGATCTTATAGGGAGGTCACAGATACATAGAGGAAGGTGCAGGGTCCTCAGCAGCACAGAGGATGTCAGGAGAGGGGGCGCTGATCTTATAGGGAGGTCACAGATACATAGAGGAAGGTGCAGGGTCCTCAGCAGCACAGAGGATGTCAGGAGAGGAGGCGCTGATCTTATAGGGAGGTCACAGATACATAGGGGAAGGTGCAGGGTCCCCAGCAGCACAGAGGATGTCAGGAGAGGAGGCGCTGATCTTAGAGGGAGGTCACAGATACATAGGGGAGGGTGCAGGGTCCTCAGCAGCACAGAGGATGTCAGGAGAGGAGGCGCTGATCTTAGAGGGAGGTCACAGATACATAGGGGAGGGTGCAGGGTCCTCAGCAGCACAGAGGATGTCAGGAGAGGAGGCGCTGATCTTAGAGGGAGGTCACAGATACATAGAGGAAGGTGCAGGGTCCTCAGCAGCACAGAGGATGTCAGGAGAGGAGGCGCTGATCTTATAGGGAGGTCACAGATACATAGAGGAAGGTGCAGGGTCCTCAGCAGCACAGAGGATGTCAGGAGAGGAGGCGCTGATCTTATAGGGAGGTCACAGATACATAGAGGAAGGTGCAGGGTCCTCAGCAGCACAGAGGATGTCAGGAGAGGGGGCGCTGATCTTATAGGGAGGTCACAGATACATAGAGGAAGGTGCAGGGTCCTCAGCAGCACAGAGGATGTCAGGAGAGGGGGCGCTGATCTTATAGGGAGGTCACAGATACATAGAGGAAGGTGCAGGGTCCTCAGCAGCACAGAGGATGTCAGGAGAGGAGGCGCTGATCTTAGAGGGAGGTCACAGATACATAGGGGAGGGTGCAGGGTCCTCAGCAGCACAGAGGATGTCAGGAGAGGAGGCGCTGATCTTATAGGGAGGTCACAGATACATAGAGGAAGGTGCAGGGTCCTCAGCAGCACAGAGGATGTCAGGAGAGGGGGCGCTGATCTTATAGGGAGGTCACAGATACATAGAGGAAGGTGCAGGGTCCTCAGCAGCACAGAGGATGTCAGGAGAGGAGGCGCTGATCTTAGAGGGAGGTCACAGATACATAGAGGAAGGTGCAGGGTCCTCAGCAGCACAGAGGATGTCAGGAGAGGAGGCGCTGATCTTAGAGGGAGGTCACAGATACATAGGGGAAGGTGCAGGGTCCTCAGCAGCACAGAGGATGTCAGGAGAGGAGGCGCTGATCTTATAGGGAGGTCACAGATACATAGAGGAAGGTGCAGGGTCCTCAGCAGCACAGAGGATGTCAGGAGAGGAGGCGCTGATCTTAGAGGGAGGTCACAGATACATAGAGTAAGGTGCAGGGTCCCCAGCAGCACAGAGGATGTCAGGAGAGGGGGCGCTGATCTTAGAGGGAGGTCACAGATACATAGAGGAAGGTGCAGGGTCCTCAGCAGCACAGAGGATGTCAGGAGAGGAGGGCGCTGATCTTATAAGGAGGTCACAGATACATAGAGGAAGGTGCAGGGTCCCCAGCAGCACAGAGGATGTCAGGAGAGGGGGCGCTGATCTTATAGGGAGGTCACAGATACATAGGGGAAGGTGCAGGGTCCCCAGCAGCACAGAGGATGTCAGGAGAGGGGGCGCTGATCTTATAAGGAGGTCACAGATACATAGAGGAAGGTGCAGGGTCCCCAGCAGCACAGAGGATGTCAGGAGAGGAGGCGCTGATCTTAGAGGGAGGTCACAGATACATAGAGGAAGGTGCAGGGTCCCCAGCAGCACAGAGGATGTCAGGAGAGGAGGCGCTGATCTTATAGGGAGGTCACAGATACATAGAGGAAGGTGCAGGGTCCTCAGCAGCACAGAGGATGTCAGGAGAGGAGGCGCTGATCTTATAGGGAGGTCACAGATACATAGAGGAAGGTGCAGGGTCCTCAGCAGCACAGAGGATGTCAGGAGAGGAGGCGCTGATCTTAGAGGGAGGTCACAGATACATAGGGGAAGGTGCAGGGTCCTCAGCAGCACAGAGGATGTCAGGAGAGGGGGCGCTGATCTTAGAGGGAGGTCACAGATACATAGGGGAAGGTGCAGGGTCCCCAGCAGCACAGAGGATGTCAGGAGAGGAGGCGCTGATCTTAGAGGGAGGTCACAGATACATAGGGGAAGGTGCAGGGTCCTCAGCAGCACAGAGGATGTCAGGAGAGGGGGCGCTGATCTTATAGGGAGGTCACAGATACATAGAGGAAGGTGCAGGGTCCTCAGCAGCACAGAGGATGTCAGGAGAGGAGGCGCTGATCTTATAGGGAGGTCACAGATACATAGAGGAAGGTGCAGGGTCCCCAGCAGCACAGAGGATGTCAGGAGAGGAGGCGCTGATCTTATAAGGAGGTCACAGATACATAGAGGAAGGTGCAGGGTCCTCAGCAGCACAGAGGATGTCAGGAGAGGGGGCGCTGATCTTATAGGGAGGTCACAGATACATAGAGGAAGGTGCAGGGTCCTCAGCAGCACAGAGGATGTCAGGAGAGGAGGCGCTGATCTTATAGGGAGGTCACAGATACATAGAGGAAGGTGCAGGGTCCCCAGCAGCACAGAGGATGTCAGGAGAGGAGGCGCTGATCTTAGAGGGAGGTCACAGATACATAGGGGAAGGTGCAGGGTCCTCAGCAGCACAGAGGATGTCAGGAGAGGGGGCGCTGATCTTATAGGGAGGTCACAGATACATAGAGGAAGGTGCAGGGTCCCCAGCAGCACAGAGGATGTCAGGAGAGGAGGCGCTGATCTTATAGGGAGGTCACAGATACATAGAGGAAGGTGCAGGGTCCTCAGCAGCACAGAGGATGTCAGGAGAGGGGGCGCTGATCTTATAGGGAGGTCACAGATACATAGAGGAAGGTGCAGGGTCCTCAGCAGCACAGAGGATGTCAGGAGAGGGGGCGCTGATCTTAGAGGGAGGTCACAGATACATAGGGGAAGGTGCAGGGTCCTCAGCAGCACAGAGGATGTCAGGAGAGGAGGCGCTGATCTTATAGGGAGGTCACAGATACATAGAGGAAGGTGCAGGGTCCTCAGCAGCACAGAGGATGTCAGGAGAGGGGGCGCTGATCTTAGAGGGAGGTCACAGATACATAGAGGAAGGTGCAGGGTCCTCAGCAGCACAGAGGATGTCAGGAGAGGGGGCGCTGATCTTAGAGGGAGGTCACAGATACATAGAGGAAGGTGCAGGGTCCCCAGCAGCACAGAGGATGTCAGGAGAGGAGGCGCTGATCTTAGAGGGAGGTCACAGATACATAGAGGAAGGTGCAGGGTCCTCAGCAGCACAGAGGATGTCAGGAGAGGAGGCGCTGATCTTAGAGGGAGGTCACAGATACATAGAGTAAGGTGCAGGGTCCCCAGCAGCACAGAGGATGTCAGGAGAGGAGGCGCTGATCTTAGAGGGAGGTCACAGATACATAGAGTAAGGTGCAGGGTCCCCAGCAGCACAGAGGATGTCAGGAGAGGGGGCGCTGATCTTATAGGGAGGTCACAGATACATAGAGGAAGGTGCAGGGTCCTCAGCAGCACAGAGGATGTCAGGAGAGGGGGCGCTGATCTTATAAGGAGGTCACAGATACATAGAGGAAGGTGCAGGGTCCCCAGCAGCACAGAGGATGTCAGGAGAGGGGGCGCTGATCTTATAAGGAGGTCACAGATACATAGAGGAAGGTGCAGGGTCCCCAGCAGCACAGAGGATGTCAGGAGAGGGGGCGCTGATCTTATAGGGAGGTCACAGATACATAGAGGAAGGTGCAGGGTCCCCAGCAGCACAGAGGATGTCAGGAGAGGAGGCGCTGATCTTATAGGGAGGTCACAGATACATAGGGGAAGGTGCAGGGTCCTCAGCAGCACAGAGGATGTCAGGAGAGGAGGCGCTGATCTTATAGGGAGGTCACAGATACATAGAGGAAGGTGCAGGGTCCCCAGCAGCACAGAGGATGTCAGGAGAGGAGGCGCTGATCTTATAAGGAGGTCACAGATACATAGAGGAAGGTGCAGGGTCCCCAGCAGCACAGAGGATGTCAGGAGAGGAGGCGCTGATCTTATAGGGAGGTCACAGATACATAGAGGAAGGTGCAGGGTCCCCAGCAGCACAGAGGATGTCAGGAGAGGGGGCGCTGATCTTATAAGGAGGTCACAGATACATAGAGGAAGGTGCAGGGTCCTCAGCAGCACAGAGGATGTCAGGAGAGGGGGCGCTGATCTTATAGGGAGGTCACAGATACATAGAGGAAGGTGCAGGGTCCTCAGCAGCACAGAGGATGTCAGGAGAGGAGGCGCTGATCTTATAGGGAGGTCACAGATACATAGAGGAAGGTGCAGGGTCCTCAGCAGCACAGAGGATGTCAGGAGAGGGGGCGCTGATCTTATAAGGAGGTCACAGATACATAGAGGAAGGTGCAGGGTCCTCAGCAGCACAGAGGATGTCAGGAGAGGAGGCGCTGATCTTATAGGGAGGTCACAGATACATAGAGGAAGGTGCAGGGTCCTCAGCAGCACAGAGGATGTCAGGAGAGGAGGCGCTGATCTTATAGGGAGGTCACAGATACATAGAGGAAGGTGCAGGGTCCCCAGCAGCACAGAGGATGTCAGGAGAGGGGGCGCTGATCTTATAAGGAGGTCACAGATACATAGAGGAAGGTGCAGGGTCCCCAGCAGCACAGAGGATGTCAGGAGAGGAGGCGCTGATCTTATAGGGAGGTCACAGATACATAGAGGAAGGTGCAGGGTCCTCAGCAGCACAGAGGATGTCAGGAGAGGAGGCGCTGATCTTAGAGGGAGGTCACAGATACATAGAGTAAGGTGCAGGGTCCCCAGCAGCACAGAGGATGTCAGGAGAGGGGGCGCTGATCTTATAGGGAGGTCACAGATACATAGAGGAAGGTGCAGGGTCCCCAGCAGCACAGAGGATGTCAGGAGAGGGGGCGCTGATCTTATAGGGAGGTCACAGATACATAGAGGAAGGTGCAGGGTCCCCAGCAGCACAGAGGATGTCAGGAGAGGGGGCGCTGATCTTATAAGGAGGTCACAGATACATAGAGGAAGGTGCAGGGTCCCCAGCAGCACAGAGGATGTCAGGAGAGGAGGCGCTGATCTTATAGGGAGGTCACAGATACATAGAGGAAGGTGCAGGGTCCTCAGCAGCACAGAGGATGTCAGGAGAGGAGGCGCTGATCTTATAGGGAGGTCACAGATACATAGAGGAAGGTGCAGGGTCCCCAGCAGCACAGAGGATGTCAGGAGAGGAGGCGCTGATCTTATAAGGAGGTCACAGATGCATAGGGGAAGGTGCAGGGTCCTCAGCAGCACAGAGGATGTCAGGAGAGGAGGCGCTGATCTTATAGGGAGGTCACAGATACATAGAGGAAGGTGCAGGGTCCTCAGCAGCACAGAGGATGTCAGGAGAGGAGGCGCTGATCTTATAGGGAGGTCACAGATACATAGAGGAAGGTGCAGGGTCCTCAGCAGCACAGAGGATGTCAGGAGAGGGGGCGCTGATCTTATAAGGAGGTCACAGATACATAGAGGAAGGTGCAGGGTCCCCAGCAGCACAGAGGATGTCAGGAGAGGGGGCGCTGATCTTATAGGGAGGTCACAGATACATAGGGGAAGGTGCAGGGTCCTCAGCAGCACAGAGGATGTCAGGAGAGGAGGCGCTGATCTTATAGGGAGGTCACAGATACATAGGGGAAGGTGCAGGGTCCTCAGCAGCACAGAGGATGTCAGGAGAGGGGGCGCTGATCTTAGAGGGAGGTCACAGATACATAGAGTAAGGTGCAGGGTCCCCAGCAGCACAGAGGATGTCAGGAGAGGGGGCGCTGATCTTATAGGGAGGTCACAGATACATAGAGGAAGGTGCAGGGTCCTCAGCAGCACAGAGGATGTCAGGAGAGGAGGCGCTGATCTTATAAGGAGGTCACAGATACATAGAGGAAGGTGCAGGGTCCCCAGCAGCACAGAGGATGTCAGGAGAGGGGGCGCTGATCTTATAAGGAGGTCACAGATACATAGAGGAAGGTGCAGGGTCCCCAGCAGCACAGAGGATGTCAGGAGAGGAGGCGCTGATCTTATAAGGAGGTCACAGATACATAGAGTAAGGTGCAGGGTCCCCAGCAGCACAGAGGATGTCAGGAGAGGGGGCGCTGATCTTATAAGGAGGTCACAGATACATAGAGGAAGGAGCAGGGTCCCCAGCAGCACAGAGGATGTCAGGAGAGGGGGCGCTGATCTTATAAGGAGGTCACAGATACATAGAGGAAGGTGCAGGGTCCCCAGCAGCACAGAGGATGTCAGGAGAGGGGGCGCTGATCTTATAGGGAGGTCACAGATACATAGGGGAAGGTGCAGGGTCCTCAGCAGCACAGAGGATGTCAGGAGAGGAGGCGCTGATCTTATAGGGAGGTCACAGATACATAGAGGAAGGTGCAGGGTCCTCAGCAGCACAGAGGATGTCAGGAGAGGAGGCGCTGATCTTATAGGGAGGTCACAGATACATAGGGGAAGGTGCAGGGTCCTCAGCAGCACAGAGGATGTCAGGAGAGGAGGCGCTGATCTTATAGGGAGGTCACAGATACATAGAGGAAGGTGCAGGGTCCTCAGCAGCACAGAGGATGTCAGGAGAGGGGGCGCTGATCTTAGAGGGAGGTCACAGATACATAGGGGAAGGTGCAGGGTCCCCAGCAGCACAGAGGATGTCAGGAGAGGGGGCGCTGATCTTATAAGGAGGTCACAGATACATAGAGGAAGGTGCAGGGTCCTCAGCAGCACAGAGGATGTCAGGAGAGGGGGCGCTGATCTTAGAGGGAGGTCACAGATACATAGAGGAAGGTGCAGGGTCCCCAGCAGCACAGAGGATGTCAGGAGAGGAGGCGCTGATCTTAGAGGGAGGTCACAGATACATAGAGGAAGGTGCAGGGTCCTCAGCAGCACAGAGGATGTCAGGAGAGGAGGCGCTGATCTTATAGGGAGGTCACAGATACATAGAGGAAGGTGCAGGGTCCTCAGCAGCACAGAGGATGTCAGGAGAGGGGGCGCTGATCTTAGAGGGAGGTCACAGATACATAGAGGAAGGTGCAGGGTCCCCAGCAGCACAGAGGATGTCAGGAGAGGAGGCGCTGATCTTATAGGGAGGTCACAGATACATAGAGGAAGGTGCAGGGTCCTCAGCAGCACAGAGGATGTCAGGAGAGGAGGCGCTGATCTTATAGGGAGGTCACAGATACATAGAGGAAGGTGCAGGGTCCTCAGCAGCACAGAGGATGTCAGGAGAGGAGGCGCTGATCTTATAGGGAGGTCACAGATACATAGAGGAAGGTGCAGGGTCCTCAGCAGCACAGAGGATGTCAGGAGAGGAGGGCGCTGATCTTATAAGGAGGTCACAGATACATAGAGGAAGGTGCATGGTCCTCAGCAGCACAGAGGATGTCAGGAGAGGAGGCGCTGATCTTATAAGGAGGTCACAGATACATAGAGGAAGGTGCAGGGTCCTCAGCAGCACAGAGGATGTCAGGAGAGGGGGCGCTGATCTTAGAGGGAGGTCACAGATACATAGAGGAAGGTGCAGGGTCCTCAGCAGCACAGAGGATGTCAGGAGAGGAGGCGCTGATCTTATAGGGAGGTCACAGATACATAGAGGAAGGTGCAGGGTCCTCAGCAGCACAGAGGATGTCAGGAGAGGAGGGCGCTGATCTTATAAGGAGGTCACAGATACATAGAGGAAGGTGCAGGGTCCTCAGCAGCACAGAGGATGTCAGGAGAGGAGGCGCTGATCTTATAGGGAGGTCACAGATACATAGAGGAAGGTGCAGGGTCCTCAGCAGCACAGAGGATGTCAGGAGAGGAGGCGCTGATCTTATAGGGAGGTCACAGATACATAGAGGAAGGTGCAGGGTCCCCAGCAGCACAGAGGATGTCAGGAGAGGAGGGCGCTGATCTTATAGGGAGGTCACCGATACATAGAGTAAGGTGCAGGGTCCCCAGCAGCACAGAGGATGTCAGGAGAGGAGGCGCTGATCTTATAGGGAGGTCACCGATACATAGGGGAAGGTGCAGGGTCCTCAGCAGCACAGAGGATGTCAGGAGAGGGGGCGCTGATCTTATAAGGAGGTCACAGATACATAGAGGAAGGTGCAGGGTCCCCAGCAGCACAGAGGATGTCAGGAGAGGAGGCGCTGATCTTATAGGGAGGTCACAGATACATAGGGGAAGGTGCAGGGTCCCCAGCAGCACAGAGGATGTCAGGAGAGGAGGCGCTGATCTTAGAGGGAGGTCACAGATACATAGGGGAAGGTGCAGGGTCCCCAGCAGCACAGAGGATGTCAGGAGAGGAGGCGCTGATCTTAGAGGGAGGTCACAGATACATAGAGGAAGGTGCAGGGTCCCCAGCAGCACAGAGGATGTCAGGAGAGGAGGCGCTGATCTTATAGGGAGGTCACAGATACATAGGGGAAGGTGCAGGGTCCCCAGCAGCACAGAGGATGTCAGGAGAGGAGGCGCTGATCTTATAGGGAGGTCACCGATACATAGAGGAAGGTGCAGGGTCCCCAGCAGCACAGAGGATGTCAGGAGAGGAGGCGCTGATCTTATAGGGAGGTCACAGATACATAGAGGAAGGTGCAGGGTCCTCAGCAGCACAGAGGATGTCAGGAGAGGAGGCGCTGATCTTATAAGGAGGTCACAGATACATAGAGGAAGGTGCAGGGTCCTCAGCAGCACAGAGGATGTCAGGAGAGGGGGCACTGATCTTATAAGGAGGTCACAGATACATAGAGGAAGGTGCAGGGTCCTCAGCAGCACAGAGGATGTCAGGAGAGGAGGCGCTGATCTTATAGGGAGGTCACAGATACATAGAGGAAGGTGCAGGGTCCTCAGCAGCACAGAGGATGTCAGGAGAGGGGGCGCTGATCTTATAGGGAGGTCACAGATACATAGAGGAAGGTGCAGGGTCCTCAGCAGCACAGAGGATGTCAGGAGAGGAGGCGCTGATCTTATAGGGAGGTCACAGATACATAGAGGAAGGTGCAGGGTCCCCAGCAGCACAGAGGATGTCAGGAGAGGAGGCGCTGATCTTATAGGGAGGTCACAGATACATAGAGGAAGGTGCAGGGTCCTCAGCAGCACAGAGGATGTCAGGAGAGGAGGCGCTGATCTTATAGGGAGGTCACAGATACATAGAGGAAGGTGCAGGGTCCCCAGCAGCACAGAGGATGTCAGGAGAGGAGGCGCTGATCTTAGAGGGAGGTCACAGATACATAGGGGAAGGTGCAGGGTCCTCAGCAGCACAGAGGATGTCAGGAGAGGAGGCGCTGATCTTAGAGGGAGGTCACAGATACATAGAGGAAGGTGCAGGGTCCTCAGCAGCACAGAGGATGTCAGGAGAGGAGGCGCTGATCTTATAGGGAGGTCACAGATACATAGGGGAAGGTGCAGGGTCCCCAGCAGCACAGAGGATGTCAGGAGAGGAGGGCGCTGATCTTATAGGGAGGTCACAGATACATAGAGGAAGGTGCAGGGTCCCCAGCAGCACAGAGGATGTCAGGAGAGGAGGCGCTGATCTTAGAGGGAGGTCACAGATACATAGGGGAAGGTGCAGGGTCCTCAGCAGCACAGAGGATGTCAGGAGAGGAGGCGCTGATCTTAGAGGGAGGTCACAGATACATAGAGGAAGGTGCAGGGTCCTCAGCAGCACAGAGGATGTCAGGAGAGGAGGCGCTGATCTTATAGGGAGGTCACAGATACATAGAGGAAGGTGCAGGGTCCCCAGCAGCACAGAGGATGTCAGGAGAGGAGGCGCTGATCTTATAGGGAGGTCACAGATACATAGAGGAAGGTGCAGGGTCCCCAGCAGCACAGAGGATGTCAGGAGAGGAGGCGCTGATCTTATAGGGAGGTCACAGATACATAGGGGAAGGTGCAGGGTCCCCAGCAGCACAGAGGATGTCAGGAGAGGAGGCGCTGATCTTATAGGGAGGTCACCGATACATAGAGGAAGGTGCAGGGTCCCCAGCAGCACAGAGGATGTCAGGAGAGGAGGCGCTGATCTTATAGGGAGGTCACAGATACATAGAGGAAGGTGCAGGGTCCTCAGCAGCACAGAGGATGTCAGGAGAGGAGGCGCTGATCTTATAGGGAGGTCACAGATACATAGAGGAAGGTGCAGGGTCCTCAGCAGCACAGAGGATGTCAGGAGAGGGGGCACTGATCTTATAAGGAGGTCACAGATACATAGAGGAAGGTGCAGGGTCCCCAGCAGCACAGAGGATGTCAGGAGAGGAGGCGCTGATCTTAGAGGGAGGTCACAGATACATAGAGGAAGGTGCAGGGTCCCCAGCAGCACAGAGGATGTCAGGAGAGGAGGCGCTGATCTTATAGGGAGGTCACAGATACATAGAGGAAGGTGCAGGGTCCTCAGCAGCACAGAGGATGTCAGGAGAGGGGGCGCTGATCTTATAGGGAGGTCACAGATACATAGAGGAAGGTGCAGGGTCCTCAGCAGCACAGAGGATGTCAGGAGAGGAGGCGCTGATCTTATAAGGAGGTCACAGATACATAGAGGAAGGTGCAGGGTCCTCAGCAGCACAGAGGATGTCAGGAGAGGGGGCGCTGATCTTAGAGGGAGGTCACAGATACATAGAGGAAGGTGCAGGGTCCTCAGCAGCACAGAGGATGTCAGGAGAGGAGGCGCTGATCTTATAGGGAGGTCACAGATACATAGAGGAAGGTGCAGGGTCCCCAGCAGCACAGAGGATGTCAGGAGAGGAGGCGCTGATCTTATAGGGAGGTCACAGATACATAGAGGAAGGTGCAGGGTCCCCAGCAGCACAGAGGATGTCAGGAGAGGAGGCGCTGATCTTATAGGGAGGTCACAGATACATAGAGGAAGGTGCAGGGTCCTCAGCAGCACAGAGGATGTCAGGAGAGGAGGCGCTGATCTTATAGGGAGGTCACAGATACATAGAGGAAGGTGCAGGGTCCTCAGCAGCACAGAGGATGTCAGGAGAGGAGGCGCTGATCTTATAAGGAGGTCACAGATACATAGAGGAAGGTGCAGGGTCCTCAGCAGCACAGAGGATGTCAGGAGAGGGGGCGCTGATCTTATAGGGAGGTCACAGATACATAGAGGAAGGTGCAGGGTCCTCAGCAGCACAGAGGATGTCAGGAGAGGGGGCGCTGATCTTATAGGGAGGTCACAGATACATAGGGGAAGGTGCAGGGTCCCCAGCAGCACAGAGGATGTCAGGAGAGGGGGCGCTGATCTTATAAGGAGGTCACAGATACATAGAGGAAGGTGCAGGGTCCCCAGCAGCACAGAGGATGTCAGGAGAGGAGGCGCTGATCTTATAAGGAGGTCACAGATACATAGAGGAAGGTGCAGGGTCCTCAGCAGCACAGAGGATGTCAGGAGAGGAGGCGCTGATCTTATAAGGAGGTCACAGATACATAGGGGAAGGTGCAGGGTCCTCAGCAGCACAGAGGATGTCAGGAGAGGAGGCGCTGATCTTAGAGGGAGGTCACAGATACATAGGGGAAGGTGCAGGGTCCTCAGCAGCACAGAGGATGTCAGGAGAGGAGGCGCTGATCTTATAAGGAGGTCACAGATACATAGGGGAAGGTGCAGAGTCCTCAGCAGCACAGAGGATGTCAGGAGAGGAGGCGCTGATCTTATAAGGAGGTCACAGATACATAGAGGAAGGTGCAGGGTCCCCAGCAGCACAGAGGATGTCAGGAGAGGGGGCGCTGATCTTATAGGGAGGTCACAGATACATAGAGGAAGGTGCAGGGTCCCCAGCAGCACAGAGGATGTCAGGAGAGGAGGGCGCTGATCTTATAAGGAGGTCACAGATACATAGAGGAAGGTGCAGGGTCCCCAGCAGCACAGAGGATGTCAGGAGAGGAGGCGCTGATCTTAGAGGGAGGTCACAGATACATAGAGGAAGGAGCAGGGTCCCCAGCAGCACAGAGGATGTCAGGAGAGGAGGCGCTGATCTTATAAGGAGGTCACAGATACATAGAGGAAGGTGCAGGGTCCCCAGCAGCACAGAGGATGTCAGGAGAGGGGCGCTGATCTTATAAGGAGGTCACAGATACATAGGGGAAGGTGCAGGGTCCTCAGCAGCACAGAGGATGTCAGGAGAGGAGGCGCTGATCTTATAAGGAGGTCACAGATACATAGAGGAAGGTGCAGGGTCCTCAGCAGCACAGAGGATGTCAGGAGAGGAGGCGCTGATCTTATAAGGAGGTCACAGATGCATAGAGGAAGGTGCAGGGTCCTCAGCAGCACAGAGGATGTCAGGAGAGGAGGCGCTGATCTTATAGGGAGGTCACAGATACATAGAGTAAGGTGCAGGGTCCTCAGCAGCACAGAGGATGTCAGGAGAGGAGGCGCTGATCTTATAAGGAGGTCACAGATACATAGAGGAAGGTGCAGGGTCCCCAGCAGCACAGAGGATGTCAGGAGAGGAGGGCGCTGATCTTATAAGGAGGTCACAGATACATCTATAAAGGAGCAGGGTCCCCAGCAGCACAGAGGATGTCAGGAGAGGGGGCGCTGATCTTATAGGGAGGTCACAGATACATCTATAAAGGAGCAGGGTCCCCAGCAGCACAGAGGATGTCAGGAGAGGAGGCGCTGATCTTATAGGGAGGTCACAGATACATAGAGGAAGGTGCATGGTCCCCAGCAGCACAGAGGATGTCAGGAGAGGGGGCGCTGATCTTATAGGGAGGTCACAGATACATCTATAAAGGAGCAGGGTCCCCAGCAGCACAGAGGATGTCGGGAGCGGTTTCCCACCTGCCGGTACAGTTGTGCTCATTGCTGACTTGCGTTGGTCTCTGCCCTCAGGTACGTGGTGCTGGACCTCATGGAGAGCGACCTCCACCAGATCATCCACTCCTCGCAGCCGCTCACGCTGGAGCATGCCCGCTACTTCCTGTACCAGCTGCTGCGGGGGCTGAAGTACATCCACTCGGCTAATGTCCTCCACCGCGACCTGAAGCCGAGTAACCTCCTGATCAACGAGAACTGCGAGCTGAAGATCGGGGACTTCGGGATGGCACGGGGGCTCTGCACCAAACCTGACGAGTACAAGTATTTCATGACAGAGTATGTGGCCACCCGCTGGTACCGCGCCCCGGAGCTCATGCTCTCGCTGCATGAGTACACCCAGGCCATCGACATGTGGTCCGTGGGCTGCATCTTCGCTGAAATGCTGGGGCGCAAGCAGCTGTTCCCCGGGAAGAACTACATCCACCAGCTGCAGCTCATCATGATGGTTCTCGGGACACCGTCCAGCCAGGTCATCCGTGCCATTGGTGCCGAGAGAGTTCGAGCCTACATCCAGAGCCTGCCCACCCGCCAGCCGGTGCCATGGACAGACTTGTACCCACAAGGAGACCGCAAAGCCCTCGACCTCCTGTCTAAAATGTTACGGTTCGACCCGCGTGAACGAATTTCCGTCGGGGAAGCTTTACGTCACCCTTTCTTGTCCAAATACCACGACCCCGACGATGAGCCCGAGTGTATACCTGCCTTTGACTTTGGCTTTGACAAGAAGGTTCTGACCAAAGAGCAGATTAAAGAGGCCATCGTGACCGAGATAGACAGCTTCCACCGCCGCCGAGAGGGCATCCGCCGGCAGATCAGCTTCAAGCCCGCCCTAAAACTCGCCGTCGAAGGGCCAGTACCAGAGGCCGCGGTGAGAGAAGAGGACTTCCACTCACCACCACTTCCGCCACCCTCGGAGGGATTAGATGTGGACATGCCCAGTGCCAACTCTGCCAGAGACCGGGTAGACTTTCATATGGAGTCACCCAGAGTCGCGGAGAAGCTGGAGACCATCGACCTGACATCTCCTGTGGAGAGCAGAGACCCAGAACCACAGTCGGTGAAGGAAGAGGCGAAAGACGAGGCACCCGCTATCAAAGCTGATCCAGAGCCTGTGCCGAAACGAGAGGGCGCCATATCCGATGACACCAAGGCAGCACTAAAAGCTGCTCTCCTGAAATCAGCCCTGAGGAATAAATCCAAAGGTGAGAACCCCACATCAACAAACATAACCCTGACCTCCTCTATAAGGGGCAGTATTATAGTAGTTATATTCTTGCACATAGGGGCAGTATTATAGTAGTTATATTCTTGCACATAGGGGGCAGTATTATAGTAGTTATACTCTTGTACATAGCAGCAGTATTATAGTAGTTATATTCTTGTACATAGGGGCAGTATTATAGTAGTTATATTCTTGTACATAGGGGGCAGTATTATAGTAGTTATATTCTTGTACATAGGGGGCAGTATTATAGTAGATATATTGTATATAGGGGCAGTATTATAGTAGTTATATTCTTGTACATAGGAGCAGTATTATAGTAGTTATATTCTGGTATATAGAGGCAGTATTATAGTAGTTATATTCTTGTATATAGGAGCAGTATTATAGTAGATATATTCTTGTACATAGGGGCAGTATTATAGTAGTTATATTCTTGTACATAGGGGCGGTCTTATAGTAGTTATATTCTTGTACATAGGAGCAGTATTATAGTAGTTATATTCTTGTACATAGGGGCAGTATTATAGTAGTTATATTCTTGTATATAGGAGCAGTATTATAGTAGATATATTCTTGTACATAGGAGCAGTATTATAGTAGATATATTCTTGTATATAGGGGCAGTATTATAGTAGTTATATTCTTGTACATAGGAGCAGTATTATAGTAGATATATTCTTGTATATAGGGGCAGTATTATAGTAGTTATATTCTGTACATAGGGGCAGTATTATAGTAGTTATATTCTTGTATATAGGAGCAGTATTATAGTAGATATATTCTTGTATATAGGGGCAGTATTATAGTAGTTATATTCTGTACATAGGGGCAGTATTATAGTAGTTATATTCTTGTACATAGGGGGCAGTATTATAGTAGTTATATTCTTGTACATAAGGGCAGTATTATAGTAGTTATATTCTGTACATAGGGGCAGTATTATAGTAGTTATATTCTTGTACATAGGGGCAGTATTATAGTAGTTATATTCTTGTACATAGGGGGCAGTATTATAGTAGTTATATTCTTGTACATAGGGGCAGTATTATAGTAGATATATTGTATATAGGGACAGTATTATAGTAGATATATTCTTGTATATAGGGGCAGTATTATAGTAGTTATATTCTGTACATAGGGGCAGTATTATAGTAGTTATATTCTTGTATATAGGAGCAGTATTATAGTAGTTATATTCTGTACATAGGGGGCAGTATTATAGTAGTTATATTCTTGTACATAGGGGGCAGTATTATAGTAGATATATTGTATATAGGGGCAGTATTATAGTAGATATATTCTTGTATATAGGGGCAGTATTATAGTAGTTATATTCTGTACATAGGGGCAGTATTATAGTAGTTATATTCTTGTATATAGGAGCAGTATTATAGTAGTTATATTCTGTACATAGGGGCAGTATTATAGTAGTTATATTCTTGTACATAGGGGCAGTATTATAGTAGATATATTCTTGTACATAGGAGCAGTATTATAGTAGTTATAGTCTTGTACATAGGAGCAGTATTATAGTAGTTATATTCTTGTACATGGGAGCAGTATTATAGTAGTTATATTCTTGTACATATGGGCAGTATTATAGTAGTTATATTCTTGTACATAGGAGCAGTATTATAGTAGTTATATTCTTGTACATAGGGGCAGTATTATAGTAGTTATATTCTTGTACATAGGAGCAGTATTATAGTAGTTATATTCTTGTACATAGGGGCAGTATTATTATAAACAGTCGTGTTGCCGCTCTGTACCGCTGTGCAATAATATCCTCTTCTGCAGATGCTCCATGTTTAGTTAATGAGACGTCAGATTTGAAGAAGCCAATAACGGCTCAGGAACGTCAGCGGGAGCGGGAAGAGAAAAGGAGAAGACGTCTGGAACGTGCTCGAGAGAAGGAGAAGAAGCAGAAAGAGAAGGAACGTCGGGATATAAAGAAAGCGGAGGGGTTCGGGGGGCTCGTGCTGAGCGAGAACGATAAGAACCTTCTGGAACGTTGGAATCGAATGATCGATCAGAACCTGCAGCAAGTTCTGCCTCCTTCCGGCCAAAACACTCCAGCGCCTAAACCCGCAGTGATGGGCCCTGACGTGTGCCCGGCCGCCCAGCCTCTCCCACCACAGTCGGTCTTTTCTATGACGAAACTTAATCCTGTTCCTGAAGTCAGTACCCAGCAGAGCGGCACCCTCCCTGCCCCTTCTGTGGCGCCCAACATTCAGTTCGTGCCCCGCTGCCTAAACCCTTGCCCTGTACCCAACCTTCTGCACTACGCGGCTCCAACCTCTGCCCCTTTCCAGATGGGCCCGGTGATGTTGACGCCTCATGTGAAGCCGGTGACAGCTCCCGTCCCCTCTCAGCTCCCTCCTGACGTCAAGTTTGTGGCGGGGGGACCCGTTTTACCCGCTACTTTCCCTGCTCCTGTTAGGCTCACCCCTACATGGCACAGAGCCGGACATCAGGATGGCGTCTGGCCTGCACCCGACACCGGAGACGGGAAGAGCAGTGCTGTCACCGTGGATCCTGCAATGTTCCTGCGCAGCACTGTCGACCTCGAGCGCCCCCCGCAGCAAGTTACAGGGATGTCATACCCTGGACGAGTGGCAGCGGCGAAGCTCCAGGATCTGTCAGCATCCACCTTCGCGATCACGGACACCAACACGATGTCTACAGATATCAACCTGGTGACGCAGCAGCTGTCGAGGTCGCAGGTCAGACCAGCGCTGCGGCCCCCTGTTGTACTGTCCTCCCCCTCATTAAATAGACCCTTTGTCCCTGATCACTCACTTGTTTCGTTCACAGGTGGAGGACATGTTGCCCCCTGTTTTCTCCGTTACCCCTAAGGGCAGTGGCGCCGGGTATGGCGTGGGCTTCGACCTGGAGGAATTTTTGAACCAGTCCTTCGAGATGCCTCCAGAGAATCGCGAAAGGTGATGCAGCGCGGAGTAAAGCGTGAGACTCCTGCTATCGGACCACACTCTTCTAACGCTCGTCTTTTTATCTTCCAGCCTGGTGGACTCCACGCCGCTGTCGGCGTCGCTGCTGGCCGACTGGTTGGACGTTCATCGTATGAACCCTGCAGATATGGCCTCCCTCCAGGAGGACCTACAGCTGGGATCTCCCATGAGCCTGTCTGACATCCCGGACCTCCATGATGGGTGATTGGGGAACGGCGAGACAGTCGTTATCATCGTTACACTATGGGGTGACATTTGTTTGTGTAGGCGTCCTGCATGAGATGCAGCGGCCGCACCACGCATCGGTCACCGCACAGACTCCACATCTGCAGCTGTCAATGAACCTACGCGTGGACTTGAGTTCTGCAGCTGCTGACTACACCGGGGACTGAGCTCTGCACTGCCTGCAACCGCTAACTGTGGCAGGGATTGAGCTCTGCGCTGGCTGTAGCCGCTGACTACATCGGGGACTGAGCTCTGCGTTGGCTGTAGCCGCTGACTACATCGGGGACTGAGCTCTGCGCTGGCTGTAGCCGCTGACTACACCGGGAACTGAGCTCTGCGCTGGCTGTAGCCGCTGACTACACCGGGAACTGAGCTCTGTGCTGGCTGAAGCCGCTGACTACATCGGGGACTGAGCTCTGTGTTATCCGCACCGACCTCCTCATCACTTGCACTTTCCTGGCCGTGGGTCACAGCGCTGAGGTCGGGGACGATTCGATTTTGTTTTGTTCTGATTTTTCATAAATTGGAAATAAATTTTTATTTATTTACTGAGGTCTCATCTATGAAAGAGGAGGAAGAGAAGAACCTGCGGCAAGACATTGAGGAGCTGTTGTCCTCTGTTATCAGCGGTCATTTTTCTGTTGGCACTGATCGCCCCGTTCCTGGCTGATTACATATGTAACACTGCAGACCATTATGTCTGGCTACCTAAGGTGCGATCAAGGAGGCGGTGTCTGCTCTGTGCCCTCCTGCCATTGTATCGTGTTCTGACCCTTCTCTGGACTGGTGGCCTCTTTTTGGGGCAGCATCATAATGTCTCTGAGGTGGTGAGTCTGGTCTATGCGCTCTCTGGGGCATTAGAGGAACGGTTAAACGATTTGGGAATATTTAGCTGCATAAAAAGGTGAAGAGGAGACTTAATAGCTGTCTACAATATCAATAGCTGTCTACAATATCAGAAGGGCTGTCACAGTGTAGAGGGATCAATCGTTCTCATTTGCACACGAGAAGGAATGGAATGACACTGAAAGGGAGAAGATACAGATTAGACAGTGAGGGTGATCAATGAGTGGAACAGGCGGAAACGAGAGGCGGTGAGTTCTCCTTCAATGGAAGTCTTCAGCGACTGAATAGACATCTGTCTGAGATGGTTTAGTGACTCCTGCATTGAGTAAGGGGGTTGGGCACGAGGACACTGGAGGTCCCTTCCAAATCTTACATTCTAGGATTCTATGATTAGTATCGCTTCTTTTGTCTGGAATGGTGGAATCTGGAATCCTTTCTCGCCTTCTCTTTGGGGTGGCGGGATTGTGCCCTCTTCCTTTTGGGGTGGTGGTATTGTGCTTGCTCTCTTTGGGGCTGCCGGATCATGCCCTCTTTCTTTTAGGGGTGGTGGTATAATGCTTGCTGTCTTTGGGGCGGTGGGATCGTGCCCTTTTTCCTATTGGGGTGGCGGGTTTGTGCCTGCTCTCTTTGGGATCACTGTATCGTACCCTCTTCGTTTGGGGGTGCTGGTATTGTGCTTGGTCTCTTTGAGGCAGCTGGATCGTGCCCTCTTTTGGGTGTGTCGGTATTATGCTTGCTTTCTTTAGGGCGGTGGGATCGTGCCCTTTTTCCTATTGGGGTGGCGGGTTTGTGCCTGCTCTCTTTGGGATCACTGTATCGTACCCTCTTCGTTTGGGGACGCTGGTATTGTGCTTGGTCTCTTTGAGGCAGCTGGATCGTGCCCTCTTTTGGGGGTGGCGGTATTATGCTTGCTTTCTTTAGGGCGGTGGGATTGTGCCCTTTTTCCTATTGGGGTGGTGGGATTGTACCTGCTCTATTTGAGATGACTGTATCGTACCCTCTTCCTTTTGGGGCCGCGGTATTGTGCTTGCTCTCTTTGGGGCGGCGGATCGTGCCCACTTCCTTTTGGGGCGGCGGTATGGTGCCTGCTCTTTTTCGGACAACTGTATTGTACCCTCTTTCTTTTGGGGGCGGTGGTATTGTGCTTGCTGTCTTTAGGGCTGCCGAATCGTGCCCTCTTCCTTTTGGGGTGACGGTATGGTGCTTGCTCTCTTTGGGGCGGCGGGATGGTGCCCTTTTCCTTTTGGGGCGGCGGGATGGTGCCCTCTTCCTTTTGGGGTGGCGGGATGGTGCTTTCTCTCTTTAGGGCTGTGCGGGATGGTGCCCTCTTCCTTTTGGGGTGGCGGGATGGTGCTTGCTCTCTTTAGGGCTGTGCGGGATGGTGCCCTCTTCCTTTTGGAGCGGCGGGATGGTGCTTGCTCTCTTTGGGGTGGTGAGATGGTGCCTGCTCTCTTTAGGACGACTGTATGGTGCTCTCTTCCTTTTGGGGCCGCAGTATGGTGCCCTCTTCCTTTTGGGGCGGTGGGATGGTGCTTGCTCTCTTTGGGGCGGTGGGATGGTGCTTGCTCTCTTTGGGGCGGTGGGATGGTGCTTGCTCTCTTTGGGGCCGCAGTATGGTGCTTGCTCTCTTTGGGGCGGCGGTATGGTGCCCTTGTCTTTTTGAGGCGGTGGGATGGTGCCTGCTCTCTTTGGGGCGGTGGGATGGTGCTTGCTCTCTTTGGGGCGGTGGGATGGTGCTTGCTCTCTTTGGGGCGGTGGGATGGTGCCTGCTCTCTTTGGGGCGGTGGGATGGTGCTTGCTCTCTTTGGGGCGGTGGGATGGTGCTTGCTCTCTTTGGGGCCGCAGTATGGTGCTTGCTCTCTTTGGGGCGGCGGTATGGTGCCCTTGTCTTTTTGAGGCGGTGGGATGGTGCCTGCTCTCTTTGGGGCGGTGGGATGGTGCTTGCTCTCTTTGGGGCGGTGGGATGGTGCCTGCTCTCTTTGGGGCGGTGGGATGGTGCTTGCTCTCTTTGGGGCGGTGGGATGGTGCTTGCTCTCTTTGGGGCGGCGGTATGGTGCCCTTGTCTTTTTGAGGCGGTGGGATGGTGCCTGCTCTCTTTGGGGCGGTGGGATGGTGCTTGCTCTCTTTGGGGCGGCGGTATGGTGCCCTTGTCTTTTTGAGGCGGTGGGATGGTGCCTGCTCTCTTTGGGGCGGTGGGATGGTGCTTGCTCTCTTTGGGGCGGTGGGATGGTGCCTGCTCTCTTTGGGGCGGTGGGATGGTGCTTGCTCTCTTTGGGGCGGTGGGATGGTGCTTGCTCTCTTTGGGGCGGCGGTATGGTGCCCTCGTCTTTTTGAGGCGGTGGGATGGTGCCTGCTCTCCTTAGGATGACTGTATGGTGCCCTCTTCCTTTTGGGGTGAGTGATGCTGACCTGAGTCATTAACCCTTTCTCGATGCGGCCAGTTTTTCTTTTCCCTTCTCTCCACTTTGCGGTTCTGATTGTTGCGGCCCGTTATTCAGGTACCGTCCTGTGGTCAGAGTGACCCGGACCCTGCGCCGTCTCTGCCTCCTGGTGGTGTTTCCCGGTGCTCCATGATGTACGGAGAATGATCGCCGCGGTGTCGGTTTTCTCAGCCCCGCGGCCGTGCCCCTTCGTGCCAGGAGTCGGGGGGTCTCGCTGACCTTTCTTATTCCGGGTCTTCACATTTTGATGGATTGCTGTGATGGTTGGACAGACCCCTTTTTACCGTTCGGGGTCAGCACGCGGGTCACATTATTATTGGACATTTGTAGCTGTGATAACTAATAAGTATCATTTTATGTTCATATATTACAACTACCCTAACATTAAATTAAATCTAGTCATTAACCCTTCCCCGTCTGGATGACTGTCTTGCTCATGCATTACCCTGCCCTCCTCATACAGCGGCTCTGCGCACTGCTGATGGTTTCCGGGACCCGTCAGTACAGGGCCCCGCTCTCCGTATGGGGGGACAGGCGGCGCTAGGACCCAGCGCCTCTCTCCACCCGCAGATACCCGCTCTGTTAGCCCCGCCTTCGGCCTCCCGCTGAGGACCACACTTCCCAGCATGCTCCGCGCCCCTGGCCCCGCCTCTTCCGGCGGTCGCTGTGTGACTGGGGGCTGCGGACCACACTTCCCAGCAGGCTCCGCTCCCCTGGCCCCGCCTCTTCCGGCAGTCGCTGTGTGACTGGCGGCTGCGGACTACACTTCCCAGCAGGCTCCGCTCCCCTGGCCCCGCCTCTTCCGGCAGTCGCTGTGTGACTGGGGGCTGCGGACCACACTTCCCAGCAGGCTCCGCTCCCCTGACCCCGCCTCTTCCGGCGGTCGCTGTGTGACTGGCGGCTGCGGACACGTCAGCTGTAGGTGAGGATGGCGGCGGTGGCTGTGCAGGTCCCCGGCTGGGAGCGTGCGGCGCGGCTCCTGCTCTGCGCTCTGGGCATCGCCCTGTCGGTGTACGCCTATCATGTGGAGACCTCCCGGGAGAACGACGCCGAGTACCGGGCGCTGTGCGACATTAACCCGTCCATCAGCTGCTCCAAGGTGTTCACCTCCAGGTGAGTGCCGCATCTCTGCCTTGTGGGGTCGCCGCTCTCCCCTGTGTGTTGTGGGGTCGCCGCTCTCCCCTGTGTGCTGTGGGGGTCGCCGCTCTCCCCTGTGTGCTGTGGGGGTCGCCGCTCTCCCCTGTGTGCTGTGGGGTCGCCGCTCTCCCCTGTGTGTTGTGGGGTCGCCGCTCTCCCCTGTGTGCTGTGGGGGTCGCCGCTCTCCCCTGTGTGCTGTGGGGGTCGCCGCTCTCCCCTGTGTGCTGTGGGGTCGCCGCTCTCCCCTGTGTGCTGTGGGGTCGCCGCTCTCCCCTGTGTGTTGTGGGGTCGCCGCTCTCCCCTGTGTGTTGTGGGGTCGCCGCTCTCCCCTGTGTGCTGTGGGGTCGCCGCTCTCCCCTGTGTGCTGTGGGGTCGCCGCTCTCCCCTGTGTGCTGTGGGGTCGCCGCTCTCCCCTGTGTGCTGTGGGGTCGCCGCTCTCCCCTGTGTGCTGTGGGGTCGCCGCTCTCCCCTGTGTGCTGTGGGGGTCGCCGCTCTCCCCTGTGTGTTGTGGGGTCGCCGCATCTCTGCCTTGTGGGGTCGCCGCTCTCCCCTGTGTGTTGTGGGGTCGCCGCTCTCCCCTGTGTGTTGTGGGGTCGCCGCTCTCCCCTGTGTGTTGTGGGGGTCGCCGCTCTCCCCTGTGTGCTGTGGGGTCGCCGCTCTCCCCTGTGTGCTGTGGGGTCGCCGCTCTCCCCTGTGTGCTGTGGGGTCGCCGCTCTCCCCTGTGTGCTGTGGGGTCGCCGCTCTCCCCTGTGTGTTGTGGGGTCGCCGCTCTCCCCTGTGTGCTGTGGGGTCGCCGCTCTCCCCTGTGTGCTGTGGGGTCGCCGCTCTCCCCTGTGTGCTGTGGGGTCGCCGCTCTCCCCTGTGTGTTGTGGGGTCGCCGCTCTCCCCTGTGTGCTGTGGGGTCGCCGCTCTCCCCTGTGTGCTGTGGGGTCGCCGCTCTCCCCTGTGTGTTGTGGGGGTCGCCGCTCTCCCCTGTGTGTTGTGGGGGTCGCCGCTCTCCCCTGTGTGTTGTGGGGGTCGCCGCTCTCCCCTGTGTGTTGTGGGGGTCGCCGCTCTCCCCTGTGTGTTGTGGGGTCGCCGCTCTCCCCTGTGTGTTGTGGGGTCGCCGCTCTCCCCTGTGTGTTGTGGGGTCGCCGCTCTCCCCGGTGTGCTGTGGGGGTGGCCGCTCTCCCCTGTGTGCTGTGGGGGTCGCCGCTCTCCCCAGTGCCGGGATGATGTGGGGTCGCCGCTCTCCCCGGGGTGTTGTGGGGGCCGCCGCTCTCCCCGGTGCCGGGATGATGTGGGGTCGCCGCTCTCCCCGGTGCCGGGGCGTTATGGGGTCGCCGCTCTCCCCGGTGCCGGGGCGTTATGGGGTCGCCGCTCTCCCCGGTTTTTCACCCACTCTTCTTTCTTCCAGGTGGGGCCGAGGCTTCGGGCTGGTGGAGCACGTCCTGGGGGCGCAGAGTCTCCTGAATCAGCCCAACAGCGTTTTCGGGGTCCTGTTCTACGCGCTGCAGATTGTGCTGGGTACGTAATGGCTGATACCAGAGAACAGATGCACGCTGTCCGCCCCTGGACCCCGGCGGTCCCATTATGTCCGCTCCCTGCGCCTGCAGACTAGGAGCTGTTAGTTACCCAAAGGGGACCTCAATGTACCAGCATGGCAACAGCTTAACCCTTTCCTGTCATACTGTACTTTTCCCATCACCTGCATTGGCAAATAGAGGGTGCCCGGTATTAGGCCCCCTCCCTGCAACGTGGCAGGCGTCAGTTCTCTCCGAGTGGCCCCCTCTCTGCGTCGTAGCTGGCGTCAGTTCTCTCCGAGTGGCCCCCTCTCTGCAACGTAGCTGGCGTCAGTTCTCTCCGAGTGGCCCCCTCTCTGCGTCGTAGCTGGCGTCAGTTCTCTCCGAGTGGCCCCCTCTCTGCGACATAGCTGGCGGCAGTTCTCCGAGTGACCCCCCCCCCCCCCCCTCGCTGCGACGTAGCTGGAGGCAGTTCACTCCGAGTGGCCCCCTCCTTGCGTTGTAGTTGGTGGCAGTTCTCTGAGTGGCCCCCTCTGCGAATGTAGCTGGCGGCAGTTCTCTCCGAGTGAGCCCCCTCCCTGCGTTGTAGCTGGCGGCAGTTCTCTCTGAGTGGCCCCCTCGTTGCAATGTAGTTGATGGCAGTTCTCTGAGTGGCCCCCTGTGCGAATGTAGCTGGTGGCAGTTCTCTCCCGAGTGGGCCCCCTCCCTGTGACGTAGCTGGCGGCAGTTCTCTCCGAGTGGGCCCCCTCCCTGCGACGTAGCTGGCGGCAGTTCTCATCCTTACTCTCTGCGCTCTTCTTCCTCCTCCAGGGTTTTCGGGGCTGGCTGCGGCCGCGGTGACGCTGCTGGTGACGTCGCTCGTGTCTATCGCTGGCTCGCTGTACCTCGCTTACATCCTCTTCTACGTCTTGGAGGATTTCTGCGTCATCTGCATCACCACCTATGTTATAAACTTCATCCTCCTGCTCCTCAACGTCAAGAGGCTGCAGTGGCTGACAGCGAGCACGCCGCCAAAGAAGAGGAAGAAGAACAAGAAGAAGAAAAACTGATGCGTATGGCCCCTGCTACATTTCCTGCATTATATCACCGATAGGTCACGGGCTGCGAGCGCTGCGCTGCTGGTCTCTAGCGCTTCATGGCGGTGTTACATTACTGGTCCATGTTTACGGTTTTTAGGATTTTCTCCTTTTTCAGAGTGGCGCCAGTTTTCGCTCACTGGTTACAACTCGTGTGACTGATCGTGCGTCATCGGAAGGTGAAAGCACCAAATAAAAAAAGCTGTGACGTCTGGGAATAAATGATCATTTGTACCAAACCTCTGCGTCAGCGCTGCAGCGTGAGATGTGCGAGAAGTCAACGCTCTCAGGGAATAAACCGCAACAGTTACGCAGTGTTTCTAAACAATGGCAGCAGAAATCGTCTTGGGAGATGTGGAAATGTCTCGCTGGACGCCTCACTTTGCGTGATCGACACTACAGGGTGCAGCCATCGGAACAAAAGACGACGAGCGTCCATCCCGCGGGTCCGACCATCGGCAGCTCCACATGGAGCTGCTCCTTCATCATTCCATTTCCTATGGGATTTTATAATAAAGGGAATGTTTTTACATATCGTTTTGTTTCCTTTTGTCTCTGTTACTGGATTTTGCCGTTTTCTGCTCTTCATCCTCTGGGGTGATGACCATTGTGTCACTTCCTGGGACTCGTGGAGTGTATCAAGGATGTATCGCTGGTCTACAACCAATGATGGCCGCCCGCTGGGGCTGTGCCAAACTCAGACTGCCCCCTGGATGTTTGCTGTTTGCCTTCGGGTTAATCTTTGCTGCAATTTTTGGAAAAATCTGCAGAATTTCCTGCTAAAACCCTAATTAATTTACATGCCACTCATAGAAGCCGTTTTGAAGTCTTTGATGGGGAAGGGGAGACATAATTGTCGGTAGCACATCTGATATCTGAATAGCTGGCATCTGGCCATATCGGCAGATTTTAATGGTTTATTCTCGGCTGGCCTTCGGAGGCAGAGAGCTCCTCTGCATTCTGGTTCCCTGTGACAGAGCACTCCTAAATATCCAGTTTGCACCATTGCAGCACTGGTGCCAGTTTCAGATGCTGCTTTGAGGCAGTTCTGCTTTTGTAGCATCAGAAGATCGCAGGGATCTCGCCACCTAAAAGCAACACTCATTGCCTAGGAGACAGGCCACTTCTGATAAACTGTAGAAGTAACCTAAGCAATGCGCAGTAAACAAAATTTAAAAATCCCTTTTTTCTTTAACAGATAGGATTTAAGTAAGTTTCCTAAGCTGCTGCTTTTTACAAGCTACGCCGCTCGCCTGGTGGGACAGGTGGATAAAAGGCCACTAGAAAATAAGTGACTTTATTAACCTGATGAAGGCTGTCTGCAGCCGACTGTTAGCCACATGTCCAACCACGGGAGAGCCGTAGCACCTGGTTTTACTTCCCCTTTGTGGCTGGCCACTGGTCGAGCTCTTCATGGTGGAGACTCTGCAGCACGTCAGTTTTGCTGCCCCTGGACGAACCACATTATTTCTCCCCAAATGCTGCATGACGTTATTCCCTGGTTTGCACAAGTAGGTGCGCCTCTGCATTCGATTGCTGCCTATAATGAGCAAGTCAATCTGCTCATATTTGAGGGTTACACCATGATCACATTAAGTTTTGGCACCACAGAGTATTTTTGCAAGATCTGTACACCCCTTATAGAAGAATGCAGGGAAAACTCACATCACAGGCATCTCGATAACCAGATAAAACCTCTTTTTATTAGGGTTTAAAGGGACTCTGTCACCTGAATTTGGCGGGACTGGTTTTGGGTCATATGGGCGGAGTTTTCAGGTGTTTGATTCACCCTTTCCTTACCCGCTGGCTGCATGCTGGCTGCAATATTGGATTGAAGTTCATTCTCTGTCCTCCATAGTACACACCTGCGCAAAGCAATCTTGCCTTGTGCAGGCGTGTACTATGGAGGACAGAGAATGAACTTCAATCCAATATTGCAGCCAGCATGCAGCCAGCGGGTAAGGAAAGGGTGAATCAAACACCTGAAAAGTCCGCCCATATGACCCAAAACCAGTCCCGCCAAATTCAGGTGACAGGTTCCCTTAACATCAGCAAATTCAGAAAGTTGTAATATTGGGATCTATAGAGCCTGCTTTCTTGGCTGGGGTCAACGATGCAGATAACACATTCATTAGAGTTGTGAAAAATCGATTTAGGACAATAGCCTAGTCCTGGTGACTCTTAACTATTGTCAAGGTCCAACCCCCCCCCCAGCATCCCCTGACATGGCTGTAGACACTCCTCTTACGGCGGTCATATAGTCGTGCTTAGTCTGAAGATACCCAGGTAACATAATTGACTTCCTCTCGTGAGCGAGTGGCGCCTCGCTGGGAAGCTGAAACTTGCTGCACTTCTAAAGCACCAGATGATGGACTACAGGCTAGAGACCACTTTTATAGATACTAAGATGATGTCAATGTTTGTACAGAAGTTGACTTAGATCACTAGAGAATGAGTCCAATTTACAAGAGTTGGAGAGGAAGTGAAGAAATCTCCTTCTGGTTGGATCTTCTGGATGAAAACATGATGTCCTCGCTGGTCTAAACCTCTAGAGTAGACATTCACCTCATGTTGAAGTATTCCTTCAGGTTTTGGAGCGCCTGCTCTTTAGTGATCTGAGACCATTCTTCGGGCAGCTCAGCCGGCTTAGCATTATAATAATCTGAAAACGTTTTATTATACATATTAAAGACAAATTTCCAATAATCTGAAGCCCCGATGGTGGTGTCGGGCTGTATGCTCCAGTCTGGGTAAAACTTGCGGTATTCTTTGAAGAGGCAAGGCTTCCACTCTGTGTCTGAGTTTATAAAGGTTGTGTTACCGACAACATCGGTGGAGCATATGGAATGGGACAGCACTTGAGACTCCTTGCACCTGTATGTTCCTAACCCTTGTGGTCGGTGAACGGAGGCAAAATGCTCCTTGTGGTTGACCGCTCCGGCCTCACAGGGGACCTTACAGAATGGACACTGCTTCCCACAACCAAACACCTTCTTGAACAACTCCTCCTGAGGCTTCACCGATGCCTTAGAGAGGATGTGACTGATCGTAAAATGTCTCATTTCTGTTGTAATTTGTATTTCTACTCCCAGAAGAAACATTTCAATGTCTGCTGAGAACTGCACGGGACTAGCATTATTCTGAAATATGACGACCTTCATCTCATTCTGTGCTATGACCAAGTCCTTCTTCAGCATCGAACAAAAAGTCTTCAAACATTGTGACACGCTAGAACTCTCCCTCACATTTGGGTCTCTAAGAACTTGTCTTATCTTCCTCATGATGGAAACCAAGATGTTTGATTTTAAGGTTTCCAGAGAGGTGGACTCCTTATACTTGTCAATGATGTATTTTATTATCCAAGCCTTCACGAAAGTCTCGTAATGGTTGTACTTTATGTACTGAGTGAAATCTGAGTTTTCTAGGAGCTCCTTGAGCAGCGTGTACTGGAAGAAGGTTCTGCTGCTGTACTGGATGGAGTCGCCACTCGTTAATATATCATTCACGATTTCTCCACCCAAGTTTTTATACACGTAGTCTGTGATAGAAGGCTTCAGACAAGCCTCACAGAACCGCTGCGCTCTGAGCTGAGACTCATCCTTTTCTTGGTAAACATTTTTAAACATAGCAAAGTATTGAGGTTTCAGGCTATCGAGACATAACCTTGTGTTGTTCTCTTGGAAGAAACCATCATGTTTCTCCTGGAATAAAGGGGCAGCTTGACCCAAGAGTTGAAGTTTCAGGTCCAGCTCAAATAATGCAGTGAGGTGGAGGGCTTTAATATCATTTTGGTTTAGTCTTTCGGTTATGGTGTTTAGAAGCTCCTGGCTGTAGGTCTGGTGGTAATCCTTCATTGTGTTCACTTGCTCGGCTACATGCCTACTGCACTGATCTTTTAAGGAGGCCACAAGATCATTTACTTTTTCCCAGTATTCTGTAAGAGATTCTTTTGGCATGCTTTCATAATAGCTGGGTTGAACATATTTCTTATCCAGACTCAACCCATCTTGCCCAGGGTCATCCACACTTTGTATCTCATTGAGCTTCTTGTTGATATATCCAGCTTTGTGTCTCATGTCTTTCCTCAACTGTTCTACCATCTCTCGACTGACATCATGTTTCTTTAAGCTGCTCATCTGTAATCCTGGTAAGGTTTTATTCCAAATGTTTTCAAACTCAGACTCGAGTTCTTCATTGCTCAGTTGACATTTGATATTCTTGTAGTTATCCAGGAGGCCGGCAGCTTTCTTTTCGATGATCTTCAAGTAGCTGTTCTGAACGAACTGTATCTCATGCTTTCTTCTCTGTATGCGGATCGCTTCCTCACATTTAATCTTTAAATTCTCTTCCATTTCATTTCTGAGAGTCAACACACTTTTAAGAAAGTCTTCTTTATACCTTTCTACCAAGTGTGCGTACTTGTTGCCACTATCAAAGTACTTCTCCAGGTCTCCAAGCATATCCCTTTCTTCTGCCTGTAGCGTTTCTTGCATGTCATCCTTGATTCTGGTCCATATTTCAGTATCCAATTCTGAACCAGATTGGTTTGATATCTCATTCTCTGTCTCGATCATCCACTTGTACATTGTTTTATGGAATTTCCACTCCAGCTCTGAATATTTCATCGCAAGTTGGTTATACGCCTCGGCCACCAGGCTGTTTCTGAAGCTGAAGATAAAATGTTCATATTTTACAGCATTCCACAAACTTTTTAGCCACTTTATGAAATCTGTTATCCTCTGAGATTTTCTTGATAGTTGCTGTTTTTTCAATGTTTCAAAAAGATGTTTTTTCAGTTCAAAAATGCTCTCGCTGTACCCGGTGTTGACCGAAGCCATTGGTGGAACTCCGTGCCAAAGTCCAGGAACATACCAGCTGTGTTCCTCGGGATCATAGTCCATGACATCAGAGAACTTTGTCACATTATCGTTTTCTTCCATTCTTGAAGCTATTCTTGTCATTTCATCTAATTGTTCCAGAAGTTTCTGCCTATCTCTCATATTCTTGTCATGTGCGGACACATCACTCACGTTCTGATGGACAAACTGACAGTTGGGTTTCTTGCCAACTTCTTTCATCCTTAGAAATGCATGGACCACAATCTGTAAGATATCTTTCATTTCCACTGTATTTTCCATGGCTGTATTGACTATGGTGATGTCACTTAACCCAGTGACTAATGTGGCTAATTCATTGTCGTGTTCAAAACTGTCATCGAGAGAAGTCAGTTCTGGAGCTTTCAGCCCTTCAGTGTCAATTACCATAAGGAAGTCACAGCCTAGTTCTTCCTGGAAGTTCTTCTTCACTTTAATCAGATTCATGAAGGCTCCTCGTGTGCATCGACCGCTGGTCACAGGGAACTGTAGACCAAACATGGTGTTCAGGAGGGTGGACTTCCCCGTACTCTGCACTCCTAGCACAGTTATCACCCTCATCCTGGATTGTCCTCCAGTCTTCTTATCCAGCTCAGTCAGGACATCAGTTATCCACTGTAAGGGAATGTTGGAGACATCTCCATCAATCAGCTGTAATGGGAACCCATCCAACAGGAGATCAGCGGCAGTTCCTGGAATTTGATTCAATGCTGTCTCACACCCAATACAGTTGTTTGCCACAGAACACTGGGCCTCATAAATCTGTCCCACCTCCCTGATAAAATGTTCTATCCCTAACGAGCTGTTTAGTAATATCTGATCCAAGTCTTTCAACTTGTCTGCGTTGGCACTGGAGTTATAGCAGTGCTCCTTGTACTCTGCCTGTATGGATCTCATGTGCTTCCGAGAGATGCAGTCAAGATTAAGCTTCATCCACTTCAGAAAGTAAAGTTTCTCAACTCTGGTTAAGTCCTTGATTGCTGTGATGAACCTTACTATCTCCTCCGTAAGACCAAGTTCTCGTTGTTGCTTGCGTAGATCAGAACATTTCTTGGTCAGTTTTATTTTGTAGTCCTCGGCATTGCTGCTGCCCAGCCCTTTCATCCTACACATCTCCTTTTCATTGTTTTCCAGCTGTCGGCACAGATCACCTTGTAATCTCATGGTTTCCTTTTTATACCGGACAACATCCTTAATGTTCTTTGTAATGTCGAGAGCGAGCTTCCTGGTGTTCTGATGCTCCTCCGAGCTTTCGTCCACAGGTATCCCTAAATCTTCTGCAATATGAGACATTTCCTCCAGAGTTATATAGTACGTGGAAGACTTGATAACATCGGCAATAATTGACTGTAATTTTTTCACCAGTTCTGTATCATTTACTGAAATATTCTTCACCAAGACATGTTTCCTGTTGATCTTAAGTATAGGGTACAACATCTTTACGAATGTTTGTGTCTCCCCACTTATGCCTCGTGATTGTGGAGCTATGATAATGAAGTAGTTTGTGTTTGTTTCCTCCACGTTTGCTAGCAGTCGGTACTGTGTCTCATCAATATGCTCTATAAAGATGAAAACTGCAGTAGACACCTTGGTTAGAAAGCTAAACTGTTCCCAGTTGGACTCAAGGTCACCTCGGAGATTGGTCACTGCAATTGGTTCTGAGAATATGTCTAAGTTTTCTTGCCCACCAGGAAAGAACCAAGCAATTTCCAAAATTCCATCTGATACTTCCCGTAAAATATTGGCACCATCCATGTTCTGGTGGACAAAGAAATCGTGATGTCTATGAGCCGAACTTAGAACACCGTTTAAAATTCTCGATTTGGACAAATTGCATTGTCCCAACCTGACAAAAGAGAAGACTGGCAAAGGGATGTTCACCAAGTTGTCTTCTTGGAATCCTTTACTATCAATCATGAATTGAGGTCTCCATCGTTTCACAATCTCTCTCATTGACCACAACATGAATGTATTACCGGAACCATCTCCAGTGGGAAGAAGAAGAGGGAGCGCAAACTGGCACATGGACATTTTGGTGACAAGTTCTTGCTGCAGGAAGCTGTCGGAGCAATGTAGGAGGATGCACAGAATATCCAGCGGGTGGACGGAGCTCGAATTGTTCATATCATCCATGAAATCCATATCATCGTCCTGCTGCAAGCTAAGATTTGTATCCAGGGATTGGTTCAGTCTTGTATTTCTTGCGCTGCTGTTCAAAGCCATAAGTTTTTGCAGAAAACACCAAGGGACTTCTTCAAATCTCTGAGGAATGATCCTTCTTAGATCTTCTTGTCCGACCTTCAAGACGTCCATGAGACTGAGCTTCGACAATTGGAACTTTTCCATATTAAATTCCTTCACTTTTTTCTTGAATGCTTCTGATTTTGCTGTGGATAGAAATAAAGTATTAGTGATACGTTGTGGCATATGTAAATATAGAAAGAGAAGCTGTCGCCAGTGGAAGCGTTTAGTCCCTGGAGGTGGATGAAGTCAGGAGGTGGAAGCCATTAAAGCTTCGATCTAGTTTGTCTGCACAGAGCTTGATTTGATGCTTTAAAAATTGGCAGAGAAAATTGCATTGTTAAAGGTATCTGATAACAAGCGGTCAACTGCTTCTACTAAGAGCTGGCAGAATTGTGAATGCTGCTCTTGTCATGTAACCATGGTGGGTAGACATAGTTGCACACTCCCTCTCTTAACACACTGTCTTTTGCATCCTTTTTCTCGTGCTAGGTGGGGTGCAGTGGTTGGACCCCCAACCAATCCTACATTTGCCACGTACTCTGCAGATAAGTTACGCGCTGCTCGCGGGAAAACCTTTTTAAAAAGTGACAATTTTACATAACTAGACCAGAGATGAATGTTCACCCTGTACTTGGCCCTCATCCTTCACCCTCATTCTTGACCCTCATCATTGATCCCCATCCTTGATCCCTCATTGTTGACCCCAATCCTTGACCCTCATCCATGATCCCCTAATGCTGGAAAATGAGATGTCTTGTGTTGCTTGTTACTTACAGTCCAACGTGAACCTGGGCAGGTATGGCATCAGGATGTCAGATATCATCTCCTCCAGGGTCACGTCCACCTGCTGATGGTTGGATGGATCCCATGCTCGTGTGACTGCGTCTATGGGATTCCCTTCATTCACAGATTTATTTGTCTTTTCTGGTCTGTCTGACCCCTCGAAACAACCGTCCTCTCCCTCTGTGTCCATGTTGCTTGTGAGCAGTCGGTCACCCTGGAAGGCATGCACAGTTACATGTATGACCCTTCATACTCTAGTTTCATTACTTTGCTAATTGCACAATAGTTTTATAATTTTTGTCATTTTGCAGTTTATTACATGTATCTGTACTGGAAACAATCTAAATAGCCTGTGACTTATTTCTTCATATGAATAAGTTCTGACTCATTATTGTAACTTCACATGAATACCAGCACATAGCAATTCAATAAGCAAGCGTTCATATGTGGTTAGCGGAGTCCTTCCAATATGGAGGAGCATCAATGGCAGTATAGACACAAATCTTTAGCCCTGAGATGTCGCTAGACAGGAGGTGTGATGAGCGTCCATACAACTGACATGTATCCATGTGTGTGGATCCCATTTAGCAGAGTCTCATCGCTAAAGTTTTGTGTCTATGCGGCCATTGATGCTCCACCATATTGGAAAAACTCCATGCACCAGGGGTGAAAGTTAATTACTTTTTACTTATTGCATTTCTATTTGCTGGTGTGTGTGTGTGTGTATAATATAGAATCATAATTATGTATCAAAACTTTGTTTGGGATTTGACTTTTTTATATGATACATGATGATGGAGAGAACCCAGTTGCATAATGTCAGGTGGTGAATCCATTGCGGGTTTTTATACAAAGTAGATGGCCTGACTTCTGACATTTGTGCATCTGCAGGGTGAGAGCTCAGTGGGTGTTCCCTGCAAAGCACTAATACAGTATTCAGAAGTTACACAAAGCACCAGAACATCAGCCCTGACAATAAAGATTATCTCCTACTGCCCCTCATGGGTGGATGGAGAAAGGGATATGTATGAATAGATACATTGTAGGGGCACGGTGTATTAACACATGTTGGTTATAGAGCAGGGAAAGTGTATAGATATACTGTGCTGTATACATACAGATCTGGAAGGAGAGCTCTGCAGGAAGAGCTGTGTCTGCAGCCGTATGCTCAGAGGCAGTGAGTGAGCCCTGCAGGGAGATGGGAGAGCTGTGTCTGCAGACGTATGCTCAGAGGCAGTGAGTGAGCCCTGCAGGGAGATGGGAGAGCTGTGTCTGCAGATTTATGCTCAGAGGCAGTGAGTGAGCTCTGCACAGAGATGGCAGAGCAGTGTTTGTAGCCGTGGGCACGCTTAAAACAATGGGGATTAATTGTATTAACCTCGGTAGTGCATTCCAAAGAATTGGCGCAGCACGTGAAAAGTCTTGGAGATGGGAGTGGGAGGTTCTGATTATTGAGGATGCTAACCTCACGTCATTAGCAGAACGGAGAGCACGGGTAGGTTGGTAGACTGAGACCAGGGAGGAGATGTAGGGTGGTGCTGAGCCATGGAATGCTTTGTGGATGAGGGTAATAGTTTTGTACTGGATTCTGGAGTGGATGGGTAACCAGTGTAATGACTGGCACAAGGTAGAGGCATCGGTGTAACGGTTGGTGAGGAATATGATCCTGGCTGCAACATTCAGGACAGATTGGAGCGGGGAGAGTTTGGTAAGAGGGAGGCCGATTAGTAGAGAGTTACAATAGTCCAGACGAGAATGAATAAGAGAAACAGTAAGAGTTTTTGCAGAGTCGAAAGTAAGAAAAGGGCGAATTCTAGAAATGTGATCGGATGTTTGGGGTGAATGAAAGCTCGGAATCAAGGATGACCCCAAGGCAGCGGGCATGTTGCTTGGGAGTAATGGTGGAACCGCACACGGAGATGGCAATGTCAGGCAAAGATAGGTTAGTAGAGGGAGAGAACACAAGTTCAGTTTTTGACAGGTTCAGTTTCAGATAGAGGGAGGACATGATGTTGGAGGCAGCGGTAAGAGAATCACTGGTATTTTCTAAAAAGACTGGCGTGATATCAGGAGAAGTGTATAATTGGGTGTCGTCAGCATAGAGATTGTACTGGAAACCAAATCTACTGGTTGGTGCAGAATCCAACCAGAGGAGCAGCACTTTTAGACCTAATACTATCTAATAGACCTGACAGAATAACAAATCTGCAGGTGGTCGGGCATTTAGGAAATAGCGACCACAATATTGTGCAGTTTCACCTGTCTTTCACTAGGGGGACTTGTCAGGGAGTCACAAAAACACTGAACTTTAGGAAGGCAAAGTTTGACCAGCTTAGAGATGCCCTTAATCTGGTAGACTGGGACAATATCCTCAGAACTAATAATACAGATAATAAATGGGAAATGTTTAAGAACATCCTAAATAGGCAGTGTAAGCGGTTTATACCTTGTGGGAATAAAAGGACTAGAAATAGGAAAAACCCAATGTGGCTAAACAAAGAAGTAAGACAGGCAATTAACAGTAAAAAGAAAGCATTTGCACTACTAAAGCAGGATGGCACCATTGAAGCTCTAAAAAACTATAGGGAGAAAAATACTTTATCTAAAAAACTAATTAAAGCTGCCAAAAAGGAAACAGAGAAGCACATTGCTAAGGAGAGTAAAACTAATCCCAAACTGTTCTTCAACTATATCAATAGTAAAAGAATAAAAACTGAAAATGTAGGCCCCTTAAAAAATAGTGAGGAAAGAATGGTTGTAGATGACGAGGAAAAAGCTAACATATTAAACACCTTCTTCTCCACGGTATTCACGGTGGAAAATGAAATGCTAGGTGAAATCCCAGGAAACAATGAAAACCCTATATTAAGGGTCACCAATCTAACCCAAGAAGAGGTGCGAAACCGGCTAAATAAGATTAAAATAGATAAATCTCCGGGTCCGGATGGCATACACCCACGAGTACTAAGAGAACTAAGTAATGTAATAGATAAACCATTATTTCTTATTTTTAGGGACTCTATAGCGACAGGATCTGTTCCGCAGGACTGGCGCATAGCAAATGTGGTGCCAATATTCAAAAAGGGCTCTAAAAGTGAACCTGGAAATTATAGGCCAGTAAGTCTAACCTCTATTGTTGGTAAAATATTTGAAGGGTTTCTGAGGGATGTTATTCTGGATTATCTCAATGAGAATAACTGTTTAACTCCATATCAGCATGGGTTTATGAGAAATCGCTCCTGTCAAACCAATCTAATCAGTTTTTATGAAGAGGTAAGCTATAGGCTGGACCACGGTGAGTCATTGGACGTGGTATATCTCGATTTTTCCAAAGCGTTTGATACCGTGCCGCACAAGAGGTTGGTACACAAAATGAGAATGCTTGGTCTGGGGGAAAATGTGTGTAAATGGGTTAGTAACTGGCTTAGTGATAGAAAGCAGAGGGTGGTTATAAATGGTATAGTCTCTAACTGGGTCGCTGTGACCAGTGGGGTACCGCAGGGGTCAGTATTGGGACCTGTTCTCTTCAACATATTCATTAATGATCTGGTAGAAGGTTTACACAGTAAAATATCGATATTTGCAGATGATACAAAACTATGTAAAGCAGTTAATACAAGAGAAGATAGTATTCTGCTACAGATGGATCTGGATAAGTTGGAAACTTGGGCTGAAAGGTGGCAGATGAGGTTTAACAATGATAAATGTAAGGTTATACACATGGGAAGAGGGAATCAATATCACCATTACACACTGAACGGGAAACCACTGGGTAAATCTGACAGGGAGAAGGACTTGGGGATCCTAGTTAATGATAAACTTACCTGGAGCAGCCAGTGCCAGGCAGCAGCTGCCAAGGCAAACAGGATCATGGGGTGCATTAAAAGAGGTCTGGATACACATGATGAGAGCATTATACTGCCTCTGTACAAATCCCTAGTTAGACCGCACATGGAGTACTGTGTCCAGTTTTGGGCACCGGTGCTCAGGAAGGATATAATGGAACTAGAGAGAGTACAAAGGAGGGCAACAAAATTAATAAAGGGGATGGGAGAACTACAATACCCAGATAGATTAGCGAAATTAGGATTATTTAGTCTAGAAAAAAGACGACTGAGGGGCGATCTAATAACCATGTGTAAGTATATAAGGGGACAATACAAATATCTCGCTGAGGATCTGTTTATACCAAGGAAGGTGACGGGCACAAGGGGGCATTCTTTGCGTCTGGAGGAGAGAAGGTTTTTCCACCAACATAGAAGAGGATTCTTTACTGTTAGGGCAGTGAGAATCTGGAATTGCTTGCCTGAGGAGGTGGTGATGGCGAACTCAGTCGATGGGTTCAAGAGAGGCCTGGATGTCTTCCTGGAGCAGAACAATATTGTATCATACAATTATTAGGTTCTGTAGAAGGACGTAGATCTGGGGATTTATTATAATGGAATATAGGCTGAACTGGATGGACAAATGTCTTTTTTCGGCCTTACTAACTATGTTACTATGTTACTGATTGTTTGTCCAATAGAGGCAGTATACAAAGAGAAGAGGAGGGGGCCTAGAACTGATCCTTGAGGAACCCCAACAGTAAGGGGAAGGTGAGAGGAGGAGGAACCAGCAAAACATACAGTGAAGGATCGGTCAGAGAGATAGGAGGAGAACCAGGAGAGAACGGTGTCCTTGAGGCCGATGGAGCGGAGCATAGTGAGGAGGAGCTGATGATCCACAGTATCGAATGCTGCAGAGAGATCCAAGAGAATTAGCATGGAGTAGTGACCATTAGATTTAGCTGTTAGTAGATCATTAGAGACTTTAGTGAGGGCAGTTTCAGTAGAGTGTTAAGAGCAGAAACCAGATTGAAGAGGGTTGAGAAGAGTTATCTGAGAGATAGCGGGTAAGACGGGAGTGGACCAGGCGTTCGAGGAGTTTAGAGATGAAGGGAAGAATAGAGACAGGTCTATAGTTAGCGGCACAGTTTTGATTGAGGGATGGTTTTTTAAGTAATGGATGTATGATGGCATGCTTAAATGAGGAGGGAAAAATACCGGAAGAGAGAGAGAGGTTGAATATTTTTGTTAGATGAGAGGTGACAGTAGGGGAAAGGGACTGGAGATGTGACGGAATGGGGTCACTGGTGCAAGTGGTTGGGCGAGAAGATGCAAGGAGCCTGATTACTTCTTCTGTTCAAAGTCAGAGAGTGAACTAGATGCAGTGGGGGAGGGAGGACAGTGCATGGTTTGAGGGGATTGGGAGATAATTTCCTGTCGGATGTGGTCAATTTTTTCTTTGAAGTAATTGGCCAGATCGTCAGCGCGGAGATCTGTGGTTGGGGCCTGTGCTCTTGGGTTTAGTAGGGAATGAAATGTGTCAAAGAGACATTTAGGCTTATTGGACAGGGAGGTGATGAGGGTGTTGAAATAGGTTTGTTCGGAGAGGTGAAGGGTAGAGTTGTATGTTTTAAGCATAAATTTATAATGGATGAAATATTCGGGTAGATTAGATTATCTCCACAGACGTTCTGCGCACCTGGAGCACCGCTGTAGGAAACGTGTTTGCAGCGTGTGCCACGGTTGTCGTCGCCGTCATCTGTGCTGAGTTGCTCTATGTATAGGAGGTGCAGCTTCATCCAGGGCACTTTGCAGGGTTTCATTGTAATGCTTCAGAGCAGAATCAGGACATGAGATGGAGGAGATTGGGGCCAATGATGACTCCAAGTTCTTCATAAGTTTCTGGGTGTTAATGGCCTGTATGTTTCTATAAGTGTGGAAAGTGAGGGTGACCTGGGCGGGATGGCAGTTCTTGATAGAGAATGAAAGAAGGTTGTGGTCAGAGAGCGGGAAAGGTGAGTTTGTGAAATTGTCCACTAAGCAAAGCCGGGAGAAGACCAAATTGAGGGAGTTTCCATCTTCATGCGTTGAAGAGTTAGTATGCTGCGAGAGGCCAAAAGAGGAGGATAGAGATAAAAGGTGAGAAGCAGATGGGGAGAGGGGAGAAGCAATGGAGATGTTGAAATCACCCATGATGAGGGTGAGGATGTCACAGGAAAGAAAGTGAGGAAGCCAGGTGGCAAAGTGATCCAGGAACTGATGAAAGGGGTCGTGAGGACGATACACCACTGCCACTCGCATGGAGTTGGGGATGTAGAGTCTGACAGCATGGACCTCAAAAGAAGGGAAGACAAGTGAGGGTACTTGGGGGATAACTTGGAAGGTACATTTGGGTGAAAGGAGCAGACCAACACCTCCATGTGCTTTGTTTTCCGATCTTGGGGTATGAGAAAAGTGTAGTCCACCATATGAAAGAGCAGCAGCAGCGGTGGTGTCTGACTGCTGGATCCAGGTTTCAGTAAGCCAGAAGGTTAAGAAAATTAGAAAGGAAGAAGTCGTGGATGAAAGGGAGTTTATTATTACACACTGAGCGAGAATTCCAAAGGGCACAATTGAAAGAGACAGAAGGCATGCAGGGAATATTAATAAGGTTAGAGGGGTTTCTGAGTGTAGCAGTTGGGAGGTTTGACTTGCTATAATATGGGGGGCCAGGATTTGGAGAGATGTCTCCTGCGACTAAGAGAAGGAAGATAGAAAGAGTGAGCAGATGGTTAAGTGATTTGTGAGAGCATCTCGTGTATTGGATGGTGGGACTGAATGGATCTGCGCTGTTAAGCAATGTGAACAAAGTGTGAGTGCAATACATAGGAGAGCAAAGGACAGAGGGGCCGATATGGATGGAGTGTAAAGAGTTAATGCAAGGGCGGTGAATGTGATTGAATGCAGCAGCCAGCATATAGAATATACAAATACATATGGTGAGTATTTGTTCTGTTCCAAATGTACAGGGAATAGAATTATTTAATGGTCTTGCCTGTCTCCTGCCCTGTCTAACTGCCATGTTGTAACTGCCAGTACTTTGATAAATGTACTTAGATTAAATATGCACGAATAAAAGTGCACATATGCGCAATTTCCTTGCATACAAGTAGTCGTCCTCCTCTCACCAGAACTGGAGGAGGGGTGAAGGGCGTGGACGGGACCCTTTATAATATCCAGAAAACTCCTGGTCAGATCCAGATTGTTGTAGATTTGTCCCAACTCCTGCGGCGTCTCCACCTGAACCTCACAGATCCCCTGCGTAAGACATTTCTCTCTTTAATCTGTACATTTTTGTTCTTATGTTGCTTTTGCCGTCTTTTTGTTGTCTCATCTTGTAACTTTCTGAGTTATGGGCTTTCCTTAATAAATAAAGTATAAATTTAATAGGTTTGTTCTTTTATGCTCTAAATGTACCCACAACCTCAAAGAGGGAACGTATTGCCTGGTTGAACTACCTGTGTCACCCTGGGCAGGCGTTTCTCTGGACTATCCAAACGGCGAGCAGTGGCAGCAAGGAGTGTGGTGGTGGATGTGTGACTGCCTGTGGGGGGCGCTGCGCTAATGCTCACCTTATAGGGATAGGCGAGTGGACATTGCTCGTGACATTTATACTTATACCAGGAGGTGATAACATTTATAGTAGAGGTGATGTTACATTCACGTCAGTGTTTTACATCTTTTTATTTCAAACAGCAAAAAAATCTCGTTTGCTTTGCCGGCTGCTGCCTGACATTGACATTTGTTCCATATTCCTTATTGTAAATGCATCAAATAAAAAGACCCAACAGCAGCCGCAGCGTTACTGCCATTATCGCGTTATCTTGTCGTATCTGTAATGGGACTATGTAATCTCAGTGTTTGGCGCGGCTCCCTGACATTCGCAGGTGTTCAGTCTTTGGCAGGCTGCCCGGTATATTAGCCCTTATCCTGGCGGCTGACATTCACTGTAATTTATCATCGGTCTGATAACATTCCAGGAATAAATTACTCTGCTGAAAATGAAGCCAAAAATGGTCCCATATGTGCGCTCTGCTCCACCGGACGCTGGATCTGGGGTCATTATTATATTTGTGGGGGGTTTTCAGCTCCTTATTATTTTTACTGGATAGAAATTAATCACACGATTGATTGATTGAACTTCCTGCTGATCTGATCGGACTGGTGACATTTCAGGTGAGCATGTTACTGCCGCTCAGCCTGTGATCTGCACTAAACTGCATTTACTCCTCACTTATGAGCTCTTCTGGGGGCCGCTCACTGCATACAGAGCCGTGACTGATGGCTTCATAAATGAGGTGAGTGCTCCCTAGTGGTTAATAAAATGACAGCCTCTGTGTATACATTTCTATCATGTCTTTGTATAAAGCCTCCTTCTCAGACCCTGGTATGGTGCACCCACATACGGAGAATGGCAGTGCCCAGAGCAGAGTCAGGAATGGGCCCTCGTCTCTTCTCAGACCCTGGTATGGAGCACCCACACACAGAGACTGGGCAGTGCCCCAGAGCAGAGTCAAGAATGGGCCCTCGTCTCTTCTCAGACCCTGGTATGGTGCACCCACATACAGAGAATGGGCAGTGCCAAAGAGCAGAGTCAGGAATGGGCCCTCGTCTCTTCTCAGACCCTGCTATGGTGCACCCACAGAGAATGAGCAGTGTCCCAGAGCAGAGTCAGCAATGGGCCCTCGTCTCTTCTCAGACCATGATATGGTGCACCCACAGAGAATGGGCAGTGCCCCAGAGCAGAGTCAGCAATGGGCCCTCGTCTCTTCTCAGACCCTGCTATGGTGCACCCACAGAGAATGAGCAGTGTCCCAGAGCAGAGTCAGCAATGGGCCCTCGTCTCTTCTCAGACCATGATATGGTGCACCCACAGAGAATGGGCAATACTGCAGAGCAGAGTCAGCAATGGGCCCTCGTCTCTTCTCAGACCCTGCTATGGTGCACCCACAGAGAATGAGCAGTGTCCCAGAGCAGAGTCAGCAATGGGCCCTCGTCTCTTCTCAGACCCTGCTATGGTGCACCCACAGAGAATGAGCAGTGTCCCAGAGCAGAGTCAGCAATGGGCCCTCGTCTCTTCTCAGACCATGATATGGTGCACCCACACACAGAGAATGGGCAATACTGCAGAGCAGAGTCAGCAAAATCAAAAAGGTATCCTTTATTAATTCAAATACAACACTTGATATTACGAGCTGGATTTTGTCATATACACGTGACTGCCTTCTCACCTCTTGCTTTCCCAGGTCATATTGTGGACCTGCAACCCTCCCTTGTGTACCTGTTTCCTCCATTTTCTTATTTGTTTTGTGGTTACACATTTTTTGTGTTGTATTTGAATTAATAAAGGCTACCTTTTTGATTTTAGTGTTTCTCTAGTTACTCCTTTTCTCTTGGTGTTTATCATATTGTTGGAGGACTCCACTTTTTCTAACATACATTTACCGTGCTCGCGGCCTATTTATATATAACGTGATTTTTGATTATTGTATCTGTTTGACATCAACTAAACTGCAGCAAACAGAAGCAAAAACACCTTTCGTTGAGCAGCAGCCACAGGATGTAGCACAGTGTCATATCAGATAGCGTGGCGGCAGGACCACCACCTGTTTTTCGGAACCTAATTGCTCCAGCTTCTGCTGCAGTTCTGGTCATGTGGATCTCATGTTCTAAACGCATTCTGTTGTGCTCTGAAGTTTTTATAACCATCTAGCCAAATCAGACCTCCACTTTGCACCGATGAGGGGCGAACAACCCGAAACACGTGTCTTCAAATAGAGTGTCTAATTTGGCTTCTCATCCTAAGGTTTTTTAAAGGGTTAATATTCACTTTTAGGATTGCTACATCCAATGGGTGGCGCTAGAGATCCAGTCCTCTTCATTTCTAAGGCTGCCTTCACACTACCAGTAATGGTCAGTATTTGCATCAGTATTTATGTGCCAAAATCAGGAGACAAACAATCAGAGAAAAAGTATAATAGAAACACGTCGCCACTTCTGTGTTATCACATCTCCTGGTTTTGGCTACAAATACTGATATAAAATACTGACCAAATACTGTTAGACCAGAGTGTAAGGAGAATATTAGCAAATAACCAGATAAAGTGATCGGCATAAAGTGGTGCATTCTTCACAGTGACCACTAGAGAGCAGCAGAGGAAGCACAAATGTCCATCACATGGAAACAAAAAGTTTGTGATCGGTTCTAAAGTTATAAATTCCTGGAATTGATTTACAAAAGTGTCTTAGAAAACTGAACAATTTATTATTTACTTTCTTATACTTTTTGCAAACAATTTTGAAAACTATTAAGAAAATAGATGCCGTTAGTATATTGGTAAATGCGCCAAATTTATTACCGCAAAGTAACAAGTTTTAGTAAAAGAAAATACAGGTGTGAAGTGAAAATGTAATTAGAAGCTCTGAGATGGAGGGTCTCGTAAAACCATGCATCCTATGACCCTACTGGTAAGCCTGCGTATGGAGTGACTCCATGCCTGCAGATCAATCACCGCTGCTGCTAATCTCCCTCCACATATCCCCCCTCCAATAAGGATATTATAACGTACCTCAGAAGGAATCCTGCAGGATGAGGGACCCCCAGAGCTGGTTTCTTGGGGGCAGGGGATATTCCTTCACAATGTGAGGATCAACTGGATTCTCTGACCGTCCGTGTACAACTCACAAGGATCTGCCTCCTCCGAGCCGCATATCATCATCATCGTCATCAGTAACATAGCGCTTATCATTCTTACCGCTTATAGAAATGAACGCGGCCTGTGGTGATAGCGTCTCCTGTGTCTGAACATGTCAGGAGGGAGGAGACCAGGTCTAATGTGCTGAGATCAGGAGGCAGAAACAAGAGAAAGATGCAATAATGCCCGGAGAAACAGCCCAGAATACAAGTATATGAGTGTATGGATGAGCAAAGGAAAAAGGGACTTTCCTAAAAAAACAAACATCATTCTGTGAGGACAAAAACATAAATAAAGTGACTTCTGCAGTGGTGGCTGCATATATATGTAGTGAGCTCCCCCTAGTGGTTGCTGTATAAATCTGTATGTAGTGAGCTCCCCCTAGTGGTTGCTGTATAAATCTGTATGTAGTGAGCTCCCTCTAGTGGTGGCTGCATATATATGTAGTGAGCTCCCCCTAGTGGTGACTGTATAAATCTGTATGTAGTGAGCTCCCCCTAGTGGTTGCTGTATAAATCTGTATGTAGTGAGCTCCCCCTAGTGGTGGCTGTATAAATCTGTATGTAGTGAGCTCCCCCTAGTGGTGGCTGTATAAATCTGTATGTAGTGAGCTCCCCCTAGTGGTTGCTGTATAAATCTGTATGTAGTGAGCTCCCCCTAGTGGTGACTGTATAAATCTGTATGTAGAGCACTCCTCTAGTGGTAGCTGTATAAGGCCGGCCTCACACTCAGCGTATAAAAATACGGTCCATTTTTTACGGCCGTAATATGCAGAAAAGTCCCCAAAATAGTGGTCCGTATGTCATCCATAGGCAGGGTGTGTCAGCGTATTTTGCGCATGGCATCCTCCGTATGTAATCCGTATGGCATCTGTACTGCGAGATTTTCTCGCAGGCTTTCAAAACCGACATACAATGGATCCATGTTCTCAAAAAATCGTAAAAACATATATTATATATATATGTATATGTATATATATGTATATGTGTATATATATATATATATATATATATCAGTGAGACACATATGTATATATATTAATATTTCATCGAGCGCGATATAGCCTTAAAGCCGGTAATTCAATTACCGGCTTTTGCTTTCTCATTCCTAAACCCGACATGATATGAGACATGATTACATACAGTAAACCATCTCATATCTCCATTTTTTTTTTGCATATTCCACACTACTAATGTTAGTAGTGTGTATGTGCAAAATTTGGCCGTTCTAGTTAGTAAATTAAGGGGTTAAATGGTGGAAAACATTGGCGTGGGCTCCTGCGCAATTTTCTCCGCCAGAGTGGTAAAGCCAGTGACTGAGGGCAGATATTAATAGCCTGGAGAGGGTCCACGGTTATTGGCCCCCCCCCTGGCTAAAAACATCTGCCCCCAGCCACCCCAGAACAGGCACATCTGGAGGATGCGCCTATTCTGGCACTTGGCCACTCTCTTCCCATTCCAGTGTAGCGGTGGGATATGGGGTAATGAAGGGTTAATGTCACCTTGCTATTGTAAGGTGACATTAAGCCAGATTAATAATGGAGAAGCTTCCTCCATCTTTCTTTCTTATGTTGTTTTCTGTCCTTTGTCTTTTCACATTTGAATTCATCCAGATCTCCTCCTCCCCAGGTTACCTCACCCAAGGAGAGAAGAAACATTTTATTAATACACGCGCACATACACACTTCATACCAAACCTGACAAAGAAAACTCTGCTCCATCGCCCAAAAAGAAACACTATAGCCACCTGGCTTAAGCACATCTATCTAAAACACACACAAAAAAAAAGTTTTTTATTTTTTTAATTTATTTTTTTATTTTTTATTTCATTTTTGTTACACAGCAAATACAACTACAAACAACCTAGCACCAAACCCCTCCATCCCACCCAAAAAAAAAAACACAATAGAAAAATAAGCTCACCGAGGAACTCATAACCTCTTGCTTACAAGACAGGTGCATTAACCCTGTAAGCCACAGGATCATCACCTCACATTACAATATAATGCTACATAACTCTCTATATTACAACACTTACCCAGAGCCAGGATTGGTGCCTGTAAGCCCTATATCAGTAATTCACTTCTGCAAAACAAAAATCTGATCGTGAAAAGCCCCAGCCCGCCACCGGGAAACCGGAGATGACAGGCTTCTACCCTAGCAATCCTTACTCTACCAGCCGTCCCTACCTGTCTAGATATCTGCCCCTATTTTTTCTAACTACCTTTCCCTGTCTCTCCCTGCCTGACCCTACTACCCTACCTAACTCACCGCGTGCCTACCTAACTGTCCCTGGGCTGTCCCTGTCCTGTCCCTAACTATCTACCTGTCCCTACTGAAGCTATCTACCTGTCCCTACCATTTACCTGCTTATCTAAGCCCTAGGTACACTAAATGAGAACCCTCTCCAGAGAAGAGAGGCCCTCGCTGCACCTAGCCTGTCATACTCCAGAGAGCGCACCTTCACCAGGCCACCCAGAATGTTCCGAACAACCTCGTCCCGGGGGAGGATTTTCTGCTGAGTTGACACTAAGCACCGTGCGTTCCACGTGTAAAACCTGATGACTAAACTGACTAGAAATAAAGTGCCCCGATCTCGGCCACCCAGGGATCCGAATGCCCCATACGCCCACTCCGCATAGGAAAGGTGTGCCAGCCGAGGCCAGCCTATGGAAGCACCCACCCTGTTGTAGACCCCTGTATTAAAAGGACACTGAAGGAGGAAGTGCTCCATGCTTTCCAGCGTGTCGCAACACCCCTCACGGGGATCTATCGCAAACACGTATACCAGCGGGCTCAATGGACAGCCCTGGCGGACAACAGACCCAACCTCAAAAGGGTGGCCAGACCAACCATTCACGAGCGGGAAAGTCTCTGCCCCCGCGGAAACAAGATCTTTAGCCAATTTACAAACCCCCCAGGCAGACCGTACCTCAGAAGGATGGACCAGAGGTAATCGTGGTTAACCCGATCAAAAGCCTTCGCCTGGTCTAAAGACAGCAAGTACCCCTTCCAGTGACCCACCCTGCCCTGCTTCACTGCCTCTCGGACACCGAGCACAGCACTAAATGTACTGCAGCCTGGAACAGAGCAGTGCTGGACCCCCGAAAGGAGCCGGGGTGCAAACTTCACCAGCCGTTTGAACAGCACCTTTGCCAGAACCTTCCAGTCCGTATTGAGAAGCGCTATGGGACGCCAATTCTCAATACGGGACGGGTCCTTACCCTTTGACAGGATAATCAGGGCCGACTGCCTCATTGACCGGGAAAGAGCACCCAAGGAGAGACAATCGTTAAACACCTCAGTCAAGAGGGGGACAAGGAGTCCCTAAAGGTCTTATAAAACTCAGATGTTAAGCCATCCGGACCTGGCGATTTCTTAGGCCAAAGCCCATCAATGGCAAGTCGCATTTCCTCTTCCCTGATTGGTTCTGTCAAAACGTGAAGCGAGGGGTCATCCCCTGGCTCAGGGATGGCCTCGGCCAGGAAAGCTGACATCACGTTCCGATCCAGATCCCTCTTCCCCAAGAGGTGTGAGTAGAAAGATCTGATCACCTCCAGGATCCCTGATTTGGATCTGTTCAGGGAACCCGTATCGTCGACCAAACCTGTCACCACCTTACAAGTCACTGACATCTTACAGTTTCTGTAGGGGTTAGGCGAGCGGTACCTCCCGAAATCCCTCTCAAAAACCAAAGATGTGTGCCTATCGTGCTGACACCTCTTGAGTAAAGACTTCACTCTGGAGATCTCCTCACGGTGCTCCTCCATGCTATTAAGAGTATTACTATCATAAGCCAGCCGGTCAATGGAGCCTCCCTTATCACGAAGCCTTGTGACAGTATTAAAGTCACCTCCAAAGACCACCTGCTGACTCGTAAAAAGATAGGGCTTAATCTTCAGGAAGAGACATTTACAGTCCCACTTTGACTGCGGACCATAGATGTTAATGAGCCGAAGCTCCTGTCCCCTCATGAAGATGTCTAAGACCAGGCACCTCCCCATTTCTACCTCGATAACTCTCCGGAATTCAACCGATGCAGTCTTAAAAAGGACTGCCACCCCGCTACACGGTTCGACCGCAAGAGACCAGTACGAAGACCCGCACCTCCACTCGCTCTCCGCCTTGCGTATGGCCCCCATATCCGTAAACCTGGTCTCCTGCAAAAACAAAATTTAAGCCTCAAATCGGGTGAGAAAATCAAAGGCCGCAAATCTAGCCGCATCAGACTTTAACCATTAATGTCGCTAGAGTCAACGGGGTGGGTGCCGCCATTATGAGTGATCGAGTTAGATGGCCTTTTTCTTAGCCCGCTCATCACCGGACGATGAAGCCCCCCCTCTTCTTTTCAGAGAGACAGAGGTATCCATCCCTCCCACCTCTTTCTCATCTCCGGACCCAGGGTTGTCCCCACCTCCCGAGGAAAACACACCCCCTGGAGAAGGGACTCCCCCACTTCCCAAAGGCCCTCCCGATGTTACCTCCGGAACCTCACCCCCGACTCCCGTCACAGCAAGGTCGTCAAGGGCTTGGAACTGGTTGGAGAGAGGGATCAGAGGGGAATCGGTGGGACCTTCCTTAGGCACCTTGGTCAGGGAAGAAGATTTCCACCTTTTTTCTTCTTTTTTTTACTTTTGGCACTCTTGGCACTCTTGGTACCCTTGTCACCCATTTCTTTTGGCTGTTCCCCTCCACCCTCATCAAAACTTTCATATTGGAAGGCATCAGAGATCAGCCACTTCCTCATTCTCCATCCATCTGATCTCATTCACTGCTTCCTCCCCCGGGGCCCAAGTGACATGGGCCGTCGCTTCGGAGGAGGGGGCAGCCATTACCCCAGTTTCCCAAGACTCCTTCTGCCCCCTGCCGCCTTGCCTGCCTCTGCTGGTAAGAGGGGCCCCTAGCCCTGCCATTCCTCATCAGCCCCTCAGCTCCTCCCCCACTGCCACCTCCAACCTCTGCAGAAGTTGCACCGCCAGGAACTTCCTCACGGCTCCCCTTCGCCTGGCTGGCCATGGCATTAGAGAAGGAACGAGGGCAGCGGCTGAACAGGTGACCTAGATCACCACAGAGGTGACACAAAATGACACCACAGGATGTGGCGAAGTGACCTACCTCGCCACACAAGGCACATTTCTGCACCTTGCAGCCCGCACTGTAGTGGCGAGGATCATCGCACCTGTGGCATACCTTCGGCTGCCGCTGGTAGAAGACCAGAATCCGATCCCTTCCCAGGAAAGCCGAGGAAGGGATGTGGGTGACAGTGCCACCTGAAAGCTTCAACTTTACCATGAAGGTCCAGCCTCCTTGCCAGATGCCAAAATCTTCCCAGTTCTTCTTAGGGACCTCCACAACCTCGCATTACCGACTCAACCAGGTCATTATGTCAACGCCAGAAAGAGACTCATTACATGTTAAAACGGTCACTTTCTTCGGCCCACTTTGGCGAGAATTTAGTCCATGATGAACCCTCGCCAGCCCGGCTCCTCTTATACCAGCTCATAATTCGACCAAAAAAGCTCCAAGCCCTCCGGCCAAACAAAGCTGATATCAAAAGGTGGAGGTCCCAAAAGGATGTATCAGAGCAAGGATGCCAATAGCCCTGAAGTCCATCTTCATGAGCAGCTTCACCACATTTGTCCTGGATGGACACGCTTCATCGCCCCTCCAGCGAAGACGAACCACATTTCTCCTGGAGACCCCCTGCCCGGCTGTCGGGAGGAACCACACGGTCTACCCCTCCCTTTTCTCTTGGAAGGGAGCTAGACCAAAATTTTCTAGCCAGTAGGACAACACCACCTCTCTCCCCTCTACATTGATCGTCCGCTCCCCTTTTTTGAGGGCCTCCAGGAAACGGCGGCAAAAAGCTTCATTCTCTGGGTCCGGAGAGCCCCCTGTGGAACCCCAGCAGCAGCAGCCGCATAACTAATGGCGGCTGCAGGTGAGGGGGACGATGGACCAGCCCCTATATTCCCTGAACCCTCAACCTCACAGTCAACCATCTCCACCTCACTTACCTCAGCCTCACCATTTTCACTAGTAGAAGTCCCCGCACTGGCACCATTCACACCATCCATACCTCCAGCAGAAACCGCCCCTGACCCGTCACCATTATCACAGACACTATTCACACCACTTGCACCACTTCCATTCTTAATTACATTTTTATTTGCATTTTTTTACTGCTTTCTGCTGGGGGGTTGCTATTTGCAGTGCAACTGACCCTTTTGCACAGACATCATACATCAGATGTATTCCGACATGATGAGACAATTTAACACTGGTGAAGGGCGGCTTGCCAAGACATGCAGACCAGAGGACAGTTATGTTCTGCAAGTGCAAGCGTCTCCTGCTGAATCAGCAGATCCCTGGTGTCTCCAGATAACTATCAGAATGAGAGCAGATACTGAGTGTGGGAAATATCTCTCATGCATCTTCATTCCACAGGAACAAAGAAGCTACCGAGATGTAATAAAACTACACACACCAGCTACCTGTAAACAGAGATACATAAGAACCAGTCTGCAGCCACCACTAGGGGGAGCTCCCTGTATACAGAGATACATGATAAGATCCTGTCTGCAGTCACCACTAGGGGGAGCTCCCTGTATACAGAGATACATGATAAGATCCTGTCTGCAGTCACCACTAGGGGGCGCTCCCTGTATACAGAGATACATGATAAGATCCTGTCTGCAGTCACCACTAGGGGGAGCTCCCTGTATACAGAGATACATGATAAGATCCTGTCTGCAGTCACCACTAGGGGGATCTCCCTGTATACAGAGATACATGATAAGATCCTGTCTGCAGTCACCACTAGGGGGAGCTCCCTGTATACAGAGATACATGATAAGATCCTGTCTGCAGTCACCACTAGGGGGAGCTCCCTGTATACAGAGATACATGATAAGATCCTGTCTGCAGTCACCACTAGGGGGAGCTCCCTGTATACAGAGATACATGATAAGATCCTATCTGCAGCAACCACTAGGGGGAGCTCCCTGTGTACAGAGATACATGATAAGATCCTGTCTGCAGCCACCACTAGGGGGAGCTCCCTGTATACAGAGATACATGATAAGATCCTGTCTGTAGCCACCACTAAGGGAGCTCCCTGTATACAGAGATACATGATAAGATCATGTCTGCAGTCACCACTGGGGGGAGCTCCCTGTATACAGAGATACAAGAAAAGATTCTGTCTGTAGCCACCACTAGGCGGAGCTCCCCGTATACAGAGATACATAAGATCCAGTCTGTAGCCACCACTAGGGGGAGCTCCCTGTAAACAGAGATACATAAGATCCAGTCTGTAGCCACCACTAGGGGGAGCTCCCTGTAAACAGAGATACATAAGATCCAGTCTGCAGCCACCACTGGGGGGAGCTCCCTGTATACAGAGATACATGATAAGATCCTGTCTGCAGCCACCACTAGGTGGAGCTCCCTGTATACAGAGATAGATGATAAGACCCTGTCTGCAGTCACCACTAGGGGGAGCTTCCTGTATACAGAGATACATGATAAGATACTGTCTGCAGCCACCACTGGGGGGAGCTCCCTGTATACAGAGATACATGATAAGATCCTGTCTGCAGCCACCACTAGGGGGAGCTCCCTGTATACAGAGATACATGATAATATCCTGTCTGCAGTCAGCACTAGGGGAAACGCCCTGTATATAGAGATACATGATAAGATCCTGTCTGCAGTCACCATTAGGGGGAGCTCCCTGTATATAGAGATACATGATAAGAGCCTGTCTGCAGTCACCAAAAGGGGGAGCTCCCTGTATGCAGAGATACATGATAAGATCCTGTGTGCAGTCACCACTAGGGGGAGCTCCCTGTATACAGAGATACATGATAAGATCCTGTCTGCAGCCACCACTAAGGGGAGCTCCCTGTATACAGAGATACATGATAAGATCCTGTCTGCAGCCACCACTAGGGGGAGCTCCCTGTATACAGAGATACATGATAATATCCTGTCTGCAGTCAGCACTAGGAGAAACGCCCTGTATATAGAGATACATGATAAGATCCTGTCTGCAGTCACCACTAGGGGGAGCTCACTGTATACAGAGATACATGATAAGATCCTGTCTGCAGCCTCCACTAGGGGGAGCTTCCTGTATACAGAGATACATGATAAGATTCTGTCTGCAGTCAGCACTAGGGGGAGCTCCCTGTAAACAGAGATACATAAGATCCAGTCTGCAGCCACCACTAGGGGGAGCTCCCTGTATACAGAGATACATGATAAGATCCTGTCTGCATCCACCACTAGGGGGAGCTCCCTGTATACAGAGATACATGATAAGATCCTGTCTGCAGCCACCACTAGGGGGAGCTCACTGTATACAGAGATACATGATAAGATCCTATCTGCAGTCACCACTAGGGGGAGCTCCCTGTATACAGAGATACATGATAAGATCCTGTCTGCAGTCACCACTAGGTGGAGCTCCCTGTATACAGAGATAGATGATGAGATCCTGTCTGCAGTCACCACTAGGGGGAGCTTCCTGCATACAGATATATGATAAGATCATGTCTGCAGTCACCACTAGGGGGAGCTCCCTGTATACAGAGATACATGATAAGATCCTGTCTGCAGCCACCACTGGGGGGAGCTCCCTGTATACAGAGATACATGATGAGATCCTGTCTGCAGCCACCACTAGGGGGAGCTCCCTGTATATAGAGATACATGATAAGATCCTGTCTGCAGCCACCACTAGGGGGAGCTCCCTGTATATAGAGATACATGATAAGATCCTGTCTGCAGTCACCACTAGGGGGAGCTCCCCGTATACAGAGATACATGATAAGATCCTGTCTGCAGCCACCACTAGGGGGAGCTCCCTGTATACAGAGATACATGATAAGATCCTGTCTGCAGCCACCACTAGGGGGAGCTCCCTGTATACAGAGATACATGATAATATCCTGTCTGCAGTCAGCACTAGGGGAAACGCCCTGTATATAGAGATACATGATAAGATCCTGTCTGCAGTCACCACTACGGGGAGCTCCCTGTATATAGAGATACATGATAAGATCCTGTCTGCAGTCACCAAAAGGGGGAGCTCCCTGTATGCAGAGATACATGATAAGATCCTGTGTGCAGTCACCACTAGGGGGAGCTCCCTGTATACAGAGATACACGATAAGATCCTGTCTGCAGCCACCACTAAGGGGAGCTCCCTGTATACAGAGATACATGATAAGATCCTGTCTGCAGCCACCACTAGGGGGAGCTCCCTGTATACAGAGATACATGATAAGATCCTGTCTGCAGCCACCACTAGGGGGAGCTCCCTGTATACAGAGATAAATGATAATATCCTGTCTGCAGTCAGCACTAGGGGGAGCTCCCTGTATACAGAGATACATGATAAGATCCTGTCTGCAGTCACCACTAGGGGGAGCTCCCTGTATACAGAGATACATGATAAGATCCTGTCTGCAGTCACCACTAGGGGGAGCTTCCTGTATACAGAGATACATGATAAGATACTGCCTGCAGCCACCACTGGGGGGAGCTCCCTGTATACAGAGATACATGATAAGATCCTATCTGCAGCCACCACTAGGGGGAGCTCCCTGTATGCAGAGATACATGATAAGATCCTGTCTGTAGCCACCACTAAGGGAGCTCCCTGTATACAGAGATACATGATAAGATCATGTCTGCAGTCACCACTGGGGGGAGCTCCCTGTATACAGAGATACAAGAAAAGATTCTGTCTGTAGCCACCACTAGGGGGAGCTCCCTGTAAACAGAGATACATAAGATCCAGTCTGCAGCCACCACTAGGGGGAGCTCCCTGTATACAGAGATACATGATAAGATCCTGTCTGCAGTCACCACTAGGGGGAGCTCCCTGTATACAGAGATACATGATAAGATCCTGTCTGCATCCACCACTAGGGGGAGCTCCCTGTATACAGAGATACATGATAAGATCCTGTCTGCAGTCACCACTAGGGGGAGCTCCCTGTATACAGAGATACATGATAAGATCCTGTCTGCATCCACCACTAGGGGGAGCTCCCTGTATACAGAGATACATGATAAGATCCTGTCTGCAGTCACCACTAGGGGGAGCTCCCTGTATACAGAGATACATGATAAGATCCTGTCTGCAGTCACCACTAGGGGGAGCTCCCTGTATACAGAGATAGATGATAAGATCCTGTCTGCAGTCACCACTAGGGGGAGCTTCCTGTATACAGAGATACATGATAAGATACTGTCTGCAGCCACCACTGGGGGGAGCTCCCTGTATACAGAGATACATGATAAGATCCTGTCTGCAGCCACCACTATGGGGAGCTCCCTGTATACAGAGATACATGATAAGATCCTGTCTGCAGTCACCACTAGGTGGAGCTCCCTGTATACAGAGATAGATGATAAGATCCTGTCTGCAGCCACCACTAGGGGGAGCTCCCTGTATACAGAGATACATGATAAGATCCTGTCTGCAGCCACCACTAGGGGGAGCTCCCTGTATACAGAGATACATGATAATATCCTGTCTGCAGTCAGCACTAGGGGAAACGCCCTGTATATAGAGATACATGATAAGATCCTGTCTGCAGTCACCAAAAGGGGGAGCTCCCTGTATACAGAGATACATGATAAGATCCTGTCTGCAGCCACCACTAGGGGGAGCTCCCTGTATACAGAGATACATGATAAGATCCTGTGTGCAGTCACCACTAGGGGGAGCTCCCTGTATACAGAGATACGTGATAAGATCCTGTCTGCAGCCACCACTAAGGGGAGCTCCCTGTATACAGAGATACATGATAAGATCCTGTCTGCAGCCACCACTAGGGGGAGCTCCCTGTATACAGAGATACATGATAATATCCTGTCTGCAGTCAGCACTAGGGGAAACGCCCTGTATATAGAGATACATGATAAGATCCTGTCTGCAGTCACCACTAGGGGGAGCTCACTGTATACAGAGATACATGATAAGATCCTGTCTGCAGCCACCACTAGGGGGAGCTCCCTGTATACAGAGATACATGATAAGATCCTGTCTGCAGCCTCCACTAGGGGGAGCTTCCTGTATACAGAGATACATGATAAGATTCTGTCTGCAATCAGCACTAGGGGGAGCTCCCTGTAAACAGAGATACATAAGATCCAGTCTGTAGCCACCACTAGGGGGAGCTCCCTGTAAACAGAGATACATAAGATCCAGTCTGCAGCCACCACTAGGGGGAGCTCCCTGTATACAGAGATACATGATAAGATCCTATCTGCAGTCACCACTAGGGGGAGCTCCCTGTATACAGAGATAGATGATAAGATCCTGTCTGCAGTCACCACTAGGTGGAGCTCCCTGTATACAGAGATAGATGATAAGATCCTGTCTGCAGTCACCACTAGTGGGAGCTCCCTGTATACAGATATATGATAAGATCATGTCTGCAGTCACCACTAGGGGGAGCTCCCTGTATACAGAGATACATGATAAGATCCTGTCTGCAGCCACCACTGGGGGGAGCTCCCTGTATACAGAGATACATGATAAGATCCTGTCTGCAGCCACCACTAGGGGGAGCTCCCTGTATATAGAGATACATGATAAGATCCTGTCTGCAGCCACCACTAGGGGGAGCTCCCTGTATATAGAGATACATGATAAGATCCTGTCTGCAGCCACCACTGGGGGGAGCTCCCTGTATGCATAGATACATGATAAGATCCTGTCTGCAGCCACCACTAGGGGGAGCTCCCTGTATATAGAGATACATGATAAGATCCTGTCTGCAGCCACCACTAGGGGGAGCTCACTGTATACAGAGATACATGATAAGATCCTGTCTGCATCCACCACTAGGGGGAGCTCCCTGTATACAGAGATACATGATAAGATCCTGTCTGCAGCCACCACTAGGGGGAGCTCCCTGTATACAGAGATACATGATAATATCCTGTCTGCAGTCAGCACTAGGGGAAACGCCCTGTATATAGAGATACATGATAAGATCCTGTCTGCAGTCACCACTAGGGGGAACTCCCTGTATATAAAGATACATGGTAAGATCCTGTCTGCAGTCACCACTACGGGGAGCTCCCTGTATATAGAGATACATGATAAGATCCTGTCTGCAGTCACCAAAAGGGGGAGCTCCCTGTATGCAGAGACACACGATAAGATCCTGTGTGCAGTCACCACTAGGGGGAGCTCCCTGTATACAGAGATACACGATAAGATCCTGTCTGCAGCCACCACTAAGGGGAGCTCCCTGTATACAGAGATACATGATAAGATCCTGTCTGCAGCCACCACTAGGGGGAGCTCCCTGTATACAGAGATACATGATAAGATCCTGTCTGCAGCCACCACTAGGGGGAGCTCCCTGTATACAGAAATACATGATAATATCCTGTCTGCAGTCAGCACTAGGGGAAACGCCCTGTATATAGAGATACATGATAAGATCCTGTCTGCAGTCACCACTACGGGGAGCTCCCTGTATATAGAGATACATGATAAGAGCCTGTCTGCAGTCACCAAAAGGGGGAGCTCCCTGTATGCAGAGATACATGATAAGATCCTGTGTGCAGTCACCACTAGGGGGAGCTCCCTGTATACAGAGATACATGATAAGATCCTGTCTGCAGTCACCACTAGGGGGAGCTCACTGTATACAGAGATACATGATAAGATCCTGTGCAGTCTCCATTAGGGGGAGCTCCCTGTATGTAGAGATGCATGATAAGATCCTGTCTGCAGCCACCACTAGGGGGAGCTCCCTGTATACAGAGATACATGATAAGATCCTGTCTGCAGCCACCACTAGGGGGAGCTCCCTGTATACAGAGATACATGATAAGATCCTGTCTGCAGTCACCACTAGGGGGAGCTTCCTGTATACAGAGATACATGATAAGATACTGCCTGCAGCCACCACTGGGGGGAGCTCCCTGTATACAGAGATACATGATAAGATCCTATCTGCAGCCACCACTAGGGGGAGCTCCCTGTATACAGAGATGCATGATAAGATCCTGTCTGTAGCCACCACTAGGGGGAGCTCCCTGTATACAGAGATACACAAGATCCTGTCTGCAGCCACCACTAGGGGGAGCTCCCTGTATACAGAGATACATGATAAGATTCTGTCTGCAGCCACCACTAGGGGGAGCTCCCTGTATACAGAGATACATGATAAGATCCTGTCTGCAGTCACCACTAGGGGGAGCTCCCTGTATACAGAGATACATGATAAGATTCTGTCTGCAGCCACCACTAGGGGGAGCTCCCTGTATACAGAGATACATGATAAGATCCTGTCTGCAGTCACCACTAGGGGGAGCTCCCTGTATACAGAGATACATGATAAGATCCTGTCTGCAGCCACCACTAGGGGGAGCTCCCTGTATACAGAGATACATGATAAGATCCTGTCTGCAGTCACCACTAGGGGGAGCTTCCTGTATACAGAGATACATGATAAGATACTGCCTGCAGCCACCACTGGGGGGAGCTCCCTGTATACAGAGATACATGATAAGATCCTATCTGCAGCCACCACTAGGGGGAGCTCCCTGTATACAGAGATGCATGATAAGATCCTGTCTGTAGCCACCACTAGGGGGAGCTCCCTGTATACAGAGATACATGATAAGATCCTGTCTGCAGCCACCACTAGGGGGAGCTCCCTGTATACAGAGATACATGATAAGATCCTGTCTGTAGCCACCACTAGGGGGAGCTCCCTGTATACAGAGATGCATGATAAGATCCTGTCTGTAGCCACCACTAGGGGGAGCTCCCTGTATACAGAGATACACAAGATCCTGTCTGCAGCCACCACTAGGGGGAGCTCCCTGTATACAGAGATACATGATAAGATTCTGTCTGCAGCCACCACTAGGGGGAGCTCCCTGTATACAGAGATACATGATAAGATCCTGTCTGCAGCCACCACTAGGGGGAGCTCCCTGTATACAGAGATACATGATAAGATCCTGTCTGCAGTCACCACTAGGGGGAGCTCCCTGTATACAGAGATACATGATAAGATCCTGTCTGCAGTCACCACTAGGGGGAGCTCACTGTATACAGAGATAGATGATGAGATCCAGTCTGCAGCCACCATTAGAGGGAGCTCCCTCTATAGAGATACACTGGCTGCCTTAACCAGTGATTGGCTTCAGCGGTCACATGTTTCTGTGTCGGAACATCCTGGGAAGCAGACACCTGCGGGGCACCAAGAGGTGCAGGATCGAGGAAGGGGAGATCTGTGTGATGAGTATTGTATCTTTTATTCTTTGGACTCCTTATAAGCTTTTTACAAAAATAAATGTTCATGTTGACAATATATCATCAATTATTGCGGAACGTGGGACTTATAAAGATTAAAGAAATGGTGTCCAGTGGCGGAGCTTCACAGTATCTTTTGATAAGTCACATACTTTATTCCATCACGCCTACATTTCAGTTTCCCATGACTTTACTTTATGGCGATTATTTTTTATTTTTTTATTTTTTTTTATACAAAATAAATTCAGAGTTTATATTAACCATCAATGTTTATTAGCGCAAAACATTTATAAGTATTATAAAAGATAAAAATCTAAGTTTTATAAAAGACATCAAGCTGTGTGTAAGATATAATGCAGAGAAAAAACTGAAGAAGGAAAAGCTGGAGCAGAGGACAAGTAGGAGGTCACCGATAACAGCCCGTAAGGTTACTTTCATTATTTTTAAATCTTCCAAAAATATATAGTGACATTTGATTGGCGGACATTAGTAACTGCTCCAATGCACCTTTACATCAATTTTCATACAGTTGTGTGAAAAAGTGTTTGCCCATTCCAGATTTCCTGTCATTTTTCCATGTTTCTCACACTTAATTGTTTAGGACAAACAAATGTAAATACTAGACAAAGATAACACAAGTAACACAAAATGCAGTTTATAAATGAATGTCTATTAATAATGGAAAAAGAAATCCAAACCTATAGGGCTCTGTGTGAAAACTTTATTGCGGCCCACCTAAAACATAAATTAATTGTGATTTATCACCTCTTTGTGAAGCCGAGATCACATTATCTAGCCACACACAGAGGTCTGATTACTGCCACACCTGTTCTTAATCAAGAAATCACTTAAATAGGACCTGCCTGACAAAGTAAATACTGTAGACCATAAGATCCTCAAAATCTAGGCATGCCGCAATCAAAATAAACTATGCAACAACTGAGAAACAAAGTCATTGAAATCTATCAGTCTGGAAACAATTATAAAGCCATTTCTAAAGCTTTGGGACTCCAGCGAACCACAGTGAGAGCCATTATCCACAAATGGCGAAAACATGGAACAGAGTTGAACCTTCCCAGGAGTGGCCGGCCGACCAAAATTACTCCAAGAGTGCAGCAACAACTCATCCAAGAGGTCACAAAAGACTCCACAACAACATCCAAAGAACTGCAGCAGTCACTTGTCTCAGCAAAGGTCAGTGTTCATGACTCCACCATAAGAAAGAGACGGGGCAAAAATGGCTGCATGGCAGAGTTCCAAGACAAAAACCACTGCTGAGCAATAAGAACATAAAGGCTTGCCTCAGTTTTGCCAGAAAACATCTTGATGTTCCCCAAGACTTTTGGGAGAATACTGTGTGGACTGACGAGACAAAAGTTTAACTTTTTGGAAGGTGTATGTCCAATTACATCTGGCTTAGAAGTACGGTAACACAGCATTTCAGAAAAGGAACATCATACCAACAGTAAAATATGGTGGTGGTAGTGTGATGGTCAGGGGCTGTTTTGCTGCTTCAGGACTTGGAAGACTTGCTGTGGTAAATGGAAACATGAATTCTGCAGTTTTTTCTGACCAGAAAATCCTGCAGGAGAATGTGCGGCCATCTGTTTGTGACCTCAAGCTATAGTGCACTTGGGTTATGTAGCAGGACAATGACCCAAAACACACCAGCAAGTCCACCTCTGAATGGCTTAAGAAAAACAAAATTAAGACATTGGAGTGGCCTAGTCAAAGTCCTGACCTTTATCAGATTGAGATGCTGTAATGACCTTAAAAATGCGGTTCATTCTTGGAAACCTCCGTGACTGAATTACAACAATTTTACAAAGATGAGCGGCCAAAATCCCTCCAGAGCGTTGTAATCGCAAACGATGGATTGCAGTTACTGCTAAGGGCGGCCCAACCAGGTATTAGGTTTAGCGGGAAATCACTTTCTCACACAGGGCCCTGGAGGTTTGGATTTCTTTTTCCCTTAATAATAAAATCTTCATTTATAAACTGCATTTTGAGATTACTTGTGTTATCCTTCTCTAATATTTACATTTGGTTGGTGATCTTAAACATTTAAGTGTAAAAAACATACAAAAGAATAAGAAATCAGGAAGGGGGTGAACATTTTTTCACACAGCTGTTAATCTCCTCCAAATCAGAAATGTGCTCAAGTTTTTGTTCTGTAATGATAAAGCTTTAATGATGCAATATTGGATACTGTCCTTTATAAACCTTTAGGGTTCTTCTCATCCAGAGGGTATTGGGGTATGGAGTGGATGATAAGATCTTAAATGGCAGAGACGCTAGAGTTCTATTCCTCTTTGCATATTTCCCAGAGGAGCATTGCAGCTTTAAGTCTCCTCATCTCAGCAAGATAGTCAATGGGAAAGAGATTATTTGACCAGGGGAACAGCTGAGGTTACTGCAGGAATTAGGAAAGCAAGATATTTAGTCAGTCATTTCACAGGATATGCACTTGTAAAGTAGTGGCCAACCCCTTTAAGTAACGCCTTAATTCAGATTAGAATAGTATTTCCAAAGATGGATCTAATTGATCATACATAACAACTGTGCTATTTTTTCCCAATTAAATGTTAATGAACTTGTATTTCTCCCTCTTTTCTCCTATGTTATAGGCATCCTTCAAGTTCCGCAGAGCGTGCTTCTTTGTTATTCGATACCATTCCTCCGGTATTTCAGCTGGCTCAACATCGTATAATTTAGCAAATTCAAGATTGAAGCTTGTGAAGATGAATTTCCAGTAATTTGAAGAATTGTTCTTCTCCTCGGTCTCTATGATCCACTCTGGATAAACCATTTGGTAGTTTTTATAAGGAATCCATTCTCCATTAGTGTGCAGATTTGCAAAACAGTCATCAGAAACGACATCGTTGGTGCAAATTGAAGTGCACAGAGCATTGGTTTCCGACCATGTATACTGGGCCATTCCTTTAGGTCGGTGGCAAGTTGCAAAATGTTCCCTATGGTTAACACTTTCTGCTTCACATGGAACATGGCAGAATGGACATTCCTGGTCGCAGCCAATGACTTTAGAAGCCAATGCAGTTTGAGGCTGTAGACGAAGATTACTAAGGAGAAATGCAACGCTGCTAGTCTTTAGACTGGCCCTAATTTGATTTTTAATCTCAAAGAGGAACGATTCAATGTCTCGCCAGAATTGGGACATATTTGCTTTGTTTTGGAAGGCGGTCATTTCCATCTCAATCCGAGGAATCACCAAATCTTGCTTTAAAACCATAGAGAAATATTTGAGAAATTCTGACATGTTGTCAAAGGGCTGAGCCTGAGTGTCACCGATGGCACATCTTATTTTTTTAAGAATTGACTTTAGGTTTTTATCTATCAGCTTTGATAAGGTATCATTGTTTTGATATTTTTGTAGAATGTACATGTAAATCCATCTCTTAACGTAGGTCTTGTAATTGTTAATGTACATATTATACCTCTCGAAGGAGTCTATGTCAAGCATCTCTTCCAAGAGATAGTAATGGAAGGATTTTCTACTTTTAAATATTGCACCATCTGCGTCTTTGAGAATATCATCGATTATCTGTCTCCCGAGATTGTTGTAAATATAAGCCTTTATAGCCGGAATTAATCCTTGCTCACAAAAATTCTTTGCTCTGACGTTTGTTTCATTAGTATGGATGATTTTACTTTTAAGTATGTTGAAATACTTTGGTTTCAGCGCTCGAATTTGATAGATAGGATCATTACTCACCCGATAGTGGTCATGCATATTCTGAAATTGAGGAGCTGCTCTACCCAATATATGGAGCTTGAGCTCTACCTGAAACAAATGGTTGTAGGACAGTTTTCCAGAATTTTTCTCAAGGTGGCCATTTATGATGTTTAGTAATTCTCTGCAGTACATGTCACTGTAATCCTCTCCGGTCTTGACCTTCTCTGTAACGTAATCTTGGCAAAGCTCAGTGATTGTTGATGCACAGTTCTGAAGTTGGTCTTTGGCATTGTTACGTTTCAGTAAATTAACACATTTTTGTAAAATACTGATATCTGTATGCTTGTCTTCTACACAAAAGCTTTTCTCTTGATATTGTTGAAGAGACCCCACATTATGTAACATCCCGCTGACATCGCTTCCTCTGTTCCTCATTTCATCTCGAAGTTGCTTTAACATTCTGCTGCCAACATTCAGTTTTTCTATGGTGTGTGGTTGTAGGTTTCCAATTATTCCCTGCCATATGGACTCAAACTCTTCCTCCAGCTCTCTGACGTCGCGCAGGCCAGATAACTTTGCTTTATAACTATTGAGTTGGCTGTCAATATTTTGGAGATACTGCTTCAGTATCATTTCAAGATTATGTTTTCCCTTTTCAACTGAAATAGTTTCTGTAAATTTGCTTGAGATGAGATTTTGCAGCTCTCTCCTGAGACATTTCACAGAATTAAAAAATTCTTCTTTGTATCTTTCTATAAGATGAGGATTGTTGCTTCCAGTTTTAAAAAACGTTGATAGTTGAGTGTTCATATTTTTCTCCCCTTGCTCCAAGACTTGATCCATTGATTCATTTAATGTTTGCTCTAACTGTCCCTGAGTATTACTTTCGATTGATTGATTCTTGATTGAATTTTCAAATTTGGAGATCAGTTTGTAGGCCTGCCTCCGAAATTCCCATTCTAGTTCTGAGTACTTGTTACACAGCTGCTCGTAGGCCTCGGCTGCCAGGATGTTTCTGAAACTAAAGATAAAAGATTCGTACTTTATAGCTTGCCACAAGGTATTTGTCCATTTGGTAAAAGATCTAATGCTATGGATACCTGCATGATGTTTTTCTGTCATGAATTTGAACATGAATTTTTTTAATTCATAAATAGTTTCACTGTATCCAACATTAATTGAAGCCATCGGAGGAACACCGTGCCACAAACCTGGGATGTACCAGCTGTGTTTCTGGGGGTCATAGTCAAGGATATCTGAAAACTGTATGTTTGTATCCTTCTTTTCCATTTTTGCAGCTACTTTGATCATTTCTTGGAGTTCATTCAAAAATTGTGCTCGACCTATCATGGTATTGTCATCTGTACTCACATCACTTACATTCTGATGTACAAATTGGCAGTTGGGCTTCTTACCGACTCCATTCATTCTAAGAAATGCATGCAGAACAATGGTCAATGTGTCGTTCATGTCTGATGTATTTTCCATGGAGATATTAACTATGGTGACATCACTCAACCCAACCACAAGTGTGGCCAACTCATTGTCATGTTCATAACTGTCATCGAGTTTAGACAATTCAGGAGCTTTCAACCCTTCAGTGTCAATCACCAGAATAAATTCACATCCTAGTTCTTTCTGGAAGTTCTTCTCCACTTTCAAAAGATTCATGAAGGCTCCTCGTGTGCATCGACCACTGGCCACAGGGAACTGTAGACCAAACATGGTGTTCAGGAGGGTGGACTTCCCCGTACTCTGCACCCCCAGCACAGTGATCACCCTCATCCTGCATTGTCCTCCAGTCTTGTTATCCAGCTCAGTCAGGACATCAGTTATCCACTGTAAGGGAATGTTGGAGGCATCTCCATCAATCAGCTCCAATGGGAAACCATCCAACAGGAGATCGGCGGCAATACCTGGGAGATCTGTAAACTTTCTCTGATTCTCTTTCACTTCATCCACCTTTACCAAAGAACATTCAGCCTCATAATATTGTGCTAACTCACGTAAAAAGTGTTCAACACCCAGCGAACTATCAGAGATCTCTTGAGACAAATACAATATCCCTTTGTCAAACGCTGATGACTCCTTCTGCTTCTGTTTGAATTTTGTACGTAGAGCGGATAGATTTTTTCTAGCAAGAGAATCAAGGAAAGTTTTCATCCACTTTAGAAAATAGCGGTTTTCTGTCATGTCCAACTCCTTCATTGCTTTAATAAATGAGTGAATGTCCTGAGGAACCGCCTGCTGATACTGAGCTCTGTGGTTTTCCAAGCGCCTACTGACTAGTCGGTTCTTGTGATCTGTGTCATCTGTGTCCCCTTGGTATTTCTGTCTACATAACTCCTTGTCTATTTTAGATATTTCCTTCCATAGAGCGCCCTGCAGTTTCATTGTACCGCTCTTATATTCAAGTGTACTTTCTATATGTTGAATTATTGACTGGGCATATTCTTTCGCCTTTTGACAAGGTCCATTGTTTTCGTCCACCTCAATGTCTAAGTATTTAGCAGTGGGAGCCATGTCGACCAAGCACATTTTTTTGTCAGTGGTTTTAACAATGTCTGACACACGTGACCGCACCATTTTCACCAGTTCTCTATTTCTATTAGTGCTGATTTTGCACATCTTCAGGTTTATGGTTTTAGATAACATTTCCAGATTTCTAAGTAATTCTGTTGATTTTACCTTAGTACTTTCTTCCACAATTACAAAAAAGTGTGTGTTTTTGCAGGAAGATAAGAAGTTAAAATCTGCATCGGTCACATCTTTAATAAACAGGAACACCACGGACGATATTTCTGCTATAAATCTGAACTGCTTGTAATGGTCCCTGATGTCTCCGTGTAAATTTGTAACTGCAAAAGGTTCAGAGTATAAATTCTGCTGTTTACCGGGAAAGTACCAGGAGATTTCGACCAGACCATTAGATACAGTTTTAGGTTGGTCTCCACCATCCATTTCACAGCTGAAAAACATTTCAAAGCGAGACATCGACGAAGAAAGCAAGTTATTAAGAATTGTGGACTTCGAAAAGCCAGATTCTCCAAGTCTTACGAAGGAAATTGTTGGCATTTTTATGTTCACTAAATTATCTTCTCTGAGGTCTTTACTGCAAGAAATCCATTTTATAATGATCTCTCTCATCACCCACAGCATGAAAGTGCAGTTGTGGCCATTACCGGCCGGGAGCAGCAGTGGGACGGCGTACTGACACAAGTACATTTTTGACAAAATTTCCTGTTGTAAAAAAATGTCCGAAGAATGTAGGAGAATGCAAACTATATCTAGAGGATGTATAGACGCTGAAACACTAATGTCTGCAACATCAATAATACTTCTAGATCCGACTTCTGTGCTTTCCTGAACGTTTGTATTCCTTGCTGAGGCATTCAGGGCCATTAACTTTTGCAGAAAATGCCAGATAATATCTTCATCAAAGGCTTGTTTCTCAATGCAAACAGGTCTTATGACCAGCACATCATGAATGGTGAACTTGCGAGGTCTTTTTATTAAACTCTTCTTTCTATCCAGTCGATTTAGAACTTCATAAACTGAACTTGTTTCTCCTAAGACAAAAATCAGAAAATGCTTAATGTAATAGACGCTACTAAAAATATTTCATGACATGTTTCATTGTCTACATTAAAATATATGGGCCTGTTCATTATTATGTCTTGTTTAATAAAAGGGATCTATAATTGCTAAGTTGTAGTCTTGTATATACAGGATCTGTTCTGTGTGGTGTTGTATATTGAAGATCTGTCCTGTGTGGTGTAGTATATAGAGGATTGTTGTAAAATCCATAAAAACATCTCTTAAGAGGGGACATATCATCCTCACATTGAACATATGGGATTAATTATAACTAGGTACAGAAAGAGCTGATAATTCATCCTCCACTGAAATAGGACCTCCAGCCGTGAACAGGCAATTACAACAGGGGTCTGTTGAGAACCACACACCAAATCAGAGGTGGAGCAGAACAGGGGCTTCCTCTGTGCAAAGGAAATATCTCAGACGCTCTGGAACCTGTAGTCAGTGATGAATTTTGGGGTTTGCATTGATCCAATATTTATGGGACATATATATTCGATGTCATAACAAAGGGATGAACATAACACATTCACTCACATCACCAGGATGATGCTATCCATGCAATGTTTCAGCTCTATAGAAAGGTAATATCGTGATACGAAACATGACAACAGTATCTCCCACCTGGGACCTGCAGGGGTAAAGATATCTTGAAAGTTGGGGATCTTATAGTCTTCTAAAGACCAAGCATATCCCACGACCAGCCCCCAATATGATATCCTTGATTTAATAAAAATCAGAGTTTGCGTTTTTGTAATTTCTCAGTTCTGGAACACACAGTACTCTGTGATTCTGTCCGTTGCCCTAAGGATTGGCTCTAAGGAGTGCTTTCCTTTGATAAACTCTGAGCCTTTTCCATGACACAGGCTTAGTACTTTTATTTTGTTATCCCTTTTATTCTATATTATTGTATACACCATACTGTTTTGTCCCCATTTTGTAACTTCTTTGTAGATTTTTTTTTCATAAACACTGCCTACTCTTCGGCTTAAATATATAAAATGTAATAGTTCTGTTCCTCTTGCCTTGTAAACCGCACCCTTGAAACAATATGCTAGCTCAACGGGTGTCCAATCGTCCTGTATAAACAATTGATGGTGGCAGCTATTTCCTTTTATTATTGTGGAGTTGGCAGTGATCATATCGACATATAAATATGTAATAGGGAAATGTGTAAGTTGGCAGTATTGGAAAAGGGGGATGTGTGAGAAGGCAGTATGGGGAGGGAATTATATGAGGAGGCAGTATGGGGAGGGTAGAGAATTGTAAGGAAGCAATATTGGGAGGGGGATGTGTGAGTAGCAAGTATAGGGAGAGGAAAGATGGGGAGGGTGAGGAGACAGTATAGGGAGGGACTAAATGTGTGAGGAGACAGTATAGGGAGAATAAAATGTGTAAGGAGGCAGTATGGGCAAAGAGAATACATGAGGGGGAAGTATGAGGAAATGTATGAGGAGGCAGTATGATAAGTGGAATGTGGTAAATGTGTGAGGAGAGAGCATGTGGCAATTGTGTGAGGACATGTTATCAATATGGGGGGGATTTGTCAGGCAACAGTATGGGATTGGGTAGTAATGTGCAAGGAGACAGTATTGGGGATATAAATGTGTGCGAAGACTGTACAGGTGAGCAGGGTAATGTGTTAGGGGACAGTATGGGTGAGAAATGTGTCAAAGGACATTATGGAGGGAGAAATGTGTTAGGACGTACAACATAGAGACTGTGTAGTGAGAGGAGCAGCATAGGGGGAAAGTGGGGAAAATGTGTGAGGGAACAGTATAGGGGTGAAAAGTGTGAAGGGACAGTATTGAGGGGAATAGTGGGAGGATAGTGTGCTGGGGCAGTATAGAGAGGGAGCAGTGTAGTGGGACAGTGTGAGGGCACAGTATGGATAGGGATAGAGGCAGCATAGGAGATAGTGTGAGGGCACAGTATGGAGTACATATTAAGCAGAGAGGGGAGTTTGAGAAGAGGGTACAGTATGGAAAGTGGGTCATATAGGGGGAACACAGTCTGAGAAGAGAGTGTGAAGATAAGGTCCGGTATGGAAAGAAGAGGACAGTGTGAAGGCTAGGCATAGGGAGCAGAGTGCAAGACAATTATTATTAGTGTACAGCAAATATATTTATTCAGTCATTATAATGATTTATTTTTAAAGGCACTGAATCGAGATGTGCTGCAGAAGACCAGAGAAGAGGGAAGTGTGCAAAGACGAACAACTCCAAATCAGAGAAGAGGTCACTTATAAGGTACCTGCATGTAAATGTTTATTTGTAATACTGACTACGTCTCATTAGTCCTGTGGTTCCTGTATGGTCTGCAGTCTGATGATGACTGATAACAACAACTGTCAGTAGCTCATTAAGGACATACTGGGAATCATAGGTTCATGCAATACAATAGCATATGGTGCTTACCTGACATCACATTTGATCACTGCACTAAGCTTGGAACTGTACTCATGTACTTTTGGTGGTCCTGGAGTTGTATTCATATACTGATGGTGCTTCTAGTAATGGTTCTGGTTATGCATTCCTGTACTGATGGTGGTTCTGGTGATGAATTCCTGTACTAATGGTTGTTCTGTGGTTGTATTAATTTACTGATGGTGGTTCTGGTGGAGTTTTCATGCGCTGATGGTGGTTCTAGTGATGTATTCACATACAAATTGGTGGTTCTGGTGATGCCTATACTAATGGCAGTTCTGTTGATTTATTCATGTAGTAATGGAGGTCTGGTGATATATTTATATTATGATGATGGTTCTAGTGATGTACTCATGTACTGATGGATGTTCTGATGATGTATTCCTATATTAATGATAGCTCCGGTGATGTACTCTGGTATTTATTGGTGGTTCTGGTCATGTATTCCTGTACTGATAACGGTTATGGTAATGTAATTCTGTACTGATGGTGGTTCTAATTATGTATTTTTGTACTGCTGGTGGATCTGGTAGTATATTTCTGTATTGTCGGTGTTTCTGGTGATACATTCCTGTAATATTTTTTGTTCTGATTCCGTACACATGTAACAAATCATAACAATCATAATCATGTAACAAATCATAACAATCACGCCTCCCGAAGAAGCACAGGGAAACGCATGTCGGGGCGTGAGACGCCAGGGGATTACATACGGTCATACAGGTAATATACTTCATCAGAAAATGTAGTGTCATTTAGTTGTCTATAATGATAGATACTAGGATATATGACATTATCACAGGCTTAACACATAGGGAGACATTCGATGCTGTATTAAGGATGGGATATTTTCCTTTAGTATAGGCACACATGTTTCTGAAGCCTTTTGATTGGAAATCCTTGGGCATTTAATGGATCATGTCATTGTATTTTAAACTTTTTGTTGTTTGACCGTTATGTACAACTAGATCTCCCCATGGCATTATGATCCCTGTTTGTAATTGAATCCAGCACCTTTTTCCTACTATTCATATGTAAAAAAAATCTTTTAAATATTTATTTTATAACTACAATAATAAAATTATTTATTTTAGTACCCAAAAAAATTTTTTTTTTTTTTTTTTTGGGGGGGATCATTATTCACTTGTGGTCGCCAATATAGTGAATTATTGTTTATCTAATGGTACCTTCACTCTATGATATATATGGGTTTAATATATAGGGAATGCTATACGTGATTAACAAATCATAACTTGTCAGATAGCGTGATACATGTCTATGTTAAAGTATTGTGCCATTTGACAAGTTAAGGGTTACTACATCTGTATTTATGTTAGTAGCATTAACTGTAACATTAGAATTATATATAATTTTATATATATAAAGAAATAATTAGAACATTAAGTACTGTAGCATGTCCTATCCGAACAGTGTGTAATATACGCAGGATTCGGTTCTGGGAGTCAGCACATCATCATTCGTATGTGATTTTCATACCTACGGGCACATGCTAACGTGCTTCTTTTCCTACTTCTCTCAGTGAAATGGAGGCTGTGGTATTTCACTGAACATTGAGTAAATTATGAAAAGCAGCTCGTTAGCGAGTTACTGTAAATGTGCAAATTGCATCTGAGCGGTCACGTGAAGTCTACTCAAACCACTTACGCTGTGTATAGGAGGGAGCATGAAATGGAATTTTTGCTCAGGGTGCTGTAAAACCTACATTCACTTCTGCATAATTTATAACTGACAAAAAAGCCACAATGCAAAAACCAGATAAGATAATCATGGAGGTATGTACTCACTTATGGCGTTCTCATTGCTTTGGAAGGTTTGATTTCTAGTGTTGACATCACTCATACGTAAGTGCATCTTCAGCTCCTACACAAATGGAGACATGGTCATCACAAGTTCGGTTCCTGTGCTTACACCAGACCTGAAGAACGTCTCACTGCTCATCAACGCTGTATGTATGTTATGAAGGGGACAACCAGGTCTCGGTCAATGTACTGGATTTCATTGCTTTTGGATTCGAGTTTTTATTTTGTCTTTGATATAATGTAAAGCTTCGTCTGACATTATAATCGGAAATTGGACATGTGCGATTGACATCTCCGATCATCGGTCGGTGCCACCATGCAGATTGGACTGTCAACCGAAACCCGTCGATATCAGCGAAGTCTGCGGGAACTCCAGCAGGGTGTGATGCACACTGTCAGGATTCCCCAGCATTGCCGGTGAGAACAGGCGGTCACATGACCGTATGCGTGCAATTTGCATATATGCAATAACATGGCCTCTATATGTGCTCAAACTCACTCAATTCACTTGTATTGTTGGCGGCCGAGCACATCTAGCCAAATGCGGCCAGAAGTACTTGCAGTCACGAAGCTAACGCTCTTACTGGAAATAATGGAGAATCCTGGCAGAGTGCGCATCACACACGGTTAGGATTCCACACTCTGCAGTAGTCACATAGGCACAACTGCAGACTTATCAGAAGACTGGACAACCACTTTAAGGAAGCCAAATAAGCAAAGCTGCAGTGCAGGGACCTGGGACCGACAATGAAGTGAGTCCGAGTCACTGACTATGGCTGTGGCCAAGTGATGCCAAGGAATAATGCAGCTGAGCTAGAAATCCTATTAATCTGTAGGAGTCCGGAATGTTTTAGTTAAGGTTTTTTCTTCTATTTGGTGTTATTTCCTGGCAGATATTAAAAAAAATCAGTGAGGAACAAACTATTAGGCTATGTGCACACGTTCAGGTTTTTTCGCATTTTTTCGCGGTAAAAACACTATAAAAACTCATTAAAAACACATACATTATGCATCCTATAATTTAGAATGGATTCTGCATGTTTTGTGCACATGATGCGCTTTTTTCAGCAAAAAAAAAAACGCATCGGGGTAAAAAAAGCAGCATGTTCATTAATTTTGCGGATTTTCTGCATTTTTCCTGCTATTCTATGCATTTGGGAAAAAATGCTTAAAAAAACGCACCAAAAACGCATCAAAAACGCGTCAAAACCGTGTGGAAAAAATGTGGTAAAATCGCGGTAAAAACGCATGCGGATTTCTGGCAGAAATGTCCGGTTTTTGTCAGGAAAATTTCTGCAAGAAATCCTGACGTGTACACATACCCTAAGGCTATGTTCACATATTGCTTTTTTGCTCCTTTTTTTCTGCAGCCAAAACCTGATCTCTTAGCGGTAAAAAGCTGCAGACAAAACTCAGGTTTTGCTGTCTTTTTGCTGCATTTTTTAGTACCTTTTTCAGTATCCCAAATTTCAGCTTTGGTTCCACCATAGAAGCAGAAACAATGCAAAGTGTTCGGCCACCAATCGAAGACATGTGTGAAACCATAAATCATTTTTGGAAAAAAGGGGCAATTTGATCAAATTATGTAGTGGAAAAAGATTTTTATGTCTGAAAAAATAGTGACTTTTCTGAACAAAAAAGTTCACGAGTTCATGAAAAAAATAAACAATTGCAAATGTAAAAAGAGCAGGGACAGTTGGATCGGTCAGGCATAGCTTACCCAAGACATTAGCAAAGCATTTTGTCGGTCGGACATGGTTTACTTTCCCACATTAATCGGCCCTTGAGTTGGCCATATATTATTCAGTTTCACACATTGGTCGGACAATGTTCACTTTCACACATCTCACTAATTTCATTAAGCTGTACTAATCCTAGCATCCATGGTAATGTGAGGACACAAAGACATGGTATAAACTTCAGAAAATCACAAAAACAAGATGGGTTTCACATCCTGCGGTATCTAATTTTTTTCACTAAAAACACTGCAAAAACTGATGTCCAAGTTTTTTGTTGCATTTTTGCGCTTACTCATTGCTTTCTATGGGTAAAAGAAATGCTGCAAAAATGCTGTAAGGGTCTGTGCACACGTTGCGGATTTGGCTGCGGATTCGCAGCAGTTTTCCATGCGTTGTACAGTACCATGTAAACCTATGGAAAACCAAATCCGCAGTGCACATGCTGCGGAAAATTCCTCACAGAAATGCTGCGGTTTATTTTCAGCAGCATGTCAAGTCTTTGTGCGAATTCCGCAGCGTTTTACACCTGTTCCATAATTGGAATCCGCAGGTGTAAAAACGCAGGTGAAATCCGCACAAAAAACAAGGTAAATCCGCCCTGCGTTCTACCTGCGGAGTTTTCGGAATCTGCGCGGAAAAATCTGCACACGAATCCGCAACGTGTGCACAATACTCTAAGAAGTGACATGCTGCAGTTTTTAATAAGGCGCAGTTTTCCAATTCAGTCAAGAAAAACTGAAGCATGTGCAGGTTTCTCAAATCTCATAGCTTTTGCTGGTTCTATAAAAAGCAGCTTTTAATTTGCATTAAAAAAGCAGCAAAACAAGCAACGTGTGAAATAGTCTAATTCTACCAGTCAATGAACAGTATAAAGTCCCACATCCCTAATAATAATCATTACAGAGGGAGAATCATCATCCACCTCTCTGCATCTCAGCAACTCAAACCCAGCAAAGTCCTGGAGGTTCAGCACCATTTGTAATACCTTTTTGATCACTGGTAGGCCACAATCAATCGTAAATCCTTGTTTTCCTAAAAAAACAACAACATAAAAATAACATAAAAATTTAAAAGATAAATACATGGACTCTATCTATATTTCATATCCCTTACCTTGTCTTGTACCACCATGATGAGTCTGATCAAACTACAAAACCATAAAAAAATATATCAGTAGACTAGAAGTTAGTCATCAGTTTATCGAAACAGCTCAGGCACTCACCGACCTTTTACACTTTGTGCTCTCTCTCCACATCAGTCCCTCTCACCTCCTCCCTCCCAAGTTAAGGGATTAGGCTCTACTCACTTTTCTGAAAAAATCCAAGCCATCCACTACCACCATACAGCACACGAATCGTTCAGACAAATCACAGAATCACTTGCTCTTTCTTTTTGTTCACAACCTTCTTTCTTTCCCTGTCGAGAACAATCGCCCTGTTCAGGACTAGAGTTGAGCAAATTTGTTCGGATTCCGTTCTGAATATGATCGGCAGCAAATATTGTTTTTGCAATATTTGTCAAACACGGCCGAACGTCATTAGAGTCAATGAGAGTAGAAATTTCCGAATATGTTTAGAACCGATCAGCAAACATACATTCGGCACAAATTGGGTAACAATATGGCAAGAATATGGCAAATTCAGATTCGTCAACCAAATCTGAAAAAATTCGCTCAACTCTATTCAGGACACCTCCATTTATCACATATATAGAAATGTACATGCCATCAATATCCAGCAATTTTTGAACATACAGTCATTTTCGGCTCCCATCTCCTCCTTCTCCTGTCCTAGCATTGTCACATTATAATAAGACATTGGAAAATGGCATAGATGAAGCAGCATTTCCCACACGCAGAAAGACTCGACATGGACAATAACAACCCTGGCACACGCTGCAAACACGTATTCTCCAGTTGTGCTCCACGTGCCAAGTGCCAGTGATGTGCATATCAGTTTTAGCACAATTTTTCATCCACTATAAGTTCATTCTTAAAACTTATAACTCTGCTATCCATCTGGCCAAACAAACAATTTCATTGTCTTCATCACATCATTATCAAACAATCCAAAATGACTCGTCAAACCTTACCATTCACCTCTGAGCCTAAAGTACAGGCCCCCATCTCCAAACTCAGAGCTTACAATCTGGCCACTTATGTCCAATAAAAAAAAATCAATCAGCTTCATCAGGACATTTTTCCCCAGTCTCCAAAGAGCTTGGATCCCCTTCCCTCACATACATCAACTTCACTTTTCATCTTTCAGCCTGTCACAGAAGAGGATGCTACCAAGCTCTTTGCTTCTTCTTGTCCTACACCCTTAACCCTATTCTCTCACATCTCCTTCAGTCTCTCTCCCTGGTTGTCACTACCCACCTAACTAAAATATTTAACCTCTCTCTTGTAGAGGATTCTCCATTACTAAGCCATGGGCTTGATGTCACCGGACAATTCAAAGATTATACCAACTCCACAAATATGAACCCCACTTGCCACCACCACAGGGCATGTGGGAAGAGTCGGGCAAAGTGCCAGAATTGGCACATCTAACAGATGCGCCTTTTCTGGTTATCAAAAAAACGGGAGCCCCATGTCATTTCTTAAAATTTATTTATAGCGCAGCTGGTGAATACTCCCATCTGCCGCTGCTTGCTCTTACCGTTAACAGTTAAATTCAACTCTCAAAATTGTCTCTTGCTAGCGCTGGTTGCAGTGCGAGCAGGGTACCATGATGTGAGCTGTCTTCACTTCAGCACCCGGCACCAGGGAATAGCACGAACAGTACTGCTGATTCCCAGGCACCAGTACGTATCACACTAAAGACAAAGGGATGTCATCCGTGTGTCGTCAGTGTGCACATGTGCGGAACATTTTGCGGCCCGTGCTGCTACCGGAAACATTGACATCTGAAAGATCCCTTAGTGAACTTTTAGGAAAAATTCTCTGGAATCCAAATACGAATCCAAATGAACAAGCTGTAGAAGTTGTGTAATTCACTCATAACTACTGTTAGTGTCAGTAACTGGTACCTACATTCCCTTTCAATTGGTTAGAAGTCAAGGAATGTACTTCATCGTGTAAGCGGTGGATCTTAGCACTTTCATTTCCATATTGAGACTCCAAACCTTGAGGAATTGAGGACAGTTCTGTGTCTTGAAAGAGATCAGGGAAAGAGGATTCTTGTTCTGAGAGTGTTGAGGGTGTTCTTTTACCGACATACTTTAAATTATTTCCTGCACATTGACGATCATGTTCTAAGGTCTCCTCTTGATTATGTAATGGGAAGTCATCTTTGTTACATGGTTTTGTTTTTGAGGAAGTGTCTACCTGCTTTGAATGAGAATAACAAGGTTCTGTCCTTTCTTCTGACCACCATTCCCCACCTGAATCTCTGGCTTTATATTCTCCTCCAGGTGATCCTTTCTTCTTGAATGTGGTTGCTTTTAAGGATTTATATACTTCTATATTTTCTGGGTCTGTTGTGGGTGATAAATTCTGAGGATTATCTGCAAAAGATGTTGGGGAGTCTTCTCTATGTTGGGGGTGAGACGTGTCAAATTCTGGAGATGCTGCTCTATTGCGAGTTATGGAGAGATAGGATTTTCCTTGATCTGATTTATTACCACCGTTTTTACAAGACTCCTCTTTTTGATCCAAGTGGAAGGTTTTTTTGCTTTGAAGTTGAAGATCTTGATCATTTTCCTGGTTTTTCGAAGCTGAAAAATAAAAGTCTTATTATATTCTTAGCTATTTCTTCAAATGTTTTAAATTATTTTACTAATAACTTAAGGCTGTATCCTAATTGGACAAAGCACCCGATTTTGACCACAGCAGACAACCGTTGAATATGTTTGGTGGCCTCCTGACCCTCCCCTGACCGATGATGCTCCTCAGAACTGTCCTTCCTCACATGAGCATATCAGCATTGGCAAAGTCTAGATCAGAGGTCCCCAACTCCAGTCCTCAAGGCCCACCAGCAGGTCATGTTTTCAGGATTTCCTTAGTCTTGCCCAGGTAATAATTGCATCACCTGTGCAATGCAAAGGAAATCCTGAAAACATGACCTGTTGGTGGGCCTTGAGGACTGGAGTTGGGGACCTCTGGTCTAGATCATCTCAGCATTTCAGCATTAGGATATCATTTGTCATCTCCTCAGCACTAGCACAGGCATCCCCAGAGGAGATTAGCGAATAAACTCAAGTGAAAAATGCACATTTTTTGTAATTCCTTTTACCGAGGATTCAGAAAAATGTAATTAAAATGTTTAAAACAAAACACTTAATTCACTTCACTGCTCACCTATCTGGCCTCTCCTCTACTCACCCACCCACCCTGTCCTTGCCACATCTTCAGATCGCCTATGATTGTGCTGAGATCCCCAGGGTTCTCAGTCTAGGCCAGGGCTTCCAAGTTTGACTAGGCCAGAAGAATTTTGTGTAGAACCCTCCCAAGCATAATCAAACCCAGAAGTGCCATAGCACTGTGAGAGGCCTGGGGTAATTTAACACGAGCGGCAGCGATCTGAAGATGCAGCATGGACAGACCGATGATGATGAAGACTGGATGGGCCGAAAAGTTGAGTGGTGAGATGAGTATTAGGGTTTTTTTTTACATCTTACATTTATTATGCTCTGGCGTCTTAAAAGACCCCAAAGCATAATAAGAGACATTACATTTTTGGAAAATAACTTCTCTGGGAATCGAAAATCTGCACAAACAGGAAAAATCCAATTTTTCTTGATTCGGTTCATCTCTATTCCTCAGTTCTTCCACAACCTGCTCTGCCTCATCTTTCTTCGTTTGTATTCCCCAAGCTAGAGAACCCCAGTAACATAGTAACATAGTTAGTAAGGCCGAAAAAAGACATTTGTCCATCCAGTTCAGCCTATATTCCATCATAATAAATCCCCAGATCTACGTCCTTCTACAGAACCTAATTGTATGATACAATATTGTTCTGCTCCAGGAAGACATCCAGGCCTCTATTGAACCCCTCGACTGATTTCGCCATCACCACCTCCTCAGGCAAGCAATTCCAGATTCTCACTGCCCTAACAGTAAAGAATCCTCTTCTATGTTGGTGGAAAAACCTTCTCTCCTCCAGACGCAAAGAATGCCCCCTTGTGCCCGTCACCTTCCTTGGTATAAACAGATCCTCAGCGAGATATTTGTATTGTCCCCTTATATACTTATACATGGTTATTAGATCGCCCCTCAGTCGTCTTTTTTCTAGACTAAATAATCCTAATTTCGCTAATCTATCTGGGTATTGTAGTTCTCCCATCCCCTTTATTAATTTTGTTGCCCTCCTTTGTACTCTCTCTAGTTCCATTATATCCTTCCTGAGCACCGGTGCCCAAAACTGGACACAGTACTCCATGTGCGGTCTAACTAGGGATTTGTACAGAGGCAGTATAATGCTCCCATCATGTGTATCCAGACCTCTTTTAATGCACCCCATGATCCTGTTTGCCTTGGCAGCTGCTGCCTGGCACTGGCTGCTCCAGGTAAGTTTATCATTAACTAGGATCCCCAAGTCCTTCTCCCTGTCAGATTTACCCAGTGGTTTCCCGTTCAGTGTGTAATGGTGATATTGATTCCTTCTTCCCATGTGTATAACCTTACATTTATCATTGTTAAACCTCATCTGCCACCTTTCAGCCCAAGTTTCCAACTTATCCAGATCCATCTGTAGCAGAATACTATCTTCTCTTGTATTAACTGCTTTACATAGTTTTGTATCATCTGCAAATATCGATATTTTACTGTGTAAACCTTCTACCAGATCATTAATGAATATGTTGAAGAGAACAGGTCCCAATACTGACCCCTGCGGTACCCCACTGGTCACAGCGACCCAGTTAGAGACTATACCATTTATAACCACCCTCTGTTTTCTATCACGAAGCCAGTTACTAACCCATTTACACACATTTTCCCCCAGACCAAGCATTCTCATTTTGTGTACCAACCTCTTGTGCGGCACGGTATCAAACGCTTTGGAAAAATCTAGATATACCACGTCCAATGACTCACCGTGGTCCAGCCTATAGCTTACCTCTTCATAAAAACTGATTAGATTGGTTTGACAGGAGCGATTTCTCATAAACCCATGCTGATATGGAGTTAAACAGTTATTCTCATTGAGATAATCCAGAATAACATCCCTCAGAAACCCTTCAAATATTTTACCAACAATAGAGGTTAGACTTACTGGCCTATAATTTCCAGGTTCACTTTTGGAGCCCTTTTTGAATATTGGCACCACATTTGCTATGCGCCAGTCCTGCGGAACAGACCCTGTCGCTATAGAGTCCCTAAAAATAAGAAATAATGGTTTATCTATTACATTACTTAGTTCTCTTAGTACTCGTGGGTGTATGCCATCCGGACCCGGAGATTTATCTATTTTAATCTTATTTAGCCGGTTTCGCACCTCTTCTTGGGTTAGATTGGTGACCCTTAATATAGGGTTTTCATTGTTTCTTGGGATTTCACCTAGCATTTCACTTTCCACCGTGAATACCGTGGAGAAGAAGGTGTTTAATATGTTAGCTTTTTCCTCGTCATCTACAACCATTCTTTCCTCACTATTTTTTAAGGGGCCTACATTTTCAGTTTTTATTCTTTTACTATTGATATAGTTGAAGAACAGTTTGGGATTAGTTTTACTCTCCTTAGCAATGTGCTTCTCTGTTTCCTTTTTGGCAGCTTTAATTAGTTTTTTAGATAAAGTATTTTTCTCCCTATAGTTTTTTAGAGCTTCAATGGTGCCATCCTGCTTTAGTAGTGCAAATGCTTTCTTTTTACTGTTAATTGCCTGTCTTACTTACTTACTTACTTCAGTGGTATCTCTGCTTTCTCTTGTTGCCCATTATCATTATTTAGTGGACCTATACGCTTTGAACTAGTTTTAGCCATTCATTTGCTTAAATAATCTTTTGGCTTATTTTAACTTTCTTTGTCACTCAGATGTTTATTTTGTACTTAGGCCGGATTTATAACCCTTTTATTGATTTTAAATATTTTCTTAGTTATTGAAAGCTAAAAATGACCTATCAGATTATTGTATTTAGAGCCTCGTTTCATTTATAGCCATGTTGGATTAATATTTCATACTAAAAAACAGTAAAATCACACAGAGGACAAATAAAATTCCCATTTGGTAATTTATTCCCTCAATCTATGCTCGGAGGTGGAGAATCTGGGGTAATAATGAACATTTTTCTAATTTAGTCTTTTCACTCTTCCTTCACTAGTTTGTTGTTTTTGTTTTTTTTTTACAATTTAGGTAAAGTGATTTTGTGACATTTCCCACAATCCCTACAATGTTAGAAATGTCCAGATGTTACAGATTCATCACTTCTTGTCGAGTCCTTCCAAAAACTGGTACTACAGGGTGGGCCATTTTCATGGATACACCTAAATTAAATGGGAATGGTTGGTGATATCAACTTCCTGTTTGTGGCACATTAGTATATGGGAGGGGGAAAACTCTTCAAGATGGGTGGTGACCATGGCGGCCATTTTGAAGTTAGACATTTTGAATCCAACTTTATTTTTTTCAATGGGAAGAGGGTCATGTGACATCAGACTTATTGAGAATTCCACAAGATAAACAATGGTGTGCTTGGTTTTAATGTAACTTTATTTTTTCATGAGTTATTTACAAGTTTATGACCACTTATAAAATGTGTGCTGCCCATTGTGTTGGATTGTCAATGCAACCCTCTTCTCCCACTCTTGACACACTGATAGCAACATCACAGAAGAAATGCTAGCACAGGCTCCCAGTATCCGTAGTGGAGGGCACAATATGTGAGGTTTATTCTGCTGTAAGGCTCTGTTCACATATTCCCTACATCTCTCTGTGATGGATTCATTTTGGGCTCATAAAAATGGAAATATAATGATCCAGTACAGGATCCATTCTACTGACTGGGAGTGGAAGTGTCATAAAATGTCTCCCTTTTGCCTCCCTTCCAGCTGCTTTCTGTTTTTAGATGGATTGAAAAAAAAAAGTCTATACAACTATTTTTCTGTCCAAAAAAAGGATAAAGCAACCAGATCAGTTTTGATTTCTTAAACATTTAAGTCTATGGAAAACAGATGATAACAGTTGGTTTGCATTTTGCATCCAATTTTGACAAATTCAACATGTGAATAGAGTCTAGTGAACATAGAGATAACACATTTATTACCTCTCGGAAGATCCTCGGTTCCTTTTTTTGCCCGAGGGGCAGAAACTCTTCGGTATATTCCTTTTCCTTGCCATGGTCTGTAAATGTAAATTAAGCAAAATCATGTCTGCTAAAGTTTAGGGCAAATGATAAAAAAGACTCAAAAAGATTAATGACGACTAATGTGATTATTGGATTTAGGATAGTAACTTAGACTGCACGACTGATTGCAGATTAATCAAATGTAATCATAATCAGAGAAAAAAGGCCTTATACATAAATGTAATAATTATACCAAGTTGGAATGATTGTCTGCCTCCGATATCTACTCATTATGATTTTATTTAGCAAATCTTTTATTTTAACCATTTATGAATGAAAGCATTGTTAGGTCTAAATAAGAAATCATTTTGCACTTATTTTAGAACAATACATATACCTCACTTTCATTCTGGAAATCTGGTGCAAGAAATCATTCTGAAGCCTCATGTCAATGCCAGGCATATATAGTTAGGTCCAGAAATATTTGGTCAGTGACACAAGTTTTGACATTTTAGCTGTTTACAAATAATATTCAAGATATAGTTCTATAATCAATCTGGGCTTAAAGTGCCGACTCTCAGCTTTAATTTGATGGTAGTCACATCCTAATTTTAGTACGGGTTTAGGAATTACAGCTCTTTTATATGTAGCTTTTCAAGGGACCAAAAGAAAAATCGGACAATTATGTAAAAAGTTCTTTAATGGGCTGCATGAGCTTTTGCCTTGTTATTCCATCATCAATTAAGCAGGTAAAAGGTCTGGAGCTTATTCCAGGTGTGGCATGTGCATTTGGAAGCCGTTGCTGTGAGCCCACAACATGAAGTCAAAGAAGCTTTCAAAGGAAAAAAACAGACCATCATTAGGCTGAATAAAAAAGAAGAAATCCATCAGAGAAGTAGCAGAAATGTTAAAAGCAGCCAAATCAACAGTTTGTTACATTCTGAAAATGAATAAATAAACAGAACCCAGGTGAACTCGGGAACTCAAAAAGGCCTGGACATCCACAGAAGACAACATTGTTGGATGATCGCAGAATCCAAACAATGGTGAAGAAAATCCCCTTCACAACATCCTCCCATGTGAAAACCACTCTCCAGGAAATCAGTGTCTCATTATCAATGTCTACCATAACAAGAAGACGTCATGAGAGCAAATACAGAGGCCAGATTATACTTGACAAAAAAACATCTAAAAGACACCCAGTTTTGGGAAAGCAAAACGAAGGTCAACCTGTGCCAGAATGATGGGAAGAAGAAAGTATGGAGAAGGCTTGGAATGGTTCATGACCTAAAGAACTGCACATCCTCAGTAACACATGGTGGAGGCCACGTGATGGTGCGGGCATGCATGACTGCCAATGGCACCGAGTCATAGGTGGTTATTGATGATGTGACTGAAGATAGAAGCAGCCGGATGAATTCTGTGTGTTTGGGACAATACTTCTTACATTTCTACCAAATGCAGCAAGGTTGATAGGATAGCGCTTCACAGGACAGATGGACAATGACCCAAAACATATTGCAGAAGCAAAGAAGTTGAATATTCTGCTATGACCGCGTCATCATCAGTTCTCACCCCATCAAGGAGCATTTCACAGGCTGAAGTCAAAACTTAAGGTAGAAAGAGCCGCAAACAAGAAAGATCTGAAGTCAACTGCAGTAAAGGCGGCAAAGCCTCACAAAGGAGGGAACCGATCAATGGTGACACCCATGGCCTCCAGACTTCAGGCTGTCATTGTTGCGAAGGATTCTCTGCAAAGTATTAAAAATGAACATTTTATTTATGATTAATTACATTTTTCCAATTACTTTTGAGCCCCTGAAATGATGAGGGTTTGTAGAAAAATTGTTACAATTCCTAAATGTTTTACAGGATAATTTTGTTCATCACTTTTAAGTAAACCTAAAAGTCTCCACTTGAGTCACATCTCAGGTGTTTTATTTTACATCCAAAATAGCAATATAGCGACCTGCAGAGCTGAAATCACGGAGATTCTGTCAGTGGTCAAATATTTCTGGACCTAACCGTATGAGCTGAGAAATATTGTTCTCACTCATTTTTCCCCTTTATCGGACTGTAAGATTTAGGCATCAAGTTAAGCTCTGATCTGAGTTTTATGACCATGTGAATTATTTTTTTCTTTCCTTTCTGTTGTGTCTTTTACTTTGACTGCATAGAATGAAATATACAGAATGTGACAAAGCATTAATTACATGAGTTACCTCGCACCTGCAGATTGATTTTGGTTCGTTTTCTCCCGACTGTCCATTTTGAAGCCCTAGAACCTAGAAGCAGATTGTACAGATTGGGGTGTGAGGTCAGAGTAGACTTCGGCTTATCTACAGATTACATTTCACCACATCATCTTCTGACCGACACTCATAAAAAAACTAGATCTATTGTACTAAGAGCAGAACTCCACACAGGTCACTGAGATTATGCCAGTCTGTCATTCATTAAGCTCAAGCTTATAATATTTGTTTTTTAAATTTTACTTTTATTTCCTTAAAGGGTTATTGCGGTCTACATAAAGTAACAGGAAAGAGAAGGAGATCCAGCTCAACGAAATAGTGAAAAATCCATAATTTATTTCACTTAAAATATAGTGAAAGGACAAAACATCAGCATACAAAAAAAAAATTAAAACCAAGGTCAACGCGTTTCCGGTGACTAAGCACCCTTAAGGTTTTAATTTTTTTTTTGTATGCTGATGTTTTGTCCTTTCACTATATTTTAAGTGAAATAAATTATGGATTTTTCACTATTTCGTTGAGCTGGATCTCCTTCTCTTTCCTGTTCGTCCACGCCCTGACACAGCGGTTCCGTGCTCCGAGCTCTTGGGAATGTCGGTATGGTGAGCTGGATTTTGTTTTTTCCTTTTTTACATAAAGTAACACCTTAAAGTTCTCACCTACCAGGAAGAGGCAGCTGAATGGAGTGGAGTGGTCCAGTACCACCTCAATCTGATTGATTGCAGTCCTTTCTACAAAAGTGTCCTAGTATTGATTGTTGCATACAAAACTGACATTTAAAGGATGGGGTATACTACAATATCCTCTTTATTATAAAGGATGGCGTATACTACAACACCATGTGTCCAATAAGGGATGGCGTATACTACAACATCCTCTTTATAATAAAGGATGGTGTATACTACAACACCATGTGTCCAATAAGGGATGGCGTATACTACAACATCCTCTTTATATAGTTACATAGTTACATAGTAATTAAGGTTGAAGGAAGACTATAAGTCCATCTAGTTCAACCCATAGCCTAACCTAACATGCCCTAACATGTTGATCCAGAGGAAGGCAAAAAAAAACCATGTGGCAAAGAGTAACCTCCACACTGGGGAAAAAAATTCCTTCCCGACTCCACATACGGCAATCAGACTAGTTCCCTGGATCAACGCCCTATCAAGGAATCTAGTGTATATACCCTGTAACATTATACTTTTCCAGAAAGGTATCCAGTCCCCTCTTAAATTTAAGTAATGAATCACTCATTACAACATCATACGGCAGAGAGTTCCATAGTCTCACTGCTCTTACAGTAAAGAATCCGCGTCTCTTATTATGCTTAAACCTTTTTTCCTCCAAATGCAGAGGATGCCCCCTTGTCCCTGTTTCAGGTCTATGATTAAAAAGATCATCAGAAAGGTCTTTGTACTGTCCCCTCATATATTTATACATTAAAATAAGATCACCCCTTAGTCTTCGTTTGTCCAAACTAAATAGCCCCCAGTGTAATAACCTATCTTGGTATTGCAGACCCCCCAGTCCTCTAATAACCTTGGTCGCTCTTCTCTGCACCCGCTCCAGTTCAGCTCTGTCTTTCTTATACACCGGAGACCAGAACTGTGCACAGTATTCTAAGTGTGGTCGAACTAGTGACTTGTATAGAGGTAAAATTATGTTCTCCTCATGAGCATCTATGCCTCTTTTACTGCATCCCATTATTTTATTTGCCTTTGTAGCAGCTGCCTGACACTGGCCACTGAATATGAGTTTGTCATCCACCCATACACCCAGGTCTTTTTCATTGACGGTTTTGCCCAGAGTTTTAGAATTAAGCACATAATTATACATCTTATTACTTCTACCCAAGTGCATGACCTTACATTTATCCCCATTAAAGCTCATTTGCCATTTATCAGCCCAAGCTTCTAGTTTACATAAATCATCCTGTAATATAAAATTGTCCTCCTCTGTATTGATTACCCTGCAGAGTTTAGTGTCATCTGAAAATATTGAAATTCTCCTCTGAATGCCCCCTACAAGGTCATTAATAAATATGTTAAAAAGAAGAGGGCCCAATACTGACCCCTGTGGTACCCCACTGCTAACCGCTACCCAGTCCGAGTGTGCTCCATTAATAACCACCCTTTGTTTCCTATCCCTGAGCCAGCTCTCAACCCACTTGCACATATTTTCCCCTATCCCCATTATTCTCATTTTATATATCAACCTTTTGTGTGGCACCGTATCAAAAGCTTTTGAAAAGTCCATATAGACTACATCCACTGGGTTCCCTTGGTCCAATCCGGAACTTACCTCTTCATAGAAACTGATCAAATTATTCTGACATGAACGGTCCCTAGTAAACCCGTGCTGATACTGGGTCATGAGGTTATTCCTCTTCAGATACTCCAGTATTGCGTCCCTTAGAATGCCCTCCAGGATTACTGGCCTATAATTTCCCAGTTCAGTTTTTGTTCCCTTTTTGAATATTGGCACCACATTTGCTATACGCCAGTCCTGTGGTACAGACCCTGTTATTATGGAGTCTTTAAAGATTAAAAATAATGGTCTATCAATGACTGTACTTAATTCCTGCAGTACTCGGGGGTGTATCCCATCCGGGCTCGGAGATTTGTCAATTTTAGTGATTTTTAGACGCCGCCGCACTTCCTGCTGGGTTAAGCAGGTGACATTTAATTGGGAATTTTTATCACTAGACATTTTGTCTGCCATGGGATTTTCTTGTGTAAATACTGATGAAAAAAAGTCATTTAGCATATTGGCTTTTTCCTCATCCACCATCTCACCCAGACTATTTTTAAGGGGGCCAACACTATCATTTTTTAGTTTCTTACTATTTATGTAGTTAAAGAATATTTTAGGATTATTTTTACTCTCTCTGGCAATGAGTCCCTCTGTCTCAATCTTTGCTGCCTTGATTTGCTTTTTACAGAATTTATTTAATTTTCTGTATTTATTTAATGCCTCCTCACTACCTACTGGAGAGGGATACAAGTATCTGAAGGTGAGAGAGGGGTCCAGAGGAGACAGAAGTGTCCACAGCAGCGACATACTCCCCTCTTCCCAATAAAAACATAAGTGGTTGTGTAAGGGAGGGTCAGGAAGGAATATTTTTCACCTTTCCTCCTGAAGGTGCGTGGACTCTGAAAATGGGCCCATCTTATCTAAAAGGAGCAATGTCTAACGTGAAACACTGTTCAAAAAATAATGGCTGGTCAGTTTTAGCATTTAGTGAACATGGTAAAAAAAAACACAACAACTGTGGAATTGCACTTTTTTGCATTTTATTTACCGTACACGATATGTTAAAACCAATGGAGTTCTTCAAAAGTACAACTTGGCAGGCAAGAATGAAGTCCTCACATGGCCATATTGACGGAAAATTAAAGTTATGGAAAATGGAAGAAACACAGTATGACTGTCAATCTTCCTCGGTCTAAGACTCCATGCAAGATCTCGCCTCGTGGGGTAAGGATGATTCTGAGAAAGGTCAGGAATCGGCCCAGAACTACACAGGAGGACCTGGCCAATGACCTGAAGAGAGCTGGCACCACAGTGTCAAACATTACCGTTAGTAACACACTGCGCTATCATGGATTACAATCCTGCAGGGCACACATGGTCCCCCTGCTCACACCAGCATGTCCAGGCCTGTTTGAAGATCATCAGTGACCATCTGGATGATCCAGAGGAGGCACAGGAGAAGGTCATGTGGTCAGATGAGACCAAAATATAACTTTCTGGTATCAACTCCACTCGTCGTGTTTGGAGGAAGTGGGAAAAATAAGTATTTGATACTCTACCAATTTTCCAAGTTTTCCCACTTACAAAGAATGGAGAGGTCTGTAATTTTTATCGTAGGTACACTTCAACTGTGAAAGACAGAATCTTAAAAAAAAAAATTAAAAAAATCACATTGTTACATAATTTGCATTTTATTGCATGAAATAAGTATTTGATACAATAGAAAACAGAACTTAATATTTGGCGCAGAAACTTTTGTTTGCCGTTACAGAAGTCAGATGTTTCCTGTAGTTCTTGACCAGGTTTGCACACACTACAGCAGGGATTTTGGCCCCCTCCTCCATACAGATCTTCTCCAGTTCTTTCAGGTTTTGGGGCTGTCGCTGGGTAGCATGGAGATTCAGCACCCTCCAAACATTTTCTATTTGCTTCAGGCCTGGAGACTGGCTTGGCCACTCCAGGACTGTAAAATACTTCTTACTGTGCTGCTCCTTAGTTGCACTGGCTGTGTGTTTTGGGTCATTGTCATGCTGGAAGACCCGGCCACGACCCATCTTCAATGCTGTTACTGAGGGAAGGAGGATGTTGGCCAAGATCTTGCGATACATGACCCCATCCATCCTCCCTTCCAGATGGTGCAGTCGTCCTGTTCCTTTTGCAGAAAAGCAGCCCCAAAGTATGATGTTTCTCCCACCATGCTTCACAGTTGGGACAGTGTTCTTGGACTTGGACTCATTCTTCTTCTTTCTCCAAACACGGCGTGTGGAGTTAATACCAAAAAGTTCTATTTTGGTCTCATCTGACCACAGGAACTTCTCCCATCCCTCCTCTGGATCATCCAGATGGTCATTGGTGAACTTCAAATGGGCCTGTATATGTGCTGGTGTGAGCAGGGGACCTCTCCATTCTTTGCAGGTGGGAAAACTTGCAAAATCGACAGTGTATCAAATGCTAATTTTCCTCACTACATGTGTGTGTATATATATATATATATATATATATATATATATATATATATATATATATATATATACACACATACACACACACACACACAAATTTTAAAATAATTGTAGTGAAAAAACTAAGATATTTGAAATACCCAAAATTAATGACCACATCAACCTAAGATTACACTGGATGTCATGAGATACTACAGCTAATAATGTGTACCAAGTAACGAAATGGTGGGATTTTTTTTTTTTACTAAATCAGTTCACACATAAGTGAGACCAGATCTCTATTTATAACAAAAACTAGATTGTGGCCCGATTCTAACGCATCGGGTATTCTAGAATATGCATGTCCCCGTAGTATATGGACAATGATGATTCCAGAATTCGCGGCAGACTGTGCCCGTCGCTGATTGGTCGAGGCAACCTTTATGACATCATCGTCGCAATGTTGTGCCCGTCGCTGATTGGTCGAGGCAACCTTTATGACATCGTCGCCATGGCAACCATTATGACATCTACGTCGATACTGTGCCCATCGCTGATTGGTCGAGGTGAATTCGCGGCAGACTGTGCCCGCCGCTGATTGGTCGAGGCAACTTTTATGACATCATCGTCGCCATGCTGTGCCCGTCGCTGATTGGTCGAGGCCTGGCGCCTCGACCAATCAGAGACGCGGGATTTCCAGGACAGACAGACAGACAGACAGAAAAACCCGTAGACAATTATATATATAGATGATATGCAAAAAAGCAAAAACAAAAAGGAAGTAGGAAGGAAAAATGGCTAATAGACACAAACACGGATAATGAAAAATTATTTCGGAGTCGTGGCCCGACTGTTAATAGATCAAACTTTATCAAACTAAAATACATTTAAAGTTATTTTAAGTGTTATATGTTTATTCTATTCTGCCTTGAATAAAACGTTACCTTTTAAGTATAGTAAGGTTCTTGGTGGGCAATTCTTTCTGTAGGCTCAGCGTTTATACAGTGATGATGCGGCTCCTTGCTAAACATTCACTGTAACATCTCTGAAGGCCAGACACCATCATAAAACACACAGATTACAGCCTGTCCATATCCTTGGGACTCCAAAAGAAGCGAATGATGTACCGTGGTCGCATTCTCAAGACAGAAGAGAGACCGGCAGCCATCAAGCATTTCTGGACTCTCCTGGGGATATTTCATGTCTTTGTTGTAATGAGCGATTTAGCCTCTTACCTTCGCTTCTCTAGATCTGCGCTGACGTTCTTCACTTCATCTTTAGTGTTACCTTCTGAATACAGATATGGACCTTCACTACAAATCAGGTCATCAAAGGCACAAAGCAATAAGGAAAACAGGAAATGGCAATAAAAAATACCCCACGTTAATGTATAACCCTCAGTGAAAAGTCAGCAGTGGCCGATATCAGAGCAATCCCTGGGAAGAGAACAAATCATCCTTCTAATGGATTTACATGTGTCAGCTGATCACCTACATGGTGCTGATCGATGGTTAATAACCTGTTTAGGCCAGAAGAGCGCAAATCTCTGTGCGCAGAACCATCATTAATGGGAAGCGAGGCAGAAGGTTTTGGAGATTTTATCTGAGAAATGCAGAATATATAAAAATATCTAGTCATGAGATGCGATCGTTCTGTGCACATAGAATATCTTGTTACTGGGACGATCTGCAGGGGATAAAATCGTTAATTAATGAGTCAACATAAAATCTATTACCCCCAAAGTATTATCATTTTGCTCATTCTGAGGGCGTTTGGTGTCCTGTTCAGAGAGCCCAATATGCTCGTTTCCCAATGATTTGCCTTTCTAGAGCATTACACTGTGCACTGCTAATATATATAGTCTGGATTCTCGGATAAATTTTATCCAACCTCCTCTCTTGCTTCACTTTGGTCTGATGTTTGAACTTCATATTGATAACTATAGGTAGCAAAACATCGCTGTGAAATGATTATTCATTTATCTTTCTCTTAGGCCATATTCAGACAAGCATATAAAAATCATCCAATCCTGTCAAATCTGACGATTTTCATCCATATTGTCATCTGTGTGTTCATTTTTTACATCTGCGTGCCATCCGCATTTACAGTGGGTGAAATAACTATTGAATATCACGTTTCTAAGTAAATCTATTGGCAAAGCCGCTATTGACGTGAAATTCTCCCCAGATGTCGGTAACATCCCGTCCGATGCACACCAGAAAGAAATCACCACAGATGTCCATAAATTATATGTAATAATGAAAATGACACAGGGAAAAAAGTATTGAACAAGTTAGTGAAAGGTAATTAATACTTGATACAAAAGCCTTTGTTGTTCATGAAGCTTCAAGACACGTTCTGTATGGAGAAACTAGTCGCAGGCATTACTTAGGTGTGATTTTGGCCCATTCTACCATATCCATCAACAGATTAAAATCTAAATGATCGTATAGTTTTCCTATCTTAAAAATGGCACTTTTTTTCTTTTTTACTTAATAACAGAACTCAATCCCCATATAGCAGCCTTCCCCAACCCAATTCACCACACTCATATGACGTGACATACTGCACTAAACGCCTTCCTGCCTCTAGTAAGGATTCCATTGTCCTCCTGTAAAGTTTTGAGGCCCCCGTTGATTTTTCAGCTGCCTTATCCAGTGTCTACAAAGCCCAAAGGATTCTCTGAAATTTGTCCTAGGACAGATACTTCCTCCCCGGAGGAATCATCCTACACACAGAACGGACAATATGGAAATGGATACAGAGGTGAGAAGATCCTGGTCATAGAGGAGGGTGGCATGTAGTAGATACATCTGCTGGTCTTTACCCTCACCTGTTATAGATGTGCTGCACCCGACCGCTAGTGAAAGTTTGAGAAGTGATTTTCTTGTAGTAAAGCCCCTGCTGATGTAGACAGGGGCACCAGTTAGTTGCCCATGCTTTTTCAGTATGAGCTTTGAAGAACTTTGCAGTAAGCTCCACTGAAAAAAGCCCCCCATCTCCATGATGTTTCCTGACCCACCTAAACCTCTATCCTCCTCCCTAATCTGAATTAAAGGAAAGATGATAACCGAGATTAAACTGTTCTTTTTTGTTGTTTAGATGTATAAAGAGGACTAAACCCCTTTGTAAGGGATTCGATCTTGAGGCTTCTGACTTGCTTCCCCCTTTTCACTCCCTCATTAAGGCTACTTTCACACCAGCATCATACTCGGTCCGTCGCAGTGCGTCGGGCCGACGTACTGATGCATACTGTGGAAGCGCCGCACAACGGGGGCAGCGGATGCATTTTTACAACACATCCGCTGCCCCATTCTGAGCTGCGGGGAGGAGGGGCGGAGTTCCGGCCGCGCATGCGCAGTCGGAAATGGCGGACACAACGCACCAAAAAATGTTACAAGCAACGTTTTTTGGTGCCGACGGTCCGCCACAACACGACGCAACCATCGCACGACGGTTGCAATGTGTGGCAATGCGTTGCAATGCATCGCTAATACACGCCTATGGAGAAAAAAACGCATCCTGCAGACAACTTTGCAGGATGCGTTTTTTTCTGCAAAACAACGCATTGTGACGTGCAGTGCACGACGCTAGTGTGAAAGTAGCCTTAATCAGCACTAACTCTTGTTATGATCCGTCTCAATGAAGATATCAGGATGTGATCTGTCATTCTGCATTATTTGCATTTCTATTCTGGACTATCTCTCTTAATTTTGAACTATATTAACTATTGCAAACAATATTTATATTCTTACATTCGGCACTATAGTAGGTGTACAAATGTGTACATGTAATGCTGTAAACATGTTCCCTAAGCCTGGCCTATAATTTGTACATAGGTCTGCCCACATACTGGAGGCCAAACGGGAACTCCAGAAAACAATTGTTAGAGGTTTCATAAGATTACTGGGATCGTAGTCTGTGATCCACATTATTAGTGTTACATTGAAAAAGAATGTATTTTTTTGCTCTTTTCTTCTCTGGGCAAAATTTTACGGCCAAAGCAAAAAAACACACCTTATGAATACAGCTTTAACAATCTCACAATCTTTTTGGTTGTCAGATCAACAGATTCTTACTATCCCTTATTTAATTTTAGGTGTTCTTTAAAAAAATAAAAATAAACTGCCTTATCTGGAATCAAGCTAACTGGATCATATTTTAATTTGTCCCAGTTATTGCTAAACAGTTTCCATCTGTGAAGAATTTTTACTTTTATTAGTAATGAAGGAAAATTGGATTTTTTTTTTATTACAATTTCGATTTAAACATAAAGAAATGCAATTTTGGTATATTTTTTAAGCCATGATGGCTTCTGGCAACTTATGGCATCAATGTATGATTTGTTATCAGTGGGCCTAAAGTGGGTTTTGGTATGGAAAATACCATCAATATATATAATTGCTGGGAGACACCTTGTATATAAGGCACCTTCCCCTATTGGGAGATGCCTGAGCAACCCATATAGTTCGGTTAGGTGGTTTGGGTGCAACTGTATGTTGCCAGGTCCTCCTTTCCTAGTCTGTTAGTGTTCCATTTCCCGTATCCTGTGTTCCTGTTTGTCCACCATAGTGTCCAAATTCTTAAACCGCATCTGCGGAAACTGTCCCAGTGGCCGTCCTGCCCACAAAGTGTGAACTTGTCCCAAGTGGCCGTCCTGTCAGAAATTGTCTCAAGAGGCCATCCTGCATTGTGTTAGAATCTGTAGTAACATCTCTGCCCTTTGGGGTCAGCAGCTACTTCCGGACATCGCCCTGCAGTGGCACCAGGTAGCTATCTGCCGCACAAGTCTGGCCTCACCACTAGAGGCTCCAGCAAACACCAAGGTAGCTGCTTAGACACACCCATCCAGAGTAAGTCTGGTCTGTGGCACAGTGGGTCCACAAACCATGTGTACCACCTAGGAGCATCACAATAACATTATTTACAATGAGAAGAAAGGAAAAATGTACTCCGTACAACAATAATGCTATGAAAAGTAATCCTCCTGCTATAGTCAGAAAATTGACTAACCTGTGAAGTTGTGCTATAAATCAGCACAGGTCAAGCCAGGTTTTACGAGCAGTCAAAAGAGATGGGTGGGAATGACTGCTCACATATCCCCACCCTAGGGGCATGGATTGGCAGGTTCTTCAGCAGGAATGTGAAGTACTCAATGGCTTTTAGGGCAGCATAGGTCCAAGTTGCTATGGTCTAGTCGGTGGTTAGGGCTATCTCAGATCATGGATCCCTCCTTATTCAGCAATCTATAGCACTTACCGAATAAGCTACAGAGGGAACCCGGATACCTGGATTGCTCCGGCTGATCAGCTGTTTGGTGTAGCAGCTGCATGTGTCGTAGCCATGTGACATGCATGGAGGGCCTGTTTGTGGGGCTCTCCATGCATGTGTTGTGACTGTCACATGGCCGCGACACATGCAGCTGACATTTTATGATATCTAATTTGCATTACAATCACAGCTAATGAGAAGGGATTTTTCTCCAGCTTCTTCCTTGAGGAACATCGGGAGGATAGAGTTCAAAATTCCTCATGGTATCTCTCTGTAGTGCAACACAGACAAAATGTTATCATTCATGTCCACAAATGTTCTTCTGTCACTCCTGAAGCTGTATCCAGATGTCTCTTCTTTACAATGCCACATATTATTGGAGAAGGTAAACCCTGTGGTTTGTTCCCAAGGCAGGAACATTCAATGACTTGTTGCTGGACCCAATAAGCCTCAGTACTTGGACGAACCATTGCATTCCAGGTAAGTCTGTCTAATGAGCGTTGAATTGTCATTAGGATTGTAGGAATAATATAAAACAATGGTGTTTTTGATCTTTTATATTTTGCACTTTTGGTTATTAGTGATGTGTCTGCTCCACATTTTACTAGTTCAGAGTAAAACCATTAAAGTTATTCATTACTAGATATTAGACCTCATTCTAAGTTTGTTGGGGAATTTCTACATCATTTCATTTTTGTTCAGGACGCTTTAGAGGGTAATACGGAATTTTTATGCCATGACCCCCACTTTTACGTAAGTCCTGGTGCTGTCTACATCATTAAGACTTCTTTAGGTCTAGGTAAAACATCAGGTGAAGACCCCAGGAGAAACAGAATCCATATTCAAGACCCCATCCAGCTGGCCTGGGTTTCACCTGAGCGGGGTCTCACCTGAGCTGGATTATAAGCCTCCTTCTAATTATACCAAATGAGTAACTCATTCTTTACAATCTCTCAATCCCTTGTATATGTAAAATATTATTTATAACTAATTGTCATTACTAGTCATCACATAAAAGTTTTCAGCTTTTCTAACTGCGGTTGACATATGCATTTTTTCAGCCGTACTATGTAGGGATGAGTTCTGCCATTATATCAGTCATTACTACCTGTTGTAGACAGATGTTGATTTTTCCTTGTCCAATGTACAGTTCTTAGAAAATTTGTTGAAAAAGTTTTAGGGTTTGTGCACACGTTCCGGATTTTTCATGTTTTTTAAGCGTTTTTTTCGGCCGTTTTCCGCGACAAAAACACTTAAAAAACGCATACATTAAGCATCCCATCATTTTATATGCATTCCGCTATTTTTGAGCACATGCTGCGTATTTTTCCGTGATAAAAACGCATTGCGGAAAAATATGCAGCATGTTCATTAATTTTGTGGAATTTTCGCGGATTTCCTGCTATTTATTGCATTGGGAAGCTCTGGTAAAAAATGCGAGAAATCCGCACAAAAATCATGCAAAAAACACGCAAAAACCACTAGTAAAACGCGAGAAAAACGCGCGCAGATTTTCTGCAGAAAATTTCCGGTTTTGTTCAGGAAATTTCTGCATAAAATCCAGACGTGTGCACATACTCTCAGGCTTCATCGAACCAGGCTTTTGTGCGTCAGTACAGGTGCCAGTCTTGATGAAGGGAGTGCAGCAGTAAGGGTATGTGCACACGCTGCGGATTTTGCTGCGGATCCACAGCGGTTTCCCATGCATTTACAGTACCATGTAAAGCTATGGGAAATGAAATCCGCAGTGCACATGCTGCAGAAAAAAACATGCGGAAACGCAGCGGTTTATTTTCTGCAGCATGTCAATACTTTGTGCGGAATCCGCAGCAGTTTTTCACCTGCTCCATTAGGAAACTGCAGGTGAAAAACCGCAGCGGAAACCACAATAAAAACCGCAATAAATCCGCAGTAAAAACCGCAGCGGTATTGCACTGCGGATTTATCAAAACCGCTGCGGAAAATTCCGCAATGGAATCCGCAGCGTGTGCACATGGCCTAAGGGTATGTTTCCACTCTCTGGAGCGGAAAACTCACTCCACCCCCTTCTATACGCGCAGTGATTCCGGATGTGTCATTGCACACATCCGGAATTTCTGCACCCCATTCATAGGACCCTGCTATTTACCTGGCGGAGACAGAGCGTCGTCGCAATGTAAACAGACATGCTGCGATCTAAAAAGACGTGCCGCATGTCCGGAAACGCAGGGCAGCCGGATGTGTGTTACCACGCATAGTGGAGACTCGATTTCATGAAATCCCCTCCACTATGCTGTAACATCTGGACGCTGCGGATTGAACGCTGCGGCTGTACGCAGCGTTCAATCCGCAGCTATTCTGGATGTAATCCGGACAGTGGACACATACCCGAAGATGGGCCACATTCATATAGAAGCATTATCCCCTTCATTATCTTGCCATTTTCCATTTTTGCTTTTTTGTTTTTTGCTCCGCTTCTTCAAAGAGCCACAACTTTATTTTTCCGTCAATAAGGCCGTGTGAGGGCTTATTTTCTGCAGGACAATTGGTACTTTTGAACAACACCATTGATTTTACCATATAGTGTACGGGAAAACGGGAAACACAATCTAAGTGGGGTGAAATTGCAAAAAAAAAGTGGTAAAAAGAATCCAAAATTTTTAATATTTTTTAAAACTTTTTTATTTAATTTTCACTGTTTTCAATAGTCTTCTTGGGAGACTAGAAGCTGCGATCATCCGATCGCCTCTGCTACACATAGGGCTTCAGCTATGAATGTCGGGCACGGGGCGACACTCATAGCAGATCTGGAATGATAACCACAGGGCTCTCCTGCAGACCCCTGGTTGTCATGCCAACACATCGGCGCCCCACGATCATGTGACGGGCCGCCGATGGGTGGGGTTTATGATGAGTTTTTGGCGTACTCATGTTAAAAAGTCATGTTAGTGAAAAACTTATTTTTTTTTCACTCTTCACAGCCTGATGTATACAGTTTTGTGAAACGCCTGTGTCTATCAACATTCTGACTGCATTCCTGTATAAATCCATGGGGCTATAGCTTGTATAAGGCCGGGATCACGCAAGCGTATAACACGGCTGAGTGCTGTCTGATGTTTTATTAGTGTTATACTAAGGGGCAGTGCAGATCAGCGATTATTGTCTCATGCTGACTGGCAGCGAGACTCCGCTCACACCCATAGAAGTCTATGGATTCATGTGAAACATCAGACTGCACTCAGAAGTCATCCCAGTGCAGTCCGATAAACGCGGAGACAGGCAATGGAGGAGATGGCGAAATTACTTTTACCGTTGTCTCATGTGAGAGATCTGAGCACAGAGCGTGGACACGCGGCTCCAGCACGCAGCAGAGTTTGAGCCAAGGGTCAATAGCGTATCGCATCGAATGTCAAACGCTCGTGTGCTTCCAGCCTAATTGGGTTACTTTGGGGGGAATCTGCTGTTATATCACATTAGAAGTGTATCAGACTTGAAACGTCCTGTGCTTGGGACAGCAGACTCCGAATAAACTATTATTGATGTTAAATACTAGAAACATTGCAAAGTTTAAAGGGGTTTTATGCATTCAGCTTCTTTTTTACTTCATTGTATTGGCTATAGTAAAAATAATAAAATCAGCCGGTACTGCTACAGCACAAGCACCAGAGCAGCGGCAGAGGATGCGTGCACTTCGGGAGTACGTGTAACAGCTGATCATTATTTTTAATTACTGCCACAACAAATTAGTAAAACAAGTTTAAATACAGATCATTACAGAAAAAAATGTCCTTTTGATAAAATAAGAATTTTGTCTTGTAGAATTCAGACAACAGCGTGGAGGAGCATCTGCATCATCAACGTAAGCACAATTTCATCTTTGCCCTCAAGTTTCTCCTGGAGGGCAGCTCTTAGCTCAGTGGTCAGCACTGCTCCTCTGCAGCTCTGAGCTCCTCTGGGGATTGAATCTATGCAAGGACATAATAAGCAACTGCAAGGAGTTCCTGCTCTATAGTCATCCATCTGCTGAGACCGACAGTGGGGAAAATAAGTATTTGATACTCTACAGATTTTCCCTCCTACAAAGAACGGAGAGGTCTGTAATTTTTATCCTATGTACACTTCACCTGTGAGAGACAAAATCTAAAGATAAAATCCTGAAAATCACATTGTTGGATTATTACATAATTAATTTGCATTTTATTGCATGAAATAAGTATTTGATAGAATAGAAAAAAGAATTAAATATTTGGTCAAGAAACTTTTGTTTGCAATCACAGAGGTCAGACGTTTCTTGTAGTTCTTGAGCAGGTTTGCACACACTGCAGCAGGGATTTTGGCCCCCTCCTCCATACAGATCCTTATGTTTTCTGGACTTTCTCTGGGTAACAGTTTCAGCTTCCTCCAAAGATTTTCTATTGGGTTCAGGTCTGGAGATTGGCTAGGCCACTCCAGGACAGTGAAATGCTTCTTACGGAGCCGCACCTTAGTTGCACTGGCTGTGTGTTTTGGGTCATTGTCATGCTAGAAGACCCAGCCATGACCCATCATCAATGCTCTTACTGAGGGAAGGAGGTTGTTGGCCAAATTCTCGTGATACATGATCCCATCCATCCTCGCTTCAATACGGCATAGTCATCCTGTCCCCTTTGCAGAAAGGCACCCACAAAGTATGATGCTTCCCCCACCATGCTTCACAGTTGGGACGGTGATCTTGGAGTTGTACTCATCCTTCTTATTCCTCCAAACACAGAGAGTGAAGTTGATACCTAAAAGTTCTATTATTTTGGTCCCATCTGACCACAACTCACATGCCTCCTAAAGATCATCTAGATGGTCATTTATGAACTTTAAACAGGCCTGGACATGTGATGGCGTGAGCAGGGGGACCTTTCGTGCCCTGCAGTATATTAATACATGATGGCCTAGTGTGTTACTAATGGTAATGTTTGAGCCTGTGGTCCAATCTCTCTTCTGGTCTTTGACCAGGTCCTCTCGTGTAGTTCTGTGCTGATTCCAGACCTTTCCTTGAAACATCCCTACCACACGAGGCGAGATATTGCATGGAACCCCAGACCAAGGAAGATTGACAGTCATCTTGTGTTTCATTCATTTTCTTGGTGAGAAGGCAAGCCCATCCCAACCTTGTGCACGTCTACAATTTTGTCTCCAGTGTCCTTAGACAACTCTTTGGTCTTGGCCATGATGGAGAGGTTGGAGTGTGATTGAGTGTGTGGAAAGGTGTCTTTTATACAGGTAATGAGTGCAGAGTAGGAGCGCTTTTTATTTTTAGATTCTGTTTCTCACAGGCACAGTGTAGCTACGATAAAAATTACTGACCTCTCCATTCTTTGCAGGTGAGAAAACTTGCAAAATCAGCAGAATATCAAATACTTATTTTCCCCAATGTATGATTAAACCCTGCAGCCATTTGGCTGGAACAGATGCCATGAGATGAGTCTTGGATCATTACAGTCACTCTATCACTGAAGCGAATCACAAGCCCGGCAGTCAAGTGAGCAAAGACCATGACCAAGAACATCTCTTCCCATCCTGTCGCAAAACATTGAAGAGACCAACACATCAGCCACGGGGGTTAGAGACCATTTCAATCCATGTGAAGCAAATTAATCTGAATATTTTGCCCTTCATTTCCCAGTATGAAAACATTGTTATTTTCATGTTTGTCATTTTCATCTTGTCTCTTTTGATAGCTACCAAATCTTCAATAAGGATGTCTAGAGACGGACAACGTCCACCAGTGCCAAAAAGACCACCCAATATTTCAGGTGTGTCCTAACGGATTGACAATCACCATATTACATCTTTTATTTAATTACAATCCCAAGTTTACATCAGTAGGGGCCATTGACGAGACAGGGGGTGCTCCATCGCTCCTTATTCCATAGTTGTACAATCGGCGACATCTAAGGTTAAACTTTCATGATTTCAGGCAGGAGCCTGGCTGTGTGTTACAGATCATAGTGCATTATTCTGCGATATTATATATTCACCTAGATATATTACTTTGCTGGTCAGTTAAGAGTTAAAGAATAACTGCTTTAATTTTTGCTTCATAAATCAACAGCACACATGAAAATAAGGAACTTTATAATACAACTATCCCTTATCATAGACATCTGCATCTTGCTCCTCCTGGACTGATCCTTCAGTGTAAATTCATGGGTAAAATCTATATTCACTGAAGACAAATATTCATATTACTGAAATAGAAGATGGCAGTTGGTGCTTATAAGATTCTATGGAGAGGGAAGGAGAGGGATAATGAGGCTCTGGAGGCCGACACATTCTGCTGCAAGTTCTCCTGCAATGACAGTTACACATCTACACTGAACTTCAAGAACACCATAATGGGAAAACCTGTATTCACTGAAGACACATTTTACCTGTGAATTGAGAATTTTGAGAATGAATGATCGGTCCAGGAGGAGAAAGAAATGGATTTCTCTAATAAAATATATTACTAAGTTGCTTATTTTCAGGTGAACGATTCATTTATTAAGTGAAAATTAAATCAACAGTTAGGGTACCGTCACACTATACGATTTACCTACGATCACGACCAGCGATATGACCTGGCCATGATCGTAGGTAAATCGTAGTGTGGTCGCTGGGGAGCTGTCACACAGACAGCTCTCCAGCGACCAACGATGCCGAGGTCCCTGGGTAACCAGGGTAAACATCGGGTAACTAAGCGCAGGACCGCGCTTAGTAACCCGATGTTTACCCTGGTTACAAGCGTAAAACTAAAAAAAAACAGCACATACTTACATTCTGGTGTCCGTCACGTCCCTTGCCGTCTGCTTCCCGCACTGTGACTGCCGGCCGTAAAGTGAAAGTGAAAGCACGTCACCGCTGTGCTCTGCTTTCACTTTACGGCCGGCAGTCACAGTGCGGGAAGCAGACGGCAAGGGACCTGACGGACACCAGAATGTAAGTATGTGCTGTTTTTTTTTAGTTTTACGCTTGTAACCAGGGTAAACATCGGGTTACTAAGCGCGGCCCTGCGCTTAGTTACCCGATTTTTACCCTGGTTACAAGCGAACGCATCGCTGGATCGCATCGCTAGATCGGTGTCACACACACCGATCTAGCGATGACAGCGGGAGATCCAGCGATGAAAGAAAGTTCCATACGATCTGCTACGACGTACGATTCTCAGCAGGATCCCTGATCGCTGCTGCGTGTCAGACACAGCGATATCGTAACGATATCGCTGGAACGTCACGAATCGTACCGTCGTAGCGATCGAAATGGTATGGTGTGACGGTACCCTTACTCTTTAAGCAAACAGTCCACTGTGAGAAAAGCACAACACTAATGTTTATTTGTACTCTGAATGCATGTGTCATTACCATCCATGTCGGGCCGTGTGACAGGGATAAGCTCCACCCAGAGGGTTCACTTAATTAAAAGAAGCCAATTAAGCTGAGACTATTGTTCATCATCTGCAAATATCAAAGTTTTCTTATATTTATAATGTTCATTTTGTCTCTTGCAAATTTCCATTGTGGATGTGTGGAAAAGGAAAACCTCCCACAGTGCCAAGACCACGGAATATTCCAGGTATGAGCTTCCCTGTCCCTAACTTTAGGGGGTGCCCTAGCTCTTCCTATTCCCCGTGTTACTTCTTGAGGTGAAGATGCTGGGGCCAGGTACCTTGCCATATCTCATGTGTTCGGCCTCCGTCTGTTCCTTTCCCCCACCCAGGGAAGAGGGGAGCTGCCGTGCACCGCAGTACACCAACCATACGAACAAGGCAACATGAACAAGGGCAATGAGAATACCAGGCATATTCACTCCGGGGAGTGGAGGATGGGGAAAAACCAAAGTAGAAGGAAAGGGAATTATCACACTTACTAAACCAAGCAACAGTCACTGATAAACCCACCAAATGTCTTCTCATATAGACACCTCTCCTCCAAGCTATACAGCATAAGATAACTCTGACATGTGTTTCAGTCAGGACCCAAATTATATAGGGGATAGGCGTGGCTAACTGAGCTCAGCTGAGAGCTCAGACTCCCAGAGCTCCCAACATGGCTGATTAACCCCTACCCCTGTACCACCAAAATAAATTAACACCGTTTAAAAAGAAAGTGAAGTGCTTCTTTTCAGGGCAGGAGTAGGAGCAATCAGACGCTGTGGTCTTCTGGCTCCTCTGTCACCCCGTGACAGTACCCCCCTTCTACGAGGGACTTCCAGAACCTCAGGACCAGGTTTATCAAGGTGTGCCACATGAAAAGACTGGATCAGTCTAGCCGCATGGACGTCAGATGCTGGTACCCATACTGATGCTGAAGCGACCAATGAAATAAGCGAGAATCCATGATTTTTGCTATCTGAAATTCTAAGTTTCCATCCACAATGACAGGGGATGGCGGTAGCGGTGATGGTACAGAAGACACAATATATATTTTGAATAGAGATTGATGAAACACATTATGGATCCTAAAGGTAGGTGGCAGAGCAAGTCGGAATGCTACGGGATTGATGACAGCTACGATCTTGTAAGGACTGATAAACCTGGGACCCAGTTTCTAAGATGAAACCTTCAACTTAATGTTCCTAGAGGACAGAAACACCAAGTCACCAACGCAATGGTCTGAACCCACCAAACTTCTCCGATCAGCCACACTCTTATATTTGGATACCATCTTCTTCAAATTATCAATATTCCTTTGCCATATAGATGTAATAGATGAAAACTGCTCTTTTTCAGGTAATCGATTCTTAGTAAATGAGCTGAACTGAGGATGAAACCCGTATGCCCTGAATAATGGGGACTTACCAGTAGACTTATCACTACTATTATTTAGCCCAAATTCAGCTAGATGTAAGTAGGTAACCCAATCCTGATTCTGAGACAGAAAACACCCAAGATAAGTTTCAAGATTCTGGTTAACCTGTTCAGTTTACCCATTAGACTACAGGTGAAATGCAGAAGAGAGCGACAGATGGATCCCCAAACGGGTGCAAAACGCCCTCCAAAACTTGGAAATAAACCAGTCAGAAACAAGATCAGTCGGGATCCCATGTCACTATATAATTTCTTTGACAAAAAAAATTTGCGCCAAGGACTTGGCGTTCGGTAAAGCTGGTATTGCAATAAAATGAGACATCTTACTGAATCTATCCACCACCACCAAAATTGCAGTATTCCAAGCCGACACAGGTAGATTCGTGGTAAAATTGACCAACAAGTGAGTCCAGGATTTACAAGGAATCTTCCATGGTTGGAGAGACCCCGACGGGTGAGTATGAGAGGTCTTAGAAGATGCACAGACACTGCAGGAGGCTACATACTCCCGGACACCCTGATGACCCTCTGGCCACCAAAAACTCTGAGTAAGAAGATCAGTGGTGGCTCTATTACCAGGATGTCCAGCCAAGACCGAATTGCGGGTAGGCAGCAGGGACATACCTCTGAGTGACAACAACTTCATTTCAAGATTGGAGCATATAGACGCTATAACCACCCCTTTTTGTAGAATAAGAACCAGTTCACAATTATTTCCACTCCAAGGAAAACAACAAGATAAGTCATCTGCCTTAATATTTTGTTCCCTGGTCTATATGTGACAAAAAAGTTAAACCTGGTGAAGAACAATGCCTGTCTTGTTAAGGCGTTAGACATTTTGCAGATTCTAAATATACAAGATTCTTATGATCCATGATCACCATAACCAGATGAACTGCTCCCTCCAAGAAATGACGCCACTCTTCAAAAACCCATTTTATTGCCAAGAGTTCCGTTACTGATGTCATCATTTTTCTTAGCAGATGAGTTTTTTCGAAAAATATGCACATGGACGCCATTTACCAGGAAATGCACCCTGAAACAGCACAGCCCCCACTCCCAACTCAGACGCGTCAACCTAGACGATGAAAGGTTGAGTGACATCAGGCTATATGAAGATCAGCACAGATACAAAACACCTCTTCAAGGTGTCAAATGCCTTCCTGTCCAGATTGTACCACTTGGAAAAGTCTGTCCCCTTTCTAGTCATATCCGTCAGTGGTTTGGCTACCATCGAAAAGTTTTTGATGAACTTACGGTAGTATTTGACAAAACCTAAAAACCATTGTAACGTTTTCAAATCCTCAGGATAATCCCAATCTTTTTGCCAGATCCATGCTACAACTGGTTTACGATAGCACATATCATGGAAAAGGGATCTGCTCAACTGAGAACATACATTTCTCCTGTTTGACAAATAATTTATTGTCTCTGAGTATTTGTAAGACCTGCCTGACATGTACCTTACTTTACTCAAGGTCAGGTGAATAAATTAACATGTCATTAAGATAGATTACCACAAATCTGCCTTCCAGGTGACTAAAGATGTCATTTACAAAGTGTTGAAAGACGGCGGGTGCGTTCGCCAACCCAAATGGCATCTCCAGGTTCTCATAATGATCCTCAGGTGTATTGAAAGCTGTCTTCCACTCATTCCCCTCTTTAATGCGAATGAGATTATATGCCCCTCTGAGGTCCACTTTTGAAAACCAGTTTGCTCCTACAATCTGTTTAAAGAGGTCTGGGATGAGAGGGAGCGTAAATGGATCCCGGACCGTGATCAGATTGAGTTCACAGAAATCTAGGCATAGGCGTAATCCCGTATACTTTCTTTACAAAGAAAAACCCCACAGCAATGGGGGATGAGGATGGTCTGATATGACCCTTTGCCAAATTTTCCGCGATATAGTCCTTCATGGCTTGCCTCTCTAGACCAGAGATATTATACAGTCTGCTCTTAGGCAGCTTAACCCCAGGAAAAAGATAAATGGCGCAGTCATAAGGTTGATAGGGAGGAAGTTATTGGCACCCCTGCTCAGAGAACACATCCCTAAAATCAGTCAGGTATTTTGGCAAAAACTGGGTATCCACCCTAGCTAGCCAGTTACCCATGCAGTGTCCTTGACGATACTCACATCCACTTTACCACCTCCTGAGTCTGCCAGTCTACCACTGGATTGTGCAGAGTGAGCCACAGGAGAGGGCAGACCTTCTAGCACATAAGGCTAAGTTCACATTGCGTTAGTGCAGTCCGTTTAGTGCATACGCTAACGAACTGCGTTAACGCAATTGCCAAAAAGGATCACGTTATGCGATCGCGCTAGCAAAGATGCCCAATCTGCGCTAGCGGGAACGGACCCAAAATCGCTGCAGACAGCATTCGAGGTCTGTCACAAAATAACGGCACATCGCTAACGCATGCCAATAATGGCATGCGTTAGGGATGCGCTACATACATTGCGGTCAATGGGTGCGCTAACGGATCCGTTACATTGCGTTAGTGCCGCTATGTAATGGATTCCGTTAGCGGACACCCGCTAACGCAATGTGAACCTAGCCTAAGCCAATTACTTCAGAGTGCATGGCTTACAAAGTTGCTTATTTTCAGGTGAACGATTCATTTATTAAGTAAAAAATTAAATCAACAGTTACTTTTTAAGCAAACAGTCCACTGTGAGGAAAGCACAAATCTAATTTTATTTTAAACCAAAAAAATAGGAGTAAAAATAACTTACCAAATATATAAGTAAATTTCGGTGGTTGTCTACTAATTTTATGTTGTACTCTGAATGCATGTGTCATTACCCTCCATGTCGGGCCGACTGACAGATAAGCTCCACCCAGAGGGATCCCTTAATTAAATGAAGCCAAATAATTTGAGGCTATTGTTCATCATCTGCAAATATCAAAGTTTTCTTATATTTATAATGTTCATTTTATCTCTTACAAATCACCATTGTGGATGTGTGGAAAAGGAAAACCTCCCCCAGTGCCAAGACCACGGAATATTCCAGGTATGGACTAAATGATTCACAATTAATGAGACCCTTTATATTACAATCCCGAGATCACATGATGATGTGCCGTCAGCAAGACACAGCGCCTGCCGTGGCTAGGCATGTAAAGGGTTACATTTAAGGCAGGATCATGGCTGAGAATACCAACTCCTGCTACTATATTGTGGGGTATTGGGCAGTAGCAACAAGATTAATATAATGGATATATTCCCAACATTGGTTATTTAATGATTAAGGAGGTTGTCTCATCTTCTTAAATTGATAAAATTACAAAGTGCTTGTAAAATCCTCTCCGCTCTGGAAAATTGATTTTTTTTATTTTGTAGTTTAAAGTTTACTGCTTAGCTTATTGGCCACTTCTGCAATAGAGGCTGGGCTAATACGCAAGAAGTGCAGCACTGGCAAGCCCTTTCCTTTAGGCCCTCTTCACACTTCCTGGTGATTCCAGTACTTGAAAAAACAGTACTGTGAGATCCGTGGTCTGTGTCCGGATGCCATCATTGTATCAGTGTGACACCATCTGTGTGGCATACGTTATGTACGTGTCTGTATGTATCATCCGTGTGCCGTTCATGTGCACCACCAGTGTGAAAAGCACTGGAATAAAATGAAGACTACAAATGACAGATGTTTAGGTGTTAGATGTACAAATATAGAAATAAAAAGATAGATAGATGTTAGATATATGGATAGATTATTCAGGGAAGGGGCCAATATCCATGGAGCTTCCCAGTCTATTAATAACAGCTCACAGCTGTCTGCTTAGCCTTCACAGGTTATTAAAAAGCGGGAACACTAAAAAAATTATGTTAGGTCCCTCATATTTTTAACAACCAGCGATGGCTAAATAGACAGCTGTGGGCTGATATTAATAGACTGGCAAAGGGCCAATAGCCATTGAACTTCCCATACTATTAATATCAGCTCACAGCCATCTCTTTATCTTTTACTGCTTTTTAAAAAGGGAGACTCTGAAATTAAATGACGTGGGGTCACCCCCAATTTGTAATAACCAGCAAAGACTAAGTAGACAGCTGCGGACTGATATTAAAAGGCTGGTAAGGGGCAATGGATATTGGTCCCTTCTCAGAGTAATAACACCAGCCCTCAGCCGCCCCAGAAATGGCGCATCCATTAGCTGGGTCAATTCTGGCATTTAGCCTTGGCTCTTTCCAATTGCCCTGGTGCAGTGGCATTCGGGGTTTGCGGTTGCTGTCAGCTGTGTAACGTCATACACACTGAAAAGTCCTTTAATTGTAAAAAGCACACCCCAACAGATACCCTCTATTACCCATATATTATCAAAATTAAAAGTAATCCACAGGGATCCGCCATAAAAACCATAATACGTAGGTCCCACGACAATCCCCAACTCTGCTACATCGGGATGCAGTGACGAGTGGTTAAATGAGTAACACAATCACCACTGCAGTCGAAACACAAGAAGAGCAGCTTAAGAACCCGACTGCAATGATGAGCGGTGATGTCATTAAGGTCACCACAGGTCACAGCCGGCGGTTCCCATGGTAACCATCGTGTGATTCGCCAGCTACGAACTGCTTTAACCTTACAGACGTCACCGCTTTCTCACGCTGTGAGCAGTTAAAGCAGTTCACAGCTCATCACAACCTCCGGATGTAGCAGAGTGAGGAATCTTCATGGAACCTCCTAATTATGAATTTATGGCTGACCCTTGTGGATTACTTTAATTTTTGTTAATAAATGAGAAGAAGATAATTGTCAGGGAGTGCTTTTTGCAATTAAAGGACTTGTTTTTGTGTGTGGGTTTTTTTTTCACTAACGTGTCAGTAATGGGGGGGTCTGACTGCACCTCTCCATTACTAATCCCAGGTCTTGATGGCAGCTGCCATTTTTGACAAATCACAGTGGTCATCAAACCCATATATTACCCCAATTCCCAATGCATCAGGGCATGAAGATGAACTGGGTAAAACACCATAATTGGCAGATTTGATGTGATGTGCCAATTCTGGGGTGGCTGTGGACTTATTTTTTTAGGCTCGGGATTGGCCAATAACCATGGACTATCTCAGCCCGATAATAGAATCCAGCTGCTTTCTGCTTTATCTGCGCTGGTTTTAAAAAATAGGGAGATTCCACGCTGTTTTTTTAATGTAATTATTTATTTAATGCACGCTATTCCTAGTTGACTGGTGCTGATTATAACTGGTTGCCTGGTCTCAATGATCGCAGGGAGACCAGGCAGGGATGATGACAGTTGTAGTCAGCACCCAGACCTGGGAATAGAGATAATTTCATTGCTTTTTTTCCCAGACCATTTCTTTCCGGGACGTGTCACACAGATATCACATGGGAGCTGTGTACATGCAAAGCGAAGTGTATATACGGCGCCACTATTTCCGGTCACCGCGCTGCATCACTCGGTAACCAGATTAAGATGGCTGCCCTCTTCTCCCCTCTCATTTCCTACCAATTGAATTTTTAGCGCACTTTTTTGTGTGTGCGGCGTCCTGCACTAAGCACTCCTGCTCTTCCCGTGTCCACAGCACTCTGATCAGAATCGCTGCTGATCAGAGACTGCGTCAAGGGACTTTTTCTTTGTTAGCTAGATAGCTTAGCGGATGTAAAAAAAATAATAGTTGTTAGTACAGTGTAGTTTCATAGGGAGCGAGGTAGGGTGTTAGAGTAGCGGGCGTCACAGTGTTTGGTGATGTCAGATTTGGCTTTAGAGAAAAAATTGTACAGAGTCTCTGTATAGGTAGGGAGGTAGCGGCTTTCTTTTTCATTAAAAAAAATTGTTATCGCAGCGTAATTTCTACTGCAGAGGGTAGCGTATGTCACATTGTTGGTGACCTCTGTTCGTTTTTTTGCAAAAGAAAAAGAATAGTTAGCACGTGGTAAATTTATAGGGAGGGCAATAGTGTAATTTTTTTAATACAAAATTTTTGTTTTTACATCTGATTTTTCTTTTCATTTTTTTTCTGTGGTCCTCCTTCTCTATTTTTTCTCTACTTTTATAATAAATAGTACCCTATACACAAGCCCCACACATTGCATTTGCAAAGCACCACTTACACACATACACACACACCCCGAGGGTTTTTGAAAAGTTTAATAAAAATGGCCTATTTGTCATGAAGACGCTATTCACCAGAGGAGGCATACGCTTTCCTTGCCTCCGACACGGATTCAGCCAGTGAGGGAGATCCCACATTCCTCTATTCCTCATCCTCCTCATATAGTAAGGAGGGACCCCCAGCAAGTCTCCCTAGGACTCTGCAACTCTTGCAGCAATCAATTCCATATGGATTGCACCCCCAAAAATTATCAGCCCGTTGTTCCAGATTTGAATGGCAGCTCAGGAATCCAGTTTGACATTACAGGCCTCACCAACATTGACTTCTTAAAATTATTTTTCAGAGAGGAAATAATAAATCTTGTAGTGTTCCAGACAAACTTGTATGCTCATCAATTTTTCACCCAAAATCCATCATCATCATACTCCAGATGGACCCCTGTAAATGCAGCAGAGATGATGAAATTTTGGGGATTTGTGCTACATATGGGCATAATCCGAAAACTAGAGCTTCGGCAATACTGGATACGATACGATACGATACACTTTATTGATCCCGTGGGAAATTATGGTATCACAGCAGCACGACTTAAATCATAAAAATCATAAAGGAATTACATAGTTGACATGACAGTTTGTTGACAGAAGAACATTATACATTAGAATAGGACATACACAAGTGAACTGAAATGTAGAGAAATAAGTAGACATTCACCTTGGTGGTTTAACCCTAATGTTATTGTTGTACATTCCCATGGCAGTTGGCACAAACGATTTCCTATATTTTTACTTCTTACACCTCTTTGCTGAAGGTGCTCTTCTGTCTCATGAATAGCTCATATAGTGGATGTGCATTATTGTTCATAATTGCCATACACTTTCTCAGAGATCTTTTCTCCACTACCTCCCCAAAAGAGTCCAGATTGCAGCCCACAGCAGAACTTGCCTTCTTAATAATCTTATTCAGCTTATTAGCATCAGAGGCCCGCACACTACTACCCCAGCACGTGATTGCAAAAAAGATGGCACTTGCCACCACCGACTGGTAGAACATTTCTAACATTTTGCTACACACATTAAAAGACCTCAGTTTCCTTAGGAAATACAGTCTGCTCATCCCCTTCTTGTAGACAAACTCTGAGTGGCATCTCCAGTCCAGTTTGCTATCCAAATGGACCCCCAAATATTTGTAACTCTCCAAATGCTCTACCTCCTGACCAGCAATAGTGATCGGTAAGCATTCCATCTTTATCCTGCTATAGTTGGCCACCAACTCCTTAGTTTTCTTAACATTTCGTTGTAGATAGTTACCATTGCACCAATCCACGAAATTCGACACCACCCTTCTATATTCCTCATCCCCCTGATCTCCCCTAATGCATCCCACAACCACAGAGTCATCCGAAAATTTTTGAAGGTGGCAAAGTTCAGATTTATACTGATATACTCTACAGCACACTATATAATCTACAGCACACCAGTATTCCGTATGACAAGGACTCGACTTCAAGGGAGACACAAATTTTTTCATTATAGTGATAATGCGCAGTGTCCTCCCTGAGACGATCCTAAACTTTATCGCCTATATGAAATTTGGCAAGGCTGAAAGGTAGGCGTTTCAGCTCCGAAAAATCTTCAGTTTTTATTAATCCATAGTAAAATTGATAAGGATGAAAAAACTCCTCCAGCAGTGTGGACAAAAAGGGGGAGAGGTTTAAAGTGACGCGTTTCGATCTGAAACCAGATCTTTATCAAACCTTTAGCTTTCCTGTGACCACCTGAAGGGTTAATAAACACTTTGAATGTGGTTTTCCACACCTTGAGGGTGTGATGAGGTCCCTAAAAAAATGTCTTTGTAAATTTTGTTGTAAAAATGAGAAAATGCTGATCAACTTTTAACCCTTATAACTTCCAAACAAAAAAAAATTATGTTTCCAAAATTATACCAATGTAAAATAGACATATCTGAAATGTTATTTATTAACTATTTTGTGCGATAAGACCCTCTAGTTTAAGGGCGTAAGAATTCAAAGTTCGAAAATTGCTACATTTTCAAAATTTTCACCAAATTTCCGTTTTTTTTTTTTCACAGATAAGCACAATTCATATCTTATAAATTTTACCACTAGCATAAAGTACAATATGTCATGAAAAAAACACAGTCTCAGAATAACTAGGATCTATTTAAGCTGTAGAGTTATTACCTCATAAAGTGACAGAGGTCAGAATTGAAAAAATTGGCCCGGTCATCTCAGGCTTCGAGGTGAAGGGGTTAAACGATCATTGCAGAATAAACTGAGTTCCTACACTTAGTTCGTGGCTCAGAGGAGCTAAAATCCATGAAACATGGATTTGGGGCGATGTAATCTGATTGCATACGGCACTGCCATACCTGTAGTTGGCGTTCATTACATTCTGCCCAGAGCGTTCCTATAATTCATATGAAGCCAATTCAGCTAAAGGTTTCTTTCCTCATTTGTCAGTATGAACGACTTTATTTTTGTCATTTTCCTATTGTCTCTTACAGCTGATAGAAAACCTTCCATGGAGATGTATAGAAAAGAAAAATCTCCTCCAGCACCAGAAAAAACCGTGAATATTCCAGGTATGAGCAAAGTGATGGTCAGACACTAATATCTCACTACATTACCACCCCGATTCCCGAGCTCACATCATGAGATGCCATCAACAAGACAGATCTGTCTTCCACTTAGATGATATACCTGCTGCTAACAGCATGTATTCCATGCTTTAAGGCCAAAGCCTGGCTTTATATTATAGATTGTGATGCAATATTGTGGGACATAATGCAATAAATGCAAAATCATCATGAGAGCGATAGTAATCATTTGTGTGTTAGTACAAGCACGTAACAGACATATCTATCATTGGGCAGTAAATGATTAAAAGGTCTTGTCTCACCCTCTTAAATGCATTAACTTGTGATGTCCTTATAAAAACAAGCAACTTTTAAATTTCTTAATAAAAATCATCTATTCTCACGAGCAGGGAGATTGTTATTAGAGTAAAAAGTATAATGGAAGTCAAGGGGAAATTCAAGCATTTTTCTGGCAAACCCTTACAGAAGTTTTAGGGAGGGGGCAGGAAAATAGCTGAAATGGATGGAAACATCATGGGGAAGACGCATCTCTGACACCCAGGTCGCTACTGAGAACTAAATAAATCATTTTATAAAAACATGACGTGGGGTCCTCCCTATTTTTTGATAACCAGCCAAGATAAAGCAGACAGCTGGGGACTGATATTATCAGGCTGGGAAGGTCCATTGATATTGTCCCCTTCCCAGCCTAAAAATAACAGCCTGTAGCCATTACAGAATTGGAACGTCCATTAGATGGGCCAGTTCTGGCGTTTTGGTTTATTAACCCTTCAGGTGCTTCATAGACACCGATATAATGTGAAAGGAAAAAAATGAACATTAACTTTTTTTTCACAAAATGTTTATTTAGACCCAAATTTGTTTTATTTTCACAAGGGTAACATTATAAAATGGATCCCAAAATTGTTTTTTCAATTTCTTATGAGTACGCTGATATGCTTGGGGAAAATTACTGTTTGGGCTCACGGCAGGGCTTGGAGGGGAAGGAGCACCATTTGACTTTTTGAACGTAAAATATGCTGGAATCGATAGCTGATGCCATGTCCCGTTTGTAGAGCCCCTGATGTACGTAAACAGTGGAAACCATCAACAAATGACCCCATTTTTTAAACTAGAAACCCCAAGGAACTTATCTAGATGCGTGGTGACACTGGTGAGCATATTGAACCCCCAAGTGTTACACAGAAATTTATAACGTTGAGCTTTGGGAAAAAAACAAAATCACATTTTTCTCCCAAAAATGATCTTTTAGCCCTGATTTTTTTTTTCATTTTCACAAGGGTAACCGGAGAACAAGGACCACAAAAGTTGTTGTGCAATTACTCATGAATATGCAGATACCCCATATGTGGGGGAAAACCACAGAAATTTATAATGTTGAGTTGTGAAAAAAAAAACACAATTATGGGGGAAAACTACTGTTTGGGCACATTACATGGCATGGCTCGGACAGGGAGTGACGTTTTTGAATGCAGACTTTGATGGAATGGTCTGCAGGTGTCGTGTCGCATTTGGAGAGCCTCTGAAACGCATAAACAGTGGAAACCCTCCACTAGTGATCCTAGATGGAATTTAATCTAATGCATTCCTGGGATATTTATTTTTTATGTGGTGGCATACGTGAGTAGTGTAGAGTGCATCAGGTTGGCATATGCGAGTTGAGTAAGTCATAAATTTATTAGTCCATGGATGAGTGGTAGACTCTGAAAAAGTCTTTAATAAACAGACCAGGTTTGTCAGGGCAGATGTTACACTGATAAATGATGTCCTTTTGCATCCCACTCCTGTAACACTCTTTGCACTTTTTTGTGACTTTTCTCTCTTTGTAGTTTGAGGGATGGGACCTCACCGGGAAAATGTTGGCCTGATACAACACGGGCACCTTCAGTTCCAGAAGCACTGGGGCACAATCAGCGTCGGACTGGGGTGTCTGGGGCCCACAGGAGGAATTGACCCTAGGGGCCCATTCTACAGCTATATCCAAATACCTATATGGTTACAGATACAAGAAATGTCATAGGGATCTATGACTGGCACTACCTGGTCATCACGGCAGATAACTCATCACATATGTCGTTTTATGAGGTTGGCATCAGTTATGGAGCTGTTGTGATATCACAGCCCATTGTGGTCAGGGGAGATGCTGTAATATTTCGGGTGAGTGACATTACAAGGGGAGTCATTGAGACACACAGCTTCTGACAGTACAACCTTTCCAAATATGTAAAACGCTGTATAATCACAATTATGTATCGCTCAGTTGAAAGGGATTGCCCAAGACCAAAGCCGCCCATCAGTGCTCATAACAATGAGATCCAGCCCCAACATCACTGGAACGCTGCCAAAGCGGGAGGTGAATATATATTTACTAGATGGTGGCCCGATTCTAACGCATCGGGTATTCTAGAATATGCATGTCCACGTAGTATATTGCCCAGTCTCATAGTATATTGCCCAGCCACGTAGTATATTGCCCAGGCACGTAGTATATTGCCCAGCCACGTAGTATATTGCCCAGGCACGTAGTATATTGCCCAGGCACGTAGTATATTGCCCAGCCACGTAGTATATTGCCCAGGCACGTAGTATATTGCCCAGTCACGTAGTATATTGCCCAGCCATGTAGTATATTGCCCAGGCACGTAGTATATTGCCCAGGCACGTAGTATATTGCCCAGTCACGTAGTATATTGCCCAGCCACGTAGTATATTGCCCAGTCACGTAGTATATTGCCCAGTCACGTAGTATATTGCCCAGCCACGTAGTATATTGCCCAGGCACGTAGTATATTGCCCAGCCACGTAGTATATTGCTCAGCCATGTAGTATATTGCCCAGCCATATAGCATATTGCCCAGCCACGTAGTATATTGCCCAGCCATATAGTATATTGCCCAGCCATATAGTATATTGCCCAGCCACGTAGTATATTGCCCAGCCACGTAGTATATTGCCCAGCCACGTAGTATATTGCCCAGCCACGTAGTATATTGCCCAGCAACGTAGTATATTGCCCAGCAACGTAGTATATTGCCCAGCAACGTAGTATATTGCCCAGCAACATAGTATATTGCCCAGTCACGTAGTATATTGCCCAGTCACGTAGTATATTGCCCAGCCACGTAGTATATAGCAGAGGCACGTAGTACGGTAAATTGCTCAGTCACGTAGTATATTGCCCAGCCATGTAGTATATAGCAGAGGCACGTAGTACGGTAAATTGCTCAGTCACGTAGTATATTGCCCAGCCACATAGTATATAGCAGAGCCATGTAGAATATTGCCCAGTTACGTAGTATATTGCCCAGTGACGTACTATGTTGCCCAGCTACGTAGTATATTGCCCAGTGATGTAGTATATTGCACAGCGACGTAGTATATTGCCCAGCTACGTAGTATATTGCCCAATCACGTAGTATATTGCCCAGCCACGTAGTATATTGCCCAGCCACGTAGTATATTGCCCAGTCACGTAGTATATTGCCCAATCACGTAGTATATTGCTCAGCTACGTAGTATATTGCCCAGCTACGTAGTATATTTCCCAGTGACGTAGTATATTGCCCAGCCACGTTGTATACAGCACAGAGCCACGTAGTATATACAGCACAGAGCCACGTAGTATATTGCCCAGTCACGTAGTATATTGCCCAGTGACGTAGTATATTGCCCAGTGACGTAGTATATTGCCCAGCCACGTTGTATACAGCACAGAGCCACGTAGTATATACAGCACAGAGCCACATAGTATATTGCACAGCGACGTAGTATATTGCCCAGCCACGTAGTATACAGCACAGAGCCACGTAGTATATACAGCAGAGCCACGTTGTATATTGCACAGAGCCACATAGTATATTGCACAGCGACATAGTATATTGCCCAGCCACGTAGTATATACAGCACAGAGCCACGTTGTATATTGCAGAGCCACATAGTATATTGCACAGCGACATAGTATATTGCCCAGCCACGTAGTATATACAGCACAGAGCCACGTAGTATATTGCCCAGTGATGTAGTATACAGCACAGAGCCACATAGTATATTGCCCAGCCACGTAGTATATACAGCACAGAGCCACGTAGTATATTGCCCAGTGATGTAGTATACAGCACAGAGCCACGTAGTATATACAGCAGAGCCACGTTGTATATTGCACAGAGCCACATAGTATATTGCACAGCGACATAGTATATTGCCCAGCCACGTAGTATATACAGCACAGAGCCACGTAGTATATTGCCCAGCCAAGTAGTATATTGCCTTCCTCACTGTGTCACGTCACCTGATTTCCTGAGGACCCCTTCCCCACTGTGTCACCTAATTTCTTGAGGGCCCCCTGTGTGCCCCTTCCCCAGAGGTGAAATGGTGGGAGAGGTGACCGGGCCCCACAGCAAATTAGGAGACAGTGGGGAAGGGGGACCACAGGAAATTAGAAATTTTATATGGGGGCCCCCCAGACCCACACCTTGTGTCACCGCTTTAGATTGCAGGGGCCGGGGGGGGGCCTCCCATAACTGTCTCAGTGGCTGTCTACTGCTGCAGCCTGCAGGCATATTTTACTCACATACTGTCTTACATACATTAGTACATTGATTTATTACAATAGTAGTGACTCACTAAGACAGGAAATTCCTGGACTGTCTGTGAACCATCAGCTACAGGCAGCGCAGCACTGCAGCCTCTCCGACTCCGACTATGAATGATCGTGCAGGACTCAGTGCGCCTGTGCAGGCTCTGTGCTGCTTGGGCAGGAGGACAGTCGACCAGCATTAAAATACCGTAGTCCAACCAGACCACAGAACTAGAAGAGGAGGCGGAGTTGAGAAGATCATGAATGATGCTCATGCAAATCAAATGTATGCAATGGTATGTGACTGAGACTGAGTGACTCTTGACTGGTGCTGCTGGTGGGGTGAGGAGGGGTAGTGCCGTGGCCGGGTCTGCTGAGCGGCGAATCGCTGCGCACGGGCTGCCTGCTCTCAATAGCATGACAGCAGCCAGGCAGCCAGTAGCGCACAGTCGGCACTGCAGCGGCTGCAGACAGTACTAGTCACTGCACTGTCTGCAGCCAGCCCAGCACTGAGCGCGGCGCGCGGTAATGAATGGTCCACTAGTGTGGTGATGTCATGTGATGTGGAGAAGGAGCTGCAGCGCGGCTGCACTTCTCACACAGGACATGAGATGATCACACACTATGCGAGCGTGAATGAGGCAGCCTGGGCACTGCAGGGACAAATGAAGGAGGCAGGCAGGGCCAGGGGGCGGGGCCCACTGGAGGATTCTCCGGTGTCCCGGTGCCCCAGTCCGACGCTGGGCACAATCCTTCCCGACTGCCAAATATTACGGTCTGGATCACTACTTCTTGAAACTGAAGGAAGGTCCTGGTCTGGCCTGGACATCGTGAAAGAGTTACCATATACATTGCCATCTATACTATGTGCACGGCCAGCTTCTTGCACCACACCTTTGCTTTTCTCATGGCAGTGTACAGATGGAGGACTTGAACATATAGATCAACTCCCCCCATGTTCTTGTTGCACCCCAGTACACAGCATGGTTTGTGGACCTGTGTTGAGGTACCTCATACAGTGCTGGGATGTTGCCATCACCATGTATGATTTTCAAGAAAAAGACCTCCCTCTTGCCTGCCATTGTACTTGACCACCAGAATGTTGTCGCTACATTGTGCTCTGCTCTCATCCTTTCAGAGCAGCTGCCCAATTAGTGTGCCAAGGAGTCTTCTCTGAATTTTGCAGACAGTACCACACACTGCGGTAGTTTTCGCAGAGAGGGACTTGAACAATGGCATGCTGGTATAAAAGTTATCTACATAGAGGTGATAATCTTAATCCAGCAGTGGGTGCACCAAATCTCACACAATTTTCCAACTCACTCAGAGGACAAAAGGGGCATTCAGGGGGCTGAATCTGCGTGTCCTCCCCTTCATAAACCCTAAATATTTGAGTGCTCTTTGAGGTACTCTCACAGTTGGTATAGCTTGTAATTCCATACCTCGCCCTCTTACTGGGCAGGTATTGCCAGAATTTGAGCCTCCCCTTGAACTATTTTAGGGACTCAATCATGCAGATGTCCCTTTGGGGAATGTACACCTCAGCAAACTTCTTGCTGAATTGGTCAATGACCGGCAGAACTCTGAAAAGTCAAAGTTGGAGTCATCTTGGGAAGGACATTGTGCATTACCACTGTAATGCAAAAATTTGTGGATGGCCTCAAAGAATGTCTGGGGCATAGCCATGTGGAAAAGGAGCGTTATGCAAAACATCCACACTCTAATATTGCAGAATTTCTGGCTTCTTCTCTCTTCCCATGTGAAGAACAAAGCCCCAAAACATAATCATTTCTACGGCGTCTACAGAGGTCTAGTTTTCAAATGATGAAGTAGGATTTTGGGATGAAAAAATGCTAAGTGTACAAATTTGTCTCAGTCACCATGAAATTTACACAATCCTCATGGAAAAAGACTGAAAAAGTACATTTTTGTGAGGCTGGTAGTGTCAAACTGGATTCTTAATTGCGCAACAAAATCAGGAATCTGTGGCTCATAATATTCAGGAGATGAGGTCCACAGAGGGTCACTAACGGTGGGCGCTGGCTCATTTTCAGTCCTGAGGCATCTGTGTGGTGGTTTGGTATCACTTGAGGAAGAGTGGGAAAAAAGTAAGAAGGTGGGATCTTTTCCCTCATTATCAGTGTCAGAAGCAAGGAATAGCGTATGCCTCCTCCACTGAAGACCGGGTTTTGGATGAACGGGACAACATTTTTTCATGTATGTGGAGTTTGTGTGTGTACAAGTGTTTAGTGTAACCTTTTTTTTATTTATAGGAGACAAAAAAATAGTCTAGAAAGATAAAAAGATAAAAATAAAATAAAGAATATAAAAATTTGGTAAAAGAAACAACAAACTTACTAAATGGATGTCAGTAAAAATTAAATTACTGAGTTCCGCAACTATCTGAAATGAACACTGACTATATTCAGTAGAAAATACTGTAGTAGTCACCTATATCACGCCAAAAAAATAAAGCAACAACCGGAGGCCGATCACTGATGATCAGTGATCAGCGCTCGACAGCTGTAGGACGCACGGATGTGATTCTTTTCTTCCATGTTATCTGACACTAACCCAAACTAAATTGAGTAAAAATGACTGTAGTAGGCACAGGTTACTAAAGTATATTTTTATACTTTACGCAGACAACTGATAGCAGAAACTGAACCAGCGCACACTATTACTGACCCTGTATGGACCTCACTTCCCAAAGATTATGAGCCACAGGTTCCTGATTTTGTGGAGAAATCAGGAATCCTATTTGACACCACTGACCTCACAGAAATTGACTTTTTCAAAGTCTTTTTCTGTGACTGAGGCTTTTTTAAATCACAAGGTGGCTCAAACAAATTTGTATGCCTTGCAATTTTTGGCAAAAAACCACCCTTCATGATTTTCTTACTGAACCTCTGTAGATGCAGTAGAAATGATGACGTTTTGGATCATGATTCTTCATATGGGGAGAGTGAAGAAGCCAGAGTTTCGGCAAGATTGGAGTGTTGACGTTTTGTATATACTCCAGTGTTCCGCATGACCATGACCCGTAAATGACTTGAGGCAATCCATATGTTTGCATTACAATGATAATGCAGAATGTGCTCCCTGAGACGACCCCAACTTTGACAACCTTTTCCAAGTTTGGCCGGTCATTAATCACTTAGTAACAAGTTTGTTGAGGTGCACATGCCCGAAAGGGACATTTGCGTGGATGAGTCCCTAATTCATTTCAAGGCGAGGCTCAAATTCTGGCAATGTCTGCCCAGTAAAAGGGCCAGGTATGGAATTAAGCCCTACAAACTGTGTGAGAGTACTTCAGAGTACACCCACAATTTTTGAGTTTATGAAGGGAACAACACTGGGATTTAACCCTATGAATTCTTCCGTCATAGGATTGAGTGGAACAATTGTGTAGGCTATGGTGCACACACTGCTGGATCAAGGTTATCACTAGTGTTGAGCATTCCGATACCGCAAGTATCGGGTATCGGCCGATACTTGCGGTATCGGAATTCCGATACCGAGATCCGATACTTTTGTGGTATCGGGTATCAGTATCGGATACATAGGGATCTGTAAAATAAAGAATTAAAATAAAAAATATTGATATATTTACCTCTCCGGCGGCCCCTGGACTCAGCGCGGGTAACCGGCAGGCTTCGTTGTTCAAAATCAGCGCTTTTAGGACCTGAGAATTACGTCCCGGCTTCTGATTGGTCGCGGGCCGCCCATGTGACCGCCACGCGACCAATCACAAGCCGCGACGTCACCGCAAGCTATTGACGCGCTCATTTTTAAAAATGAGCGCGTTAATGGTTTTGAAAGACATAGCGGCTTGTGATTGGTCGCGTGGCCGCGACCAATCACAAGCCGCGACGTCACCGCAAGCTATTGACGCGCTCATTTTAAAAATGAGCGCGTCAATAGCTTGCGGTGACGTCGCGGCTTGTGATTGGTCGCGGCCACGCGACCAATCACAAGCCGCTATGTCTTTCAAAGCCATTAACGCGCTCATTTTTAAAAATGAGCGCGTCAATAGCTTGCGGTGACGTCGCGGCTTGTGATTGGTCGCGTGGCCGCGACCAATCACAAGCCGCTATGTCTTTCAAAGCCATTAACGCGCTCATTTTTAAAAATGAGCGCGTCAATAGCTTGCGGTGACGTCGCGGCTTGTGATTGGTCGCGTGGCGGTCACATGGGCGGCCCGCGACCAATCAGAAGCCGGGACGTGATTCTCAGGTCCTAAAAGCGCTGATTTTGAACAACGAAGCCTGCCGGTTACCCGCGCTGAGTTCAGGGGCCGCCGGAGAGGTAAATATATCAATATTTTTTATTTTTATTCTTTATTTTACACCTCCCTATGGATCCCAGGGCTTGAAGGAGAGTTTCCTCTCCTTCAGACCCTGGGAACCATGAGAATACCTTCCGATACTTGATGTCCCATTGACTTGTATTGGTATCGGATATCGGTATCGGCGATATCCGATATTTTTCGGGTATCGGCCGATACTATCCGATACCGATACTTTCAAGTATCGGACGGTATCGCTCAACACTAGTTATCACCTTTATGTACATCATTTTAAACCAGCATCCCACTCTTCAAGTCCCTCTCTGTGCAAGCTACCGCAACCTGCTGTACTGTCCACAAAAATCAGAGAGGCCTTCCTAAGACACTAAGTGGGTAGCTGCTCACAAAGGGTGAGAGCAGAGACCATTGTAGCGACTGCATGCTGGTGGTAAAAAACAAGGACAAGAGGGATATCTGTTGTGAAATCTGTTGTCAAGCTCCCTCCTGTGGTCATGAATGGTACTTCGGCTGGTTCTGTCCATGGGCTTCCTCTGGTGGTGGTGAGTGGGGCTGCGGTTTCTGAGGTTCCTTCCACAGGTGACGAGGTTAATTCGTTAGCTGGCTGCTCTATTTAACTCCACCTAGATCATTGCTCCATGCCACCTGTCAATGTTCCAGTATTGGTCTAGTTCACTCCTGGATCGTTCTTGTGACCTGTCTTCCCAGCAGAAGCTAAGTTCCTGCTTGTTTTTCTCTGGTTTGCTATTTTTCTGTCCAGCTTGCTATTTTGATTGTTGTCTTGCTTGCTGGAAGCTCTGGGACGCAGAGGGAGCGCCTCCGCACCGAGAGTCGGTGCGGAGGGTCTTTTTGCGCCCTCTGCATGGTCTTTTTGTAGTTTTTTGTGCTGACCGCAAAGCTACCTTTCCTATCCTCTATCTCACTTTGCTAAATCTATTTCATCTCTGTGTTTGTAATTTTCATCTTTACTCACAGTCATTATATGTGGGGGGCTGCCTTTTCCTTTGGGGAATTTCTCTGAGGCAAGGTAGGCTTTATTTTTCTATCTTTAGGGCTAGCTAGTTCCTTAGGCTGTGTCGAGTTGCATAGGGAGCGTTAGGAGCAATCCACGGCTATTTCTAGTGTGTGTGATAGGATTAGGGATTGCGGTCAGCAGAGGTCCCACGTCTCAGAGCTCGTCCTATATTATCAGTAACTATCAGGTCATTCCGTGTGCTCTTAACCACCAGGTCCATTATTGTCCTGACCACCAGGTCATAACAGATATCCTTTTCTTGATGACCATACATGGTGATGGCAGCACCATAGCTCTACACAGGTTCACAAACCAGACTGTGTACTGGGGAAAAAAGAACGTGGTGGGAGTTGATTTCTCTGATCAAGTCCTCCAACCGTACAGTGCCATGAGAAAAACCAAGGTGTGGTACAAGAAGCTGTCTGTGCACATCGCACAGATGAAATATACAACGCTTTCCTGCTATCACAATGTGCAGGCCAGACAGCTATGTACCTTCAGATCCAAGAAGTAATAATCAAGGCCCTAATGTTTGGAGATCAGGAAGGAGCAGGCCCCAGTACTTCTTGAACTGAAGGTGCTCGTATTGTACCAGCCCAACATTTCCTCAGGAAGATGTATATTAGGCCTATACACCTGTGCAGCCCATATAGCCAATGTTCTACTTTCAAGCATACAAGTTTAACAGAACTTTACATTCTTTTATTACAGGAGGCTCATCTACACTTTCAGCAACTCTGGAACATCTAGGAATCAGAAAATATGCAACATCTAAGTTTACTAGCAGTGACATTTTGGATATTGGGCTAAATACCATGAAGGATATAAGATGTAATACTGTTGAAGATATTCCATGGTATTTTTTACAAAAGATCATGGCCCTTAATCCATTAGCAAGAAGCACAACTTTAGAGGAAGCAGAAGACCCTGAAAAGTTGTGTAGAAATAATAGTGACTTTCTGCTTGATGATGACACAGCACAAGTCCCTATCCACCCATTGGATGTTGTGTGTGCCATCTTGCATTGTTCCGACAGCTTTTTACAACAAGAGATAATGTTAAAGATGTCCATGTGTCAGTTTGCTGTTCCCCTGCTGCTCCCTTGTGGTGATGGGAAGACATTTACCTTCTTGCTTTGGGCCATGAGAGACATTGTAAAACGATGGAGACCACAAGCATTAGCAGAAAACAGAGGTTTTAGAGAAGACAATTTGGTGAACATTAGTGCGCCAGTTTTCTCTTTTGTGAGGCTGGGGGATTGGAGTGTATCAAAATCTAAATTTCTTAACAGCATTCTGAATCAGGGACAAAACCATGACCATTTTGTGAATCCAGACATGGAAAGTGGGAATGTTCATAAAACACTCTCATGTGGCTTAGTTGAAATATTTTACTTTTTTCCTGGTGCATCAAACTCTTTTCCAGAACCTTTTGCTGTTAGCAATTTACATGGAGACATTACTTACAGCAGAAAACAATTCACCTTTTTAACAGAAGTGTCATCAGCTGTTTTTATTTTTTGCAGAGAACTTACAGATAAAAATGTCAAGTTTCTGTCAGAATATCAGAGTAAAGATGTCACTTTTTACCTAATCACCGAGAGGCAAGTTGCCAAACACACCGAGGACATGATCAATACATTCCAGAATTGTAAAACTCTAAATGGAAGGAACACAGCAGATTTGATCAAGAAACTGCAGAGGTACATTGAAGACTTTACAAAAAGACAGTCTCATCATTTGAGCCTGATTGACATGTCACACACAGCTCATCAACTTGGCATACAAGTAGATGAATTCAATACAAAATGCCAAGAAGCTAAAAAACACGCTCAGTCAATCACTCAGGAAATAAAGAATGTGGCAGACTATAAAAGCAGAAGATTAAAACTACAGGGGGAGCTGTGGAAGAAATTGTCAAAAACTGAAAAAGAAATCTGCCGAATGAAAGACCAGGGTAAAATGAAGAGTACGGAATACAAGAACAAATTGTTGATGCAATGCAAAGAGATACAAGAAAAACAATATAACAGTAAAGTCTCCAGTGATGTCCACACATTCATCGAGGTGCTGACAAAATCTAATGTAGTAGAAAGACGTTATTTTTTTAAATGGATGAAACTCTTCCTTGATGGCATTGCTAGAAAGAATCTATCAATTTTACGCGAGGACTTCAAAAAGGAAATCACCAACCAAACATCAAATGAAACTGAACTAAAAAACATAGGTCAGAAAATTTCTGAGAGTTCTTTAGGGTTGGAACATTTTCTACGAGAGATGAGTCAGTTTTATGAGGCTGAGTGTTCTGTGGTCAAAGAAGGAAAAGTATCATCAAATAAAAAGCAATTCAATAATCTCCCAGGAATAGCAGCAGAACTGTTGTTGGATGGGTTCCCATTGGAACTGATAGATGGAGATGCCTCCAACATTCCGTTACAGTGGATAACTGATGTCCTGACTGAGCTGGATAAGAAAACCGGAGGTCAATGCAGGATGAGAGTGATAACTGTGCTGGGGGTGCAAAGTTCAGGGAAGTCCACCCTCCTGAACACCATGTTTGGTCTACAGTTCCCTGTGGCCAGTGGACGATGCACACGAGGAGCCTTCATGACTCTCATTAAAGTGAAGGATAAATTCCCTAAGGTATACGGCTGTGAATTTATTTTGGTGATTGACACTGAGGGGTTAAAAACCCCTGAACAAGAATCTTTAGCTGACAATTATGAGCATGACAATGAGTTGGCCACACTTGTGGTTGGGTTGAGTGATGTCACCCTCATTAACATATCTATGGAAAATGTATCAGATATGAAAGACACCTTACAGGTTGTTGTCCATGCATTTCTTAGAATGAATGAAGTTGGAAAAAGACCCAAATGTCACTTTATACATCAGAATGTGCCGGATGTTTCTGCTGATTATAATAATATGACTGCAAGAACAAAACTTCTAAAAGATTTGAATGAAATGACAATTAAAGCAGCAGAAATGGAAAAAAGGTCAAAACTGCTGAAATTTACAGATATTATTGACTACAGTCCAGAAACCAACACCTGCTACATTCCTAACCTTTTCCTCGGTGCACCGCCAATGGCATCAATTAGTTCTGGATACAGTGAAAACATTTTTGATTTGAAAACAAAACTGCTTGAATCTCTGCAACAGCCGGGATCTCCTGCTCCTCAGAAGCTAAACACATTTCATGAATGGATTAGGAGTTTATGGATGGCTGTGAAATATGAAACTTTCATTTTCAATTTCAGGAATATTCTAGTAGCAGAAGCATATGATAAACTGTTAACAAGATATTCAGAACTAGAATGGAACTTCAAAAAACATGTTCAGCTGTGGTTGGTGGAGCAAGAAAATCTAATTAAGAATCAATTACAAAATAACACTGTGATAGAAGAAATAGAGAAATCTGTTAAGACTTCAGGAGAAGAAATGTTAGACAAGGAACAAGCACAAATCACCCAGGAGTTGGAAAATATATTTAGCAGTGGCCACAATAATGTTAACCTTGTAGAAAGACACAAGGAAGAGTTCATTGGTTATTCCAAATTTCTTAAACGGGACCTCAGTGTTCTTATTTTAACCAAATTTTGGGAAACTGTTCAAATACACAACAGGACACGTGAAGTTCGAAAAATGCAAAGTGGCATCCATGAGATCATCGAAGACAGAATCTGCCGATATTTGAAAACAACTGAGAGAAAGCCGAAAAATCTGACTGATGATCAGCTGAAGGAAGAATATGAAATTATTTGGGGAAATATATTGTCCAGTTTACATGTACGTCAAGTGGAGAAACGAAACATAGAGAGTGAAATGCTAGAACAACTCAAAAGAGAGATGAGAAAAAGAGGTGCTGCAGCAAACCAAATACTGCAGAACGTAAGGTCTCTAGCAGGATATGGACAGGGATCATTTAAAGTGGAAAAGTCTTACATTGATCACAATGTATGGAGTAAACTTAAAGAGATCTTCACAAAAGATTGCTTAATAAAGTTAAAGGACGTAGCCATGTCAGTCACAAACAAATGCCAAGATTATGTCATGAGTATATTAACTTTAAATGATGATTATAATGAAATTTACAGCCAAGAATTAATGACCATGATAAATCACAGCTTGAATGAGAAAGAGGTGAAAAAGCTCCATCCCAACATTCAGTTTGAGGTGTACCTAATGTTACATGTTTTGGGAAGAGCCGTCCCTCACTTTCAGAAGATGAATGAAAACTATTGCTCAAAAAATGATCCAAACCACTTTCTAAATAATTTGAAAAAGCGGTATTTTTCAATATTTAAAAGCAAGTTCCAACCCAAGGATGAATCAAAACCAAGAGCTAAAAGCTTCTGCCAGCAAACTCTTAAGCGTGCAATGAAAGTGCACATCTACAAGAACCTTGGGAGAATAGTTGTAGACTCTATTTTGAGCAGCACGGATGGAGTCCAGTTCAAGAACCCAAAGTATTTCCAGTTTAATGTTCTAAAGGAGCTACTGGAAATGAAAAACTTCCACAACTATGCCAGATACATTAATGAACATGAAATGTACATAAGAAACTGGATTTCAGAATATGTTGTAAAGAGGTATGAAGATTCTTCTAAATTGCACATACTGATTCAGGATCTCATCTCTTCAATTTGCAAAAAAATTCAATTTGCTTTAAGAGATCCATATGTAAAAAAAAGTCCTGATATATTAACATTTTTTGACAGATTTTGTCAAATTTTGAGAAATTATTTGGTGATAACACAAAATGATATAAAACTAGTGTCTTTCCAAAATACTGTGAACATCTCTCAGTTTTCCAGTGATGTGGAATTGTATCTCAAAGAGTTGGAAGAAGAATTCATGTCAGATATGAAATCGGTGAACATTGAATCACTTTTTGATTTAAAATTCACTCCTCAAGAAGAATTGTTCAAGATTGTGATCGGATGTGGCAAGAAATGTCCATTTTGCAGAGCTCCCTGCGAGTCTGGAGGCTTTAATCACAGGGAACATTTTGCATCAGCTCATCGACCAAAGGGACTGGCTCAATATACCTGGTCAGACTGCAACGCTCTCTGTAACTCCATCTGCACCACCGATGTCCTGTCCAATGACATGTTCATAAATCCAGACACAGGAGGAGACGGGTGCTATTACAAAGAATATCGAAGAATCTATCCAGAATGGAGAATTCAACCTGACACAAGTATTCGAGCTTCAGACTACTGGAAATTTGTTCTCAGGGAGTTCAATGCTAAATTTGCTGATCTCTATTCTGCCGAGCCAGCTGAAATCCCAGATGAGTGGAAGACAATTACTCAAGATCAGGCTCTCCGCAGTTTGAGAGAAGCTTACAATATTTAGCTCAAATTAAGACAGAATATGGTGTAGCTTTGTGATGGGAAGTTTCAGGTACCAAATTGGTTTTTAAAAATGCTCGTTAAATGTTCATACATTTCAAAATGTATTAAAAATTGAAGAATGTAACATGTTTGTCATACATGAAAGTCTAGTTGACTAAAAAAAGACACTTTTATTGGCTCTAGTAAAATACATGCTATTTTATTATAGTACAGTATAGTGTTTCCCAAAGTCCAGTTCTCACAGCCCCACAGGCCATGTTCCCAGGATTTCCATAGTATTGTACAGGTTAGAAAATTCCTGATGTCTTGATTATACTTCTACCACCTGTGCAACATTAAGGAAATCCTGAAAATACGACTTGGTGAGGGCTGTGAGTACTGGAGATTGGGAAACCCTGGCTATAGTACAAAAGATACCCAGACTATACAAGTAATAGACATTGATCAGGGTCACTGAGGACATTGAGACGTATTTGATCAATACATGTTGTAATAAATAAATGATTAACATTTAATAAAAATTGATTTCTTGTATTTTTAAAGCTAACCACAAAAATAAAAAATTATTACAATCACCAATTCCAGTCACAGACTCATTACACGTGGTTCTAAACAATCTTTATTCAAAAATAAGACAAGTTGATTAGAAACAACAAGACAAAGTAGTATTTCAGGATACTACAAAATAGCAAGCCTTTTCCTGTTTGAATCCTCAACCAAAAGATTTCTGAGGACAGAACCATACAGTGGCTTGTCAAAGTATTCACCCCCTCGGCTTTTTTACCAATTTTGAGAAAAATATAGGCATAAATTAAATTTATAGGATCAAATAACTAAATAAATTAGCATGTGCATATGTATTCACCCCTTTTACGATGAAGCCCCTAACAATTTCTGGTGCAAGCAATTGTCTTCATATGTCCCATGCTTAGTGACTGGACGTCCCCCTGTGTGCAATCTAAGTGTCACATGTCTCTCAGGATACACACTTTACCTTCTCTGAAAGGTCACAGAGGCTGTAACACCATTAAGAAAGGGGCACCACTAACCAAACAACACCATGGAGACCAAGAAGATCTCCAAACACCACCATGAAAACCAAGGAGATCTCTAAACAACATCATGAAGACCTAGATCTCCACACAACACCATGAAGACCAAGGAGATCTCCACACAACACCATGAAGACCAAGGAGATCTCCAAACACCACCATGAACACCAAGGAGATCTCCAAACAACATCATGAAGACCTAGATCTCCACACAACACCATGAAGACCAAGGAGATCTCCAAACACCACCATGAAGAACAAGCAAGCCAGGGATGAAGTTGTTGACAAGTAGAAGTCAGGATTGGGTTATGAAAAAATATCCCAATCTCTGATAATCCCTCGCAACACTATCAAATCAATTATCATCCAATGGAAAGAGCATGGTACCACAAGAAACTTGTCAAGAGAGGGCAGTCCATCAAAACTGTCAACCCTGGCAAGGAATGCATTAATCAGAGAGGCAACACAGAGACCAAAGTAAACCCTGATGGAGCAGCAGAGTTACCAAGCAGAGACTGAAGTATCTATCAATACTACCACAATAATAATAATAATAATAATAATAATAAGCTGTACAATCCATAGAGGTGGCCTTTATGGAAGAGTGGGCAGAAAAAAGCCTTTGCTTACACCCAAAAAGAGTAAGGCTCATTTTAAGTTTGCCAAAAGACATGTGGGAGATAACCCAAATGTAAGGAGGAAGGTGCGGTGGTCAAATGAGACCAAAATTGAACTTTTTGCCACTAAGGTAAATGCTATGTCTGGTGTCAAACCAACACAGCTCATCACCCCAACAGGACAATCCACACAGTGAAACATGGTAGCATCATGCTGTGGGGAGGTTTTTTGGCCGCAAGGACAGGGAAAATGGTTCAAGTCGAGGGGGAAGATGGATGGTGCGAAATATAGAGATATTTTTGAGGAATACCTGTTTCAGTCTGTCAGTGATTTAAGACTAGGATGGAGGTTCATCTTCCAGTAAGACAATGAGGCAAAGTATACTGCTAAAGCAACACTCAAGAGGTGTAAGGGGAAATGTGTAAATGTTCTGGAGTGGCAGAGTCAAAGCCCAGACCTTAATCCAACTGAGAATCTGCAGTCAAACTTGAAAATTGCTGATCACTAGAGAAAACATCTAACATGAAGGAGCTGGAACAGATTTAAAATGCCAATTGGGTGAATGCCTTTACAAGCCACTTTATATCTGCAGATTTATATACTTAGTACAACTGAAATAAAACACTAATACATTAAATTCAAACAGAGGTTTGTGAGATTTCCTTTATATACAACTTTGGAGTGTAAAACGTTAATCAATACTTTCAAGTGTATTGTCTTAAAGGGATTGTCCACTTCTAGGACAACTCCTTTTTGATCTAAATGTTTGGCCTAGATAAAATAAAAAAGCTTATATTCTCCTTCTGTGCCGGTGCCTTTCCAGTGGTGTCTGCACTCGCAGTCTCCAGGAATCTCGTGCGTTTATGACACGTGAGCCCGACTCCCAATCAGCACTTGCATCACTGGCCCCACCTTCGTATGAATTGAACATGAAGAGGAAGTCCAGGCTGCAGATGATCTCTGACTTCCTCCTCATGTTTAATTATTAGTGAAAGCATAGGCTTTTTTTATTTTATCGGGGTCAAACATTTAGATCAAGAAGGGAAAATTTAGTTTTGCAATATAAAAAAATTAGATTTGCAGCTAGCTTTTTCAAAGATTCACTTAACTTTACCCTTCCATGGCCCTCAACCCATGATTTTATGTATTCTCTCTCAGCAGGCTATATAAATGACTTAAAAGCAGACGATAATTTGAGATGAAAATAATAACAGCGTTATGGGCTCATCAGGCTGTGACAGCCTTAGTCAACATTTGAGGAAGTGAAAATGGAGAAATGAACCAATTGAAAACTATGTAAGAAAACTATTTTTTCTCGAGTGGAATGGCATAAGAACATGAAATCTTTCTTCAAAAGCAGCTTTAATCTAAATTCCCGATCATTATGTCTTTGTATTTACAGTCCTGCTCATCGCTATTGGCACCCATGATGTATAAGTACATGATTTGGAATACATTTGTGCTCAAAGTTTACATACCCCGGCAGAATTTTTGCTTTCTTGTCCTTTTTTTCAGAGAATATGAATGATAAAACCAAAACTTTTTTTCTCCACTCATGGTTAGTGGTTGGGTGAAGCCATTTATTGTCAGACTACTCTGTTTTCTCTTTTTAAATCATAGTGACAACCTAAAACATCCAAATGACCCTGATCAAAAGTTCACATGCTCCATTTCTTAATACCGTGTATTGCCCCCTCTAACATCAATGACAGCTTGAAGTCTTTTGTGGTAGTTGTGGATGAGGTTCTTTATTTTCTCAGCACAACTGTATCTCTTGAAAAAAATGAATCAAGCGAAACAGTTTTTTGTATCGCGCACTCGTGTTAAATATAAAAGAACAAATTATAAACAATAATTTAAAACAAAAAACAATGGGAGGGAAAAATAGAAAAACCTAAAGCTGCTGTGACACTGGTATTGACCTCTTTACACTAAATTAGTATGGAAACACATTGTGACTCACCTGTGAGAAATCACCAATGAGAATTACCTGTAATTAATTGTCGGTGCCCATGTGACAGGAATTAGCCAAGGAATGATGACTTCAGTGTTTTAAAAAGCCGAATTATAGACCCTTTTTCACAATGGTGAAGACAAAGGAGCTGTCTGACGACATCAGAACTGCTATTATTAGCAAACAGAAGACTTCCAAAGGGTATAAGGCCATCTCCAAAAACCTTGGTGCACACAGTTATTAAAAAGTTTGCCAAGCATGTAACCATCAAGAACCTTCCTGGATGTGGGGTAAGAGGAAAATTGACAAGAGATGACTTTGAAAGTTGGTGCGCATAGAGGAAAAAATACCATGTTAAGCATCCAAAGACCTGAAGGCCAACCTGGAACAGTCTGGGGTCATGGTTTCAACAAGTATTATACACCACACACTAAACCAAGTAGAGCTTTAAGGGCGAAGGCCAAGGAAGAAACCATTGCTGAAGGTAAGACATAAGAAGGAACAACTAATTTTTGCCCAAGAGTACCTTGACAAACCACAATCCTTCTTTTAAAGTGTCTTGTGCACAGATTAATCAAAAGTAAAGTTTTTTGGCAATATAAAAGAACAGTTTGTTTACAGACAGTGCAGTGAAGCATAGAAGGAAAAAAACACCCTACTAACATTTAAGCATGGTGGAGGATCTATAATGCTGTGGGGTTGCTTTGCTGTATCTGGTACCAGAGGCCTTGGCCATCTCACAGAAATCATGAAATCAGAAAAATATCAAGAGATTGTAGAGTGAAATGTCCTATTCAGTGTAAGAAAACTTGGTTTGAGTCAAAGATCATGGGTCATCCAGCAAGACAATGACCCAAAGCACACATCCAAAAGTAAACAACAATAGTTGAAAAGAAAAAATGGACTGTTTTAAAATGGCCATCAATGAGTCATGATCTCAATCCCATTGAAAATCTTTTGGGTGAGCTGAAATCTGCCATAAGGAAAAATAACTCTGCAAACATTCAAGAGCTTGAACAAACTGCAAAGGAAGAGTGGGAGAAAATACCAGCTGAGAAATGCAAAAAGTTTATAGATGGCTACAAGAAAGGATGCTATCTTTAATGACAAAGGATAGGCAACCAAGTATTAAATAGAGGTGCCTTTATTTCTGCACATGCTGGTTATTCTGTTTCTTCTTCGGAATTGCAACATGTAAGTTAAAAAACAATGTTTTATTATTTTATTACTTTGGACAACTAATTAAAAAATCCTGAGGATATAACTTAGGTACATTTCCATTTAGTATTTCTGAAAATATTGTATAGTCTATGAAAAACGAAGGGTGGTAATAATGGTGAGCAGCACCGTATTTAATTAAAAAATATATGATTGTGATTCAGAAAAGAGGCATACCGTATATACACGAGTATAAGCCAAGATTTTCAGCCCATTTTTTTAGGCTGAAAGTGCCTCTCTCGGCTTATACTCGAGTCATTCTCCCAGGGGGGTGGCAGGGGAGGGGGAGCGGCAGCTGTCCATCATACTCACCTGCTCTCGGTGTATCTCTGCATGTCCCTGCTTCTCCTGCGCCCGCAACTCTTCCTGTGTTCAGCGGTCACATGGTACCGCTCATTAGAGTAATGAATATGGACGCGACTCCACTCCCATAGTTTAATGAGCAGTACCAGTGACCGCTGAACACAGGAACAAATTGTCGGCATCAGAGACCATCGCGGAGAAACTGCCAGGGACCCAGAAGATGGAGTGGCGCGCAGCGGTGGAACGGGGACAGGTGAATATCACAAGTGACGGTGTCCCCCGCCTGCTCAAGACAAGAGTTGGGTATGCCTTTTTTTTTTTAATCGCAGCAGCATATGGACATCTTCTATGGAGCATATTAAGGGGCCATAATCAACCTTTGTGCAGCATTATATGGGGCAAATGTTTCCATAGAGGATCTTATGGGGCCATAATCAACCTTTGTGCAGCATTATATGGGGCAGATGTTTCTATGGAGCATCTTATGGGGCCATAATCAACCTTTATGCAGCATTATATGGGGCATATTGTCTATGGATTATCTTATGGGGCCATAATCAACCTTTATGCAGGATTGTATGAGGCAAATGTTTCTATGGAGCATCTTATGGGGCCATAATCCACCTTTGTGCAACATTATAGGGGGCATATTTTTGTATGAAGCATCTTATGGGGCCCATCATAAACTTTACTTTATGGAGCATTATATGGGGTATATTTTAATATGGAGCATCTTATGGGGCCATAATCAACCTTTGTGCAGCATTTTAGGGGCGTATATTGTATGGAGCATCTTATGAGGCCCATCATAAACTTTATGGAGCATTATATGGGGCTCCTGATTCAATATGGATATTCAAAAACACTTAACCTACTGATGTCGCAATTAATTTTACTTTTATTGTATCTATTTTTATTTTTGAAATTTACCAGTAGCTGCTGCATTTCCCACCCTAGGCTTATACTCGAGTCATTAAGTTTTCCCAGTTTTTGTGGCAAAATTAGGGGTCTCAGCTTACACTCGAGTGTATACGGTATTCTGTTTCCCTATTTAAAAACAGTAAAAGAATCAGAAATACTTCAAAGTTTAGACTCCTCACTATTTCAAAGATTTGATTTGCCAGGCATATTTCTTAGTGTATTTTTTATTCTTTTTTGCCCCATTATTCTTTTTTCACTATCTCAGTCCTAAGACTCAGACCAATCTCCAGTGAGTTTAAGAGTTGATGTTATGATGTCCAGACATATTATTACTACCGTTGCTAGAAGAGCTGGAGTGATTTCCAGAAGCGCAATTCTCACAGTTTAACCATCTAACAAAAACTTTATTTTGTTTCCTCCTAAAAAAGATCTAGGTTTCTAATAAACAATCTTATCATATGATACATCTCTTCAGAATCTTAACACTCAAACCAAGAACAAGAAGTCAAGTCATACAATACTAGGGAGGAGACCATTTGGGAAGGGTTTGAACAAGTGCTATTCTGATAATGTTAACCATTTGGCTAAAAAATAAGGTGTTATAAAATAAGAAAAGACCATTTATGGAAGCAATTTCATTAATATTCTTGCTATATATAGAGGATTCATCTCAGTTTTCATTGTCTCTACCCAGCAGAAGTCATCCTTACACCAGAGTCATCAAGGTAAGTGTTCACCTCAATAGTTGATAAGACCTAAATGATTGTTACTAGTGATCAGTGAGCACGCTCAGATGTTGTGTTATCTGAGCATGCGCGGGTGATATCCGAGTATCTTGGGCATGCTCGAGTAATGTGTTCAAGTCCCTGTGGCTGCATGTTTCGCAGCTGTTAGACATCCACAACACATGCGGGCATTGCCAAAACATGTGAAACATGCAACTGTGGGGACTTGAACATATTACTCGAGCACGCCCAAGATACTTGGCTAACACCCGAGCATGATCAAATAACACAATATCCGAGCACGCCCACTTATCACTAATTATTACTTTGAACCTGGCTGTGGCAGGAACATGGTAGCTCAATTACTAAAACTATTGATACCTTCAACCAAAAATATGAGCCCCACCAATCCACAAGGTATCACCCTTCCTTCGGATAGGTTTTAATCCTCAAATTTTAGAAATTACTATTTTGTGCAGGCACAACATGCAGCCTTCAATGCAATTTTTGTGGCCCCCAACATCTTGTATAAAGTAGTTTCTATGTCAGAGAGAAGAGTAACTATTGTAAAAGAATGGGGAGACAAAGAGCGCAATAGGGTCTTATCCACGTTACACAGAGAATATATACCAAAATATGCTCACCTGGTTAGGATGAGATTAGAGCATATAGATAGCGGCTGCTGCAGATCCACAGGTCTTCACCGACCAGAGAAAATAATGTCTTCAAAAGGAGATTTGTAGTTAAAATTCTGCGCTGCCGCTAAGATGAATTTCAGGAGAGTAAAGTTGATTCACAGTGGTTTTATTCAACGCGTTTCAGGGGTCTCATGCCCCCTTCATCAGGAAATACCACACAGAACATACAGGCATCACAGGTATAAATAGTTTTGCTAGGTTACAAAAAAAGGGCACCAACAGGTCAGATGACTCAGTGTCAAAGTTCAATGATGACACACAATTAACAATTCAAACGATTAGGGAGGTATATACAATGAAAAAAAAATAATGCAAAAAAACTACAAATCTCCTTTTGAAGAGAGAAGAGTAACACACTGCTCACAAGCAGGGATTAGTAAGCACGAATCGAGCACTATGGACCCCATGTCCTCTATACATCAAGAGAATAGGGTTCCTTGACCCGTTTTGCACTTCAGAAAAGCAAATGTAAAACAGAGTAATGGGTCCCTATTTATGCAACTTTCTCTTCTATTTTGAAGAAGGAATTGTAAAATGCAGCCAACGACTACAATATCCATAGTTTTCAATGGAGAGTTACATGTGTGCAGGGACTTCACTCTCGAAAACTAAACGGTGGAAAAAAATCACCCCACTGTCCATATATGTGAGGGTCCTGGTAGCGGAACCCACATCTCTGTGACATTTAGAACATACACATTGGCCATAAATCTCTCAAAAGGTAATATCCCTTCAAGCTTCATAGTGGCCCTTAGACATAGTTCAATATGACAATGTGACCCGCAGGCTTGAAAACGTCATTCACCACTGGGTTAATGCCACAGACGGCTTTGGCCCCACTGATGCAGCCCACGTTTTCAAATCAGTCTTGACCCTTTTTATGTGATTAATTTTTTTAACTTTATTCATTCCACTAATTTTTAAAATGTTTTTCTTTACGACACATTTCATTTTTTTAACAGTAAATTTGTTTTCGAATAATATTGCATTTTAGCTTAAAATAATTTATGGTCATAAGATTCTCAAAATTTGTTATGTGAATTCTCCCAATTCCGTCAGTACCTCGTACATGGTCGCAAGCTATAAGAAATGTCACTTAGCTCTTCAGGTAGAATGTTGCATTTTCAAAGCCTCTGAGGCACAAGTCCAGCAGAAATCCACAAAAATACAACTATTTTGGATACTACAACTTTCAAGGAATTAGTCTAAAGGTGTAATGAATATTTTGACATAATTTTTTTCCCATAAAATACACCAATATTGCAACATAAAGTTATAAACTAATATTTGGGTACATGCATGATTCATAAGGCAAAAGTGCCATTTAACTTTTGGAGTGCAAATTTTCTTGAATTTATTTTTTAGCACAATGTTGTATTTTAAAGCTTCCAGAACAGTAACCACCAAGAAGTGACCCCAGGTTAAAAACAACTACTTTTAAGGTACTCCTCAAGATATAATAATAATTCTGAAAAGCATCAGCATTACATTTTCCCAAGCAGATACCTTTATACCCTTGTTTTGTGAGGAACGAGTCTTTATTAGTTAATGACACAATAAAACCCCTCATTTACCCTAAATAATACGGCCCAATTAATCATTTACATTTTCTAAAGCAATTTTTTTCTCATCTTTAACTGTGCTCTGGTTGATTTGCAACCAAATCTATCAAAATGGACACATAATATTTCTTTAAACAAAAACAGCAATTCTGGCAATTTTCCTTTTTCTTTCTGTCTTATAGCATAATAGTTTTAGAACTTGCTTCATTGCTGACATGGCCATACCAATTTCTTTCTATGTTTATTTTATGGCATAATAAAAATGGTTTATGTTAATTTTTTTCTTTTTTAGTATTTTTTAACATTTTAAATAATGTTTACATGTAGATTGCATGTTCACAGGCTTTCATCCCCTGCCATTGCACATGTGATTTGTGAAGTTTAAAACTCTGGTAATTTAGCAGGTGCAGATAGGGTGCCCGGCTATCGGGGAAAACTGAAGTTGGTGAGAACACAGAATTGGTGTATTTGGTGTACAACCACTCCTTTCGTACAGACAAATGTAGATAGGAATTTCTCAGCACACTTTTTAATTCAACTATACCATTTTTTTATTTAGACATGTAGGTTTCTACTCATTCGGATGTGTTTCAGGAAGGTGCGGGAACTGGTTTAAGTAAAACATCCAGGCAGGTTTATTAGGGCTCTATAAACTATGCAACAAGCAATGGAAATAACTGGCCTTTTAGTGCAGACAAGTAAACAGTTCAAAAAACAGCACTTTACTGATAGTCTAGGACACTCAGGCTGGATAGCATCCAATATTGCAGCTTAGTCTGGAGGCATCATACAGGAGGCTTTCTTACCTCTACTCACCGTGCAGTAATGATCCTTATATCTACCATGCCATGCTCCAGGCAGTCTCACCATTCTCTCGACTAATTCTGGGCTTATCTCACTGAAGACAACCACCTCCATGATACACATCTCCCATCAATGATGTGTCTGGTGGCCTTCATATAAGGCTCAGGGAAGTGAGCAACATATTTTATGTTTTGACTCTATCCAGGGTCTTGATCATAAAGCTGCTGTATGTCAGGTGAAAGGACATGATTTAGGCACGGGAGCGCCCTGCTTCATCTACCATACAGCGACTTTGTGATAAAGACTCAGGATACGGTCAAAAAATAACATGTTGCTCACTTTCCTGCACCAACATACATGTCTGCTTATTGCCTACATGTTGAAATTACACCTCGCTACCTCTGGAGTGTGCAATTCTCCTTACCTAGACAGAGATAAATCACTGCTATGTAGTGAATAAACGCAAAGCGGCTGCCTCTCTTGGACCCAGCAGTCTTGTGATCGCTAGACCCAGACAGTTCTTCCAGTGACACAAAGCAGTTTTTCCCTAAAACTATATAGACATTTACGTATTAGAATTGAGTAAAAAAAAAGATTTGCAGGACGCTGTTTTAGCAGCCATGTTACTAATCTGTGGACGCCAAACCATAGCACTGCAAACCATGACCTAACTGTTGGCATCCCTCATTGCAATATCATGCGTCCATCCCGCTAACCACAACAATGGCATCACACCAGGCCTATCAATCAGAAGAGATGCGGAGGATGCATGAAGGAAGAGGCTTTCAGGGCTCTGGTCCAGCAGCCATGGACTACTGCTATGGCCATTGAAACAGTGTCCTGCAAATCAATTACTTTAATGGCGCAGTCAGACAGCCATATAAATCAGACGGAGATGAAAACGCAGTGTATGGACTGGTTGCCGGCTCTCCAGAACACAGCATGAATGCTTCAGTCATTAATATGCTCGGGTCGGGAGAACCACAGGTCAATGAGCATTGCGTTCCAATCTCCACCTGCTTTATATAACCGTCTGACTGTGCCCTAACTCGAATATATATATGTACATACATGTATGTATGTATGTATGTATGTATGTATGTATGTATGTATGTATGTATATATATATATATATATATATATATATATATACACACACACACGGTACAGTATATACCAAGAATATGTATCTGTAGAAAAAAATCCAAAATTAAGACAGATAAAGGAAAAATAAAAATAAAACTTTCCAAGGTAGCTCTGTAAACTAACACAATATGCATAGATACACACACAACACATATATATATATATATATACTAGATTGTGGCCCGATTCTAACGCATCGGGTATTCTAGAATATGCATGTCCCCGTAGTATATGGACAATGATGATTCCAGAATTCGCGGCAGACTATGCCCGTCGCTGATTGGTCGAGGCAACCTTTATGACATCATCGTCGCCATGGCAACCATTATGACATCTACGTCGATACTGTGCCCGTCGCTGAATCAGAAACATGGGATTTCTACGTCCTTTATGACCAATCAGAGACGCGGGATTTCTACGTCGATACTGTGCCCGTCGCTGATTGGTTGAGGCCTGGTGGCCTCGACCAATCAGAGGCGCGGGATTTCCAGGACAGACAGACAGAAAAACCCTTAGACAATTTTTATATATATATATATATATATATATATATATATATATATATATATATATATACATACACATATATACACATATACATACACACACACACACACTTTCTCCTCTTCGCCCAGACTAAAACTAAAAAAGTTAACAAAAGTTGAGTAAAAAGGAAAAAATGTCAAATGTTCCCAACAAAAATGCACAATTTATAATGTCTCAAAGTGCAAAAAGAATGGAGACTTTGAACAAATTACTTGTGAACCTCCGGAGATGTTCTTATGTGAATACACTGCAGATCACAGTAGCTGCATAATGAATGACACTACCAAATCTCAACTACATACTGCACAAGAATATGCAGCCAATGTGACCTTCTCCGTCAATTTTCTTTTGGCAGCATGTCAATTTATGCTGCAAATTTTCATGGTAGATTCCATCCTTTATAAATCAGGGCTATGGAGTCCGTAAGCCAAACCACCAACTCCTCAATTTCTCTGACTCCATGACTCTGACTCCACAGCACTGCCCTGTATACTATATATACAGGGGTGGGATGGCTCCTACCATTAGTGATAGGACAGATCCCTGTTGTGAATTCTGTGGCTGAATTCACTCCTGTGGTCACAAGTGGTACTGCAGCTTCTGAGCTTCCTCCCTCAGGTGTTCTGGTGAGCTCGTTAGCTGCTTCGTTACTTAACTCCACCTGATGCTGCTATCCTGGCTCCTTGTCAATGTTCCAGTGTTGGATCTGAGCTTCTCCTGATTGTTCCTGTGACCTGCTGCTCTGTATAGCTAAGTGCTTTTTTGCTATTTTGTTGCTTTTTTTTCTGTCCAGCTTGTCTTTTGTTTTGCTGGAAGCTCTGAGACGCAAAGGGTGTACCGCCGTGCCGTTAGTTCGGCACGGTGGGTCTTTTTTGCCCCCTTTGCGTGGTTTTTGCTTTAGGGTTTTTTGTAGACTGCAAAGTTCGCTTTACTGTCCTCGCTCTGTCTAAGATTATCGGGCCCCACTTTGCTGAATCTATTTCATCCCTACGTTTTGTCTTTTCATCTTACTCACAGTCATTATATGTGGGGGGCTGCCTTTTCCTTTGGGGTATTTCTCTGGGGGCAAGTCAGGCCTATTTTTCTATCTTCAGGCTAGCTAGTTTCTTAGGCTGTGCCGAGTTGCATAGGTAGTTGTTAGGCGCAATCCACAGCCGCTTTTAGTTGTGTTTAGGATAGGATCAGGTGTGCAGTCTACAGAGTTTCCACGTCTCAGAGCTCGTTCTTTTGTTTTTGGGTATTTGTCAGATCACTGTGTGCGCTCTGATCGCTAGGCACACTGTCTCTGGATTGCCTTCATAACACCTTTCATTAGCAGACATAACAGTACAAGGAGCCAAACTAATGATTCTCAATAGAGGGAAAGAAAAAGTTCTGACATCATTTTTTTTTTTTTTTTTTTTCCTGCTCTGTGTTCACTTTTTTTTTTTTTTTCCCCTAGACATTTGGGGGTGATTCTGGACACAGGTGTGGACATGGATATTCAGGGTCTGTGCTCTTCAATGGATAATCTCGTTATAAATGTACAAAAGATTCAAGATACTATTGATCAGAAATCTATGTTAGAACCAAGAATTCCTATTCCTGATTTGTTTTTTGGAGATAGAACTAAGTTTCTAAGTTTCAAAAATAATTGTAAGCTATTTCTGGCCTTGAAACCTCATTCTTCTGGTAATCCTATTCAACAGGTTTTGATTATTATTTCTTTTTTGCGCGGCGACCCTCAAGACTGGGCATTTTCTCTTGCGCCAGGAGACCCTGCATTGAGTAGTGTCGATGCGTTTTTCCTGGCGCTCGGATTACTGTACGATGAGCCTAATTCAGTGGATCAGGCTGAGAAAAATTTGCTGGCTTTGTGCCAGGGTCAGGATGATATAGAAGTATATTGTCAGAAATTTAGGAAATGGTCAGTACTCACTCAGTGGAATGAATCTGCGCTGGCAGCTTTGTTCAGAAAGGGTCTCTCTGAGGCTCTTAAGGATGTCATGGTGGGATTTCCTATGCCTGCTGGTTTGAATGAGTCTTTGTCTTTGGCCATTCAGATCGGTCGACGCTTGCGCGAGCGTAAATCTGTGCACCATTTGGCGGTATTGCCTGAGGTTAAACCTGAGCCTATGCAGTGCGATAGGACTATGACCACAGTTGAACGGCAGGAATACAGACGTCTGAATGGGCTGTGTTTCTACTGTGGTGATTCCACTCATGCTATTTCTGATTGTCCTAAGCGCACTAAGCGGTCCGCTAGGTCTGCCGTCATTGGTACTGTACAGTCCAAATTCCTTCTGTCCATTACCTTGATTTGCTCTTTGTCGTCGTTTTCTGTCATGGCGTTTGTGGATTCAGGTGCTGCCCTGAATCTGATGGATTTGGATTATGCTAAACGTTGTGGGTTTTTCTTGGAGCCTTTGCGGTGTCCTATTCCATTGAGAGGAATTGATGCCACACCTTTGGCCAAGAATAAACCTCAGTACTGGGCCCAGCTGACCATGTGCATGGCTCCTGCACATCAGGAAGTTATTCGCTTTCTGGTGTTGCATAATCTGCATGATGTGGTCGTGTTGGGGTTGCCATGGCTACAAACCCATAATCCAGTATTGGATTGGAATTCCATGTCGGTATCCAGCTGGGGTTGTCAGGGGGTACATGGTGATGTTCCATTTTTGTCGATTTCGTCATCTACCCCTTCTGAGGTCCTAGAGTTCTTGTCTGATTATCAGGATGTATTTGAAGAGCCCAAGTCCGATGCCCTACCTCCGCATAGGGATTGTGATTGTGCTATCAATTTGATTCCTGGTAGTAAATTCCCTAAAGGTCGATTATTTAATTTATCCGTGCCCAAACACGCCGCTATGCGCAGTTATGTGAAGGAATCCCTGGAGAAGGGACATATTCGCCCATCGTCATCACCACTGGGAGCAGGGTTCTTCTTTGTAGCCAAGAAGGATGGTTCGCTGAGACCGTGTATTGATTACCGCCTTCTTAATAAGATCACTGTTAAATTTCAGTATCCCTTGCCATTGTTATCTGACTTGTTTGCTCGGATTAAGGGGGCTAGTTGGTTCACTAAGATAGATCTTCGTGGTGCGTATAATCTGGTGAGAATCAGGCAAGGAGATGAATGGAAAACTGCATTCAATACGCCCGAGGGTCATTTTGAGTATCTAGTGATGCCGTTCGGACTTGCCAATGCTCCATCTGTGTTTCAGTCTTTTATGCATGACATCTTCCGTGAGTATCTGGATAAATTCCTGATTGTTTACTTGGATGACATTTTGGTCTTCTCAGATGATTGGGAGTCTCATGTGAAGCAGGTCAGAATGGTTTTTCAGGTCCTGCGTGCTAACTCTTTGTTTGTGAAGGGATCAAAGTGTCTCTTCGGTGTGCAGAAAGTTTCATTTTTGGGGTTCATCTTTTCCCCTTCTACTATCGAGATGGATCCAGTTAAGGTCCAAGCCATCCAGGATTGGATTCAGCCGACATCTCTGAAAAGTCTGCAAAAGTTCCTGGGCTTTGCTAATTTTTATCGTCGCTTCATCTGTAATTTTTCTAGCATTGCCAAACCATTGACCGATTTGACCAAGAAGGGTGCTGATTTGGTTAATTGGTCTTCTGCTGCTGTGGAAGCTTTTCAGGAGTTGAAGCGTCGTTTTTGTTCTGCCCCTGTGTTGTGTCAGCCAGATGTTTCTCTTCCGTTCCAGGTCGAGGTTGATGCTTCTGAGATTGGAGCAGGGGCGGTTTTGTCACAGAGAGGTTCTGATTGCTCAGTGATGAAACCATGTGCTTTCTTTTCCAGGAAGTTTTCGCCCGCTGAGCGTAATTATGATGTGGGCAACCGAGAGTTGCTGGCCATGAAGTGGGCATTCGAGGAGTGGCGTCATTGGCTTGAAGGAGCTAAGCATCGCGTGGTGGTATTGACTGATCATAAGAACTTGACTTATCTCGAGTCTGCCAAGCGCTTGAATCCTAGACAGGCCCGTTGGTCGTTATTTTTTGCCCGCTTCGACTTTGTGATTTCGTACCTTCCGGGCTCTAAAAATGTGAAGGCGGATGCTCTGTCTAGGAGTTTTGTGCCCGACTCTCTGGGTTTATCTGAGCCAGCGGGTATCCTCAAGGAAGGAGTCATTGTGTCTGCCATCTCCCCTGATTTGCGGCGGGTGCTGCTAAAATTTCAGGCGAATAAACCTGATCGTTGTCCAGCGGAGAAACTGTTCGTCCCTGATAGGTGGACTAATAAACTTATCTCTGAACTTCATTGTTCGGTGTTGACTGGTCATCCTGGAATCTTTGGTACCAGAGAGTTAGTGGCTAGATCCTTCTGGTGGCCATCTCTGTCACGGGATGTACGTACTTTTGTGCAGTCCTGTGGGATTTGTGCTAGGGCTAAGCCCTGCTGTTCTCGTGCCAGTGGGTTGCTTTTGCCCTTGCCGGTCCCAAAGAGGCCTTGGACACATGTTTTGATGGATTTCATTTCTGACCTTCCCGTTTCTCAAAAGATGTCAGTCATTTGGGTGGTCTGTGATCGCTTTTCTAAAATGGTCCATCTGGTGCCCTTGGCTAAATTGCCTTCCTCCTCTGATTTGGTACCTTTGTTCTTTCAGCATGTGGTTCGGTTGCATGGCATTCCTGAGAATATTGTTTCTGACAGAGGTTCCCAGTTTGTTTCAAGGTTTTGGCGAGCCTTTTGTGGTAGAATGGGCATTGACCTATCCTTTTCCTCGGCTTTCCATCCTCAGACTAATGGCCAGACCGAACGAACCAATCAGACCTTGGAAACATATCTGAGATGTTTTGTTTCTGCAGACCAGGATGATTGGGTGTCCTTTTTGCCGTTGGCTGAGTTCGCCCTTAACCCCTTCATGACCCAGCCTATTTTGACCTTAAAGACCTTGCCGTTTTTTGCAATTCTGACCAGTGTCCCTTTATGAGGTAATAACTCAGGAACGCTTCAATGGATCCTAGCGGTTCTGAGATTGTTTTTTCGTGACATATTGGGCTTCATGTTAGTGGTAAATTTAGGTCAATAAATTCTGTGTTTAATTGTGATAAAAACGGAAATTTGGCGAAAATTTTGAAAATTTCGCAATTTTCACATTTTGAAATTTTATTCTGTTAAACCAGAGAGTTATGTGACACAAAATAGTTAACAAATAACATTTCCCACACGTCTACTTTACATCAGCACAATTTTAGAAACAAAATTTTTTTTTGCTAGGAAGTTATAAGGGTTAAAATTTGACCAGCGATTTCTCATTTTTACAACGAAATTTACAAAACCATTTTTTTTAGGACCACCTCACATTTGAAGTCAGTTTGAGGGGTCTATATGGCTGAAAATACCCAAAAGTGACACCATTCTAAAAACTGCACCCCTCAAGGTGCACAAAACCACATTCAAGAAGTTTATTAACCCTTCAGGTGCTTCACAGCAGCAGAAGCAACATGGAAGGAAAAAATTAACATTTAACTTTTTAGTCACAAAAATGATTTTTCAGCAACAATTTTTTTATTTTCCCAATGGTAAAAGGAGAAACTGAACAACGAAAGTTGTTGTCCAATTTGTCCTGAGTACGCTGATACCTCATATGTGGGGGTAAACCACTGTTTGGGCGCACGGCAGGGCTTGGAAGGGAAGGAGCGCCATTTGACTTTTTGAATGAAAAATTGGCTGCTCTCTTTAGCGGACACCATGTCACGTTTGGAGAGCCCCCGTGTGCCTAAAAATTGGAGCTCCCCCACAAGTGACCCCATTTTGGAAACTAGACGCCCCAAGGAACTTATCTAGATGCATAGTGAGCCCTTTAAACCCCCAGGTGCTTCACAAATTGATCTGTAAAAATGAAAAAGTACTTTTCTTTCACAAAAAAATTATTTTCGCCTCAATTTTTTCATTTTCAGATGGACAACAGGATAAAATGGATCCTAAAATTTGTTGGGCAATTTCTCCTGAGTGCACCTATACCTCACATGTGGGGGTAAACCACTGTTTGGGCACATGGTAAGGCTCGGAAGGGAAGGAGCGCCATTTGACTTTTTGAATGAAAAATTATCTCCATCGTTAGCGGACACCATGTCACGTTTGGAGAGCCCCCGTGTGCCTAAAAATTGGAGCTCCCCCACAAGTGACCCCATTTTGGAAACTAGACGCCCCAAGGAACTTATCTAGATGCATAGTGAGCCCTTTAAACCCCCAGGTGCTTCACAAATTGATCTGTAAAATGAAAAAGTACTTTTTTTTCACAAAAAATTTCTTTTCGCCTCAATTTTTTTATTTTCACATGGGCAATAGGATAAAATGGATCCTAAAATTTGTTGAGCAATTTCTCCCGAGTACGCCAATACCTCATATGTGGGGGTAAACCACTGTTTGGGCACACGGCAGGGCTCGGAAGGGAAGGCGCGCCTTTTGACTTTTTGAATGGAAAATTAGCTCCAATTGTTAGCGGACACCATGTCGCATTTGGAGAGCCCCTGTGTGCCTATGCATTGAAGCTCCCCCACAAGTGACCCCATTTTGGAAACTAGACCCCCCAAGGAACTTATCTAGATGCATACTGAGTACTTTAAACCCCCAGGTGCTTCACAGAAGTTTATAATGCAGAGCCATGAAAATAAAAAATAATTTTTCTTTTCTCAAAAATGATTTTTTAGCCTGGAATTTCCTATTTTGCCAATGGTAATAGGAGAAATTGGACCACAAATGTTGTTGTCCAGTTTGTCCTGAGTACGCAGATACCCCATATGTGGGGGTAAACCACTGTTTGGGCGCACGGCAGGGCTCAGAAGGGAAGGCACGCCATTTGGCTTTTTAAATGGAAAATTAGCTCCAATCATTAGCGGACACCATGTCGCGTTTGGAGAGCCCCTATGTGCCTAAACATTGGAGATCCCCCACAAATGACCCCATTTTGGATACTAGACCCCCAAAGGAACTAATCTAGATGTGTGGTGAGCACTTTGAACCCTCAAGTGCTTCACAGAAGTTTATAACGCAGAGCCATGAAAATAAAATAAAAAATTTCTTTTCTCAAAAATGATTTTTTAGCCCGCAATTTTTTATTTTCCCAAGGGTAACAGGAGAAATTTGACCCCAAAAGTTGTTGTCCAGTTTCTCCTGAGTACGCTGATACCCCATATGTGGGGCTAAACCACTGTTTAGGCACATGCTGGGGCTCGGAAGTGAAGTAGTGACGTTTTGAAATGCAGACTTTGATGGAATGCTCTGCAGGCGTCACGTTGCGTTTGCAGAGCCCCTGATGTGGCTAAACAGTAGAAACCCCCCACAAGTGACCCCATTTTGGAAACTAGACCCAGAAAGGAACTTATCTAGATGTGAGGTGAGCACTTTGAACCCCCAAGTGCTTCACAGAAGTTCATAACACAGAGCCGTGAAAATAATAAATACGTTTTCTCTCCTCAAAAATAATTTTTTAGCCCAGAATTTTTTATTTTCCCAAGGGTTACAGGAGAAATTGGACCACAAAAGTTGTTGTCCAGTTTCTCATGAGTACGCCGATACCCCTTGTGTGGGGGTAAACCACTGTTTGGGCACACGTCGGGGCTCAGAAGGGAAGTAGTGACTTTTGAAATGCAGACTTTGATGGAATGGTCTGCGGGCGTTACGTTGCGTTTGCAGAGCCCCTGGTGTGCCTAAACAGTAGAAACCCCCCACAAGTGACCCCATTTTGGAAACTAGACCCCCAAAGGAACTTATCTGGATATGTGGTGAGCACTTTCAACCCCCAAGTGCTTTACAGACGTTTACAACGCAGAGCCGTGAAAATAAAAAATCATTTTTCTTTCCTCAAAAATTATGTTTTAGCAAGCAATTTTTTATTTTCTCAAGGGTAACAGGAGAAATTGGACCCCAGTAATTGTTGCGCAGTTTGTCCTGAGTATGCTGGTACCCTATATGTGGGGGTAAACCACTGTTTGGGCACACGTCGGGGCTCGGAAGTGAGGGAGCACCATTTGACTTTTTGAATACAAGATTGGCTGGAATCAATGGTGGCGCCATGTTGCGTTTGGAGACCCCCTGATGTGCCTAAACAGTGGAAACCCCTCAATTCTAACTCCAACACACCCCTAAACCTTATCCCAACTGTAGCCGTAACCCTAATCACAACCCTAACCCCAACACACCCCTAACCACAACCCTAATTCCAACCCAACCCTAACCCTAAGGCTATGTGCCAACGTTGCGGATTCGTATGAGATTTTTCAGCACCATTTTTGAAAAATGCGCAGGTAAAAGGCACTGCGTTTTACCTGCGGATTTACCGCGGATTGCCAGTGTTTTTTGTGCGGATTTCACCTGTGGATTCCTATTGAGGAACAGGTGTAAAACGCTGCGGAATCCGCACAAAGAATTGACATGCTGCGGAAAATACAACACAGCGTTTCCGCGCGGTATTTTCCGCACCATGGGCACAGCGGATTTGGTTTTCCATATGTTTACATGGTACTGTAAACCTGATGGAACACTGCTGCGGATCCGCAGCGGCCAATCCGCAGCCAAATCCGCACCGTGTGCACATAGTCTAATTCTAAAGGTATGTGCACACGCTGCGGAAAACGCTGCGGATCCGCAGCAGTTTCCCATGAGTTTACAATTCAATGTAAACCTATGGGAAACAAAAATCGCTGTACACATGCTGCAGAAAAACAGCACGGAAACGCAGCGGTTTACATTCTGCAGCATGTCTCTTCTTTCTGCGGATTCCGCAGCGGTTTTACAACTGCTCCAATAGAAAATCGCAGTTGTAAAACTGCAGTGAAATGCGCAGAAAAACCGCGGTAAATCCACAGCGGTTTAGCACTGCGGATTTATCAAATCCTCTGCGGAAAAATCCGCAGAGGACCAGAATACGTGTGCACATCCCGAACCCTAACCCTACCCCTAACCCTAGCCCTAACCCTACCCCTACCCCTAACCCTACCCCTAACCCTACCCCTAACCCTAACCCTAACCCTAACCCTAACTCCAACCTTAGTGAAAAAAAAAAAATTCTTTATTTTTTTATTGTCCCTACCTATGGGTGACAAAGGGGGGGGGTCATTTACTATTTTTTTATTTTGATCACTGAGATATAACCTATCTCAGTGATCAAAATTCACTCTGGAACGAATCTGCCGGCCGGCAGATTCGGCGGGCGCACTGCACATGCGCCCGCCATTTTGGAAGATGGCGGCGCCCAGGAAAGAAGACGGACACCGGCAGGCTCGGTAAGTATAAGGGGGGGGAGATCAGGGCACGGGGGGGCGTCGGAGCACGGGGGGGGAGGCGTCGGAGCACGGGGTGGGGGGCGTCGGAGCACGGATGAGGATCGGTGTGCGTGCGGGTGGATTGGAGCACGGGGTGGGGGATCGCTGTGCAGGGGGGGTGATCGGAGCACGGGGGGGATCGCTGTGCGGGGGGGGGTGATCGGCGTGCGGGGGGTTGACTGGAGCACGGGGGGAGCGGACAGGAGGACGGGGGAGCGGAGCACAGGACTGAGGGGAGCGCTGCACAGATCGGGGGGCTGGGGGGGCGATCGGTGGGGTGGGGTGGGGGCACATTAGTATTTCCAGCCATGGCCGATGATATTGCAGCATCGGCCATGGCTGGATTGTAATATTTCACCAGTTTTTTAGGTGAAATATTACAAATCGCTCTGATTGGCAGTTTCACTTTCAACAGCCAATCAGAGCGATCGTAGCCACGGGGGGGTGAAGCCACCCCCCCTGGGCTAAACTACCACTCCCCCTGTCCCTGCAGATCGGGTGAAATGGGAGTTAACCCTTTCACCCGATCTGCAGGGACGCGATCTTTCTGTGACACAGCATATGCGTCACAGGTCGGATTGGCACCGACTTTCATGACGCATACGCTGTGTCACAGGTCGGGAAGGGGTTAATAATCGGGCCAGCTCGGCTACCTTGGTTTCTCCATTTTTTTGCAATTCTGGGTTCCATCCTCGTTTCTCTTCAGGACAGGTTGAGTCTTCGGACTGTCCTGGTGTGGATTCTGTGGTGGATAGGTTGCAGCAGATCTGGACTCCGGTAGTGGACAATTTGACCTTGTCCCAGGAGAAGGCTCAACTTTTCGCTAATCGCAGACGCCGTGTGGGTCCCCGACTTCGTGTTGGGGATCTGGTTTGGTTATCTTCTCGTCATATTCCTATGAAGGTTTCCTCTCCTAAATTTAAACCTCGTTTCATTGGTCCGTATAGGATTTCTGAGATTCTCAATCCTGTGTCTTTTCGTCTGACCCTCCCAGACTCTTTTTCCATACATAATGTATTCCATAGGTCGTTGTTGCGGAGATACGTGGCACCTATGGTTCCATCTGTTGAGCCTCCTGCCCCGGTTTTGGTGGAGGGGGAATTGGAGTATATTGTGGAGAAGATTTTGGATTCTCGTGTTTCTAGACGGAAACTCCAGTATCTGGTTAAATGGAAGGGTTATGCTCAGGAAGATAATTCCTGGGTTTTTGCCTCTGATGTTCATGCTCCCGATCTTGTTCGTGCCTTTCATGCGGCTCATCCTGGTCGGCCTGGGGGCTCTGGTGAGGGTTCGGTGACCCCTCCTCAAGGGGGGGGGGTACTGTTGTGAATTCTGTGGCTGAATTCACTCCTGTGGTCACAAGTGGTACTGCAGCTTCTGAGCTTCCTCCCTCAGGTGTTCTGGTGAGCTCGTTAGCTGCTTCGTTACTTAACTCCACCTGATGCTGCTATCCTGGCTCCTTGTCAATGTTCCAGTGTTGGATCTGAGCTTCTCCTGATTGTTCCTGTGACCTGCTGCTCTGTATAGCTAAGTGCTTTTTTGCTATTTTGTTGCTTTTTTTTCTGTCCAGCTTGTCTTTTGTTTTGCTGGAAGCTCTGAGACGCAAAGGGTGTACCGCCGTGCCGTTAGTTCGGCACGGTGGGTCTTTTTTGCCCCCTTTGCGTGGTTTTTGCTTTAGGGTTTTTTGTAGACTGCAAAGTTCGCTTTAATGTCCTCGCTCTGTCTTAGATTATCGGGCCCCACTTTGCTGAATCTATTTCATCCCTACGTTTTGTCTTTTCATCTTACTCACAGTCATTATATGTGGGGGGCTGCCTTTTCCTTTGGGGTATTTCTCTGGGGGCAAGTCAGGCCTATTTTTCTATCTTCAGGCTAGCTAGTTTCTTAGGCTGTGCCGAGTTGCATAGGTAGTTGTTAGGCGCAATCCACAGCCGCTTTTAGTTGTGTTTAGGATAGGATCAGGTGTGCAGTCTACAGAGTTTCCACGTCTCAGAGCTCGTTCTTTTGTTTTTGGGTATTTGTCAGATCACTGTGTGCGCTCTGATCGCTAGGCACACTGTGTCTCTGGATTGCCTTCATAACACCTTTCATTAGCAGACATAACAGATCCCTATATACTGACTCCACAGCACTAATCACTACTGATCATGGACCTAAAGTGCAGCAGATTCTTCCCAACTAAAAGCCGAGATCTGATCAGGAACAGAACAGGCATTCATAGAACATTTCAGAACTTTCACAAAATCTTCTCAAAACATTTACAGCGCATCCTGCATTGTACTACTGCACCCAATGTGTTATATATGATAGAAGTCGGAGTCACTCCATTTTACACCGACTCCACCGACGCCCTGCCTACAATGCAACAAAGACATCCAATTAGTGTGTAAATTACATCTTTTCAACTGCTGTCTGTCAAAAAAGTTCTCGAGTGTAGTTAAATTCTGAGCAAGGTCCTCATGCATTGACCACAAAAGTTAATTTTGGATTGTTCTTGTGATACATATGCATGGATTTTTATTATGTCTGATGATGTAAATACTTTTATGTCAAAAATGACAAAAGTCTTCTTGGAGTGATACCTTTATTGGCTAACCAGAAAATTTATGTTTGCAGCTTTCAGAGCCCAGAGGCTCTTTCTTCACGCAGGTTTGCAAAGGAGGAGAAGGAGCCTCTGTGCTCTGAAAGCTGCAAACATAATTCTTCTGGTTAGCCAATAAAGATATCACTCCAAGAAGACTTTTGTAATATTTGAGCATAAATAAGTATTTACATTGATTTTTCTGGATAACACGGTACCACAAAATCATTTTGTACATCATATTATGTCTGATAAAACCTACATCTTTTTTTTACTTTTTCTGTCTAGGACATTTCAGCAATGGACCACAAGCTGTTTGTTTTGTTCTGGTTTCTGCTTCTTCAGAATCTTACACCTTCTATGTGCTCTCCTATCCTTACACATGGGTGCAGACCTGGCACAATGAAAGAATGCAAAGATACTAAATTTGTTCCAGGCCACACTTTGTTAGGAGAAGGCCTAGATATAGTCACCTTGAAGACAACCGGAAATTTTCTTTTTGATCTACAGGAAGTTGAAAATAAATGCACAGTTTGTGAGAACCCTCATAAAAATTCCATCTTGCAGAAACTACCCAAGGCCGTGGTGGACTGGAGACCAGAAACTTCATGCTCCAGAAATATACAAAGCTCTGTGTCTCAGTCTAAAGTGTCAGTAGCTAATGAAGCCACATCTGTAGTGCAGAATGACTGGAAAGTTGGTCTGAATGTGAAGGTTCAGGTGTCGGCAAGCACAGCTGTGGGAGGCTCTCAAAGCAAAATGGCCAAATTTGCAGAAAGTAGAAGTCTCATTGACAAGTACAACTTTCTGAGCCACAAGCTACAATGTTCCTTTTACAGGTATTAATGTATCCTGCATTGGGTGTGCAATTCAGTAGCTATGAATTTTTATATATTTGCTAGAAATATTATACACATAAGGTTTAACATTTTTTGTTTTTATTTCAGTTTTAGCTTGGGATTAAATGCCTCATTTACACCTCATTTTCAAAAATCTTTGGACGAACTACCAGATTTCTATAATGCAAACAATAAAGATGAATACAGACGTCTGATAGCCAAATTTGGCACACACTATATCACACATGTAAAAGTCGGAGGTCGGGCCCAAGAGGTCACTGCAGTGAAAACATGTCAAGTGGCAATGAATGGGTTAACAATAGATGAAGTCAAAGATTGCCTTAGCGTTGAAGCTGAGATTGAGGCATACAAAATGGGCAAATCAGCAAGTATCGATTCCAAAGTTGAACATTGCAAAAACAAATTAGCAAAATTGAGACTTGGAGGTCATTTTCACCAAAAATTCAAAGAACATTCAGAGGAGGTGAGTTGTTGGGATTTTTTTTTTCACTCATAGGGATACTAGCCACTCTGAATTAATATATATATATATATATATATATATATATACATATATATGTATATATATATATGTATATATATATTCTGCTGGTGTTGGGATATTGCCTCAATCATAACAGTTCAACTGAAAATTTTAGTAAATTGAAGCTTTAGAAATCTTAAGATAAGTTGGAAAGAGGTTATTTTTGTCCTTTGGTCCAATGGAATCGGTGTTAAACATTAGAGCTTTAATATTTTGCAAAGTAAATAACTTCTATGGTTGATTTCATGGTGAATTTTTCGCTGTTTAGGGAGCACATACATATAGACTGACATTACAAAATTAACAAGAGAATTAGTTTTTTCCCCCCTAATGATACATACAATATGTGACCCCGGAAGAAGGCTAACTGCCGAAACGTGCATCTGGTCTTATGGTACAGGAAAGATATATATCTTGGTACCGTGTTAGCCAGTAGATAGAAAAATATTTAGAATTGAGAGTCCTCAGTGGTTGATACCTTTTAATGGCTAACTGAAAAGATGGTAACAAATTGCAGCTTTCGAGACTATTCAGGTCTCTTCATCAGGCATAGACTAAAATAAATTCTGGAGAATTACATATTTATGCACAAAACATCACAGAGAAAAAAAAACATGGATAAGACAGGTGACATGAAGCAGAATTACCATGGGTGATAAATAGTTATGTTAATAAATATTGGACCAGTTCTTAGATAAGGAATGTTTTATTGTCTGCTGATTGGGGTTGGGGTCTGGTTCTGTTGTGATGACCCCACATGGTCTGAAGTGAAAATTCCTTAGTTCCTTAGTTGATGTAAAAAGACATAAGTCCGTGCAACACATTCATTCCTGCAGTGAGAGTGTCAAAGGTCATCATCACAGTTTATAGTCCCATATTGTTCTGTCTCTCTGAGATTTGAAGCTACCTTTTAATACAAGTAATTTCATGTCCATAATGTTATGATCTTGGAGACAGAAATGTATTGCCACCGGTAGATCCATTCTTTTTTCTCTTATTGTGTGGTGGTGAGAATTCATCCTTGTTCTCAGCTTCTGCCCTGTCTCCCCTACATACAGACCCCCAGTTGGACATTTAGTACAAATAATTAGGTACACCACATTAGAAGTGACGCAGCTGAAAGTACCTGGGATCTTGTAGTCCTGATGTGAATTGGGGATCTTTATCTTGTCCATGGTCATTATAAATGGACAGGTTTTACATTTTTTCGGGTTGCAAGGAGAGGCTCCTGCAGCTGTTGGAGGACAGGGAGCTTTTGACAATGATACTTCTTAGATTTGGGGGCTGCCTTAAAACACAGTAGTGGGGAGGTCTGGGAAAATGGATTGTAAGGCATCTTTTTGTAGTAAAGGTTGTAATTTCCGTGCAGCTCCCCTTAGCACCTCCAGATTTGGATTGTAGGTGACTACTAGAGGTACCCGGTTATTTTCTTCTTTAGCTTTGTAATGTAGCAGGTGATTCCTTGATATTCTGGTGGCTCTTGTGATCTGGTTTTCAATTGACCTTGGATGGTCGCACTGATTCAAAAAGGTCTTTCTGAGGCGACCAAGGTGTTCATCCCTATCCATTGGGTTGGAACATATATGATTGTATCTGAAGGCTTGGCTGTAGACAATAGAGTTTTTGATGTGTTTTGGATGGAAACTGTCCCATTTAAGGTATGTTGGACGGTCGATTGGCTTCTGATACAGGGATGTCTCTATTTTATTGTTCTGCAGCTTAATGATGGTGTCCAAAAAGTTAATTTCGGTACAGGAGTAGTTGAGTGTCAAGTTGATGGTGGGATGAAATTGATTAAACTGTTTATGGAATGTCTTTAGCTGTTGCTTAGACTCCGTCCAGATGATCAAAATGTCATCAATGTAGCGGTAGTACGCCAGAGGCCTGATGGGGCATGAGGACAAAAAGTCACTTTCAAGCTTGGCCATGAAAAGATTTGCATACTGTGGGGCCATTTTACTTCCCATTGATGTGCCAGTCTCCTGTAGATACATCTTGTTGTCAAATTCAAAGTAATTGTGGGTGAGGAGGAATTTTATAAGTTTGACCACAGAATCCACAGCCAAAGTCCAGTGGTAAACGTCAAACACGAACTTCTCCAGGAAGTCCGTTGCAATGTTTGGAGTTCCAGGGGAAGTTCTGGTTCACGTTCTGGTAAGGTTCTGTTACCAGAACCAAAACTTTAGAATAAAGTTTGGGTAGGAAACCAGAACCCAAACTTCACTGGCTCATCCGTCGGAAGACTATTTCCCTTTTCAACTATAAAAAAGTGTCCACTCTTCTTGGAAGAATTTTTTATCCAAACATCCAGAAGAACATTTGTGAGGTCAGAAATTGATGTTGGAACAGAGAGCTATGCTCAAAATCTCAGTCCTAGTTCATCCTAAAGCTTTATCAACCCTATTAAGTATTTAGGCAGCAAACCTATAGCAAGATTGAGCTCATCATGTAGTATATAGCTATAAATCAACCAAAGCCTTTAAGAAATAACTGCCTAAATCAAGCATAACATCACATATCCATTATTAGTTACAAATCTAGAATATACTTAATAAAAACCATTTAAAACAGTGATGACTATACATCTAAAAGATTCCAAGAAAGATATAACAAAATGTAAAAGCATCTAGGGTAGGTGATAGGTACATAAACTCAATCATAATGCAACCACACAAAAATATGAGTAATATTAAACCAAAGATGCATTGATGATTTAATGTAGTTCAAGTAACCTACATTTTTGGACAATATGATCCAACTGCAAATTGTATTAGGAGGTAATATCAGGCACAGCTTGATGGACACGTGTCATCCACTAATGGTAATGTCAAATAGATATAATAGAGTGTGGTGACTAAATTTAAGAAGCACAGGTGAGAGATCAGCATGCCACCCTTGGGTAGTGACTGATACGAAAGAGGTAGTAGTAGCCGTACATAGACTGAATACCATACGGTTAGTATCTCCATCCGATTCTTGGCATTGTGCTTTATTAGGTAGCTTATATATGCAGCTGCTCAGCCATAAAGCTTCCGGAGGGGGCATAGTTTTTGAGTGGATGTAATAGCAGAGGAGGTTTGCACTCTGCTGTTATGGAGTCAGTGTCGGTGACTTTTATGCCCTCTGCTCCTCAGAACTCTGTTGCATAGTCTCCACTTCGTGGCTGACTTGCTGCAGTTCCTTCAACTTTTTAGTGAGAATGTTGTAATGGTATATTCACTAAAAAGAGCTTCAAGAAAGGCATCCAGTCCCTTTGTGAAAATATATTAAAGGTTATGGGTACTGATCCTGTGATGAGATGTTGATCCAGGGATCTCGTCGGATGGCTGTATGTGGAGTCAGGAAGGAACTTTCCCCATAATATGGGGCAATTAACATCTACTTCATGAAGTTTTTGCCTTTCTCTGAATCAACATGTACTTCTGTCTACCTCTAACCCTAAAAACGATGAAAGCATGCATAGGTGATGGTGTAATATTTAGGAGATGATGATAAATGTTATGAACTGACTAGTTGCACCGGTCGCTCCTATTACAGAACCAACCAAGAATTCAGTGAGCTTTTTAGAAAGAGCCTGTTATAAAGGGCAGATTGCATGGCAAGGGGATGGGTATTATACGCCGGAGGGCAATGGCGCTGGATGTTATACATCTGTATCATTGGGAATCAAAAAAAAAACTAAATTCAAGGATTAATAGATGTCTGTATATATAATCATGTTAGTCGTAATTTATCAAACACCTGTACATCATGAATTACACCAATTGTCTGTAGACTTTAAGGTATGAAAGACATTGTGTGATGATCGTATTATAAAACTTTCATTTACATTTACAGGTGATCGGAGGAAGCGCAAGTTTTGATCTCCTCTCAAATAAAAAAAACACTGATGATGTCTATAAGAGATGGATAGAAAGTCTGAAGACTAACCCTGGTCTGGTCGCCTATTCCTTAGATTCCATGCATAATTTGGTGAAAAACAGGGGTCCTAAAAAAGAGAATCTCAGACTGGCCATAAGTGATTATATCAATGAAATGGCTCTAACACAGAAGTGTTCATGCCATGGTCGCCACCAAGGGAAGGACTGTTCCTGTACATGTCCAGCATCTAAGTACACCAGTTCTAACTGTTGCCCAACTCATAAAGGAGCAGCTAAGCTTCATGTGACCATCATATCTGCCACTGGCCTGAAAGGCGACTTTTGGTCAGAAACAGATGCCTATGTGAAATTTAAATTTGATGGTAATGACATAAGAACCCCAACAATCATGAATAAGAATAATCCAACATGGAATATTAATTTTAATTTGGGAGTTGTAAGGCTCGGGGAAGATAAAATGTACACAGTAGAGGTTTGGGATGAGGACAACAGATCTGATGATTTTCTGGGAAGATGTGAGAAAGTTCTGAATTCTGGTGAAAATTCTGACACTTGTTACCTAAAGCATGGTAGTGTTTCATACTCTGCAAAGGTTACTTGTGTCAGTCATCTCGATGGGTCGTTTTGCCAGGACTATATCTCAGTGCCAAGTGATTAGAGAAGAGTTCAATGTTCCCCATAGATTAAGTCTTTCTGTCCAGATCTATATTCTGCACTTACAGTATATAAATCTCTTGCTTTATATCCATTATTTTTCCATTTCCATTTCTCTGAGATGTTTGGTGTCATAATTTTAACGCTATGTTCACTTGTCCGCTAGACATGGATCCAGCAACAATTCCTGGACAAAAAAGTTGTGCAGACATCAGTTTTTCTTTCATTTGAAAACGATCCCTTTTTTGCTTACTGGATCAGTTTCAAATGGAGCAAAACGGATGGCTATTTAACGGATCGGTTTTCCATAGACACTAGTGTAAAAAAAAGGATCCAATTGAAAGCAAGGCTTTTTGCCCAACTACTTTTGTGAATGGATTGGGGCTGGATCCAGTCTAATAGATTATTATTGGACATGGGAACATAGCCTAAGCACTGGGGCCAAATTTATTGTCACCAAAAATATATGGTGAGGATTAACAATTGCAATATGGTACCATACAATATGTATCAATATATGACCTCTAGAATATGGCACGCAGATAAGGTGGAGGATACATGCGATTCCTCCAAGTAGACATGGGTTTCCTCCCAGTAGACATGGGATTCCTCCCAGCAGACATGGGTTTCCACCCAGTAGACATGGGATTCTTCCCAGTAGACATGGCTTTCCTCCCAGTAGACATGGCTTTCCTCCCAGTAGACACGAGTTTCCACCCAGTTGTACAATCCATTTGTATACACCTTGGGTGATAACGTCTAATCATCTGGTAGGCCTAGTTTCTAGCACAATTTAGGAGATCAAATCAAATGAGTCAAAAATCTGTCTTTGTGCCAAAAAAAAGTGGTGTACCTCTTGAACCTGACGGAAATAATAACTATTGGAAATAAGACATTAAACATGAGAGTGCCGAAAAGAAAAATCTATTTTATTCACTGTTTTCCATTATGATAAATTAGTTGCATCCTATGTCTATTTGTCTTTTTTTTAGTTTAAAGATGTCTAAACTTTTGCAACTTTGCAATTTACCTCTTATTAAAAAGCCTCTTCAGTCTAAAGAATGGAAAGAATGTGGTCAACACCACCAAGAAAATAAAACATAGCCTTTCCTTGACACTGTGGATTCTTAAAAGAAAAGATGGCAAATGCACAAACCTAACCGCTTTTCATTTTCCTCCCTTGCGTCTTCCCCCATCGCGATGCAGCTCGCTGGACGATATTCTGCTTGAATTTTAGATTCAGCCGTCTCATTATAAGCACAATAAAGAGCATTACAGAATCATCACTTGTGTCATTTTCATAGATTCTCGCTATGATGTTTTACAGTTTTGTTCCATGGATCATGTGAATATATGATCATCACACATACAAACAATGTAATGAAATGTAGAATTTGCTGGTTACACAGAAGTTACACATATTTTCGCTATTATAATATCAGGGGTGGGTAAATGGATTGGCCCCATTATTTATTAAAGGGGTGTGCCAAGATTTTCACATATATGCCCGTGAGTAGAGAATGATGTAAAATAAAGATATCATAATAAACATAATAATATATACCTTTATCTGCAGTATCTGTGGTCCCTGGCTCTGAATGCCTTCACGTTAGAGCTACGGGGCATTAAAATGGTAAAAAAAATACTTGTTTCTTTACTTTAGTTCATTTCCTATTTCCCGAAAAAGATTTTTATAGTAACAGAATTTTCATTGAACCCCTATTTGATGTATATATCCATCAGAGGTCGCTTAGCCCTCCACTGTTATAGCCAGGATCCTGCTCTACCTGCTTTGACCGGCGTTCTCACCCATTTGAGAAGATTAACCCTCATATGTCACTGTGAAGAGTGACAGTAGCACATGAGGAGTTAGAGGGATCGATCCATCTGTCAGCCCATTGGCAACCCCACAATATGATCACGGGTGCCAATGAGCTGTTATGGAAACTGGGGGACTGACAAAGGCCTCCAAGTCTGCCTACACCAATCCACTTAGATCCCATCGGCACCGGATACTACACGGTCAGTGCTTGACTGAGAGGTGGCCTATCAGTTTAGTGTAATGCACGACGATGCTAATGCAATGCTGTCTGTTACTGTCCTTAACCAGTTCATGACTGGGCCATTTATCATAGTTTCATGCTTTATAAGGTTGAAGTCAGGCTACAGATTGAACTCGATGGAATTAAGTCGAACATGGTGATTCAGAGGAAGGCAAAAAACCCATGGGGCAGATGCTAATTGCCCCATATTTGGGTAAAAATGCCTTCCCAACTCCATATATGGCAATGTGGTTCTAAATTTTCTCATTCAGATATTCACATTTTTTTTGCAATTTTTTTTGCGACATGTGTTTAATTTTTATGCTAATTTTTCCATTCTTTTTTCTTTTTTAAACATTGTACAACTCTTTAAATCCCTAAACTCTTGTATATCTCACAAGATCTGATGCGATTTGGTTTCCCAGAGCTCAGAATACATTGTGAACAAATTCACTCTTAAGCAGTTTATTTGATTGCATATGTTGTCGAAGTCTTCTATGGGTACGAGAGGCTTGTCTCGCTTTACGCTCGCTCTACTTCGCTTGCTACAAATTTAGACTTTACCTACATGTATCCATCCTACTTGATTTGGAAAAGAGAAGATTTCAGTCATGGTCATAATTACAGGAGTACTACTGGAAATATTGGTCTTCACTCAAGTGCTCCAAATAACATACAAATATAACCTCCGGGTCCAGTGAGATGTTGGAGGATGCGATACCTGATGGACAAGTGACTGGCTGAAGCCAATTAGTGGACACTGATCAGCTGCTCTAATCAGTGTTTTGTCCATGCTTACAGAATAGTGAAGGCTGCAGCCAATCAGTATCTGAAGATTGACTTCAGCGGTCAAGTGACAAGAAATGTCATATGTCTGCCAGGAATCACAACGCCAACATTGCATGAGTGGTGCCAACCTGGGAGTTACGTTTATATTTTTTTTACTTTATGTGGGGCAATTAAGCAATTAAAAAGGTGCTACCAAGGACTACAGAATCCCTTTTTACTAGAAGTAGCCTTATGGCTAATCTATCTTTCCAGGAATATCTCCAGCCCAAAGTATTAACCTAATTAACAGATTAAATCTCTCCTTAAGTCCGGGGTCACAATTGCGTGTGCAATGCGAGAAACTTGCATGAGTCTCTCGCATCAATACCTGGCACTGCCGCAGGCACTTGGGACCGAGCGTGCAGATGCATAGAAATACAAGCAGCTGTACGCTCCGGTCCCGAGTGCCGGCAGCAGTGCCAGGTATTGATGCAAGAGACTCCTGTAAGAAAGCTGTTGAAAGATATACTTTACCTGGGAGATTTACCTTAAGGGCTTCTACTAGTTGCGATAGATCTTCAAAAGGAAATAACTTTCTGCCATATAGAGCCCAACACACATGTATAGTCCTCAGTGTAGCTCCAAGACAGCATCCTCAATCCATCAGATATGCAAAGTCTCCTCAAAAAAGGATTCATCGTGTAGCTTTAATGAAAAAAGAGCCACAAGATAAAAGCTACATTTTATGTATCAGTCAAACCAAATAGGCTACCACAGTCTTGACATTAGTCACTCCTCTTAGTAGGGTCAATGGTACCCTTATTTTTTACTCTATTCAGAGACGGAGCCTTCACTGCAGGGGCACCTGGGTTGCATCCACAGAGTAGCTTCTGATCAGTGGAGAGAGTTGAGGTAATGTGTCAATAAATCTAATCAGAACCAGATAGATAAGTACTAATAAAAATATGTATCTACCAGCATAATTGAATAGCTGTGTTGAACTCCAGAAGTTAGGAAGGATGTTGGGCAAGAAAGAAGTCAAGCAGTCCAAGGATAAGTCTAGAAGGTCATCCAAGAGTTATACAGGAGTGCAAGAGTAGAACAGAAGCTGGTTCAGAAAATAAAGTCAATCCTAAAAGCAAATGGAGCAGTATAACTAAACAATAACTGAAATTAAAGAATCCTGGAGTGGGAAATTTGAGTATATTTCACATAAGGGGTGTCTGTGAGCACAGAATGACTGTTCAAACCTAATACACATGCTCAGTGCACCTTCCCATCTACGGCTTGCCATGGATTTCTGCCCAGCTCTGGCTCTATAAAACGAGAGCTGTCAACCAAATATAAGGATGACAGAGATAGAGGAAAAACAAGTAGGTGGGACGGTGCACTTAAATGTTTGGCCTCACCAAGGGTGCACCAAGTGCCTGTACTGAGTTTAAACAGTCATTCTGTGTCGACAGCCCCCCTCTAACTAATGCTGTACTCAGGAGAACCATCCTAAGTCTGATCATTGGAGGTCTGAGAGCTCCACATGTGAAATTATCTCACATATCTCAGTAATAGCCACTTTTTCTACAGATGGCTTTTACAGGACACTAACAGTGGAAATTACTAGAATGGATTATGGTAGGTTATAGGTCAGTGGAAACTAGTAGTTGAGATGTACAGGAACAAGTCAAAAGTCTAAGCTGAAAAGTTTGGGAGCAACAATTGCAGAACCAAAATTAATATAGCAAATTAATAAACTGATCTTCAGGACCAGAAAAACCCTTAGAAGAGGCAAGATATTCACAGTAAGGCTACTTTCACAAATCAGGTTTTCAGTGTCAGGCTAAATCCGGCTAATTTTCAAAAAAACGGATCAGGCGAATGTTCAGGTTTTTTCCCATAGACTTGTATTAGTGCCGGATTGCACTGGATGACATTGCGTTTTGTCTGGTTTTCACCGGATCCGGCAAATCTGCCGCTTCCGGTTTCTTGAAAAAACGTCCATAGCAACATTTTTTGTCTCCGGTGAAAAAGCCTGAAGCGCCGGATCCTGCGCTTTCGGCTGTTTGCTAGAATGTAAGCCTATGGGAGCCGGATCGGGAAAAAGGCGGATCCGGCGGCCTGATCCGGTTTTTCAAACTGAGCATGCTCCAATTTTTTTTTTATCCAATAATCTAGATAGGCTAGTCGGATCCGTCAAAAAAACAGATCCGTCGCCTCAGTTTTTCACAATCTGCGCCGGATCGTTTTTCCAACATTCGCCGGATTGTGCCTGACACTGAAAACCTGATGTGTGAAAGTAGCCTAATACATTCATGTATTTCATGAGATGCCACCGCAATCTGACAGATGTGGAGCTGCTAGCTGCTCCAAGGAAGAGTGGATAGAGATTGCCAATTCTACATCTGATAGACTGAATGCTGTCAGAAATGGAAAATATTAGTCTCTGGGTGTGCAGATTTATGCAACCACATTATTTTTACTTCTTTATTTTTCTTTTGCTATCAGAAAAGATTCTACTTTGTTTCCCAATGGATTTGTACAGCTTGTGAGAGACATTAAAATATTTTAAAAATTCTGAAGTTATTCTTCTTGCTATGATTATTTTACATTGCAAAAAAATTAAATTTTAACAGGGATGTGTAGACTTTTACATAAACTATAGTCTTTAGTCAAATTCAAAACTAGGAGCCTAGTGTTACTAAATATCAAGACACTGTGGTATCTGTAAAGCCACTGAACTCTTAAGTAGGACCAATACTACTACCTGCATTAATCGAGATTGCGTGGCTGTGTGCTTGATTTTATGCAGCCACTTGTAATGGGCATGATAGAATCACAAATATATATATATATATACACACATATACACATATATACACACACACACACAAATATACTCACATACTGTATGTACGGAGACAAACTGTATCTAGGTGGACCATATACATAAACCTGCACACATACATTGCTTGTATAGATACAAACACACTTACATGATGCACAAATTAACACGTACATATAACATCATTTTCTTGTTGACTGCTGCTTTGTGGCATTGCACCTCGGTATGTTTTTGCTAAATCTCGCTATTTTGGGAGAGTTCATCAGTAGCAGTGTACGTTTTCCACAAATGTTTAGTCATTTACTAGCAACCTGTGAATTTCCTGTTATTGTTTCATGGTTGCAACATTTCACACCATTGTTATCTGTAAACTGTAGAACGATTTCGGCAGATCTGCTGAATTCATCTAATATCACCCGGTATTAATGTGCCCCATATGGAGCTATGTATAAATTTGTCAGAACCTTATGTTTAAAGTGCTCCTGTGATCAGGATTGTGCAGAGTAATCTACAGACACTGTCAGGTCGGCGCCGTTATACTGATTACACTGATACCTGTGATCAGGATTGAGCTCAGTGACTACAGACAGTGTCAGGTCATAGCCGTTATACTGATTACACTGATACCTGTGATCAGGATTGTGCTCAGTGACTACAGACAGTGTCAGGTCGGTGCCGTTATACTGATTACACTGATACCTGTGATCAGGATTGAGCTCAGTGACTACAGACAGTGTCAGGTCATAGCCGTTATACTGATTACACTGATACCTGTGATCAGGATTGTGCTCAGTGACTACAGACAGTGTCAGGTCGGTGCCGTTATACTGATTACACTGATACCTGTGATCAGGATTGTGCTCAGTGACTACAGACAGTGTCAGGTCAGTGCCATTATACTGATTACACTGATACCTGTGATCAGGATTGAGCTCAGTGACTACAGACAGTGTCAGGTCATAGCCGTTATACTGATTACACTGATACCTGTGATCAGGATTGTGCTCAGTGACTACAGACAGTGTCAGGTCGGTGCCGTTATACTGATTACACTGATACCTGTGATCAGGATTGTGCTCAGTGACTACAGACAGTGTCAGGTCGGTGCCGTTATACTGATTACACTGATACCTGTGATCAGGATTGTGCTCAGTGACTACAGGCAGTGTCAGGTCGGTGCCGTTATACTGATTACACTGATACCTGTGATCAGGATTGTGCTCAGTGACTACAGGCAGTGTCAGGTCAGTGCCGTTATACTGATTACACTGATACCTGTGATCAGGATTGTGCTCAGTGACTACAGACAGTGTCAGGTCGGTGCCGTTATACTGATTACACTGATACCTGTGATCAGGATTGTGCTCAGTGACTACAGGCAGTGTCAGGTCAGTGCCGTTATACTGATTACACTGATACCTGTGATCAGGATTGTGCTCAGTGACTACAGACAGTGTCAGGTCGGTGCCGTTATACTGATTACACTGATACCTGTGATCAGGATTGTGCTCAGTGACTACAGACAGTGTCAGGTCGGTGCCCACACCAACATGGGGAGAACATAAAAAGTCCTGCAGATATTCTGCTTGGTGGGATTTGAGTGCTGCAAAGCATCCGTGCTAACCACTGAGCAACCATATATAACGCGAACCACTGAGCCATCATATATGGTGCTAATCACTGAGCCACCATATATAGTGCTAATCACTGGGCCACCATATATGGTTTTAATAACTGAGTCACCATATATAGTGCTAATCACTGAGTCACCATATATAGTGCTAATCACTGAGCCATAGTGTGACCCATATGTGTTAAAAATATCTATATGGCTCCATTTAACCAAGGAAAGCCAGAAGATTGCCCGTTTGGTGTCTGGTGGTACAAGTTTTATTTTACCAATACAGGTAAGCATAGCAGAATATACAGTGTGGTATATATTTTAAATATTTTTCTCCATAGAGCCCTATTGGTGAAACATGCGCTACAATTATATAATATCAAAGTCTTGGTCTTCATAGCCATTTATAATGATTACAATAGAAGATCTCGTCTCCTGTGTAAAACAGTAAATTGATCTGGCCATTGGATTTGCCACGTCACCTTCCACTAAGGGCTCGCTCATACCACCGTATAAATCAGGCGTGTGCCATCTCATATATTGGGTAGCACATTGACCCATGTTATTCCATGAGGCAGATGGGTGATTTTTTATGAATATGTCTGTGAAAGAAAATTGCAGTGTACTGAGATAGAACTGAAACCGGATGAGAAAGAAAAATCGGATGCCACAGTATAGAGCCACAGGATAGAGCCACAATATAAAACTATGGCATAGAGCCACAGGGTGAAGCCACAGTATAGAGTCACAGTATAAAGCCACAGGCTGGAGCCATGGTATAGTCACAGGATAGAGCCATAGGATGGAGCCACAGTATAGAGTCACAGGATAGAGCCACAAGATAGAGCCACAGGATAGAATCACAGGATAGAGCCACAGGGTAAAACCACAGTATAAAGTCACAAAATAGAACCACAGTATAGAGTCACAGTATAGAGCCACAGGATAGAGCCACAGGATAGAGCCACAGTATAGAGCCACAGGATAGAGCCACAGGATAGAGCCACAGCACAGAGCCACAGTATAGAGCCACAGGATAGAGCCACAGTACAGAGCCACAGTACAGAGCCACAGTACGGAGTCCCAGTATGGAGCCACAGTATGGAGCCACAGTATGGAGCCACAGGATAGAGTCACAGGATAGAGCCACAGGATAGAGCCACAGGATAGAGCCACAGGATAGAGCCACAGCACAGAGCCACAGTATAGAGCCACAGTAGAGCCACAGGATAGAGCCACAGGATAGAGCCACAGGATAGAGCCACAGGATAGAGCCACATATAGAGCCACAGGATGGACCCACATATAGAGCCACAGTAGTCACAGGACAGAGCCACAGTATAGAGCACAGGATGGACCCACAGGATAGAGTCACAGTATAGAGCCACAGTATAGAGCTACAGGATAGTCACAGTATACAGTAGAGCAACAGTATAGAGCCACAGTATAGAGTCACAGTATGGAGCCACAATAGTCACAGTATAAAACCACGGTATAGAGCCACAGCGTAGAGCCACAAAAGAGAGCCACAGTATAGAGCCAAAGGATAGAATCACAGGATAGAGACATAGGGTAGAGCCACAGTATAGAGTCACAGGATAGAGCCACAGGATAGAACCACAGTACAGAGCCACAGGATAGAGCCACAGTATAGAGCCACAGTATAGAGCCACAGGATAGAGCCACAATATGGAGACACAGGATGGTGCCACATATAGAGCCATAGTAGAGTCACAGGACAGAGCCACAGTATAGAGCCACAGTATAGAGCACAGGATGGAGCCACAGTATAGAGTCACAGCATAAAGCCACAGTATAGAGCCACAGGATAGAGCAACAGGATAGAGCCACAGGATAGAGCCACAGGATAGTCACAGGATAAAGCCACAGTATACAGTAGAGCAACAGTATAAAGCCACAGTATAGAGTCACAGTATGGAGCCACAATTGTCACAGTATAAAACCATGGTATAGAGCCACAGCGTAGAGCCACAAAATAGAGCCACAGTATAGCAACAGTATGGAGCCACAGTATAGAGCCACAGTAGAGTCACAGTATAAAACCACGGTATAGAGCCACAGGGTGGAGCCACAGGATAGAGCCACAGTATTGAGCCACAGTATAGAGACAGTATGGAGCCACAGGATAGAGCCACAGTATTGAGCCACAGTATAGAGACAGTATGGAGCCACAGGATAGAGCCACAGTATAGAACCACAGTATAGAGCCACAGTATAGAACCACAGTATAGAGCCACAGTATGGAGAAACAATATAGAGTCACAGTATAGAGATGCAGTATAGAGACACAGCATAGAGACACAGTATGGAGACACAGTATGGCATCCAATTATTAAGGATACATATCAATTCTAGAACATAGGAAACTGTAAATGATTAATAGCTGATTTGCTCCACAAAGTTTATTGGAAAATTTAAAAAAAAAAAAAAAAACTTTTCACAAACTATTTATAACTGTATATGTAACTCAATATGAAGACTGAAGAATGAAGAAATATGGGAATAAGACTGTTCATATCTGTGTTGTGGCCCAGATGGACACCACCACACCAAATACACCCTTCTGACAAGTAATGAGGTCCTTCGTGGTTCGCAGAAGAGTGCGTTATATTGTCAGGGAAAATGGTGCTGAATGTGGTTCTATTTCTCCCACCAAAAATGACCATATCTGCATCTAGTGTGGCATGATATATATTATTATATAGGCGCAGGGCAAAGATTTTATCAATTATTTATAATTGTCCTTTTATTTATTTTACTTTTGGGGCATTTCCCATCCTGTCCAATTATCACAACACAATGAGTCTCCATTACAATGACCTGAACACAGAAACTACTATTTTTGCCTTCAGGTATGAATTCTCTCTTACAATAAAAAAAGTAAAAACTTTCTGGACCCTTTAATGCCAGGTCACTATAAAGAACTTATATCCACAGTACATCTAGACCTAGTGAAGCCCCAGCAGGCCGTAAACCTCCCACATCTCAGTGGTGACCCTGGAGATGGGCCTGAGACCACTACACCAACTCCTTGCCCGAAGCAATGACCAACGCATGAGAGCGGAAGATGAAAAGGTGACAGGAAAGACAGCAGAAAGAAATGATAGATGTAAAAGGGCAACGATATGAAAACTGAAAAATAATAGATAAAAAGTGGGCTGTTAACGTGTTTGCAGGGCCTCGTTCAGACATCCTTTTTCACATGTGTTTCTTTATGTATTTTTACGGATAGATCACATGCCAATTATAGCCTATGGTGCTGTTCACATGTCCATGTTTTCATGCTTTCTGTTCATGGATCAAAATCACCTATACAAGTAAATAAGTTGTTGATAGGATAGCATATGGATGTCATCTGTGTGACATTGATGCATTCTCTGATTTTAACATAATTCGCAGGAGAAGCTTTGAATTTTCTTTGTATACTAGAAAAATCACTGATGGTAAAAACGAACACTGACCAAACACTAATGAAAATATGGTCCAGGATGCAGTCACCCCGACAGACATCGGTATTCACATATGAGAAAAACAGATGCCTGAATGAGACCTACCACCACCATCAGATCTTTATAGAAAATCTCATTTCCTACCTTCTCTTCTCATTTCTCCAGGGTCCAGGGGAAAACCGTCCAGAGGTGTCGAGATGAGGGCTGGAGAACTGGCATCAATCTTTAGATTCCATTTATAATTTAGCCTTCAGCAGGAGAATCTCCAGCCGGTTGTAATGATACTGCCAAGAAAAAGGCCCTCAAGATGTGTTGTGATTTCTGAGACACTCAGTTCTGTGGGTGTCGTCCTCCAAATGTACAAACTCCAACAACAACCAAAACATAGAGGTAAAGCCAAACTTGGAGTGACCAACAAAAATGTCCAGGGCCTGTGGTGGTTCTTCCTTGTTAGTATAATGGTGAGTGTCCTGCCCTCCAACACTATAGAGTAATAGCAATCCTCCTGCTTAGCACAGTGATGAATGTCCCCTCCGATCAAGTATACAGAACTTTACAATCTAAAATGGATCAAGAATAAGGACATTGGACCCATGAAGATGTCAGCCAATAAGAACTCAGCAATGGCAGTTCTTCATCATTAGTATAGTGATGCGCATCCCCCACCAGTCAGCTATATCAGATAATGGCAATCTACAATGGAATAAGAATGATCAGGGTCAAGTGTAAAGGCAGACGCTAATAAGAAATATGCACTGGTGGTTCTTCCTCGTTAGTATAGCGGTAAGTATCCTGCTGGTTAATTACACAGAATTATAACAATCTACAATGAACAAGAATGATCACAGAGGACCTGTAAAGGCAGACGCTAATAAGAAATATGCAGTGGTGGTTCTTCCTCGTTAGTAAAGCGGTAAGTATCCTGCTGGTCAATTACATAGGATAATAATCTACAATGGAACAAGAATGATCACAGAGGACCTGTAAAGGCAGACGCTAATAAGAAATATGCACTGGTGGTTCTTCCTCGTTAGTATAGTGGTAAGTATCCTGCTGGTCAATTACATAGGATAATAATCTACAATGGAACAAGAATGATCACAGAGGACCTGTAAAGGCAGACGCTAATAAGAAATATGCACTGGTGGTTCTTCCTCGTTAGTAAAGCGGTAAGTATCCTGCTGGTTAATTACACAGAATTATAACAATCTACAATGAGCAAGAATGATCACAGAGGACCTGTAAAGGCAGACGCTAATAAGAAATATGCAGTGGTGGTTCTTCCTCGTTAGTAAAGCGGTAAGTATCCTGCTGGTCAATTACATAGGATAATAATCTACAATGGAACAAGAATGATCACAGAGGACCTGTAAAGGCAGACGCTAATAAGAAATATGCACTGGTGGTTCTTCCTCGTTAGTATAGTGGTAAGTATCCTGCTGGTCAATTACATAGGATAATAATCTACAATGGAACAAGAATGATCACAGAGGACCTGTAAAGGCAGACGCTAATAAGAAATATGCACTGGTGGTTCTTCCTCGTTAGTATAGCGGTAAGTATCCTGCTGGTTAATTACACAGAATTATAACAATCTACAATGAGCAAGAATGATCACAGAGGACCTGTAAAGGCAGACGCTAATAAGAAATATGCACTGGTGGTTCTTCCTCGTTAGTAAAGCGGTAAGTATCCTGCTGGTCAATTACATAGGATAATAATCTACAATGGAACAAGAATGATCACAGAGGACCTGTAAAGGCAGACGCTAATAAGAAATATGCACTGGTGGTTCTTCCTCGTTAGTATAGTGGTAAGTATCCTGCTGGTCAATTACATAGGATAATAATCTACAATGGAACAAGAATGATCACAGAGGACCTGTAAAGGCAGACGCTAATAAGAAATATGCACTGGTGGTTCTTCCTCGTTAGTATAGTGGTAAGTATCCTGCTGGTCAATTACATAGGATAATAATCTACAATGGAACAAGAATGATCACAGAGGACCTGTAAAGGCAGACGCTAATAAGAAATATGCACTGGTGGTTCTTCCTCGTTAGTATAGTGGTAAGTATCCTGCTGGTCAATTACATAGGATAATAATCTACAATGGAACAAGAATGATCACAGTGGACCTGTAAAGGCAGACGTTAATAAGAAATATGAAGTGGTTCTTCCTCTTTAGTATAGTGGTAAGTATCCTGCTGGTCAATTACACAGAATAATAACAATCTACAATGGAACAAGAATGATCACAGTAGACCTGTAAAGGCAGACGTTAATAAGAAATATGCAGTGGTGGTTCTTCCTCGTTAGTATAGTGGTAAGTATCTTGCTGGTCAATTACATAGGATAATAATCTACAATGGAACAAGAATGATCACAGTGGACCTGTACAGGCAGACGTTAATAAGAAATATGCAGTGGTGGTTCTTCCTCGTTAGTAAAGCGGTAAGTATCCTGCTGGTCAATTACACAGAATTATAACAATCTACAGTGGAACAAGGATAACATTAGATCTGTAGCCAATAACAATTAAACAATGGTGGTTCTTCCTCATTAGTATAGTGGTAAGTATCCAACCGGTCAACTATTTCGAATAACAATGAAACAAGAATGATTACATAGGGGTTGTACATGTAACCAGCCCTCTCCTACTATCTCCCCCTCCGGTGTCACCTTATTGTGCACTCTGATCCCACATTTAGTTTTGTTCCCCTCTGTGTTGTGGTTCTTCCTCGTTAGTATAGTGGTGAATGTCACCACCTTGTGGGGATCGTAGGATTAATTCCCTCATACTGAATTATTCCATCCTCTGGTTCCAACAATAGAGATTTGGAAAGAGAAAACCCATAAGACAACAATATTCTATAGAAATGCGAGGTGGCTTTGATGTTATGAGTTAAAAGGGAAGGTGCCATGATTTTTACTTTTGTATTAGAAAAATATTTAGAATTGAGAGTCCTCAGTCGTTGATACCTTTTAAAGGCTAACTGAAAAGATGGTAACAAATCGTAGCTTTCGAGACTACACAGGTCTCTTCATCAGGCATAGACTGAAGAGGCCTGAGTAGTCTCGAAAGCTTGCAATTTGTTACCATCTTTTCAGTTAGCCATTAAAAGGTATCAACCTTTTTCTATCTACTGTTTTTCTATCTACTGGCCAACACGGTACCAAGATATATATCTTTCCTGTACTTTTGTATTAATAATTATTGATTAGATAATCAATTACTTCTAATACAAAATTAACTGTTTAAACTGTATAGTTATTATTTCTTTCTACAGCCTCTGGGTGTAACAATTTGTATTTTTTGGGGTGCAAGTGTCTGATCACGACACTTGTTGAAAATACAGCAGCCCCTGAGCATAGTAGACTTAGGCCAGTGTTCATCTGCATCTCCCACACTGTGGTTACCTCCAACTGTGAACTGGGCATGTCCCTTGGGATGTCCAGGTCACAGCTGAGGGGGTGCCAGGTGCCATTTTTTTAGCTCACAGCTCACCTCCTGTCACCACTCACAGTGTTCAGTGCGAGCAGTGACAGGAGGTCCCTTCTACAGACGCTCAGAAGTGGTGGGCAGGAGACATCAGACATGTCAGCTGACCCCACCCACTTTTATTGCAGTAGTAATACAAGCTAGCACTATACTAAGTATTTATGGCAAATTTCAACACACAGGTTCCCCAAGTGTTTAGAAGGGAAAAATATCAACACTTTCTATTATTTTTCAGATTTTATACCAATATATTTAATTAAAAACATTAATAACTTACATTTCTTCAAAAACAAATTTGGGGGCGACTCATTCCTTTCAATATGTATGGTTTCTGAATCAAGACTCTCTTGGAGGCAATCATGCATCTCCAAGGTTCCCGCAGCCCCGACCGGTCACAACACACTCAAACTAAACCAATATAACAAATAATATATATCATGTAACATTACAATCTATTATTATTGTATTATTAGTAATCTCTAAGCACTGTTAATTCCAGGATGCTTTACATAGAAAATTGTGCAGCAGTCTGAGGTGTAGCTAGGGTTTTGGTCCAGGGGGGGCGAAGCTTCTGAGTGGGCTCCTAACCAGGTAACCTTGATTACAACTCGGTGATGCGCCCTTATACTGGAGGAGAACCTCAGCAGATGACCGCGCTGTTACTGAAGATAATCTCTATATAAAGACCAATATGGATATTACCGCCATATGGTCAGTGGTAGATACCAGCCCTACAGAACATATAACAGATCAAAGCACAGTTACAGATAATGTCTTACTGCTGATGTCCTTTCTGATGGAATTGTTCACTTTTCACGTCTTTTCCATCTGGCCCAGACCGACATGACAACTTCTTCCAGCAACGACTCACCTGCAGAGATTACAACAAAGACATATTTCACTTCTCATATTCCAGCCCATCACCATCTATTCCCAACCCTGCACAAACTCCTCATCCTGCTGATACCCCAATACTGAGCCACTGCTGCCGTATGTGTCCCTATTACTGCACCTGATACCCAATACTGAGCCACTGCTGCCGTATGTGTTCCTATTACTGCACCCGATACCCCGATACTGAGCCGCTGCTGCCGTATGTGTCCCTATTACTGCACCTGATACCCCAATACTGGGCCACTGCTGCCGTATGTGACCCTATTACTGCACCTGATACCCCGATACTGAGCCACTGCTGCCATATGTGTCCCCATTACTGCCCCTGATACCCCAATACTGAGCCGCTGCTGCCGTATGTGTCCCTATTACTGCACCTGATACCCCAATACTGAGCCTCTGCTGCCGTATGTCCCTATTACTGCACCTGATACTCCAATACTGAGCCGATGCTGCCATATGTGACCCTATTACTGCACCTGATACCCCGATACTGAGCCACTGCTGCCGTATGTGTCGCTATTACTGCCCCTGATACCCCAATACTGAGCCGCTGCTGCCGTATGTGTCCCTATTACTGCACCTGATACCCCAATACTGAGGCGCTGCTGCCATATATGTCCCTTTTACTGCCCGATACCCCAATACTGAGCCGCTGCTGCCGTATGTGTCCCTATTACTGCACCTGAAACTCCAATACTGAGCCACTGCTGCCGTATGTGACCCTATTACTGCACCTGATACCCCAATACTGAGCCGCTGCTGCCGTATGTGTCCCTATTACTGCCCCTGATACCCCAATACTGAGCCGCTGCTGCCGTATGTGTCCCTATTACTGCACCTGATACCCCAATACTGAGCCGCTGCTGCCGTATGTGTCCCTATTACTGCACCTGATACCCCAATACTGAGCTGCTGCTGCCGTATGTGTCCCTATTACTGCACCTGATACCCCAATACTGAGCCGCTGCTGCCGTTTGTGTCCCTATTACTGCACCTGATACCCCAATACTGAGCCGCTGCTGCCGTATGTGTCCCTATTACTGCACCTGATACCCCAATACTGAGCCGCTGTTGCCGTATGTGTCCCTATTACTGCACCTGATACCCCACTACTGAGCCTCTGCTGCCGTATGTGTCCCTATTACTGCACCTGATACCCCAATACTGAGCCTCTGCTGCCGTATGTGTCCCTATTACTGCACCTGCTGTGTGTTTCTCTGTTCCCTCTAAATTCTAAAGCACCCCTCTATAATATAGTAATGCTGGGTGCAAGTGCCCTAGAAAATAGTGCCCACATTTTGCCCCTAGAAAGTAATAATGCCCTGTGTGCCCCTTTGATATCCACAGTAACCTGAGTTCCCCTATAACAATAAGTGCCCACTTTACATTTAATAAAGTCCCAAGTCTCCCCTGTACAGCTCCCGTATACACAGTATACTGACCCCTTAGTAGCCCCCAAACTGATGGATAGCTCCAATAATGTATAATGACCCACACACTGTACTCTCCATACTGTATGATGGCCCCCTAGATTGACTCCATACACAGTAGCATAATGCACCAAATAGTTCACAATATAGTATAATGCAAACCCCATTCGCAGACTCTATAGCATATGGCAGCCCCCATAGGCAGACACTGAAATAAAGCAGCACCCCCATATAGCAGACCATGTAATAAGGCAGCACCCCTATAGGCAGACCCTGTAATAAGGCAGCACCCCCATAGTCAGACCCTGTAATGAGGCAGCACCCCCATAGTCAGACCCTGTGGGCGGCCTCTGTCTATCATGGAAATCCAAGTCGCTGATTGGTCGTGGCTGTTTTGCCGCGACCAATCAGCGACGGGCACAGTCCGGCGGCAAAATGGCCGCTCCTTCCTCCCCGCAGTCAGCGCCTGATCCATAGTCAGCACTCACACAGGGTTAATGGCAGCGCTAAGGGACCGCGTTATGCCGTGGTGTAACGCACTCCATTCACGCTGCTATTAACCCTGTGTGACCAACTTTTTACTATTGATGCTGCCTATGCAGCATCAATAGTAAAAAGATCTAATGTTAAAAATAATAAAAAATCGTTATATACTCACCGTCCGTCGGCCCCTCGGATACAGAACAGGCCTTTCCCGCTCCTCGCGACGCCCCAGTGACCGCTCCATGCATTGCGATCTCGCGAGATGATGACGTAGCGGTTTCGCGAGTTTACATAATCTCTGTACATACTGAAAAAAAGACCTTCTGCAGGTGGGTGCCGCCGTGTCACCTGCGCTGCAGCATAATCGCATGTTTTCTGTGTAGCTAAGAAATGTGCCTGATGTTTTCCTGAGTATAAAAAAATCCATTTTAAAATGGAGCCCGCCGCACCTGCACAGTAGCAGCTGTCAGTGCTATTGGTTAATATAGGTGATCTGATAGCTGCTACTGCACATGCACCGGCGGCGCCATCTTGCTAGAGAAGGAAAAATAATTTACTCCTCCAAAATGGCACCGCCGGCGCATGTGCATTAGCAGCTATCGGATCACCTATATTCACCAATACTGTAGCTGCTACTGCGCAGGTGCGGCAGGCACCATTTTAAAATGTATTTTTTATATTCAGAATCCCAGAATCCCAGAATCCCTCAATGTCTGTCTGCTATTTCATCCTTCTTCTCCACTAGATTTCTAAAACTTAACATGGACAAAACAGAATTCATCATCTTTCCCCCATCTCACGCGATCTCCCCAACGAACCTATCCATTACAGTAAACGGCTGCCCACTCTCCCCAGTCCCACAAGCCCGCTGTCTTGGGGTAATCCTTGACACTGATCTCTCCTTTAAACCACATATCCAAACCCTTTCCACTTCCTGCCGCCTCCAACTCAAAAATATTTCACGGATCCGCACATTCCTAAACCAAGAATCTGCAAAAACCCTAGTCCATGCCCTCATCATCTCCCGCCTTGACTACTGTAACCTCCTGCTCTGTGGCCTACCCTCTAACACTCTTGCACCCCTCCAATCTATTCTAAACTCTGCTGCCCGACTAATCCACCTGTCCCCCCGCTATTCCCCGGCCTCTTCCCTCTGTCAATCCCTGCACTGGCTCCCCATCACACAGAGACTCCAGTACAAAAGCCTAACCATGACATATAAAGCCATCCACAACCTGTCTCCTCCATACATCTGTGACCTCGTCTCCCGGTACTTTCCTGCACGCAACCTCCGATCCTCACAAGATCTCCTTCTCTACTCCCCTATTATCTCCTCTTCCCACAATCGCATACAAGATTTCTCTCGTGCATCCCCCCTACTCTGGAATGCTCTACCACAACATATCAGACTCTCGCCTACCATCGAAACCTTCAAAAAGAACCTGAAGACCCACCTCTTCCGACAAGCCTACAACCTGCAGTAACCACCGATTGACCAAACCGCTGCACGGCCAGCTCTACCCTCACCTACTGTATCCTCACCCATCCCTTGTAGATTGTGAGCCCTCGCGGGCAGGGTCCTCTCTCCTCCTGTACCAGTTGTGACTTGTATTTTTCAAGATTATTGTACTTGTTTTATTATGTATACCCCTCCTCACATGTAAAGCGCCATGGAATAAATGGCGCTATAATAATAAATAATAATAATAATAATAATAATATTCCTCAGGAAAACATCAAGCACATTAACTACACAGTAAACATGCGATTATGATGTAGCGCAGGAGCCACGGTCGGCACCTAACAGCAGGTTTTTTTTTTTCTTCAGTATGTACAGATATTCATTATGTAAACTAGGGGGTGGATCAGTGACCTGTCAGCAGTCTGCACTATGAATACTTAACCAGACCAAGACATGAAGACCCGCCCCGGATCACGAGCATATCATTAACTGAAAATAAAGATTAACCCCTATCCAACATCGGGTGTAATAGTACGCCGATGTCGGACTCCCTCTGTCAGGAAAATTAGGTATTTGATTGTGTATTATCACGCACACTGAGCTCTGCTAAGTCCCTTACAGCGGACAAGACACACGCTGCCAGCTATTCTAACCCCCCCCCTCTTCTCTCGCTGCCTGCTGCTTATATGTGTGTAACTCAAAACCCCCACTAGAATCACTGAAGTTTTATGGTTCTACACTGCAAATTCCAGACTGAAAACTACTCATCCCTCCTACCATCTAGTACGAGTTGGTTCTGGTGTGAAAACCCTGAGCTTCTTTGTTCTATTAAAGTTATATATCGCGGCACCGATTTGGGCTAGACAGATAAGAATTCTATATTCCGGATGTCCATTGATAGACCTATCATCCACTGAAAGCGCGAGCAGCTAAACGCAATGAGTGCACAGTGCGGATTTCTCAGTAAGCAGTTCAGGTAATTGCTCCATATTTACACTTAAAAGAACACCCCTGACTTGGGGAACATCATGAGCCTCGTGTCTTACTTACACGAGGTTCATACAGCAAGATATACGTAAAAAATGTTTTTCACATCCTGAGAAAAGAGGAGTGCATGTTATAACTAAGCCCACTTAGTGATGTCATGACAAGAGGGCATGTCTTACACTGCTGAGTTGTAAGTTAGTCTTGGCCCAGGAAGTGAGCTAACAACAGCCCGGCAAAGCAGTTCTAATGCACCTGGATGTATCTCCTGAGCACACGGCCACCATGATAATATGGAATGATCTGAAAGACCTGGAAGTGTTCTCTTTTCAATGTTAATCCTATTTTATTTGTAATCTGTAATGCACACATGAATTGTCTTCTTCATAATATCTTAACACCTAAACACTGCCTACCTTTTTTTGGAGTAAAATATACAAAATTACTAGCTTGTCTCTTCTGCTCTATACGAACTGTCGCATCCTCTGAAGTAAATTACGCTACTGATTTTGGTTGGCTCCGAACCCGTTAACCCTTGTGGAATCAGAGCTGGTGGCAGCAAACTTTGTTCTGTGCGTTTGGGAATCTTTGTAGCGACGGTGGCGTTGATAATTATTGTTCCCGCCTGAGTGGCAGTAGTTATATTGCCATCACTGCAAAGTGCCCAATAGCCAGTACATAGCAGGCAGCCTTTCTGGTGACTAATTACCCTGGGTGCAGTACCTAATCTGACCTGAGGGTAAGGGGGCGCCAGAGAGTTGCAAGTTCCAAATCAGAACTGGGAAGTGGGATATAGATAAATCCCCTTCAGAAGGAACCAGGGGTAATCAAACAACCCAATTTGTTTGTGACAAATTGGTGTGAGTAGTGGGGTAGATAAAGATATCCTCCCCGGGATTCCTGACATATTGCTGGGATCCATGACATATTGTTAGCAGCACGGTTTGAATCGTGACACGCTCCTTTTGATGTGGGCTCCGGCGGTGAGCCCACATCTTTCCCGGGACATGTCAGCTGTTTTGAACAGTTGACATGTGCCAACAATAGCCGCAGGTGGAATGGTGATCCACCCGCAGCAATTAACCAGTTAAATGCCGCTGTCAAACTTTGACAGCAGCATTTAACAAGCGCTTCCGACAATCACTCCAGAAATACGCACACCAGTAACCCGTGTCACGTGATCACGGGTCACTGGTGTGTTGGCATGACAACCAGGTTTCCTGGAGACCTCTATGGTTGTCAGTGCCGAATTGCTGTGAGCGCCACCCAGTGGTCAGCGCTCATAGCAAGTGAGTAACTCTGCTATATAGAGGTGATCTGATCATCACCTGCATGTAGCAGAGCTGATCGGGTTGTGGCAGCTTCTAGTCTCCCATGGAAGCTATTGAAGCATGCCAAAAGTAAAAAGAAAATATTTTTAAAAATATTAAAAAAAAAGTTAAACACCCCGCTCAAAATAAAACAATAAAAATAAAATCAAACATATACATATTTAGTATCACCGTGTTCAGAATCTCCCAATCTAACAATAAAAAAAGGATTAACGACGTAGCGAGAAAAAAGTCAACACGCCAGAAATAAGCTTTTTTGGTCACCACGACATTGCATTAAAAGATCGTATCTGCACCAAAATGTTATAATTTAAAACATCAGCTCGGCAAATAAGTCCTCACCCAACCTGAGATCACAAAAAAATGGAGACGCTACGGGTATTGGAAACTGGCGCAACTTTTTTTTTTTAAACAAAGTTTGGCATTTTTTTTCACCACTTAGATAAAAAAAAGAACCTAGGCATGTTGGGTGTCTATGAACTCGTAATGACCTGGAGAATCATAATGGGAGGTCAGTTTTAGCATTTAGTGAACCTAGTAAAAAAGCCAAACAAAAAAACAGTGTGGGATTACCCCTTTTTTGCAATTTCACCGCACTTGGAATTTTTTTCCTGTTTTCCAGTACACGACATGGTAAAACCAATGGTGTCATGCAAAAGGACAACTCGTCCCGCAAAAAACAAGCCCTCACATGGCCATATTGACGGCAACATAAAAAGTTATGGCTCTAGGAAGGAGGGGTGTGAAAAATGAAAACTCAAAACCGAAAAAAACCTAGGGGGTGAGGGGTTAAAAAACAACCACAAGACAGATTTCATCGCCAGGTATCAGTGTAAGGCCGGGGTCACACTTGCATGTGCAATATGAGAAACTCGCGCATGTCTCTCACATCAATTCCTGGCGGCGGTTCGGACCGGAGCGTTCAGCTGCATAGAAAATACATGCAGTCGCATGCTCCGATCCCGAGAGCCGATGGCAGTGCTAGGAGTGGATGCGCGAGTTTCTCACATTGCACACACAAGTGTAACCCCGGCTTTATCAGTATAATGGCACCGACCTGACACTGTAGGTTACTGTGCACAGTCCTGATGACAGGTTCCAGTTAATAATTCAGATTATTACATCATTTTTTTCCCTTTGTGACATGTTAGGGTATGTTTCCACGTTCAGGAAACGCTGCGTGTTTGATGCTGCATAAAGACGCAGCATCCAGATGTTACAGCATAGTGGAGGGGATTTAATGAAATCCCGTCTCCACTATGCGTGGCAACACGCATCCGGCGGCCTTGCGATTCCGGACATGTGGCGCGTCTTTTTAGATCGCAGCATGTCCGTTTACCTTGCGGCGACTCTGCGACGCCGCAAGGTATAACACAGGGCCCTATGTGTGGGGTGCGATGATTCCGGATGTGTGCAATAAACACATCCGGCATCATCGCGTCTCCAGAAGGGGGCGGAGCGAGTTCGCCGCTCCGTCAAAACCGCCGGCCATCCTGAACGTGGACACGTACCCTAACATTTTATCTTCCTGTTGGATGGGGCTGGTCTTTTTCCTAGTGAGCTGACGTTTTTATCGATATCAGCTTTGTGTACTTACGACGCTTTCATTGCTCGATATTACATTTTCTCAGGGAGGTGAAGTGACCAAATAACTCACAATTGTAGCATCTTCATTTCTCTTTACTGTGTTTATTGATTGGGTTAATTAATTAGGGATTTTGATAGATCAGACTTTTACAATCGCAGTGATACCACACACGTATATATATATTTTTTCCTTTATTTTTAACGGAGAAAAAGGGGAATGATTTGAATTTTTCCATTTGAAAAAAAGTTTTATCTTCATTTTTTACATTATTTTTAGTCCCTTTAGAGAACCGGAACGTGCGGGCGTTTACTTTTAGTATATACTGTAATACCACAGCTTGCAGTATATCAGGACAATCTTGATCTTCTTTGGAGCTCGTCGGTCCCCCTAGATCGCGTTGTGGGGGTGTCGATGGGAGATTGATGCCAGCTATATAGTCGGTCAATCATTCCTGCACGCGGCTCCTGGTGTCCACAATCAACATTCAAAATGCTTCTCTGAAAAACAAGTTTCCCTCCTCCTCCTCCTCTGAGAGATTTCATAACCTCTGAGGAAAACAAGAAGCCATAACAGTATAAATGACAGAAATCACTGACCTCCATCTCCTATCAGTGACCCCCGGCCTCCTCCTCTCCACAGGCCTAAATCTGACTGGTCGCCATAGTGACACCACAGCACTCACTGTCACAAGATGGCTGCTGGCCTTATGTTTCAACATCCTTAGCTGGGACTTGTAGTGCTTGTGAACAGAGCACATTACTACAGGCATCGTCACCTGGAAAGCTGCTGCAGCAGCAGCAGCAGCACTCCTCCTCCTCCTCCTCCTCCTCCTCCTCCTCATCATCCTCCTCACAGTGAGGCTGTAAAACCTCTGCTTGCTGCCATTGACTGCTGCTCCTAACATCCTGTTCTGGGGTCACCTGACCGCTGAGGCCTGTGATTGGCTGCAGAGATAGAATGTCTTCTAGTCACCTGACCTAGAGAAGACATTATGTGGCCTAAACTACAATGCTGCACATATAAGACCGGCGGAAAACAGTATATGGCACAAAGTAATGTCGTTCTGAGGTTCTGCAGCAGCTGAGGTGTATCATAAGGTTCTGCACCAGGTGAGAGGGTAATTTGAGGTTCTGCAGCTGCTGAGATTTACTGCGATGTTCTGCAGCAGCTGAGGTATGTATTATGTGGTTCTGCAGCAGCTGAGGTGTATAAGGGGATGTGCACACGTTGCAGATTTCCTGCGGATCCGCAGCGTTTTTTTCCGCGCAGAAACGCTGCAGATCCGCAAGTGATTTACAGTACAATGTAAATCAATGGTAAAAAAAAAATGTTGTGCAAATGGTGCGGAAAAATCTGCACCGAAAACGCAGCAGATTCAAAAAAGGAGCATGTCAATTCTGTTTGCGGATCTGCAGTGTTTCTGCTCCCATTCCATAATAGAAATCTGCAGGGGGAAAAATACATGAAATCCGCAGTAAATCCGCAACAAAAATGCACAAATCCGCAAAAAAAGCGCAGATTTTGACCTGCATTTTCTGCCAAGAGATGCAGAATCCGCACAGAAAATTCCACAGGCAGATCCGCAACGTGTGCACATAGCCTTATGAGGTTCTGCAGAAGCTGAGATATACTGTGATGTTCTGCAGCAGCTGAGGTGTATTATGAGGTTTTGCACCAGATGAGATGTAATATGAGGTTCTGCAGCAGCTGAGATTTACTGTGATGTTTTGCAGCAGATGAGGTATGTATTATGTGGTTCTGCAGCAGCTGAGGTATATTATGAGGTTCTGCAGCAGCTGAGGTGTATGATGAGTTTCTGCAGCAGATGAGATATACTGTGATGTTCTGCAGCAGCTGAGGTTAGTGGCACAGACTTGCCTATGGTTTGCATTGAGGCGTGATACTCTAATCAGGATGTGACCTCCTCCTCACCCTCCTTTTACTTTCCGTCTCCTCCGTTTTGCACATTCGTTTCTCGAACGGCAGAGGATCAGGATCTCCGAGTCTTCGCCCTTCGTTCCAGACACCGCCATGCTGGGAGCCTCCGGTAATCGCACTCGTTATTTAGGGCCCTTCTCCAGTCAGTTTTATGTCTTATGAGGGAACCTTGTCTGATGGTGGGATGTAGCAGAGCTGAGCTTGTCATTTGACATTACAGATATTACTCGTGTAGTGTTATCACAATGGGGAGCACCGAACGACAAACTCGGCTCTGCTGCACCTGTTCGCCGGGTGACCTCTGCTCAGAGCGACGATGGCTCACATTCTGTACTGATTGTCTGGAGGTCGGTAACGTGAGGACACGAGACAATAAAGTGATGGGTGCAGCAACGAGGACGAGGGACTAATATTTATAGACATAGGGCCCAAGAATCAGCCATTGGCTCTGCTGAGTGTTGTAGTCCTTCTTTGACCTGAACTTTGATCATTCTCCTTTCACTTTCTCTTTCACTCTGAGTATGGAGATCAGCACTCCTTAACTCTTCACATGCTGACTGCACCTTTCCTTTAGCAAACGCTGAATATCACATAAATAAGATTTTCTGTTGTTTCTCGTCCTTTTCCCTGGAACGTCGCATCCGTAACATTCGTACCCCCACAATTCCATGTTTGTTTTGAGCTGTTAACCCGGTGATTGAGCGATTCACAGTCACATATGAGGTGCTGAGGCTCAATGTTGAATCTCGGTGTTGAAGCTCGGCACTGAAGTTCGGCACTGAAGCTCGGTGTTGATTCTCACTGCTTAGGCTCGGTGTTGAGGCTTGGCGCTGTGGCTCGGCCCTGATGCTCAGTGTTGAGGCTCGGTGTTGAAGCTCGGCATTAAAGCTTAGCGCTGAGGCTCACTGCTGAGGCTCTTTATTGAAGCTTGGCGTTGATGCTCAGTGCTGTGGCTCGTTGTTGAAGCTCGGCACTGAGGCTTGGCGTTAAAGCTCAGTGCTGAGGCTCGTTGTTGAAGCTCGGTGCTGAGGCTTGGTGCTGAGGCTCGACGTTGAAGCTCGGTGCTGAGGCTCGGCATTGAAGCTCAGTGCTGAGGCTCGGTGCTGAGGCTCGTTGTTGAAGCTCGGCCCTGAGGCTTGGTGCTGAGGCTCGTTGTTGAAGCTCGGCCCTGAGGCTCGGCGTTGAAGCTCGGTGCTGAGGCTCGGCGTTGAATCTCGATGCTGAGGCTAGGTTCTGGCATTATCTTTAATGAGAGGCAAAGTTTATTCCGGTCTCAGAATGTATTAGTGTAAGTGACCACATCTATGGTGACATCTTGTAGTAACGACATGACTCGGGGTTCTGCGCTCTGTGATAATCAGACAGAAATTGGCATCTTTAGTCGTTCAGTTCCTATCCAGATGTTTTTGCAATGACAGTCTTCTTTTCTTCTTCATCAGGTGTTACAGGTCCTCATGAAGTCAGTGGCATCACTTCTTTAGAATTCCACAGCTAGAACAGGTCACTGTTGGCCCCACACAGGCCGGGTTCTCTATGAACCTGTGCTCCACAGAACTTGCCAACACTAAACTCCGCTCAGTAACACAACTTGCAGTGCATACACAGGGCCAAAACGTTAGTGACCCTCATCCTATCTTAATGAGCTCCGGACCCCACATAACACAGTTCTGCTCCGTAAAATACACCTCACTGGCCACACCACAAACCTCAGGACAGTCGATCACACCCTACACACTGTCCACCAGCTTCTCTCAGACTAGTGTTCCACACTTTCCCTATTCCACTAAGTTGTACCCTCCTCCAGGTATGTATCTAACTAGGCTTATGTCCTTCACTGCCCAAACAGACTTCCCAGAACCAAGCCTTTCCCTGTGTTACAATGCAGTCCACCACGCCACCTCACTGCAGCCCATTACTCACAACAGTAATTAATTTCTTGGTCAACTCAGCATCTGCTCTTCAGACCTCATTTTGAAATGTCAGCATCATGGATGGGGCCAAGAAAAAATTATGACATAGGATGAACAGTGCAACGCTCTCCAAGCCACATCAGATAATCCGCATTCTGCCCCTTAACGCCAAAACGCACCTTACATTCTTGCCATATCATTCTGGCGCAGCACAACACATACCCAATAGTCAAGTGGTAAATGACAACATGACCCAAATGACTGCGTATATTGGGGTGGAAATCATACCACGAAGAGACAGCACTAATCTCTCTGAGATAAAGGGCCACTCTGTACAAAGAGAACCTGTTTACAAAAATGTACATAAACTAGATATAGTGTAATAATATAATTTATTATCGATGTGTTTAACGCTATGATTCCTATTACCACTCGCTTCATTACTGCAGCTATGATGGACAACCCGGTGTGTCTGATCGAGAACACAAAGGAAGGAAAGCTGATGGTGAATCCCGAGGCCGTAAAATTCCTGACAAAGATCATCCAGCCGGTGGTGGTGGTGTCAATAGTCGGCTTATACCGAACGGGGAAGTCCTACCTGATGAACAAGTTAGCTGGAGCCAAGAAAGGTGGGGAGCTCACTGAAGAAGTAGATCATCAATCCAAATCATAGCATATATTGGTTTACACAAAAAAATCACCAAAATCCATGTACATGAAGAGTTAGATTTATGTAGTTACTCAAAAAAGGAAACCATTCATTCTCAATAATTCATTTCCATAGGCTTTAACCTGGGTTACAATGTCCAAGCCGAGACCAAAGGCATCTGGATGTGGTGCGTTCCTCATCCTACAAAGCCAGACCACGTGCTGGTTCTGCTAGACACTGAAGGTCTAGGTGATGTGGAAAAGGTATGGTAGTCTAGGGGTTCACGCTCTTTGGTAGTCACTGGGGTTCACACAGGCACGGGTTTTTAGGATCTAACAGGGTAAAGTTTATTTTCTTGCCTAATCTTTCAAAATAAAGTAAAGAGCTTTTCTTTTGCAAGAATATTCAATAACAAAAACTGTCCTTTCTCGGGGTAGGCACCATAAAGTAGCACGGTCTCACCCACCCAGCAGTACAGGCACCACGTATGCTCAGGCACAGTCTGGTATTGGTCTTTTCCTCTCCAACAGGACAGACCACACCTGAGCCAACCCAGCTGCCTTATAGAGGACCTGCAAGCCCTGGGCTGGAATGCATGAGAGCGACCTTCCCACCCAAGCTCTTTTGGTCACTGAAATCCCAGACCCAAGATCTGGTGCACTAAAATTCCTCTCAGTAACTTGTTACCAGAGCACTCTTTTCTGGGACTTACATCACCCTGTCGACCCACATCGATGACACATGCCTTCTATCCAGGACTTTACCTCCTGTTTCCCTACAGTAAATATAGTTTTCCATGATCAGCTCTTGGACAACAGGAGAAACCACACACATATTCAGATCCTGGTTATGGGCACTAGATTCTGTGATGGGACGTTGATCAAGGAAACTAGTCTGATTGCCACATGTGGAGTCATTAAGGAATTTTTTGTCTGCCTCATGGGGTTTTTGCCTTCCTCTGGATCAACAGGCTATAGGTTCAACTCAAAGGACTTAAGTCTACCTTTAACCAAAACTATGAAACTATGGTCTTCAAGGAGGTCTCAAATTCAGTGGATTTTGAGATCCCGAGTAACATAGTTATTAAGGTTGAAGGAAGACTTTAGGTCCATCTAGGTCAACCCATAGCCTAACCTAACATGCCCTAACATGTTGATCCAGAGGAAGGCAAAAAAAATCATGTGACAAAGAATAAGCTCCACACTGGGGAAAAAAATTCCTTCCCGACTCCACATACGGCAATCAGACTAGTTCCCTGGATCAACGCCCTATCAAGGAATCTAGTGTATATAACTTGTGGCGTGGTGGGATCATTCTCAATTATTATCATTATTCTTATTAGAATGTCATCTAATCATTAATAACTTAGGGATGGAAAAATAACAAGAGTGATGTTTAGAGCATAAGGATATACGATATGCAGGTTATTTGATTCCTGAGTGATCATGTCTTTACCTTGGTTGTATGGAAGTCACAGGAAGACAGATCTTGGTAATCCACACGTCATTCATGAATTATCTGTGACCAAGAGACTTTTTTTTTTCTTAAAAGGGAGACAAGAAAAATGACATCTGGATCTTCAGCCTCGCCGTCCTCCTGAGTAGTGCCCTGGTGTATAACAGCAAGGGTACAATCGACCAAGATGCCATAGACAAGCTGAAGTATCCTTCCAAGATGTAACATAGTAACATAGTTAGTAAGGCCGAAAAAAGACATTTGTCCATCCAGTTCAGCCTATATTCCATCATAATAAATCCCCAGATCTACGTCCTTCTACAGAACCTAATAATTGTATGATACAATATTGTTCTGCTCCAGGAAGACATCCAGGCCTCTCTTGAACCCCTCGACTGAGTTCGCCATCACCACCTCCTCAGGCAAGCAATTCCAGATTCTCACTGCCCTAACAGTAAAGAATCCTCTTCTGTGTTGGTGGAAAAACCTTCTCTCCTCCAGACGCAAAGAATGCCCCCTTGTGCCCGTCACCTTCCTTGGTATAAACAGATCCTCAGCGAGATATTTGTATTGTCCCCTTATATACTTATACATGGTTATTAGATCGCCCCTCAGTCGTCTTTTTTCTAGACTAAATAATCCTAATTTCGCTAATCTATCTGGGTATTGTAGTTCTCCCATCCCCTTTATTAATTTTGTTGCCCTCCTTTTTTGTTATATAACAGATTACGCACTTTTCATTTAACAGTGTCTTAAATTGTGATTAATAGTTCTTTTATGTGGAGAAAAAAATTCAGAAACTCGCAAAAAAAGAAAAAGTTTCATTTGCCTCGCCGTCTTGTGAGACGAGTAATGTTTTCATTTTTCCATCTATGGAGTTTGTGCGAGGGCCTGATGTTTTTATTGCAACCATTTTTGGGTGCACATAACATTTGCATGGCTTCTTACTGCAGTTTCACGGGAGTGGGGGGCGGAAAAAAAGCGCAAATCTGAAGTTTTGACTTTTTTTTTTTCTCTCTCTCTCTCTGTGCAGCTTTTACCTCAATCTCCTATGAAGCTCAGTACGTGGCTGGGCTTCACAGGGCTTCCAACATGGCAGCCATGGAGCCAGCAGCCATAGCAGCACTGTTCCTGAGCCCACTCCATACATTTATCCCGACATAGTGTTAAGTCTCCTTGTCTGAGATCAGGAATCCTTCTGCCACTTAATTTTTGTTTCCTTCAAAATGTGCTATCCTATATATGGTCTCCCCTTACGGCACACAAACACCCGTTCACGTACATGTCTGCGACCAACAAGACCATAGGTATTTACTTTGAGTATTTACTTCTCAAGTACTCATCCCTGTCTGTCTAACAATAGTAGGCTACATTTCCCTGTGTCCGCTAACTCCCCCCCTCCATACTGGGCTGGTTCCAATAATTAACCCTGGCTGCAGCTATCCCACTGTTGCAACACTCGAACCAGATAAAACTACATTTAAAACGGCACAATGCATTATATAACCATAAGAGAGGTGTGGGCAGCTTCTTGTCTCCTTTTCAGTGGGACATTATTTACAGTCTATGCTGGGAAGGGGGTAAAACTCTAATTGACTGATGATGATTTAGCACTACTGACCCAATTCACCATTTTATGTAAAAAAAAAAAAGTTCAACCAGAATGACCATGCAATTAATTATGCAAAAATTCTATTGCATAACCAAACTAGCATTATTTCACTCCCTTACACTGCTTGCCATCTTTGTAGGAGCGCAGTTCAAAAGTTGCCCTTCGAATGGTCAAATGTCAATAAAATTCATATAACAGTTGGCCAAAATGAGCAATTTCCAACATAATGGATGATCATCAACCTTTCCATTGAATTTTGACCGATGCCCAACCAACGAATATTGTTATCATTCAAAACACCGATCGGGTGTTTTTTTTTCCACTGATGATAACCACTGGCTACATCATCAGAAAAAAAAAATCCAAAAGTCAGTGAGGTCTGAGTTTTGCCTAATGGGGGGTTCAGACATTTTGTAAGATAACGGCCATTATCCTGCATTTCCTTATCCATCGTGAATAGATTTGTGGGGGATCTGGCAGAACTGATCAAGGTGAAATCTCATGACAATGAGGACGAGGAGGCGGAATTCTCCCTGCATTTCCCCATCTTCATCTGGGCCGTGAGAGATTTCCATTTGAAGCTGAACGTTGACGGGAAACCGATCACGGAGGATGAATATCTGGACAACGCTCTGAAGCTGCGAAACCGTAAGTAACGAGATGACCCCTGTAGATAAAGGAGCGGATTACAGGGGCAGCAATCAATGATGACTTCTCTCTCCATCACATTTCTCTTCTTCACGGCAGCGGAAAAAACAATCCGAGACGAGGATTTTAACAGACCCAGGAAACGCCTGCGCATGTACTTCGGGAAGCGCAAGTGCTTCGTGTTTGATCAGCCATCTGCGAGTACGGAAGATCTGCAGAACATGGACAACATTTCCGAGAGTGAACTGAAACCGGAATTTTTGCAGCAGACAAAGAATTTCTGTGACTATGTCTTCCAGGAAGCCGGAGCGAAGAAAGTGATCGGCAGCGTCACAGTTACAGGAAGCCGTGAGTTATGTCTGTGCAAAAGGGAGTCCATTACTGGAGACTACTACCCCCACCTGAGAGCAGACTACTACCCCCACCTGAGAGGAGACTACTACCCCCACCTGAGAGCAGACTACTACCCCTACCTGAGAGCAGACTACTACCCCTACCTGAGAGCAGACTACCACCCCCACCTGAGAGCAGACTACCACCCCCACCTGAGAGCAAACTACCACCCCCACCTGAGAGCAGACTACCGCCCCCACCTGAGAGCAGACTACCACCCCCACCTGAGAGCAGACTACTACCCCCACCTGAGAGCAGACTACCGCCCCCACCTGAGAGCAGACTATCGCCCCCACCTGAGAGCAGACTATCGCCCCCACCTGAGAGCAGACTACTTCCCCCACCTGAGAGCTGACTACCACTCCCACCTGAGAGCAGACTACTACCCCCACCTGAGAGCAGACTACCAGTCCCACCTGAGAGCAGACTACTACCCCCACCTGAGAGCAGACTACCACCCCCACCTGAGAGCAGACTACTACCCCTACCTGAGAGCAGGCTACTACCCCCACCCGAGAGCAGACTACCAGTCCCACCTGAGAGTAGACTTCTACTTCTAGACTTCATCAGTTCATCCATTCATTCCATTTTTTTCAGAGCTTGGTAAACTGGCGGAGATGTACACTAAGGCGATAATGACGTCCAATATTGCCTGCATGGAGGAAGTGGCCCATACCCTGTCCGACATCGAGAACAAGGCGGCCATCCAGGAGGCTGTGCAATATTATGAGGACAAGATGAAGGAACGCGTCATCTTCCCAACCGACACCCTGAATGAGTTCCTTGAGCTGAGTCGGCAGTGCGAGAACGAAGCTCTTTCTATCTTCTTAAAAAGGTCATTTAAAGACAAAGACCAGAAATTCCTCCAAGAATATATGGTGAGTCCGACACTAGTGATCAACGAATCTGCTGAAATTATGGCCACAAAGTTCGATTCAACATTTTGCTGGAAGGAAATCACAAAAAATTGGATTTAGGTCAAAATATTTTGTAAAATTAGAGAATTAGTTTAGCTTTGAACAGATCCAATCATCTCATCCTAACACCTAAAAATAAAGGTCATAGTTTGTTTCTTTTTATTGGAGATTCACAATCACAGTACTTCCAGTTTCCTCGCAGGTACTCTACACCATGTCCAGGTGACTACCATGATAAGTAGTCAAGAGAAACTTGTATGATCAATACTACGAGAGAAGTGTGTAGGAAAACTGATGTAAAAAAGGCAAAAGTATGACCCACATGTACAATGGGACCTTCATACCAAATCTAGTCCATCTCCAACTGGACCTTAAAAGTCCCAAATTCTCCGTATACGGCTACTGCATTTGGAGCTTGACTCTTAAGACCAACTATTCAGCAAAAATTAGCAGGTTGTGTTTTTCTTCCTTCAGGAACTGATACAACAGAAGAAGAAAGAGTTCTGTGATATGAATGAGGTGAAGTCCCGGGAAGTTTGTGAAGTTCTGATTAAGAAGCATGCCGCGGAGAACCAGGAAGCTTTTTCTAAAGGATCATACAGCGTTCGTGGTGGCCATAGAAAATTCAAGGAAGACTTGAAAGCAATAGAGGAAAAATATAACATGGAACCCAGGAAGGGCATTCAGGTCGGTGGTAGAGAATAACAACTGAACGTTCAATCATCAGAGAGGAGAAAGCTGCTGTTGGACTCTTCTGATAGCAGCTTATCTTCCCTGCAAACAAAAGGATCAGGTGCTGAAACGCCAATGGCTCAGTCCTTCTCTTCTCTGACACCATCTATTCAGGAGAGTCAGGAGGCTTCTATAAACATCAGATGGTTGTCCAGTGCTGCCCTGATCGTCAGGTTCAACGTACTTTCATCTAATATGTGTGGGGACCTTAAGTGTCCAACATGTGTATGATGATGCCTCCAACAAGTGATCGCTGACTCTTTCCAGTTGATCTATTGATCTATTGATGGCCATTGATGCTTCGCGTGATGGACGAGATTCAAATTGGCTTTTCTCATGGTTCAAATAGTTTAGGTGCTCATCATTTCTCCAAAATTTGTTATATTTTTTACATTTCTCATTCATGCAGGCTGAAACTGTGCTCCAGAAATACCTGACTCATTCGAAATCCATTGAAATCAATATTCTGAAGACCGATGAAGCCTTGACTGAGAAAGAGAAGGAGCTTGAAGGTGAAGGATCTCTTATAGTTGTTGGTGTTCTTCTTACAGTCTTGCGAGGATCTTCTGGCTTCTCAATGTTGCGTTCACGATTTCTCTTGTACATTTCTCTGTTCTTCATCCTATGTCAGAGACTCGTATCTTTACATAGTATATCCAAGTAATGGTCCATGTACACGGGTCTAATCCGGCTACATATAACCTTCTTATGGAGCAAAGCTAGAGAAAAGTGGCGCAGAGCGGTAGTCGTGACCGAGCTACTGTCCGGCTTCGCTCTGGCACTTTACAGACAAGGGGTATGCCAGTCCCAGTGTGCTGTAGGGTGTGGGGTGCATCACACTTACTTGTAGGTCACATACCTCCACTTTCTCCAGGTTTCTGTCATCAAGAACCGCTGCACACAATGTATGGGACACCAAGTTCTTTACAACAGTCAAACTTTTACTAAACAGTCCGAGTTCATCAGGTGGGATAGGGCACAGCAAGTCACGTTTTCTTCCTTCTTAGCACAACTCTTCTTAACTCCTGTGCCTAGCTCGTCTTGGACTACCCCCAAGTGCACTGATTCTGTCAGTCTCAGGGATTTCTTGTCCACCTCGGTAGTTCACCTGGAACCGGCCATCCCCTTCCATCTTGGCGGGTCCCTGTCCATCTTCCACTGTACTTCAGAGGACATGATGTGTCCGGCAGCCCCTATGCCGGACCTTAGGCTCCGAGCGTGACAGGAGCGACCGCTCAGAATCCCAGTAATACCACTCACTGCCTGGAACAAGCGACACATGCTGCCCCTAGCAGACCACCACACCTGAACTTGGCCTTCACTAGGCTCTTCGGTAACTGACACTGGACTCCCTCTAACCAGGAAGTGCCCCCCTTTTATCAGCACTGTAACAACCCTGCCGGCATCACTGCATGGCCTTCCATTCCCCACCTGCCTGTTACATCTACTCACTCACCCAGTGCCATGCTGTGAGATCTGTCTGCTGCTGGTTCCATGCCATGTGCTTCATGGCGGCCTGCTCTGTGTACACTTCCTGGCTGTGTGCATAAGGGGGCGGCGCCAGCCATTCCGGATTCTTATTGAGACTGTGTGCACCTCCCTTGGGTGTTCCTGGCCAATAGCCTTGAGGCCTCTGATACTTAAGGCATCCTATCCCATTGGAGGATGCCTGAGCAAACTATTCCCCTCAGTTAGCATTTGCTACTGAGCTGCCAGGTCGTGTCTGTTTCCTGTCTCTGAGTGCTGCAATACTGCAGGCCTTCATCTGTGTTCTGTTTGTGTATCCGTGTCCGTTCCTGTCTGAACTCTGGTCTATGTCCGTCCCTGCTCCTCCTTTGTCATTTGTCATTTCCCACTCTGCTGTGTGTACCTCCGCCTTATCTTCCTGCTCTGCTTGCCACTTTCTGTGGCTCTGCATCTCTGCTCTGTTCTGCCACAACCTGTGGTTCTGTGCCTCTCAGCTTTCCTCACCACAACCTGTGGTTCTGCACTCTTTTACTCTTGGCGTTACCTCCTGCGGTTCTGGCTCTTGGCTCCGCCTCCAGTGTCTCCGCTCTTGGCTCCGCCTCCAGTGTCTCCGCTCTTGGCTCCGCCTCCTGCATCTCAGCTCTTGGCTCTGCCTCCTGCATCTCAGCTCTTGGCTCTGCCTCCTGCATCTCTGCTCTTGGCTCCGCCTCTAACGTCTCCGCTCTTGGCTCCGCCCCCTGCAGCTCCGTCCTTGGCTCTGCCTTCTCCTTCTCTGCTCATAGCTCTGCCTTCTCTTCTCTTAGCTCCACCTTCTACTCTTACTCCACCTCCTGTGATTCTGCTTTGCTTCCACTTTTGCTCTATCTTTATTCTGCTACTTTCCCTACAGGTCTCTACCTGTTCCTTTATATTCTCCAGTCTGAACAGGTTCTTACCTGTTTTCACACATCCACCTGAATACCAGTTCCTACCAGAGTATCAGTCCTGTCTGCCAGTGCCAGCCGTGCCCGCCTGTCTGCCTGAGTGCCAGCCGCGCCCATCTGCCTGCCTGTATCTCCGTCAAGCCAGTCCGCCCGTCAGGGCTTCTGCCATACCCGTCTGTCAGCCAGTGTCACAGCCGTGCCTGCCTGCCCGTGTCTTGTCTCCGGTGGGATCAGCATCCACAGTCCGACTCCACCCTGGAGTGGTACCTGGTAGCTTCCTATTGCACAAGTCTGACCTCACCATCAGAGGCTCCAGCGAACAGCTAGGAAGCTACTTAGTTACGCCCCTTCCAGGGAAGTTCGGTCTGTGGTCCAGTGGGGCCATACCCCCAGGTGCCCGCGCCAACCAGTCTGGGCGCGTGCGTGACAAGCACTCGTACCCACCCACTGGACTAGAGCTATACTTAACCATTTCCTATCTTATACGTTAAACCTATTATCCTTATTCTATATCTTATGCTGTACTCACATTATGCATTAACACTTTACATACTGTACATCACCATAATACATCCCTTCATTAGGAAATCTCCAGGTCGGAGTCCTCAAGAAGAAGTAATATAGTAGGAAAATATAAAACTCTTGTGCAGAGTATGTCCCTTTGTCTAGAAACCTGTGTAGGGATGAGGCGGACAATATGGCGCCCTACTTCAGGCAAAGCCGTCCTATCTTCAATTCTTCTCTCTACAGAGGAGAAGGCAAAGAAAAAAATTGAAGAGATGGAGCAAAAAGTGCGTGAAATGAATGAATCCCAGAAGAATCAGAAGCTTGAAGACGAGAAGGCGTATATAGGGAACCACGTTATGGGCGCGTTTGAAAAATTTGCCGAAGAAAATAGATTGATGGCTGCTCAACTTCAACGAGCTATTGCAGACAAGGAGAGGGTGAGTGCTGTGTCCTTGTACTGTACGAATGAGGCAGGAGACATTAATAACGCCATTAATTCCTAATAACTCCTTCAGCGGCAGCCAGATGTAGTCATTGATCAGACAGTTTCGTTCACTGTGTAACAGCTGCTACCAGGAACTGGAGATCAAGAGTGTAGTCAAGAGAAGGAGCTGATCTGCAGCACCCATCAGCGACCACTACACACTGAAAGAAGCTGCACTGATCAGATCTGGTCCAAGTTTTACAGCCTGACATTATAGAGAAGATGGAGAAACTTTTTTTTTCTCTCTCGTCGTACGAGAAAATTGGATTGTACTCTGATAAAACTCTGATCAAAGTGTGATTAGCATACTCGGACAGATTTCCTCGGATGTGGAGAATTCGGTGGTGTGACCCTAGGCTTAATACTGTGTTCTCACATGGTCAAATATTATCAGCAATTAGACTTTTTTTAGATAATTTTAAACATTTTTTTATTACGTTGGTTGTTTTTTTTAAATCTTTTATACTTTAGTCCCACTGTTAAACTATTGTTCAACCCCAGCTTAATCGATTGAGGGCCCCAATTGTTATAAAAACAATGTCTACTCACCTCGAGCGCAGCATCGCTTTTCCCGGTGAGTAATGTAAATTTTTGCCCCACGTAATCTCTGCAGCCGATGAGTGGCTGCGGTTTAGCTGCAGCATTTACTATTTCATCAGAGCAGATGATTGGCTGCAGCGGTCACAACAAGTTATGTCACTATCTGGGAAAAATGGGGCTGATGCTGGCGGAACACCATTGGAGGTCACTGTAAGGCTCCCAACTGACATAGCAAGTGGTGGTTGGGTGACAGAGCGAGCAGCATCCTGAGGGTTAAGCTGCCCGGATAGGGACTGGCGCTGACTCATTCTCTAAGACCCCCGATAACACGACACCTTGCCTGACTTATACTTAGTGGACGCTCTATTACCGTAGCTTTATACTCAGCCATTCTTATTGTGTGCATAGGAGCGGGATTCTTACGAGAGACAAGGATTTCAGAAACAAGCCAACATGTACCAAGCGCAGATCAAGGACTTGCAGGTGGAGGAGGAGAAGAAGATGGAAGAGCATCAATGGTATACGCCCGTCCTTGACAAGTTGAAGAACGTGGTCTCTGCTGTTGCCCCCTCACTTATCGAAATGGCGGGAACCATGATCCACGCTAAAGCCGGCCAGATGTATAGAGAATACAAAATGTGGAAATAATTAATATAAAATCACAAAACATCGAGTTCACCCATTCAGACCCTGCAAAATTCTACCCACACCCAAGTGCCGTAAAGCCCTCCAGTGGGGCAGCCCCTCATCTGCTGCCCAGAAGGCAACGCAACTGGTAAAGACGTCTTCTGTCCTGTGTACACAGCTCCGCTCGCGCCTCCTTCTGACACCTCAATGTGTCATGCTTAGATCCGCTGTTGTAACCCAAACCTCGTGGGCCCCAATGCGAAATCTCCAACAGGGCCCCTACGTATCAGGCGTCTCTGGTACGATGAGTCATCTCCAACAATCGGAAGGGACCTCCTGGAACCTGGTTGTGACTGCCGCCCCTATGCACCGGTGTAGATCTTCTCATTTACAGGGTGTGTGGACGTATGCATCCACACCAGCTCCGCGATATGTTGTCCGTAGGTGCCTCTTTGAACTTCAGATAGGGGGCATTTAATTACATGATTGGTGAGACCCCTCATTACTAATGACATACGGCTGTGACCCTTATCTCTATATGTGCAGAATAACAATCACTGATTACACTTTTATAATCGTTCTTCACTTAGTAACTATGCTACATATATGACTACTGGCTGTATACGACGTGACATGGACCTCACACATCATCAGTAGCCAAACAATCAGCTGCTGAGAGATTAAATGTTTCTGCACACGGAGGAATAAAGTACTGAATGTTTACTTTACTTCAACTATATCAATAGTAAAAGAATAAAAACTGAAAATGTAGGCCCCTTAAAAAATAGTGAGGAAAGAATGGTTGTAGATGACGAGGAAAAAGCTAACATATTAAACACCTTCTTCTCCACGGTATTCACGGTGGAAAATGAAATGCTAGGTGAAATCCCAAGAAACAATGAAAACCCTATATTAAGGGTCACCAATCTAACCCAAGAAGAGGTGCGAAACCGGCTAAATAAGATTAAAATAGATAAATCTCCGGGTCCGGATGGCATACACCCACGAGTACTAAGAGAACTAAGTAATGTAATAGATAAACCATTATTTCTTATTTTTAGGGACTCTATAGCGACAGGGTCTGTTCCGCAGGATTGGCGCATAGCAAATGTGGTGCCAATATTCAAAAAGGGCTCTAAAAGTGAACCTGGAAATTATAGGCCAGTAAGTCTAACCTCTATTGTTGGTAAAATATTTGAAGGGTTTCTGAGGGATGTTATTCTGGATTATCTCAATGAGAATAACTGTTTGACTCCATATCAGCATGGGTTTATGAGAAATCGCTCCTGTCAAACCAATCTAATCAGTTTTTATGAAGAGGTAAGCTATAGGCTGGACCACGGTGAGTCATTGGACGTGGTATATCTCGATTTTTCCAAAGCGTTTGATACCGTGCCGCACAAGAGGTTGGTACACAAAATGAGAATGCTTGGTCTGGGGGAAAATGTGTGTAAATGGGTTAGTAACTGGCTTAGTGATAGAAAGCAGAGGGTGGTTATAAATGGTATAGTCTCTAACTGGGTCGCTGTGACCAGTGGGGTACCGCAGGGGTCAGTATTGGGACCTGTTCTCTTCAACATATTCATTAATGATCTGGTAGAAGGTTTACACAGTAAAATATCGATATTTGCAGATGATACAAAACTATGTAAAGCAGTTAATACAAGAGAAGATAGTATTCTGCTACAGATGGATCTGGATAAGTTGGAAACTTGGGCTGAAAGGTGGCAGATGAGGTTTAACAATGATAAATGTAAGGTTATACACATGGGAAGAAGGAATCAATATCACCATTACACACTGAATGGGAAACCACTGGGTAAATCTGACAGGGAGAAGGACTTGGGGATCCTAGTTAATGATAAACTTACCTGGAGCAGCCAGTGCCAGGCAGCAGCTGCCAAGGCAAACAGGATCATGGGGTGCATTAAAAGAGGTCTGGATACACATGATGAGAGCATTATACTGCCTCTGTACAAATCCCTAGTTAGACTGCACATGGAGTACTGTGTCCAGTTTTGGGCACTGGTGCTCAGGAAGGATATAATGGAACTAGAGAGAGTACAAAGGAGGGCAACAAAATTAATAAAGGGGATGGGAGAACTACAATACCCAGATAGATTAGCGAAATTAGGATTATTTAGTCTAGAAAAAAGACGACTGAGGGGCGATCTAATAACCATGTATAAGTATATAAGGGGACAATACAAATATCTCGCTGAGGATCTGTTTATACCAAGGAAGGTGACACGCACAAGGGGGCATTCTTTGCGTCTGGAGGAGAGAAGGTTTTTCCACCAACATAGAAGAGGTTTCTTTACTGTTAGGGCAGTGAGAATCTGGAATTGCTTGCCTGAGGAGGTGGTGATGGCGAACTCAGTCGAGGGGTTCAAGAGAGGCCTGGATGTCTTCCTGGAGCAGAATAATATTGTATCATACAATTATTAGGTTCTGTAGAAGGACGTAGATCTGGGGATTTATTATGATGGAATATAGGCTGAACTGGATGGACAAATGTCTTTTTTCGGCCTTACTAACTATGTTACTATGTTACTGCATGGGATATATCTGTGTGCGGCCGTTCATCATGGATAGAGAGATATAGACGATTTTTCAATTTTTACATCACAACTAACAGGCGTCCACCAGATGATACTTATTCTATCTATCATCTATCTGAGTCGCCCCACGGGCTAGGGTACTCGGTACCGGGTCCTGCGGTTCACAGGGGGATGTCACGGTGGCTGCGACCCGGTCCGTGGCCCTGGGCGCCCATGTAAAAGGGGAAAGGTCTTTAGAGGGAACCTGTCACCCCCCCCCCCCCCCAGGCGTTAGAAACTAAAAGAGCCCCCTTGTGCAGCAGTATTGCTGCATTCTGACAAGGTGGCTCTTTGAGTTATTGGTGCAGTCAAAGCAGAAATAATGTGTTTTATAATTTCTCAAAAATACCTGTCTTTAGTCCCGGAGGTAGGCCTTCCCCCCTGCTGCAGACGACTCACAGCCGTCACTCAAAGCTTCTTCGGCGCCGGGCACCGCCCCCTCCGCACTGTTTTCAAATCATCCGGCGCCTGCGCTGTTTTGTTCTGCCAGGGGCAGGCGCAGTGAGCGCTGCCCGTCTGACCTCAGATGCAGTCTCGCTGACTGCGCCTGTGCGGCCGCCCTGCCTGTGAATCCCAGCCCAGCAGTGTCTTATGATGTATTCACACTACGGGGCTGGGATTCACAGGCAGGGCGGCCGCACAGGCGCAGTCAGCGAGACTGCATCTGAGGTCAGACGGGCAGCGCTCACTGCGCCTGCCCCTGGCAAAACAAAACAGCGCAGGCGCCGGATGATTTGAAAACAGTGCAGAGGGGGCGGCACCTGGCGCCGAAGAAGCCTTGAGTGACGGCAGTATGGCGTGTGCAGCAGGGGGGTTAAGACCTGCCTCCCGGACTAAAGACAGGAATTTTTAAGAAATTATAAAATGCATTGTTTCTGCTTTCACTGCACCAATAACTCAAAGAGCGGCATTACTGCTGCACAAGGCGGCTCTTTTAGTTTCTAACGCCTGGGGGGGTGACAGGTTCCCTTTAAAGGGATAGAGTTTATGTTCGTGACGCCACCTGTGGTATTCGGTCAGGGTGACAGACGCTGCTTTAAGGGGTCCGCTGGGGTGATGTTATGGCAGCTGGATGGTATACCTTCCCACAGGTGAAGTGTGTCCCCAGGGCTCCCGGTGTGTAGATGGTGGATGGTGTGAGGTGCAGTGGAGAACGAGGACACAGGTTTGCAGTCTCTTTACCTTTACTGAAGACTTCAGGATCCACAGTCCAGAGCACAGATCACAGGGCAGGCAGAGTCCGGCCGGTTCGGAGGCAAGTCCAGAGTCCCCTTTATCAGGTGAAGAATAAAAGCCTTCCTTTGCGCTGTAGTGTTGTAGTCCCTTACTGCCTATGGCTTCACATAAGGTCCGCACAGATGTTATCTCTCTCTCTGTCCCCCATATAGGATAGGACAAAACCCGTATGACTGGTGGCTTGAGCCTGTTTATAGGATCTCGATAACCCGGCTCTGTGGGTGCCACCGTGCCTCCTGGGTGTAGGTGCGGACAGGTAACGTGCAATTAGCTGTCCTGCTGGTGTTTGATGTAAGATGTAGAGGTCCTCACAACCTCAGTGTTCCGGCTACCGGCATTCCTGTGCCTCAGAAGGAGGCAGCCTGCTCGAGGCTGGTCCCCTTCTGGTATCCTCTCCTGTGCTTCCTATCCTGCACGCTCACTGCAAACAATTCGGCCTTTAATGTCTATTTCTGGGATCTGCAGCTCTGTGGGCATGCACAGCTCCGTGAACCTTCTATCCTCCTTTGACGACTGTCTGGAACTAACTGAGCTGAGCTCAGCCAGCAACTAACTAACTGTCCCTACAGACAATCAGAGAGATATATATATATATATATATATATATATATATATATATATATATACAGTTAGGGCCAGAAATATTTGGACAGTGACACAATTTTCGCGAGTTGGGCTCTGCATGCCACCACATTGGATTTGAAATGAAACCTCTACAACAGAATTCAAGTGCAGATTGTAACGTTTAATTTGAAGGGTTGAACAAAAATATCTGATAGAAAATGTAGGAATTGTACACATTTCTTTACAAATACTCCACATTTTAGGAGGTCAAAAGTAATTGGACAAATAAACATAACCCAAACAAAATATTTTTATTTTCAATATTTTGTTGCAAATCCTTTGGAGGCAATCACTGCCTTAAGTCTGGAACCCATGGACATCACCAAACGCTGGGTTTCCTCCTTCTTAATGCTTTGCCAGGCCTTTACAGCCGCAGCCTTCAGGTCTTGCTTGTTTGTGGGTCTTTCCGTCTTAAGTCTGGATTTGAGCAAGTGAAATGCATGCTCAATTGGGTTTAGATCTGGAGATTGACTTGGCCATTGCAGAATGTGCCACTTTTTGGCACTCATGAACTCCTGGGTAGCTTTGGCTGTATGCTTGGGGTCATTGTCCATCTGTACTATGAAGCGCCGTCCAATCAACTTTGCAGCATTTGGCTGAATCTGGGCTGAAAGTATATCCCGGTACACTTCAGAATTCATCCGGCTACTCTTGTCTGCTCTTATGTCATCAATAAACACAAGTGACCCAGTGCCATTGAAAGCCATGCATGCCCATGCCATCACGTTGCCTCCACCATGTTTTACAGAGGATGTGGTGTGCCTTGGATCATGTGCCGTTCCCTTTCTTCTCCCCATCATTCTGGTCCAGGTTGATCTTTGTCTCATCTGTCCATAGAATACTTTTCCAGAACTGAGCTGGCTTCTTGAGGTGTTTTTCTGTCTATTTTTGGTATTGATGAATGGTTTGCATCTAGATGTGAACCCTTTGTATTTACTGTCATGGAGTCTTCTCTTTACTGTTGACTTAGAGACAGATACACCTACTTCACTGAGAGTGTTCTGGACTTCAGTTGATGTTGTGAACGGGTTCTTCTTCACCAAATTAAGTATGCGGCGATCATCCACCACTGTTGTCATCCGTGGACGCCCAGGCCTTTTTGAGTTCCCAAGCTCACCAGTCAATTCCTTTTTTCTCAGAATGTACCCAACTGTTGATTTTGCTACTCCAAGCATGTCTGCTATCTCTCTGATGGATTTTTTCTTTTTTTTCAGCCTCAGGATGTTCTGCTTCACCTCAATTGAGAGTTCCTTTGACCGCATGTTGTCTGCTCACAGCAACAGCTTCCAAATGCAAAACCACACACCTGGAATCCACCCCTGACCTTTTAACTACTTCATTGATTACAGGTTAACGAGGGAGACGCCTTCAGAGTTAATTGCAGCCCTTAGAGTCCATTGTCCAATTACTTTTGGTCCCTTGAAAAAGAGGACGCTATGCATTACAGAGCTATGATTCCTAAACCCTTTCTCCGATTTGGATGTGGAAACTATCATATTGCAGCTGGGAGTGTGCACTTTCAGCCCATATTATATATATAATTGTATTTCTGAACATGTTTTTGTAAACAGCTAAAATAACAAATCTTGTGTCACTGTCCAAATATTTCTGGCCCTAACTGTATATATATATATATATATATATATATAGGGAGTGACTTAATAAATAGGAGCAAAAGCTCCCCCTGGTGGCCTGGAATGTGAAGTGTTGCATGTTTGTGATACCTGGATGCAGTTATCCTTTCTTGCCTCCAAATGTTGCATCACTCTTCCCTGGAGGAAAGCAATACCACTGTGACGACCAGGACCCTGGGGCGCCGCACATCATCTACCTATGTATTATCTATCTATTATCTATCTATCTATTATCTATCTATCTACTACCTATCTACTATCTATTTACTATCTATCTATTATATATCTGTTATCTATCTATCTAAATCGGAAAAAATGAAGTCAGCACACCAACAGCTGAAAATTCACATGCAGCTTATTGACCCATGTGCAACATTTCAGTCCCAAGTGTGAACCTTTCTCAAGCTATCTATTATCTATCTATCATCTATCTATTATCTATCTATTATCTGTTATCTTTCTATTTATCTATCTATTATCTATCTATCATCTATCTATTATCTATCTATTATCTGTTATCTTTCTATCTATCTATTATCTATTGATTATTTATATATTTTCTATTTTTCTGGATTCTTACAATTGAGGTTTGGTATTGCCTGGGGGGCTCTGCACCCGGACTCTTTCCTTGTGCTGCTCTAATATTATTTTTAGCTATTACCTATCTATCAATTATCTATCTATCTATGATCTATCTATTATCTACTTGGAAATTATCTATCTACTATCTATCTATCTATCATCTATCTATTATCTATGTATTATCTATCATCTATCTATGTATTATCTATGTATTATCTATCTATTCTCGATTAATCTGTTATCTATCTATCTAAATCCAAAAAAATGAAGGCAGCACACCAACAGCTGAAAATTCACGTGCAGCTTATTGACACTGGCACTGTAGGTAATCTCCCTGGACGTGGACAGCGGAGAAAAATTGCTGAAAGGTTGTAACGCAGGATAGTCCGGATGGTGGATAGGCAGCCCCAATCAAGGTCCAAAGAAATTGAAGCTGTCCTGCCAGCTCAGGGGGCATCAGTGTCAGCAAGAACTATCCATAAACATGGGAATGTAATGAAACGCTATGACCAGAGACCCAGGAGGACCCCACTGCTGACACAAAGCTGTTAAAAAGCTTGACTGCATTTATCCAAAATGTATGTGAGTGAGCCAAAATCCTTCTGGAAAGGGTCTTGTGGACAGATGACACCAAGATAGAGCTTTTTGGTAGAGCACATCATTCTACTGTTTACAGAAATGGAATGAGACCTACAAAGAAAAGAACACAGTACCTACAGTCAAATATGGTGGAGGTTCAAAGATGTTTTGGGGTTGTTTTGTTGCCTCTGGCACTGGAGGCCTCGATTGTGTGCAAGATACCCTGATTTTGGGTGGCAATATAGTGCCCAGTGTCAGAAAGCTGGGTTTGCACCTTGAGTCATAGGTCTTCCAGCAGGACAATGACCCAAAAACATACTTCAAAATGTCCCCAGAAATGGTTGGAATAAAAAAAGTTGGAGACTTCTGAAGTGACAGCAGTGAGTTTGGATCTAAATCTCATTGATCACCTGTAGAGAGATCTTAAAATTGCTGTTGGGAGAAGGCGCCTTCACATACGAGAGACCGGGAGCAGATTGTAAGAAGAGTCGTCCAAAATTCCAGCTGAGAGGAGTAAGAAGCTTGTGGATGGTTATAGGAAGCGACTGATTTTAGTTATTTATTCCAAAGGGTGTGACCAAATATTTAGGTCAGGGTGCCAACAATTGTGTCCGGCCCATTTTGGGGGTTTAGTATGAAATTATGTGCAATTTGCCTTTTTTCTCTGTTTTTTTAGTGTGTGTTGTTCCAATAAAAGGAAATGAACCTTTGTATAACAAAACGTGTGGAATTGTAATCATGTGGGAGAAATACTTCATTTTCTGGAAAAATGTAAAGGGTACCAACACTTTCCGCCATGACTGTATGATCTGTCTAGTTTCACTTGATCATTTCCAGATATTTTTCGTTTTTCTGGTCATTATCCTCCTCCCCCCTTCGTTGCAGGCAGCGCTCAATGATTCATCTCTGAGAAGTTTTCACTTTCACTTTGAGAAGAGCCAGAAGGTTCCGCCCCAGGAGATCTGCGGGGCGGAGGTGTCTGCTTGCTGTCAGTGAACTGAGACCTCTCTTGTTTCCATTCAGAGGCAGTAACTCTGCACACAGCCGCCCTGATCTCTGCTGAGAGATGGCGAAAATTGTACCCAGTCAGGGACTGATACATTGTAACAAACCAGATCTGTGCAGCTGCTGACATAAGGTCAGGAATATGTAAACTAACAACCTGAGCTGTACCTACTCTACCCGGGCTATGGTTGCTGTTGATTGGCAGCAGCGGTGACAGTGCTACAGCCAATCCCTGTGCTGTTGCAGTCGACATTAAACTGCTAAAACCTGGGAACACCACCGCTGCAGCCTGTCAACAAAGGGCGAGGGGCAGCGCAGTGTAATGTAAGCAGCCGATGGGGATCTCACTGATTGCGCCGTGGTCACAGGGCAGCGACTACTGAGCCGCAGCTGCTCCTTCATTGTTCCTCCCAGGAGTAAAGAAATGAGAAGAAAACAAGTAACAGCAGAAGACGAGTCGTCAGAAATAGAGAAAACGACTCCACGGAAGATATCAACATGGAAGAAAGATGAAATGATAACCAGCACCCAGAAGAAGACACCAAGGAAAACCTGCACCTAGGAGAAGACACCAAGGAAAACCTGCACATAGGAGAAGACACCAAGGAAAACCTGCACCTAGGAGAAGACACCAAGGAAAACCTGCACCTAGGAGAAGACACCAAGGAAAACCTGCACATAGGAGAAGACACCAAGGAAAACCTGCACCTAGGAGAAGACACCAAGGAAAACCTGCACCTAGGAGAAGACACCAAGGAAAACCTGCACATAGGAGAAGACACCAAGGAAAACCTGCACCTAGGAGAAGACACCAAGGAAAACCTGCACCTAGGAGAAGACACCAAGGAAAACCTGCACCTAGGAGAAGACACCAAGGAAGACCTGCACCTAGGAGAAGACTCCAAGGAAGACCTGCACCCAGAAGAAGACTCAAAGGAAAACCTGCACCCAGAAGAAGAATCCACGGAAGACCTGCACCTAGGAGAAGACACCAAGGAAGACCTGCACCTAGGAGAAGACTCCAAGGAAGATCTGCACCCAGAAGAAGACACCAGGGAAAACCTGCACCTAGGAGAAGACACCAAGGAAAACCTGCACCTAGAAGAAGACACCAAGGAAGACCTGCACCCAGAAGAAGACACCAAGGAAGACCTGCACCCAGAAGAAGACACCAATGAAGACCTGTACCTAGGAGAAGACTCCAAGAGAGACCTGCACCCAGAAGAAGACACCAATGAAGACCTGTACCTAGGAGAAGACTCCAAGAGAGACCTGCACCAAGAAGAAGACATCAAGGAAGACCTGCACCCAGAAGAAGACACCAAGGAAGACCTGCACCTAGGATAAGACACCAAGGAAGACCTGTACCCAGAAGAAGACTCTACGGAAGACCTGCACCTAGAAGGAGACACCAAGGAAGACCTGCACCTAGGAGAAGACACCAAGGAAGACTTTCACCTAGGAGAAGACTCCAAGGAAGACCTGCACCTAGGAGAAGAGAGACCTACAGATAACAAGGCCCCAGTAAGACTGGGATTGGGGAGCAGCTGCTGGGAGGGCTGTAGAGGGGCACAGTATGGAGGTCATTCCTTAAAAAGGTTGTCCACTACTTTTACATTGATGGCCTATCCATCAACGTCTGATCGGTCAGGGTCTAACACCCGGCACCCCACTGATCAACTGCTATCAGTGTCGATGGCAGTGGCTGCTGGCCGGAAACACTTGCCAAGCCACTCAGTTCATTTGTAGTGGAACTGGTACTGCACATCTGTCTCCTATTAATATATATAACTAGCTATTGAACCCGTTCTACGCCCGGGTGGCGAGCATTTATATTGGTATATGGTCTCCATCATGTGCTGCTGCCATCCTGCGCCCGTTCTGTCATGTGCTGCTGCCATCCTGCGCCCGTTCTGTCATGTGCTGCTGCCATCCTGCGCCCGTTCTGTCATGTGCTGTTGCCATCCTGCGCCCATTCTGTCATGCGCTGCTGCCATCCTGCGCCCGTTCTGTCATGAGCTGCTGCCATCCTGCGCCCGTTCTGTCATGTGCTGCTCCCATCCTGCGCCCCCGTTCTGTCATGCGCTGCTGCCATCCTGCGCCCGTTCTGTCATGTGCTGCTCCCATCCTGCTGCCATCCTGCGCCCGTTCTGTCATGTGCTGCTGCCATCCTGCGCCCGTTCTGTCATGTGCTGCTCCCATCCTGCGCCACTATTGTATTATATGCCCCTGTATGCTGCTGCCATTAGAGTTGAGCGACCTTGACCTTTTTAGAGTCGAGCCGGGTTTTGCGAAACCCGACTATGTCCAAAGTCGGGTCGAGTGAAATCGGCCGATTATGACGTAAAGTCGGGATCGACCGAAACACGAAACCCAATGCAAGTCAATGGGGCAGCATAGTCGGCAGTGAGTGGGGGCCAGGAAAACACCTAGAGTACCCATTTTAATGTCAAAACCATCCATTCTTCTTAATGAAGCTTGTCAAGCGTAATTTACCTTATAATAATTGGAAGGCATTTGAAATTGGGGGTCATGTGGCTAAAGTTGTGGGGGGTAGGGCTGGTTCAAGTAATTAGTGGGCCCAGGAAATCTGGACCACGTCACGGCAGTGGAGCAGGGAGAGGTAAGTATTTCAACTTTGCAAGTGCTGTGAACCTGAGCAAGCAGGGGGGGCCCACTCGTTGGCATTGGCACTGGCACAGGGCCCCTCAAAGTACAGCGGTGTGTTTGCACGGCGGGGGCGCCTCCCACCGGCAGCAACACTTTTGCGTACTATGAGAGGCCCTGTGCCAGTGACGTCGCCAACTAGTATTCCTCCCCCCACCTGATGAAGGAACCTGCACTTTCATCTGCACCTTCCTCTTTGTCCCCGTGTAAGGTGGTATGGTATGCGGGAAGAGCAACCTGACTTTCAGCAGGGTCACAATGTTGTTGTGTAGCGTGCACGGGGAATGTTGCGTTATGGGTCAATGTACCAGCAGACTCATCTATCACTGGCTGGGCAATGGGCACGATGAAGTGGAAACACAGATATAGGCCCAAAGAAGAAAGTGGGCTAAATGCAGTTCAAAATTGGTAACACAGGAATAACCAGGGGGCATTGCAGTGGAGGACAACTGGAATGAGAGGCTGACACAGAGAGTAGGGCCAAATCAGTAAGTAGTCGAAATGCAGTTCAAAATTGGCAACCGTAGTAAACAGGCGGCACAGCTTTGTTCAGTGGAGGAGAACAGCAAGGAGTGGCAGACACCGATAGTAGGCCCCAACCCAACTAGTAGGCCAAATGCAGTCTAACATTAACAACTACTTAACGAGAGGCTGAAAATGGAATTTCAGGACAGGAAACCAGGAGAACAGCAAGGAGTGGCAGACACCGATAGTAGGCCCCAAACCAACTAGTACGCCAAATGCAGTTGTTCCATTTAACCACAATTTAATGAGAGCCTGAAGATAGAAGCTCAGGAAAGGCAACCTGGGGAACACCTTGGAGTGTAACACACCCTCTCTCTCCACCCCATACCCATTTTGTAGGCCTAATGCTGTGTACTTTTCTACAACTACTAAACGAGAGTCGGAAGACCGAAGCAATGGCAAGGAAACCTGGGGAACACCTTGGAGTGTAACACACCATCTCTCTCCACCCCATTCCCCATTTTTTAGGCCTAATGCAGCCTACTTTCCGACACCTACTAAACGAGAGCATGAAGATCGAAGCTCAGGAAAGGCAACCTGGGGAACACTTTGGAGTGTAACACACCATCTCTCTCCACCCCATACCCATTTTGTAGGCCTAATGCTGTGTACTTTTCTACAACTACTAAACGAGAGTCGGAAGACCGAAGCAATGGCAAGGAAACCTGGGGAACACCTTGGAGTGTAACACACCATCTCTCTCCACCCCATACCCAATTTGTAGGCCTAATGCAGCCTACTTTCCGACACCTACTAAACGAGAGCATGAAGATCGAAGCTCAGGAAAGGCAACCTGGGGAACACCTTGGAGTGTAACACACCATCTCTCTCCACCCCATACCCAATTTGTAGGCCTAATGCAGCCTACTTTCCGACACCTACTAAACGAGAGCATGAAGATCGAAGCTCAGAAAAGGCAACCTGGGGAACACCTTGGAGTGTAACACACCATCTCTCTCCACCCCATACCCATTTTTTAGGCCTAATGCAGTGTACTTTTCTACAACTACTAAACGAGAGTCGGAAGACCGAAGCAATGGCAAGGAAACCTGGGGAACACCTTGGAGTGTAACACACCATCTCTCTCCACCCCATTCCCCATTTTTTAGGCCTAATGCAGCCTACTTTCCGACACCTACTAAACGAGAGCATGAAGATCGAAGCTCAGGAAAGGCAACCTGGGGAACACCTTGGAGTGTAACACACCATCTCTCTCCACCCCATACCCATTTTGTAGGCCTAATGCAGCGTACTTTTCTACAACTACTAAACGAGAGCATGAAGATCGAAGCTCAGGAAAGGCAACCTGGTGAAAACCTTGGAGTGTAACACAACCTGTCTCTACACCCCATACCAAATTTGTAGGCCTAATGCAGCGTAGTTTCCACCAACTACTAAACGAGAGCCGGAAGATCGAAGCTCATGAAAGGCAACCCGGGGAACACCTTGGAGTGTAACACAACCTCTCTCTACACCACGAAAGGGCTGATTCTTAGGAAGGAAGGCTGTTGTAAATAAGCATTGCGCGTCCGAGGGTGATTATATTCTTATTCGGTATCTACTCACCCTCGGACGCGCCATGCTTCTTGATTTGTAATTAATGTTTATTTGCAATGTGCTTTTGACTTACTCAATTATTTTTTTAATTATTGATTTTATTAAATCAATAGTTTAACATCTTATTGGAAATAATTTAAAGGAGACGCGACAGGACAACACTCGGTGGATGCCATATCTGTGTTAACAACTCCAAAAAACTTTCAGTTAACTTCTTGCAGGAGAAAGAAATTGTAGCTGTTGGACCTTTGTAGTACAGTTCCAGATATTTGTTGTGTGTTTGTTTTGATTGTTAAAATGTCTGCATTTGAGATCTCAACACGATCTTATTTTTTATAATCAAATTAATTTTTTAAATATTTTATTAGGTTGGTTCAAGGGGTACACGGGCCGCAGTAGACAGGTCAGTGGAGGCCTAGTGGAAGGAGGGACCGCAGATGCGCCACTGTTTCACCCATACACAATTAGTAGGCCTAATGCAGCGTAGTTTCCAACAGCTACTAAACAAGAGCCGGAAGATCGAAGCTCAGGAAAGGCAACCTGGGGAACACCTTGGAGTGTAACACAACCTCTCTCTACACCACGGAAGGGCTGATTCTTAGGAAGGAAGGCTGTTTTAAATAAGCATTGCGCGTCCGAGGGTGATTATATTCTTATTCGGTATCTACTCACCCTCGGACGCGCCATGCTTCTTGATTTGTAATTAATGTTTATTTGCAATGTGCTTTTGACTTACTCAATTATTTTTTTAATTATTGATTTTATTAAATTAATAGTTTAACATCTTATTGGAAATAATTTAAAGGAGACGTGACAGGACAACACTCGGTGGATGCCATATCTGTGTTAACAACTCCAAAAAACTTTCAGTTAACTTCTTGCAGGAGAAAGAAATTGTAGCTGTTGGACCTTTGTAGTACAGTTCCAGATATTTGTTGTGTGTTTGTTTTGATTGTTAAAATGTCTGCATTTGAGATCTCAACACGATCTTATTTTTTATAATCAAATTAATTTTTTAAATATTTTATTAGGTTGGTTCAAGGGGTACACGGGCCGCAGTAGACAGGTCAGTGGAGGCCTAGTGGAAGGAGGGACCGCAGATGCGCCACTGTTTCACCCATACACAATTAGTAGGCCTAATGCAGCGTAGTTTCCAACAGCTACTAAACGAGAGCCGGAAGATCGAAGCTCAGGAAAGGCAACCTGGGGAACACCTTGGAGTGTAACACAACCTCTCTCTACACCACGGAAGGGCTGATTCTTAGGAAGGAAGGCTGTTTTAAATAAGCATTGCGCGTCCGAGGGTGATTATATTCTTATTCGGTATCTACTCACCCTCGGACGCGCCATGCTTCTTGATTTGTAATTAATGTTTATTTGCAATGTGCTTTTGACTTACTCAATTATTTTTTTAATTATTGATTTTATTAAATTAATAGTTTAACATCTTATTGGAAATAATTTAAAGGAGACGCGACAGGACAACACTCGGTGGATGCCATATCTGTGTTAACAACTCCAAAAAACTTTCAGTTAACTTCTTGCAGGAGAAAGAAATTGTAGCTGTTGGACCTTTGTAGTACAGTTCCAGATATTTGTTGTGTGTTTGTTTTGATTGTTAAAATGTCTGCATTTGAGATCTCAACACGATCTTATTTTTTATAATCAAATTAATTTTTTTTATATTTAATGATGTTGGTTCAAGGGGTACACGGGCAGCAATAGACAGGTCAGTGGAGGCCTAGTGGAAGGAGTGACGGCAGACAGGCATCAAAGGCCTAACATTGGGCTGGCTGTAGGCAAGTTAAAATTGGTTCCAGGGGAACACGGCCATCAGTGGCCTGGTCAGTGTAGTTGTAGTTGAAAGAACGGGACGCAGACAGGCTTCGAAGGCCTAACATAATAACATAGGGCTGGCTGTAGGCAAGTTAAAATTGGTTCCAGGGGAACACGGCCATCAGTGGCCTGGTCAGTGTAGTTGTAGTTGAAAGAACGGGACGCAGACAGGCTTCGAAGGCCTAACATAACAAACTTGGGCTGGCTGTAGGCACTTTTAAATTTGTTCCAGGGGTACATGGGCAGCAGTGTATGGTCAGTGGAAGTCTAGTGGAAGGAGTGACCGCAGACAGGCTTCCAAGGCCTAACATAACAAACTTGGGCTGGCTGTAGGCACTTTTAAATTGGTTCCAGGGGTACACGGGCAGCAGTGGTCTGGTCAGTGGAAGTCTAGTGGAAGGAGTGACCGCAGACAGGCTTCCAAGGCCTAACATAACAAACTTGGGCTGGCTGTAGGCACTTTTAAATTGGTTCCAGGGGTACACGGGCAGCAGTGGTCTGGTCTGTGGAAGTCTAGTGGAAGGAGTGACCGCAGACAGGCTTCGAAGGCCTAACATAACAAACTTGGGCTGGCTGTAGGCACTTTTAAATTGGTTCCAGGGGTACACGGGCAGCAGTGGTCTGGTCAGTGGAAGTCTAGTGGAAGGAGTGACCGCAGACAGGCTTCCAAGGCCTAACATAACAAACTTGGGCTGGCTGTAGGCACTTTTAAATTGGTTCCAGGGGTACACGGGCAGCAGTGGTCTGGTCAGTGGAAGTCTAGTGGAAGGAGTGACCGCAGACAGGCTTCCAAGGCCTAACATAACAAACTTGGGCTGGCTGTAGGCACTTTTAAATTGGTTCCAGGGGTACACGGGCAGCAGTGGTCTGGTCTGTGGAAGTCTAGTGGAAGGAGTGACCGCAGACAGGCTTCGAAGGCCTAACATAACAAACTTGGGCTGGCTGTAGGCACTTTTAAATTGGTTCCAGGGGTACACGGGCAGCAGTGGTCTGGTCTGTGGAAGTCTAGTGGAAGGAGTGACCGCAGACAGGCTTCGAAGGCCTAACATAACAAACTTGGGCTGGCTGTAGGCACTTTTAAATTGGTTCCAGGGGTACACGGGCAGCAGTGGTCTGGTCAGTGGAAGTCTAGTGGAAGGAGTGACCGCAGACAGGCTTCCAAGGCCTAACATTACAAACTTGGGCTGGCTGTAGGCACTTTTAAATTGGTTCCAGGGGTACACGGGCAGCAGTGGTCTGGTCTGTGGAAGTCTAGTGGAAGGAGTGACCGCAGACAGGCTTCGAAGGCCTAACATAACAAACTTGGGCTGGCTGTAGGCACTTTTAAATTGGTTCCAGGGGTACACGGGCAGCAGTGGTCTGGTCAGTGGAAGTCTAGTGGAAGGAGTGACCGCAGACAGGCTTCCAAGGCCTAACATTACAAACTTGGGCTGGCTGTAGGCACTTTTAAATTGGTTCCAGGGGTACACGGGCAGCAGTGGTCTGGTCTGTGGAAGTCTAGTGGAAGGAGTGACCGCAGACAGGCTTCGAAGGCCTAACATAACAAACTTGGGCTGGCTGTAGGCACTTTTAAATTGGTTCCAGGGGTACACGGGCAGCAGTGGTCTGGTCAGTGGAAGTCTAGTGGAAGGAGTGACCGCAGACAGGCTTCCAAGGCCTAACATAACAAACTTGGGCTGGCTGTAGGCACTTTTAAATTGGTTCCAGGGGTACACGGGCAGCAGTGGTCTGGTCTGTGGAAGTCTAGTGGAAGGAGTGACCACAGACAGGCTTCGAAGGCCTAACATAATAAACTTGGGCTGGCTGTAGGCACTTTTAAATTGGTTCCAGGGGTACACGGGCAGCAGTGGTCTGGTCAGTGGAAGTCTAGTGGAAGGAGTGACCGCAGACAGGCTTCGAAGGCCTAACATAACAAACTTGGGCTGGCTGTAGGCACTTTTAAATTGGTTCCAGGGGTACACGGGCAGCAGTGGTCTGGTCTGTGGAAGTCTAGTGGAAGGAGTGACCGCAGACAGGCTTCGAAGGCCTAACATAACAAACTTGGGCTGGCTGTAGGCACTTTTAAATTGGTTCCAGGGGTACACGGGCAGCAGTGGTCTGGTCTGTGGAAGTCTAGTGGAAGGAGTGACCGCAGACAGGCTTCGAAGGCCTAACATAACAAACTTGGGCTGGCTGTAGGCACTTTTAAATTGGTTCCAGGGGTACACGGGCAGCAGTGGTCTGGTCAGTGGAAGTCTAGTGGAAGGAGTGACCGCAGACAGGCTTCCAAGGCCTAACATTACAAACTTGGGCTGGCTGTAGGCACTTTTAAATTGGTTCCAGGGGTACACGGGCAGCAGTGGTCTGGTCTGTGGAAGTCTAGTGGAAGGAGTGACCGCAGACAGGCTTCGAAGGCCTAACATAACAAACTTGGGCTGGCTGTAGGCACTTTTAAATTGGTTCCAGGGGTACACGGGCAGCAGTGGTCTGGTCAGTGGAAGTCTAGTGGAAGGAGTGACCGCAGACAGGCTTCCAAGGCCTAACATAACAAACTTGGGCTGGCTGTAGGCACTTTTAAATTGGTTCCAGGGGTACACGGGCAGCAGTGGTCTGGTCAGTGGAAGTCTAGTGGAAGGAGTGACCGCAGACAGGCTTCCAAGGCCTAACATTACAAACTTGGGCTGGCTGTAGGCACTTTTAAATTGGTTCCAGGGGTACACGGGCAGCAGTGGTCTGGTCTGTGGAAGTCTAGTGGAAGGAGTGACCGCAGACAGGTTTCGAAGGCCTAACATAACAAACTTGGGCTGGCTGTAGGCACTTTTAAATTGGTTCCAGGGGTACACGGGCAGCAGTGGTCTGGTCTGTGGAAGTCTAGTGGAAGGAGTGACCGCAGACAGGCTTCGAAGGCCTAACATAACAAACTTGGGCTGGCTGTAGGCACTTTTAAATTGGTTCCAGGGGTACACGGGCAGCAGTGGTCTGGTCAGTGGAAGTCTAGTGGAAGGAGTGACCGCAGACAGGCTTCCAAGGCCTAACATTACAAACTTGGGCTGGCTGTAGGCACTTTTAAATTGGTTCCAGGGGTACACGGGCAGCAGTGGTCTGGTCTGTGGAAGTCTAGTGGAAGGAGTGACCGCAGACAGGCTTCGAAGGCCTAACATAACAAACTTGGGCTGGCTGTAGGCACTTTTAAATTGGTTCCAGGGGTACACGGGCAGCAGTGGTCTGGTCAGTGGAAGTCTAGTGGAAGGAGTGACCGCAGACAGGCTTCCAAGGCCTAACATAACAAACTTGGGCTGGCTGTAGGCACTTTTAAATTGGTTCCAGGGGTACACGGGCAGCAGTGGTCTGGTCAGTGGAAGTCTAGTGGAAGGAGTGACCGCAGACAGGCTTCGAAGGCCTAACATAACAAAATTGGGCTGGCTGTAGGCACTTTTAAATTGGTTCCAGGGGTACATGGGCAGCAGTGTATGGTCAGTGGAAGTCTAGTGGAAGGAGTGACGGCAGACAGTCTTCGAAGGCCTAACATAACAAAATTGGGCTGACTGTAGGCACTTTTAAATTGGTTCCAGGGTAACACGGCCAGCAGTGGCCTGGTCAGTGTAGTAGTTGTAGAAAGAAGGGACCGCAGACAGGCTTCGAAGGCCTAACATAACAAAAATGTCAAAACAATGGTATTGTCAGTGCCAGGAATTGAAGGATGTCAGCGCCTAGACTACACATTGGTGAAGCTGTGAGAGATAATTTTGCTAGTGGTAGAGCACTGTTTGAGCTGGGGGGGGGAACTGTCTTGTGGCCGGCGGTACAGGCACAGGGCCCCTCATATTACAACGGTGTGTCTGACGTTGGGTGCGCACCACCACTGCCAGAGACACTTTATTGTACTATGAGGGACCCAGTGGCAGTGCCGTCGACCAAAAGCGGCCACACCCACCTCTTCAGACAAACAGCACTCTCAAGGGTCCAAGCGCAAAGTGGCGATAGCACGGCCCCGTGTGGGGAGTTTGGCCATTTCGTGAGGTGGAAACATGTCGTATGCTGGACAATCAGGTGAAGAAAATTACGAGATTGGAAAAGTCATTCAGAATAGTCCACAGGCAAGACCTTTTCATAGGAAAGCTAGGTGTCAGCCGGGCAGGGTGGGGCAAAAGATTTTGAAATCCAGTTGTGGTTCATTTTAATGAAGGTTAGATCATCTACATTTTGGGTAGCCAGACGAGTCCTTTTTTCTGTTAGTATTGAACCTGCAGCACTGAATACTCTTTCTGATAGGACACTAGCTGCCGGGCAAGCAAGCTCCTGCAATGCATATTCTGCCAATTCTGGCCAGGTGTCTAATTTGGATGCCCAGTAATCAAATGGGAATGACGGTTGAGGGAGAACGTCGATAAGGGATGAAAAATAGTTTGTAACCATACTGGACAAATGTTGTCTCCTGTCACTTTGAATTGATGCTGCAGTACCTGTCCTGTCTGCGGTCATAGAAAAATCACTCCACAACCTGGTCAGAAAACCCCTCTGGCCAACGCCACTTCTGATTTCTGCCCCTCTAACACCTCTGGTCTGCTGGCCCCTGGAGCTCGTGTGAGAACGATCACGGGCGCTGTGTGCAGGGAATGCCAGAAGCAAACGGTCAACAAGAGTTGATTGTTTTGTTGCTAATATTAGTTCCAAGTTCTCATGTGTCATAATATTTTGCAATTTGCCTTTATAGCGAGGATCAAGGAGGCAGGCCAACCAGTAATCGTCATCGTTCATCATTTTTGTAATGCGTGTGTCCCTTTTGAGGATACGCAAGGCATAATCCGCCATGTGGGCCAAAGTTCCCGTTGTCAAATCTGCGGTTGTGCTTGGTTGAGGGGCAGTTGCAGGCAAATCTACGTCACTTGTGTCCCTCAAAAAACCAGAACCCGGCCTTGCCACGCCACCAATTTCCCGTGCCCCCGGGAAAGCTTCCTCATTAAAAATATACTCATCCCCATCATCCTCCTCATCCTCCACCTCCTCTTCGCCCGGTACCTCGTCATGTACACTGCCCTGACCAGACAATCGCTGACTGTCATCAAGGCTTTCCTCTTCCTCTGGTGCAGACGCCTGATCCTTTATGTGCGTCAAACTTTGCATCAGCAGACGCATTAGGGGGATGCTCATGCTTATTATGGCGTTGTCTGCACTAACCAGCCGTGTGCATTCCTCAAAACACTGAAGGACTTGACACATGTCTTGAATCTTCGACCACTGCACACCTGACAACTCCATGTCTGCCATCCTACTGCCTGCCCGTGTATGTGTATCCTCCCACAAAAACATAACAGCCCGCCTCTGTTCGCACAGTCTCTGAAGCATGTGCAGTGTTGAGTTCCACCTTGTTGCAACGTCTATGATTAGGCGATGCTGGGGAAGGTTCAAAGAACGCTGATAGGTCTGCATACGGCTGGAGTGTACAGGCGAACGGCGGATATGTGCGCAAAGTCCACGCACTTTGAGGAGCAGGTCGGATAACCCCGGATAACTTTTCAGGAAGCACTGCACCACCAGGTTTAAGGTGTGAGCCAGGCAAGGAATGTGTTTCAGTTGGGAAAGGGAGATGGCAGCCATGAAATTCCTTCCGTTATCACTCACTACCTTGCCTGCCTCAAGATCTACAGTGCCCAGCCACGACTGTGTTTCTTGCTGCAAGAACTCGGACAGAACTTCCGCGGTGTGTCTATTGTCGCCCAAACACTTCATAGCCAATACAGCCTGCTGACGTTTGCCAGTAGCTGCCCCATAATGGGAGACCTGGTGTGCAACAGTGGCAGGTGCGGATGGAGTGTTTGTGCGACTGCGGTCTGTGGACGAGCTCTTGCTTCTGCAGGAGGACGAGGAGGAGGAGGAGGAGGAGGGGGTGCGAACGGCTACAGACAACTGTTTACTAGACCGTGGGCTAGGCAGAACTGTCCCAAACTTGCTGTCCCCTGTGGACCCTGAATCCACCACATTTACCCAGTGTGCCGTGATGGACACGTAACGTCCCTGGCCATGCCTACTGGTCCATGCATCTGTTGTCAGGTGCACCTTTGTGCTCACAGATTGCCTGAGTGCATGGACGATGCGCTCTTTAACATGCTGGTGGAGGGCTGGGATGGCTTTTCTGGAAAAAAAGTGTCGACTGGGTAGCTCGTAGCGTGGTACAGCGTAGTCCATCAGGTCTTTGAAAGCTTCGCTTTCAACTAACCGGTAGGGCATCATCTCTAACGAGATTAGTCTAGCTATGTGGGCGTTCAAACCCTGTGTACGCGGATGCGAGGCTAAGTATTTCCTTTTTCTAACCATAGTCTCATGTAGGGTGAGCTGGACTGGAGAGCTGGAGATCGTGGAACTAGCGGGGGTGCCGGTGGACATGGCAGACTGAGAGATGGTGGGAGATGGTATTGTTGCCGCCGGTGCCCTAGATGCAGTGTTTCCTACTACGAAACTGGTGATTCCCTGACCCTGACTGCTTTGGCCTGGCAAAGATACCTGCACAGATACAGCAGGTGGTGCGCTAAATGGTGGTCCTACACTGCCGGAAGGGATGTTGCGTTGATGACTAGCTTCATTGGCCGAGGGTGCAACAACCTTAAGGGACGTTTGGTAGTTAGTCCAAGCTTTCAAATGCATGGTGGTTAAATGTCTATGCATGCAACTAGTATTGAGACTTTTCAGATTCTGACCTCTGCTTAAGGAAGTAGAACATTTTTGACAGATGACTTTGCGCTGATCAATTGGATGTTGTTTAAAAAAATGCCAGACTGCACTCTTTCTAGCATCGGATACCTTTTCAGGCATTGCAGACTGAGCTTTAACCGGATGGCCACGCTGTCCTCCACCAGGTTTTGGCTTTGCCACGCGTTTTGGGCAAGATACGGGCCCGGCACATGGAACCTGTGGCGATGTTGATGCCTGCTGCGGCCCCTCCTCCTCCTCTGCTTCAGAACTGCTGCCGCCTGCACCCTGTTCCCCCAATGGCTGCCAATCGGGGTCAAGAACTGGGTCATCTAATAACTCTTCTTGTACCTCCTGCGCAACTTCGTCTGTGTCACCGTGTCGTTCGGTGGTATAGCGTTCGTGATGGGGCAACATAGTCTCATCAGGGTCTGATTCTTGATCAGCACCCTGCGAGGGCAATGTTGTGGTCTGAGTCAAAGGACCAGCATAGTAGTCTGGCTGTGGCTGTGCGTCAGTGCACTCCATGTCAGATTCAACTTGTAATGGGCATGGACTGTTAACTGCTTCACTTTCTAAACCAGGGACGGTATGTGTAAAGAGCTCCATGGAGTAACCCGTTGTGTCGCCTGCTGCATTCTTCTCTGTTGTTGTTTTTGCTGAAGAGGACAAGGAAGTGACTTGTCCCTGACCGTGAACATCCACTAACGACGCGCTGCTTTTACTTTTACCAGTTTCACGAGAGGAGGCAAAAGAGCTAGAGGCTGAGTCAGCAAGATAAGCCAAAACTTGCTCTTGCTGCTCCGGCTTTAAAAGCGGTTTTCCTAATCCCAGAAAAGGGAGCGTTCGAGGCCTTGTGTAGCCGGATGACGAACCTGGCTCCACAGCTCCAGACTTAGGTGCAATATTTTTTTCCCCACGACCACCTGATGCTCCACCACTACCACTACCCTCATTACCAGCTGACAATGAACGCCCCCGGCCACGACCTCTTCCACTAGACTTCCTCATTGTTTTAAAAACGTAACCAAACTAACGTTATTTGTTGCAGTCACACAACTTACACGGTGAGCTATAACTTCAGTATGATTTAGCTACCCCTTTACAGGTTGGTGAGACCACAGCGAAAATCAGGCCCAATGTTACACACTCTTTTTTTGGTGGCTGCAAATTAGAGAGATGCCCCACACGCAGGACTGTCACTGAAGCACAAATGTTAATATTAATGTCACACTATTATTTTTTTTTTATTTTTATTTTTTTCAGGAACACTTTAGAAACCCCCCAAAAAAAAAAAAATAGATTTTTGCAGGGAGAATTTAGAAAACAAATGTAACAAACTATATGCTTTCTATGGGCCACTGAGTGAGAGATGACGCACACAGGAATCAGGAGTGGCACACAAGCCCAGAGGCCAATATTTTTCTACCAATGATTGATGGAGTTATTTTCTCTGGTAGATTTTGGAACCCAAATCAAGGAAAAAAAATATAGGCTTTCTATGGACCACAATTGGAGAGAGAGAGAGAGAGAGAGAGAGAGAGAGATGGCACACCCAGGAGTCAAGACTGGCACACAAGCAGAAAGGCCAATATTAATCTCCCATTTTTTTGGGGGGTTTGTTTTTTTTTTTGTTTTTTTTTTTTCAGGGAGACTTTAGAAAAAAAAATAATAAAAAAAATATGATTTTATCAGGAAGAATTTAGAAACCAAATAAAATAAAATGATTTTTTCAGGGAGAATTTATAAAACAAATAAAAACAAAAATAGGCGTTCTATGGCCCACTGACTGAGAGATGACGCACACAGGAGTCAGGAGTGGCACACAAGCCCAGAGGCCAATATTTTTCTACCAATGATTGATGTAGTTATTTTCTCTGGTAGATTTTGGAACCCAAATCAAGGAAAAAAAATATAGGCTTTCTATGGACCACAATTGGAGAGAGAGAAAGAGAGAGAGAGAGAGATGGCACACCCAGGAGTCAAGACTGGCACACAAGCAGAAAGGCCAATATTAATCTCCCACTGTTTTTTTTGGTTGTTTTTTTTTTTTTTTTTTCAGGGAGACTTTAGAAAAAAAAATAATAAAAAAAATATGATTTTATCAGGAAGAATTTAGAAACCAAATAAAATAAAATGATTTTTTCAGGGAGAATTTATAAAACAAATAAAAACAAAAATAGGCGTTCTATGGCCCACTGACTGAGAGATGACGCACACAGGAGTCAGGAGTGGCACACAAGCCCAGAGGCCAATATTTTTCTACCAATGATTGATGTAGTTATTTTCTCTGGTAGATTTTGGAACCCAAATCAAGGAAAAAAAATATAGGCTTTCTATGGACCACAATTGGAGAGAGAGAGAGAGAGAGAGAGAGAGATGGCACACCCAGGAGTCAAGACTGGCACACAAGCAGAAAGGCCAATATTAATCTCCCACTGTTTTTTTTGGTTGTTTTTTTTTTTTTTTTTTCAGGGAGACTTTAGAAAAAAAAATAATAAAAAAAATATGATTTTATCAGGAAGAATTTAGAAACCAAATAAAATAAAATGATTTTTTCAGGGAGAATTTATAAAACAAATAAAACCAAAAATAGGCGTTCTATGGCCCACTGACTGAGAGATGACGCACCCAGGAGTCAAGACTGGCACACAAGCAGAAAGGCCAATATTAATCTCCCACTGTTTTTTTTTTTTTTTTTTTTTTTTCAGGGAGACTTTAGAAAAAAAAATAATAAAAAAAATATGATTTTATCAGGAAGAATTTAGAAACCAAATAAAATAAAATGATTTTTTCAGGGAGAATTTAGAAAACAAATAAAACCAAAAATAGGCGTTCTATGGCCCACTGACTGAGAGAGAGAGAGAGATGGCACGCTTAGTACTGGCACACAAGCCCAAAGGGCAATATTAATCTCCCTTTTTTTTTCAGGGAGAATTTCTAAAACCCAAAAAAAAAAAAAAATAGGCTTTCTATGGCCCACTATTTGTGAGAGAGATGGGACGCTCAGGACTGGCACAGATGGCACGCTCAGGACTGGCACAGAAGCCCAGAGGCCAATATTAATCTCCCTTTTTTTCTGGGAGAATTTATAAAACCAAAAAAATATTTAAATAGGCTTTCTATGGCCCACTATTTGTGAGAGAGATGGCACGCTCAGGACTGGCACAGATGGCACGCTCACAACTGGCACACAAGCCCAGAGGCCAATATTAATCTCCCTTTTTTCAGGGAAAATTTATAAAACCAAAAAAAAAATTAAATAGGCTTTCTATGGCCCACTATTTGTGAGAGAGATGGCACGCTCAGGACTGGCACAGATGGCACGCTCACAACTGGCACACAAGCCCAGAGGCCAATATTAATCTCCCTTTTTTCAGGGAAAATTTATAAAACCAAAAAAAAATTAAATAGGCTTTCTATGGCCCACTATTTGTGAGAGAGATGGCACGCTCAGGACTGGCACAGATGGCACGCTCACAACTGGCACACAACCCCAGAGGCCAATATTAATCTCCCTTTTTTTCAGGGAGAATTTATAAAACCAAAAAAAAAATTAAATAGGCTTTCTATGGCCCACTATTTGTGAGAGAGATGGCACGCTCAGGGCTGGCACAGATGGCACGCTCACAACTGGCACACAAGCCCAGAGGCCAATATTAATCTCCCTTTTTTCAGGGAAAATTTATAAAACCAAAAAAAAAATTAAATAGGCTTTCTATGGCCCACTATTTGTGAGAGAGATGGCACGCTCAGGACTGGCACAGATGGCACGCTCACAACTGGCACACAAGCCCAGAGGCCAATATTAATCTCCCTTTTTTTCAGGGAGAATTTATAAAACCAAAAAAAAAATTAAATAGGCTTTCTATGGCCCACTATTTGTGAGAGAGATGGCACGCTCAGGGCTGGCACAGATGGCACGCTCAGGACTGGCACACAAGCCCAGAGGCCAATATTAATCTCCCTTTTTTTCAGGGAGAATTTATAAAACCCAAAAAAAAAATAAAATAGGCTTTCTATGGCCCACTATTTGTGAGAGAGATGGCACACTCAGGACTGGCACACAAGCCCAAAGGCCAATATTAATCTCCCACTGTATTTTTATCAGGGAGAATTTATACACCCCACAAAAAAAAATACAGAAAAATGAAAAGGCTTTCTATGGCCCACTATGTGAGAGAGATGGCACACACAGGGATGGCACTCTAGCAGAAATGCCAAATTGCCAATCTTAATCTCCCACCAAAAAAAAAAAAAAAAAAAAAAACAGGGAATGTCCTACAATTACTATCTCCCTGCCTGCAGTAATCTCAGCCAGGTATGGCAGGCAGCTACTATCTCCCTGCCTGCAGTAATCTCAGCCAGGTATGGCAGGCAGCAATAAGGAGTGGACTGATGCACAAATGAAATAAAAAGTGTGGACAAACAAAAAAGATAGCTGTGCAGAAAGGAAGGAACAAGAGGATTTGTGCTTTGAAAAAAGCAGTTGGTTTGCACAGCGGCGTACACACAGCAATGCAGCTATCAGGGAGCCTTCTAGGGCAGCCCAATGAGCTACAGCGCTGAGGGGAAAAAAAAAAAAAAAAACTTCCACTGTCCCTGCACACCGAGGGTGGTGTTGGACAGTGCAAATCGCTGCAGCACAAGCGGTTTTGTGGTTAATGGACCCTGCCTAACGCTATCCCTGCTTCTGACAAAGCGGCAGCAACCTCTCCCTAAGCTCAGATCAGCAGCAGTAAGATGGCGGTCGGCGGGAACGCCTCTTTATAGCCCCTGTGACGCCACAGACAGCAAGCCAATCACTGCAATGCCCTTCTCTAAGATGGTGGGGACCAGGACATATGTCATCACGCTGCCCACACTCTGCGTTTACCTTCATTGGCTGAGAAATGGCGCTTTTCGCGTCATTGAAACGCGACTTTGGCGCGAAAGTCGCGTACCGCATGGCCGACCCCGCACAGGGGTCGGATCGGGTTTCATGAAACCCCGACTTAGCCAAAAGTCGGCGACTTTTGAAAATGTTCGACCCGTTTCGCTCAACCCTAGCTGCCATATAAAAAAAAAAAAAATACCATACTCACCTATCGTCCGGCTCCACTGCAGGTGTGTCTTCAAGAAAATGGCGCCGGAAAGCGCGGACTGCGCAGGCGCCGATTCCGGCAACAGGAATCGGCACCTGCGCAGTCCGCGCTCTCCGGCGCCATTTTCTTGAAGACACACCTGCAGTGGAGCTGGAGTGTCTTCAAGAAAATGGCGCCGGAAAGCGCGGACTGCGCAGGCGCCAATTCCGGCAGCAGGAATCGGCGCCTGCGCAGTCCGCGCTTTCCGGCGCCATTTTCTTGAACACACACTCCGGCTCCTCTGCCTGTGACTGGACTCTGTCACAGCAGAGGAGCCGGAAGACGGAGCCGCACGCAGCGCTGAAACGGAGGACAGGTGAATATACTTACCCTCCCTCCTGGCGCGTCCACGGTCTCTGACTCTCCGGTGGAGATCGCGGTATGCGTTCAGTGCTTACGCATACCGCGATCTCCTGGGAGCGTCACTCTGTGGGGGCCAGACTGCGCCGGCGCTTGCAGTCTATAAAGGCTTCGGACAGAGTGACGCTCCCAGCGTTATATTATAGATATAGATAATGTAGTAGATGTCATCTGCAGTCCTATGTAACACCACAGATAACACAGTGATAACTCTCTGAGTACAGATAATGTAGTAGATGTCATCTGCAGTCCTATGTAACACCACAGATAACACAGTGATAACTCTCTGAGTACAGATAATGTAGTAGATGTCATCTGCAGTCCTATGTAACACCACAGATAACACAGTGATAACTCTCTGAGTACAGATAATGTAGTAGATGTCACCTGCAGTCCTATGTAACACCACAGATAACACAGTGATCACTCTCTAGAGTACAGATAATGTAGTAGATGTCACCTGCAGTCCTATGTAACACCACAGATAACACAGGGATAACTCTCTGAGTACAGATAATGTAGTAGATGTCACCTGCAGTCCTATGTAACACCACAGATAACACAGTGATAACTCTCTGAGTACAGATAATGTAGTAGATGTCACCTGCAGTCCTATGTAACACCACAGCTAACACAGTGATAACTCTCTGAGTACAGATAATGTAGTAGATGTAGCCTGCAGTCCTATGTAACACCACAGATAACACAGTGATAACTCTCTGAGTACAGATAATGTAGTAGATGTAGCCTGCAGTCCTATGTAACACCACAGATAACACAGTGATAACTTTCTGAGTACAGATAATGTAGTAGATGTCGCCTGCAGTCCTATGTAACACCACAGATAACACAGTGATAACTCTCTGTGTACAGATAATGTAGTAGATGTCACCTGCAGTCCTATGTAACACCACAGATAACACAGTGCTACCTCTCTGAGTACAGATAATGTAGTAGATGTCACCTGCAGTCCTATGTAACACCACAGATGACACAGGGATAACTCTCTGAGTACAGATAATGTAGTAGATGTCACCTGCAGTCCTATGTAACACCACAGATGACACAGTGATAACTCTCTGAGTACAGATAATGTAGTAGATGTCACCTGCAGTCCTATGTAACACCACAGATAACACAGGGATAACTCTCTGAGTGCAGATAATGTAGTAGATGTCACCTGCAGTCCTATGTAACACTATGTATTTTGAGTCGGTCCAGCCTCAAAACACCTGAAAAAATAGTTTGACACCTTTTGAAAGCTCGTCCCATTCATTGCTATGTTTAAACCATTTTGCTGTTCCTGTGTTTGGCCTTTTCAGTGTTTCTTGGGCTTCAGGTTTTGTAATTCGGGAAGCTCAGCCATTTTTTCCTGTTTCTTTTCTATCATATTTATGGTCGTTTCCTGAGCAGTTTTTCAACGTTTTTGGCCACCTGACTTTTTTTTTTTTTGTTGCTTTTTTCCACCATTTTTGTGGCATATTATTTATTGGTGTTGTCCACCTTTTTTTTTTTCCTCAAATCAACAATGAAAAAACACCAGCACTTTTTTCAATCAAGAACACTGACAAACGCTGAGGAAAATCCCGGATGTTTTCAGGGCGTCCTATGAGGCTTCTCATTGTCTTTTATTATGAGGTGTCTTCAGGGTGGGAATTTCCTGGAGAACGGCCAGGTCTCTTCTCACCGGTTGGTTTCTTTGGAAACCTGAAGCCGTTAAAAGATGCTGAAAAGGCAGAACATGAGATCTCCGAGTCATTACTTTCTACATTGCAGTGAATATGTTTGTTCTTTTGAATGTTTCGTTAGAGCTTTTTCAGGTGGTTTCGGAGCAGATCCTCCTGAAAAAGACATGCGTCTTAAATGCAGAATATTTCCTGATGTGGATTCTACCAGAAAACTCTTTGATGGTCTATAATAATACATTATTATGGAGTAATCCCCCTGGCACCGCTATGGCGGCTCGCTATCATGTTGCTTAGGCGCCCTTTCTTGCTCTGCTACTGATGTGACCCTTTCTAGCACCTTTAGAATTGGTGATAAACCTTGTGGGGTAACATAGTTTGATGTGCATGACATATTGGCAGGTTTAGTTGCTGTCCACTTGTCTGCCTCGTGTCTGACCTGTGCGGACAAGGTTCTTACTTACAGTAGTATGACAAGGACCATAAAGATCAAAAGCTCCTCAGTAAATCTGATTTGCGCTCAAAAGTTTTTATCTGGATTTAATCAAGGTGAAAAATTTGTTCTGGATGCTGCGAGTTCACCGTCCGATTTATGGATTGTAATGCCATGTTTATGATGGACTGAGTAACGCAGATTTGACTTCTGTGCAAGCTTCTGGAAGCTGCCAGATATAGCTTGTGCTTCCCTGGTTTGTTCTGTGTCTTCTGCTCTTGGGATGTTTGTGCTTTCCTGTTTTAGACCTCGGTTTATTTATTCAAGTTTCTCCTTCCTGACGATTTTGTACCAATGATGTCCTCTTGTTTTTGACCCGGCTCCCTAACTATCCTTCTTACCACAGAACAGCAGCTGGCTCTGTGGTCCTTGTCCTGGGACCCTTGTGTAGGTCTATATCTTTGTATAAGGGAGTGAAGGCGAGGACAACCCCAGGGCTCTGTGAAACGTAGAAGCTTGCTCCAACCCTGTTCGTGGTAGCTGTTTTAGAGCTGCCAGTCAATGACAGACAGAACCACCTTACACCAGGTTTACTGCCGAAGTCTGCTGCCATCTCATCATGTTAAAAGCAATTTCTTCTATAGATGAGTAATTCGATACAATGCAGATTTCTAGAAATTCACGGAGATCAGCACTCCTCCTCCTCCACCTCTTCTTCCTCCTCCTCCTCCCATAAAAATTGCTATCCTCTTAATATATTGCAGTCACCATATTATATAGCACTGTGCACTTACAATTGCTCATTCCTCCTTTCTACCCAGATAATTCTTCTCTTTTCCATTAGGTCTATGACATCACGTCATTAATAACTACTAACTAATTAATCCTTCTAAGCTGTATGTAGAAACAGGAGGTGAATTTTCCCTGCATGAATCATCACTGCAAAAGTCAGTGGCAGGGGGGAGAAGGGAGCAGTTGGCTCAAGAGTGAAGAGGGGAATGATTTCTGCAGGGACAAGAGACTTCCTGTTTCTACATAGAGCAGAGAAAAGAGAAGAAATAGCTGGGTAGAAGGGCAAAATGAGCAATTATAAGTTTGTAAGTATGATGACTACAATATATTAAAAGAATAAAAAGGTTGAAGGGAGGAGGAGGAGGAGAATGATTGCTTATTTGAGCCAGAGAATTTTAAAAATATGTGAAAGGCTGTTGTTATTTTATACATTGCAAAAAATTGCATCAGCTAGAGAAGAATCACAGGACCTCATGTGCAGCTGGCCAGTTTTTCCCATCATGTTTTGCTATCACATCACATGGTATAGCACAGCTGAACAAGAAGTAATATCGGCGCCTGTATAAAAGCCAAGGCAGGGAATGCAGCAGCCATTTTCAAATGAATTTGGATAGTGAGAGGACATGAAAACTCACAGCTTAGCCATAGGGAGAGAAAGCCATAAACACTGAAGAAACAGTATAGATGTGTGGCAACTCAACCAATTACAAAGATTTGTGTTTGAGGAGCAGAGAATAATGCAGATTTAATTGATCATTGTGAGTATAGTGCTGCTTCATTTCAATCACACAATCACTACTTTTCAGATGACATCTACAAGGAGTTTGTATGCTCTCCCCATGTTTCGCGGGTTTCCTCCGGATTCTCCAGTTTCCTCCCACACTCCAAAGACTGATAGGGAATGTAGATTGGGTCAGCGGTGGTGATGTCTGTAAAGCTGTGATATACTGTAACATTTATAATGAACCAGACGCCTCCATACCAAGGTCCATACAGTATATATACATGGCATGATAAAAGCCTTTACTCAGCAACCTGTCCTCTTGTTATTACCAGATATGAGCTCTACGGAGAGGTTGCTTAAAGTGTTCCGGAAGATTCTTCAATCAAATTTGGCCAGTCTGGAAGAGGAGATTGATACGTTGCTCCATTATACCCTGAGGCACGAAGCCGTGGAACAGATGAATGATCCAAGGAAGAAGACAGAAGAACTCTTGAGCAAATTATTGGACGGAGGGGAAGACGCTTGTCAACAGTTTTTGGAGCATTTGAAACAAAATCCCCATTTGTTTCCCCGGATTTTATGCATCCTGAGTGACGATGGAGCTGGTGAGTCACCATCTATGATTGTCTACACCACTGGCAGCAGCTAGAGCCGATTATACCGATTGTGGGCTGACAATACTGTAGTTATCGGGATCGTGCACTTTTGTTCTGGTTTTTGTTTGTGATTATGTGTTTCCACCTCCTGCTGTGAAATATTCTTATTGATGTAGTTTCCATCGTCTTTGTGATAATGTTTTCTTTTTGCCTAAAAAAAAAATTAAGTTCAAACTTCATTTTTAATGCAAAAAAGACACAATTTTTTTTTAGGTTGACTAGATAAATGACCATTCATTTCACCGTTTCTCATCATGACGACGTAATCACCTTGACCCATTGACAGGTCACTTTTCTCCTTTTGACTTTAGTAGGATTATTGTTTTTAAAATTGGTAGAAGAAGTAAAATAGACTTTTTACTTCCATCTTAAGCAGCCCATACTCTTAGTTCGAAAGTACTTGGTGAACAGTTTCTAACGTCCTCATATTTATGCAGTCTTGGCTTAACTCGTGAATGTGTTTTCAATAGTGTGAGCAGACCAAGCAGCTCTCTGACCTCTCTTCCCCTCCCGTCCACTGGAAGCTTTTATTTTGCACAGAAAATAGGATCAGGAATGTAGAAATCCAACAATCCTAATAGGAAGAACTTCAGGACTTTCCCATACTCACGCACTAGTCTTTTCCTGCTGGTTGGTAGGTTTCGTCAACTTTCCAATGGTTGTCAAATTCGTACATCTATCCAGCAAAAATATCCAGAAGGACTCTGTGAGGTTTTAACTCTAGTACTGATATTTTATGAGACAGTATAAAAAAAATCCAAAGTATCTGATTCTGTCTTACAATGATCTGGTTGACATCGCTCATAAGACCTAACATTGGTCTGGCAATCCTTGCTGACCATGTGTGATGAAGGTCCTACCTTGATGCCTTATGTCAAATCTCCCATTTATGAACAGAATCAGAGTTTACTTATGATGGAAAAACCAATTTGGCAGAGTAGAATATTTGGTTTGCTGGTGGGGTTGGCTGTTTATGATAACAGCAACTATCCTATTTTGCCCAATTACTTGATAAAATTCTCTCTTTTTTCCAGATAATGCGATGTTCAGGATGATGTTAGAAGATTTAGGTCTAGGTGCATTTGCACAACAGAAGCTGTCGCTTTCAAAAGTCCAAAGTATCATTTGTGATGTGCGAATGTCAGATGCTACCTGCCATTCCGTGAAGGACATTCCCATGCATCTTCTAAGACATCTCATGGCATTGAATATCCAAGAAGCTTTTAGAACCTTTGACTTTAACCATGAGTCTGCCAGAAGTAATTCACAACTGAACATTTCAGGTAATGTACCAGGACCTTTTCACCCTCTAGATGTTCTCTGCGGTCTCCTCCATTGCTCAGATAATTTTCTACGACAAGAGATCATAAGAAGGATGTCCATGTGCCAGGTCCCTGTTCCTCTGCTCCTTCCAGCTGGTGAAGGAGGAGACGGCACATTTTTGTTGTGGGCAATGAGAAGTATTATCATGGAAAGCGTTTCTCCATCATTGGTTGACCATAGGGCATTGACTGAAGACAGTGTCGTAAACATTCCTTTGACAATCTTTTCCTTTGTAAGTCTTGGCAAGAGTCGATGCACGTCCATAGCCGAGATTATGAAGCAAATTTTAACTGCTCAACAGAGGAGTAAGGATAATTGCTTGCAAAGAGTGATGGACTGGGGAGATATGCCGAGAATTATTTCACATGGTTTGGTGGAAATATCTTGGTTTTTTCCTGCCTACCAAATTGACATGAATCCACTTGAAAAGCCTTTTGCATTGGTAAATCTAAATGACGATTTACAGACAAGTATGAGGCAGTTTGAGTTTTTAACAAAGGTGTCCTCTGCTGTGTTCATAGTTATGGAAAATTTGACCAAACAACAGTGGGACTTCCTATTACATGTCGGGGGCAGCGACAATAATTACTATTTCATATACCAAGACCAGTTCACCCAAGAATCAAACCAATTTTGTAGACAATTATTTTCAGACTTTGACCTCAAAGAGCAGAAATTTCTGATGCAATCAGACATGAAGCTGAACGAAAAGTTACAGCTTATTCTGAGAGATATCATCCAAAAATCTCCTAAAAAAATGACATTGAGCGACATGTCGGTGGAAGCCGAAAAACTTCACTTTTATAGTGATGAAAACCAACCTGGCTGTGAGTGTGGAAGATTATACGCTAAAGACCTCATTGATGATATTGTAAGTGCAATGAAATATGCAGGAGGAGATGTAAAACAGCAGCAAAATCTAAACATGCAAATTGCAGAAATCGAAAAAGAGTTGTGTCGCCTGAGACACCAAGGAGAACTTTGCATAGCAGACTACAAAGCTGAACTAATCCATAAAAGCCATGATCTCCTGAAGAAGCTAAGTCAATACAATCACAGCGACATAATGGTAAATCTACAATATGCATTTACTTACCTGAACATCGTAGAACAACAATATTTCCTAAAATGGACACAGTTTCAAAAATCCTCTGCAAACGCCATATTGGAAAATACGATACAAGAAGTTGTGTTTTCTAGGATCGGATGGATGTATGAAGCAGATGTTCTGGTAGAGAGCACACCAGAAGGTGTGAGGCTATGTGCCAATTTTCCTAAAGCAGCTGCAGATCTTCTCCTACAAGGAATTCCAGTCCAGCTCATTGATGGAGATACTTCCAGAATACATCTGCAGTGGATCACTGATGTCCTGATTGAACTGCACACCAAAACAAAAGGGAAATGCAGAATACGAGTGATATCCATTCTAGGAGTCCAAGGTACAGGGAAGTCCACCCTTCTTAACACCATGTTTGGTCTACAGTTTCCGATGGCCCGTAGACAATGCACACATGGAGCCTTAATAAGTCTTATTAAGGTGGAAGAGAAGGACTTGGGCTGTGACTTTTTTGTTGTAATTGACTGTGAAGGCCTACGAGCTCTCCAAAATGCACCTGTAGAGGAGAGCTTTCACCACGACAATGAGTTGGCAACACTGGTGGTTGGGTTGAGTGACATTGCCATAATTAACATGGCTTTAGGAAGTATCTCAGAAATGGGAAACATTTTGCAGATTGTGACTCATGCATTAATAAGGATGAAAGGACATAAGCAAAAGCCTAATTGTTTATTGGTCTATCAGGCAATGGACAGAGAATCTTCTGGAGGAGAACTTATGTTAAATAGGGAAATTCTTCGTATAGGGGCAGAAAGTAGCAAGTTCCTTCAATTTTATGACGCAGTTGATAATTTTTTACCATATCATATTTTGACAGATGATTGGGTTATTCCTCCATTTGATCTCAAAACTTCTTGTTACAGTGAGAAAGTTGTAGAGTTAAAGAAGCATCTACTGCAAATAATAAAAGATCTGTCGCAAAGTGCCAACTTTCGCAACGTGCAGAACTTTACTGAAGACATGAAGGTTCTACGGAATTCTATAAATCATGAAAATTATATCTTCAGATTTAAAAATATATTAGAAGGAAACATCTACACTGAGCTCTATGAAAAGTTTCTAGAACTGGAATGGAACCTGTGTAGAAAAATGAGCCGGTGGTGGGCCAACTTACAAGAAGACACCTCCAAACATCCTCCTGGTGAACTTCATATACACGACTTAGTCCAAAAGGTATTGAGAATGCTGAATGAAGAGGAGAGGATGTTGAAGGAATCCCTACAGATTTATTTCACAGGTAATTCAGAAGACATGAATATCCGCATAGCAAAAAAGTTTGAAGCTGAGTTTATAGACAAGATCCAAAGCCTGAGGAGTAAGCTGGAAACCCACTACATCATCAAGTGTTCAAAGATAAAAACTTTAGGAAGTGGGTTAAACGACACAATTCTAGAGGAATTCACCCGAGAAGAACTAGACCTTCATGAAACCTGTTTTGATGTTGAACTCTACTGGAATGAGGCTGTCACCAAATATCAATCCATGATTCTGCATTATAATGTTCAAGAAGAATTTCTAAAACTCCTGAGACAAGACATGAGGACGAAAGGAAGCAAAATCACTGAGCTGATTCACGGTATCAGCAACTTGTCCGATTACGCTCCCGCACATTTGACATATGGTGCAGGATACGCCTATAGATATGGAAATATAAACATGGAGAACGATCCAGCCTACCAAAGCAAAAGGGACAGTATCACCAAATTCTTGCTGGGCAAGTCAAACAAATATGTCTGGAAAATGATTGCATCAAATGCAGAGTATGACTCAGTGCATGGCATGAACCTGCTGAAAATGGTCAATGACGTGATCCATGCGGGCACCATGCCTTATACGGACCTGTTCACCTTAAACCTTAAGCTTCAAATCTTGGCACAAGCTGTACCACATTTTCAGAAAATACAAGAAGGCTCCTTAAGAGAATGTGTCGAACTGTATGATGTGAAACATTTAAGAGGTGAGGCGATACGTTGTCTAAAATATGTGCAAAGAGATAAAATAATCGCCAATAACTTTTGTCAAGATTGTGTGAAACCGGCTGTGGAAGTAAAAGTCAAGAAAATATTGAAACATAGACTTGTCAGTGACTTTACCAACTCTATGTGTGCAGAGAGGAGGCGGATGAGACCCTCCGGGGATTCCCGTGGGCAGAGGTGCATTCACCATCCTCCGGTAGTAGACACTCTGGAGAACATCTGCACCCGTTATACGAATCAAGGCGAGATTCGGGTTGTATTAGCGAACATCATTTCTTCAGTCACAGAGGACATTCGGCAGGTGCTAACCCACCCAGACGCCTTGAAAAGAGGGAAGATTAGGGACCTTTTGTCCGCTCTGTGGTCAGTCCTACCGGTCCTACCGGGTGTAAGAAGAGACATGTTAAAAGCCCCTTACAGAGTCACAGTTTCAGTTGCACAGTGGGCCTCATATCTGGAATATTTTGTAAATAAATTAGAAAAACAACTTCAGGAAGAATTCAGATCGAGGAGTATCGAAGAACTTTACATGGAGTGTCCATATCTAATATACTGAGACCGGCCGGACATTGGGTTATAAAGTCAGAAAGAAACATTGTGTCCCAGGCTTAGTTCCTAAAGGAGTTTGCAATATTCAGGACGTATCCTCCACAACATCAGATCGGTGGGGTCTCAATATCGGCACTGATCAACTGTGTAATGAGCCACTACTGACTTCCTTACTTACTCGGCTGCTTACCAGGCGGAGAGGGGCGGACATGTTTGATGGGGGCACCGGAAGCTTTTTGTCTTGAAGTATAATTGTGTCCCCCACTTTATATCATCATTTCTTACAGCCATGTTTCGTTGTTCCTCTTGGGAATGTCTAGTTTCATTGACAACTGGGTGTTACTAACTATTACAATGTGACACTGGCCAATCAGTGCTGACTAGGTAGGGACACGCCCGTTTCACAAGAGAGAATGGTAACACCCAATAGTCAATTTACTCGCAAATATTCAAGAGGGACGGGGCGACACTGAGAGCGAAGTAACCATGCTCCAAAATTGTTATTTCACGGGGAACACAAATACAAAACGCAAAGAGAGATAAAAATGTGATAAAACAAGCGCTGGCGGAAACTGGAAGCTTCGTACATAACGTTTTGTCTGTTTGGATCCTCAGTGTGTATTCGTATTTATTATGAACATCTTAAAGGGTTCTCCGGCTGCACACTTCTACATCAGGAGGAGGTGAGCGGCACTAATGACACCACGTCTACAGATACTACATGCACCATGACTGTCGGTCGTTCATGTCTCCCGAAAAGTGGAAGAGTGGAAGTGATCAGTGCCGGAGAGCCCCCGTAAGGATCATTATGACTTACACAAATTATTATAAATTATTATATAGAAATATATTATATAAATATTATATATAAATAATATAAATTATTATTATACTGTACACAAATTGTTAAGAACGTTCTCGATACCACTGAATCTTTTAAGGTTATGTTAAACCCATTACTTGCCAAATTAAAATTTTTAAAAGTACAGATTTTTCAGAAAAGGGCGTCCCAATATTCAATTAAAAATGACAATGACATGATTTCCTATTTCGAAAACATTCATTTTACAAACACAACACAAAAAAATTGGACCTAATTATAAAAATTATAAAATCTTAGTTGCTAGAAGCTAAAGATTAGGCGTCCCCCAAAAAAAGGACATTGGTTAGATAATGGGTTAAGATTATGTTTCCATCAATGACTAAAGTGTGGCGAAATATGTTAGCAATGTAAATAATAATAATAATAAATGATAGTAATGATTATTATTATTAATACAACTAATAATATTATTATTTTCATTGTATATTATTATTATTATTGTTTATTATTCTAAAATAATATAATATGATGAATATGATAAGACAAATTATAATATCATATAAAAAATAATGAATAAAACAATATAATAATCTAGCAACACTTCGGCTCTATATTAATTCTGAAATATTGGTGTTTATTACAAAGGCTGTTACTCGATCACATTAGATTTATAATATTCATCCTCTACTTGTATTCATTCATACAATACATAATAAAGAAAATAAATTTAGATCAGAAATGAATCCTTTCTGAAGAATCAATTGTTTGGGGTTTTTTTTTTAAAGAAAATTTGTAAGTTTTTATGGTCCAAGGGCTGAAAAGTGTCTTAGGTAACTACTCCCAAGCTATAAAAAAGAATTAGGCAAAAATTGTATGAATATAAAAGTATATAATAAAAAAGTGATAAAAAAACATAAAAACTTACACTAAAAAAAAAAAAATAATTGAAATGAACTGATAAAATAACACAATTGTTCACCCAGTGATGAGGATGAACTATTGAAGCCGACGAGTTTCAAAAACGACCTCGGGTGAACGCTCTCAAAAAACAAAAACATCCCTGTCTTCCCCCTGTTGTTCTGTGGATCGGATTACTATGGATCCAGTCACGTTCTGCTCCATAATACGTATTACACAATTTTTTTAATATGTCAATTCCTGGGATATTTCAGGGAAGAAACCAGTCCACGGAATAAACTGGAAGAATTTCAGTGTCAAAAAATACAGATTTACGGAAAAAGGTAGAATTTGTTTTTAAAGTTTGCAAAATAAAAATGAATAATCAAAGATAAAAAAGAGAATACATTTGTTCCACAAATCATTTTTTTATTTCATAAAAGCCATAAAAATGTAACAAAATGTGTCATCTACCGTTTATTGTGCAATCAGTGAACAAGAAAAATGACCTCACACAATTGCAATTTTTTTATCTTTACCAATCAAAACAATAAATAGAAGCAAAACAGCAAATGTTTTTTTACCCCAAAACATCAGTTTAGAAAGTCGCAGGAGCAAAAGCAATAAATGCAAAAACCTCAGAATGTGGGAAAGCAACAAACATATTTCTACTGCTAGTAAATCCCAAGAGGTTTAAGGTGTGAAGTCAGCAGAGTCATCTCATCAATAGAGGACAGGGTCAGCAGAGTCATCTCATCAATAGAGGGCGGGGTCAGAAGAGTCATCTCATCAATAGAGGGTGGGGTCAGAAGAGTCATCTCATCAATAGAGGGTGGGGTCAGCAGAGTAATCTCATCAATCGAGGGTCTGGTCAGCAGAGTAATCTTATCAATAGAGGGCGGGGACAGCAGAGTAATTTTATCAATATAGGGAGGGGTCAGCAGAGTCATCTCATCAATAGAGGGTGGGATCAGCAGAGTCATCTCATCAACAGAGGGCTGGGTCAGCAGAGTAATTTTATCAATATAGGGTGGGGTCAGCAGAGTCATCTCATCAATAGAGGGAGAGGTCAGCAGAGTCATCTCATCAATAGAGGGTGGGATCAGCAGAGTCATCTCATCAATAGAGGGCAGGATCAGAAGAGTCATCTCAACAATAGAGAGCGGGATCAGCAGATTCATCTTATCAATAGAGGGTGGGGTCAGCAGAGTCATGTCATTATCATTATTGGGTGGGGTTATCTCATCAATAGAGGGCGGGATCAGAAGAGTCACCTTATCGATAGATGGAGAGGTCAGCAGAGTCATCTCATCGATAGAGGGAGAGGTCAGCAGAGTCATCTCATCAGTAGAGGGAGAGGTCAGCAGAGCCATCTCATCGATAAAGCGAGAGGTCAGCAGAGTAATCTCATTGATAGAGGAAGAGGTTAGCAGAGTCATCTCATCAGTAGAGGGAGAGGTCAGCAGAGTCATCTCATCAGTAGAGGGAGAGGTCAGCAGAGCCATCTCATTATCATTAGGTGGTGGGTGAGATAAGGACAGCTTTATTGCGTGCACTTCTTGCCCTACTGTCTATACAAACAACACAGAAAATCTGTCTCTCCAATTTGGTCATTTCTATACTAAAAACAGTGGCTGGAGTTATGTGCCTCAGTTATGGGAGTTTTTCAAATAATTATATAAAATCTACAACTTACAATTATATAAGAAAATGCAATAATGAGTGCTATGACAATCGCACATGAGATATCGCCTTAATGGTGAGAATTCAGTATACGAACAAGTATTGCCCTGTGGACTCTGATATCGTGAGATGACATTGAGGAAATGTTGAGGTGTCCGGGTGCTAATTCTGATAGTTCTTGGTGTTTCTTTTTGGCTGTCCTTGAACTGTTGAGATCTTTATTTGGTGGAGGCTGCATACTCCCTACAGAGCTGTCCGGTAAGGTGCGGGAGGCACTCGGTACTCACCACAAAGCTCACACTCCCGTGCTGCAGGTAGCAGACCTCAGACTTTACTCCACTGTTTAAACTTTTTGTGCATGATCCGAGGAGATCATCATCATATTTATTATCTTCATCCCAAACTTCAACCTTCAATAAGGGCGCATGGCTGAGCTCCAAGACCCCCAGGTCAAAGCGCGCTTTCCATGAGGGATTATCGTTGTTCCATATAGTTGAGGTCTGAACTTTAGCTGAACCATAACTCAGCACAACGAAGGCATCAGTCTTGGATATATAGTCTCCCCAAAGATTCGAGGCACTTTCGATGTTCACTACTAATTTAGCAAATCCTTTCTTTGATGGGCAGCAGTTGGCATTGCGGTGGGCATTTCCTTGGCAGACACAAGAGCACTCCGCACCGAGACTCTGCATAGCCCCAGAAGGACAGGAGCAGTTCTGTCTGAGAGCCTTCTCCATGATATAGTCACTCACGGCCTTCTTCAGGTTCTCTCGCTGAGGTCCCCTGAACCTGACAAGGTTGTGGATAGACTCCAGGGAATACGATACAATTTCAGGCTGTGTCTTGAGGCTGTCCATCCATTTCTCAAAGACCGAAGCGCTCTCACTATTTTTGGAGTCAAATGAAAGGAGGTCGTACGTGATCTGTCCACCAGTGATCTGAAATGTAGGGATACAAAAAAGGTGTCATGTTCTTGTGTAAGCAAGTGAAAAGGAATACTCAGGGGCAGTTGGAATAAAATAAGCTAAATCTGGCCACTTCTGACCTGGTGACAGGACCTCCTGAAAGTCTACAGTACGTTATTACCTTCATTACTTTCTAAGTATTGTTTTTGTGTTATGCTTAAGTCGGCAGTTTTTGCTCTTATTTTTTTCCTGCTGCTCCCCTGAGAAATCCAATTTTTGTCTTTTTTTATAATCCTCCAAAGGGGCAGGTTGTTAGCAACTACCTTACTGTTAGTTTTTCAGTACGTGGAAAAAAAAATTAATTAGTCCCGGATAGCCCTTTTAATACTGTAACTCCAGGTATGACGAATCTTTGGAATGTGATCCCTATAAATGTTGGAGCCCTGACAGTAAGGACCTACTAATTATGATAGGTCAACCTTCTACGACATTGCATACTACACACACACCGTTGTTTTCAGTGCCCAATATATGCCGCAAGATTTGTACTGTCCCTTGCTGCCATGTGTGTCTGATATACTGTGTAGACAAGACCCCAAAATAAGGTATGACCCCAGGAGAGATACAAAATTAAAAATGAGACTTAAAAAAATTACTCCAGCCCTCAGACCAGACCCCTCTCTTAACCTACTCAGTCCAGGGTCCAATTAATTTTCGTCACTGCCGCATATAGTATAGCTTTATCAGGATGTCGAGGACCCAACCACACACAGAGTCCAAATTTTTGGCCATAACTAGGACCCCTGAGGACAAGCACGTGACTCTGGCCATTACAGATCTGAGCTAATCTAATAGACAATGGCTGGTACAGAACCCCATTAGGTCCACGAGTCCTGTGACAGCCGCTATGGTAGGTAGTTGTTTACTTCATGAAACTACTCCGCCTCTTACCTTCCACATCCTCTCGTTATATGCCTGGTGGAAGCTCTCTCCGTGGTTGGCTTTTTGGCTCAGTTCTTTGCAGGTGCTGGCTTTGGCGTTAGCTTCTGCTTTACCAGTGATGGCAGCAGAGGCCTCAATGCTTAGACAGTCCTTCAGCTCATCTAAGGACACGCCGTCCATCGTGGCATGGCACGTCCTAATCGCAGTGACCTGTTGCGCTTCCCCTCCCATATTGGCTTGTGTGATATAATGGGTCCCATAGGTGCTTATTAGGTGTCTATATTTCTCTTGGGTCTTCGTGTCATACGTGGCAGGGAGCAACTTTAATCTTTCATAAAAATCATGGCTCAGTGGCGGCTGATATGACAGTCGGAGGCTGGAATGAGACAACAGTGATTAATGACGGGGGGCTGGATACCCACTAACATTGTGACATCCCCAAATAAAGATGCTACCACCGTAATCTATACGTTGTGTAGGAGAATCTATACAGTCTTATATCTGGCCCCCGAACTCTCCGATCTGTCACCCGATTTAAGTCTAAATTAACAATTGCATTTTCTCAGACAGATGTCTTTGCTTTGTATCACAATGTACAGACAGTGCAGAGTGTCAGGAACTAGTGCTGTCTACAAGAAGAGACCCTTCCCCAGATACCGGGGAGTGACAGAGGGGCTGCATGTAAAGCCTTACCCTACCACAAATAAGAAGCCAGCAGCCCACCATGTAATGTGATGAGATGACCCCACCCTCCAAAGAGATGACTCTGCTGACTCCGCCCTCTAATGATAATGAGATGACTCTGCTGACCCCACCTCCAATGATGAGATGACTCTGCTGACTATGCCCTCTAATTATAATGAGATGACTCTGCTGACCCTGCCCTCCATTAATGAGATGACTCTGCAGACCATTCCCTTTCATGATGAAATGACTCACCTGATCCTGCCCTCCAATGATGAGATGTCTCTGCTGACCCTATCCTCTCATGATAATGAGATTTCTCTGCTGACCCCACCCTCTATTGATAATGAGATGACTTTGCTGACCTCGCCACCTAATGATAATGAGATGACTCTGCTGACTCCGCCTCCAATGATGAGACGACTGTGCTGACTATGCCCTCTAATTATAATTATCATTATTATTATTTATTTATATAGCACCATTGATTCCATGGTGCTGTACATGAGAAGGGGTTACATACAAGTTACAAATATCACATACAGTAAACAAAACTAACAATGACGGACTGATACAGAGGGGCGAGGACCCTGCCCTTGCGGGCTTACATTCTTACATCTATAATTAGATGACTCTGCTGACCCTGCCCTCCATTAATGAGATGACTCTGCAGACCATTCCCTTTCATGATGAAATGACTCTCCTGATCCTGCCCTCCAATGATGAGATGACTCTGCTGATCCCATCTTCTCATGATAATGAGATTTCTCTGCTGACCCCGCCCTCTATTGATAATGAGATGACTCTGCTGACCTCGCCCCCTAATGAGAGGATTCTGCTGACTCCGCCCTCTAATGATGAGATGACTCTGCTGACCCCGACCACTAATGATAATTAGATGACTCTGCTGACCCTGCCCTCTAATAATAATGAGATGACTGATGACCCCACCATCTAATGATAATGAGATGACTGTCGATCCTGCCCTCTAATGATAATGAGATGACTCTGCTGACCCCATCCTCTAATGATAATGAGATGACTCTGCTGATCCTGCTCTCTAATGATAATGAGATGACTCTACTGAAGCTGAACAATTGTTATTACGTTCTGTTTTCATACTCTATGCACAGTAATACATTAGTGGAGACACTGTACCTGTAGTAGGCGCAGCTCAGCTTGTGCCTCACAAAGGTGTATCGATCTCCGTTGGTCTTACTCTGACCAAACTGTGACAGCTGGGACTGAGATCCGGCTAACACCACTTTGGCTTCTCCCACTTTGTGATGGAGCTCCAGGTCGGCCTCCCAGTTATTCTGAATACTCGATGCCGACTCTTCAGCCAATGCAGAAGTTGACCGTGAGGTCTCTCCACTGATCTTCTTAACACAAGTGGACTGAGGCTTCCAATCCACCACCCCGAGCGGCAGCTTCTGCCAGGCATTCTTCATGTAATGGTTCCTACAGACTGTACAGGTTTCCTCAGATGTGATAACTTTCTGGAGATTTAACAGATAGGACCCTTTCTTCCGCATTGTCACAATATCTACTCCCTCTCCGAGAAGAGTGTGACCTGGGACAAAGTGGAGCTTATTGCACTCTTCAATCTTTGCTGACTGGCAGGCGTAGGTCAACGGAGGAGGAGTGGACGTCCCGGAAACAGAAACGAGAAGAATGAAGATGAAGAACATGGTCCAAAAGCTGAAAATAATCGCAGAAAAAGTTGTGTTACTAAAGATTGAGTCCATGTAGCCAATGTGTGATGGTAAGTGATCCAACAGATTAAGTAACATCTCACTGCTAAGAGCTAAGAACCAGCAACAGAAGGTTTAGTATGGGCAAATTTGGAGGCTTGTCAGGGTCCCTGTGCAGAGGGCCCATTCCTATGTACTAACTCTTCATGGTGTAAGGCACTAATCCGTGCGGATCCACATATCACATGTGCATAAGTCTCAAATATATTTTACTATATATACGAGAGGGCTGCCTCTCTATGGGTGCTCCAGTCACTGCTTACTGGCTTCTCCTGCCTCAGCAATGTGGCTCCCTCGCTGCTCCGGGGCTCGTTTACCACGGCAGTAAATGGCGCTTCCACCGTCCAAGTTCTATTTTTGAAAGACTGTAACGAAGCTTCTGCTGAAGACTCAAGGGTGTAAATGGATCTCAGTAGAGAATATGACTGTTCTTCACCCCAGCTATTGTTCCTGCTCCCTACAAGTGTGAACATTTGTCATCTTGCTGAAGTTTCTTAGATAAAATGCCACTAGTTTGGGCTTTGTATGGAAACTATATTCTCATTTACTGAAACATCATGGTGCAACCACAGATGACCAAACGTGTGATGGACTACATGATCATATACAGCAGACACCATCGTCATTGTCCTCGCACAGCTTTATCAAACATAATTGTAAATGATTGTTACTGTATACAATGTTACTATTGAGGTCAGAGTATACAGTATGCGCTACGCTCTGAAGCTCCCCCTGGTGGTGGCATCTAATCATGTAACTGTTAGTTACTGCAGGAAATTACAGGCTTCGTATTAAATTAATATTAGCACAAATGTTGCCACCTACACTCAAGCTGCAGACAAGATGATTATCTTATAAATGGAAAGACAAGACATTACCTTGTGTAGGTTGTGGATGGCAGCTTAGAGATGATATCTGCATGGAGGCTAGAATCTCACAGGATGTGGCCAGGAGCTACTGTGTAATATACCAGCGCTGTGCGGAGGTGGGGGGAGGATACACAGGTAGGAAACAGCATTGTTGTTGGTGATGAACATGTAAATATATAAATCAATATAAAGGGTTAATTTCATGAAATATTGTGGCTCCATTCATGTCTAGGAATAAGCTGCAATACTAAGTACAATCCCCTGCCAGGAGATACTGTCAAAAAAAGCAGCCATGTTATTAAGTCTTTCACAATCTTTGTAATACCTTGAATATAAAACAGTAAATGATAATAGACCAGACAATGTATGATTCTGTATCATTAGCTGACCCCAGACCGGACATTGAATGTTCCTTTATCAATAGAAGACCACAAACCTGACATTGAATATTCCTTTATAACTAGATGGCCACAGACCGGACATTTAATGTTCCTTTATCAGTAGAAGACCACAAACCGGATATTGAATTTTCCTTTATCAGTAGATGACTACAGAATGGACATTGAATGTTCCTTTATCAATAAAAGACCACAGACCAGACATTGAATGTTCCTTTATCAGTAGATGACTCCAGACCAGACATTGAATGTTCCTTTATAAATAGAAGACCACAGACCGGATATTGAATGTTCCTTTATCAGTAGATGACTACAGACCAGACATTGAATGTTCTTTTATCAATAAAAGACCACAGACCGGACATTGAATGTTCCTTTATCAGTAGATGACCACAGACCAGACATTGAATGTTCTTTTATCAATAAAAGACCACAGACCGGACATTGAATGTTCCTTTATCAGTAGAAGACCACAGACTGGACATTGAATGTTCCTTTATCAGTAGATGACCACAGACCAGACATTGAATGTTCCTTTATAAATAGAAGACCACAGACCGGATATTGAATGTTCCTTTATCAGTAGATGACTACAGACCAGACATTGAATGTTCTTTTATCAATAAAAGACCACAGACCGGACATTGAATGTTCCTTTATCAGTAGAAGACCACAGACTGGACATTGAATGTTCCTTTATCAGTAGATGACTATAGACCAGATAATGAATATTCCTTTATCAGTAGATGACCACAGACCCGACATTGAATGTTCCTTTATCAAAAGAAGACCACAGACCTGACATTGAATGTTTCTATATTAGTAGATGACCACAGACCGGACATTGAATCTTCCTTTATCAGTAGATGACTACAGACCAGACATTGAATGTTCCTTTACCAGTAGATGACCACAGACCAGACATTGAATGTTCTTTTATCAGTAGATGACCACAGACCAGACATTGAATGTTCCTTTATCAATATAAGACCAAGTACCTGACATTGAATTTTTCTATATTAGTAGATGATCATAAACCAGACATTGCATGCTCCTTTATCAATAGAAGACCACAGACCGGATATTGAATGTTCCTTTATCAGTAGATGACCACAGACCGGACATTGAATGTTCCTTTATCAGTAGATGACCACAGACCAGACATTGAATGTTCCTTTATAAACAGAAGACCACAGACCAGACATTGAATGTTCCTTTATTAGTAGATGACTACAGACCAGACATTGAATGTTCCTTTATCAATAAAAGACAACAGACCGGACATTGAATGTTCCTTTATCAGTAGATGATTACAGACCAGATAATAAATATTCCTTTATCAGTATATGACTACAGACTGGACATTGAATGTTCCTCTATCAATAGAAGACCACAGACCTGACATTGAATGTTCCTTCATCAGTAGATGACTACAGGCTGGACATTGAATGTTCCTCTATCAATAGAAGACCACAGACCTGACATTGAATGTTTCTATATTAGCAGATGACCACAGACCGGACATTGAATGTTCCTTTATCAATAGAAGACCACAGACTGGACATTGAATGTTCCTTCATCAGTAGTGGACCACAGACCAAACATTGAATGTTCCTTTATCAAAAGAAGACCACAGACCTGACATTGAATGTTTCTATATTAGTAGATGACCACAGACCGGACATTGAATGTTCCTTTATCAATAGAAGACCACAGACCGGACATTGAATGTTCCTTTATCAATAGAAGACCACAGATCGGACATTGAATGTTCTTTTATCAATAAAAGACCACAGACCGGACATTGAATGTTCCTTTATCAGTAGAAGACCACAGACTGGACATTGAATGTTCCTTTATCAGTAGATGACTATAGACCAGATAATGAATATTCCTTTATCAGTAGATGACCACAGACCCGACATTGAATGTTCCTTTATCAAAAGAAGACCACAGACCTGACATTGAATGTTTCTATATTAGTAGATGACCACAGACCGGACATTGAATCTTCCTTTATCAGTAGATGACTACAGACCAGACATTGAATGTTCCTTTACCAGTAGATGACCACAGACCAGACATTGAATGTTCTTTTATCAGTAGATGACCACAGACCAGACATTGAATGTTCCTTTATCAATATAAGACAAAGTACCTGACATTGAATTTTTCTATATTAGTAGATGATCATAAACCAGACATTGCATGCTCCTTTATCAATAGAAGACCACAGACCGGATATTGAATGTTCCTTTATCAGTAGATGACCACAGACCGGACATTGAATGTTCCTTTATCAGTAGATGACCACAGACCAGACATTGAATGTTCCTTTATAAACAGAAGACCACAGACCAGACATTGAATGTTCCTTTATTAGTAGATGACTACAGACCAGACATTGAATGTTCCTTTATCAATAAAAGACAACAGACCGGACATTGAATGTTCCTTTATCAGTAGATGATTACAGACCAGATAATAAATATTCCTTTATCAGTATATGACTACAGACTGGACATTGAATGTTCCTCTATCAATAGAAGACCACAGACCTGACATTGAATGTTCCTTCATCAGTAGATGACTACAGGCTGGACATTGAATGTTCCTCTATCAATAGAAGACCACAGACCTGACATTGAATGTTTCTATATTAGCAGATGACCACAGACCGGACATTGAATGTTCCTTTATCAATAGAAGACCACAGACTGGACATTGAATGTTCCTTCATCAGTAGTGGACCACAGACCAAACATTGAATGTTCCTTTATCAAAAGAAGACCACAGACCTGACATTGAATGTTTCTATATTAGTAGATGACCACAGACCGGACATTGAATGTTCCTTTATCAATAGAAGACCACAGATCGGAAACTGAATGTTCCTTTATCAATAGAAGACCACAGACCAGACATTGAATGTTCCCTTATCAGTAGAAGACCACAGACTGGACATTGAATGTTCCTTCATCAGTAGTGGACCACAGACCAAACATTGAATGTTCCTTTATCAAAAGAAGACCACAGACCTGACATTGAATGTTTCTATATTAGTAGATGACCACAGACCGGACATTGAATGTTCCTTTATCAATAGAAGACCACAGATCGGAAACTGAATGTTCCTTTATCAATAGAAGACCACAGACCAGACATTGAATGTTCCCTTATCAGTAGATGACCACAGACCAGACATTGAATGTTCCTTAATCAGGTTAATAAAGCTCATATGACTAGAACACAAGGTTAAATAATAATTTGATTTGTAGAAAATAAGTTTTATTTTTGAAGCACTGTAACAAAGTTTCTGCTGAAGACTCAAGGGTGTAAATGGATTTCAACAGAGAATATGACTGGTCTTTACCACAGCTATTGTTCCTATTCATTTCAAGTGTGAAAATGTGTCATCTTGCTGAAGTCTCTTAGAAAAAAGTGCCACTAGTTTGGGTTTTGTATGGAAACTATATTCTCATTTACTGAAATATCATGACACAACCACAGATGACCACACGTGTCATGGAGTACATGATCATATATACGGCTGACACCATAGTCATTGTCCTCACACAGCTTTATCAAACATAATTGAAAATGATTGTTACTGTATACAATGTTACTATTGAGGTCAGTATATACAGTATGCGCTATGCCCTGAAGTTCCCCCTGGTGGTGACATCTAATCATGTAACTGTTAGTTATCGCAGGAAATTCCAGGTTTTGTATAATTTACTACTAATTAATTACCTATCAAATAATTAGAACAAATGTTGCCACCTACACACCGGCTGCAGACAAGATGATGATCTCATCTCAAAATATGGGATGAAGTAATAGGACCTCAGACTGGACAATGAATGCTCCTTTATCAGAAGAAGGCCACAGACTGGAGAATGAATGTTCATTTATCAGCAGATGACCATAGACAGGATATTGAATATTCCTTTTTTTAGTATATAACCACAAACTGGACATTGAATGCTCCTTTATCGGTAGATGACCACTGTTCTTTCATCATTAGATGACCTTAGACCAGACCCTGAATGCTCCTTTATCAGTAGATGAACACAGACTCTACAGTGAATGGATATTTATGAGTAGATGACCACAGACCCAACATTGAAGGCTCCTTCATCAGTAGAGTCCTCAGATTGGACATGGAACGTTCCTTTTTCAGCAGATGACCATAAACTGGACATTGAATGATTCTTTATCAGGAGTTGACCACAGACCGGACATTGAATGCTCATTTATCAGCTGATAACCACACACCAGACATTGAATGTTCAGTTATCAGTAGATGACCACAGACAAGACATTGAATGTCTCTTTATCAGTGGATGACCTCAACCTTGACATTGAATGTTCCTTTATTAGTAGATGATCACAGACTGGACATTGAATGCTCCTTTATCAGCAGATGACTACAGAGCAAACATTTAATATTCTTTTGTCAGTAAATGACCTTAGGGTACCGTCACACAGTGGCATTTTGATCGCTACGACGGCACGATTCGTGACGTTCCAGCGATATATCCGTGACGTTCCAGCGATCTCGCTGTGTCTGACACGCTACTGCGATCAGGGACCCCGCTGAGAATCGTACGTCGTAGCAGATCGTTTGAAACTTTCTTTCGTCGTCTAGTGTCCCGCTGTGGCGGCATGATCGCATGGTGTAACATATATCGTATACGATGTGCGCATAGTAACCAACGGCTTCTACATCGCACATACGTCATGAAATTATCGCTCCAGCGTCGTACATTGCAAAGTGTGACAGCAGTCTACGACGCTGGAGCGATATTGTTACGATGCTGGAGCGTCACGGATCGTGCCGTCGTAGCGATCAAAATGCCACTGTGTGACGGTACCCTTACACCACAGACTGAATGCTCCTTTATCATTAGAGGACCCCGGCCAGACATTAAATGATACTTGTCATGTCCTAATATCGTCCGATAAGCAGTGATACAGACAAATGGAATAAATAATCAGTAATTACTGGCCAAAATAAATATGGACATGATGTGAACATGATATAAAAAGATGTAAAACTACTGTACCTGTTGTTTTTAAGGATCTAGAGCATCAGGTGCCAATCCAGGGACTGTAACGAAGGAGAGCGGCGGTTGAAGGACATCATGGGGGAGATTGAGTTGTGTTTTTTGGGTTTTGTGACTGCAACTCATCAAAGGTCAGAGGAAAGAATACTTAAAAAAAGAGAAAAAAGGTCATAAAACGATAAAATATTCAAGCATCAGTTTGAGGCTGTCCTCCTCTGGGAGAACATTCAGTTTGAGGTTGTCCTCCTGGGTGAACATTCAGTTTGAGGTTGTCCTCCTCTGGGTGAACATTCAGTTAGAGGTTGTCCTCCTTTCGTGGAATGTTTCATTTGATGTTGTCCTCCTCTGGGGGAACATTCAGGTTGAGGTTGTCTTCCTCTGGGAGAACGTTCAGTTTGATTGATGTTGTTCTCCTCTGAGGGAATGTTCAGTTTGATGTTGTCCTCCTCTGGCGGAACGTTCTATAACCCTGTATGTAACCCCTTTCTCATGTACAGCACCATGGAATTAATGGTGCTATATAAATAAATAATAATAATAATAACGTTCATTTTGACTCTGTCCTCCTCTGGGGAAACATTCAGTTTGACGTTGTCCTCCTCTGGGGGAACATTCAGTTTGACATTGTCCTCCTCTGGGGATACATTCAGTTTAATGTTGTCCTCCTCTGGGGAGTGTTCAGTGTGAGATTATTAATGCTCGCACCCAGACTGGATGGCACAAGCGAGGATTGTGGCCCTACTGTGCCACAAAGCAGACTTAAGCTGGAGGGGTGTGACTAAGCAGCTACTTTGGTGTTCACTGGAGCATCTAGTGGTGAGGTCAGGCTTGTGCGGCAGGTAGCTGCCAGGTACCACTGCAGGGCTGAGTCTGGCAGTAGCAGCTGATCCAACAGGGAGGCAGGACATTATATTGGCAGGTGCATGAAAGTACTGTAGATAGCTGAAATATAAACACGCAAGTACTGGTGGGCACGGGTGATGTACAGGTGGGCACGGCTGACAACTCTAGCAGGCAGGTGGGCACATCTGATACTGGCAGGCACAGTTCAGACTAGAGGAACAGGAACTGTTTCAGGAAGGACTGGGACACTGGTAGGTACGAGTTGGATATGGGGACAGGTAGAAACCAGTTCAAGCTGGATGAGCAGGAACAGTTTCGGGAAGGACTGGGACACTGGCAGGAATTAGTGGGACAGGTAGGAACCAGTTCAGACTGGACAAGAAGGAACAGTTTTGGGAAGGACGGGAACACAGGCAGGTACTAGACGAACATGGGAACAGATAGGACTCAGTTTAGTCTGGACAAACAAGGAGCCACAGATGCGGAACAAGAGCAGAGCTGCAGATGCAGAATGAGAGCAGAGCCGCAGATGTGGAACGAGAGCAGAGCCGCAGATGCGGAGAGGGAGCAGAGCAGAACCACAGATGCAGAGCGGGAGCAGAACAGAGCCACAGATGCAGAGCGGGAGCAGAGCCGCAGATGCAGAGAGGGAGCAGAGCAGAGCCGCAGATGCGGAGAGGGAGCAGAGAAGAGCTAAAGATGCGGAGCAGAGCAGAGCCGCAGATGCGTAGAGGTAGCAGAGAAGAGCCGCAGATGCAGAGCGGGAGCAGAGCAGAGCTGCAGATGCCGAACGGGAGCTGACAGGACCAGATTCACATAAATACTTACAATGAAGTAACAAGTGTACACCAAGGACGCTAACATTGTGCCAAGACAACAAGAAAGAGATAGGTGCTGGTTCAGATTAGGCGAATTTACCGAGTAGGAAAAAGGTTTGACACAATATGGTAGGGAAGACACCAGGCTAAGATGCAACAAGCAGGTTCAGGAATAGGACTAGTTCGTTCAGACAAGGAGAAACACAAGTACTAGTTCAAGATACAAGATACAGACCTGGGTATACAGCTCCCAGAGAGGCAGAGACAAAACAGAAACAGGACAGGACCTGACAACTCAGAAGCTGAACACAGACTGAGTGAGAACGTTGCTCAGGCATCTTCCCATTTGTGGAGATGCCTTAAGTACCCAATGCCTGTTGGCAATAGGCTGGGGACACATTAGGAATGTGCACACTGTCTCCTTAAGAATCAGGAAGTGCAGGCGCCGCCGCCCTAAGACTACAGCCAGGAAGTATGTACACAGCAAGCAGAGGACATGTGGTTTACAGCATGGCCCGGAGTGGTGAGTAAGTCGGTGAATCAGCCTGATGGCACATGGAAAGCCATGCAGTGATGCTGTCAGGGATGTTACAGGTTGTCCTCCTCTAGGGGAACGTTCAGTTTGAGGTTGTCCTCCTCTGGGACAAATGGTGGACGATCCCCAGGCTCGGACTGGCCAACTGGGGTACAGGACAATCCCCCGGTAGGCCCTATGAAGGAGTGCTGATTATACTTAGTTAACAATTTGCAGAAAAAAGACATGATCTAATCATTCATTAATTAATATTACATAGAAGCAAAAGGTCAACTTTTATACTAGGGGCAGGATATTTTTGCATGTAGCTGAACATTGGGCCCCAATAATCAATGTTACTGGTTTTTGCCAACCTAGTCTGACACTGAGCTATAGGTGTTTTTCTCACCCCTGTTCATACCTTCCTCAGATAAATATTTTTTTCCTACACTAATTCAGTTACCACATCATTTTTATAAATTTTACAGAATTAAAGAGGCTTTTCCTCATCTTCACAAATGGAATTTATCGGATAGAGCTTGTAAATATAAGCAAATCTGCAATTTACTGCTCATTAAAATTTTCAGCTGTTCTTGAGTTATTGACACTTTCTTTGTTTATAGATGGTTGCCTTGGAGACCGACCACCGCTCCTAGATAACAGAACTTGCACAAGGTCTACAAACACTTTTCTCTTTTCTATGGTACTTGTATTCTCTGGTTTGAAGATGGCCAGGATTTCTGAAACACAATGTTAATTTCTAATCCCAGCCAGCATTCGCACACTGCCTACAAGCTAGATGGCAGCGGTGGTCGGTCTCCTAGGCAACAAACTTAGAATAAAAGAAAATGTTAATATCTCAAGAATGGAAACAAATTTTTACAAACAGTAAATTGCAAAAATGCTTATTTTGAGAAGAAGTATCCAGCAACACCTGGAGAACAAACAGCTGGAATGACGCCATGTTTCCACTATAGTGATGGAACCTGACGCTCGTTACTTTTGATCTTCCATAGATTATTGATCCTTTTCCACGTTGTTTCCCTCTGATCTTCAGTTAATGTCACTTCTGCTCCTGATGGGCCCCTGGATCGGCACGCAGGGCGCCGGCGGCTGAGGAGTGTTTGGATCATTTTTATACTTGTCGCCATGCACATTCAGTAATGATAGATGTCGGCATATTAATGTTTATTAATTATTAATGTTTCTAAATTATTAATGTTTGTAGGTCGATTGTAGAATTGGGCTTTTACCCACTTTTATCACCGTTTGATATTTAAATGCTTGTTCACACTGTGAGTCCTGTAACATGAATGTATCTGAGGAAGGCGCTAATCAGGAGCAGAAACGCACGATTATTAATGTGAAAAGTAAACACTTTATGACACCGATCTCTTGTTGTTAGCGTTCAGGACTGGGACATTGGTTCTGTTATTACCTGTGCACATCTGACCCCGATAGGACATTGGATATTTTTAGGATATCTAACCTGTAGCTGGTCGCGCTCATATTTGTTTTCTTCTTGATCTATCACCTTCTCTCTCAGTTATTTCCATGTTTCCCATTGATTTCAGGTTACGACATCCCCTCTTATAAATGCTGTTGTAAGGTGTAAAGTGGAATCCAAGTCTGAAGTTTTATGATTAGATTTGAATAGAAGAGTCATGTGAGCATGCTCTGTGTCCTGTGCAGAGGTCTCTGTGCAGGGAGTGAGAGGAGGTGAGCTGTGACCTTTAGTATTCTCTCAGTGTTTTTCTTCCTGCCTTATAATTCAGTTGATGATGATAATGATACAACAGGTCATCCATTACTAAGTGTACGCAGCACAAGCTGAAAAGTGACTGGAGGTGTGGGCCTGCTATGAGGCAGCTGGGTGCAGGCCGCTATAACATGGGTGGTCTACCATTATTCTGGTGCAGTCTAGCACTGCTATCCTTACATCTTCGGCTGACCATACAGCTTCTCTGAGGCTCAGGGTCAATGTGGCTCCATCCATTGGTTCTCCGTAATGTGTGTTGGCCATAAGCTCCCATCACCATTCTCTCCTTAAAGGGACGGTTCTTGGATCCTTGCTTTCTGGCGCTCTGTACTCTCTGTAGCTACTCTCTACCCAAGTCTACCAGAATATCCTTGAGTACAGTGGACGAAAAAAAACGGCAACAGAGGTGGTTGACTTAATTATACGGTATGATAACATTCGAGAAGGACCCCGTATAACTGTGCACCTTCTAAAGGAAATCAATGAACGTCAAGTCAGCAATGAACTGGAGGAGGAGATTGAGAGAGGAAAGAATGTCCTGCGATATGTTGGGACCTCCTTACGGTTGAAGAACTTCTGGCGCCAGGTCACCAGTTCTCTAGATAGAATCCAACAGTTATTCATAGTAATTACAGCAAATTATATATTGAGTGACCCCACAATGTCTGTACAATCATTATAAGACAAGGACAATGGGGGAAATGTCATTCTCTGTTTTCTTCCAAGCCTTAGCCACATACAATAATCCCCCTTGTGGATATCCAGCTGTTGGGAAAAGTCAGGAAAAGTTGTGTTTTTGTTTTCTTTTTTTTACTGAGATTCCGTCCAATCTGCATATGGTAATATTTTCAACCTCCTGATAGTCCGGACTGGACCAATATGGAATATTGTCTTGTGAAGAGCCCTTGAAAGGTGGCAATAGTCCACCTCTTGGATTTTGACTGATTGTCGAGAGATATGATATTATTGGAGTAAACTGAAGAAAATACATTAATACATGTGGGCGATTGTATCACTTAAAGAGTAGCTAACCTGTTTATTTAATCATCAATCAGTCTTTATAAAAGTTACGAATCTTTAGTATACTCCCTTACCTTATTTTGCTTCCATGCCTCTCAAACACCCTGCTGAAAGTCATAGTTCATGCTCTTTTAGAAGCTGCTTTGAACTGCTGCTCTATCAAGAATTCATACTGAAGCACTATTTACAAACATACTCCTTATGTGAGCTTCTGTGTTCCCCTCCCTATGTTCATACAGGGAAGTGTCGATAAATAGTGTTTGTATTTGGATTTTTTTGCTAAAGCAGCAACTCAAAGCATATTTTAAAAGATCATGAACTAGGAAAATAAACAGCACTTTTGGTATGATGTTTAAGAGAGAAGGAGGCAAAATAAGGTAAAAAGGAATATTACAAAAATTAATAGAAGTTAATTAAATCAATGGGAAAAAAATATACTTTTAAAAATCAAACTGCGTAATACGTCTTATTGATATGTATACAATAAAAATGTTCAACAATAAAGTGGATCAACAAACGCTATGTACATGATCATCAACAAGGAAAGCCGATACATGACCCATCACTGTAACACTGACCCCAGGCCCCCACACAATCGCACTATTCTAAGGGCACGTCTCCGCTGACATATAACTTATGGTTGTTGTCACTGATAGGAAACCTCATGAACTGTTCAGAAAGCCCAAACAAGGTTGGATGCGATAAGGGATCACAGGACCATTATTTCCTTATAGCGGATTCCTAACATCTCCTAATGTAAGTCAATGAAGTCATCACACGTTGATGGTTTCCATCAGAATCGGCATTGGGTGGTGGTTTTCCTTAAAACGAGAAGCCATGATGCACATACAAGGAGAGCCAAAAAATGTTACCCAGTTGTAGGATCTTTGTCGCCATAGACAATAATGGCTGATATATGGCTGCCACCAATAATTATCAATCAACACAACAGTCTCAGTTACAGCTGAAGTCATAAAATATTGGTGCAATGTTCAGAGATTTCCAGTTTCCTCATCATCTTCTCTATGTGTCTTCCTGTAACCGGTATGATGAAAGATGCAACAAACAGAACATCTTCTCATCTACATTGTGGTCAACACCAGAGACCAAAATATGGAAAAGAGAATCTTTTGAATCTGGGGGATTTGTCTCATTTTTGAGATGACTATCCTCACCCAAAATTATCACAAATTATTAATGTATGGAGGTCACTCAGCATGAGTGAAGCTGAGAACGAGGGGCAATCGTCAAAGACCACTAGAAGGTCTTCATCTTCCAGTCATTAAGGAAGACGATATCGGCCCGATCTACAACTGGATGATCTGACGGACAACGACATCGAAATTATGGCTGAGACCCATGAGGGGAAGGCGCATAGATTTGCTTGTCTTCTGTTTAGACACTTTGTACCCTTTACCAAATACGAAACGTAGACTAAAAACACAAATTTTGATGGATCTCGAGGGAAATACGCCCTCCCAGATAACTTACGGGATGTCATACTAAAGGAGGTTCGTAGAAAAATGTATCTAAAGCAAGAGGACAAAAGACTAATTAGAAAAGCAATTAATGAACTCCTGGAGGAAACCAAGGAAAAGAGGATGGTCAAAGCCAACAAGAGCTTCACTCCAGACAATGGGTAAAACCAATAGAAACAATTGTACAAGGTACAAAAAATAAATTGAAGTGAGTAAACAGTGTAATCTGTCAATATCATATTGTACCACCTAAGCTATCACTAAATAACGTTCTACATCAAGAATGATGAGGACAAAAAGGAAAAAATAATGCATAGAGAAGCAATGTAAAACAAGTAAATGTTTGTTAAATACAAAGATAAAAAATATAGAAATACATAAGCCAGAAAATGTAAAAACAGTACATGGAGCAGCCAGGAGAGGCGCTACACCACACAATACTGGCGGCACTGATCAGTGGAAAGTTTATTACCACCGGTCAGACAGCCGCAGTGTTCCCACGCTGTCTGATGACACAGTGAACCAGCAGCTGTGACAGGCGGTAAAAAGGTTACCTCCGGTCACAGTCATTGGCTGATGGGAGTACTACTCCTATCAATCTACGCCTGCTGTTGCTAAAAACAGCAAGAGCAGGCGCCGCTGATGGGAGTATTAATCAGCCGGCACCTGCGCTTTAAATAAATGCATCTTTAAAAAATTGTGTGGGGTTCCCCTTTATTTTTCATAACCAGCCAGGAAAACTGACAGCTGTGGCATGCAACCCACAGCTGTCAGCACTAGCAAGGCTGATTGTCAAGAATAGAAGGGTCCCCACGTCTTTTTTGTTTACATTTATTAATGTATAGAGCAGGTGCCAGCTGATAAATAATTTGAAAAACAGCGCGGGGTCTCCCTCTTTTTTACAACCAGCCAAACTAAAGAAGACAAGTGGGGGCTGTTATTATCAAGCTGCTAAGGGTCCATGGATATTGCCTCCCCAGCCTAAAAATAGCCCGCAGCCGCCCCGGAAAAGCTGCATCTACTAGATGTGCCAATTCTAGCTCTTTGCCCGGCTCTTCTCACTTGCCCTGTATCGGTGGCAAGTGGGGTAATATTTGTGGGGTTGATGTCACCCTTGTATTGTCAGGTGACATCAAGCCCACGGATTAGTAATGGAGAGGCGTCTATAATTAGGTTTGGCATATAGACGATAAATAATGCTTCTTAAGTGTTTTATGCCAGCTGCAGTAGCGTGTAATGTTACTATTCTGCCCTATCTAATCCACCAACATTGCTATAGGATTTGTTTTTTTTACATTTACTCCATCTAGTAATTATGAGGTGATTCTGTTCAAACTATCTCAGTCTATACAGCAAAGCTGACAAGAGAATGATAAATAAATGCTTAAGTATTTTATGACAGCTATAGTAGCATGTAATATTACTATTATGTCTTATCTCATTCTCTTTTTTTCTTTATTATCTAGTTCTCCAGCAGAGCAATAGGATTTGTTTTTACATCCCCTTTCTAGCAATTGTGAGGTGACTTTGCATAACTTGTCTCAGTCTACACAGCAAAGCTGACAAGAGAACTACCAGGGAAGTACACTTAGCCAGATGAGCCCTTTAAATATGCAATGTAATTGGCCTGGTGACTCAAAATATTTGGTCACTGTGTGGCGCAGCTGATGGTAAGAAGGGACGCGAATAAGGAAACCAAGCAGGTTCTAACGAGGCAGGTAGTTTGGTGTTTTCTTTAGTTTCTTAGCTTTTTCCTTAATTCTTCATTAGGGGGTTTGACATAATTTGCATTTACTTTTCAAAAAGGGAAAATAAAAGAAACAGGAAAAGTAAAATAATTGTAATAAACATTTTTACATATTCCAAAAAAACAGTCCTGTGGGATCTTTCCTTTATTTATTGGTCAATACTAGATACTTGTTAAGGATCAAGCTAGAAATCCCGAAGAACATCTGCGTATAGAATTATAATCTGAAAGGTTTGTATTTCTGCCCAAGCACCCCGTTCTTGTGTTCTTTGTTCAGACTTTCTCAAAACATTTCCAATAAATTCAAATTGTGCAGAAAAGATTTTATTATTGAATGTATGACATTTATAGAATATTATCAATTATTTCCAATATATAATAGATATCAGTTATATCGTCTCATTGAATAACAAGGTTCTTTTTTATAGATTTTGTTATTTTAAAGGGAACCTGTCACCTGAATTTGGCGGGACTGGTTTTGGGTCATATGGGCGGAGTTTTCGGGTGTTTGATTCACCCTTTCCTTACCCGCTGGCTGCATGCTGGCTGCAATATTGGATTGAAGTTCATTCTCTGTCCTCCATAGTACACGCCTGCACAAGGCAAGATTGCTTTGTGCAGGCGTGTACTATGGAGGACAGAGAATGAACTTCAATCCAATATTGCAGCCAGCATGCAGCCAGCGGGTAAGGAAAGGGTGAATCAAACACCCGAAAACTCCGCCCATATGACCCAAAACCAGTCCCGCCAAATTCAGGTGACAGAGTCCCTTTAAAGACATTTTCATTGATGGATATTCAGACTGAATTATATTGAAAGTAACAAAAACAGATATTTAAAAATAGATCAGAAGCCAAGGTTCCATCAATTAATCTAATTAATACAAATTGAAAACTTTCCGTAGACTTTCAAGGGCCTGAATATCCATGATTTGGTGCCAGTCATCTGGCAGTTTAGCCGGTTTGGCTTTATATTCTTTAGCAAATTCTTCATTAAATTGGGCAACGACAAATTTCCAGTAATCTGAGGACTCGATGCTGGGGTCGGGATGGATGGCCCAGTCTGGATAGTATGTGCGATACTCTTTGTATGGATGCCATTTTCCACCGGTGTCAGAGTTTTTGAAATTGGTTGCAGACACAACAGCCGTGGAACAAATGTCTGTCACTAAATCTTCTTTTTTTTCCCATCTGTATTTCCCCAAACCTTGAGGTCTGTGAACAGATGCAAAATGCTCCTTATGGTCGGCTCCTCCGGCCTCACAGGGCACTTTACAGAACGGACACTGATGTCCACATCCGATCACTTTCTTCAATAACTCATCCTGAGGTTTCAATGTGACTCTGGAAAGTATGATGTCTGGACTCATAGATTTCAGGTCTGATAGGACTTGATCTTTCATTTCTGTCAGTAACTCCTGAATCTTGGAGGAAAATTGCTCCACCTTCACTGTGTTATGGAACTTAATGACTTTCATTTCGGTCTGTGAAATCACTAATTCTCCGCTCAACTTCTCACAAACATTTTCCAAAAACAAAGAAACATTCTCACTTTGAAGACAAGTTTCGTCCTGCAGAACGATCCGGATTTTGGCACAAATGAAAGACAGAATATTTTCGTACAATGGTCCTAAGGTTTCCGTGGATTGATATTTCTCTGTGATATAATTCAGGATCCAGGTTTTTGAAAATTCCTCATATGAATTGATGTATTGCACATATTTTGCAAAAGACATTTCTTCCAGTAAATTTGTCAATATGTTACACTGAAAATAACTTCTGCTGCTGAACCTCATATTATCGACACCATTTAAAACGTCATCCACCATCTTTTCTCCCAGATGTTTGAAGATGTATTCGATGATGGCCGGCTTTAGACATCGCTCACAAAACTGTCTGACTCTAGTCCAGCTTTCATCCTTCTCTTTAAATATACTGAGAAATGTCGTCAAATACTGAGGTTTCAGGTTTTCTAAACGTGTTTTAGGGTCGTTTTTTTGAATGAAGACATCATGCATCTTCTGAAACATTTTTGATGCCTTCGCAAAGATGAAAAGTTTGATGTGCAACTCAAATTCTGCTGAGAAGTGAAGCTTTTTGTTTCCACTCTGTAGTTTTCTGTTAATCTTGTACAATAGTTCCTGGCTGTACATATCATCGTAGTCTGAAGAGGTACTTACTTTCTCTGTGACATATTTATTACACATGTCTATCAGTGAGGTGGCAAGATGTCCTACCTTATCATAAGGTTCGTTACCGAAACCCAATCTGTTTGTAATATGTGAAACCATAGACTGATCAACATACTTTTTATTCATGGAAAAAGGTTGATTTGCATACTCTTCTAAATCATTTATGTGGACCAATGTCTGACATATGGCTGGTCCTCTTCTGCTGAGGTCAGTCTTCACCTGGCTTAACATTGCTTTGCACACATTTCTCCGATGCAATGTCTCTATCTGTAATTCTGATAGTGTCTCTTCCCACATTCGCTCAAATTCCTGTTTTATTTCTTCATCGCTCAGTTCGAGGTTCTTCTTCTTACAGCTGTCCAGGAGATTTGTGATCTTTTCTTCTATGACTTGTTGATACTCATTTTGGATCTTCTGGATCTCATACTTCCCTCTTTGAATAGAAATAGCCTCAATGCATTTATTGATAGCGTTTCTTTCCAGTTCTTTTCTTAAAAATTTTACACTCTGTATGAAATCTTCTCGATGCCGTTCTACAAGATTCACATTTTCCAACCTATTTTCAAAATACTTTTCCAGGTGTTGCACCATTTTAGTTTCCTCTTTGAGCAGCAGCTGTTCAAGGTCGCCCCTGTACTCGGTAATCGTGTGTCTGTCCAAGATCTCAGCTGACTGATTCTCTATTTTGTTTTCTGTTCTGGTGATCCAGTTGTAGACCTTTTTCTGAAACTCCCACTCCCAATGAGAAAAATTCACAGACAAATTATTGTAAGCATCAGCCACCAAACTGTTTATGAAACTAAAGATGAATTTCTCATGTTTCACAGCATTCCACAAACTTTCTAACCAAGTAATAAACCCCGGAATATTGGAAGATCTGTTTTGGGATTTCATGAAGTCAAGCAGATACTGTTTTAGCTTGAAGACATTTTCACTGTAGCCAGAATTCACGGGAGCCATTGGTGGGTCTCCAAGCCACAACCCAGGAATGTACCAGTTGTGCTTCTCGACATCGTAGTCCATCACATCAGTGAATGCTGTGATTCCCCTTCTCTTTTCCATAGCTGCAGCCACTTTTGTCATTTCATCTAACTGTTCCAGAAGTGTTTTCCTGTCTCTCAGCGTGTTCTCATGGGCGGACACATCACCCACGTTCTGATGAACAAACTGACAGCTCGGCTTCTTTCCAACTTCTTTCATCCTAAGGAAAGCATGGACCACAATCTGTAAAATATCTTTCATTTCTGTTGCATTTTCCATGGACATGTTGACTATAGTGATGTCACTCAACCCAATGACTAATGTAGCTAATTCATTGTCATGTTCATAACTGTCATCAAGAGAAGCCAATTCAGGAGCTTTCAACCCTTCAGTGTCAATAACTAGAATACATGCACAACCCATCATCTTCTGGAAGTTCTCCTTCACTTTAATGAGAGTCATGAAGGCTCCTCGTGTGCATCGACCACTGGCAACAGGGAACTGTAGACCAAACATGGTGTTCAGGAGGGTGGACTTCCCCGTACTCTGCACTCCCAGCACAGTTATCACTGCCATCTTACATTTTAGACCATGTTTTTCATTTAGTTCAATTAATACATCAGTTACCCATTTCATGGGGATATTAGAAGCATCTCCATCAATTAACTCCAATGGAAAGCCATCCAGAAGTAAGTCGGCAGCTATGGCTGGCAGTCCACCAAACTGTCTCCTGTGCTCTGGAAGTATGTCTTCTTTTATCATGGAACATTCTGCCTCATAAAACTGTCCCAACTCTCGAAGGAAATGTTCTAACCCGAGGGAACTATCAGATAATTTCTGGTCTATCTTTTTAAGCTCTTCTGAATTATTGGACTTGGATTTTTCTTTGTATTCCACTTGTAGATCAGTTACATTTTTTCTAGCTATTAAATCAAGTTCAAATTTCATCCATTTTAAGAAATACTGTTTTTCTTCCCGAGACAAATGAGTAATAGCGTTGATGAATAACATGATGCCATTTGGCAAGTCATGTTGGTTCTGCTCCCGGTGCAGTGAGATCCGCTGCTGTTTCAATTCTGTCTCATACGTATGTGTGTCTCGCCCTCCTTGTTTTGTCATTCTACATAGTTCTTTTTCCACTTTTGCCAATTGTTTCCAAAGTTCCCCTTGAAGTTTCAGTGTCTCCCTTTTATATTCTTCAACATTTGTGATGAGTGAAGTGATGTTACATGCATGCGCTCTCGCTTTTTGGCATTCTGGAAAATTCTCATCCACATCAATGTGAAGTTCATATCTGTGGTTTTTCAGACTTTCTATACTTGAAGTTTTGTGATCTGCGCTCAAAAACCTTTCAATGGTTATTTGTATCCGTTTTACAAACTCAGCATCATTGGCATTGCTTCCCTTAGTTAAAATATGTTTTTTACCAGTTTGTAACCTTTTCATTATGTTCTTTAGGTGTTTTCTTGTTTCTGAGTCGACAACCTTGTCTTTACCTGGAGAAACTATGAAATAAAACTGGGTGTCAGAGGAGCTGCAGAATGATAATAATCGGACGTGTCTCTCACACATACTCTCAATAAATATGAAGGTGGCCGATGAGATCCGAGTGAGAAAGGTGAACTGTTCTCAGTTGGACTCCAGATCTCCACGTAGATTGGCCACAGCTATCGGCTCTGGGAAAACATCAGAATTTCCACAAGGAAAATACCAGGACATTTCCACCAGCCCGTCAGATATCTTCCTATTAATGTTCCCTCCTTCCATGTTGTCGTGTATGAAGAACTCATGATGACGTTGAGCTGGGTTAAGAATCTGGTTTAGTAGTTTAGATTTTGATAACTTATTTGGCCCCAGCCTGACGAAAGAGAAGATCGGCATCTCAATGTTCACCACGTTGTCTTCTCTGAACCCTTTACTATCTGCTAGAGACTGAGGTCTCCATTTCTTCACAATATCTCTCATTGCCCAAAGCATGAAGGTGGATCTTGAACCATCACCAGAGGGAAGCAAAAGAGGAACAGAGAACTGGCACATGGACATTTTTGTTAAAATTTCCTGTTGAAGTAAACTGTCTGAACAATGAAGGAGAACACAAATAATGTCCAGTGGGTTGATGGGACAAGACTGATATTTTTTTACGCAGTCTTCAAACATATCTTCATAATTATCATCATCTTCATCGTTAGGTTCCTGAGTAGAAGGATCTGGCTGCAGCTCAATATTCCGTGCTGTTTGGTTTAAAGCCATAAGTTTTCTCAGAAAATGACACATTATATCCTTAAACTGTTGTGGTAGAACATTTACGTTCTCTGGGCCAATACTTAGGACATCACTCAGGGAAAGCTTTGTTGTCAAGTGTGTCTTCACATCCAGCTGTTCCACCAATTGTTGAAATACTTTCTCTTTATCTGCAGAGATGAAAATAAAAAGATAGATATTCAATACTGAAATAAGTGGAAGTTAAAAAAAGCTACAACCATTTTGAATGGGTACATAGTAAGTTACATTAAAGTCAAAAATTAACTACAGCCCATTGTGACAAAGTCACAGGTAGAGTGCTGGAGGGGAGATATCTTTCACTAAGTGCTGAGAGTGGTTAACAGCTAATGTTTACAGTGGGCTGTCTGTCCGTCCAGTGGGCTTGGACAATCATAGAGCAGGTGGGAGGATATCCACCTTATCTCCACCCCAAGGTGTGGTCTGGGGCTTAAGTAGCTGTCCTCCATAGTCTGTTCAGTGTCTGGAGGAAACACTCCAGAGAAGTGTTTGGGCTTTCCTAATATTTGAACCATGGGTCTTGCTAACCCTGAGTGGGCTGATCCCCACTAATATAAGGATTGTGCTTAGTGCTACCATTTTGATTTGTATTGCTGTTTTGCCCAGAGGGTCGTGTTTACTTTGTGCTTCACCTTGGTTTATGCTGCATCTAATAAACTAATGACTGTCCTAAAGTGGCAGTGTTCCCGTGTCTACCTCCTTGTACAGCTAAGTGAGCCGATGTACCACACGATATATACAACAATATAACCATTATAATGCTGTTTCCCATGTAAAAGAATATAACTACTATAATTCTGAAAATATACAAAAAAGTTTAGTGTCTGCTCACCATCTTTTTCTAGAGCGCGTACATCCTGCTGTGTGGCAAGTTTTCAGAACTTAGAAAAAATAAGTCCAGAGCTGTAAGTCCATAAAGTCCATTTTCTATGGACTTACAGTGCTGGACTTATTTTTTATGAATACTATAATACTGCCCTCAGTGTACAAAAATGTAACTATGATAATACTGCTGCTCTGTACAAGAATATAACTACTATAATACTGCCCCTATGTACAAGAATATAACTACTATAATACTGCTCCTATGTACAAGAATATAACTACTATAATACTGCCCCTATGTACAAGAATATAACTACTATAATACTGCTCCTATGTACAAGAATATAACTACTATAATACTGCTCCTAAGTACAAGAATATAACTACTATAATACTGCCCCTATGTACAAGAATATAACTACTATAATACTGACCCCTATGTACAAGAATATAACTACTATAATACTGCCCCTTATATGCAAGAATATAACTACTATAATACTGCCCCTATATACAAGAATATAACTACTATAATACTGCTCCTATATACAAGAATATAACTACTATAATACTGCTCCTATGTACAAGAATATAACTACTATAATACTGCCCGTATGTACAAGAATATAACTACTATAATACTGCTCCTATGTACAAGAATATAACTACTATAATACTGCTCCTATGTACAAGAATATAACTACTATAATACTGCCTCTATGTACAAGAATATAACTACTATAATACTGCTCCTATGTACAAGAATATAACTACTATAATACTGCTCCTATGTACAAGAATATAACTACTATAATACTGCCCCTATGTACAAGAATATAACTACTATAATACTGCCCCTATGTACAAGAGTATAACTACTATAATACTGCTCCCTATGTACAAGAATATAACTACTATAATACTGCCCCTATGTAGAAGAATATAACTACTATAATACTGCCCCTATGTACAAGAGTATAACTACTATAATACTGCTCCCTATGTACAAGAATATAACTACTATAATACTGCTCCTATGTACAGGAATATAACTACTATAATACTGCCCCTATGTACAAGAATATAACTACTATAATACTGCTCCTATGTACAAGAATATAACTACTATAATACTGCTCCTATGTACAAGAATATAACTACTATAATACTGCTCCCATGTACAGGAATATAACTACTATAATACTGCCCCTATGTACAAGAATATAACTACTATAATACTGCTCCTATGTACAAGAATATAACTACTATAATACTGCTCCTATGTACAAGAATATAACTACTATAATACTGCCCCCTATGTACAAGAATATAACTACTATAATACTGCCTCTATGTACAAGAATATAACTACTATAATACTGCCTCTATGTACAAGAATATAACTACTATAATACTGCCCCCTATGTACAAGAATATAACTACTATAATACTGCCCCTATGTACAAGAATATAACTACTATAATACTGCTCCTATGTACAAGAATATAACTACTATAATACTGCCCCTATATACAAGAATATAACTACTATAATACTGCCCCTATGTACAAGAATATAACTACTATAATACTGCCCCTATGTACAAGAATATAACTACTATAATACTGCCCCTATGTACAAGAATATAACTACTATAATACTGCTCCTATGTACAAGAATATATCTACTATAATACTGCCCCTATATGCAAGAATATAACTACTATAATACTGCTCCCTATGTACAAGAATATAACTACTATAATACTGCTCCCTATATACAAGAATATAACTACTATAATACTGCACCTATGTACAAGAATATAACTACTATAATACTGCTCCCTATATACAAGAATATAACTACTATAGTACTGCTCCTATGTACAAGAATATAACTACTATAATACTGCCCCTATATACAAGAATATAACTACTATAATACTGCCCCTATGTACAAGAATATAACTACTATAATACTGCTCCCTATATAAGAATATAACTACTATAATACTGCTCCTATGTACAAGAATATAACTACTATAGTACTGCCCCCTATGCACAAGAATATAACTACTATAATACTGCCCCTATATGCAAGAATATAACTACTATAATACTGCCCCTATGTACAAGAATATAACTACTATAATACTGCTCCCTATATACAAGAATATAACTACTATAATACTGCCCCCTATGTACAAGAATATAACTACTATAATACTGCTCCCTATATACAAGAATATAACTACTATAATACTGCCCCTATGTACAAGAATATAACTACTATAATACTGCTCCCTATATACAAGAATATAACTACTATAATACTGCTCCCTATATACAAGAATATAACTACTATAATACTGCTCCCTATATACAAGAATATAACTACTATAATACTGCTCCTATGTACAAGAATATAACTACTATAGTACTGCCCCCTATGCACAAGAATATAACTACTATAATACTGCCCCTATATGCAAGAATATAACTACTATAATACTGCCCCTATGTACAAGAATATAACTACTATAATACTGCTCCCTATATACAAGAATATAACTACTATAATACTGCCCCTATGTACAAGAATATAACTACTATAATACTGCTCCCTATATACAAGAATATAACTACTATAATACTACTGCTGGTATGTACAAGAATATAATTAGGTTCCCTGTTAACGCTGCCTTTATGCCTGCTGCTCTAATCTAAGCTCTCATTCCAAAATCAACTATCCCTGAATTGCATCCTGAGGACAGTGTGTCGAGCCTCTCGTCTTACATTAGACCCAATGCCGCGATGAGGCCAGCCAATCACAGTAATGCCTGTAACCAACATGGCTATTGCACTATTGTATATGACAAGCAATCCTTGCATGTTAATTGGCTGTTTAACAGCAGCAAACATGCGAGGCAGGGACTGGAGCATGGCATTGGAGAACCCGAGATACTCGATTGAGTGCCGGCACTGTGAAACAAGTTCTCAAGGTGTTAAAGTGCCTGAGGTAGACCTGAGGAACTTGCGAGTAAATATGGAAACTTGCTTATGTAGATGGGGAGAAAGGGAACACTCCAGGGAAAGACAGCAAAAAGAGTGATCAGAGAATGTGAAGGCAAAAATGCTATAACAGATTGTAAAAAGATGTGGAAAAAAGCTGGAATTCCCCCCAGAGGGGAGTCAGGATGTGTCTAAGTGGCAGCTGTTCATAAGAGCAGAGTGGTTGGTTACTAGACAATGGTCTAACGTCTAAAGTGAGCAGTGTAAGAAAGTAGCTGAGGAAGTGACTATAGGAGGATATAGAGAAACCAAATATAGAGCTGCATGACTGTCTTAACAATGGAATGGATTTATTCAGACAGAAACATCAGTACCTACTTCCTACAATGGGCCGGGAGGGTGGACATGTGCAGTATGTAGAGTACAGAATCCTGAATGCAGAGACAGTTTTTAAAATTGTGAGGCACCCAGACCTAAGCCCATTGTCACGAATACACCTATAATACCTATGGTGACTAAAACATATATACTACAACATTTCATCTCCCCCACATTTGTTGTTATGGAGTGGGAAAGGGACGAGAATAATACAGTAGGTGGGACTGACAGATGGCACCCCCAAAAACTGACCAACAACATTAAATGAACTCCCCACAAGAACAAGTCCTGGCATATACCATTAACACTCCACAAGAACAAGACTTGGCATATAACAGGAACACCCCACAAGAGCAAGACTTGGCATATAACAGGAACACCCCACAAGAATAAGACCTGGCATACACCAGGAACAACCCACAAGAATAAGACCTGTTGTATACCAGGAACACCCCACAAGAACAAGACCTGGCATAAATCAGGAAAACACCCCACAAGAGTAAGACCTGGCATACACAAGGAACACTCCACAAGAACAAGACTTGGCGTATACCAGAAACACCCCACAAGAGCAAGACTTGGAATATACCAGGAACACCCCACAAGAATAAGACCTGGCGTACACCAGGAACACCCCACAAGAACAAGACCTGGCATAAATCAGGAAAACACCCCACAAGAGTAAGACCTGGCATACACAAGGAACACTCCACAAGAACAAGACTTGGTGTATACCAGGACTACCCCACAAGAACTAAACCTGGCGTACACCAGGAACAGCCCCACAGGAACAACACCTGGCGTATATCAGGACTCTTTGGACTATATATCAGGACTAGGGTTGAGAGAAACGGGTCGTTCATTTTCAAAAGTCGCCGACATTTGGCAAAGTCGGGTTTCATGAAACCCGACCCGACCCCTGTGTGGGGTCGGCCATGCGGTACGCGACTTTGGCGCCAAAGTCGCGTTTCGTATGATGCGCTTGGCGCCATTTTTTCAGCCAATGAAGGAGCGTGAGCAGAGTGATGACATAGGTCTTAGGGGCGTGGACTCCTATCGTCATCTTGTCGCTTGTGCGCAGCAGCGATTTGAAATGTGTAACACCAGAGAGAAAAAAATAAAAAATAAAATCCCATTGACTTTGCATTGGGTTTCGTGTTTCGGTCGATCCCCGACTTTACGCCATAATCGGCCGATTTCACTCGACCCGACTTTAGAGATAGTCGGGTTTCGCGAAACACGCTCGACTCTAAAAAGGTCAAGGTCGCTCAACCCTAATCAGGACTACTCCACAAGAGAAAGACCTGGCATATACCAGAAACATCCCACAAGAACAAGACCTGGTGTATATCAGGAACACCCCACAAGAACAAGACTTGGCACATACCAGGAATACTCCACAAGAACAAGACCTGGTGTATACTAGGAACACGCCACAAGAGCCGGACCTGGCATATACCATGAACTCCCCACAAGAGCAAGACATGGTACCAGGAACATCTCACAAGAACAAGACCTGGCGTATACCATTAACACCTCACAAGAACAAGACTTGGCATATACCAGGAACACCCCACAAGAACAAGACTTGGCGTATACCAAGGACACCCCTCAAGAGGAATATCTGGCATACACCAGGAACACCCAACAAGAACAAGACCTGGCGTATACCAGGAACACCCCACACGAGCAAGACCTGGTGTACACCAGGAACATCCCACAAGAACAAGACCTGGCATATACCAGGAACACCCCGCAAGAGCAAGACCTGGCATACACCAGGAACACTCCACAAGAACAAGACCTGGTGTATACCAGATCACCCCACAAGAACTAAACCTGGCATACACCAGGAACACCCCACAAGAACAAGACCTGGCATATACCAGGAACATCCCACAGAAACAAGACCTGGTGTATACCAGTAACACTCCACAAGAACAAGATCTGGCATTTACTAGGAAAACCCCACAAGAAGAAGACCTGGTGTATACTAGTAACACCCCACAAGAACAAGACCCGTCGTGCACCAGGAACACCACACAACACACTCTGTATAAGAGTAAGACAATAAGAGTTGTTCCGTATACCAAGAATACCCCACAAGACCTGTCATGAATTGGGAAGTCCTTAAAAGACCTGTCGAATGCCCCACAAGTCCTGACTGATACTGAGAACAGCCCACAAGTCATGCCAAATAATGGAAACAACTTGCTACACCTGATAATTTTCTCAGCCAGTCAACTGGGCATCACAAAATGTTCCTCCGCAAAGTCACTTGCCCATTTATTTTGCTTTTAATTTTATGGCTGTTGTGTGTATACAAGTCACAATAATCACAATAGGAGGCTACTTACATTTCACAAAGGACTCAAACAAATTAGGCAATGCTGGAAATCTAAGAACAATGCTTTCTATATGACTGAGGAAGTTTTCACAGGCCGTTTCTCCTTTTAGAAGAATAAGGTCCATTAGTTTTTCCACCCGGACTCTCGAGTTTTCATCATGTTGAATAGCAATGTTTTCCTCCAGGGAGATGAGGTGGAGAGATTTCATTTTATCCAACACAGTGTCTACATCTTCTTCCAAAGTTTCTATTAATTCTGACCTCAGATGTTCAATGGTCCATGATGCTCCTCCTGACGTCATGGTGCCTGAATTTCACAATCTGAATAGAAGCACACAGCTCATTAATACACGACTATTATACCAGTGATATCCTGTAGAGAGGACTCAATCTTTTGAAATTTGAATTTGCCGTATTTACTAAATTTTGACAGTAAATTTGATTTGTGGTGAATCGATTCACTGCCAAATGCAAGAGCCCCATAGGGCTGACTGTCAGTGTGAAGCAGCATAGGCCAGCGTAGCCAGCAGCCAAGGCAGCTGAATAGACTGGCACCTGCAGCGTACACAGTGATGCTAGTCGTCCACGGTAACTGGTCTCGGATGTTGATGCTCTGTGCCCGGAGGTGAACTGGAGGTGGATGTCCTGTGCCCGAAGGAGGACTGGCATGTGTAACAGCTGCAAACAGGTGGATATCGTGCCAGGCTGCTATCCGGAGGATATCATGGACTGGGTATGGCTGTGTGAGTAAAGAGACTAATGCAATGGTGCGATCACCCGCGGTAACTGGTCAGAGGAAGACTGGCGTGTGTAGTGATCTGCAAAACTAATCGAGTAAAGCTGTGTGTAAGAGACTTTAATACAGCGTACAGTCGCCCACAGTTAATGGATAAGTAAAGGTCCAGCGTGTTTAGGGACTGCAGTCTAAAGCCGTATGATATGTAGTGTTATGAAACAGGCACTGAGACAAGATACAATTGTGTGTATTGAACTTTGATGCTGTGAAGTTAACACATTAAACCCTTTACCCCCAAGGGTGGTTTGCACGTTAATGACCGGGCCAATTTTTACAATTCTGACCACTGTCCCTTTATGAGGTTATAACTCTGGAACGCTTCAACGGATTCCAGTGATTCTGACACTGTTTTCTCGTGACATATTGTACTTCATGACAATGGTAAAAATTCTTTGATAGTACTTGCGTTTATTTGTGAAAAAAACGGAAATTTGGCAAAAATTATGAAAATTTCGCAATTTTCCAACTTTGAATTTTTATGCAATTAAATCACAGAGATATGTCCCACAAAATACTTAATAAGTAACATTTCCCACATGTTTACTTTACATCAGCACAATTTTGGAACCAAAATTTTTTTTTGTTAGGGAGTTATAAGGGTTAACAGTTGACCAGCAATTTCTCATTTTTACAACACCATTTTTTTTAGGGACCACATCTCATTTGAAGTCATTTTGAGGGGTCTATATGATAGAAAATACCCAAGTGTGACACCATTCTAAAAACCGCACCCCTCAAGGTTCTCAAAACCATATTCAAGAAGTTTATTAACCCTTCTGGTGCTTCACAGGAATTTTTGGAATGTTTAAATAAAAATGAACATTTAACTTTTTTTCACAAAAAATTTAATTCAGCTCCAATTTGTTTTATTTTACCAAGGGTAACAGGAGAAAATGGACCACAAACGTTGTTGTACAATTTGTCCTGAGTACACCGATACCCCATATGTGGGGGTAAACCACTGTTTGGGCGCATGACAGAGCTCGGAAGCGAAGGAGCGCCATTTGACTTTTCAATGCAAAATTGACTGGAATCGAGATGGGACACCATGTTGCGTTTCGAGAGCCCCTGATGTGCCTAAACATTGAAACCCCCCACAAGTGACACCATTTTGGAAAGTAGACCCCCTAAGGAACTTATCTAGAGGTGTGGTGAGCACTTTGACCCACCAAGTGCTTCACAGAACTTTATAATGCAGAACCGTAAAAATAAAAAATCATATTTTTTCACAAAAATTATCTTTTCGCCCCCAATTTTTTATTTTCCCAAGGGTAAGAGAAGAAATTGGACCCCAAAAGTTGTTGTACAATTTGTCCTGAGTACGCTGATACCCCATATGTGGGGGTAAACCACTGTTTGGGCGCATGGGAGAGCTCGGAAGGGAAGGAGCGCCATTTGACTTTTCAATGCAAAATTGACAGGAATTGAGATGGGACGCCATGTTGCGTTTGGAGAGCCACTGATGTGCCTAAACATTGAAACCCACCACAAGTGACACCATTTTGGAAAGTAGACCCCCTAAGGAACTTATCTAGAGGTGTGGTGAGCGCTTTGACCCACCAAGGGCTTCACAGAAGTTTATAATGCAGAGCCGTAAAAATAAAACAAACATTTTTTCCCACAAAAATTATTTTTTAGCCCCCAGTTTTGTATTTTCCCGAGGGTAACAGGAGAAATTGGACCCCAAAATTTGTTGTCCAATTTGTCGTGAGTGCGCTGATACCCCATAAGTGGGGGGGAACCACTGTTTGGGCGCATGGGAGGGCTCGGATGGGAAGGAGCTCCATTTGGAATGCAGACTTAGATGGAATGGTCTGCAGGTGTCACATTGCGTTTGCAGAGCCCCTAATGTACCTAAACAGTAGAAACCCCCCACAAGTGACACCATTTTGGAAAGTAGACCCCCTAAGGAACTTATCTAGATGTGTGGTGAGCGCTTTGACCCACCAAGGGCTTCACAGAAGTTTATAATGCAGAGCCGTAAAAATAAAACAAAAATTTTTTCCCACAAAAATTATTTTTTAGCCCCCAGTTTTGTATTTTCCCGAGGGTAAGAGGAGAAATTCGACCCCAAAAGTTGTTGTCCAATTTGTCCTGAGTACGCTGATACCCCATATGTGGAGGGAACCACCGTTTGGGCGCATGGGAGGGCTCGGAAGGGAAGGAGTGCCATTTGGAATGCAGACTTAGATGGAATAGTCTGCAGGCGTCACATTGCGTTTGCAGAGCCCCTAATGTACCTAAACAGTAGAAACCCCCACAAGTGACCCAATATTGGAAACTAGACCCCCCAGGGAACTCATCTAGATGTGTTGGGAGAACTTTGAACCCCCAAGTGTTTCACTACAGTTTATAACGCAGAGCCGTGAAAATAAAAAATCTTTTTTTTTTCCCACAAAAATTATTTTTTAGCCCCTAGTTTGTTTTTTTCCCAAGGGTAACAGGAGAAATTGGACCCCAAAAGTTGTTGTCCTATTTGTCCTGAGTACGCTGATACCCCATATGTTGGGGCAAACCCCTGTTTGGGCACACGGGAGAGCTCGGAAGGGAAGGAGCACTGTTTTACTTTTTCAACGCAGAATTGGCTGGAATTGAGATCGGACACCATGTCGTGTTTGGAGAGCCCCTGATGTGCCGAAACAGTGGAAACCCTCCAATTATAACTGAAGCCCTAATCCAAACACACCCCTAACCCTAATTCCAACGGTAACCCTAACCACACCCCTAACCCTGACACACCCCTAATCCCAACCTTATTCCCAACTGTAAATGTAATCTAAACCCTAACTCTAACTTTAGCCCCAGCCCTAACTGTAGCCCCAACCCTAACCCTAACCCTAGCCCTAACCCTAACCCTAGCCCTAGCCCTAACCCTAGCCCTAACCCTAGCCCTAACCCTAGCCCTAACCCTAGCCCTAACCCTAGCCCCAACCCTAACCCTAGCCCTAACCCTAGCCCTAACCCTAGCCCTAACCCTAGCCCTAACCCTAGCCCTAACCCTAGCCCTAACCCTAGCCCTAACCCTAGCCCTAGCCCTAACCCTAGCCCTAACCCTAGCCCTGACGGGAAAATGGATATAAATACATTTTTTTAATTTTTCCCTAACTAAGGGGGTGATGAAGGGGGGTTTGATTTACTTTTATAGCGGGTTATTTAGCGGATTTTTATGATTGGCAGCCGTCACACACTGAAAGACGCTTTTTATTGCAAAAAATATTTTTTGAGTCACCACATTTTGAGAGCTAAAATTTTTCCATATTTTGGTCCACAGAGTCATGTGAGGTCTTGTTTTTTGCGGGACGAGTTGACGATTTTATTGGTAACATTTTCGGGCACGTGACATTTTTTGATCGCTTTTTATTCCGATTTTTGTGAGGAAGAATGACCAAAAAAACAGCTATTCATGAATTTCTTTTGGGGGAGGCGTTTATACCGTTCCGCGTTTGGTAAAATTGATAAAGCAGTTTTATTCTTCGGGTCAGTACGATTACAGCGACACCTCATTTATATCATTTTTTTATGTTTTGGCGCTTTTATACGATAAAAACTATTTTACAGAAAAAATAATTATTTTTGCATCGCTTTATTCTCAGGACTATAACTTTTTTATTTTTTTGCTGATGATGCTGTATGGCGGCTCGTTTTTTGCGGGGCAAGATGACGCTTTCAGCGGTACCATGGTTATTTATATCCATCTTTTTGATCGCGTGTTATTCCACTTTTTGTTCGGCGGTATGATAATAAAGCGTTGTTTTTTGCCTCGTTTTTTTTTTTTTCTTACGGTGTTTACTGAAGGGGTTAACTAGTGTGCCAATTTTATAGGGCGAGTCGATATGGACGCGGCGATACTAAATATGTGTACTTTTATTGTTTGTTTTTTTTATTTAGATGAAGAAATGTATTTATGGGAATATTTTTTTTTTTTTTCATTATTTAGGAATATTTTTTTTTATTTTTTTTTACACATTTGGAAATTTTTTTTTTTACTTTTTTACTTTGTCCCAGGGGGGGACATCACAGATCAGTGATCTGACAGTTTGCACAGCACTCTGTCAGATCACTGATCTGACATGCAGCAGTGCAGGCTTCACAGTGCCTGCTCTGAGCAGGCTCTGTGAAGCCACCTCCCTCCCTGCAGGACCCAGATGCCGCGGCCATCTTGGATCCGGGCCTGGAGCAGGGAGGGAGGGAGGTAAGACCCTCGCAGCAACGCGATCACATCGCGTTGCTGCGGGGGGCTCAGGGAAGCCCGCAGGGAGCCCCCTTCCTGCGCGATGCTTCCCTGCACCGCCGGCACATCGCGATCATCTTTGATCGCGGTGTGCCGGGGGTTAATGTGCCGGGGGCGGTCTTTGACCACTCCTGGCACATAGTGCCGGATGTCAGCTGCGATAGGCAGCTGACACCCGGCCGCGATCGGCGGCGCTCCCCCCGTGAGCGCTGCCGATCGCATATGACGTACTATTGCGTCCTTGGGAAGTAAAGCCCACCCCACATGGACGCAATAGTACGTCTAATGGCAGAAAGGGGTTAAAGAGATTTTTGTGTTTTGAACTTTGTGGGTCACTGCCTCATGACTGCGTACGGTGCTACCGCAGCACTACACTGTGGACTCGTACTGACATGGGAAATCATATTGTCAGCTCAGTTTTACCATATTGTGAACGTGGTAAATAAAAACAAACAAACAAACAAACAAACAAACCATTGCTGAATTGCACTTTTTAAAATTTCACTTGCATTTGAGATTTTTTTTCCCAGTTTCCAATGCATCCCATGATAAAATGAATGGTGTCATTCAAAAGTACAACTCGTCCCACAAAAATCAAGACCTCATGCGGCTATGGGGGACGGAGAAATAAAAAAGTTATAGCTCTTGCAAGACGGAAAGGAAAAAGTGAAAATGAAAGAATGGACAATTTCCTGATCATGAAAGGGTGAAACACTGGTGTGCATCGCTTGTGCAACTGTGTAAGGTCCCCTAGTGTTGGGGATGTTGACACGGAACTTTTCACCTTCTTGTCTAACAAGTTTCTGTACAATACCTTGACCGGTATTTTAGACCCAGCCTCCCCTTATCTGCACATCCCCCTTCGGAGGTTTATTCTCACCCTGCTTTTTCCTTTTTCTTTATATTTGTTTTTAATATTATACCAATAAATCATGATCTTATTACTTTTGCTGGAATTGCTTTGTATCCATTGGCAGTACAACGCTGCTTTTACGGATAGTGTGTGTTTCTATGTTTGCATATATGTCAGCGCGTACAGAGGCGGCTGTGTTCTCTTGCCGGTATATTATGCAGTCATTGCATTTTGCACCTGTTCACACTTGCTTTTATTCCCTTCGGAGTTGCCGGTCAGTCTTTTGACGTTCCTGTACAAAGTGTCCCACCCGACCCTCGCTGCACCTGTTACCACGTCAGGTAGAAGGTGCCGCAGATATCCCCAGACTGGATATATGGGAGTCCGGCAACAGTCTGTATATTACACCATATACAAATTATAATCTCACCTTCGGGTATGGTGAAAGTGTGAAAGGTAAATGGAAAATGAGATATCAGTGTATCGGCCACAGGGATCAATAACTGCTCATGAAATGTGAGTCTGGAAAGGAGAGTTTCCTCTTACCTGGGTCAGGACTGTGCAGGACGAGCAGCAAATCTGGAAACGTCTCTTATATTAGTAATCTGTGGGGTCCGAGCTGAGGGCGGGAGGATGACGACAAATCCAAGAAGTGAAAGCAGACCAAACAACAACATCCTCGGAAGAGGCGCTGCCCAGTATTCAGCTCCAAGTCCAAGAATATAGGGACGTCCTAAAATGTAAATAAACCAGGAACACGATGATCTGGAAATATCTTACGTTTTATCACATAGAACATAGAGCAGATCAGACGTAGAACATTTCTCCATTTTATATGAAAAAGTTAAAGTTAAAGGGGCTGTCTAGATTTAACACAAAAGCCTGGAGTCAGTGTATCCTCACAGCACACACACCGCGTATTGTCAGGATTCTCCGGTGCCAGCACCACAATGGTCATGTGACCCCAAGTATGAGCTATCTCAGGCACATTTCGACTAGACATGCACGGCCTCACTGAATACTAGTGAATAGAGAGAGGCCACACATGTCTAGTAGGAATGTGGCTGGAAGTGTGTGGAGCGCCCTCATAGGGCTGTGGGGTACTCGGTACCGGGTCCTCCGGTTCACAGGGGGATGTCACGGTGGCTGACCAGGCCCGTGGCCCTGGAACATCCGTGTAAAAGGGAAAGGTCTTTAAGAGGAATATTTGTGACGCCGCCTGTGGTATTCGGTCAGGGTGACCGATGCTGCTTTAAAGGGTCCGCTGGGGAGATGTTATGGCAGCTAGGTGGTATACCTTCCCACAGGTGAAGTATATCCCCAGGGCTCCCGGAGTGTAGATGGTGGATGGTGAATGGCACAGTGAAGAATGAGGACACAAGGTTGCAGTCTCTTTACCTTTACTGAAGACTTCAGCATCCACTGTCCAGGGCACCAGATCACAGGGCAGGCAGAGTCCGGCCGGTTTGGAGGCAAGCCCAGAGTTCCCTTATCCAGGTGGAAATCAGTCGCCTTCCTTTGCGCTGCGGTGGTGTAATCCCTTACTGCCTAAGGCTTCACATAAGGGTCTCACAGATGCGATGTTTCGCTCTCTCTGTCCCCCATATAGATAGGACAATACCCGTATGACTGATGACTTGAGCCTGTTTGCACGGTCTCTTAGATAACCCGGCTCTGTAGTTGTCACCGTGCCTCCTGGGTGTAAGTGCGGACAGGTAACCTGCAATTAGCTGTCCTGCCGGTCTCTGAAATAAGGCATAGAGGTCCTTACTCCCTCGGTGTTCCTGCTACCGGGATTCTGCGCCTCAGGAGACAGCTTGAGCAGGGCTGGTCCCCTTCTGGTATCCTCTCCTTTGCTGCGACTCTCTTCATGCTCGCTGCAATACAGTTCTGCCTTTCAATATCTCTTTCTGGAAGCTGCAGCTCTGAGGGCATGCACAGCTCCTTTAACCTTCCATCCTCCTCAGACTCTGGTCTGGAACGTTCTAACTTTCCCTACAGACTACCAGTTATATATATATGGGGAGTGACCTAATAAATAGGGTCAGGGCTCCCCCTGGTGGCCTGGAGTGAGAAATGTGTTGCAGGTTTGTGATACCTGGATGCAGTTATCCTTCTTTGCCTCCAAACGTAGCATCACTCTCCCCGAGAGGAAAATAATACCACTGCGACGACCAGGACCCTGGGGCACCACATGTGCATAGTGCATATTTACATTAATATAACCATCTCGTCCCACAGCTGGCACCAGAGAGTCCAGACAGCGCGAACTGTGCATGCTGTGAGGAATCACAAGCATGCAGTTACATAGAGTGTATGTAAACTTTTGTATTAAACCTGGACAACCCCTTTAACTCATTTAGAAACTGATAACAGCAACATATCTCAGAACAGTAGTTCCTGCGCCGTATCCTCCATTGTGTCCGAGCCATATCCATTAATGTGCCTGGGCCGTGTCCACCACTGGTTAGAGGCCATATGCACTTTTGTGCAGCATCCCCTCCTCTTCTTACGACAGTCTGTAAATGTCTGGTAAGTGAGGAGACAATCGTTGGAGATTTAGGAGAAGAACCTTGTCCCCTTCTTGTCCGTGTTGGCTTTTCAATGCCACTAGTTTAGGGTTCTTTGCTGGATTTTTTCGTTTCATAATGCACCAAATGTTTTCTAATGGTGAAAGGTCCGGACTGAAGGCAGTAAGTTCATCTCATGAACTCTTCTTCTTCAGAGCTGTGCTATAATGGATGCAGAATGGGGTTTGCCATTGTTGTATTGGAATATACAAGGTTTTCCCTGAAATAGACATTGTCTGGATTGAGAAGATGCTGTTGTTACACCTCTTTACAGTGTTCAACATTAATAGCACCTTTAATTTTTGAACTGCACCTGCCATAGGCACTAATGCCCTACATACTATCAGAGATGTGAACAGTGCACTGATAATAAGCTGGATGGTCCCTCTCCTCGATAACAAGCTTAATGGTCCCTCTCTTTGGTAACAAGCTTGATGGTCCCTCTCCTCAATAAAAAGCTATATGGTCCCTCTCCTCAATAATACGCTGGATATTCCTTCTCTTCCATAACAAGCTGGATGGTCTCTCCTCCATAACAAGCTGGATGATCTCTCTCTTCGATAACAAGCTGGATGGTCTCTCCTCCATAACAAGCTGGATGGTCTCTCCTCCATAACAAGCTGGATGATCTCTCTCTTCGATAACAAGCTGGATGGTCTCTCCTCCATAACAAGCTGGATGATCTCTCTCTTCGATAACAAGCTGGATGGTCTCTCCTCCATAACAAGCTGGATGATCTCTCTCTTCGATAACAAGCTGGATGGTCTCTCCTCCATAACAAGCTGGATGATCTCTCTCTTCGATAACAAGCTGGATGGTCCTTCTCCTCTATAACAAGCTGAATGGTTTCTCTCCTTGATAACAATCTGGTTATTTCTTCTTCTTTTGAGTACATAGAACACAGCATCCCGGGTTTCCATAAAGGAATTCACATCCTGTTTCCACCGACCACAGAACAGTTTTCCACTTAGCTTTGAATGCATTATAAAAGTGTAATGAGGGCCAGGGGGTAGTCATGGTGGAGGATGGCAGCAGTAGCACACCCTGACCCTCCGTCAAAAACACACAATGTCCCTTCTGCAGTGTACCTTTTTGTCCACTTTCTTGTCCATCAGGGGCCCCTATGATCTGCTGAAGGATCTCGTTCTTTAGGTCACATATAAAGACAGGCAGAGTCAAGTTCAAATTTAAAACAAACAAGTTTACTCAGTTCTTTTCTCAATTCGTCCAGATGGATCACAGGTACAGCACAAGATTCTCCACACAATACAGTCCTTTCTTTCCCTGTACTGTCCCTCTCTCCTCTAGGAATATTGCAGGGTCGTACCGTCGTCTCTGGTACCGCAGCATTCTGTCTGGTCAGCCTAACTACCTTCAGTAGTTCCCTGTCCGTTTTGCCCCGGACATTTGGGTGTCTTCCCACACAGTTTTCTGCAACCATGTTGAAGTTGCCCTGTATTCCTACTCCTCCCGAGTGACCGATGATCTTAGGTTCTGGATGAGCCGGGCTCCTTTACTTTAACGTTACGTGGCACAGCTGCCTTGTTTGGGCTCCCAGGCCCTACTGACTAAATACAGGGAGCTCTCTCTACCCTACACACAGCTGGCACCTCTTAACTAAATACTATTGGTAACTTGTTCGTATCGTGCCCCCCTCTAGTGGGCTAATCTAAGTGCTATGCTTTCCCTATATCTGTGCAGTACTGAAACAATGTACATTAGCAGCATTATGATACAAGGCATTACAATATATATATATATATATTTATTATTATTATTATACATTTTTATAGCGCCATTTATTCCATGGCGCTTTACATGTGAATACGGGGCAAATATAGACAAATACATTAAACATGAGCAGATAACAAGGCACACGAGTACATAAGGAGGGAGGACCCTGCCCGCGAGGGCTCACAGTCTGCTGGGGGTGGGTGAGGATACACTAGGAGAGGGAAAAGCTGGCTGTGCGGCTGTTCAGTAGGTTGAGGATCACTGCAGGCTGTAGGCTTGTCGGAAGAGATGAGTCTTCAGGTTATTTTTGAAGGTTTCTATGGTAGGCGCGAGTCTGATGTGTTGGGGTAGAGAGTTCCAGAGTATGGGGGAAGCACGGGAGAAGTCTTGGATGCGGTTATGGGAAGAAGAGATGAGAGGGGAGTGGAGAAGGAGGTCTTGGGAGGATCGGAGGTTGCGTGTAGGTAGGTACCGGGAGACCATGTCACAGATGTATGGAGGAGACAGGTTGTGGATGGCTTTGTATGTCAGTGTGAGGGTTTTGAACTGGAGTCTCTGGGCGATAGGAAGCCAGTGAAGGGCTTGACACATATCAGAATACACCAAACATATGAGATGTACCAGCACTTTCTGGGACATAGAAGCAGGTGCAGGGTATAAGCTGTCCCCTGTAACCCCTTGCAAATAACCCTTGGTCAAGAGAAGTCGGCAGCGCTTCTGGATTGTGCTGATATGCTGCTTCTTTTTTATATGATGGAGCTTTCACTTTTATTTTGGATTGCATGATGATTGATGACCTGTGATCACAGACAATGTTTCCAGGGAGTTCGACAAAGCCCATACAGTGATTCGAATGACTGAATTCTGCCCGTAGAACCTTAGAATTATAGAATGTTAGAGTTGGAAGGGACCTGAGTCCGAGGTCATCTGGTCCAACCCCCTGCTCAAGGCAGGATTCACTAAATCATCCCAGACATGCCGCCTGAGGGCCCATAGATCGCAAACATCCAATACAATTGTGCACACGGATTTCCCCAGAGTCTCTCAATCCTCTGATGATCTCATGTGCTGTAGATGGAGGATATTCAAAATCTTCAATTTTATGTTGAGGAACATTTTTCTGACATTGTTCCACAATTTTTAGCTGCAGTTGTCACAGATTGGTGACTTCTGACCACCTTAGCACCCAACAGACTCTGTTTAATATGGTGCCACTGCCATTTTATATATTAAAAAAGATTACATCAGTCATAGAAAGATGACAGGACGTTTGGCGCAGCCGGGTGGGCTTCCCATGTGGACTTTCAGCTATGTAGCATGGTGTAGCACAATTAATCAAGAGGCACTATCATAGGTGTAAGGAGGTGGCCGGTCCCCCCAGTTGTGCCCTCTCCTTCTGCCGTATGACCCCCCGTGCACTTTTATGTAAATATGTTGTGTACTTGCATGTTCTAAGTGTCACGTATGTAATCTATGCTATCTAAAGTATTGGGTATTGTGGGGAGTTCCTCTGTAAATTGTCTGTGTGTAGTTGCTTCCTGTGTAGAGTTAAGGTACCTTCACATTTAGCGACGCTGCAGCGATCCAGACAACGATCCCGATCGCTGCAGCGTCGCTGTTTGGTCGCTGGAGAGCTGTCACACAGGGCCACGCTTAGTAACCCGATGTTTACCCTGGTTACCAGCGTAAAAGTAAAAAAAAAAAAACACTACATACTTACCTTCCACTGTCTGTCCTCCGGCGTTCTGCTTCTCTGCACTGTGTAAGCACAGCGGCCGGAAAGCAGAGCGGTGACGTCACCGCTGTGCTCTGCTTTCCGGCTGGCCAGCGCTCACAGTGCAGAGAAGCACAGCGCCGGGGGACAGACAGCGGAAGGTAAGTATGCAGTGTTTTGTTTTTTTTTACTTTTGCGCTGGTAACCAGGGTAAACATCGGGTTACTAAGCGCGGCCCTGCGCTTAGTAACCCGATGTTTACCCTGGTTACCAGTGAAGACATCGCTGAATCGCATCCAGATCGCTGCTGCGTGTCAAACTGAACGATATCGCTATCCAGGACGCTGCAACGTCACGGATCGCTAGCGATATCGTTCAGTGTGAAGGTACCTTTAGGGAAAGTAAGTAGTGAAGCATGTGTGCTGGGCCAGCAGCAGTGAAGCCACAGGAAGCTGCCGTTTTCCCCGAGTAATGCCCAGATCATCTAACAGAGCAGACATATCACATAGAAGGACATTGCCAGAAGGCCCGGACGGGAGAGGTCTGTTTTCCCCGGACCAGAGACTAAGGACTGCAACGCAGGCCCTCAGAACTTTATAAGGGCCTTTGCTGATGGGGTCTCAAGCACCCAGATTCCAGCAAGCGGTTTACTGCGAACTTTGGCTGCTGCGGCCGTTGTGGATGCGACTGCAGCAAACGTCAGGGAAAGAGCAGGAACGCCCGTGTTGTATTTGCCTTCTAAGTCCATTCCTTTCAACTTTGTTCCAAATAAAGTTCATTTTCCCTATTGGAGAGCTGCTGCATCCCTGGACCTTTTAATTCCCGGAAAGCTGAGAGCCAAGGAAAAGAAGGTATCTTCTGGGGAAGAACTGGGTTGATCCCATATTGTATGTACCAGGGGCCGGAGTGTCTACAGACTGTGTTTAGTGGGTGAGATCGGTCCGGACTACCACCCTGGTGCCCACCTTGTTATATAGCCACCATATAAGCAGGAGCAAGAAATGCACCAGTCATTTTGTAGTAAATCTGGACAGTGAGAAGACGTCATAGTTCACAGCTTAGCCACAGAGAAAGGGAGAGAAAGCTATAAAACACTAAAGAAACTGTGCAGATAGTGTGACAGCACAGCAGTGAGGAAATTACTGTGCGACTTACTTGAAAATTGACCCTCCGGCTGTTTTTCCATCACTGCATTCTGGTTTTCTACACATTTTGGGGGAATTTGGAGGGGATTGGGGCTGACTGCAGCATGGTAACATTGTGCTGGAGAAATAGGAGTTTTATAAGGGCAGCAGATGATATCAGCCCCGTATGGATGTAAATGTGTCTGGGGTCCTGAGATGAACAAGGGGTTGAATTTACCTCTAATCACTCAAACCTAACCCTAAAGGTACCATCACACTAAGCGACGCTGCAGCGATACCGACAATGATGTCGATCGCTGCAGCGTCGCTGTTTGGTCTCTGGAGAGCTGTCACACAGACAGCTCTCCAGCGACCAACAATGCCGAAGTCCCTGGTAACCAGGGTAAACATCGGGTTACTAAGCGCAGGGCCGCGCTTAGTAACCCGATGTTTACCCTGGTTACCAGCGTAAAAGTAAAAAAAACAAACACTACATACTTACCTTCCGCTGTCTGTCCTCCGACGCTGTGCTTCTCTGCACTGTGTAAGCACAGCGGCCGAAAAGCAGAGCGGTGACGTCACCGCTGTGCTCTGCTTTCCGGCTGGCCGGTGCTCACAGTGCAGAGAAGCACAGCGCTGGGGACAGACACCAGAATGTAAGTATGTAGTGGTTTTTTTTTTTTCTTTTACGCTGGTAAACAGGGTAAACATCGGGTTACTAAGCTCGGCCCTGCGCTTAGTTACCCGATGTTTACCCTGGTTACCAGTGAAGACATCGCTGAATTGGCGTCACACACGCCGATTCAGCGATGTCTGCGGGAGTCCAGCGACAAAATAAAGTGCGGGACTTTCTGCTCCGACCAACGATGGCACAGCAGGATCCAGATCGCTGCTGCCTGTCAAACTGAACGATATCGCTAGCCAGGACGCTGCAACGTCACGGATCGCTAGCGATATCGTGCAGTGTGACGGTACCTTAAATTACAGGGAAAATTATCATTATCCCCTTATGGAACAACGGGTCATTGACCAGTGTCATAAAAAGGTATTTTGGTTGTTTTTTTATATCTGATTTAGTAAAACTTACTAGGATTCATTGATAGGCCATTTTATTAACCCTTTCACCAACTGGCGTTTTTCTGTTTTCGCTCCCCTACTTCCCAGAGCCATAGCTTTTATGTTTTTCCACCTTGTGAGGGCTTGTTTTTTGTGGGATGAGTTGTACTTTTGACACCGTTGATTTTACTATATTGTGTACTGGAAAATGGGGAAACAATTCTAAGTGCGGTGAAATTGCAAAAAAAAAAAAAGTGCAATTCTACAATTGTTTTTTTTACCATGTTTGTTCTCTAAATGCTAAAACTGAGCTGCCGTTATGATTCTCCGGGTCATTACGAGTTCACAGACACCTAACATGTCTAGGTTCTTTTTATTCAAGTAGTAAAAAAAAGTAAGAAAATCAATGTTTGCTTTTGTTGCCATTTTCCAAGACCTGTAGCATCTCTAATTTTCGGATCTGGGGCTGTGTCACGGCATGTTTTTTGCGCGCCGAGTTGACGTTTTTATTGATGGCATTTTGGTGTGGATGTAATCTTTTGATCGCACGTTATTGTATTTTATTGCATTGTTGCTGCAGCAAAAAAAAAACATAATTCTGGTGTTTGGCATTTTTTCTTGTTACTCCGTTTACAAATTGAATTAATTTATTTTATACTTTGATCGGATGTTTCTGAACCCAGAGATACCAAATATGTGCATTTTTTATTTATTTTTTATTGTTTTATTTTAAATGTGGCAAAAGGGGGGGATTTGACGTTTTGTGTTTTTTCTTTTTTTTTCATATTTTTTTTAAACTTTTTTTTTTTTTACTGTATTTAATAGTCTCCTTAGGAGTTTTGAAGCTGCGATCGTACAATCATACACAGTAGGGCTTCAACATGGGCCGGCGTATCGTAATGACAGGGACAGGGGTCTTCAGCAGACCACCAGCTTTCATAACAACCCATTGGCACTCAGCGATCACATCACGGGCGCGCTGAAGGGCGAGAGGAAGGACGCACTCCTGACCGGTGGGTGTTGAAGGCCGTTGTCAAAGATTGAATAGTGTTTAACAGGTTATCAGCGACGGGCGGAGCACCACCAGAGAACCCGCTCCCTCCATCCGCATCACTGACAGGCGGGGGGCGCTCTACCATGCTGGAATAAATGGAGGGGAACAAAACCAGTTTATTATTGGTTATGGGAAAATTTTAGTCCATCTATGGTGATAAATGTTATACAGGTTACACATGTCAGAAGCATTAAATGGCGATATTATGTGATGCTGTATATGCAATACTGTATGTGCAGTATTATGGGGATAATGTGCTATTTAGGTATTCCTTGCTTGTCTCTGGCATTTATAATTGGACGTAGTAGTTACAGGTGATTTAATAGAGATATTTAGGTTTTGTGTAGTAGTGTTTGATCCCTGGATGACAGTATATTATGGGTCGGGGGATATTATTCTGCGTCTGTATAAATCACGTCTGTATAAATCATTCATATGTCACTGAGGCTTTTTTAATTGTAGATACTTTTATGCTAAAAACTCACATTTGATCGTCCTCTTGTGTCATTTGAACCAACACACAATTGTTTTGTTGGAAGAGTCTGGAGCCAGAGGATGGACGAACATCAGGGGCCGGAGGATGGACGGAGTCTGGGGCTGGAGGATGGACGAAGTCTGGGGCTGGAGGATGGACGGAGTCTGGGGCCGGAGGATGGACGGAGTCTGGGGCCGGAGTCTGGGGCTGGAGGATGGACAGACATCTGGGGCTGAAGGATGGACGGAGTCTGCAGCCATAGGAGAAACAGAGTCTGGGGCCAGAGGATGGGCGGTGTCTGGTGCCAGGGGAAGGGCGGAGTCTGGGGTTCGAGGAAGGGCAGAATCTGGGGCCGGAGGATGGACGGCGCCCGTGGCCAAAGGATGGATGGAGTTCGGAGGTGGAGGATAGACAGAGTGGGTCGGAGGATGGACGGAACCTGGGGCCGGAGGATGGACGTAGTCTGGGGCCGTAGGATGGATGGAGTCTGGGGTCGGAGGATGGATGGAGTCTGGAGCCAGAGGATGGACGGACATTTGGGGCCAGAGGATGGATGGAGTCTGGGGCCGGAGGATGGACGGAATCTGGGGCCGGAGGATGGATGGAGTCTGGGGCCGGAGGATGGATGGAGTCTGGAGCCAGAGGATGGACGGACATTTGGGGCCAGAGGATGGATGGAGTCTGGGGCCGGAGGATGGACGGAATCTGGGGCCAGAGGATGGATGGAGTCTGGGGCCGGAGGATGGATGGAGTCTGGGGCAGGAAGATGGAAGGAGTCTGAGGTCGGAGGATGGACGGAGTCTGCAGATCGGTCCTGTGCTCCTGCTGCTCATTCTCATACGATGCCGCAGAATTGAGCGTATGGCTGATGATGATCCATTACTGGTTACGGACGGTCGCCTTTATTTCATTCTGTAACGCAAATGCTCAGTTCTGATATTTGTCCTTACACCTTTAATACGGATTTGTTCACACTGGCGTCAGAAATCTGGCTTTTCCAGTATTTATGATGGATGTGTTTCCCCGTTATTCCTACATACAGCCCTGAGTTTAGGATTCTCATACAGTGATATAGAAGATGCTAAGCACAGCCTAAATAGGGGAGGTGCACAGTCATAGGTGCCCAAACCTGAACGTATACAATATAAAGTGACTAGCACACTCCAGGGTGTTGTGATGCAAAAAAGTGGGGATTTATTACATACAGTAAATCACAAACGTTTCGGTCGATACTGGACCTTCATCAGTGTGCTAGGTATAATTGTATACTTGTATGGCCCAAAAAACAATAGACTACTCGGATTTGCATCAATCAGACATGCTGGAAAAAAAGCAACAAGCCGGGAAGAAACAGAACCAGGCTGGTCAACTGACGGTGAGTCAGAATAATGGGTGGCGCTGAGGCTCAAAAGAGCTGTCAGTACGCCAGGACACTAGGGATAAATGCGGTATCCACCGCTAATAGCGGTCAGTTGACCAGCCTGGTTCTGTTTCTTCCCGGCTTGTTGCTTTTTTTCCAGCATGTCTGATTGATGCAAATCCGAGTAGTCTATTGTTTTTGGGGCCATACAAGTATACAATTATACCTAGCACACTGATGAAGGTCCAGTATCGACCGAAACGTTTGTGATTTACTGTATGTAATAAATCCCCACTTTTTTGCATCACAACACCCTGGAGTGTGCTAGTCACTTTATATTGTATAGGATTCTCATACAGACATTACACAGCCTCACATTCTCGGGATCTTGATATATCTGAGGACGCAGAACGTATCAGAAAAGGCACATCGTCACTTCTCAGAATAAGTTTTCCAGTTTTATAAAATCCCTGTCTCCCAGCTGCACTTTGTCTTTTAAAAAACCCTATTTTTCACCCTCCCTGGGTCCGGTTCTGAGTCTCCAATGCTGCATTCAGTGTCGGTTATTTCTGCAAGCGCTGCAGCCAATCACTGAGCTCAGCAGCTCTGAACAGTTTGTGTCATCAACTCAAGCAGTAATGGTGAGCTCAGTGATTGGCTGCAGCATTGACATTATTGCTGCAGCCAAACGAAACAGACCGGGGCAGCAGCAGAGACACAGCTCTGCACTTGCGGAGGGTGAGTAAAACTTAATTTTTTACAAGTAACTGAATCCACATTACAGGACAATGAACAACCGATCGTCGGTCACATGAAAATCTTTCCAAACACTTCACGGATCGATGCATTCAATGATTATGAACATTTGTTGGTCATTGTTCGTTCATTATGGTTGAAATTTGTCAATTTCTTACAAGTTTTATCACATCTGTATAGGTTGTGAGGCAGTGACCGTTGTTATATGCGACGGTCGCTATGTGTCCCCTAGGATGCACATAGAAACGTATTGAGTCCTCTGGAGTGCATTGCAGTCACAGACATAACTGTGATTACAGTGCAAAATAAAAGTAAGTTTGGTCTTGGGCAAGCTATTTGCCCAAGGCAGATTTAAGACAACCTGGCATGGGCTTTGGGTAGTGGGGCAATTCACTCCATCAAGCCCGGGTCTTACAAGTGGCTCATGGCCACATATTTCATTTAAAAAGCCTGCAGAAAAGGGTTGGGTGTGCCAGTCTGGCTTGCAAACTGCAGAGCAGGTGGCTCTACAACATCCAGCTTAGGTGTGCATTAATGTGGCACCCCAGGAGTTCGGGTACCACAGTAGTGCTGTCTTCCTCACGAGGAGGGTAGTGCTATGTCTGGAGACAAGTGAGATTTCCTTTGGTAGGTTTACACACACACACACACACACACACACACACACAACACCTTCCACTTCCAGGCCAGGAGGGGGAGCTCCAAGAGCTGTTTTAGGGCAGCTTCCCTGAATAAAGATATTGGTTTGGAGGTGGAGTGAGCACAGTTTTGGTAGCTGAGCAGGAGTCTATGTGCTGTGCGAGGACAGACAGGAGTGGAGCACAGAGGAAAGTGAGAGCTCCAGGAGGCCACGAGCAGGCCTCTGAAGAGTATCAGCGCAAGAATCCGGGTACCGGGAGCCCGAGGCTTTTGTGGATTATAAAACACAGAGCAGAACCGGAGGGTATTGTTCTACAAGGACTTTGCCCATAATTACCTGTTGCACAGCAGCACCTAGGAGCCTGGAGTCACCGAGAACAGACCCCAGTTCACACGGCCCGAGCTGCCTGCCATACAGGTATCTGTCCTAGGACAGCAGAACGATTAAAGACCTTGTTGAGACACTTAGTGGCAGCAGGGACTTAGAGACAGAAAGCGCAGAGTGGTAGGCTCCCACCGGACTTACCCAAGGGAACTTACTTGTCTCTGGACTGCCCAGACTTCTCTGCCTGTCCTGTGATCTGGTGCCCTGGACTGTGGATGCTGAAGTCTTCAGTAAAGGTAAAGAGACTGCAACCTTGTGTCCTCGTTCTTCTCTGCACCTCTCACTATATCACTATCTACACACCGGGAGCCCTGGGGATATACTTCACCTGTGAGAAGATATACCATCTAGCTGCCATAACATCCCCCAGCAGACCCCGTAAAGCAGCGTTGGTCATCCTGACCGAATACCACAGGTGGCGTCACGAACATAAACTCTTTTTTTTTTTTTTTGAAAATCTGTTTATTAGAGTTTTATGAAACAGTACAAACCATACATTTCCAATGGTGATAATACAGTAATGTAACAATATTAAATGATATTGTATCCCAAAACCCTCCCCCCCTACATAAACCAAAACATAAACCCCCAGTCTCTGCGTACACTTGACCATAGAAGTATCTCATGGAATTGGTGAGTTACCACCTATCCGCTGAAGTAAATACCATTGGGTATTTTCAAACTGTGCTCTCAGTTTCTCCCTAGTCTCTAAAGGGAGCGATGGAATAAATGTAGCCCATGTGGAAAAGAATTTGCCCACTTGCTTTTCTTTGTTGGTCAGTGCGTCCAACCACTCCATTCTGAATATGAACTGAATTTTTGTGCGGATGAAAGGGAGCGAAGGGATCAAGGGACTCAACCACTGGTGCAAAAAACTTTTACATAAACTCTTTCCCTTTAAAGACCTTTCCATTTTACATGGGCGCCCTGGGCCACGGACCGGGTCGCAGCCACCGTGACATCCCCCTGTGAACAGCAGGACCCGTTTCTGAGTAATCCCTAGCCCATGGGGCGACTCAGTAACACAAAGCCAAGGGAAGCAAATGCCTGGTGCACCCTCAGTGTTACACGGTGGTGCAGTCGCCCATGGCAACCTGTCCCGGATACCGAATGTCTGGACACACCAGCTGCATTACGGAGGATACCATTTATTTTCCAGTTATGAGTTTCTTTGGACATTAAAAGACCTTTGCTTTGAACTTTTATGTGGTCCCTGCCTATCTGTTGCACTGCACCAACCCCGCTGCTCTACATATGGTTGGAGAATGCGGGCAGTGTGAACTGAGGCATACCCAAAGCTCGCTGCATGTTGGTTATTAGGCCTGCATTGCTGCAGCCCAAGTGGGCTGACAAAATGGAGAAGCTGTTGAAGCAATTGGTCCTTAGTCAACGCCAACAGCAGGAGTTGTACCAGCAGCAGAAGACCAACAGTTTGATCTTGCAACAGATTGCGGCCCTGTGAGAGGCGCCTTCTCCTGTGACCCCTATCCGTTCTGAAGCCCGGTATAGTCCAGTCAGCGCTGAGGAAGATGAGTCCTGAGGACAACATGGAGACTTTCCTTACAGTGTTCGAGTGCACAGCAGAGCTGGAGAGCTTGCCTCTTTCCCAGTGGACTGAAGTGGTGGCCCCCTTCCTGACACGAGATGCCCAGAAAGCCTATCTTGACTTCAGTCGTGATGATGCCCTGGACTATGGGAAGCTGAAAGGTGAGATCCTTGCCTGACTGGGGGTTAACACATATGTACAGTAAGTGCACCATGGAAATTCTAGTGGTCTTTTATGGAGACTCAACCTGCCAGGTCTCAGACATATGATTTGCTGCAGCTAGTAAAAAAAAAATGGCTTCAGCCTGAGACCTTAACCCCTTTCCAGATGGTAGAGAGGGTGGTGGTCGACTGGCTGGTGAGGGCTCTGCCAGCAGCCATACAGCGTTGGGTGGGGCAAGGGGACCCGGGCACTCTGGACTATAAGAGATAATCAGGTATATAGCCACTCAGGACTTTATATGGGACACTGCTCTACTTCAGCTGTCACGTCGGGCTCCGCCAGCCCAGGAGCCTATGAAAAGTCCACGACCCTCTGCTGCGGCCAATCAGGACCGAGCCCGCACTGAGTGGGTACCCCGGAGTGAGAGTGACAAGAGACCTGGATCCCCTAAATTGGCCCCAAGGTCCCGTCGTGCCACAGCTATTAATTGTTGGCGGTGGCAAGGGCCCGGACATGTGGCTGCCAACTGCCCACTGACAGCTGAATGCACGGACTGCGGGTATACTCCCCGTATGTCGATGTACGTGCAAAGAGGTTGACAGGACCACGGGTACCTGCATGCTGGGTCCGGAACTAGAAAGGCAGCATCCTCTGTTCTGGGGGGACAGCTTTGAGGAAGCAGACCTTCCCCTGGAGCCTGAGGGAAGCCTGAGTGGGAGAGACCTTCCTGCAGACCCAGAGAGGCGGGGAGAGACAGGCAGAAAGTGCGCAGCAGCCGGGATATAAAAAGGAAAAATGCGTGAAGGACGGGGTTTTGGCACGAATGGAGAGCAGCGAGCTGAGCCATGAGTGGTGCGCTCGGCTGCCCCTACCGTCACTGAGTACAGGCACTGTGGCAGGGTCCAACCGGCCACAGAGGGACCGCTGCCAGGAGAGAAGCTGGGTGCAGGACGGAGCAGAGTTGTGCACACAGGTCAGAGCTGAGTCGACTGTGCAGCAGCCACAGAGAGAGAAGTGTTCCATCCGGGGAGCACCAGCATTGTGCAGACCAGCGACCGGCGTTCCCTGTCTCCAGCAGCGAGGACCAGAGGGGGATAGGAATGTGCAGGGTGTGCCAGTGACTACCAGAAAGCAAGATGCAGTACATAGTGTGTCCGTGAGAACAACACACGTGCCCCATAAGAGTGACCGGGGACAAGACAGACACTTGCACCCTGACTGTGCCAGTAAACACCTGCCAAGCCATGTTGGGCTCGTACAAGACCGTGACCCGGTCTATGTTCCTATATACAATTATTAGGTTCTGTAGAAGGATGTAGATCTGGGGATTTATTATGATGGAATATGGGCTGAACTGGATGGACAAATGTCTTTTTTCGGCCTTACTAACTGTTACTATGTTACCATCAGCCACTTTGGGCCCGTTTGACCAAGACTGTCAGTAGAGTTATGCAGTATGCAGGAGTCACGTCGGACTTAGACAGTACCGTGGCCCGTAACCTTGTAGGTGTAACGGGGGCCAGGGTGGTACCCGTACCGAGGGATTGCTGCTTCTTCCTCATCACACCCTGACGCTCCGCTACAGAAATATCATGTCCATTTTGTTGTGTGCTGTGTGTTTCAAGTAGTTCACCCACCTGTGAGACAGAATCCTTCACAGCATACAGGGCTCCAATCCGTCGCAGACACACACAAATGTTATCAAAGTCCCGATTCATTTTCAATAAAACTTTACTTAACTCATGCATCTTCACAACAGTCACAGTGCATCCATTTTCCCAATACATGAGTAATCCATCTCCTGCGTTTTCCCTGGTCTGCTCCCTCAGCTTCCAGCACCGTGGCTCCCAGGCCCGCAGCTTCCTGAACCATCCAGCTAGCTGATCCTGAGTGCTCCCCGTCCACTTTCCCCATCTTGGGTGAAAATTCAGGTTGCCTCCGCAATTCCTGTTTGGACCGTAAGTCCCGGACGTCACGGGAGGTAACCCACAGACAGCTCCTATCTTCTTTTTTGCAGCTACAGAACCCCTGATGAACCCCCGTCACATCTATATGGGGGGAAACGCGTCGGGCATTGGTCGGGGAGACTGCTGTCTTATGCTTGATGTGACATCTGGATCTATCTAACGGTGCTGCATGCCCACCACAAGTCTGTAGATGAGTATTAATGCTTTAACTTTTTCTGCCTTATGAGAGGGACTATTGTGCCCCGATACATTAAATATTGCTCCTTTGGGGGCCCCAGGCTAGTGGGCTGTGATGGACTTGTCATTTTGAAACACGCATTGTAAAAGCAACAGCATTATGAGCTATTTTATGTATATGTCCTAAGCACAGGTTTATTATTAAGAACTTTTAATATTTATCAAGCGTTTTTCTATTTCTTTCCTTGGACTGTAGGAGTTAATATCTGGTCTATTATTTTCATCATTCTGCTACTATTTGAATGCTCTGTTGATATTGTACTATATGGTTGACCTATGGTTTATCGGGTGACCATCTTCATACAATCCAGTATCTTGGCATCTTAAATTGTATTACTCCTTAACCCAGGAAATTGTATTTATTTTTTTGGGATAATACTGGCATTATCTCATTCACCCTTTTTTTTGGAATCTCTGTAGGCATACACTGCTGTATGTACAGTTGCCTGTGATAAAAAATACGTGCATATTTATGCAATATCTGAGATTTTTTTGTATTTTTTTGTTATGGTTTTTTATTTGCTTTAGGTATTTTTCTTCTTTTGGGTGCATGTTTTTTTTGGTGGACAGTTCTTTATCCTATCTCTATTTAGGGACTTTTTAGGGACTCTAGGGTCAGTCGACGTGGAGTGGGGGCACCTACCGCTTCACATTAGGATGCCTACCCCCACTGTTAGGTAGGATTTTTCCCATAGGGATTTTCTAGGGTTTTTCTTAGGGTTCCTTATTTAGGAGATTCTAGGGACTCTTGAGGGTAAGTCGACGTGGAGTGGGGGCGCCTACCGCAGTAACTTAGGGTGCCAACCCTTATTGCCAGGTAGGACTCAGTGTAGTCACTCCCTAGGACCCAACAGGTACATAATTTACTGTTCTCTTTATTATTTTTGATTGTTTATGAAAAGAGTATTTTTATTGTTGTTTAACCTCTTAATGACCGCCAATACGTCTTTTAACTGACCTGAAATATAAGAGAATGGCCTCCCCATACAGGTGACAATCCAGCAGCTGTCGGCTGTCCACTATAGCTGACAACTTGCTGTACCAGCCACAATCAGTGTTTGCACCATCCAAATCTGTTTAACCCCTTAGATGCTGCTGTAAATAGTGACTACATCATTATATATGGTTAACATAGTGTGGGGGCTTCTTCTTTATCCCACTTGGTGCCCTCAAATCATGATTTTGTGGTCCTGATGTTTGCCATGGCAATTGATGACCAAATAGCGGCCTTAGAGTCTGACGGCTGTTGTAACCTGTTCAGAAGTTAGCGGCATTTAGGTGGTAAAAATACACATTTTCATTTCTGTCATACCACTTTGCATTAATTCCTGTAAAGCACCTGAAGGGTTAATAAACGACCTGACAGCAGTATTCGATATGTCAGGGGGTGCTGTTTTTAAAATGGTATCACGTTTGGGGGTTTCCCAATATACAAGACCCCTAAAGTCACTTTAAACATGGATAAGTCCCTAAAAAAATACATTTTGTAAATTTCCTTGAAAAAATGAAAAATTACTGCTACATTTTTAAACCTCCTAAAATGCTAACAAAATAAAAGAACATTTTACAAATGGTGCTGATGTAAAGCCGACATGTGTGAAATGTTATTTATTAATGGTTTGCTGTTGTATGACTATCTGGATTAAAGGGATAATCATTCAAATTTTGAAATCGCTACTTTTTTAACATTTTTCTCAAATTTTTTTATATTTTTTATAAATAAACACAAAACAAGTTGTCCAAAATTTACCATTATCATAAAGTATAATGTGTCACGAAAAAACAGTCTCAAAATCACTGGGATTTGTTGAAGCGTTGCAGAGTTATTACCACATAAAGTGACACTGGTCAGATTTTAAAAATTTGGCTCCATCACTAAGGGGTTAATAAAAGTTAGGGATTTTAGGGATCCTTGTCTGCTGTAGGTTTTTTTACCCACAGACACTGATTCTTCCAGGCTGCCTCGCTCTCTTAACTCTCCACTGTTGCTCTGTTCAGCTTTCTGTCACAACTCCTTCTAGAACAATTCTCCTCACTCTGCTCTAGCTCCTCCCACTCACGGAAAATTACCTCAGAAAGGCTCTCTCACTGCCACTACACTGGCTCCACCCACTTTCTCAACTGTCGCTACTCAGTTCTCAACACAATCTAATCTCCTACTCTACAGCGCCCCCTTAACACTAACCTGCAACTACACTGCCATAATCCCAGTGGCGTAGGAAGAGGGGTGCGGGGGGGGGGGGGGCCGCCCTGGGCGGCACACTGCGGGGGGCAGGTCACCGGGCCGCGGCCGGCGCTGCAGGAGGGAAAAAAAAAAAAGATGTGTGCCCTTTAAATCTTCGGGCGCCCCCCCCCCCTCCCCGTGCCAGCGCTAATACTCACCTCTCCTGGTTCCTGCGGCTGCGCGGTAGCTGCAGCGTCTTCAGCGCCCTCTGACTCTGCGACGTCTCAGGGCAGAGGGCGCGATGACATCATCACTGCGCGCTCAGCCTCTCTGTCCTGAGCGTCGCAGAGCCGGAGAGACGTTGAGTGCACCGGACCTGCGCTGGGAACGGGAGAGGTGAGGATTTTACTTTTTTTTTTTTCTTTGTCTGACTCTGTCTGTCTGGGGGCAATGCTGGAGACCCTGGGGCAGATTTCTGGACAGACTGGAGCAGATTTCTGGACACACTGGGCCAGACGTCTGGACAGACTGGGGCAGATTTCTGGACACACTGGGGCAGATTTCTGGACACCCTGGGGCAGATTTCTGGACACACTGGGGCAATGCTGGAGACCCTGGGGCAGATTTCTGGACACTGGGGCAATGCTGGACACTAGGGCAGATTGCTGGACACGCTGGGGCAATGCTGGACGCTGGGGCAAATTGCTGGACACACTGGGGGCAATTCTGGACACACTTGGGGCAATGCTGGACACACTGGGGCAATGCTGGAGACCCTGGGGCAGATTGCTGGGCACACTGGGGCAGATTGCTGGACACACTTGGGGCAATCCTGGACACACTGGGGCAATGCTGGAGACCCTGGGGCAGATTTCTGGACACACTGGGGCAATGCTGGACACTGGGGCAGATTGCTGGACACACTCGGGCAATGCTGGACACTGGGGCAGATTGCTGGACACACTGGGGCAATGCTGGACACTGGGGCAGATTGCTGGACACACTGGGGCAATGCTGGACACTGGGGCAGATTGCTGGACACACTGGGGGCAATGCTGGACACACTGGGGCAATGCTGTAGACCCTGGGGCAGATTGCTGGATACACTGGGCCCGGGCAATGCTGGACACTGGGGCAGATCGCTAGACACACTGGGGGCAATGCTGGACACACTGGGGCAATGCTGGAGACCCTGGGGCAGATTTCTCGACACACTGGGGGCAATGCTGGACACACTGGGGCAATGCTGGACACACTGGGGCAGATTGCTGGACATACTGGGGCAGATTGCTGGACACACTGGGGGTAATATGCTGGACACACTGGGGCAGATTGCTGGACAACCTGGGGGTTATATGCTGGACACACTGGGGGCAATGCTGGACACACTGGATCAATGCTGGAGACCCTGGGGCAGATTTCTGGACACATTGGGGGCAATGCTGGACACACTGGGGCAATGCTGGACACACTGGGGCAGATTGCAGGACATACTGGGGCAGATTGCTGGAGACACTGGGGGTAATATGCTGGACACACTGGGGCAGATTGCTGGACAACCTGGGGGTAATATGCTGGACACACTGGGGGTAATATGCTGGACACACTGGGGCAGATTGCTGGACACACTGGGGCAGATTGCTGGACACACTGGGGGCAGGACTTGAGGCATGGGCAGAATGTAGACAGGTTAGGGCATGATTGGAGACACGGGACAGAATGAAAGACATGGGGCAGGATTGGATCATGGGGCAGGATGGACACGATGGAGACTGATGGGGCAGGATGGGGAGATCATATGGGGTAGAATGGATACTCATGAGGGCAGGATGCGAGAACATATGGCTGGACCCAGGAATGAGACACACGGGGCCAGGATGGGGAATATTATTACCATAGGGGCTAATTAAGGGATGTTATTACTGCAGTGATCTACAGTTAGGGCCAGAAATATTTGGACAGTGACACAATTTTTGCGAGTTGGGCTTTGCATGCCCCCACATTGGATTTGAAATGAAACCTCTACAACAGAATTCAAGTGCAGATTGTAACGTTTAATTTGAAGGGTTGAATAAAAATATCTGATAGAGAATGTAGAAATTGTACACATTTCTTTACAAACACTCCACATTTTAGGAGGTCAAAAGTAATTGGACAATTAAACATAACCCAAACAAAATATTTTTATTTTCAATATTTTGTTGCAAATCCTTTGGAGGCAATCACTGCCTTAAGTCTGGAACCCATGGACATCACCAAACGCTGGGTTTCCTCCTTCTTAATGCTTTGCCAGGCCTTTACAGCCGCAGCCTTCAGGTCTTGCTTGTTTGTGGGTCTTTCCGTCTTAAGTCTGGATTTGAGCAAGTGAAATGCATGCTCAATTGGGTTTAGATCTGGAGATTGACTTGGCCATTGCAGAATGTACCACTTTTTGGCACTCATGAACTCCTGGGTAGCTTTGCCTGTATGCTTGGGGTCATTGTCCATCTGTACTATGAAGCGCCGTCCAATCAACTTTGCAGCATTTGGCTGAATCCGGGCTGAAAGTATATCCCGGAACACTTCAGAATTCATCCGGCTACTCTTGTCTGCTCTTATGTCATCAATAAACACAAGTGACCCAGTGCCATTGAAAGCCATGCATGCCCATGCCATCACGTTGCCTCCACCATGTTTTACAGAGGATGTGGTGTGCCTTGGATCATGTGCCGTTCCCTTTCTTATCCAAACTTTTTTCTTCCCATCCTTCTGGTACAGGTTGATTTTTGTCTCATCTGTCCATAGAATACTTTTCCAGAACTGAGCTGGCTTCTTGAGGTGTTTTTCTGCAAATTTAACTCTGGCCTGTCTATTTTTGGTATTGATGAATGGTTTGCATCTAGATGTGAACCCTTTGTATTTACTGTCATGGAGTCTTCTCTTTACTGTTGACTTAGAGACAGATACACCTACTTCACTGAGAGTGTTCTGGACTTCAGTTGATGTTGTGAACGGGTTCTTCTTCACCAAATTAAGTATGCGGCGATCATCCACCACTGTTGTCATCCGTGGACGCCCAGGCCTTTTTGAGTTCCCAACCTCACCAGTCAATTCCTTTTTTCTCAGAATGTACCCAACTGTTGATTTTGCTACTCCAAGCATGTCTGCTATCTCTCTGATGGATTTTTTCTTTTTTTTCAGCCTCAGGATGTTCTGCTTCACCTCAATTGAGAGTTCCTTTGACCGCATGTTGTCTGCTCACAGCAACAGCTTCCAAATGCAAAACCACACACCTGGAATCCACCCCTGACCTTTTAACTACTTCATTGATTACAGGTTAACGAGGGAGACGCCTTCAGAGTTAATTGCAGCCCTTAGAGTCCATTGTCCAATTACTTTTGGTCCCTTGAAAAAGAGGACGCTATGCATTACAGAGCTATGATTCCTAAACCCTTTCTCCGATTTGGATGTGGAAACTATCATATTGCAGCTGGGAGTGTGCACTTTCAGCCCATATTATATATATAATTGTATTTCTGAACATGTTTTTGTAAACAGCTAAAATAACAAAACTTGTGTCACTGTCCAAATATTTCTGGCCCTAACTGTATTTATTTTATTTTTTGAGTATACTGTTTTAAATGGGGGGTGGGGGGGCGGTCCTGTTAGTGTGCAGAGTGACACTATATCGCCTTTTTTTCTTCATGTGGTGTAATGTAGAAGTTGTTAAAAATTAAGTAATGTGTTCTGCAAGCGGAGCTCGAGATAACTGTTATTTCCTGCAGAAACGAGTGCTGGCTGGAAGAAATGATGGCGGTCTGTGCTGGATGAAAGATGAATGAAGGACTTCATCTAGAGACGTCACTGGTGAGTCAGTGTTACCTATACACTGACACTATACACTATATACTATATACAGCGGTCCTGTGTACAATGTCACCAGTGATCACTGTATTACCTATACATTATATACAGAGCTCCTGTGTATAATACCACCAGTGATCTTTGTATTACCTCTACACAGACACTGCATACAAAGTACAGATCTCTTGTGAATACTGCCACTTATGGTGATAGTATTGTGTTTTTTTTTTCTTTATTACTGATCAGTATTGTAGTATTCAGTCACTATGTGGTGGTAATATGTGGTCTGGAAATGGTGTTGTGGTATTTGTCCCTTGTATGTGCTATTTGGTCACCAAGTGGTGGTAATATGTGATCTGGTCATGGTGAGGCGGTATTTGTCCCTTGTATATAGTATTATTCGGTCACTATGTGGTCTGGTCATGGTGTGGTGGTGTTTCTTCCTGTATGTGATATTATTGGTCTTGGTATAGTGGATTCTGTTGTGTATGGCGGTCATTTGTTCTCTCTGATATTAATTAATTAAAAGTCACAGGTTTGGCATGTGGGGGTGACACCATTAGGCCCAGTTTAAGTTCTACAAAACTGGAAAACTATTTTTGGTAAACTTTGTGTGTATTAAGCGGGGGGGGGGGGGAGTTGGGGCGCCAAACTCGGGAGCAGCCCCGGGCGGCAAAAGCTCTAGCTACGCCTCTGCATAATCCTTACTAATGCTGACCTACCACTTCCACTGACTGTCCCTAACACACAGATATCAGAACAGTGTCAGCCATTAACATATTAAAGTGTCAGCTATCATAAGCTACACAGGAGACACAGCAAACACAAAACGTTGCCAGTTTCATTAGGTAGGCATGCACAGGAATGCAGGGCTCCAACCTGCCGCCTGCACACCCCCTTACATAGGCATCTACAGTCTATGGACTAGGGGCAGTGGAAGGTACCGGAGACCGACCACTGTTACCAGAAGAAGGGTTATTGTTAGTTTGCAGGACCCCACTAAAAAGGACACCACGCCAGCCATTGTCGGAGCCATTGAGTTCGCAGCAGGAGCTGCAGTTTCAGGGCTTCCTGACATCTGTGCTATTGGACTGCCGTTATTTTGAACCATTGTTCTTCACCTTAAGACTATCCTTTGATTTAATGTACTGTTTGTCTCCCCTGTTTAACCCTTTACCTCCCTGTGAGTATTCCCCTGTAAATAAACCTGTTAACCCTTGCTCTGCCTGCATCCTGTCACTGCATCCCGTGTTCCTGCTTGTTATCTTACATATGCCCAGGCCGTTTTCACCATAGACCTGTTTGTCCCAGCGGGTGAACCGCATCTGTGCCAGGTACGCATCAACAGACACCAGGCTGAGGCCCTCCTTGAATCAGGGAGCCTAGTGACACTTGTGCATGGATCATTAATTTTGGGCTTAGAACCCACTGGGAAAAATGTGGGTGTTGTATGCATTCATGGTGAACTTCGTGAATACCCAACAGTGGAGGTCTCATTTGCTACACCCTATGGGAAATTAAACATGTGGTGGGAGTAGTGAAGACCCTTCCTTATGGGGCTATCCTGGGAAGGGATTTGTCCCTCTTCCGGTCTCTATGGAAAAGTAAAATAACACTCCCATGGTAAATGTTATTCAGGGTGCGGAACACAAAGATCCTGATTTGGGAATACCTGCAGTAGGGGTCGAGAAGACCCTTCCTTATGGGGCTATCCTGGGAAGGGATTTGTCCCTCTTCCGGTCTCTATGGAAAAGTAAAATAACACTCCCCTTGTAAATGTTATTCAGGGTGCGGAACCCAAAGATCCTGATTTGGGGATACCTGCAGTAGGGGTCGCCAACCTAGGGACAGAGTGTAACCCAGATAGGTTTCCCCTAGAGGTATTGGTAGGAGAGGCCGAGGAGACCCCATCGATCCCCAAGCTGCAAGTGTCCCCTGGTACATTTGGGGCAGCTTAGCTCCAGAATCCCACTTTGACCTGGGCATGGGAAAGAGTAATCAAGGTAAATGGGGTGGCTCAACAACTGGGTGTGGAGTCGGTGTGCCCACATATGGCGATCAACCAGGAGTTATTATACAGGGTTGATAAAATCTGGGAGGAGGTGATAGAACAACTGGTGTGCCCCAATCCTACCTTCGGGCGGTGCTCGAAATGGCTCTAATCCTGACTATATATGAGCCTGACTACATCTGAGCCTGACTACATCTGAGCCTGACTACATCTGATCCTAACTACTTCTGAGACTGCCTACATCTGAGCCTGACTACATTTGATCCTAACTAAAGTACATCTGAGCCTGACTACATCTGAGCCTGCCTACATCTGATCCTCCCTACATCTGATACTCCCTACATCTGATCCTGCCTACATCTGATCCTGCCTACATCTGATCCTCCCTACATCTGATCCTGCCTACATCTGATCCTCCCTACATCTGATCCTGCCTACATCTGATCCTCCCTACATCTGATCCTGCCTACATCTGATCCTGCCTACATCTGATCCTGCCTACATCTGATCCTCCCTACATCTGATCCTGCCTACATCTGATCCTCCCTACATCTGATCCTGCCTACATCTGATCCTCCCTACATCTGATCCTGACTACATCTGATCCTGACTACATCTGATCCTAACTACATCTGACCCTGACTACATCTGAGCCTCCCTACATCTGATCCTGACTACATCTGATCCTAACTACATCTGAGCCTGACTACATCTGAACCTGACTACATCTGATCCTAACTACATCTGAGCCTGACTACATCTGAGCCTGACTACATCTGAGCCTGACTACATCTGAGCCTGCCTACATCTGACCCTGACTACATCTGACCCGGTCTACATTTGATCCTGCCTACATCTGAACCTCACTACAGGAAGATTGCAGGAACAAGTTTAACAAAGAAATCAGGTTGTTACAGCAGCATTGCAGCAATTAAACAGCGTCGTGGGACATCACAGATGGAAATGACCAAAAGATGCTCAGGAATAATTAAGTCATCGATCATGTATTGGGATCTGAGAAATGTTTTTGTGTAAATGTACTTTTAATACACATGAGTGTTGCATCCCATAAAAGACGTCCAATGACGTCTACCCTGTGCCAGTCATTACACTGGCTACCCATCCACTCCAGAATCCAGTACAAAACTACTACCCTCATCCACAAAGCACTCCATGGCTCAGCACCACCCTACATCTCCTCCCTGGTATCAGTCTACCACCCTACCCGTGCCCTCCGCTCCGCTAATGACCTCAGGTTAGCATCCTCAATAATCAGAACCTCCCACTCCCGTCTCCAAGACTTTACACGTGCTGCGCCGATTCTTTGGAATGCACTACCTAGGTTAATACGATTAATCCCCAATCCCCACAGTTTTAAGCGTGCCCTAAAAACTCATTTGTTCAGACTGGCCTACCGCCTCAATGCATTAACCTAACGATCCCTGTGTGGCCTATTTATAATAAAAAAAAAAAAAAAAAAAAAAGGTTCCTCGCATCATGTTCTCATACACTTTATGCAGTATTAGCCCTCTGTGTCTGTACTGCTACATACTTAGGCAGGTAACTGGTTCATGCAGCTTTACATGAACACCTGAGCCTTACACTATAGCTGGTCCGAATAACTAAAGCAATTGTTACCATCCACCTCTCGTGTCTCCCCTTTTCCCCATAGTTTGTAAGCTTGCGAGCAGGGCCCTCACTCCTCCTGGTATCTGTTTTAACTGTATTTCTGTTATGATGTAATGTTTATTGTCTGTACAAGTCCCCTCTATAATTTGTAAAGCGCTGCGGAATATGTTGGCGCTATATAAATAAAATTATTATTATTATTATTAATGTAGGATTTATTACACATGGGCAATGGAATAAACACAGTACAGGCTGTGACCTTACGGAATGATTTTATTGAGTATATTGTTTATTGGTATCATTGGTAAAATGAAATTGATGTAACAAGACACAAGTTGACAATACAATTCTATGGGTCATTTGTGAAGCCCATGCGGCCCTCTGACAACATTCAATCAGTTTAATCAGATCTTATTAAAATATATGTCACATTACTACAAAACTTGGTGAAAACTTATTGAAACTACTAATAAACAAGTAAAATGCGAGACTATAAAAATCACCCCAATAAGAAAAAGACGTTCCCAATAGATAAGTCCACACACCCACCGAGTGCATGTAAAAGCTGGAGATACATGGCGATGTCTCCAAACACAAAGCTCTATATCTAATGAGCCAAACCCAACTAATAGAAAGGATGATTTATTCCCGTACATCCCATAATCTTTGGTAATAGCAATGGTATTATTGCTATGGGAATTTAATCATGAAAATTGTAGAGGTTCCAAAAATTAACACAATGTTGAAATATAGAATCAATAAGGTGGCAATGCAAATTATGAGGTGACATTGAATCATTTCTTTAAGCTGAGCAGAGCCTGTTCTCTGGATATGTTGGTCCAGATAGGTGGCAGATCAGCCGGTCTTGCGTTATACTCAGCAGCAAACTCTTTATTGTACTGGGCAAAGATGAATTTCCAGTAATCCGAGGACTCAATGCTGGGGTCGGGTTGGATGGCCCAGTCTGGATAGTAAGTGCGATACTCTTTGTATGGGTGATATTCACCAGATGTGTCTGAATTTCTAAATCTAGTTTCAGATACAACAGCAGTGGTGCATATATCCAGGACCAGTTTTTCATTATTGGACCACCTATATCTCCCAAGCCCTTTGGGTATATGGAGAGAAGCAAAGTGCTCTCTATGGTCGGATCCTCCGGCCTCACAGGGGGCTTTACAGAACGGACACTGATGTCCACATCCAATCACTTTCTTCGATAATTCATCCTTAGGCTTCAATGTGACTTTGGAAAGAACAGACTTCAAACTCATAGACTTCAACTCAGATAAGATTTGCTTCTTTGTGTCTGTTAGGAAGGACTGAATATCGGAGGAAAACTGCCCCACGTCTGCCGTGTTACCAAAAATGATCACTTTTAGCTCTTTCTGTGGAATCACTAATTCTGTCTGCAAATTATCACAGAGATTTTTGAAAAATTCTGAAATGGTCGTGTGTGTTAGAGAGGTTTCATCCCGGAGAACATTTTGGATTTTCCCACAAATGGAGCTCAGAATATTTTCATGAAATTCTTCCAAACATCCAGTTTTGTTGTATTTCTCTGAGATGTAATTTTCTATCCACTGCCTGGAAAATTTCTTGTATGAATCAAGATATTTCACATATTTCTGGAAAGACATTTCTACCAGCAAGTTCTCCAGTATAGTGTACTGGAAAAAGGTCCTAGTGCTGAATATCTTATTGTCAGAACTTTCTAAGATGTCATCTATTATTCTTTCTCCGAGATGACTGAAAACATACTGGGTAATGGCTGGTTTGAGACATTGGTCACAGAATTCCTTGGCTCTGCTCTGACTTTCATCTTTTTCTTTGTAAATATTAAAAAATGTTGAGAAATACTGAGGTTTTAGTTCAATAAGACAATTTCTTGGGTTGTTCTTCTGGATAAACCTATCGTGCATCTCCTGGAATATTGCAGCTGCTTTTCCAAAGATGAAGAGTTTAATATCCAAATCAAACTGTGATGAGAAGTGCAGCTTTTTAGCATCTTTACTTCTAAGCCGCTCATTGATCATTTGCAGAAGGTCCTTGCAGTAAGTGTCATCATAGTCCTCATCGCTGCTCCTCCTCTCTGCGATGTAGATGTCACATGTATCTATCAGAGAGTTGGCAAATTCTTTCTGCTCAAAGTATGAATCAATAGAAAAAAAGGATTTAATACGAGATAACCAAGATTTATCTAAATGTTTTTCTTCCAATTGAAAAGTGCATTGCTCATAAGACAATAGTGTTATTTCTACTAGCTTTTGGTTTATCGCAGATCCTTTGCTGCTCAGGTCCTTTCTCATGAGCGGTAACATTGCTTGACCTATATTACGATGTTTAATGCTTCCAATCTGAAGACTTGACAACGTTTCCTCCCACATCGTCTCGAATGCTCGCTCTATTCCTTCATCAGTCATTTTATGTTTCTTGCGTCTTCCGTCTTCCACAAGTTCTGTAATTCTCTCTTCTATTTGCTGTTGATACTTACTCTGGATACTCTGAACCGCAAACTTTCCTTTCTGGAGGGACACAGCTTTGTCGTACTTGCTGATGGCCTTTCTTTCAAGCTCCTTTTTCAGGAAATTGACACTCATTCTAAAATCTTCTCGATATCGCTCTAGTAGATGAACGTTCTCTGTTTTATTCTCGAAGTAGTTTTCTACTTGTTGCAACATCTTTTTTTCCTCCTCAAAGAGAAGTTGCTGAAGATCACACATGTACTGATCATTAGTTTCTTTATCCAAACTTTCCACCATCTGATTTTTTATGTTATTTTCTGTCATATTTATCCATTTGTAAACTTTTTTGTGGAACTCCCATTCCCACAGAGAGAACTGCGTATTCAATTTGCCATACGCTTCTGCTACCAGACTGTTTCTAAAACTAAAGATGAATTTCTCATATTTTACAGCATTCCACAAACTTACCACCCATTTAATAAAGTCTTGGATATTGCAAGGAGCATTTTGGGTTTTCATATATGTAAATAAGTCCTGCTTAAACTTATGAATATTTTCGCTGTAACCAAAGTTTACGGGAGCCATTGGAGGAACCCCTTGCCATAACCCTGGGATGTACCAGCTGTGCCTCTCAATGTCATAGTCCATCACATCACCAAAACGTGTGATTCCAATTTTCTTTTCCATTGTAGCAGCAACATTGGTCATTTCATCTAATTGTTCTAGTAGTTTCTTTCTGTCTCTCATGTTCTTCTCATGGGCGGACACATCACTCACGTTCTGATGGACAAACTGGCAATTAGGTTTTTTCCCAATCTCCTTCATCCTAAGGAAAGCATGGACAACCATCTGCAAAATGTCTTTCATCTCTGTGGTATTCTCCATGGCCATGTTGACTATGGTGACATCACTCAACCCAACCACCAATGTGGCCAATTCATTGTCATGTTCATAGCTGTTTTCCAATGAAGCCAATTCAGGAGCTTTCAACCCTTCAGTGTCAATCACAAGAATAAATTCACAGCCTAGTTCTTCCTTGAAGTTTTCTGTTACTTTAATCAGAGTCATGAAGGCTCCTCGTGTGCATCGACCACTGGCCACAGGGAACTGTAGACCAAACATGGTGTTCAGGAGGGTGGACTTCCCGGTACTCTGCACTCCCAGCACAGTTATCACCCTCATCCTGCATTGTCCTCCAGTCTTCTTATCCAGCTCGGTCAGGACATCAGTTATCCACTGTAAGGGAATGTTGGAGGCATCTCCATCAATCAGCTCCAATGGGAACCCATCCAGAAGAAGAGAAGAAGCTATTTCTGGCAATCCAGAAAACTGTATTCTGTTTTCAGGGAGTAATCTTTGTTTTAACATGGAACATTCAGCCTCATAAAACTGCCCCAACTCACGGAGGAAATGTTCAATTCCCAAAGAACTATCAGAGATTTTTTGGTCTATTTGTTTGAGTTCCTCTGAATTATTTGACTTATTGCTACATTTTTCCTTGTATTCAGCTTGCAACACCGACACGTTTCTTCTAGATATTGACTCCAGCTCCATTCTCATCCATTTCAGGAAAAATTGTCGCTCATCCTGAGATAAATGTGTGATTGCATTAATAAACAGCATTATACCCTCAGAGAGATCGTGACCATTCTGCTCTTTGTGGAGAGAGATGCGTTTCTCTATGAGCTCAGACTGATACTGTTGAACGTCCTTCCCCTCGAGGTTCGTCATCCTGCAAAGTTCTTTTTCTATCTTAGACAATTTCTTCCAGAGATCCCCCTGTAGTTTCAGAGCCATCTTCTTGTATATTTCCACATTTTCTATGACAGAAGTAATGTTTACCGCGCATGCCCTCGCTTTTTGACATTCTGGTGAGTCTTCATCTACGTCAATATGAAGTCTGTATCTTTCTTTCTTTAGATTTTCTAGGGACAGTTTCTTATGAGGTTCCTTTAAGAATTGCTCAATGCTGTTCTGAATATTTTTAACATATTCTGCATCATTTGCCTTGCTTCTCTTCTCTATAAATTGCTTTTTATACAGTTTTAAATTTACCATTAGAGTTTTTAAAAGTTTCTGTGTCTCTGAGCTTATGTATCTACCAGGGCCTGGAGTGACAATGAAATAAAACTTGGTGTTAGATGGAATGAAGGAGGACAATAACCTGAATTGTCGCTCACACATAGTCTCAATAAATATGAAGGTGGCCGATGAGATCCGAGTGAGAAAGGTGAATTCTTCCAAGTTGGACTCCAGGTCTCCACGTAGATTCGCCACAGCAATCGGCTCCGGGAAAACATCAGATTTCCCACAAGGAAAGTACCAGGACATTTCCACCAGCCCGTCAGATATCTTCCTCTCAATGTTCCCTCCTTCCATGTTGTCGTGTATGAAGAACTCATGATGTTGTTGAGCTGGGTTAAGAACTTGGTTTAATGTTTTTGATTTTGATAACTTATTTGGCCCCAGCCTGACGAAAGAGAAGATCGGCATCTCAATGTTCACCACGTTGTCTTCTCGGAACCCTTTACTGTCTACTAATACCTGAGGTCTCCATTTCTTCACAATATCTCTCATTGCCCAAAGTATGAAGGTACAGTCCGGAGGACCATCACCAGAGGGAAGCAAAAGTGGAATAGCAAACTGGCACAGAGACATTTTTGTTACAATTTCTTGCTGTAAAAATGGGTCTGAACAATGAAGGAGAGCGCAGAGAACGTCTAGTGGATGGATGCTGCATGAAGGATCTTCTTCTACTTCATTCATAGAAAATAACGGTTCATCCTCTTCATCTGATTCTTCTTTAGACGACTGTTTCTGGAGTTGAATATTTCTTGCTGTTCTGTTCAGTCCAATAATTTTTGTTAAATAATGCCAGGGGATGTCTGCAATATTTTGGGGTTGATCAATGAGAAGATGGTCGGTTCCGATACTGAGGACTTCTCCCAACGTCAACTTTGCTTTCATGTGTTTTTTCAGGTCCAATTGTTCAGCTACTTCCTGAAAAGTCTTAGACCGGTCTGTGGAAAGAAAAATAAAATACGTGACTACAAAATTATTTGGAATATTAATAAAATCACATAGTTTTTCTAAATAAAGTTGCAAACTAGGAGTATTTTTTAATCTCTTATTTAGATTTCAGGATTCTGCATTTTACCAGCATTTAAAGAGGTGAAAATTCTAAAATTATCTATTTTAATACCATGGTTTTATGTGAAATGTTATTTTTTTATTTGTGCAATTTTTTTATTTCAATTTTGCTCATCCACCATTCACAATAGGTGATGTCACAGCTTACCTCCTCCTCCTGTACGATGACTGATAACACCTCTATATACAGTAGATAACACAGGATCCACCATTCACAATAGGTGATGCCACAGCTCACCTCCTCCTCCTGTACAATGACTGATAACACCTTTATATACAGTAGATAACATAGGATCCACCATTCACAATAGGTGATATCACAGCTCACCTCCTCCTGTACAATGACTGATAACACCTTTATATACAGTAGACAACAAAGGATCCACCATTCACAATATGTGATGTCACAGCTCACCTCCTCCTCCTGTACAATGACTGATAACACTTCTATATACAGTAGATAACACAGGATCCCCCATTCACAATAGGTGATGTCACAGCTCACCTCCTCTGTTGTGAATTCTGTGGTCAAGCTCCCTCCTGTGGTCATGAGTGGTACTTCGGCTGGTTCTGTCTATGAGCTTCCTTTTGTGGATGTGAGTGGGGCTGCGGCTTCTGAGTCTCCTTCCTCAGGTGACGAGGTGAAGTCGTTAGGTGCTGCTCTATTTAACTCCACCTAGTGCTTTGCTCTTTGCCTCCAGTCAATGTTTCAGTATTGGTCTTGCTCTCTCCTGGATCATTCCTGTGGCCTGTCTATCCTGCATAAGCTAAGTTTTGCTTGTGTTACTTTTGTTTTGCAATATTTTCTGTCCAGCTTGCTTTATTGGTTTTTCTCGCTTGCTGGAAGCTCTGGGACGCAGAGGGAGCACCTCCGTATCGTTAGTCGGTACGGAGGGTCTTTTTGCGCCCTCTGCGTGGTTGTTTGTAGGGTTTTGTGTTGACCGCAAAGCTATCTTTCCTATCTTCGGTCTGTTCAGTAAGTCGGGCCTCACTTTGCTAAAATCTAATTAATCTCTGTGTTTGTATTTTCATCTCAACTCACAGTCATTATATGTGGGGGGCTGCCTTTTCCTTTGGGGAATTTCTCTGAGGCAAGGTAGGCTGATATTTCTATCTTCAGGGCTAGCTAGTTTCTCAGGCTGTGCCCGAGGCGCCTAGGACTTGTCAGGAGCGCTCCACGGCTACCTCTAGTGTGGTATGATAGGATCAGGGATTGTGGTCAGCAGAGTTCCCACGTCTCAGAGCTCATCCTATGTCATTGCTAACTGTCAGGTCACTTTGTGTGCTCTTAACCACTAGATCCATTGTGGTTCTGAATCACCAGTTCATAACAGTACTGGAGGCCCAAAGTACTAATGCTTCTCAATAGAGGGAAAAAAGAAGTTCTGAGACCATTTTTTTTTCTTTGCACTGTGTTTTGCCTTTTTTTTCCCCTAGACATTTGGGTGGTTCAGGACACAGGTGTAGTGATGGACATTAAAGGTCTGTCTTCATGTGTGGATCATCTCACTGCAAGAGTACAAAATATTCAAGACTTTGTGGTTCAGAATTCTATGTTAGAACCAAGAATTCCTATTCCTGATTTGTTTTCTGGAGATAGAGCTAAGTTTCTGAGTTTCAAAAATAATTGCAAACTGTTTCTGGCTTTGAAACCCCGCTCCTCTGGTGACCCAGTTCAACAAGTTAAGATCATTATTTCTTTATTACGTGGCGACCCTCAAGACTGGGCATTTTCCCTTGCGCCAGGAGATCCTGCATTATGTGATATTGATGCGTTTTTTCTGGCGCTCGGTTTGCTTTATGATGAACCTAATTCAGTGGATCAGGCAGAGAAAAATTTGCTGGCTCTGTGTCAGGGTCAGGATGAGATAGAGATTTATTGTCAGAAGTTTAGGAAGTGGTCTGTGCTCACTCAATGGAATGAATGTGCGCTGGCAGCGATTTTCAGAAAGGGTCTCTCTGAAGCCCTTAAGGATGTCATGGTTGGATTTCCTATGCCTGTTGGTTTGAATGAGTCTATGTCTTTGGCCATTCAGATCGGTCGACGCTTGCGTGAGCGTAAAGCTGTGCACCATTTGGCGGTTTTATCTGAGCATAAACCTGAGCCTATGCAGTGCGATAGGACTTTGACCAGAGCTGAACGGCAGGAACACAGACGTCAGAATGGGCTGTGTTTCTACTGTGGTGATTACACTCATGCTATCTCCGATTGTCTTAAGCGCACTAAGCGTTTCGCTAGGTCTGCCACCATAGGTATGGTACAGTCGAAATTTCTTTTGTCCGTTACTTTGATCTGCTCTTTGTCATCCTATTCTGTCATGGCATTTGTGGATTCAGGTGCTGCCCTGAATTTGATGGACTTGGAGTATGCTAGGCGCTGTGGGTTTTTCTTGGAGCCCTTGCAGTGTCCTATTCCATTGAGAGGAATTGATGCTACGCCTTTGGCCAAGAATAAGCCTCAGTATTGGACCCAGCTGACCATGTGCATGGCTCCTGCGCATCAGGAGGATATTCGCTTTCTGGTGTTACATAATCTGCATGATGTGGTCGTGTTGGGGTTGCCATGGCTACAAGTCCATAACCCAGTGTTAGATTGGAAATCTATGTCTGTGTCCAGCTGGGGTTGTCAGGGAGTACATGGTGATGTCCCATTTCTGTCGATCTCATCATCCACTCCTTCTGAGGTCCCAGAGTTCTTGTCTGATTACCAGGATGTATTTGATGAGCCCAAGTCCAATGCCCTACCTCCGCATAGGGATTGTGATTGTGCTATCGATTTGATTCCTGGTAGTAAGTTTCCTAAGGGTCGACTGTTTAATTTATCTGTGCCTGAGCACGCCGCTATGCGGAGTTACGTGAAAGAATCCTTGGAGAAGGGTCATATTCGCCCGACATCATCGCCATTGGGAGCAGGGTTCTTTTTTGTGGCCAAGAAGGATGGTTCGCTGAGACCTTGTATTGATTACCGCCTTCTAAATAAAATCACGGTCAAATTTCAGTACTCCTTGCCGCTGCTGTCTGATTTGTTTGCTCGGATTAAGAGGGCTAGTTGGTTCACCAAGATAGATCTTCGTGGTGCGTATAATCTTGTGCGTATTAAACGAGGCGATGAATGGAAAACTGCATTTAATACGCCCGAGGGCCATTTTGAGTACCTGGTTATGCCATTCGGGCTTTCTAATGCTCCATCAGTGTTTCAGTCCTTTATGCATGACATCTTCCGAGAGTACCTGGATAAATTCCTGATTGTATTCTTGGATGATATTTTGGTCTTCTCGGATGATTGGGAGTCTCATGTGAAGCAGGTCAGAATGGTGTTCCAGGTCCTGCGTGCGAATTCTTTGTTTGTGAAGGGATCAAAGTGTCTCTTTGGTGTTCAGAAGGTTTCATTTTTGGGGTTCATTTTTTCCCCTTCTACTATCGAGATGGACCCTGTTAAAGTTCAGGCCATTTATGATTGGACTCAGCCGACATCTCTGAAGAGTCTGCAAAAGTTCCTGGGCTTGGCTAATTTTTATCGTCGCTTAATCAATAATTTTTCTAGTATTGCTAAACCGTTGACTGATTTGACCAAGAAGGGTGCCGATGTGGTCAATTGGTCTTCGGCTGCTGTGGAAGCTTTGCAAGAGTTGAAGCGTCGTTTTTCTTCTGCCCCTGTGTTGTGCCAACCAGATGTTTCGCTCCCGTTCCAGGTCGAGGTTGATGCTTCAGAAATTGGAGCAGGGGCTGTTTTGTCGCAAAGAAGTTCTGATTGCTCGGTGATGAAACCATGCGCCTTCTTTTCCAGGAAGTTTTTGCCTGCTGAGCGAAATTATGATGTTGGCAATCGAGAGTTGCTGGCCATGAAGTGGGCATTCGAGGAGTGGCGTCATTGGCTTGAAGGAGCTAAGCATCGCATGGTGGTCTTGACTGATCACAAGAACTTGACTTATCTCGAGTCTGCCAAACGGTTGAATCCTAGACAGGCTCGTTGGTTGCTGTTTTTCTCCCGTTTTGACTTTGTGGTTTCGTACCTTCCGGGCTCTAAAAATGTGAAGGCGGATGCCCTGTCTAGGAATTTTGTGCCCGACTCTCCGGGTTTGCCTGAGCCGATGGGTATTCTCAAAGAGGGGGTCATTTTGTCTGCCATCTCCTCTGATTTGCGGTGGGTGCTGCAAAAATTTCAGGCTAATAGACCTGACCATTGCCCAGCGGAGAAACTGTTTGTCCCTGATAGGTGGACGAATAGAGTTATCTCTGAGGTTCATTGTTCGGTGTTGGCTGGTCATCCTGGAATCTTTGGTACCAGAGATTTGGTGGCTAGATCCTTTTGGTGGCCGTCTCTGTCGCGGGATGTGCGTTCTTTTGTGCAGTCCTGTGGGATTTGTGCTCGGGCTAAGCCCTGCTGTTCTCGTGCTAGTGGGTTGCTTTTGCCCTTGCCGGTCCCGAAGAGGCCTTGGACACATATCTCTATGGATTTTATTTCGGATCTCCCCGTCTCTCAAAAAATGTCGGTCATTTGGGTGGTTTGTGATCGCTTCTCTAAGATGGTCCATTTGGTACCCTTGTCTAAATTGCCTTCCTCCTCTGATTTGGTGCCATTGTTCTTCCAGCATGTGGTTCGTTTACATGGCATTCCAGAGAACATCGTTTCTGACAGAGGTTCCCAGTTTGTTTCGAGGTTTTGGCGAGCCTTTTGTACTAGGATGGGCATTGATTTGTCTTTTTCCTCGGCTTTCCATCCTCAGACAAATGGCCAGACTGAACGAACCAATCAGACCTTGGAAACATATCTGAGATGTTTTGTTTCTGCTGATCAGGATGATTGGGTGTCCTTTTTGCCTTTGGCTGAGTTCGCCCTTAATAATCGGGCCAGCTCGGCTACTTTGGTTTCGCCGTTTTTCTGCAATTCTGGGTTCCATCCTCGTTTCTCTTCAGGGCAGGTTGAGTCTTCGGACTGTCCTGCTGTGGATACTGTGGTGGACAGGTTGCAGCAGATTTGGACTCATGTAGTGGACAATTTGACTTTGTCCCAGGAGAAGGCTCAACGTTTCGCTAACCGCAGGCGCTGTGTGGGTCCCCGACTTCGTGTTGGGGATTTGGTTTGGTTGTCATCTCGTTATATTCCTATGAAAGTTTCCTCTCCTAAGTTTAAGCCTCGTTTCATTGGTCCGTATAGGATTTCTGAGGTTCTTAATCCTGTGTCTTTTCGTTTGACCCTTCCAGCTTCTTTTTCCATCCATAACGAATTCCATAGGTCATTGTTGCGGAGATACGTGGCACCTGTGGTTCCATCCGTTGATCCTCCTGCCCCGGTTCTGGTTGAGGGGGAGTTGGAGTATATAGTGGAGAAGATTTTGGATTCTCGTGTTTCGAGACGGAAACTCCAGTATCTGGTTAAGTGGAAAGGTTATGGTCAGGAAGATAATTCCTGGGTCTTTGCCTCTGATGTCCATGCTGCCGATCTGGTTCGTGCCTTTCATATGGCTCATCCTGGTCGGCCTGGGGGCTCTGGTGAGGGTTCGGTGACCCCTCCTCAAGGGGGGGGGGGGTACTGTTGTGAATTCTGTGGTCAAGCTCCCTCCTGTGGTCATGAGTGGTACTTCGGCTGGTTCTGTCTATGAGCTTCCTTTTGTGGATGTGAGTGGGGCTGCGGCTTCTGAGTCTCCTTCCTCAGGTGACGAGGTGAAGTCGTTAGGTGCTGCTCTATTTAACTCCACCTAGTGCTTTGCTCTTTGCCTCCAGTCAATGTTTCAGTATTGGTCTTGCTCTCTCCTGGATCGTTCCTGTGGCCTGTCTATCCTGCATAAGCTAAGTTTTGCTTGTGTTACTTTTGTTTTGCAATATTTTCTGTCCAGCTTGCTTTATTGGTTTTTCTCGCTTGCTGGAAGCTCTGGGACGCAGAGGGAGCACCTCCGTATCGTTAGTCGGTACGGAGGATCTTTTTGCGCCCTCTGCGTGGTTGTTTGTAGGGTTTTGTGTTGACCGCAAAGCTATCTTTCCTATCTTTGGTCTGTTCAGTAAGTCGGGCCTCACTTTGCTAAAATCTAATTAATCTCTGTGTTTGTATTTTCATCTCAACTCACAGTCATTATATGTGGGGGGCTGCCTTTTCCTTTGGGGAATTTCTCTGAGGCAAGGTAGGCTGATATTTCTATCTTCAGGGCTAGCTAGTTTCTCAGGCTGTGCCCGAGGCGCCTAGGACTTGTCAGGAGCGCTCCACGGCTACTTCTAGTGTGGTATGATAGGATCAGGGATTGCGGTCAGCAGAGTTCCCACGTCTCAGAGCTCGTCCTATGTCATTGCTAACTGTCAGGTCACTTTGTGTGCTCTTAACCACTAGATCCATTGTGTTTCTGAATCACCAGTTCATAACACTCCTCCTCCTGTACAAGGACTGATAACACCTTTATATACAGTAGATAACATAGGATCCACCATTCACAATAGGTGATATCACATCTCACCTCCTCCTCCTGTACAATGACTGATAACACCTTTATATACAGTAGATAACATAGGATCCATCATTCACAATAGGTGATGTCACAGCTCACCTCCTCCTCCTGTACAAAGACTGATAACACCTCTATATACAGTAGATAACACAGGATCCACCATTCACAATAGGTGATGTCACAGCTCACCTCCTCCTCCTGTACAATGACTGATAACACCTCTATATACAGTAGATAACACAGGATCCACCATTCACAATAGGTGATGTCACAGCTCACCTCCTCCTCCTCCTGTACAATGACTGATAACACCTTTATATACAATAGATAACATAGGATCCACCATTCACAATAGGTGATGTCCCAGATCACCTAGAGATGAGCAGATAGCTGGCGCCTGCGCTGTAAATAAATAAGATTACAGATTACACGGCACCACCGGGTGCCCTATGTACACAGATTACATGGCACCATCGGGTGCTGTATGTACACAGATTACACGGCACCACCGGGTGCCCTATGTACACAGATTACACGGCACCACCGAGTGCTACATGTATGCAGATTTTGCCCCCTAACCTTGATGCCTCTGTCTTCCTCTATCTGTGGTGTCTGTCAGAATTTGCACTTTTTTCTGCATATGACATGCGGACGCAGAGTGAAAGCCTCGCGGTCCTCGTAGTGCCGGCTACTCACCTTCCAAAAGTACCTGAGACAAACCGGACAAATCAGGAAACCTGAGGACCAAGATCTCCAGGTGGTTGAGGAATTTCTCACATGCCCGTTCTCCATTTTGAAGTATGAGGTCGATCAACTCCTCGGTTTTCTCTGCCGCAGAATCTTTTGAACAGAATTCATGATAATTCTCTAGCGATACAAGGCCCAGGGAGTCAAGTTCATCAAAAAAATCCTCTACGTTTTCCTCAAATATTTCAGCGAATTTCCATTTCAGATGTTTGACAATCCAAGAAGCTTCTCTGAAGGAATTCATGGCGTCCGTGTGTCACCTAATAAATCATAGAAATCACAGCGTCATCGATTTTGCCCTGGAAGTCCACATTACAAAATAACACATGAGGATGAGGTTAGAAACCCAACAGCGGGAAATCACAGCAGACTAGCAATGGCGATCAATAACAGAAGGCACGGAGAGGAGCGGGTTCCTTCTCTCGTCCATTCGGCCCCCCCGTGAGGTCATCATCAGTGGCCGATGGTTGCCATGACAGCAGGAGGTCACATGATGACGAGCTACGGAAGCCTGCTTAGACTATGCCACGATCACGGTCTAAGAGGCTTCTGTCAGTGCAGCACTGTCAGGTATAATGCATTACACCAAAGTAAAAAAAAGTTAAAGTCCCATAGAGAGAGTAAGTAAAAAAGTAAAGAATTTTTTTTTACAAATATTATAATTTTGATTTTTCGGATTTTTTTAAAAAGCACAAAATAAAGAACAAAACAAATTTTTACCAATACACATATTTATTTAAAAGCAAAAATAAACAAAAAAGCATACATATTTGATATCGCCGCATCCAGAACAATTTTTGCTTCAATATTTAATATTTTCATAAATAAAAGCAAAAAATATTGACAAAAATTTACCACTGACATTAAGTACAATGTATCACGAAAAAAACAAACTGGTATACATTTAAGAGTTCCAGAGTCATTACCTCATAAAGTGACTAAGACTAAGTCGTCTCTGCTGCAGTGGCCGTGTGTGGCTTAGTCGTCATTGTTGCAGTGGCCGTGTGTGCCATAGTCGTCACTGCTGTAGTGGTCGTGTGTGACATAGTCGTCACTGCTGCAGTGGCCGTGTGTGGCATAGTCGGCATTGCTGTAGTGGCCGTGTGTGACATAGTCGTCACTGCTGTAGTGGTCGTGTGTGACATAGTCGTCACTGCTGTAGTGGTCGTGTGTGACATAGTCGTCACTGCTGTAGTGGTCGTGTGTGACATAGTCGTCACTGCTTTAGTGGCCGTGTGTGACATAGTCGTCACTGCTGTAGTGGTCGTGTGTGGCATAGTCATCATTGTTGCAGTGGTCGTGTGTGGCATAGTCGGCATTGCTGTTGTGGTCGTGTGTGGCATAGTCGTCATTGCTGTAGTGGTCGTGTGTGGCATAGTCGTCATTGCTGTAGTGGTCGTGTGTGGCATAGTCGTCACTGCTGCAGTGGTCTTGGGTGGCATAGTCATCATTGTTGCAGTGGTCGTGTGTGGCATAGTCTTCACTGCTGCAGTGGTCGTGTGTGGCATAGTCGTCACTGCTGCAGTGGTCGTGTGTGGCATAGTCGTCACTGCTGCAGTGGCCATGTGTGACATAGTCGTCACTGCTGTAGTGGCCGTGTGTGACATAGTCGTCACTGCTGCAGTGGTCGTGTGTGGCATAGTCGTCACTGCTGCAGTGGTCTTGGGTGGCATAGTCATCATTGTTGCAGTGGTGGTGTGTGGCATAGTCTTCACTGCTGCAGTGGTCGTGTGTGGCATAGTCGTCACTGCTGCAGTGGTCGTGTGTGGCATAGTCGTCACTGCTGCAGTGGCCGTGTGTGACATAGTCGTCACTGCTGTAGTGGCCGTGTGTGACATAGTCGTCACTGCTGCAGTGGTCGTGTGTGGCATAGTCATCACTGCTGCAGTGGTCTTGGGTGGCATAGTCGGCATTGCTGTAGTGGTCGTGTGTGGCATAGTCGTCACTGCTGTAGTGGCCGTGTGTGACATAGTCGTCACTGCTGCAGTGGTCGTGTGTGGCATAGTCATCATTGTTGCAGTAGTCGTGTGTGGCATAGTCGGCATTGCTGTAGTGGTCGTGTGTGGCATAGTCGGCATTGCTGTAGTGGTCGTGTGTGGCATAGTCATCACTGCTGCAGTGGTCTTGGGTGGCATAGTCGTCATTGTTGCAGTGGTCGTGTGTGGCATAGTCGTCACTGCTGCAGTGGCCATGTGTGGCATAGTCGTCATTGTTGCCATGGTCGTGTGTGGCATAGTCGTCACTGCTGCAGTGGTCGTGTGTGGCATAGTCATCATTGCTTCAGTGGTCGTGTGGCATAGTCGTCACTGCTGCAGTGGTCGTGTGTGGCATAGTGGTCATTGTTGCAGTGGTTGTGTGTGGCATAGTCGTCACTGCTGCAGTGGTCGTGTGTGGCATAGTGGTCATTGTTGCAGTGGTTGTGTGTGGCATAGTCGTCACTGCTGCAGCATTCGTGTGTGCCATAGTGATTGCTGGTCACTGATCTCCATGTTATCTCCTATCCTAATGATTGCTGGTCACTGATCTCCATGTTATCTCCTGTCCTAATGATTGCTGGTCACTGATCTCCATGTTCTCTCCTGTATTAATGATTGCTGGTCACTGATCTCCATGTTATCTCCTGTCATAATGATTGCTGGTCACTGATCTCCATGTTATCTCCTGTCATAATGATTGCTGGTCACTGATCTCCATGTTATCTCCTGTATTAATGATTGCTGGTCACTGATCTCCATGTTATCTCCTGTCATAATGATTGCTGGTCACTGATCTCCATGTTATCTCCTATCCTAATGATTGCTGGTCACTGATCTCCATGTTATCTCCTGTCATAATGATTGCTGGTCACTGATCTCCATGTTATCTCCTGTATTAATGATTGCTGGTCACTGATCTCCATGTTACCTCCTGTCCTAATGATTGCTGGTCACTGATTTCCATGTTATTTCCTGTCCTAATGAGTGCTGGTCACTGATCTCCATGTCACATCCTGTATTAATGATTGCTGGTCACTGATCTCCATGTTCTCTCCTGTCATAATGATTGCTGGTCACTGATCTCCATGTTCTCTCCTCTCCTAATAATTGCTGGTTACTGATCTCCATGTTATCTCCTGTATTAATGATTGCTGGTCACTGATCTCCATGTTACCTCCTGTCCTAATGATTGCTGGTCACTGATTTCCATGTTATTTCCTGTCCTAATGATTGCTGGTCACTGATCTCCATGTTATCTCCTGTCCTAATGAGTGCTGGTCACTGATCTCCATGTCACCTCCTGTATTAATGATTGCTGGTCACTGATCTCCATGTTATCTCCTGTATTAATGATTGCTGGTCACTGATCTCCATGTTACCTCCTGTCCTAACGATTGCTGGTCACTGATCTCCATGTTATCTCCTGTCATAATGATTGCTGGTCACTGATCTCCATGTTCTCTCCTCTCCTAATAATTGCTGGTTACTGATCTCCATGTTACCTCCTGTATTAATGATTGCTGGTCACTGATCTCCATGTTACCTCCTGTCCTAATGATTGCTGGTCACTGATCTCCATGTCACCTCCTGTCCTAATGATTGCTGGTCACTGATCTCCATGTTATCTCCTGTCATAATGATTGCTGGTCACTGATCTCCATGTTATCTCCTGTCCTAATGATTGCTGGTCACTGATCTCCATGTCACCTCCTGTATTAATGATTGCTGGTCACTGATCTCCATGTTACCTCCTGTCCTAATGATTGCTGGTCACTGATCTCCATGTCACCTCCTGTCCTAATGATTGCTGGTCACTGATCTCCATGTTATCTCCTGTCATAATGATTGCTGGTCACTGATCTCCATGTTATCTCCTGTCATAATGATTGCTGGTCACTGATCTCCATGTTATCTCCTGTCATAATGATTGCTGGTCACTGATCTCCATGTCACCTCCTGTATTAATGATTGCTGGTCACTGATCTCCATGTTACCTCCTGTCCTAATGATTGCTGGTCACTGATCTCCATGTTACCTCCTGTCCTAATGATTGCTGGTCACTGATCTCCATGTTATCTCCTGTCCTAATGATTGCTGGTCACTGATCTCCATGTCACCTCCTGTATTAATGATTGCTGGTCACTGATCTCCATGTTACCTCCTGTCCTAATGATTGCTGGTCACTGATCTCCATGTCACCTCCTGTCCTAATGATTGCTGGTCACTGATCTCCATGTTACCTCCTGTCCTAACGATTGCTGGTCACTGATCTCCATGTTATCTCCTGTCATAATGATTGCTGGTCACTGATCTCCATGTTCTCTCCTCTCCTAATAATTGCTGGTTACTGATCTCCATGTTACCTCCTGTATTAATGATTGCTGGTCACTGATCTCCATGTTACCTCCTGTCCTAATGATTGCTGGTCACTGATCTCCATGTCACCTCCTGTCCTAATGATTGCTGGTCACTGATCTCCATGTTATCTCCTGTCATAATGATTGCTGGTCACTGATCTCCATGTTATCTCCTGTCCTAATGATTGCTGGTCACTGATCTCCATGTCACCTCCTGTATTAATGATTGCTGGTCACTGATCTCCATGTTACCTCCTGTCCTAATGATTGCTGGTCACTGATCTCCATGTCACCTCCTGTCCTAATGATTGCTGGTCACTGATCTCCATGTTATCTCCTGTCATAATGATTGCTGGTCACTGATCTCCATGTTATCTCCTGTCATAATGATTGCTGGTCACTGATCTCCATGTTATCTCCTGTCATAATGATTGCTGGTCACTGATCTCCATGTCACCTCCTGTATTAATGATTGCTGGTCACTGATCTCCATGTTACCTCCTGTCCTAATGATTGCTGGTCACTGATCTCCATGTTACCTCCTGTCCTAATGATTGCTGGTCACTGATCTCCATGTTATCTCCTGTCCTAATGATTGCTGGTCACTGATCTCCATGTTATCTCCTGTCCTATTGATTGCTGGTCACTGATCTCCATGTTATCTCCGGTCCTAACGATTGCTGGTTACTGATCTCCATGTTCTCTCCTGTCCTAACGATTGCTGGTCACTGATCTCCATGTTCTCTCCTGTCCTAATGATTGCTGGTCACTGATCTCCATGTTCTCTCCTGTCCTAATGATTGCTGGTCACTGATCTCCATGTTCTCTCCTGTCCTAATGATTGCTGGTCACTTATCTCCATGTTATCTCCTGTCCTAACGATTGCTGGTCACTGATCTCCATGTTCTCTCCTGTCCTAATGATTGCTGGTCACTGATCTCCATGTTATCTCCTGTCCTAACGATTGCTGGTCACTGATCTCCATGTTCTCTCCTGTCCTAATGATTGCTGGTCACTGATCTCCATGTTCTCTCCTGTCCTAATGATTGCTGGTAACTGATCTCCATGTTCTCTCCTGTCCTAATGATTGCTGGTCACTGATCTCCATGTTCTCTCCTGTCCTAACGATTGCTGGTCACTGATCTCCATGTTCTCTCCTGTCCTAATGATTGCTGGTCACTGATCTCCATGTTCTCTCCTGTCCTAATGATTGCTGGTAACTGATCTCCATGTTCTCTCCTGTCCTAATGATTGCTGGTCACTGATCTCCATGTTATCTCCTGTCCTAATGATTGTTGGTCACTGATCTCCATGTTATCGCCTGTCCTAATGATTGCTGGTAACTGATCTCCATGTTCTCTCCTGTCCTAATGTTTGCTGGTCACTGATCTCCATGTTCTCTCCTGTCCTAATTATTGCTGGTCACTGATCTCTATGTTCTCTCCTGTCCTAATGATTGCTGGTCACTGATCTCCATGTTCTCTCCTGTCCTAATGATTGCTGGTCACTTATCTCCATGTTATCTCCTGTCCTGATTGCTGGTATCTGCTGGAAGAGAACAATGCAGATGGCGTCAGCTCTCACCATATACTGGGTGAACCGCTGCAGTAGAGCAGTGCAGGCCGCAGTGGTCAACATTGTACTATTTATAGGGCAGCATGGTGGCTCAGTAGTTAATACTTTATATGGGGAAACACAGGTGGCTCAGTAGTTACCACTGTACTATATATAGGGAACACAGTTGTTCAGGGGATAGTACTGTATATAGGGAAACATGGTGGCTCAGTGATTATAACTATACTATATATAGGGAGCTCAGTGGCTCACTGTTTAGCACTGTATTATATATAAAGAGCATGGTGGCTCAGTAGTTAGCACTGTACTCTACATAGGGCTGCACAGTGGCTCAGAGGTTATCACTATACTATATATACAGTTTTGCTCAAAAGTTTACATACATGCAGAATATTTGCTTTCTTGGCCTTTTTTCAGAGAATATGAATGGTAACACCAAAACTTTTTCTCCACTCATGGTTAGTGGTTGGGTGAAGCCATTTATTGTCAAACTACTGTGGTTTCTCTTTTTAAATGATAATGACAACACAAAACATCCAAATGACCCTGATCAAAAGTTCACATACCCCATTTCTTAATACTGTGTATTGCCCCTCTAACATCAATGACAGCTTGAAGTCTTTAGTGGTGGTTGTGGATGAGGTTCTTTATTTTCTCAGATGGTAAGGCTGCCCACTCTTCTTGGCATAAAGCCTCCAGTTCCTGTAAACTCCTGGGCTGTCTAGCATGAACTGTGCACTTGAGATCTCCCCAGAGTGGCTCAATGATATTGAGGTCAGGAGACTGAGATGGACACTCCAGAACCTTCACTTTGTTCTGCTGTAGCCAATGACAGGTCAACTTGGCCTTGTGTTTTGGATAGTTGTCATGTTGGAACGTCCAAGTACGTCCCGTGCGCAGCTTCCGGGCTGATACGTGCAAATTTGTCTCCAGTATTTGTTGATAACGTGCTGCATTCAACTTTCCTTCAACTTTGACCAACCTTCCTGTGCCTTTGTTGCTCTCACATCCCCAAAACATCAGCGAGCCACCTCCATGCTTTACAGTAGGAATGGTGTTCCTTTCATCATAGACCTTGTTGACCTGTCTCCAAATGTAACGTTTATGGTTGTGGCCAAAAAGTAAAATTTTGGTCTCATCACTCCAAATTACCTTGTTCCAGATGTTTTGAGGTTTGTCTCTGTGCTGTTTTGCGTATTGTAGGTGAGATACTTTGTGGCATTTGCGCAGTAATAGCTTTTTTTCTGGCGACTCGACCATGCAGCCCATTTGTCTTCAAGTGCCTCCTTATTGTGCATCTTGAAACAACAATACCACTAGTTTTCAGAGAGTCCAGTATTTCAGCTGATGTTATTTGTAGGTTTTTCTTTGCATCCCAAACAATTTTCCTGGCAGTTGTGGATGACATTTTTGTTGGTCTACCTGACCGTGGTTTTGTTTGTACAGAGCCCCTGATTTTTCATTTGTTAATCACAGTGTGAACGCTGCTGACCGGCATTATCAATTCCTTGGAAATCTTTTTGTATCCCTTTCCTGTTTTATACAGTTCCACTACCTTTTCCCGTGGATCCGTTGACAATTCTTTTGCTTTCCCCATGACTCACAATCCAGAATCGTCAGTGGCTGGATGAAAGATGCAAGAGTCTGTCTGGATCCCAGAAACACACTCAGCTTTTATGCACACACTGATTACAAGCAAACAGGTCACAGGTGAGGATGTTACCTTTAGTAGCCATTCACACCCATTTGTGTCAACCTCTGCGCATGTTATCAGGCCAAAATCACCCGGGTATGTGAACTTTTGATCAGGGTCATTTGGATGTTTTGGGTTGTCATTATGATCTAAAAAGAGAAAACACAGTAGTTTGACAATAAATGGGTTCACTGTTGTGAATTCTGTGGCTGAATTCACTCCTGTGGTCACAAGTGGTACTGCAGCTTCTGAGCTTCTTCCCTCAGGTGTTCTGGTGAGCTCGTTGACTGCTTCGTTACTTAACTCCGCCTGATGCTGCTATCCCTGCTCCTTGTCAATGTTCCAGTGTTGGATCTGAGCTTCTACTGCTTGTTCCTGTGACCTGCTGCTCTGTTTAGCTAAGTGCTTTTTTTGCTATTTTGTTGCTTTTTTTCTGTCCAGCTTGTCTTTTGTTTTGCTGGTAGCTCTGAGAAGCAAAGGGTGTACCGCCGTGCCGTTAGTTCGGCACGGTGGGTCTTTTTTGCCCCCTTTGCGTGGTTTTTGCTTTAGGGTTTTTTGTAGACTGCAAAGTTCGCTTTACTATCCTCGCTCTGTCTAAGATTATCGGGCCCCACTTTGCTGAATCTATTTCATTCCTACGTTTTGTCTTTTCATCTTACTCACAGTCATTATATGTGGGGGGCTGCCTTTTCCTTTGGGGTATTTCTCTGGGGGCAAGTCAGGCCTATTTTTCTGTCTTCAGGCTAGCTAGTTTCTTAGGTTGTGCCGAGTTGCCTAGGTAGTTGTTAGGCGCAATCCACAGCCACTTTTAGTTGTGTTTAGGATAGGATCAGGTGTGTGGTCTACAGAGTTTCCACGTCTCAGAGCTCGTTTCTTTGTTTTTGGGTATTTGTCAGATCACTGTGGGCGCTCGGATCGCTAGGCACACTGTGTCTCTGGATTGCCTTCATTACACCTTTCATTAGCAGACATAACAGTACAAGGAGCCAACTAATGATTCTCAATAGAGGGAAAGAAAAAGTTCTGACATCATTTTTTTTTTTTTTTTCTCTGCTCTGTGTTCATTTTTTTTTTTTTTCCCCTAGACATTTGGGTGATTCTGGACACAGGTGTGGACATGGATATTCAGGGTCTGTGCTCTTCAATGGATAATCTCGTTTTAAATGTACAGAAGATTCAAGATGCTATTGATCGGAAAAATATGTTAGAACCAAGAATTCCTATTCCTGATTTGTTTTTTGGAGATAGAACAAAGTTTCTAAGTTTCAAAAATAATTGTAAGCTATTTCTGGCCTTGAAGCCTCATTCTTCTGGTGATCCTATTCAGCAGGTTTTGATTGTTATTTCTTTTTTGCGCGGCGACCCTCAAGACTGGGCATTTTCTCTTGCGCCAGGAGACCCTGCATTGAGTAGTGTCGATGCGTTTTTCCTGGCGCTCGGATTGCTGTACGATGAGCCTAATTCAGTGGATCAGGCTGAGAGAAATTTGCTGGCTTTGTGCCAGGGTCAGGATGATATAGAAGTATATTGTCAGAAATTTAGGAAATGGTCAGTACTCACTCAGTGGAATGAATCTGCGCTGGCAGCTTTGTTCAGAAAGGGTCTCTCTGAGGCTCTTAAGGATGTCATGGTGGGTTTTCCTATGCCTGCTGGTTTGAATGAGTCTTTGTCTTTGGCCATTCAAATCGGTCGACGCTTGCGCGAGCGTAAATCTGTGCACCATTTGGCGGTATTGCCTGAGGTTAAACCTGAGCCTATGCAGTGCGATAGGACTATGACCAGAGTTGAACGGCAGGAATACAGACGTCTGAATGGGCTGTGTTTCTACTGTGGTGATTCCACTCATGCTATCTCCGATTGTCCTAAGCGCACTAAGCGGTCCGCTAGGTCTGCCGTCATTGGTACTGTACAGTCCAAATTCCTTCTGTCCATTACCTTGATATGCTCTTTGTCGTCGTTTTCTGTCATGGCGTTTGTGGATTCAGGCGCTGCCCTGAATCTGATGGATTTGGATTATGCTAAACGTTGTGGGTTTTTCTTGGAGCCTTTGCGGTGTCCTATTCCATTGAGAGGAATTGATGCTACACCTTTGGCCAAGAATAAACCTCAGTACTGGGCCCAGCTGACCATGTGCATGGCTCCTGCACATCAGGAAGTTATTCGCTTTCTGGTGCTACATAATCTGCATGATGTGGTCGTGTTGGGGTTGCCATGGCTACAAACCCATAATCCAGTATTGGATTGGAATTCCATGTCGGTATCCAGCTGTGGTTGTCAGGGGGTACATGGTGATGTTCCATTTTTGTCGATTTCGTCATCCACCCCTTCTGAGGTCCCAGAGTTCTTGTCTGATTATCAGGATGTATTTGAAGAGCCCAAGTCTGATGCCCTACCTCCGCATAGGGATTGTGATTGTGCTATCAATTTGATTCCTGGTAGTAAATTCCCTAAAGGTCGATTATTTAATTTATCCGTGCCCGAACACGCCGCTATGCGCAGTTATGTGAAGGAATCCCTGGAGAAGGGACATATTCGCCCATCATCATCACCACTGGGAGCAGGGTTCTTCTTTGTAGCCAAGAAGGATGGTTCGCTGAGACCGTGTATTGATTACCGCCTTCTTAATAAGATCACTGTTAAATTTCAGTATCCCTTGCCATTGTTATCTGACTTGTTTGCTCGGATTAAGGGGGCTAGTTGGTTCACTAAGATAGATCTTCGTGGTGCGTATAATCTGGTGAGAATCAGGCAAGGAGATGAATGGAAAACTGCATTCAATACGCCCGAGGGTCATTTTGAGTATCTAGTGATGCCGTTCGGACTTGCCAATGCTCCATCTGTGTTTCAGTCTTTTATGCATGACATCTTCCGTGACTATCTGGATAAATTCCTGATTGTTTACTTGGATGACATTTTGATCTTCTCAGATGATTGGGAGTCTCATGTGAAGCAGGTCAGAATGGTTTTTCAGGTCCTGCGTGCTAATTCTTTGTTTGTGAAGGGATCTAAGTGTCTCTTCGGTGTGCAGAAAGTTTCATTTTTGGGGTTCATCTTTACCCCTTCTACTATCGAGATGGATCCAGTTAAGGTCCAAGCCATCCAGGATTGGATTCAGCCGACATCTCTGAAAAGTCTGCAAAAATTCCTGGGCTTTGCTAATTTTTATTGTCGCTTCATCTGTAATTTTTCTAGCATTGCCAAACCATTGACCGATTTGACCAAGAAGGGTGCTGATTTGGTTAATTGGTCTTCTGCTGCTGTGGAAGCTTTTCAGGAATTGAAGCGTCGTTTTTGTTCTGCCCCTGTGTTGTGTCAGCCAGATGTTTCTCTTCCGTTCCAGGTCGAGGTTGATGCTTCTGAGATTGGAGCAGGGGCGGTTTTGTCACAGAGAGGTTCTGATTGCTCAGTGATGAAACCATGTGCTTTCTTTTCCAGGAAGTTTTCGCCCGCTGAGCGTAATTATGATGTGGGCAACCGAGAGTTGCTGGCCATGAAGTGGGCATTCGAGGAATGGCGCCATTGGCTTGAAGGAGCTAAGCATCGCGTGGTGGTATTGACTGATCATAAGAACTTGACTTATCTCAAGTCTGCCAAGCGCTTGAATCCTAGACAGGCCCGTTGGTCGTTATTTTTTGCCCGCTTCGACTTTGTGATTTCATACCTTCCTGGCTCTAAAAATGTGAAGGCGGATGCTCTGTCTAGGAGTTTTGTGCCCGACTCTCCGGGTTTATCTGAGCCAGCGGGTATCCTCAAGGAAGGAGTCATTGTGTCTGCCATCTCCCCTGATTTGCGGCGGGTGCTGCAAAAATTTCAGGTGAATAAACCTGATCGTTGTCCAGCGGAGAAACTGTTCGTCCCTGATAGGTGGACTAATAAACTTATCTCTGAACTTCATTGTTCGGTGTTGGCTGGTCATCCTGGAATCTTTGGTACCAGAGAGTTAGTGGCTAGATCCTTCTGGTGGCCATCTCTGTCACGGGATGTACGTACTTTTGTGCAGTCCTGTGGGATTTGTGCTAGGGCTAAGCCCTGCTGTTCACGTGCCAGTGGGTTGCTTTTGCCCTTGCCGGTCCCAAGGAGGCCTTGGACACATATTTCGATGGATTTCATTTCTGACCTTCCCGTTTCTCAAAAGATGTCAGTCATTTGGGTGGTCTGTGATCGCTTTTCTAAAATGGTCCATCTGGTGCCCTTGGCTAAATTGCCTTCCTCCTCTGATTTGGTACCTTTGTTCTTTCAGCATGTGGTTCGGTTGCATGGCATTCCTGAGAATATTGTTTCTGACAGAGGTTCCCAGTTTGTTTCAAGGTTTTGGCGAGCCTTTTGTGGTAGGATGGGCATTGACCTATCCTTTTCCTCGGCTTTCCATCCTCAAACTAATGGCCAGACCGAACGAACCAATCAGACCTTGGAAACATATCTGAGATGTTTTGTTTCTGCTGACCAGGATGATTGGGTGTCCTTTTTGCCGTTGGCTGAGTTCGCCCTTAATAATCGGGCCAGCTCGGCTACCTTGGTTTCTCCTTTTTTTTGCAATTCTGGGTTCCATCCTCGTTTCTCTTCAGGACAGGTTGAGTCTTCGGACTGTCCTGGTGTGGATTCTGTGGTGGACAGGTTGCAGCAGATCTGGACTCAGGTAGTGGACAATTTGACCTTGTCCCAGGAGAAGGCTCAACTTTTCGCTAATCGCAGACGCCGTGTGGGTCCCCGACTTCGTGTTGGGGATCTGGTTTGGTTATCTTCTCGTCATATTCCTATGAAGGTTTCCTCTCCTAAATTTAAACCTCGTTTTATTGGTCCGTATAGGATTTCTGAGGTTCTCAATCCTGTGTCTTTTCGTTTGACCCTCCCAGACTCCTTTTCCATACATAATGTATTCCATAGGTCGTTGTTGCGGAGATACGTGGCACCTATGGTTCCATCTGTTGAGCCTCCTGCCCCGGTTTTGGTGGAGGGGGAATTGGAGTATATTGTGGAGAAGATTTTGGATTCTCGTGTTTCTAGACGGAAACTCCAGTATCTGGTTAAATGGAAGGGTTATGCTCAGGAAGATAATTCCTGGGTTTTTGCCTCTGATGTTCATGCTCCCGATCTTGTTCGTGCCTTTCATGCGGCTCATCCTGGTCGGCCTGGGGGCTCTGGTGAGGGTTCGGTGACCCCTCCTCAAGGGGGGGGTACTGTTGTGAATTCTGTGGCTGAATTCACTCCTGTGGTCACAAGTGGTACTGCAGCTTCTGAGCTTCTTCCCTCAGGTGTTCTGGTGAGCTCGTTGACTGCTTCGTTACTTAACTCCGCCTGATGCTGCTATCCCTGCTCCTTGTCAATGTTCCAGTGTTGGATCTGAGCTTCTACTGCTTGTTCCTGTGACCTGCTGCTCTGTTTAGCTAAATGCTTTTTTTGCTATTTTGTTGCCTTTTTTCTGTCCAGCTTGTCTTTTGTTTTGCTGGTAGCTCTGAGAAGCAAAGGGTGTACCGCCGTGCCGTTAGTTCGGCACGGTGGGTCTTTTTTGCCCCCTTTGCGTGGTTTTTGCTTTAGGGTTTTTTGTAGACTGCAAAGTTCGCTTTACTATCCTCGCTCTGTCTAAGATTATCGGGCCCCACTTTGCAGAATCTATTTCATTCCTACGTTTTGTCTTTTCATCTTACTCACAGTCATTATATGTGGGGGGCTGCCTTTTCCTTTGGGGTATTTCTCTGGGGGCAAGTCAGGCCTATTTTTCTGTCTTCAGGCTAGCTAGTTTCTTAGGTTGTGCCGAGTTGCCTAGGTAGTTGTTAGGCGCAATCCACAACCACTTTTAGTTGTGTTTAGGATAGGATCAGGTGTGTGGTCTACAGAGTTTCCACGTCTCAGAGCTCGTTTCTTTGTTTTTGGGTATTTGTCAGATCACTGTGTGCGCTCTGATCGCTAGGCACACTGTGTCTCTGGATTGCCTTCATTACACCTTTCATTAGCAGACATAACAGTTCACCCAACCACTAACCATGAGTGGAGAAAAAGCTTTGGTGTTATCATTCATATTCTCTGAAAAAAGACTAAGAATGAAAAATTCTGTCGGGGTATGTAAACTTTTGAGCACAACTGTATATAGGGCAGCATGGTGGCTCAGTGGTTACCATTATACTATATATAGGGCAGCATTGTTGGCTCAGTCGTTAGCACTGTACTATATACAGGTCGGCACAGTGGCTCAGTGGTTAGCACCATACTTTATACAGGGAAGCACGGTGGCTCAGTGGTTACCATTATACTATATATGGCAACATTTTGGCTCAGTGTTTAGCACTGTACTATATACAGGGAAGCACGGTGGCTCAGTTGTTAGCACTGTGCTATACATAGGGCAGCACGGTGGCTCAGTTGTTAGCACTGTGCTATATATAGGGAAGCACGGTGGCTCAGTTGTTAGCACTGAGTGCTATACATAGGGCAGCACGGTGGCTCAGTTGTTAGCACTGGTGGCTGTTATTAGCACTGTACTATATACTAGGCAGCATGGTGGCTCAGTGGTTAGCACTGTACTATATACAGGGAAGCACGGTGGCTCAGTTGTTAGCACTGGTGGCTGTTATTAGCACTGTACTATATACTAGGCAGCATGGTGGCTCAGTGGTTAGCACTGTACTATATACAGGGAAGCACGGTGGCTCAGTTGTTAGCACTGGTGGCTGTTATTAGCACTGTACTATATACTAGGCAGCATGGTGGCTCAGTGGTTAGCACTGTGCTATATATAAGGCAGCACAGTGGCTGAGTGGTTCGGAATATAACCTTACAGTGCTGGGGTCAAATTCCACCTAGGAGGATGTCTGTGAGGGGTTTGTGTGTTTGCAGTGTTTCCTCGCACACCGACATCCTGACCGGGGCACAATGGCGATGATGATGATGATGTGGAATTAATGGCGCTATACACAGAGGCAGGAGGAGGCTGGTCCGTACAGCGCAGCAGCTCGCACGCACCTTATAGTCGGAGTCCTCTGCAGACGAGTGATGAGCACAGACTGCAGGAACCCACTATAAGAAGAATGAAGGGAGGCGACTTCACCAGAAACGAAACGTACATTGTCTGCTGGGAAACATCCTGCAGCTGCTGCTCTCTGGCATCAGCCACAACATATAATATTCAATGATAAGTGTCACGAATCCCTTCTCCGTGGAGTCACTTATTCGTCATGTGCCTGCTCTCCCCTGCTCTTAGTAACCCGATATTTACCCTGGTTACAAGTGAACACATCGCTGGATTGGCGTCACACACGCAGATCCAGCGATGACAGCGGGTGATCAGCGACCAAAAAAAGGTCCTGATCATTCCCAACGACCAACGATCTCCCAGCAGGGGCCTGATCATTGGTCGCTGTCACACATAACGAGATTGTTAGCGGGATCGTTGCTACGTCACAAAAAGCGTTATGTGTAAATGTACCTTAACTCTTCCCAAGGAAGTACCTATTAACACCTAGGTGCGACTTGCCTTCAGGACCGATACTACATTATCACTAGTCACACATAGAACCCCTGACATATGTCCCTACACATATATATATATATATATATATATATAGATATAAAGAAACACAGCAGCACATGTATATGAATCTAGGCCATGTGAAAACACAGACAAATATTCGATATGAATCATACTACTCAAAAATATTTTTTCATAAAAAATTTTTTCAAAAATTTTTTTCATAAAACTTACAGTTATAGATAAAATGAAGATTCTTAGCGCATAAATTGGCCAATTCATGTGTGCCCATCAACCGCGGCAAGGTGATCTCCCTCTGATGGGTCCTACTCTACTGTACATGCCACTCTTGGGCCACCAGCCTACAACTTAGGACAAACATGTCACTCTGGGCTAAACCTACAATTTATGGGCAAGTAGAGATGATTACCGCCACCTGCAAGGTCAAGGGGAGGAGTGCAAGATCAGGATGGATGCAGCCACATCCATACAATAAACAAAGAAAAAAAACCAACCAGCACTCCCAATGTGAACACATGCAAGCTGCATGTGTTCACATTGGGAGTGCTGGTTGGTTTTTTTTCTTTATATATATATATATATATATTCATTCATATTTCACCACAATAAGTGTTTGGGCTCTTTCACATTCAGACGTCAGGCTTTCACAGACTCATGCCCATTGCAGTCTATGGAGGTGCTCTCACGTCCACGGTTTATCTGTGGACCCAGAGGAGATTCTGATCCACAGATCGATGAATGTCGCCCATACAATCTGTGCCAAACTCAGAAACCCCAGAAGACGTGACGATAATTCCATCGCGGTTTAAGAATATAAACATATGTACAATATATATTAGCTGATGGCGTCTTTATATCAAAAACTGTGTGTGATGAATGAGGCGTAACGTACCGGGACATGACGCCAGCCCACCGCTCCGGGAATTATGGACACCTTCATCCATGATGGAGTATACGTGGCGTCTTATGGGACGGACGATTCACAGAACTCCGCAGGTTTTTCTTTTGGACACAAAAAACTGATGGTAAAAATCGACGCTGACCAAAATATGACAAAAACCTGATCGTAAACACTAATGGCGCTCCGATGGTTTTTCGAGTATGAGAAAAATCCCTGACGTCAGAATGAGCCCTGAGGAGAGTCCGTCACCCCCAAACTCAGTATGGAGTCATCTATACAGAGATATTGGGGGTAACCCCTATAAAATCATCCCAGCGTGGGAAATTTTCTCTGACACTGTATCACTGACAGGAAGGAGCTCGCATGATTCTATAAGTCCCCAATATATATCTGTATAGATCATTTAATATTCATTTTGGGGGCAATGGACCCAGTAATCACTTAACCTCCAGAGATGTGATCTACGGACCAATGACCACCCTAGACCACCATGGAAAATGAACATCAATGTAAACTCCTACAAACAACAGCGTATCACCAGGGATATAACAATCTGGTGTGGATGTGGGGTATCCGCCATCACCGGCGCATATTTCACCTAGATGTGCTAAAATGCAACGCGGAGCAGAGACCTGCCGGGTTCCTGCACCGTAATACAAGCTGCAGCCAGAGGACGGCAGCTGACAACGACGTGCAAGTCACTGGGGGCACATGACAGTAACGTCCTACGCTGCCTGCCTCTTGGACGCTGAAGTCAGCTGCAGGCTTCTTTCTAAAGAACAGGAGACACATACAGAAAACTATGATGGGGGACATATATACCAGGATGGGGAAGGTACAAAACAAAATGGACACAGAATGTAGGACAATATACCAGGATGGGGAATGTATATAACATGATGAGGGACATATATACCAGGATGGGGAACGTACATAACAGGATGGACACAGGACGATGGACAATATACCAGGATGGGGAACGTACATAACAGGATGGACACAGGATGATGGACAATATACCAGGATGGGGAACGTACATAACAGGATGGACACAGGATGAGGGACAATATACTAGGATGGGGAACGTACAAAACAAAATGGACACAGAATGTAGGACAATATAACTGGATGGGGAACGTACAAAACAGGATGGACACAGGATAAGATACATATATACCAGGATGGGGAACGTACATAACAGGATGGACACAGGATGAGATACATATATACCAGGATGGGGAATGTATATAACATGATGAGGGACATATATACCAGGATGGGGAATGTATATAACATGATGAGGGACATATATACCAGGATGGGGAATGTATATAACATGATGAGGGACATATATGCCAGGATGGAGAATGTATATAAAAGGATGGACACAGGATGAGGGACAATATACCAGGATGGGGAACGTACATAACAGGATGGACACAGGATGATGGACAATATACCAGGATGGGGAACGTACATAACAGGATGGACACAGGATGATGGACAATATACCATGATGGGGAATGTATATACCAGGATGGACACAGGATGAGGGACAATATACTAGGATGGGGAAAGTACATAACAGGATGGACACAGGATGAGGGACAATATAGCAAGATGGGGAACGTACATAACAGGATGGACACAGGATGAGGGACAATATACCAAGATGGGGAACGTACATAACAGGATGGACACAGGATGAGGGACAATATACCATGATGGGGAATGTATATACCAGGATGGACACAGGATGAGGGACAATACAGGCCCTTCTCAAAAAATTAGCATATAGTGTTAAATTTCATTATTTACCATAATGTAATGATTACAATTAAACTTTCATATATTATAGATTCATTATCCACCAACTGAAATTTGTCAGGTCTTTTATTGCTTAAATACTGATGATTTTGGCATACAACTCCTGATAACCCAAAAAACCTGTCTCAAAAAATTAGCATATCAAGAAAAGGTTCTCTAAACGACCTAATACCCTAATCTTCTGAATCAACTAATTAACTCTAAACACATGCAAAAGATACCTGAGGCTTATATAAACTCCCTGCCGGGTTCATTACTCAAAACCCCCATCATGGGTAAGACTAGCGACCTGACAGATGTCAAGAAGGCCATCATTGACACCCTCAAGCAAGAGGGTAAGACCCAGAAAGAAATTTCTCAACAAATAGGCTGTTCCCAGAGTGCTGTATCAAGGCACCTCAATGGTAAGTCTGTTGGAAGGAAACAATGTGGCAGAAAACGCTGTACAACGAGAAGAGGAGACCGGACCCTGAGGAAGATTGTGGAGAAGGACCGATTCCAGACCTTGGGGAACCTGAGGAAGCAGTGGACTGAGTCTGGTGTGGAAACATCCAGAGCCACCGTGCACAGGCGTGTGCAGGAAATGGGCTACAGGTGCCGCATTCCCCAGGTAAAGCCACTTTTGAACCATAAACAGCGGCAGAGGCGCCTGACCTGGGCTACAGAGAAGCAGCACTGGACTGTTGCTAAGTGGTCCCAAGTACTTTTTTCTGATGAAAGCAAATTTTGCATGTCATTCGGAAATCAAGGTGCCAGAGTCTGGAGGAAGACTGGGGAGAAGGAAATGCCAAAATGCCTGAAGTCCAGTGTCAAGTACCCACAGTCAGTGATGGTGTGGGGTGCCATGTCAGCTGCTGGTGTTGGTCCACTGTGTTTCATCAAGGGCAGGGTCAATGCTTTATGGTGATGAAGATTTCATTTTTCAGCACGACCTGGCACCTGCTCACAGTGCCAAAACCACTGGTAAATGGTTTACTGACCATGGTATTACTGTGCTCAATTGGCCTGCCAACTCTCCTGACCTGAACCCCATAGAGAATCTGTGGGATATTGTGAAGAGAAAGTTGAGAGACGCAAGACCCAACACTCTGGATGAGCTTAAGGCCGCTATTGAAGCATCCTGGGCCTCCATAGCATCTCAGCAGTGTCACAGGCTGATTGCCTCCATGCCACGCCGCATTGAAGCAGTCATTTCTGCCAAAGGATTCCCGACCAAGTATTGAGTGCATAACTGAACATTATTATTTGATGGTTTTTTGGTTTGTTATTAAAAAACACTTTTATTTGATTGGATGGGTGAAATATGCTAATTTATTGAGACAGGTTTTTTGGGTTATCGGGAGTTGTATGCCAAAATCATCAGTATTAAAACAATAAAAGACCTGACAAATTTCAGTTGGTGGATAATGAATCTATAATATATGAAAGTTTAATTGTAATCATTACATTATGGTAAATAATGAAATTTAACACTATATGCTAATTTTTTGAGAAGGACCTGTATACTAGGATGGGGAACGTACATAACAGGATGGACACAGGATGAGGGACATATATATACCAGGATGGGGAACTTACATAACAGGATGGACACAGGATGGGGGACATATATACCAAGATGGGGAATGTATATATCAGGATGGACACAGGATGAGGGACAATATACCAGGATGAGCTAACACTGCAGCTAGGCACGGGAGCGCCGCTACCTCCTTCCTCCATTAAGATCCAAAGTTGTCCCTACATTGCGCAGATACGCCTGGGCATTACGTAAATATAGCATGACTGGGATCCCTATCCCTATTCTCCCTATACGCACTAAACTCTCCAAACAAGCGAGTATGATGAAGGCTCTGGTGGAGCCGAAACGTCTCTTATCGCTTTTTTGAAATATTCTTTTATGCTCCCTGAACACATTTAATAAATTTGTTAATAATTTGGCATTATATTCCCTTTGAGAGTGCGGTGAAATTTATATTTGGCTATTTACGGGACCATTCGGTCCGTTGCACCTGCACCCCAATTCTCTGACAGAGTGCACGCTATATCTATCACTATATAACAGGATGGACACAGGATGAGGATATATATACCAGGATGAGGAATGTATATAACAGGATGGACACAGGATGAGGGGCATATATACCAGGATGGGGAATGTATATAACAGGATGGACACAGGATGAGGATATATATACCAAGATGGGGAATGTATATAACAGGATGGACACAGGATGAGGGGCATATATACCAGGATGGGGAATGTATATAACAGGATGGACACAGGATGAGGATATATATACCAAGATGGGGAATGTATATAACAGGATGGACACAGGATGAGGGGCATATATACCAGGATGGGGAATGTATATAACAGGATGGACACAAGATGAGGATATGTATACCAAGATGGGGAATGTATATAACAGGATGGACACAGGATGGGGGACATATATACCAGGATGGGGAATGTATATAACAGGATGGACACAGGATGAGGGACATATATACCAGGATGGGGAATGTATATAACAGGATGGACACAGGATGGGGGACATATATACCAGGATGGGGAATGTATATAACAGGATGGACACAGGATGGGGGACATATATACCAGGATGGGGAATGTATATAACAGGATGGACACAGGATAGGGGACATATATACCAGGATGGGGAATGTATATAACAGGATGGACACAGGATGGGGGACATATATACTAGGATGGGGAATGTATATAACAGGATGGATACAGGATGAGATACATATATACCAGGATGGGGAATGCATATAACAGGATGGCCACAGGATGAGGATATATATACCAGAATTGAATATATGATCCTGCTCTACTCACTCACTTCTCCTGGTGAAGCAGCAGAGCACCTGTAGTAAGAGAGCCAGTGCTGCCCCTACAAGCACCCCCATCCTCCCGGATCAGCTACCCTGTACCGTCCTGACTTTGTGAGTGACTGACAGTGACCCTGCTTTGTTGTAATGTCTCTGCACCTTTGTGTGTTACATTTTATCTTGTTCACTAAATAATCTAAAAAAAAGACTACTCCCCTCCTCCCCTGATCGCCCCGCAGTGACACTTGTTGCCCCTCTGGCTCATCGGTAATTCAGTATTTAGTTGTATTTCATTTTTTTATTTTTGTTTTATTTATTTTGTTATAAAACTAAAATAATTACATTAGTAAAGTAAAATTTACGTGGATTTTCTGACCCAAGTCTTGAATTCGTAGGCTATGTGCACACGTCCGGAATTGCCGTGGAAACTTCGGCGTCAATTCCGCAACTGTGCCGCGAGTAAAACGCATGCGAAATTGGCATGCGTTTTCCTGCTAAACACTAGCGTTTTCCAAGCGATCTGTAGCATCGCTTGGAAGACTGATTGACAGGTTGGTCACACAATCACAGTGCTTGACAAGTGTGACCAACTTTTTACTATTGATGCGGCCTATGCAGCATCAATAGTAAAAAGATAGAATGTAAAAATAATAAAAAAAATAATAAATCGTGATATTCTCACCTTCCGGCGTCCCCTGCAGCCTTCCCGCTCCTCGCGATGCTCCCGGCAGCTTCCGTTGCCAGTAATGCCTCGCGGCAATGACCCTAGATGACGTAGCATCACGCGAGACCGCTACGTCATCACAGGTCATTGCCGCGAGGCATTACTGGGAACGGAAGCATCGCGAGGCAGCGGGAGGGCTGCCGGGGATGCCGGAAGGTGAGAATATCTCGATTTTTTTATTTTATTTCTTTTTTTTTTACAGGTATATGGTTCCCAGGGCCTGGAGGAGAGTCTCCTCTCCTCCACCCTGGGTACCAACCGAACATGATCCGCTTACTTCCCGCATGGTGGGCATAGCCACAAGCGGGAAGTAAGCGGATCAATGCATTCCTATGTGTGCGGAATCCCCGCGATTCCGCACAAAGAATGAACATGCTGCGATTTTTTTTTCTGGAATGGGATTCTGCCGCGGCAAAAAACGCAAAATGTGCACAAAAATTGCAGATTGCATTCAAATAATAGGATGCTTAATGTATGCGTTTTTTTAGCGGTTTTATCACGTTTTTATGGCGGAAAACCACCGAAAAAACATGAAAAATCCTGAAAGCGTGCACACAGCCTTATAGATTCTTTAGGGTGCCTCTTTGTTGTAATAACGCCCTCCAATCCTTTTTCCTGACATTGTTAGCCCCCATCTTTTTTTGCTCTTCACCACTGCTGAACACCCGTTTATGCCCTGCAGAGACAGTTTCCTGCCGTCAGTCTAAGGCTACTTTCACACTAGCGTCGGTATGGGGCCGTCGCCATGCGTCGGCCCGACGTTCCGACGCAAACTGCGAAAATAATGAACAACGGGGGCAGCGGATGCAGTTTTACAACGCATCCGCTGCCCCATTGTAAGGTCCGGGGAGGAGAGGGCGGAGTTCCGGCCGCGCATGCGCGGTTGGAAATGGCGGACTCGACGCACAAAAAAACATTGCATGTAACTTTTTTTGTGCCGACGGTCCGCCAAAACACGACGCATCCGTCGCACGACGGATGCAACGTGTCGCAATGCATCGCTAATGCAAGTCTATGGAGAAAAAACGCATCCTGCGGGCAACTTTGTAGGATGCTTTTTTTCTCCAAAACGACGCATTGTGACTTCCGTCACACGACGCTAGTGTGAAAGTAGCCTAAGGGTCTGTGCACACGTTAAGTATTTGGTGCAGCAATCTCTGCTTCAAAATTATGCTTTTACTTACATTTTTAGGCCTTAAATGGACTTGAACATGGAATGGTTCGATCTGATAGGACAATCACAGTCTCCTATGATGCTCAGCCTGTGGCTGAAGAAGAAGGGAAGAGCTAGCAGCACAGAACAACGTGTGGGCTGTTCTGTGTGGGGAAAGTTAGGACCCAGGATAGACGCACAGTAAGTGAGTGCTGACAGTGTAACACCCCAGGTAACCGGGGTATCAGGTTAGACGGCCGTGCACAGCTCCAAAAAGCCTCCCGGGCCCCAGCGCCGACGTGTACGCCGCGATGCACAGTATTTTAGTGCACGATGGGGCCCGATGAGCAGAAGCTCAAGAACGGGGCCCCGGACCTGCGGGCAACTCTGGTTACTGCTGTTCTCCGGGCCCCATACAGCAGTAAGGGCAGTAATGCCCTGATGGCGGCCCTGTTATATAACACAAAATAGGACCTCAAAGCAAGAAATACTTAATGGATCAAAGTATATTCAAATTTTTCAGCAGCAAAAAAAGCTGCAGCTATATATTTGCCAACAGACTGCACAGGCCAAATCCCTGTCTACAGACTGGATTCTGTCACTCTCCCTGCTCCAGCGACTCCCTCTCCCTCCCTAGGCTAAGTGCAGATTGTATGTGATACAGACAATTACCCCTTAGAAGGGCTGTTAGTATGAAGGCTCAGCTTCAGCACCAGTATCTACACTGCAGGATTCTGATTCATTACAGGTCCTTCTCAAAAAATTAGCATATAGTGTTAAATGTCATTATTTACCATAATGTAATGATTACAATTAAACTTTCATATATTATAGATTCATTATCCACCAACTGAAATTTGTCAGGTCTTTTATTGTTTTAATACTGATGATTTTGGCATACAACTCCTGATAACCCAAAAAACCTGTCTCAATAAATTAGCATATCAAGAAAAGGTTCTCTAAACGACCTATTACCCTAATCTTCTGAATCAACTAATTAACTCTAAACACATGCAAAAGATACCTGAGGCTTTTATAAACTCCCTGCCTGGTTCATTACTCAAAACCCCCATCATGGGTAAGACTAGCGACCTGACAGATGTCAAGAAGGCCATCATTGACACCCTCAAGCAAGAGGGTAAGACCCAGAAAGAAATTTCTCAACAAATAGGCTGTTCCCAGAGTGCTGTATCAAGGCACCTCAATGGTAAGTCTGTTGGAAGGAAACAATGTGGCAGAAAACGCTGTACAACGAGAAGAGGAGACCGGACCCTGAGGAAGATTGTGGAGAAGGACCGATTCCAGACCTTGGGGAACCTGAGGAAGCAGTGGACTGAGTCTGGTGTGGAAACATCCAGAGCCACCGTGCACAGGCGTGTGCAGGAAATGGGCTACAGGTGCCGCATTCCCCAGGTAAAGCCACTTTTGAACCATAAAAAGCGGCAGAAGCGCCTGACCTGGGCTACAGAGAAGCAGCACTGGACTGTTGCTAAGTGGTCCCAAGTACTTTTTTCTGATGAAAGCAAATTTTGCATGTCATTCGGAAATCAAGGTGCCAGAGTCTGGAGGAAGACTGGGGAGAAGGAAATGCCAAAATGCCTGAAGTCCAGTGTCAAGTACCCACAGTCTGTGATGGTGTGGGGTGCCATGTCAGCTGCTGGTGTTGGTCCACTGTGTTTCATCAAGGGCAGGGTCAATGCAGCTAGCTATCAGGAGATTTTGGAGCACTTCATGCTTCCATCGGCTGAAATGCTTTATGAAGATGAAGATTTCATTTTTCAGCACGACCTGGCACCTGTTCACAGTGCCAAAACCACTGGTAAATGGTTTACTGACCATGGTATTACTGTGCTCAATTGGCCTGCCAACTCTCCTGACCTGAACCCCATAGAGAATCTGTGGGATATTGTGAAGAGAAAGTTGAGAGACGCAAGACCCAACACTCTGGATGAGCTTAAGGCCGCTATTGAAGCATCCTGGGCCTCCATAACATCTCAGCAGTGTCACAGGCTGATTGCCTCCATGCCACGCCGCATTGAAGCAGTCATTTCTGCCAAAGGATTCCCGACCAAGTATTGAGTGCATAACTGAACATTATTATTTGATGGTTTTTTTGTTTGTTATTAAAAAACACTTTTATTTGATTGGATGGGTGAAATATGCTAATTTATTGAGACAGTTTTTTTTGGGTTATCAGGAGTTGTATGCCAAAATCATCAGTATTAAAACAATAAAAGACCTGACAAATTTCAGTTGGTGGATAATGAATCTATAATATATGAAAGTTTAATTGTAATCATTACATTATGGTAAATAATGAAATTTAACACTATATGCTAATTTTTTGAGAAGGACCTGTATTCTGTGCACACACAGCACTCTGTCCCTCCAATACCAAGTGTCCTCTTAGGACTACGCTCCCATGATGAGTGTTTGCTGTGTTTGTCCGCAGCGTATTTACAGCAAAGTGGATGGGATTTACGCAGTTCTCCTGCCCACTGGGCTTTTTTAGTGCAGAGCGAATTGACCTGCGGAGCGAGTGTGAAATCCGCAACCTGTCAACTTCTCTTGCAGTAAATACGTATTTTATAGAGTTGAATGAAATGAGGGAAATCCGCAGGTAAAAAACACGTATGGGCTTTTAGTTGTTTCCGCAGTGAAGACGCACTAATAATGCACCTAATCCGCACACGACTTTATATATAAAGTTTTATCAAAGTTAAGTAACAGGAAGTATCCAAAACAAAACTATAGTATAATAATCACCACAAACTAAAATGAGACAAAAACGCAAGTAACAAAATGTAACTAATTGGTGTAAAAATGCGACAAAATCTGAAAACTCAAAAACGCACCAAATACTCATGGTGTGAACTTAATCTAACTTTTACTGAAAAATAAATCATACAAACCTGCACGAAAAATTGTCCTAAACAACATTAAAGTCTGCGGGTGATTCCAGAGTCAGACTTCTGACGAGTGCATGTACAGCGGCGTGAACGGACAGCAGACGACCAGATAACGACTGGTGTGCACACAGCGACGGAAAAGGCGCAGCGTGCACACAGCGATGTAAAAGGCGCAGCGTGCATACAGCGATGTAAAAGGCGCAGCGTGCATACAGCGATGTAAAAGGCGCAGCGTGCACACAGTGATTATAAAAGGCGCAGCGTGCACACAGCGATGTAAAAGGCGCAGCGTGAGCCAGGATGGGCCGTCCAGTTAGTAATGGCGGCTCCTGCGCCCCTCCACTGAGGACGAGGACATGAAGCTGTCACAGTCGGACATGGCCACAATCAGCAGATGTGACTGGCCCGAGGTTTAGTTCGTCCTGTAAGATAACGGCATTTACAACAAACATAAAGAACTGAAGCAGAATGGCGGGACTGATTCACCCGACCCAGCAGAGCTGCAGCAGCCTCCTCCTCGCCGGCTGCCGGGATCTGCGAGGCTATAGTGACTATATACTGTATATATATATATATATAAGGGTGTGGCGGGGAAGCACCTGGTAAAGGCAATGATTTCTCAGAAAGCCGATTTATTTTCACTTTCTGTTTTATTCAGATCCTGTTATTTATTAATTTCAGGCTCCGACCATTAACCCTTTTCTAACTAGAAGGAGATATGGTGCGCAGCCGGTAAAGCAGAAGCAGGACTGGCGCGGCCCCCACAGTGTATACGTGGAAAGAGCAGCCTGTAGTGACTGGGAGAGCTGAGAGGTAGAGGGTATTACTGGCATACACCATGCAGTAATGCTGCTATACTGTGCACATACATAATAAGACCAAAATGCATACATATCAAATGTGTTCACACTATAAGCAGCATACAGTCATGGACGAAACTGTTGGCCCCACTGGAATTGTTCCATAAACAAAAAAAAAGGCAAATTGGACTGAATTTCACACAAAACCCCACAAATGGACCGGACAAAATTGTTACCACTTTTACAAAAATATAGTAAACAACTTTGTTTCCAGCATGTGATGCGCGTTCAGACTCACTTATGGCAAGTAACAGGTGTGGGCAACATGAGAATCACACCTTAATCCAGATAAAAAGGAAAGAAGTTGACTCAATCTGTGCATTGTGCGTCTGTGTGCCACACTAAGCATGGAGAACAAACAAAGGACAATTAATGGAGGAATGGAATTATATTAAATTACAAAAGTGGCTGTTTTACTCTCACAGGTACAGATACAGGGCACAACTGAGCTTAAGGACACGCACATACACCACACTACCAGCAGACTAGTGAATACAGCTCTGCAGTATAATACAGGATGTAACTCAGGATCAGTAATGTAATGTATGTACACAGTGACTGCACCAGCAGAATAGTGAGTGCAGCTCTGGGGTATAATACAGGATGTAACTCAGGATCAGTAATGTAATGTATGTACACAGTGACTGCACCAGCAGAATAGTGAGTGCAGCTCTGGAGTATAATACAGGAGGTAACTCAGGATCAGTAATGTAATGTATGTACACAGTGACTGCACCAGCAGAATAGTGAGTGCAGCTCTGGAGTATAATACAGGAGGTAACTCAGGATCAGTAATGTAATGTATGTACACAGTGATTGCACCAGCAGAATAGTGAGTGCAGCTCTGGGGTATAATACAGGAGGTAACTCAGGATCAGTAATGTAATGTATGTACACAGTGACTGCACCAGCAGAATAGTGAGTGCAGCTCTGGAGTATAATACAGGAGGTAACTCAGGATCAGTAATGTAATGTATGTACACAGTGACTGCACCAGCAGAATAGTGAGTGCAGCTCTGGGGTATAATACAGGATGTAACTCAGGATTAGTAATGTAATGTATGTACACAGTGACTGCACGAGCAGAATAGTTTACATGGCAGGACCAGTTTTGGTTTGGTGGGATTTTTCCCGTGTTGGTCATCGTCTATATATACTGTACATCCATTAGTTGATTCTCATTTGCAATAGTTCATTTATTTGCAGTTCACAAAACAAAGTACAGAATATTTAAGGCTTTATTATCTGACAGGTCTCACACATCTGGTCCATTTCCAGCTTGTCCTGCCAACGCACCGATATGTCCAGACTGTGAACCGTAGTTTTATCAGGTCAATACATTGTTTTCTGGATCTTCTTGTAAAATATTCTGGTTCTGGTCACCACAATCACTTATATAATGTAATGTAGTCAGTGATCGAAAAGAGCTAACAAAATATCAATGTATAGTAGGTGACAGCACGTAACCTTATAGTGGTCAAGGTCCCATAGGTTGTATCCCCAGCGATCAGTAATATCACTTTATAAGACGGGAACACCCCAGTAATATGGATGGTGAGATGGATTGGACTTGGATTAAAACATCAGCATGATAAAGCTGATCTTGAGGGCACGGAGCATGGACTGTTGTCACAAGGACACAACAGTCATGGTCTTCAGGCCTATAACATTGTTATAGCTGAACGCTATATGAGGTCCATCATCCAACCTCATGAGAAACTGCACCATCTAAAAGCATTAGATATAGATCTATGGTGTCCTTCATGTTTTTTCTTTCATGGGTCAGAACTTATTTTACACGGAATGATTCCTTCAAGCTTTCAAGAGCTTGACCCTTGCTTATGTCATACCAGTCTTTGGGCAGAGTTGCAGGCTTTGCATTATATTCCTTTGCAAACTTGGCATTAAACTCCTTAAAGATGAATTTCCAGTAGTCGGAGGCGCTGATGCTGGGGTCTGGTTGGATCATCCAGTCTGGGTACAAGTCCTGATAATCTTTATAGGGATGAAACTTCCATTCAGTGTCAGAGTTCCGGAATGACTTCTCAGAGATAACATCTGTAGAACATAGTGAGGAACATAGGACATTAGTGTCCACCGATCTGTATCTGCCCAGGCCCTGAGGACGATGAACAGTGGCAAAGTGCTCTGTGTGCTCAGCACATCCGGCTTCACAGGGGACTTTACAGAACGGACACTGGTTCCCACATCCAATCACTTTCTTAAACAGTTCTTCTTCTGGTTTTAGGACAACTACGTCCAGAACAGACTCAATGGTTGACCATCTCATTTCTGATATAATATCCGCTCCAAGGTCAGAAAGGAAAAACTCAACATCAGCAGCGAACTGAGTAACGGGCACAGAATTCTGAAAAATAATCAACTTGACATCTTTTTGTGATATGACCAAGTCCTTGTTCAGCATTTTACAAATATTTCTTAGGAATTCTGAGATATCTGCACTTTTCTGTAGTTGGGAGTCTTTAAGAATTTTTTGTAATTTCTGAAGAATGGACAAGACTATGTTTGACTGCAATGATTGCAAAGCTTCTGGGTCTTCATATTTCACTTTAATGAACTCCAAGATACATTCCTTGACAAAACGCTCATAGTTATTTATATACTTCACGTATTGCTCAAAAGAATGTTCCTCCAGAAGCTTACAGAGAACCCGCATCTGAAAGAAAGTGCGACTCATGTATTTCATGTTGTCTTTGCCGCTCAGCATCTCGTTGACTATCTCCTGTCCAAGACGATGGTTCACGTAGTCCACAATGGCTGGTTTGAGACATAGGTCACAGAAGCGTTTCGCTCTAGTTGTACATTCATCCTTTTCCTGGAATACTGCTTTGAAAACTGAAAGATAATCAGATTTTAATGTTTCTAAGCACAAGTATGGGTCATTTAAGGTTAAGAAATTATCGTGCATCTTTTGAAATTCTGGAGCTGCTCTGCCTAAAAGTAAAAGCTTGAGGTCAAGCTCAAAATGGTCTGTGGTGTGCAGGTTCTTCACATCGCTCTGTTGGAGCTTATCATTGACCATTTTAAGTAATTCTAAACAAAACATATCATGGTAATTCTCGTTCATCTTCACGCATTGATCGACGAATCTTGAGCCTTTGTCGGCCAGGTGTTCTGCTAGCTGCTTTGATTTAAAACTGTAGTCATCTTTGTAGAAGTCTTTAAAACGTCTAACTGTGTACATGATTTTGTCGTGACATTTCTCGTACCATTTTAGATCGATGTGTTCATCACGCACCTCAAAAGTTACATGTGCAAATTCAAGAAGCGTCTGGATATTCAGCAGTTTCTCGTTGACGGCCCCTGACTTGTGACTCATCTCCTTCAGGAGTTGCTGGAGCATGATGTGGTCAATGTCTTGTCTTGCTATGGATTTGACCTGAAGGTTTTTTATTGTGTCCTTCCACATGGCATCAAATTCTCCTTCAAGCTTTTCGTCATCCATTTTCTGAGTCCTGCCCCTGCACAGGCATATAAGAGTTGTCACTTTCTCTTCCATTTGTGATATGTAACTATCCTTCAAACCTTCTATCTTATGCTTTGTCTTTTGGATATGAATGGCTTCTATGCATTTGTTGACTGTTTCTTCTTTAAGTCCCTTCCTAAGACTTTTTACACTTTTCATAAAGTCTTCTCTGTATTTTTCTACCAGATGTGTATTTTCAAGTTCAGCATCAAAATAAGTATTGAGTAAATTGTGCATCTTCTTCTCCTCTTTGCTCAGCATTTCTGATGTCGATTCTATTATATCAGTCAATGTTTCCATTGATAGATTTTCGGCTTGCTCGTTCTTTATTGATATCAGCACCTTTGTCATCCAGTTGTAGATCTCTTTTCGGAAGTTCCACTCCAGCTGTGAATATTTTACGGACACCTGGTCGTAAGCATCAGCTATCAGACTGTTCCGAAAGCTAAAGATAAATTTTTCATATTTTACTGCATTCCATAAACTTTTTAACCACTGAAGAAAAACTGAGATAGTCCGTGGCTTCTGCACTTTACTTCTCAGGAACTCAATCAAACATTTTTTAAGTGAAAGAACTCCCTCGCTGTACCCAGAGTTTATAGGAGCCATGGGTGGAATGCCATACCACAGGCCAGAAATGTACCACGTGTGTTCATCAGGATTGTAATTCATTATGTCATTAAAAGTAGTTATTCCTTCCAATTTTTCCATTTTTGCTGCAGCTTTTGTCATGTGATTCAGGTTCTCCAACATTTGTTTCCTGTCTCTCATTCCCAAAGTATGAGCAGACACATCACTCACGTTCTGATGAACAAAGTGACAGTTTGGTTTTTCTCCTATTTTGCTCATACGGAGAAATGCGTGGACCACAATCTGTAAAATATCTTTCATTTCTGAAAAGTTTTCCATGGATATGTTAATGATGGTGATGTCACTCAACCCAACCACTAATGTGGCCAATTCATTGTCGTGTTCATGACTGTTTTCCAGTGAAGCCAATTCAGGAGCTTTCAACCCTTCAGTGTCGATCACCAGAATAAATTCACAGCCTAGTTCTTCCTGGAAGTTCTCCTTCACTTTAATGAGAGTCATGAAGGCTCCTCGTGTGCATCGACCACTTGCCACAGGGAACTGTAGACCAAACATGGTGTTCAGGAGGGTGGACTTCCCCGTACTCTGCACTCCCAGCACGGTTATCACCCTCATCCTGCATTGTCCTCCGGTCTTTTTATCCAGCTCGGTCAGGACATCAGTTATCCACTGTAAGGGAATGTTGGACGCATCTCCATCAATCATCTCCAATGGAAACCCATCCAGCATGAGATCAGCAGCTAATCTGGGGAGGTCACTGAATTTTTGTCCTAGATGTTTATGATTAAGTTTAAAAAACTGAGACTCGTGCATCTGCCCGACTTCACGTAAGAAATGTTCTAACCCAAGTGAGCCATCAGACATCTTTTGATCTATTTCCTTCAGAACTAACATATTGGTGGAATTTTTTAAATACTCAACTTGTAACTCTTTTAGATTTGATCGAGCAATATTATCGAGAAATATCTTTAACCACTTCAAAAAATATTTTTTTTCAGGATGAGGCAAGTCAGTAAGTGCCGACAAAAACGTCTTCATGTCTGCCTGAAGTTCTTGCTGGCTTTGTTGTTTACGCAAGTCTATAATTTGTCTGTTTAGCTCCGACTTATAAGTCTCCCCACTTTCATCAACCTGTTTCCTCATCCTGCAGAGTTCTTTTTCATTTTTAGTAATCTTCTTCCACAGATTCCCCTGCAGGGTCATAGTTTGTTTCTTATACTGTGACACGTCCGTGATATGGCTGATGATCCTATTGGCTAGAGCCTTGGCTCTTTGGAATTCTTCCGCATTTTCATCTACATAGATTTCAAACTCATTAGCAATTTTCCCAACTTCCTCTAATGTCATGGATTGAGGAGAAGCATTGATCAAACTTCTTATAAAGCCTTGTATCTCTTTTACAATTTTGGCTTCATTTGTCCCGGAATCTTTCACCAAGATGTTTTTACTGGTCAAGTTTAGAGATCTTATTAGCTTGTGTAGATATTTTTCTTTCTCCTCATTGTAATGTTTGCCATCAGGTAGAGAGATAATAAAGTAGAGGTTTGGATTGCCTGGTGCATAGCTCTCCAATATTTTACAATGTTTTTCTTGGAGATCTTCCGAGAAAATAAAGACAGCAGAAGAGACTTTGGTCAATAAACTGAACTGCTTCTGATTAAATTCTAGGTCTCCACGCAAATTCATGATACTTATGGGTTCAAGAAAAACGTTAGAGTTTTGACTCCCACCAGGAAAATGCCAGAAGAGCTCCAGAAGTCCTTCCGAGATTGTTCTATGATGATAACCACATTCCATGTCCTGGTGCACGAAGAAATCATGATGAGCGTAGGATGGACTGAGAACATTGTTGAGGATTCTGGATTTTGAGAGAGTACAATTTCCTAATCTGACAAACGAAAAGATCGGCATGGAAATATTCACCAGGTTGTCTTCTCTGAAGCCTTTAGTGCTTAGTAATGATGTTGGTCTCCACTTCTTTACAATTTCTCTCAAGGGCCATAGTGAAAGGGTACATGGATTGTTCTTATCTGCAGGGAGCACAAGAGGAACCGCGAACTGACACATGGACATTTTTGAGAAGATAAATTGTTGTAGAAAGCTATCAGAAGAACGAAGAAGAGCACATAGGACATCTAGGGGATGGAGAGAATTTGACGAATTTCTAGATGACAACTGGTTTAAAAACAGATCATCTTCTGCACAGAAACCACTTATGTTGGTATCTTCATTCTCATCTATCATGGTATTTCGTGCAGTTTCATCCAGTGCTATAAGTTTTCTGAGAAACTTCCATGGCAGTGAAGTTTCATCATTCCTGATCTCTTTCTCGATACACATCACATGTTCCAGAATGATTTTGGAGCCTTGGAACTCCTCCAGATGAAGCTTGGACAGTAGCCATTCCATTGGCATTTCCTGGCTATAAAAAAAGAAGAAATCTTATACTGAAATGATCATTTCTATTATCTACTGGATTTATACTAATAAAGAATCCTAGTCATACAAACTAAGAAGTCAAAGTTCTACATTACAAGGGTTGATGCTCTCAAATGACTGTATGTATGAATAGGTAAATTATGAACGGCCTTAAAGGAGGTTTGAAGGACAAGACCAGAGAGGTAGATCTAAGTGTCATCAGTGTCTAGGTGGTACTGGAAGCCGTGGGACTTTGAGTTGTCCCAGGAAAAAGGTATAAATGGAGAATAGTATGGGCACTAGGATAGAGCCGTGAGGAACTCTGACAGAAAGAGGGCAGGATGAAGAGGTAGAATGGGAGATGGTAAGTGTGCGGTTAGTGAGGTATGTGGAGATCCAGAAGGCAAGGTCCATTAGAGCCACTACAATCGATATAGCCCCACCAAGAAACTAAAGCCCCTACAACACCCACTGGCACTACAGTCATTCAGATTCCTAAAAAAAACTACAGCCCCTATAAATACTAGAACTACTAAAGTCAATACAGGCCGTACAGTCACCATGATCCGTACAGCCACCATAATCCATACAGTCAACACGATCCTTTAAGGTACCATGCTCCCTACTTCCATGATCCTTACAGCTATTGTGCAATCTACAGTCAACACGATTCCTAGTCACTATGATCCCTACATTTACCATGATCCACATAGTCACCATGATCCCTACAGTAACCATGATCCCTACAGTCACCATGAACCCTAGTCACCATGATCCCTACAGTCACCATGATCTTTACAGTCACCATGATCCTTGCAGTCACCATGATCCCTACAGTCACCATGATCCTTACAGTCACCATGATCTCTATAGTCACCATGATCCTTACAGTCACCATGATCTCTATAGTCACCATGATCCTTACAGTCACCATGATCTCTATAGTCACCATGATCCTTACAGTCACCATGATCTCTATAGTCACCATGATCCCTACAGTCGCCATGATTCCTATAGTCACCATGATCCTTACAATCACCATGATCCCTACAGTCACCATGATCCTTACAGTCACCATGATCCCTACAGTCACCATGATCTCTATAGTCACTATGATCCCTACAGTCACCATGATCCCTATAGTCACCATGATCCCTACAGTCACCATGATCCTTACAGTCACCATGATCCCTACAGTCACCATGATCCCTACAGTCACCATGATCCTTAGTCACCATGATCCCTACAGTCACCATGATTCCTATAGTCACCATGATCCACATAGTCACCATGATCCCTACAGTCACCATGATCCTTACAGTCACCATGATCCCTACAGTCACCATAATCCCTACAGTCACCATGATCCTTACAGTCACCATGATCCCTACAGTCACCATGATTCCTATAGTCACCATGATCCACATAGTCACCATGATCCCTATAGTCACCATGATCCCTAGTCACCATGATCCCTATAGTCACCATGATCCCTAGGCACCATGATCCCTACAGTCACCATGATCCTTAGTCACCATGATTCCTATAGTCACCATGATCCCTACAGTCACCATGATCCTTACAGTCACCATGATCCTTACAGTCACTATGATCCCTACAGTCATCCATGATCTCTACAGTCATCCATGATCTCTATAGTCACCATGATCCCTACACCCACTACAGCACTCATCTTGGGATCCAAATAAAGAAAAACGCAAAATTAATTGACAAATTACAAAAATTGTGACATGTAATTTGCAAAGTGACAACATTATCTCTGGATCCAACCTGTAGGTTTCACTTTTAGTTTCCGAATATAACTGGTTTTCACTGGTTTTCACTGGTTAAGCTGGTTTTATGTTCCTTTGTAGAGGGCTGCAGATTATTGCTCCTTTCTGAGCGCGGCTGTCATGTTCTGCAGATTTCATATATTCTGAATCCACCAACAACCTGAGCGGCTTCCTACAGGGAAGAACAGTTTGCTGAACAGCGAAAGTGGCTACTAGCCTCAATGTAAACTCGGGAGCAACTGACCTGTACGGCTGCAATGTGCCCAGTACCGTGGCCCTAACGGGCCCCAAATCTCAATCTGATTTACATACAATAATAGATAAAAACAAATTACTATTTAAAGAGAACATGTCAGCTGTTCAGACACAGTACATCTTTATATTCTGTTTTGTAATGTTCCTCAGTTATTCCTCCTGAAAATGTATCAATAAGTGAGAAAAATGACTATTCAGCTTATAGCCCTACATTCACTACAGTGTCAGAGTGTGTAAGACTCCACCTTATTGACAAGCAGGGGGCTCCCCCTAGTGGTGACTGCAGACAGGATCTTATCATGTATCTCTGTATACAGGGAGCTCCCCCTAGTGGTGACTGCAGACAGGATCTTATCATGTATCTCTGTATACAGGGAGCTCCCCCTAGTGGTGGCTGCAGACAGGATCTTATCATGTATCTCTGTATACAGGGAGCTCCCCCTAGTGGTGGCTGCAGACAGGATCTTATCATGTATCTCTGTATACAGGGAGCTCCTCCTAGTGGTGACTGCAGACAGGATCTTATCATGTATCTCTGTATACAGGGAGCTCCCTCTAGTGGTGACTGCAGACAGGATCTTATCATGTATCTCTGTATACAGGGAGCTCCCCCTAGTGGTGACTGCAGACAGGATCTTATCATGTATCTCTGTATACAGGGAGCTCCCCCTAGTGGTGGCTGCAGACGGGATCTCATCATGTATCTCTGTATACGGGGAGCTCCCCCTAGTGGTGGCTGCAGACAGGATCTTATCATGTATCTCTGTATACAGGGAGCTCCCCCTAGTGGTGGCTGCAGACAGGATCTTATCATGTATCTCTGTATACAGGGAGCTCCCCCTAGTGGTGGCTGCAGACAGGATCTTATCGTGTATCTCTGTATACAGGGAGCTCCCCCTAGTGGTGACTGCAGACAGGATCTTATCATGTATCTCTGTATACAGGGAGCTCCCCCTAGTGGTGGCTGCAGACGGGATCTCATCATGTATCTCTGTATACAGGGAGCTCCCCCTAGTGGTGGCTGCAGACGGGATCTTATCATGTATCTCTGTATACAGGGAGCTCCCCCTAGTGGTGGTTGCAGACAGAATCTTATCATGTGTCTCTGTATACAGGGAGCTCCTCCTAGTGGTGACTGCAGACAGGATCATATCATGTATCTCTGTACACAGGGAGCTCCCCCTAGTGGTGGCTGCAGACAGGATCTTATCATGTATCTCTGTATACAGGGAGCTCCCCCTAGTGGTGACTGCAGACAGGATCTTATCATGTATCTCTGTATACAGGGAGCTCCCCCTAGTGGTGACTGCAGACAGGATCTTATCATGTATCTCTGTATACAGGGAGCTCCCCCTAGTGGTGGCTGCAGACAGGATCTTATCATGTATCTCTGAATACAGGGAGCTCCCCCTAGTGGTGGCTGCAGACAGGATCTTATCATGTATCTCTGTATACAGGGAGCTCCCCCTAGTGGTGACTGCAGACAGGATCTTATCATGTATCTCTGTATACAGGGAGCTCCCCCTAGTGGTGGCTGCAGACAGGATCTTATCATGTATCTCTGAATACAGGGAGCTCCCCCTAGTGGTGGCTGCAGACAGGATCTTATCATGTATCTCTGTATACAGGGAGCTCCCCCTAGTGGTGACTGCAGACAGGATCTTATCATGTATCTCTGTATACAGGGAGCTCCCCCTAGTGGTGGCTGCAGACAGGATCTTATCATGTATCTCTGTATACAGGGAGCTCCCCCTAGTGGTGGCTGCAGACAGGATCTTATCATGTATCTCTGTATACAGGGAGCTCCCCCTAGTGGTGACTGCAGACAGGATCTTATGTATCTCTGTATACAGGGAGCTCCCCCTAGTGGTGGCTGCAGACAGGATCTTATCATGTATCTCTGTATACAGGGAGCTCCCCCTAGTGGTGACTGCAGACAGGATCTTATCATGTATCTCTGTATACAGGGAGCTCCCCCTAGTGGTGGCTGCAGGCAGGATCTTATCATGTATCTCTGTATACAGGGAGCTCCCCCTAGTGGTGGCTGCAGGCAGGATCTTATCATGTATCTCTGTATACAGGGAGCTCCCCCTAGTGGTGACTGCAGACAGGATCTTATCATGTATCTCTGTATACAGAGAGCTCCCCCTAGTGGTGGCTGCAGACAGGATCTTATCATGTATCTCTGTATACAGGGAGCTCCCCCTAGTGATGGCTGCAGACAGGATCTTATCATGTATCTCTGTATACAGGGAGCTCCCCCTAGTGATGGCTGCAGACAGGATCTTATCATGTATCTCTGTATACAGGGAGCTCCCCCTAGTGGTGACTGCAGACAGGATCTTATCATGTATCTCTGTGTACAGGGAGCTCTCCCTAGTGGTGGCTGCAGACAGGATCTTATCATGTATCTCTGTATACAGGGAGCTCTCCCTAGTGGTGGCTGCAGACAGGATCTTATCATGTATCTCTGTATACAGGGAGCTCCCCCTAGTGGTGGCTGCAGACAGGATCTTATCATGTATCTCTGTATACAGGGATCTCCCCCTAGTGTTGGCTGCAGACAGGATCTTATGTATCTCTGTATACAGAGAGCTCCCCCTAGTGGTGACTGCAGACAGGATCTTATGTATCTCTGTATACAGGGAGCTCCCCCTAGTGGTGGCTGCAGACAGGATCTTATCATGTATCTCTGTATACAGGGAGCTCCCCCTAGTGGTGACTGCAGACAGGATCTTATGTATCTCTGTATACAGGGAGCTCCCCCTAGTGGTGACTGCAGACAGGATCTTATGTATCTCTGTATACAGGGAGCTCCCCCTAGTGGTGGCTGCAGACAGGATCTTATCATGTATCTCTGTATACAGGGAGCTCCCCCTAGTGGTGACTGCAGACAGGATCTTATCATGTATCTCTGTATACAGGGAGCTCCCCCTAGTGGTGGCTGCAGGCAGGATCTTATCATGTATCTCTGTATAGAGGGAGCTCCCCCTAGTGGTGGCTGCAGGCAGGATCTTATCATGTATCTCTGTATACAGGGAGCTCCCCCTAGTGGTGACTGCAGACAGGATCTTATCATGTATCTCTGTATACAGGGAGCTCCCCCTAGTGATGGCTGCAGGCAGGATCTTATCATGTATCTCTGTATACAGGGAGCTCCCCCTAGTGATGGCTGCAGACAGGATCTTATCATGTATCTCTGTATACAGGGAGCTCCCCCTAGTGGTGACTGCAGACAGGATCTTATCATGTATCTCTGTGTACAGGGAGCTCCCCCTAGTGGTGGCTGCAGGCAGGATCTTATCATGTATCTCTGTATAGAGGGAGCTCCCCCTAGTGGTGGCTGCAGGCAGGATCTTATCATGTATCTCTGTATACAGGGAGCTCCCCCTAGTGATGGCTGCAGACAGGATCTTATCATGTATCTCTGTATACAGGGAGCTCCCCCTAGTGATGGCTGCAGACAGGATCTTATCATGTATCTCTGTATACAGGGAGCTCCCCCTAGTGGTGACTGCAGACAGGATCTTATCATGTATCTCTGTGTACAGAGAGCTCTCCCTAGTGGTGGCTGCAGACAGGATCTTATCATGTATCTCTGTATACAGGGCGCTCCCCCTAGTGGTGACTGCAGACAGGATCTTATCACGTATCTCTGTATACAGGGAGCCCCCCCTAGTGGTGACTGCAGACAGGATCTTATCATGTATCTCTGTATACAGGGAGCTCCCCCTAGTGGTGGCTGCAGACAGGATCTTATCATGTATCTTTGTATACAGGGAGCTCCCCCTAGTGGTGACTGCAGACAGGATCTTATCATGTATCTCTGTACACAGGGAGCTCCCCCTAGTGGTGACTGCAGACAGGATCTTATCATGTATCTCTGTATACAGGGAGCTCCCCCTAGTGGTGGCTGCAGACAGGATCTTATCATGTATCTCTGTATACAGGGAGCTCCCTCTAGTGGTGGCTGCAGACAGGATCTTATCATGTATCTGTATACAGGGAGCTCCCCCTAGTGGTGTCTGCAGACAGGATATTATCATGTATCTGTATACAGGGAGCTCCCCCTAGTGGTGTCTGCAGACAGAATCTTATCATGTATCTGTATACAGGGAGCTCCCCCTAGTGGTGGCTGCAGACAGGATCTTATCATGTATCTTTGTATACAGGGAGCTCCCCCTAGTGGTGGCTGCAGACAGGATCTTATCATGTATCTCTGTATACAGGGAGCTCCCCCTAGTGGTGACTGCAGACAGGATCTTATCATGTATCTCTGTATACAGGGAGCTCCCCCTAGTGGTGACTGCAGACAGGATCTTATCATGTATCTCTGTATACAGGGAGCTCCCCCTAGTGGTGACTGCAGACAGGATCTTATCATGTATCTCTGTATACAGGGAGCTCCCCCTAGTGGTGACTGCAGACAGGATCTTATCATGTATCTCTGTATACACGAAGCTCCCCCTAGTGGTGACTGCAGACAGGATCTTATCATGTATCTCTGTATACAGGGAGCTCCCCCTAGTGGTGGCTGCGGACAGGATCTTATCATGTATCTCTGTATACAGGAAGCTCCCCCTAGTGGTGACTGCAGACAGGATCTTATCATGTATCTCTGTATACAGGGAGCTCCCCCTAGTGGTGGCTGCAGACAGGATCTTATCATGTATCTCTGTATACAGGGAGCTCCCCCTAGTGGTGGCTGCAGACAGGATCTTATCATGTATCTCTGTATACAGGGAGCTCCCCCTAGTGGTGACTGCAGACAGGATCTTATCATGTATCTCTGTATACAGGGAGCTTCCCCTAGTGGTGGCAGCAGACAGGATCTTATCATGTATCTCTGTATACAGGGAGCTCCCCCTAGTGGTGACTGCAGACAGGATCTTATCATGTATCTCTGTATACAGGGAGCTCCCCCTAGTGGTGACTGCAGACAGGATCCTATCATGTATCTCTGTATACAGGGAGCTCCTCCTAGTGGTGACTGCAGACAGGATTTTATCATGTATCTCTGTATACAGGGAGCTCCCCCTAGTGGTGACTGCACACAGGATCTTATCATGTATCTCTGTATACAGGGAGCTCCCCCTAGTGGTGACTGCAGACAGGATCTTATCATGTATCTCTGTATACAGGGAGCTCCCCCTAGTGGTGGCTGCAGACAGGATCTTATCATGTATCTCTGTATACAGGGAGCTCCCCCTAGTGGTGGCTGCAGACAGGATCTTATCATGTATCTCTGTATACAGGGAGCTCCCCCTAGTGGTGACTGCAGACAGGATCTTATCATGTATCTCTGTATACAGGGAGCTTCCCCTAGTGGTGGCAGCAGACAGGATCTTATCATGTATCTCTGTATACAGGGAGCTCCCCCTAGTGGTGACTGCAGACAGGATCTTATCATGTATCTCTGTATACAGGGAGCTCCCCCTAGTGGTGACTGCAGACAGGATCCTATCATGTATCTCTGTATACAGGGAGCTCCTCCTAGTGGTGACTGCAGACAGGATTTTATCATGTATCTCTGTATACAGGGAGCTCCCCCTAGTGGTGACTGCACACAGGATCTTATCATGTATCTCTGTATACAGGGAGCTCCCCCTAGTGGTGACTGCAGACAGGATCTTATCATGTATCTCTGTATACAGGGAGCTCCCCCTAGTGGTGGCTGCAGACAGGATCTTATCATGTATCTCTGTATACAGGGAGCTCCCCCTAGTGGTGACTGCAGACAGGATCTTATCATGTATCTTTGTATACAGGAAGCTCCCCCTAGTGGTGACTGCAGACAGGATCTTATCATGTATCTCTGTATACAGGGAGCTCCCCCTAGTGGTGACTGCAGACAGGATCTTATCATGTATCTCTATATACAGGGAGCTCCCCCTAGTGGTGACTGCAGACAGGATCTTATCATGTATCTCTGTATACAGGGAGCTTCCCCTAGTGGTGGCTGCAGACAGGATCTTATCATGTATCTCTGTATACAGGGAGCTCCCCCTAGTGGTGGCTGCAGACAGGATCTTATCATGTATCTCTGTATATAGGGAGCTCCCCCTAGTGGTGGCAGCAGACAGGATCTTATCATGTATCTCTGTATACAGGGAGCTCCCCCTAGTGGTGACTGCAGACAGGATCTTATCATGTATCTCTGTATACAGGGAGCTCCCCCTAGTGATGGCTGCAGACAGGATCTTATCATGTATCTCTGTATACAGGGAGCTCCCCCTAGTGGAGACTGCAGACTGGATCTTATCATGTATCTCTGTATACAGGGAGCTCCCCCTAGTGATGGCTGCAGACAGGATCTTATCATGTATCTCTGTATACAGGGAGCTCCCCCTAGTGGTGGCTGCAGACAGGATCCTATCATGTATCTCTGTATACAGGGAGCTCCTCCTAGTGGTGACTGCAGACAGGATCTTATCATGTATCTCTGTATACAGGGAGCTCCCCCTAGTGGTGACTGCACACAGGATCTTATCATGTATCTCTGTATAGAGGGAGCTCCCCCTAGTGGTGGCTGCAGACAGGATCTTATGTATCTCTGTATACAGGGAGCTCCCCCTAGTGGTGGCTGCAGACAGGATCTTATCATGTATCTGTATACAGGGAGCTCCCTCTAGTGGTGTCTGCAGACAGGATATTATCATGTATCTGTATACAGGGAGCTCCCTCTAGTGGTGTCTGCAGACAGGATATTATCATGTATCTCTGTATACAGGGAGCTCCCCCTAGTGGTGGCTGCAGACAGAATCTTATCATGTATCTTTGTATACAGGGAGCTCCCCCTAGTGGTGGCTGCAGACAGGATCTTATCATGTATCTCTGTATCTAGGGAGCTCCCCCTAGTGGTGACTGCAGACAGGATCTTATCATGTATCTCTGTATACAGGGAGCTCCCCCTAGTGGTGACTGCGGACAGGATCTTATCATGTATCTCTGTATACAGGAAGCTCCCCCTAGTGGTGACTGCGGACAGGATCTTATCATGTCTCTCTGTATACAGGGAGCTCCCCCTAGTGGTGGCTGCGGACAGGATCTTATCATGTATCTCTGTATACAGGAAGCTCCCCCTAGTGGTGACTGCAGACAGGATCTTATCATGTATCTCTGTATATAGGGAGCTCCCTCCTAGTGGTGGCAGCAGACAGGATCTTATCATGTATCTCTGTATACAGGGAGCTCCCCCTAGTGATGGCTGCAGACAGGATCTTATCATGTACCCTCTCCTAGTGTATCCTCACCCACCCCCTGCAGACTGTGAGCCCTCGCGGGCAGGGTCCTCCCTCCTTATGTACTCGTGTGCCTTGTTATCTGCTCATGTTTAATGTATTTGTCTATATTTGCCCCGTATTCACATGTAAAGCGCCATGGAATAAATGGCGCTATAAAAATGTATAATAATAATAATAATAATAATCTCTGTATACAGGGAGCTCCCCCTAGTGGAGACTGCAGACAGGATCTTATCATGTATCTCTGTATACAGGGAGCTCCCCCTAGTGGTGACTGCAGACAGGATCTTATCATGTATCTCTGTATACAGGGAGCTCCCCCTAGTGGTGACTGCAGACAGGATCTTATCATGTATCTCTGTATACAGGGAGCTCCCCCTAGTGGTGACTGCAGACAGGATCTTATCATGTATCTCTGTATACAGGGAGCTCCCCCTAGTGGTGACTGCAGACAGGATCTTATCATGTATCTCTGTATACAGGGAGCTCCCCCTAGTGGTGACTGCAGACAGGATCTTATCATGTATCTCTGTATACAGGGAGCTCCCCCTAGTGGTGACTGCAGACAGAATCTTATCATGTATCTCTGTATACAGGGAGCTCCCCCTAGTGGTGGCTGCAGACAGAATCCTATCATGTATCTCTGTATACAGGGAGCTGTATTATACTTTTCCTCTAATTGTTCCACTCCTGGTTTTCGCTTACAAATACTGATGTAAAATACTGACCGAATACTGATAGTGTGACGGCAGCCTGATACTGACTGCTGAGCCGTGTATCTAATCCTATCCTGTGTGATACTGACTGCTGAGCTGTGTATCTAATCCTCTCCTGTGTGATACTGACTGCTGAGCTGTGTATCTAATCCTCTCCTGTGTGATACTGTCTGCTGAGCTGTGTATCTAATCCTATCCTGTGATACTGACTGCTGAGCTGTGTATCTAATCCTCTCCTGTGTGATACTGACTGCTGAGCTGTGTATCTAATCCTATCCTGTGTGATATTGTCTGCTGAGCTGTGTATCTAATCCTCTCCTGTGTGATACTGACTGCTGAGCCGTGTATCTAATCCTATCCTGTGTGATACTGACTGCTGAGCTGTGTATCTAATCCTCTCCTGTGTGATACTGTCTGCTGAGCTGTGTATCTAATCCTCTCCTGTGTGATACTGTCTGCTGAGCTGTGTATCTAATCCTATCCTGTATGATACTGACTGCTGAGCCGTGTATCTAATCCTCTCCTGTGTGATACTGACTGCTGAGCTGTGTATCTAATCCTCTCCTGTGTGATACTGACTGCTGAGCTGTGTATCTAATCCTCTTCTGTGTGATACTGACTGCTGAGCCGTGTATCTAATCCTATCCTGTGTGATACTGTCTGCTGAGCCGTGTATCTAATCCTCTCTTGTGTGATACTGTCTGCTGAGCCGTGTATCTAATCCTATCCTGTGTGATACTGTCTGCTGAGCCGTGTATCTAATCCTATCCTGTGTGATACTGACTGCTGAGCCGTGTATCTAATCCTCTCCTGTGTGATACTGACTGCTGAGCTTGGTATCTAATCCTCTCCTGTGTGATACTGACTGCAGAGCAGTGTATCTAATCCTCTCCTGTGTGATACTGTCTGCTGAGCCGTGTATCTAATCCTCACCTGTGTGATACTGACTGCTGAGCCGTGTATCTAATCCTCTCCTGTGTGATACTGACTGCTGAACCGTGTATCTAATCCTCTCCTGTGTGATACTGACTGCTGAGCCGTGTATCTAATCCTCTCCTGTGTGATACTGACTGCTGAGCCGTGTATCTAATCCTCTCCTGTGTGATACTGTCTGCTGAGCCGTGTATCTAATCCTCTCCTGTGTGATACTGACTGCTGAGCCGTGTATCTAATCCTATCCTGTGTGATACTGACTGCTGAGCCGTGTATCTAATCCTATCCTGTGTGATACTGACTGCTGAGCCGTGTATCTAATCCTCTCCTGTGTGATACTGTCTGCTGAGCCGTGTATCTAATCCTCTCCTGTGTGATACTGACTGCTGAGCCGTGTATCTAATCCTATCCTGTGTGATACTCACTACTGAGCCGTGTATCTAATCCTATCCTGTGTGATACTGACTGCTGAGCCGTGTATCTAATCCTATCCTGTGTGATACTGACTGCTGAGCCGTGTATCTAATCCTCTCCTGTGTGATACTGACTGCTGAGCCGTGTATCTAATCCCATCCTGTGTGATACTGACTGCTGAGCCGTGTATCTAATCCTATCCTGTGTGGTACTGACTGCTGAGCCGTGTATCTAATCCTCTCCTGTGTGATACTGACTGCTGAGCCGTGTATCTAATCTTCTCTTGTGTGATACTGACTGCTGAGCCGTGTATCTAATCCTCTCCTGTGTGATACTGTCTGCTGAGCCATGTATCTAATCCTATCCTGTGTGATACTGACTGCTGAGGTGTGTATCTAATCCTCTCCTGTGTGATACTGACTGCTGAGCCGTGTATCTAATCCTCTCCTGTGTGATACTGACTGCTGAGCCGTGTATCTAATCTTCTCTTGTGTGATACTGACTGCTGAGCCGTGTATCTAATCCTCTCCTGTGTGATACTGTCTGCTGAGCCATGTATCTAATCCTCTCCTATGTGATACTGACTGCTGAGCCGTGTATCTAATCCTCTGCTGTATGATACTGACTGCTGAGGTGTGTATCTAATCCTCTCCTGTGTGATACTGACTGCTGAGCTGTGTATCTAATCCTCTCCTGTGTGATACTGACTGCTGAGCCGTGTATCTAATCCTCTCCTGTGTGATACTGACTGCTGAGCCGTGTATCTAATCCTCTCCTGTGTGATACTGACTGCTGAGCCGTGTATCTAATCCTCTCCTGTGTGATACTGACTGCTGAGCCGTGTATCTAATCCTCTCCTGTGTGATACTGACTGCTGAGCCGTGTATCTAATCCTCTCCTGTGTGATACTGACTGCTGAGCCGTGTATCTAATCCTCTCCTGTGTGATACTGACTGCTGAGCCGTGTATCTAATCCTCTCCTGTGTGATACTGACTGCTGAGCCGTGTATCTAATCCTCTCCTGTGTGATACTGACTGCTGAGCCGTGTATCTAATCCTCTCCTGTGTGATACTGACTGCTGAGCCGTGTATCTAATCCTCTCCTGTGTGATACTGACTGCTGAGCCGTGTATCTAATCCTCTCCTGTGTGATACTGACTGCTGAGCCGTGTATCTAATCCTCTCCTGTGTGATACTGACTGCTGAGCCGTGTATCTAATCCTCTCCTGTGTGATACTGACTGCTGAGCCGTGTATCTAATCCTCTCCTGTGTGATACTGACTGCTGAGCCGTGTATCTAATCCTCTCCTGTGTGATACTGACTGCTGAGCCGTGTATCTAATCCTCTCCTGTGTGATACTGTCTGCTGAGCCGTGTATCTAATCCTCTCCTGTGTGATACTGACTGCTGAGCCGTGTATCTAATCCTCTCCTGTGTGATACTGACTGCTGAGCCGTGTATCTAATCCTCTCCTGTGTGATACTGACTGCTGAGCCGTGTATCTAATCCTCTCCTGTGTGATACTGACTGCTGAGCCGTGTATCTAATCCTCTCCTGTGTGATACTGACTGCTGAGCCGTGTATCTAATCCTCTCCTGTGTGATACTGACTGCTGAGCCGTGTATCTAATCCTCTCCTGTGTGATACTGACTGCTGAGCCGTGTATCTAATCCTCTCCTGTGTGATACTGACTGCTGAGCCGTGTATCTAATCCTCTCCTGTGTGATACTGACTGCTGAGCCGTGTATCTAATCCTCTCCTGTGTGATACTGACTGCTGAGCCGTGTATCTAATCCTCTCCTGTGTGATACTGACTGCTGAGCCGTGTATCTAATCCTCTCCTGTGTGATACTGACTGCTGAGCCGTGTATCTAATCCTCTCCTGTGTGATACTGACTGCTGAGCCGTGTATCTAATCCTCTCCTGTGTGATACTGACTGCTGAGCCGTGTATCTAATCCTCTCCTGTGTGATACTGACTGCTGAGCTGTGTATCTAATCCCATCCTGTGTGATACTGACTGCTGAGCCGTGTATCTAATCCCATCCTGTGTGATACTGGCTGCTGAGCCGTGTATCTAATCCTCTCCTGTGTGATACTGTCTGCTGAGCTGTGTATCTAATCCTATCCTGTGTGATACTGACTGCTGAGCCGTGTATCTAATCCTCTCCTGTGTGATACTGACTGCTGATCCGTGTATCTAATCCTCTCCTGTGTGATACTGACTGCTGAGCCGTGTATCTAATCCTCTCCTGTGCGATACTGTCTGCTGAGCCGTGTATCTAATCCTCTCCTGTGTGATACTGACTGCTGAGCCGTGTATCTAATCCTCTCCTGTGTGATACTGACTGCTGAGCTGTGTATCTAATCCCATCCTGTGTGATACTGACTGCTGAGCCGTGTATCTAATCCCATCCTGTGTGATACTGGCTGCTGAGCCGTGTATCTAATCCTCTCCTGTGTGATACTGTCTGCTGAGCTGTGTATCTAATCCTATCCTGTGTGATACTGACTGCTGAGCTGTGTATCTAATCCTCTCCTGTGTGATACTGACTGCTGAGCCGTGTATCTAATCCTATCCTGTGTGATACTGACTGCTGAGCCGTGTATCTAATCCTATCCTGTGTGATACTGACTGCTGAGCCGTGTATCTAATCCTCTCCTGTGTGATACTGTCTGCTGAGCCGTGTATCTAATCCTCTCCTGTGTGATACTGACTGCTGAGCCGTGTATCTAATCCTATCCTGTGTGATACTGACTGCTGAGCCGTGTATCTAATCCTCTCCTGTGTGATACTGACTGCTGAGCCGTGTATCTAATCCTATCCTGTGTGATACTGACTGCTGAGCCGTGTATCTAATCCTATCCTGTGTGATACTGACTGCTGAGCCGTGTATCTAATCCTATCCTGTGTGATACTGTCTGCTGAGCCGTGTATCTAATCCTCTCCTGTGTGATACTGACTGCTGAGCCGTGTATCTAATCCTCTCCTGTGTGATACTGACTGCTGAGCTGTGTATCTAATCCCATCCTGTGTGATACTGACTGCTGAGCCGTGTATCTAATCCTATCCTGTGTGATACTGACTGCTGAGCCGTGTATCTAATCCTATCCTGTGTGATACTGACTGCTGAGCTGTGTATATAATCCCATCCTGTGTGATACTGACTGCTGAGCCTTGTATCTAATCCCATCCTGTGTGATACTGGCTGCTGAGCCGTGTATCTAATCCCATCCTGTGTGATACTGACTGCTGAGCCGTGTATCTAATCCTCTCCTGTGTGATACTGACTGCTGAGCTTGGTATCTAATCCTCTCCTGTGTGATACTGACTGCAGAGCAGTGTATCTAATCCTCTCCTGTGTGATACTGTCTGCTGAGCCGTGTATCTAATCCCATCCTGTGTGATACTGACTGCTGAGCCATGTATCTAATCCTATCCTGTGTGATACTGACTGCTGAGCCGTGTATCTAATCCTATCCTGTGTGATACTGACTGCTGAGCCGTGTATCTAATCCTCTCCAGTGTAATACTGACTGCTGAGCCGTGTATCTAATCCTCTCCTGTGTGATACTGACTGCTGAGCCGTGTATCTAATCCTCTCCTGTGTGATACTGACTGCTGAGCCGTGTATCTAATCCTCTCATGTGTGATACTGTCTGCTGAGCCGTGTATCTAATCCTCTCCTGTGTGATACTGACTGCTGAGCCGTGTATCTAATCCTCTCCTGTGTGATACTGACTGCTGAGCCGTGTATCTAATCCTCTCCTGTGTGATACTGACTGCTGAGCTGTGTATCTAATCCCATCCTGTGTGATACTGACTGCTGAGCCGTGTATCTAATCCCATCCTGTGTGATACTGGCTGCTGAGCCGTGTATCTAATCCTCTCCTGTGTGATACTGTCTGCTGAGCTGTGTATCTAATCCTATCCTGTGTGATACTGACTGCTGAGCTGTGTATCTAATCCTCTCCTGTGTGATACTGACTGCTGAGCCATGTATCTAATCCTATCCTGTGTGATACTGACTGCTGAGCCGTGTATCTAATCCTCTCCTGTGTGATACTGACTGCTGAGCTGTGTATCTAATCCCATCCTGTGTGATACTGACTGCTGAGCCGTGTATCTAATCCTATCCTGTGTGATACTGACTGCTGAGCCGTGTATCTAATCCTCTCCTGTGTGATACTGACTGCTGAGCCGTGTATCTAATCCTCTCCTGTGTGATACTGACTGCTGAGCCGTGTATCTAATCCTATCCTGTGTGATACTGACTGCTGAGCCGTGTATCTAATCCTCTCCTGTGTAATACTGACTGCTGAGCCCTGTATCTAATCCTATCCTGTGTGATACTGACTGCTGAGCCGTGTATCTAATCCTATCCTGTGTGATACTGACTGCTGAGCCGTGTATCTAATCCTATCCTGTGTGATACTGACTGCTGAGCCGTGTATCTAATCCTATCCTGTGTGATACTGACTGCTGAGCCGTGTATCTAATCCTCTCCTGTGTGATACTGACTGCTGAGCCGTGTATCTAATCCTATCCTTTGTGATACTGACTGCTGAGCCGTGTATCTAATCCTATCCTGTGTGATACTGACTGCTGAGCCGTGTATCTAATCCTATCCTGTGTGATACTGACTGCTGAGCCGTGTATCTAATCCTCTCCTGTGTAATACTGACTGCTGAGCCGTGTATCTAATCCTCTCCTGTGTGATACTGTCTGCTGAGCCATGTATCTAATCCTCTCCAGTGTGATACTGACTGCTGAGCCGTGTATCTAATCCTCTCCTGTGTGATACTGACTGCTGAGCCGTGTATCTAATCCTCTCCTGTGTGATACTGACTGCTGAGCCGTGTATCTAATCCCATCCTGTGTGATACTGACTGCTGAGCCGTGTATCTAATCCTATCCTGTGTGGTACTGACTGCTGAGCCGTGTATCTAATCCTCTCCTGTGTGATACTGACTGCTGAGCCGTGTATCTAATCTTCTCTTGTGTGATACTGACTGCTGAGCCGTGTATCTAATCCTCTCCTGTGTGATACTGTCTGCTGAGCCATGTATCTAATCCTATCCTGTGTGATACTGACTGCTGAGGTGTGTATCTAATCCTCTGCTGTATGATACTGACTGCTGAGCTGTGTATCTAATCCTCTCCTGTGTGATACTGACTGCTGAGCCGTGTATCTAATCCTCTCCTGTGTGATACTGACTGCTGAGCCGTGTATCTAATCTTCTCTTGTGTGATACTGACTGCTGAGCCGTGTATCTAATCCTCTCCTGTGTGATACTGTCTGCTGAGCCATGTATCTAATCCTCTCCTGTGTGATACTGACTGCTGAGCCGTGTATCTAATCCTCTGCTGTATGATACTGACTGCTGAGGTGTGTATCTAATCCTCTCCTGTGTGATACTGACTGCTGAGCTGTGTATCTAATCCTCTCCTGTGTGATACTGACTGCTGAGCCGTGTATCTAATCCTCTCCTGTGTGATACTGACTGCTGAGCCGTGTATCTAATCCTCTCCTGTGTGATACTGACTGCTGAGCCGTGTATCTAATCCTCTCCTGTGTGATACTGACTGCTGAGCCGTGTATCTAATCCTCTCCTGTGTGATACTGACTGCTGAGCCGTGTATCTAATCCTCTCCTGTGTGATACTGACTGCTGAGCCGTGTATCTAATCCTCTCCTGTGTGATACTGACTGCTGAGCCGTGTATCTAATCCTCTCCTGTGTGATACTGACTGCTGAGCCGTGTATCTAATCCTCTCCTGTGTGATACTGACTGCTGAGCCGTGTATCTAATCCTCTCCTGTGTGATACTGACTGCTGAGCCGTGTATCTAATCCTCTCCTGTGTGATACTGACTGCTGAGCCGTGTATCTAATCCTCTCCTGTGTGATACTGACTGCTGAGCCGTGTATCTAATCCTCTCCTGTGTGATACTGACTGCTGAGCCGTGTATCTAATCCTCTCCTGTGTGATACTGACTGCTGAGCCGTGTATCTAATCCTCTCCTGTGTGATACTGACTGCTGAGCCGTGTATCTAATCCTCTCCTGTGTGATACTGACTGCTGAGCCGTGTATCTAATCCTCTCCTGTGTGATACTGACTGCTGAGCCGTGTATCTAATCCTCTCCTGTGTGATACTGACTGCTGAGCCGTGTATCTAATCCTCTCCTGTGTGATACTGACTGCTGAGCCGTGTATCTAATCCTCTCCTGTGTGATACTGACTGCTGAGCCGTGTATCTAATCCTCTCCTGTGTGATACTGCCTGCTGAGCTGTGTATCTAATCCTCTCCTGTGTGATACTGACTGCTGAGCCGTGTATCTAATCCTCTCCTGTGTGATACTGTCTGCTGAGCCGTGTATCTAATCCTCTCCTGTGTGATACTGACTGCTGAGCCGTGTATCTAATCCTCTCCTGTGTGATACTGACTGCTGAGCCGTGTATCTAATCCTCTCCTGTGTGATACTGCCTGCTGAGCCGTGTATCTAATCCTCTCCTGTGTGATACTGTCTGCTGAGCCGTGTATCTAATCCTCTCCTGTGTGATACTGACTGCTGAGCCGTGTATCTAATCCTCTCCTGTGTGATACTGACTGCTGAGCCGTGTATCTAATCCTCTCCTGTGTGATACTGACTGCTGAGCCGTGTATCTAATCCTCTCCTGTGTGATACTGACTGCTGAGCCGTGTATCTAATCCTATCCTGTGTTATACTGACTGCTGAGCCGTGTATCTAATCCTCTCCTGTGTGATACTGACTGCTGAGCCGTGTATCTAATCCTATCCTGTGTGATACTGACTGCTGAGCCGTGTATCTAATCCTCTCCTGTGTGATACTGACTGCTGAGCCGTGTATCTAATCCTCTCCTGTGTGATACTGACTGCTGAGCCGTGTATCTAATCCTCTCCTGTGTGGAAAAACACTACATAGGATTAGATAGAGGAGCTTTTTTTGGCCTTGCAGCGCCGTTCACGGCTGTCTACAAGGTGTCTGTGTGAGTGCAGCTCACTCTGTAGTCTGTCCGCAGCCATTTTTTCGACAGTTTTAGCTAGTAGTGAAAGTAATGAATTGGTCGACGCCACAATTGGTCGTCCCGGAGGGCGAGGCTGATGTTTGTGGATCTTGGGTTGCGCGTAAAAGACAGGGACTATCGGGTATGTATTTATTAGGTATTGACCTAACCTAGCATCAATAACTCCCTGTTCCCTAAAGGAATTCACAACCTGTTGAATCTCATGCGCTATCTCCTTCGTAGGATCCCTGTCTATGGGCGTATATATGTATCTTTATCATCTAGATGTTGGCGGACCATTGAGTTATAAAATGAACTATCCATTACCACGATAGCCCCCCCTTGTCAGCCGGCTTAATAGTAATAAGTGTATTATTTCTAAGATTGTCAAGGGCCCTCTTCTCAAGTGGGGTACAATTCCTTTTAACAGATAATAAACCCTGATTAATATCTGCACATTTCCTCTGTATATCCTGTGAAACAAATGCTATGTAAGTCTCCACCGGGTGGTAAGATTTAGGAGGATTATAATTACTCAAAAGAGATAGGCCAAGCCCTTTAAGGCTAAACATACTCCTATCAGGATCCAAAGTTGACACAGAATTGGAAATACTGGGGTCAATGGTAGCAAAATGTGTTTTCAGTCTAAGGTTCCTAAAGAACCGCTGGAGTTCTTGATCTACCGGTAATTGGAATTCTCTAAATGAAGGCGTAGGGCAGAATGAAAGGCCCTTTTGCAATACCATCAATTCAGGTGGTGAGAGGTTGTATGAGGAGATGTTATAGACCAGCGTGTCCCTACATGAGACCGGGTTCTGACCCTTGAACTGCAGGGGCGGATTATCAGAGGGTCAATATGGGCGGTAGCCCAGGGCCCAGTGGTCTGGGGGGGCCCTGGGCTACCGCACTGTTGACCCTCTGATCATCTGTTATTCGAATGCCGCTGCCGGCGGCCGCCGCCGGCATTTATGTGCCCGCCCCCGGCCCCCTGCCGTAGCCGGTGGGCAGAGAGAGGGGGCCCGCATCGGGCCCCTTCTCATCTGCTCACCGGGCCCCTTCCGGCGCTGCCTGCGGCGGTTTCCTATTGACGTGCGGGCACGCGCCCGCACGTCAATAGTTAACACCAGCCGCCAGCCAATTGGAGGCTGGCGGCTGATGTCGGCCGCAGGCGCACACGTCGCCGGCGTCTGACGTCATTGTCAGTCGCCGGCGAGTGTGCTCTGTTGGAGGGAGCTCATCGCGGCGCTGGAGCGAGGACAGGTGAGGAGACTTTGTTTTTTTTTTTTACAACGGTGGACTGGACACACTGAGGGCTGGAAGACACTGGGGCAGATGGCTGGAGGACACTGGGGCAGATGGCTGCAGGACACTGGGGCAATGCTGGAGGACACTGGGGCAGATGGCTGGAGGACACTGGGGCAGATGGCTGGAGGACACTGGGGCAGATGGCTGGAGGACACTGGGGCAGATGGCTGGAGGACACTGGGGCAGATGGCTGGAGGACACTGGGGCAATGCTGGAGGACACTGGGGCAGATGGCTGGAGGACACTGGGGCAATGCTGGAGGACACTGGGGCAATGCTGGAGGACACTGGGGCAGATGGCTGGAGGACACTGGGGCAGATGGCTGGAGGACACTGGGGCAATGCTGGAGGACACTGGGGCAGATGGCTGGAGGACACTGGGGCAGATGGCAGGAGGACACTGGGGCAATGCTGGAGGACACTGGGGCAATGCTGGAGGACACTGGGGCAGATGGCTGGAGGACACTGGGGCAGATGGCAGGAGGACACTGGGGCAATGCTGGAGGACACTGGGGCAATGCTGGAGGACACTGGGGCAGATGGCTGGAGGACACTGGGGCAATGCTGGAGGACACTGGGGCAATGCTGGAGGACACTGGGGCAATGCTGGAGGACACTGGGGCAGATGGCTGGAGGACACTGGGGCAGATGGCTGGAGGACACTGGGGCAGATGGCAGGAGGACACTGGGGCAATGCTGGAGGACACTGGGGCAATGCTGGAGGACACTGGGGCAGATGGCTGGAGGACACTGGGGCAATGCTGGAGGACACTGGGGCAATGCTGGAGGACACTGGGGCAATGCTGGAGGACACTGGGGCAGATGGCTGGAGGACACTGGGGCAATGCTGGAGGACACTGGGGCAGATGGCTGGAGGACACTGGGGCAATGCTGGAGGACACTGGGGCAGATGGCTGGAGGACACTGGGGCAATGCTGGAGGACACTGGGGCAATGCTGGAGGACACTGGGGCAGATGGCTGGAGGACACTGGGGCAGATGGCTGGAGGACACTGGGGCAGATGGCTGGAGGACACTGGGGCAGATGGCTGGAGGACACTGGGGCAGATGGCTGGAGGACACTGGGGCAATGCTGGAGGACACTGGGGCAGATGGCTGGAGGACACTGGGGCAATGCTGGAGGACACTGGGGCAATGCTGGAGGACACTGGGGCAGATGGCTGGAGGACACTGGGGCAGATGGCTGGAGGACACTGGGGCAATGCTGGAGGACACTGGGGCAGATGGCTGGAGGACACTGGGGCAATGCTGGAGGACACTGGGGCAATGCTGGAGGACACTGGGGCAGATGGCTGGAGGACACTGGGGCAGATGGCTGGAGGACACTGGGGCAATGCTGGAGGACACTGGGGCAATGCTGGAGGACACTGGGGCAGATGGCTGGAGGACACTGGGGCAGATGGCTGGAGGACACTGGGGCAGATGGCTGGAGGACACTGGGGCAGATGGCAGGAGGACACTGGGGCAATGCTGGAGGACACTGGGGCAATGCTGGAGGACACTGGGGCAGATGGCTGGAGGACACTGGGGCAATGCTGGAGGACACTGGGGCAATGCTGGAGGACACTGGGGCAATGCTGGAGGACACTGGGGCAGATGGCTGGAGGACACTGGGGCAATGCTGGAGGACACTGGGGCAGATGGCTGGAGGACACTGGGGCAATGCTGGAGGACACTGGGGCAGATGGCTGGAGGACACTGGGGCAATGCTGGAGGACACTGGGGCAATGCTGGAGGACACTGGGGCAGATGGCTGGAGGACACTGGGGCAGATGGCTGGAGGACACTGGGGCAGATGGCTGGAGGACACTGGGGCAATGCTGGAGGACACTGGGGCAGATGGCTGGAGGACACTGGGGCAATGCTGGAGGACACTGGGGCAATGCTGGAGGACACTGGGGCAGATGGCTGGAGGACACTGGGGCAGATGGCTGGAGGACACTGGGGCAATGCTGGAGGACACTGGGGCAGATGGCTGGAGGACACTGGGGCAATGCTGGAGGACACTGGGGCAATGCTGGAGGACACTGGGGCAGATGGCTGGAGGACACTGGGGCAGATGGCTGGAGGACACTGGGGCAATGCTGGAGGACACTGGGGCAATGCTGGAGGACACTGGGGCAGATGGCTGGAGGACACTGGGGCAGATGGCTGGAGGACACTGGGGCAGATGGCTGGAAGACACTGGGGCAGATTGTTGGAGGACACTGGGGCAATGCTGGAAGACACTGGGGCAATGCTGGAGGACACGGGCAGATGGCTGGATGACACTGGGGCAGATTGCTGGATGACACTGGGACAGATTGCTGGATGACACTGGGGCAGATTGCTGGAGGACACTGGGGCAATGCTGGAGGACACTGGGGCAATGCTGGAGGACATTGGGGCAGATTGCTGGAGCTGGAGGACACTGGGGCAATGCTGGAGACACTGGGGGAAATGCTGGACTTACTGGGGCAGATTTCTGGACACACTGGTGGTAATATTCTGGACACACTGTCTGGGGGCAATGCTGGACGCACTGGGGCAGATTGCTGGACACACTGTCTGGGGGCAATGCTGGACACACTGGGGGCAATATGCTGGAGACACTGGGGCAGATTGCTGGACACTGGGGCAATATGCTGGACATACTGGGGCAGATTGCTGGACACAATGGGGGCAGGACTGGAGGCATGGGCAGAATGTAGACACGGGGCATGATTGGAGACACGGGGCAGAATTAAAGACATGGGGCAGGATTGGTTCATGTGGCAGGATGGATACGATGGAGACATATGGGGCAGGATGTGAAGATCATATGGGGTAGAATGGATACTCATGAGGGCAGGATGCGAGAACATATGGCTGGAGCCAGGAATGAGACACACGGGGCCAGGATGGGGAATATTATTACCATAGGGGCTAATTTAGGGATATTATTACTGCAGTGATGTATTTATTTTATTTTTTGAGTATACTGTTTTAAATGGGGGGCGGTCCTGTTACTGTGCAGAGTGACACTATATCACCTTTTTTTCTTCATGTGGTGTAATGTAGAAGTTGTGAAAATTAAGTAATGTGTTCTGCAAGCGGAGCTCGAGATAACTGTGTTATTTCCTGCAGAAACGAGTCCTGGCTGGAAGAAATGATGGCGGTCTGTGCTGGATGAAAGATGAAGGACTTCACCTAGAGACGTCACTGGTGAGTCAGTGTTACCTATACACTGACACTATACAATGTATACTATATTGAGCTCCTGTGTATAATACCACCAGTGATCTCTGTATTACCTCTACACAGACACTGCATACTAAGTACAGATCTCCTGTGAATACTGGCACTTATGGTGATAGTATTGTGTTGTTGTTTTTTACTGATCAGTATTGTAGTATTCAGTCACTATGTGGTGGTAATATGTGGTCTGGAAATGGTGTTGTGGTATTTGTCCCTTGTATGTGATATTATTCGATCACTGTGGTTGTAATTTGTGGTCTGGTCATGGCGCGGTGGTATTTGATCCTTGTATGTAATATTATTCGATCACTGTGGTTGTAATTTGTGGTCTGGTCATGGCGCGGTGGTATTTGATCCTTGTATGTGATATTATTCGATCACTGTGGTTGTAATTTGTGGTCTGGTCACGGTGCGGTGGTATTTGTTCCTTGTATGTGATATTATTGGTCAAAATATACCTAAATTGTATTGCAGATTCTAACAAATATTTAATAGGTTACAGTAGAGTAGGGCCCGGCCATTTTTCTGGAATAATCTGGTTCGGGTATATCATGACCCCCGTCACATGACCCCCGTCACATGACCCCCGTCACATGACCCCCGTCACATGACCCCCGTCACATGACCCCCGTCACATGACCAGGGGGGGCCCACAGTGTCTGAACAGCCCGGGGCCCTGGCTACCCTTAATCCACCCCTGGCCGTCTATGTGATCCGGAACCCCTCCTCGTCGGCCTTTGTTTGACCGCCCCCGCCTTTGCTCTAAAAAAGGAGAGGTAGTACAGGAACGGGACTCATTATCACAACTGGAAGAAGTAGTAAAAAAACTGTTATTGTCACGCCTATATTGGTGTCGATCCCTCTGGGTATTAATATCACGCCATCTATACACTGTATTTCGGTGGTAATCCTCAGTATCTCGTAGGAATTTAGTACATTTCCTCTCCTGTAATACATTCTTAAATTCATCAATAGTTTTATCAATTTTCTGTTTCAAGGTATCAAATTTATCCGTTGTTAATGTGCTACTAAGTTGCTGTTGTATGCCCTCTATTTGTTTATCCATCTCAGTTATCTCCTTCTGTAGGTATTCAATAGTCTAATAATGTCCATTGAACATTTATTGAGAATTCCAATTAGATCAAGAACTCCAGCGGTTCTTTAGGAACCTTAGGGTACCGTCACACAGTGGCATTTTGATCGCTACGATGGCACGATTCGTGACGTTCGAGCGATATAGTTACGATATCGCAGTGTCTGACACGCTCCTGTGATCAGGGACCCCGCTGAGAATCGTACGTCGTAGCAGATCGTTTGAAACTTTCTTTCGTCGTCTAGTGTCCCGCTGTGGCGGCATGATCGCATGGTGTAACAGATATCGTATACGATGTGCGCATAGTAACCAACGGCTTCTACATCGCACATACGTCATGAAATTATCGCTCCAGCGTCGTACATTGCAAAGTGTGACAGCAGTCTACGACGCTGGAGCGATATTGTTACGATGCTGGAGCGTCACGGATCGTGCCGTCGTAGCGATCAAAATGCCACTGTGTGACGGTACCCTTAGACTGAAAACACATTTTGCTACCATTGACCCCAGTATTTCCAATTCTGTGTCAACTTTGGATCCTGATAGGAGTATGTTTAGCCTTAAAGGGCTTGGCCTATCTCTTTTGAGTAATTATAATCCTCCTAAATCTTACCACCCGGTGGAGACTTACATAGCATTTGTTTCACAGGATATACAGAGGAAATGTGCAGATATTAATCAGGGTTTATTATCTGTTAAAAGGAATTGTACCCCACTTGAGAAGAGGGCCCTTGACAATCTTAGAAATAATACACTTATTACTATTAAGCCGGCTGACAAGGGGGGGCTATCGTGGTAATGGATAGTTCATTTTATAACTCAATGGTCCGCCAACATCTAGATGATAAAGATACATATATACGCCCATAGACAGGGATCCTACGAAGGAGATAGCGCATGAGATTCAACAGGTTGTGAATTCCTTTAGGGAACAGGGAGTTATTGATGCTAGGTTAGGTCAATACCTAATAAATACATACCCGATAGTCCCTGTCTTTTACGCGCTACCCAAGATTCACAAACATCAGCCTCGCCCTCCGGGACGACCAATTGTGGCGTCGACCAATTCATTACTTTCACTACTAGCTAAAACTGTCTAAAAAATTCTCACCCCCCCTACTCGGTCATATAGCTTCTTTCATCAAGGACACCCCAGATTTTCTAGATGGTTTGGGTACACTGGGCACCTTACCAAAGGGTTGTTTCCTCGTAACTATGGATGTAAATAGTTTATATACTAACATAGACCATAGTAGAGGCCTTGAGGCTGTTAGTTGGTTTTTTAACTCATATACGGATTTTATGCCAATACAAAAAAACTCTCTGTTTGACATTATTACAGCTTATTCTTACAATAAAATTTTTTCTTTTTGCTGATCAGTTTTTCGTTCAGAGGGTCGGGACCGCCATGGGTTCGAATATGGCGCCGCCATATGCCAACATTTTTATGGCCCATTTTGAGGAGAAGTTTGTCTATCCTCATACTCTGTTTAAACAACACTCATTGTACTGGAAAAGATTTATCGACGACGTGTTTTTAATTTGGGGGGTGATGATGTTTCTTTGATGCAGTTTTTTCAAGACATGAATGTTCAGGTGGCAAATCTGACATTCACAATCTCTAAAAGTCAACAAAGTGTAAATTTTCTAGATACATTGGTAACAATTAGAGATGATGGTTTTCTTGAAATTGATTTATACACCAAACCAACTGATAGGAATACCGTATATACTCGAGTATAAGCCGAGATTTTCAGCCCAAATTTTTGGGCTGAAAGTGCCCCTCTCGGCTTATACTCGAGTCACGGTAGCGGTGGGGTCGGCAGGTGAGGGGGTGAGGGCGCTGAGGCATGCTTACCTAGTCCCAGCGATCCTCGCGCTGTCCCTGCCGTCCCACGGTGTTCTGTGCTGCAGCTTCTTCCCCTCTTCAACGGTCACCGGCACCGCTCATTACAGAAATGAATAGGCGGCTCCACCTCCCATAGGGGTGGAGCCGCCTATTCATTTCTCTAATCAGCGGTGCCGGTGACCGCTGACAGGAAGAGGCTGCAGCACAGAAGACGGGGAGGATGGCGGGGACAGCGCGAGGATCGCTGGGACTAGGTGAGTATGTTATATTTACCTGTCCACGTTCCAGCCGCCGGGCGCCGATCCATCTTCCCGGCGTCTGCGCTCTGACTGATCAGGTCAGAGGGCGCGATGACGCATATAGTGTGCGCGGCGCCCTCTGCCTGATCAGTCAGTGCAGAGACGCCGGGAAGATGAAGGCGCCGGGACCGGACGCTGGGAGCTGCAATCAAGAGAGGTGAGTATGTGTTTTTTTTTTTTTATTGCAGCAGCAGCAGCGGCCATGGCACAGATTTATGTGCAGCATCTATGGGCAGTATGAACGGCACACAGCACTATATGGGGCATCTGTGCAGCATCTATGGGGCAATATGAACGGCACACAGCACTATATGGGGCATCTGTGCAGCATCTATGGGCAGTATGAACGGCACACAGCACTATATGGGGCATCTGTGCAGCATCTATGGGGCAGTATGAACGGCACACAGCACTATATGGGGCATCTGTGCAGCATCTATGGGGCAATATGAACGGCACACAGCACTATATGGGGCATCTGTGCAGCATCTATGGGCAGTATGAACGGCACACAGCACTATATGGGGCATCTGTGCAGCATCTATGGGGCAGTATGAACGGCACACAGCACTATATGGGGCATCTGTGCAGCATCTATGGGGCAATATGAACGGCACACAGCACTATATGGGGCATCTGTGCAGCATCTATGGGACAATCATGAACGCTGCAGAGCACTATATGGCACAGCTATGGGAAAATAATGATCTATTTTTATTTTTGAAATTCACCGGTAAATGCTGCATTTCCACCCTAGGCTTATACTCGAGTCAATAAGTTTTCCCAGTTTTTTGTGGCAAAATTAGGGGGGTCGGCTTATACTCGGGTCGGCTTATACTCGAGTATATATGGTAATTTGTTACTCTTTTCTAGCTGTCACCCCTCCCACGTCAAACAATCATTGCCGAAATCCCAGGTACAAGAGTCCAACGCATTGTTACAAACTCGGGTCTGAAACGTCAACGTATTTCAGAGAAGAATAAAAAATTTGCTGACCGTGGTTATCCACCATTGGTCTTACAAAAAGCCTCACAACCCACCATTCGGCGCAAGGAGAACACGAAGAGGATGGCATTAGTTACTACTTACCATCCATACACCAACTTCTTTAAGAAATGTATACTTGAACATTGGCCTATGCTACGCAAGGCCTATCCAAATATCCCTGAATTCTCCGTCCCCCCTCTTTTATGCTATAAGAGACCACAGAATATTAGAGATATCCTGGTTAAAGCCGATGTGGGTTCAAGCAAAGCAGTGCAAAGACAGTCCCTTCTAGCCACCCAGAGACATGGTACATTTCCGTGTTTACATTGTTCTTAATGTTCAAATGTTATTAAGGGGGACACTTTTTCTCACCCCAGATCTGGAAAACTTTTTCAGATAAAAGGTTTCTTTACATACGATTCTTCGTATGTTGTATACGTAATTAAATGTCCTTGCGGTCTCGGATATGTTGGGGAGACTACCCAGCATGTCCGAGACCGCATCTCACAACATAAGTCCACTATTAGACGTGAACGCATGATATTACCTGTCCCCTTCCACTTCATCTTGGCTGGGCATTCGGTTGCTCAGTTGAGATTTCAGGTACTAGAATGTATTTCTTCCCCCAGACGAGGTGGTAATAGAATCCAAAAATTGAAGGAAAGGGAGGCTTTTTGGATATACACGTTTCAGACACTCCACCCACTTGGTATGAATAGGGAATATGATGCCCTATAGCGATTGCTTATATAAGCTTACTAATATGTTGATTGATGTATTATATATCATTGTAAGATTTATGATGGATATATTATCTTTATCTTATGTGTTCCGCTTTTTTCTCTTTTTTTCTTTTAGATACCCTTGTGATTTCAACATTACTTCTCAAGGCTGTTCTTCTGCTGGGTGACACCCCTTCCCTATCTATTCTTGTTATTTCCATTCTTGTTATTCCACTCTGATATTGTAGAAATAAGTGCTATCTAAGTGCTATACTGCGTTTAAGTTTTATTTCTTCTGTTTGCTTGTCTTATATGTTTTTTTGCTACGTTTGGTCCTAGTGTTAATGTGGATGTACTAGTCTAGAGGGGACTTATTATTCTCTTTTTCTTGTCCCATAGGGTGCTATGTTTTAGGCATTCAGTGTTATTAGTCCTTGTCTATGATATAATTCAAACCGCATATTGCGCATGCGCCTGTTACCTACTATTGGCTTTCATTTTGTGGATGTAGATGTTCCTCTCGTTCTTTCACTTCGGCGGCACTAACAACTATTGCGCATGCGCTCTTTCGTTTTGTTCTTCGGGCTTTTCCGGACTAGACACTGTTCGTAGACCGGAAGTGACGTCATGGTTTTTCGGCATTTATACCCGGTTTCTGGCTATAGTGCGCACACCGCCTCCTGACACCGCCGGACACATACCAGTCACTCATTACAGGTAGATTATACTATATTTTTGTGGTTGTGCTTAGCGATCCATGTTTATTTGCAGGTTACTTTCACTTGACTCGTTGATGTATGGATTTCGCCTTTGTTGTTTGACTTTTATAGCACTGCTACGGTTGGTAGCCTGATGGCTAGTGATATACCTTAGGAAATTAATTGCTCTATGCAGGTATTTATTGCGCCTATGTCCCTCTATTGTGTTTTGTAGCACTTGGTGCATACACCAACTGTTGTGAATTCTGTGGCTGAATTCACTCCTGTGGTCACAAGTGGTACTGCAGCTTCTGAGCTTCCTTCCTCAGGTGTTCTGGTGAGCTCGTTAACTGCTTCGTTACTTAACTCCGCCTGATGCTGCTATCCCTGCTCCTTGTCAATGTTCCAGTGTTGGATCTGAGCTTCTCCTGATTGTTCCTGTGACCTGCTGCTCTGTATAGCTAAGTGCTTTTTTGCTATTTTGTTGCTTTTTTTCTGTCCAGCTTGTCTTTTGTTTTGCTGGTAGCTCTGAGAAGCAAAGGGTGTACCGCCGTGCCGTTAGTTCGGCACGGTGGGTCTTTTTTGCCCCCTTTGCGTGGTTTTTGCTTTAGGGTTTTTTGTAGACTGCAAAGTTCGCTTTACTATCCTCGCTCTGTCTAAGATTATCGGGCCCCACTTTGCTGAATCTATTTCATCCCTACGTTTTGTCTTTTCATCTTACTCACAGTCATTATATGTGGGGGGCTGCCTTTTCCTTTGGGGTATTTCTCTGGGGGCAAGTCAGGCCTATTTTTCTATCTTCAGGCTAGCTAGTTTCTTAGGCTGTGCCAAGTTGCATAGGTAGTTGCTAGGCGCAATCCACAGCCGCTATTAGTTGTTTTTAGGATAGGATCAGGTGTGCAGTCTACAGAGTTTCCACGTCTCAGAGCTCGTTCTTTTGTTTTTTGGTATTTGTCAGATCACTGTGTGCGCTCGGATCGCTAGGCACACTGTGTCTCTGGATTGCCTTCATTACACCTTTCATTAGCAGACGAAACAGTACAAGGAGCCTATCTTATGATTCTCAATAGAGGGAAAGAAAAAGTTCTGACACCATTTTTTTTTCTCTGCTCTGTGTTCAATTTTTTTTTTTCCCCTAGACATTTGGGTGATTCTGGACACAGGTGTGGACATGGATATTCAGAGTCTGTGCTCTTCAATGGATAATCTCGTTATAAATGTACAAAAGATTCAAGATGCTATTGATCAGAAATCTATGTTAGAACCAAGAATTCCTATTCCTGATTTGTTTTTTGGAGATAGAACTAAGTTTCTAAGTTTCAAAAATAATTGTAAGCTATTTCTGGCCTTGAAACCTCATTCTTCTGGTAATCCTATTCAACAGGTTTTGATTATTATTTCTTTTTTGCGCGGCGACCCTCAAGACTGGGCATTTTCTCTTGCGCCAGGAGACCCTGCATTGAGTAGTGTCGATGCGTTTTTCCTGGCGCTCGGATTACTGTACGATGAGCCTAATTCAGTGGATCAGGCTGAGAAAAATTTGCTGGCTTTGTGCCAGGGTCAGGATGATATAGAAGTATATTGTCAGAAATTTAGGAAATGGTCAGTACTCACTCAGTGGAATGAATCTGCGCTGGCAGCTTTGTTCAGAAAGGGTCTCTCTGAGGCTCTTAAGGATGTCATGGTGGGATTTCCTATGCCTGCTGGTTTGAATGAGTCTTTGTCTTTGGCCATTCAGATCGGTCGACGCTTGCGCGAGCGTAAATCTGTGCACCATTTGGCGGTACTGCCTGAGGTTAAACCTGAGCCTATGCAGTGCGATAGGACTATGACCAGAGTTGAACGGCAAGAATACAGACGTCTGAATGGGCTGTGTTTCTACTGTGGTGATTCCACTCATGCTATTTCTGATTGTTCTAAGCGCACTAAGCGGTCCGCTAGGTCTGCCGTCATTGGTACTGTACAGTCCAAATTCCTTCTGTCCATTACCCTGATATGCTCTTTGTCATCGTTTTCTGTCATGGCGTTTGTGGATTCAGGCGCTGCCCTGAATCTGATGGATTTGGATTATGCTAAACGTTGTGGGTTTTTCTTGGAGCCTTTGCGGTGTCCTATTCCATTGAGAGGAATTGATGCTACACCTTTGGCCAAGAATAAACCTCAGTACTGGGCCCAGCTGACCATGTGCATGGCTCCTGCACATCAGGAAGTTATTCGCTTTCTGGTGTTGCATAATCTGCATGATGTGGTCGTGTTGGGGTTGCCATGGCTACAAACCCATAATCCAGTATTGGATTGGAATTCTATGTCGGTGTCCAGCTGGGGTTGTCAGGGGGTACATGGTGATGTTCCATTTTTGTCGATTTCGTCATCCACCCCTTCTGAGGTCCCAGAGTTCTTGTCTGATTATCAGGATGTATTTGAAGAGCCCAAGTCCGATGCCCTACCTCCGCATAGGGATTGTGATTGTGCTATCAATTTGATTCCTGGTAGTAAATTCCCTAAAGGTCGATTATTTAATTTATCCGTGCCCGAACACGCCGCTATGCGCAGTTATGTGAAGGAATCCCTGGAGAAGGGACATATTCGCCCATCGTCATCACCACTGGGAGCAGGGTTCTTCTTTGTAGCCAAGAAGGATGGTTCGCTGAGACCGTGTATTGATTACCGCCTTCTTAATAAGATCACTGTTAAATTTCAGTATCCCTTGCCATTGTTATCTGACTTGTTTGCTCGGATTAAGGGGGCTAGTTGGTTCACTAAGATAGATCTTCGTGGTGCGTATAATCTGGTGAGAATCAGGCAAGGAGATGAATGGAAAACTGCATTCAATACACCCGAGGGTCATTTTGAGTATCTAGTGATGCCGTTCGGACTTGCCAATGCTCCATCTGTGTTTCAGTCTTTTATGCATGACATCTTCCGTGAGTATCTGGATAAATTCCTGATTGTTTACTTGGATGACATTTTGATCTTCTCAGATGATTGGGAGTCTCATGTGAAGCAAGTCAGAATGGTTTTTCAGGTCCTGCGTGCTAATTCTTTGTTTGTGAAGGGATCAAAGTGTCTCTTCGGTGTGCAGAAAGTTTCATTTTTGGGGTTCATCTTTACCCCTTCTACTATCGAGATGGATCCAGTTAAGGTCCAAGCCATCCAGGATTGGATTCAGCCGACATCTCTGAAAAGTCTGCAAAAGTTCCTGGGCTTTGCTAATTTTTATCGTCGCTTCATCTGTAATTTTTCTAGCATTGCCAAACCATTGACCGATTTGACCAAGAAGGGTGCTGATTTGGTTAATTGGTCTTCTGCTGCTGTGGAAGCTTTTCAGGAGTTGAAGCGTCGTTTTTGTTCTGCCCCTGTGTTGTGTCAGCCAGATGTTTCTCTTCCGTTCCAGGTCGAGGTTGATGCTTCTGAGATTGGAGCAGGGGCGGTTTTGTCACAGAGAGGTTCTGATTGCTCAGTGATGAAACCATGTGCTTTCTTTTCCAGGAAGTTTTCGCCCGCTGAGCGTAATTATGATGTGGGCAACCGAGAGTTGCTGGCCATGAAGTGGGCATTCGAGGAATGGCGCCATTGGCTTGAAGGAGCCAAGCATCGCGTGGTGGTATTGACTGATCATAAGAACTTGACTTCTCGAGTCTGCCAAGCGCTTGAATCCTAGACAGGCCCGTTGGTCGTTATTTTTTGCCCACTTCGACTTTGTGATTTCGTACCTTCCGGGCTCTAAAAATGTGAAGGCGGATGCTCTGTCTAGGAGTTTAGTGCCCGACTCTCCGGGTTTATCTGAGCCAGCGGGTATCCTCAAGGAAGGAGTCATTGTGTCTGCCATCTCCCCTGATTTGCGGCGGGTGCTGCAAAAATTTCAGGTGAATAAACCTGATCGTTGTCCAGCGGAGAAACTGTTCGTCCCTGATAGGTGGACTAATAAACTTATCTCTGAACTTCATTGTTCGGTGTTGGCTGGTCATCCTGGAATCTTTGGTACCAGAGAGTTAGTGGCTAGATCCTTCTGGTGGCCATCTCTGTCACGGGATGTACGTACTTTTGTGCAGTCCTGTGGGATTTGTGCTAGGGCTAAGCCCTGCTGTTCTCGTGCCAGTGGGTTGCTTTTGCCCTTGCCGGTCCCAAAGAGGCCTTGGACACATATTTCGATGGATTTCATTTCTGACCTTCCCGTTTCTCAAAAGATGTCAGTCATTTGGGTGGTCTGTGATCGCTTTTCTAAAATGGTCCATCTGGTGCCCTTGGCTAAATTGCCTTCCTCCTCTGATTTGGTGCCTTTGTTCTTCCAGCATGTGGTTCGGTTGCATGGCATTCCTGAGAATATTGTTTCTGACAGAGGTTCCCAGTTTGTTTCAAGGTTTTGGCGAGCCTTTTGTGGTAGGATGGGCATTGACCTATCCTTTTCCTCGGCTTTCCATCCTCAGACTAATGGCCAGACCGAACGAACCAATCAGACCTTGGAAACATATCTGAGATGTTTTGTTTCTGCTGACCAGGATGATTGGGTGTCCTTTTTGCCGTTGGCTGAGTTCGCCCTTAATAATCGGGCCAGCTCGGCTACCTTGGTTTCTCCATTTTTTTGCAATTCTGGGTTCCATCCTCGTTTCTCTTCAGGACAGGTTGAGTCTTCGGACTGTCCTGGTGTGGATTCTGTGGTGGACAGGTTGCAGCAGATCTGGACTCAGGTAGTGGACAATTTGACCTTGTCCCAGGAAAAGGCTCAACTTTTCGCTAATCGCAGACGCCGTGTGGGTCCCCGACTTCGTGTTGGGGATCTGGTTTAGTTATCTTCTCGTCATATTCCTATGAAGGTTTCCTCTCCTAAATTTAAACCTCGTTTTATTGGTCCGTATAGGATTTCTGAGGTTCTCAATCCTGTGTCTTTTCGTTTGACCCTCCCAGACTCCTTTTCCATACATAATGTATTCCATAGGTCGTTGTTGCGGAGATACGTGGCACCTGTGGTTCCATCTGTTGAGCCTCCTGCCCCGGTTTTGGTGGAGGGGGAATTGGAGTATATTGTGGAGAAGATTTTGGATTCTCGTGTTTCTAGACGGAAACTCCAGTATCTGGTTAAATGGAAGGGTTATGCTCAGGAAGATAATTCCTGGGTTTTTGCCTCTGATGTTCATGCTCCCGATCTTGTTCGTGCCTTTCATGCGGCTCATCCTGGTCGGCCTGGGGGCTCTGGTGAGGGTTCGGTGACCCCTCCTCAAGGGGGGGGTACTGTTGTGAATTCTGTGGCTGAATTCACTCCTGTGGTCACAAGTGGTACTGCAGCTTCTGAGCTTCCTTCCTCAGGTGTTCTGGTGAGCTCGTTAACTGCTTCGTTACTTAACTCCGCCTGATGCTGCTATCCCTGCTCCTTGTCAATGTTCCAGTGTTGGATCTGAGCTTCTCCTGATTGTTCCTGTGACCTGCTGCTCTGTATAGCTAAGTGCTTTTTTGCTATTTTGTTGCTTTTTTTCTGTCCAGCTTGTCTTTTGTTTTGCTGGTAGCTCTGAGAAGCAAAGGGTGTACCGCCGTGCCGTTAGTTCGGCACGGTGGGTCTTTTTTGCCCCCTTTGCGTGGTTTTTGCTTTAGGGTTTTTTGTAGACTGCAAAGTTCGCTTTACTATCCTCGCTCTGTCTAAGATTATCGGGCCCCACTTTGCTGAATCTATTTCATCCCTACATTTTGTCTTTTCATCTTACTCACAGTCATTATATGTGGGGGGCTGCCTTTTCCTTTGGGGTATTTCTCTGGGGGCAAGTCAGGCCTATTTTTCTATCTTCAGGCTAGCTAGTTTCTTAGGCTGTGCCGAGTTGCATAGGTAGTTGCTAGGCGCAATCCACAGCCGCTATTAGTTGTGTTTAGGATAGGATCAGGTGTGCAGTCTACAGAGTTTCCACGTCTCAGAGCTCGTTCTTTTGTTTTTTGGTATTTGTCAGATCACTGTGTGCGCTCGGATCGCTAGGCACACTGTGTCTCTGGATTGCCTTCATTACACCTTTCATTAGCAGACATAACAACCAACATAGCATGGTTATCTGTGATCACATTGATTACCTTTATTTTCTGTTGGTCTCTCTATTCACCATTGGCCTATGAGGTGTGTTCAGGTTTGATTTATGTGAGATCTTATGTCTCTATGTTTTTCTATAGCTTCATGGATAATATCTGGACGTCAGGTCCACTATTTTACTCACCCTCTTTTTTACTCACTTTATTTATTTATTAAAACATTTTCTCATCACTATTTCAGCCTCACGTCCTGGGTGGATTATCCTTTTTAGTTTCTTCTCTTTTTCAACCTTTGATGTTGAATATTTTTCAGTGTGTTATTGTTTATTGTCATTTTTTCTACTATTGTAGACTTCCTTGAGAAAGGCTAAATTACGCCGAAACGTTGGATTACCTTGATGTCTGCTGTTCTTGAAATACCGGTTCGGTGTTGAGAATGAATAAATATTTCTTCAAAGTCATTTTTTTTGTGAAATTGATTTTTTTTGAGTGCCGAAGGTTCTTTTTTCTTAAAATAATTAGGTCAGATGTGAGGTCATCTATGGAGGAGGATCTGATGGAGGCGATACTATTTCTCAGAACAAAATTCATAGACTGCACAAATGTTATTCGGTACGTTTTTGTTAAAAACTATTTTTTTACACTTACTGCAGAATAAATAATAAATTGAAAATATTAAAGCCTTTGTTGTTATTCCAATAAATTTATTTTATGTTCTTTCTAAATGGCTTGATTATTGTTTCATAATAAAGATTAAAAGTCTGATGTCTCCATTTTACTACAGTAAATTTATCACTTAAACTTAAACATGAGCCATGTATGAGGGAGTCGGAGTCGTGGAGTTGGAGTCGGAGTCGTGGAAATTGAGGAGTTGGAGTCGGAGATTTAGCCTACAGACTCAACAGCCCTGTGCTCTGCCTGCTCACTAAATGCTTTTATTGCAGCACTTTGGGAGTTTAACCCCTTTCTGCCATCGGATGGAATAGTATATCCGATGGCAGAACCTCTTTTTGATGTGGGCTCCGGCGGTGAGCCCGCATCAAAGCCGGCACATGTCAGCTGTTTTGAACAGCTGACATGTGCCTGCAATAGGCGTGGGCTGAATCATGATCTACCCGTGCCTATTAACTAGTTAAATGCCACTGTCAAACTGACAGCGGCATTTAACAAGCGCTTCCAGCCATGCGGCCGGAAATGCACGCACCGGGGACCCCTGTCACAAGATCGGGTGTCATCGGTGCATCAGCATGACAACCAGAGGTCTCCTTGAGACCTCTCTGGTTGTTGATGCCAGATTGCTATGAGCGCCACCCTGTGGTTGGTGATCATAGCAATGCAGTAATTCTACTACATAGGAGCGATCTGTGCTTCACCTCTATGTAGCAGAGGCAATTGAGTTGTGGAAGCTTCTAGTCTCCCGTGGAGGCTATTGAAGCATGGCAAAATTAAAAAAAAGTTTTTAAAAATATGAAAAAAAAATAAATAAATATATATATATATATATATATATATAAGTTGAAATCACCCCCCTTTCGCCCCATTCAAAATAAAACAATTTAAAAAAAATCAAACCTACACATATTTGGTATCGCCGTGTTCAGAATCGCCCGATCTATCAATAAAAAAAAAGGATTAACCTTATCGCTAAACGGCGTAGCGAGAAAAAATAGTCAAAATACCAGAATTACATTTGTTTTTCGTCACTGCGACATTTCATTCAAATGCAATAACGGGAGATCAAAAGGACGTATCTGCACCAAAATGGTATCATTAAAAACGTCAGCAAAAAATAAGCCCTCACCTGACCCCAGATCACGAAAAATGGAGACGCTACGGGTATCGGAAAATTGCGCAATTTTTTTCTTTTTTTTTTAGCAAAGTTTGGAATTTTTGTTCACCACTTAGATAAAAAAGAACCTAGACATGTTTGGTGTCTATGAACTCGTAATGACCTGTAGAATCATAATGGCAGGTCAATTATAGCATTTAGTGAACCTAGCCAAAAAGCCATGCAAAAAAACAAGTGTGGGATTGCACTTTTTTTTGCAATTTCGCCGCATTTGGAATTTTTTTCCCGTTTTCTAGTAAACGACATGCTAAAACCAATGGTGTTTTCCATAAGAACAACTTGTCCCGCAAAAAATAAGCCCTCATATGGCCATATTGATGGAACAATAAAAAAGTTATGGCTTTGGGAAGGAGGGGAGCGAAAAACGAAAACGCAAAATCGAAAAAAACTCCGAGGGTTAAAGTGCCGGGAGCGGTGTGTACACCGCTCCTGGCACTGAGAGTCGGATTTCAGCTGACACCCAGCAGTGATCACAGGACATATCCATACTTCCAAGGTCAGTAAGTACCAGCCGACCTGGACGTATGGGTGTCTAAGGTCGTGAAGGGATTAAGGCACTGTTGGGGACAATTTTTCTTTTTTAACCATATGCATGTTTGTAGGGCCAAAAATCATTTTTGCAGTTGGGTTTCATTTATTTAAATGATCATAATTTGCTTTCTATAGCATCGTTCTTGCATTTTCTTTTGCTGATTGTAGAATGAGTTGTCTGAGAAACTGGAGAAACTCTCAACGAGCTTGTTCTGATGGTCTGACAGGAGAGTTAGCAACACTTTTCAGTCTTTTTTGTAGCTAGTTTAGGACTATAGTTCACTTCAGAATTGAACGTGCAGAGAATAAGCCTGTAAAAGCAAAACAACACAAAATTGTTAATGAATTGCAATTTCAAAAAATGCTTTTAAGCCATAAATATTTAAGTAAAACAAAAAAAAGTCCTCAAAGATGGACAACCCCTTTAAAGAGAACCTGTCCAAGGTGAAACATGGCAGGTTTTGCTCTTATTTTATCCCGGTTGTTCTAGACTATTCTGTTTTTGTTTTTTAACAACTGTCATACAGTTCCAGAGATATGGACTTTATATTTGTTGCTAATTTTTACGGTCTTTACGGAGGGGTCTTGCAGAATTCTCTTGAGGCAAATCTTTAGGATGCTCTGCATAATTGAATTACCTTGTGACCACTGGTAAAGACCATTAAAATTTAGTATTAAATAAAAAGCCCCATATCTCTGTAACCAATTGACAGATTTAGAGAAAAAAATAATAATCTTCGGGAGCAGTCGGAAGAAAATATGAACAAAAACTCACCTGATTACAGGCCTTCTGTCAAGACCTTGTTGCGGGTGTCCTGGGACCAGGGGCTTTTTTCCTGTTACTAACACTAAGAAGCACCCGGTTCCCCGGGTTACTTCTGAAGGTGAAGATGCCGAGGCCACGTACCTTGCCTTAGCTCCTGAATTCACCCTCAGTCTGTACCCTTCCCCCACCCAGAGGAGAGGGAAGTAGTAGTGCACCGTAGTACACCAAGTAGACTAATAAGGTAACATGAATAGGGGTAACAAAAAATGCCAAACATACAAATATACACTCACATATAACAGAGGAATGGATCGTGGAGTGGAGGATGAGGTTAAACCAAAGTAGGAGAAGAAAGGGAATTGTCACACTTACAAAACCAGGCAACAGTCACAAAACCAAGCAATATCCACCAAACACCTTCTCCATTAATAACCATCAACAACAAACTCCAGCCATGCAGCATAAGCTACTCTGACAATAAGTGCTAGCCAGGGCCCAGATTATATAGGGGATGGGAGTGGTGCACAGCCGAGAGCTCTCAACAGAGCAGATTAACCCCTGCATTGCCCAAAGAAATTTACACTGCAGATGAAGTGCTTCTATTCAGTGCAGGAGTACGAGAACTCGGACGCTGCGGTCTTCTGGCTCCTCTCTGTCACAGTAAACCTGTGACATCCTCTTTATCCATTTACAGCCTTTAATTCATTTAAAATTTTGTTTGCTGAGAGGAGCCATGAGCCTGTGAGTCCTACTGACCCCACCCACACCCTGCTGATTGGCTGCTCTCCTCAGATGAGTATACATGTGACAGGGGTCAGCAGGACTCTCAGGCTCTCTAGGGGCCCTGACAGCAATTTAACAGATGACTCCACTCAAATGAATAATATTGTAGCTGTGGAAATTACTTACCGTTCTTGTGTTACTTGAACTGATATTAGGAGATGTTAAATATTTTCTTTAAGCTGTTGAGGGCATTTTTTTCTGTAATTTCCTTCCAGTCACCAGGCAGTTCTGCTGGTTTGGCTTCATATTCTTCAGCAAATTCTCCATTAAATTTGGCAAAAATTAATTTCCAGTAATCTGAGGACTCGATGCTGGGATCGGGATCGATGGACCAGTCTGGATAGTACTTGCGATAATCTTTGTATGGATTCCACTTACCACCGGTGTCTGAATTTCTAAAACTACGTGAAGACACAATGCTAGTGGTACAAATGTTTTTCACTAAAATGCCACTAATTACATCTCTGCAATTACCCAAACCTTGAGGTCTATGAACAGATGCAAAGTGTTCAGTATGGTCGCCTCCTCCAGCCTCACAGGGCACTTTACAGAATGGACACTGATGTCCACATCCAATCACCTTCATGAACAGCTCATCCTGAGGCTTCAGTTTGAGTTTTGAGAGTAAAGATGTAAAACTGATGGACTGCAGCTCCGACAGAATCTGTTGTTCTGTAGATGCAAGAAAATTCTGAATACTAGTGGAGAACTGACGAACATTAACTTGGTTATTGAAGGCTATGAGTTTCATTGTTTCCTGTGAAATTACAAGTTTTTCATTTAACTTCTTCTGGACATTTTCTAAGAACTGAGGAATGTCTTCACTCTCCAGAATGGTCTCGTCTCTAAGGACGTCCTTCACATCTTTGAGGACAGAGCTGATGAGATCTGCCTGTAATGGTTGAAGAGCTGCTCGCTTCTGATATTTTTCTTTAATTTTATTTTGGATCCATTCTTTACAAAAGGTTTCATAAAATTTTGTATATTGAACATATTTTTTGAAAGACATTTCGCCCAGTAAGTCCTTCAGTAGATTATACTGGAAAAAGCTTCGACTTTTGAATATGTGGTTGCTTGAATTTTCTAAAATGTCATCGACCATCTTCTTCCCCAGATGATTGTAAACGTAATCGATTATTGCGGGGCTCAGACACTTCTCGCAGAACTGTTTGCCTCGGCTCTGGGATTCATCTTTTGCTTTAAAAACATCAAGAAATACAGTCAGATAATCCGGCTTCAGGTTGTCCAAGCAGGTTTCTGGGTCGTTCCTTTCTATAAAGTGATCATGCATCTGCTGAAATCTGGTTGATGCTTTTCTAAAAATAAAGAGCTTGATGTCCAACTCAAACTGCAATGTGAAGTGGAGATTTTTATTCTGTTCATCTTCAAGTTTTCTATTAATCATCTGCAGAATTTCCTGGCAATAAGTGTCATCATAGTCCTCATTAGTGTTCTCCATCTCGTTAACTTTACTGAGACACATTTCTATTATTGAGGTGGCAAAATTTTCAAGCTTTTCATTTGGTTCATTTTTTTTCCCAACCATTTGTTTCCATATTTTTTTAACCCAATGCAGATCTATATGGCTTTCTTCAATAATAAAGTTACATTGTTGCTCAGTCAATGTATTCTCAGCTAATAACGCTTCATTTATATCCGGTCCTTTGTTGCTCATATCATTTCTAAGTTGTCGGAGAATTGCATCGCTCACTTTACATCTCTCCAGTTTCTCAATTTGTAAATCTGACAGGGTCTTCTCCCACATGGCATTAAATTCACGTTTTACCTCTTCATCACTCAGCTCATGGTCCTTCTCTCTGCAGGTTTTCAACAGTCCATCAATTTTCTCTTCAATCAACGCCTGGTACTTCTTCTTGATGTCCCGAATCTTTAGGTTCCCCTTTTCTATAGAGAGTAGTCTTCGATACTTGTCTATCGCATTTCTCCGGAGCTCTCTTCTTAGACCTGTAATGCTCTTTTTAAAATCCTCCTGATATCTTTCTATCAAATTAATGTTTTCTAAATCCCTTTCATAATATTTCTCCAACAGGTCCATCATTTTCTTCTCTTCTTTATGCAGCAGTTGATCCAGATCTTTGATAGTCTCGTTGGCATTTTCATCAAAATTGTGAGTCGGTTGATTCTTAATGTTCGTTTCTTTCCTCATTACCCAATTATGGACCTCTTTAGTAAAGTCCCATTCCCACTGAGAGAACTGCATAGACAGCTTATTATAAGCTTCGGCCACCAGACTGTTCCTGAAGCTAAAGATGAATTTCTCATGTTTGACAGCATTCCACAAGTTTTTCACCCACTCACAAAAGTCTGGTATTGTTAAGGCCTTGTCTAGTGTCTTGGTTTGTAGGAATTCTAAAAGATATTTTTTAAGTTCAGAAACGTGTTCACTGTATCCAGAATTTACAGGAGCCATTGGTGGGACCCCCTGCCACAGTCCGGGGATGTACCAGTTGTGTTTGTCCAAGTCATAGTCCATGACATCACTGAATTTGTCAAAGCCACTTTTCTTTTCCATTTTTGCAGCTACTTTTGTCATTTCGTTTAACTGTTCTAGAAGCTTCTTCCGGTCTCTCATATTCTTGTCATGTGCGGACACGTCACTCACGTTCTGATGGACAAACTGGCAGTTGGGTTTCTTGCCAACTTCTTTCATCCTTAGAAATGCATGGACAACTATCTGTAAAATATCCTTCATCTCTGTGGTATTTTCCATGGCCATATTGACTATTGTGATGTCACTCAGCCCAACCACGAGTGTGGCCAACTCATTGTCATGTTCATAGCTATCATCAAGAGAAGATAATTCAGGAGCCTTCAACCCTTCTGTGTCAATCACCAGAATAAATTCACAACCCATCATCTTCTGGAAGTTCTCCTTCACTTTAAGCAGAGTCATGAAGGCTCCTCGTGTGCATCGACCACTGGCCACAGGGAACTGTAGACCAAACATGGTGTTCAAGAGGGTGGACTTCCCCGTACTCTGCACTCCCAGCACAGTTATCACCCTCATCCTGCATTGTACTCCAATCTTCTTGTTCAGCTTAGTCAGGACATCAGTTATCCACTGTAAGGGAATGTTGGAGGCATCTCCATCAATCAGCTCCAACGGGAAACCATCCAACAGGAGATCAGCGGCAATACCTGGGAGGCAACTGAATTGTTTGTCAGATTCATTTTTCACTGTAGAATATTCAGCTTCATAAAATTGTCCTAACTCACGAAGGAAATGCTCAATACCTAATGAACACTCTGAAATTTTCTTGTCAAGCTGCTTCAGTTCTTGGGCATGGTCTGCTGCAGCAGATTGGCTGCACATCTCTTTATATTCTGCCTGTAGCTTGGATACATTTTTTCTTGCAATGAAATCAAGCTCAAACTTCATCCATTTAAGAAAATGTTTTTTTTTATCTCTAGGTAAATGAGTAAGTGCATTGATAAATAGAGTCATGGCTTCAGGGAGAGCATGTTTATTTTGTTCACTATGAAGTAAAGTACGTTTCACTTTTAGCTTTGACCGATATATTTCCTGATCTTCTCCACCTTGTTTTGTCATTCTGCAGAATTCCTTTTCTAATTTTGACAACTTTTTCCACAGATCTCCTTGCAGGGTTAAGCTTTCATTCTTAAACCTTTCTACATTTTCTATCATTGAGGTGATGTTAAGGGCATATTTGCTTGTTCTCAGAAATTCGGGAGAAGAGTCATCTATATGGATGTTAAGATCAGAGACTTCTTTAGTAATATCTTTTACTTTTACAAGTTTAGGATTCCTCTTCAGTTGACCATTTATGACTTTTTGAACCTTGTTCATGAACTCTGCATCATTCATGGTGGATGATTTTAGAATAACATTGGTTTTTTCAATTTCTAAGAGTGAAATTAGATTTTGCATGTGTTTCCTTGTCTCTGGGTCAACAGCTTTGTCTTTACCTGGAGTGATAATGAAATAAAATTCAGTGTCAGAGGGACTAAAGGAAGATAGTAACCTGAATTGTCTCTCGCAAATACTCTCAATAAATATGAAGGTGGCCGATGAGATCCGAGTGAGAAAGGTGAACTGTTCCAAGTTGGACTCCAGGTCTCCACGTAGATTACCCACAGCAATCGGCTCCGGGAAGACATCAGATTTCCCACAAGGAAAGTACCAGGACATTTCCACCAGCCCGTCAGATATCTTCCTCTCAATGTTTCCTCCTTCCATGTTGTCGTGTATGAAGAACTCATGATGTTGTTGAGCTGGGTTAAGAACTTGGTTTAAGATCTTAGATTTCGATAACTTATTTGGCCCCAGCCTGACGAAAGAGAAGAGCGGCATCTCAATGTTCACCACGTTGTCTTCTCTGAACCCTTTACTGTCTGCTAGAGACTGAGGTCTCCATTTCTTCACAATATCTCTCATTGCCCAACGCATGAAGATAGATCCTGAACCATCATCAGAGGGAAGCAAAAGAGGAACTGGAAACTGGCACATGGACATTTTGGATACGAGTTCTTGCTGAAGACATTCATCTGAACAGCTCAGGACTGCGCACAGAACATCCAGAGGGTGAGTTAAATTTGATATCTGTTTTTGCATTGTTTTACTGGTGAACAAGTCAAATGGATCATCATCTGCACTTGATTCTGTGTTTGACAGATCATCAAGTTCTGTTTTTCTTGTGTTTCTGTGTAAGGCTATAAGATTCATTAGGAAACGTTCAGGAAGATCTGCTGTGGTTTTAGGTTTCTCATGATGTACATTCTCTAGGCCAATGCTCAAAACATTCCTCAAAGTTAGCTTTGAGTTTCTCGCCTTCTCCAGTCCCATTTCAACCAAGAGGGCCTTAGAAGATTTTAGTTTGCCTAAAAAGAAAAAAAAATACATTTACAAGTGATTAATATAGCTTGAATAGATTTAGTACACTAAGTGTATAAAATCGTATAACACATACAGTTATCCAGACCCTAATCATTTCTCAGTTCCAGTAATGTAGTTCACCACTATCTGGCATTTCAATAAACTGACTGGAACCAACAATCATGGGTGGAGCAGATGAGTAAATCGTTTTATCCACCTTCTCTCTGTCTACCAGTTGTTCTCTGTTGTTCATTGCACTAATTAATTAAATCTTTCCCTCTAATCTACAAAGCTCCCCACAGTGCTGAACTATAAGGGTAAGGGTACCGTTACACTATACGATTTACCAACGATCATGACCAGCGATACGACCTGGCCGTGATCGTTGGTAAGTCGTTGTGTGATCGCTGGAGAGCTGTCACACAGACAGCTCTCCAGTGACCAACGATGCCGAGGTCCCCGGGTAACCACGGTAAACAATTCTCAGCAGGGTCCCTGATCGCTGCTGCGTGTCAGACACAGCGATATCGTATGGATATCGCTGGAACGTCACGGATCGTACCGTCGTAGTGACAAAAGTGCCACTGTGTGACGGTACCCTTAGTTCACACTGGGCGTTTTTGTTGCTTTTTTTTCTGCAGCAAAACCTGATCTTCTTGGCAGGAAAGAAGCTGGGTCAAAAACGCAGGTTTAGGTACGTTTTTGTTGCGTTTTTGTTGTGTTTTTGTTGCGTATTTGTTGCGTTTTTTTTGTTGCGTTTTTTTCCTCTTTGTCCATGCTAATGTCCTTGGATTTTCAGCAGCAAAAAAGCAGCTGTTTCATAGTAACATAGTAACATAGTTAGTAAGGCCAAAAAAAGACATTTGTCCATCCAGTTCAGCCTATATTCCATCATAATAAATCCCCAGATCTACGTCCTTCTACAGAACCTAATAATTGTATGATACAATATTGTTCTGCTCCAGGAAGACATCCAGGCCTCTCTTGAACCCCTCGACTGAGTTCGCCATCACCACCTCCTCAGGCAAGCAATTCCAGATTCTCACTGCCCTAACAGTAAAGAATCCTCTTCTATGTTGGTGGAAAAACCTTCTCTCCTCCAGACGCAAAGAATGCCCCCTTGTGCCCGTCACCTTCCTTGGTATAAACAGATCCTCAGCGAGATATTTGTATTGTCCCCTTATATACTTATACATGGTTATTAGATCGCCCCTCAGTCGTCTTTTTCTAGACTAAATAATCCTAATTTCGCTAATCTATCTGGGTATTGTAGTTCTCCCATCCCCTTTATTAATTTTGTTGCCCTCCTTTGTACTCTCTCTAGTTCCATTATATCCTTCCTGAGCACCGGTGCCCAAAACTGGACACAGTACTCCATGTGCGGTCTAACTAGGGATTTGTACAGAGGCAGTATAATGCTCTCATCATGTGTATTCAGACCTCTTTTAAGGCACCCCATGATCCTGTTTGCCTTGGCAGCTGCTGCCTGGCACTGGCTGCTCCAGGTAAGTTTATCTTTAACTAGGATCCCCAAGTCCTTCTCCCTGTCAGATTTACCCAGTGGTTTCCCGTTCAGTGTGTAATGGTGACATTGATTCCTTCTTCCCATGTGTATAACCTTACATTTATCATTGTTAAACCTCATCTGCCACCTTTCAGCCCAAGTTTCCAACTTATCCAGATCCATCTGTAGCAGAATACTATCTTCTCTTGTATTAACTGCTTTACATAGTTTTGTATCATCTGCAAATATCGATATTTTACTGTGTAAACCTTCTACCAGATCATTAATGAATATGTTGAAGAGAACAGGTCCCAATACTGACCCCTGCGGTACCCCACTGGTCACAGCGACCCAGTTAGAGACTATACCATTTATAACCACCCTCTGCTTTCTATCACTAAGCCAGTTACTAACCCATTTACACACATTTTCCCCCAGACCAAGCATTCTCATTTTGTGTACCAACCTCTTGTGCGGCACGGTATCAAACGCTTTGGAAAAATCGAGATATACCACGTCCAATGACTCACCGTGGTCCAGCCTATAGCTTACCTCTTCATAAAAACTGATTAGATTGGTTTGACAGGAGCGATTTCTCATAAACCCATGCTGATATGGAGTTAAACAGTTATTCTCATTGAGATAATAATAATAATAATAATAATAATTTTTATTTATATAGCGCCAACATATTCCGCAGCGCTTTACAAATTATAGAGGGGACTTGCACAGACAATAGACATTACAGCATAAGGCCATGTTCACACAGTGCGTTTTTTTCTGCGGAACCGCAGCATTTTTGCCGCTGCGGTTCCGCAGCTGTTTTCCATGCAGGGTACAGTACAATGTACCCTATGGAAAACAGGAACCACTGTGCACATGATGCGGGAATCGGGAAAAAAAGCCGCGCTGAATAGCCGCGGTAAAAAAGAAGTACCATGTCACTTCTTTTTTCGGAGCCGCAGCGGTTCTGCACCCATTGACCTCCATTGTGAGGTCAAACCCGCAGTAAAACCCGCAGATCAAAAATATATCTGCTGGTTTTATTGCGGTTTGTGGTACCGAACCGCTGCAGCAGGAAGTGCGGGGAAGCGGGCGGAAGTGCGTGAGCGGAGTGTGGCTGCCCCGATCCCACCCCCCCATGCTCCGATGCCCCCCCGTGCTCCGATGCCCCACCCCCGTGCTCCGATGCCCCCCCCGTGCTCCGATGCCCCCCCGTGCCCTAATCTCCCCCCTTATACTTACCCGGCCTCCCGGTGTCCGTCCGGCCGTCTTCTCCCTGGGCGCCGCCATCTTGCAAAATGGCGGGCGCATGCGCAGTGCGCCCGCCGAATCTGCCGGCCGGCAGATTCGTTCCAAAGTGCATTTTGATCACTGAGATATAACCTATCTCAGTGATCAAAATAAAAAAATAGTAAATGACCCCCCCCCCCCCCTTTGTCACCCCCATAGGTAGGGACAATAAAAAAATTAAGAATTTTTTTTTTTTCCCCACTAAGGTTAGAATAGGGTTAGGGTTACGGGTAGGGTTAGGGTTAGGGTTAGGGGTAGGGTTAGGGGTATGGTTAGGGTTAGGGTATTTTCAGCCATTTTAACCCTAAAAAAACTTCCTAGAAAACACACAGACTCTGCATAGAAAACTGCATAAAAAAAAGGATCAAAAAACGCACCAAAAAAGCACAAAAAAAGGACCAAAAAAAGGACCTACGTTTTCTGCCAAGAGCTGCGGTTTGAGTCCTGAAAAAAAAAGGATGGAAATCAGGAACGTGTGAACATACCCTAACAGGAATACAGTTCAAAACAGATACCAGGAGGAATGAGGGCCCTGCTGCTCGCAAGCTTACAAACTATGAGGAAAAGGGGAGACACGAGAGGTGGATGGTAACAATTGCTATAGTTATTCGGACCGGCTATAGTGTAAGGCTCGGGTGTTCATGTAAAGCTGCATGAACCAGTTATCTGCCTAAGTATGTAGCAGTACAGACACAGAGGGCTATTAACTGCATAAAGTGAATGAGAACATTTTTTTTTTTTTTTAAATAGGCCACACAGGGATCCTTACATTAATGCATTGAGGCGGTAGGCCAGTCTGAACAAATGAGTTTTTAGGGCACGCTTAAAACTGTGGGGATTGGGGATTAATCGCATTAACCTAGGTAGTGCATTCCAAAGAATCGGCGCAGCACGAGATAATCCAGAATAACATCCCTCAGAAACCCTTCAAATATTTTACCAACAATAGACGTTAGACTTGTTGAGGAGAGCCATAAGATCAAATACTTAATTAACCCCAAGACATAAGAGGTTGAGAGAAGTGACCCATAACGTGTATTGTTTGATCTTACATAAGTTTTTTTAGATGAAAGTAAGACACTAAAGATGGCTGCCATTTCCTGTATCAGAGAGCCATGTGGCTGCCTGGCTGGTATCCAAGATGACGCCCACCCTGGTGACCTCATGGATCCACCCACAGTGACGTTCACCTTGATGACCTCATGGACCAACCCACCCTGATGACCTCAGGGATCCACCCATGGACTTGCTCATTGCCCAACCCACTAACCAATGGAATGCATCCGATCACTCCCATTTTAGAGCTAAGTCTAGGTTCACACTAGCGTTGCGCCGCCCTGCGTCGGCGACGCAACGCGCGACGCACGTAAAAACGCGCGCAAACGCGCGCAAAAACGCGCGCGTTTTGCGACGCGTGCGTCGTTTTTGACGAAAATCGGACGCACAGAAAATGCTACAATGTAGCGTTTTCTTGCGTCCGACGCTAGCGTCGGAAACGACGCACGTGGCGAAAAACGCCACCAAAACAACGCACGCGTCCCCTATGTTAAACATAGGGGCGCGTCGCCGCTGTGTCGCCGCTGCGTCGCCGGCGCAACAGCGACGCACATTGGCGGAACGCCAATGTGAACATAGCCTTTCCGAGCCCCCTCACAGGGAATATATAAATCTGTGTCTTGCCTGAATAAAGTCTCTTTTTCCCTTGCAGCTGGGCCATAGATTGATCATGGAGAGTTTACATATGACTGTGTGTTGTTATATGTTTATTTCTATGGTGCGCACCTGATCAATATCCATTAGGCCAGGAGTAGGCAACTTAAGTGAAGTGAACATTTTATTAAATTGTTCAACCTAACAGACTTACTGGCCTATAATTTCCAGGTTCACTTTTAGAATATTGGCACCACATTTGCTATGCGCCAGTCCTGCGGAACAGACCCCGTCGCTATAGAGTCCCTAAAAATAAGAAATAATGGTTTATCTATTACATTACTTAGTTCTCTTAGTACTCGTGGGTGTATGCCATCCGGACCCGGAGATTTATCTATTTTAATCTTATTTAGCCGGTTTCGCACCTCTTCTTGGGTTAAGGTACCGTCACACTAAGCGACGCTGTAGCGATACCGACAACGATGTCGATCGCTGCAGCGTCGCTGTGTGGTCGCTGGAGAGCTGTCACACAGACAGCTCTCCAGCGACCAACGATCCCAAAGTCCCCTGGTAACCAGGGTAAACATGGGGTTACTAAGCGCAGGGCCGCGCTTAGTAACCCGATGTTTACCCTGGTTACCAGCGTAAACGTAAAAAAAACAAACACTACATACTTACCTTCCGCTGTCTGTCCTCCGGCGCTGTGCTTCTCTGCACTGGCTGTGAGCACCGGCCAGCCGGAAAGCAGAGCGGTGACGTCACCGCTCTGCTTTCTGGCTGACCGGCACTGACAGTGCAGAGGAAAGCAGAGCGCCGGAGGACAGACACGGAAGGTAAGTATGTAGTGTTTGTTTTTTTTACGTTTTACGGCCCTGCGCTTAGTAACCCGATGTTTACCCTGGTTACCAGTGAAGACATCGCTGAATCGGCGTCACACACGCCGATTCAGCGATGTCAGCGGGAGATCCAGCGACGAAATAAAGTTCTGGACTTTCCTCAGCGACCAACGATCTCCCAGCAAGGGCCTGATCGTTGGTCGCTGTCACACATAACGATTTCCTTAACGATATCGTTGCTATGTCACAAAAAGCAACGATATCGTTAACGATATCGTTATGTGTGACGCTACCTTTAGATTGGTGACCCTTAATATAGGGTTTTCATTGTTTCTTGGGATTTCACCTAGCATTTCATTTTCCACCGTGAATACCGTGGAGAAGAAGGTGTTTAATATGTTAGCTTTTACCTCGTCATCTACAACCATTCTTTCCTCACTATTTTTTAAGGGGCCTACATTTTCCGTTTTTCATTCTTTTACTATTGATATAGTTGAAGAACAGTTTGGGATTAGTTTTACTCTCCTTAGCAATGTGCTTCTCTGTTTCCTTTTTGGCAGCTTTAATTAGTTTTTTAGATAAAGTATTTTTCTCCCTATAGTTTTTTAGAGCTTCAATGGTGCCATCCTGCTTTAGTAGTGCAAATGCTTTCTTTTTACTGTTAATTGCCTGTCTTACTTCTTTGTTTAGCCACATTGGGTTTTTCCTATTTCTAGTCCTTTTATTCCCACAAGGTATAAACCGCTTACAGTGCCTATTTAGGATGTTCTTAAACATTTTCCATTTATTATTTATTATTTACAGAACCCCCAGCACCAAGAATATGTTATGCTATATATATATTATGTATAATAGGTTCCATGTGAAATGCATCAGTCCACAGGCTGAGCCCCTGGACAAGATATTCTCTTTCTGACCTCCCCCCACCTTTGTAATTCCAGGCTCCGGCCCCCTGCGGCTATTGTAATGTATGTCTGGCCTGTTTTTTCTATTGGCCTGCCCTGTGTATCTATGTTATATATTTTGTGTGTTGTAAATAAAGTGTGTTCTTTTAGACTGAAATACATGGAGTATCAGTCAGCTTTTATATGCTCCCATGTAATCAAGAAATTCTAGCCAGCGTCCTTCATTCAGATTTCAGCAAAAGTAGAGAGGACCTCCTGAAACACAGGGGGTTCTGAAAGAGGTACTACAGCACAGTAGACCCTGTTACAGCAGCAAATAATGATACCTGTGTTTTTGCTGCGTATTTTTCAACACCCATTCAAGTCAATGTCAATGAGTGAAAAAAACACAGCAAAAACGCTGAAAGAAGTGACATGCTCTATGTCCAAAAAACGCAGCAAAGCACAAAATACTGATCACAAAAAAAACCAATGTGTGTGCATGAGATTTCTGAAAATCTCAAAGGCTTTGCTGGTATTGTAAAAGCAGCTGAAAATTAGCATAAAAAACGCAGCAAAAGCGCTGTGTGAACTTACTCTAATACATCTCTATTCCCATTTCTATTTACCAACCCACTTGTGCTCTTCATTTAGCAAATGACGTATGGTAACATTGTCTTTCTTTTTAACATACATAAATTCACATTTAAATCAAATTATCCCCCGAAATAGATTCATACATAAAGTAATTACTTCTCAAAATATACAGTAACCACATATAACCCTTTCCATATAGTAGACATCAGAAAAAAGGTCAGAGAATATTCGTATTAAAAATCTTACAAAATTTATTTAAGCAAAAATAACAAAAATAGAAATCAGAGTGACACTAAAAGGAGCAATACACTAAGGTTACTTACTGGTAGCCGGTTTTTCCGGAGCCCATGACAGCACACCTGAGAGAGGGATCCGCCCAGTCAGGACAGTAATCCTACTGAAATAAAAGGGCGGTACCTCTCCCTCGCTTCAGTTGGTTTTCAGAGCATGAGAGGCCCCCTTGGTTAGTACACATGGCAATCTACCACCACTGTTGTGAATTCTGTTATCGAACTCCCTCCTGTGGTCATGAATGGTACTTCGGCGAGTTCTGTCCATGGACTCCCTCTGGTGGCTGTGAGTGGAGCTGCTGTTTCTGAGGTTCCTTCCACAGGTGACGTAGTTAATTCCTTGGCTGGCTGCTCTATTTAACGCCACTCAGATCGTTACTCCATGCCAGCTGTCAATGTTTTTGTACTGGTTCAGTTCACTCCTGGATCTTTCTGGTGACCTGTCTACTCCAGCAGAAACTAAGTCCCTGCTAGTTTATTATTTGTTTATTGTTTTCTTGTCCAGCCTGCTATCATGATTTTGCCTTGCTAGCTGGAAGCTCTGGGATGCAGAGTGGCACCTCCGCACCGTGAGTCGGTGCGGAGGTCTTGTTGCACACTCTGAGTGGTCTTTTGTAGTATTTTGTGCTGACCGCAAAGTTACCTTTCCTATCCTCAGTCTGTTTAGTAAGTCGGGCCTCCCTTTGCTGAACCCTATTTCATTTCTGTGTTTGTGACTTTCATCTTTACTCACAGTCAATATATGTGGGTGGCTGCCTTTTCCTTTGGGGAATTTCTCTGAGGCAAGGTAGGCTTTATTTTCTATCTTTAGGGCTAGTTAGCTCTTAGGCTGTGACGAGTTGCATAGGGAGCGTTAGGAGCAATCCACTGCTTTTTTTAGTGTGTGTGATAGGATTAGGGATTGCGGTCAGCAGAGCTCCCACTTCCCAGAGCTTGTCCTGTGCCAGTTTAACTATCAGGTCGTTCCGGGTGCTCCTAACCACCAGGTCCATAACAGTACAGCTGGCCCAAAGTGTTAATGCATCTCAATAGAGGGAAAAGAGAAGTTCTGAGACCATTTTTTTTTCTCTGCACTGTATTTTGTCTCTCTTTTCCCCTTTACCTCTGGGTGGTTCAGGACACAGGTGTAGATATGGACATTCAAGGTCTGTCCTCTTGTGTGGATCATCTCACTGGAAGGGTTCAAAACATTCAAGATTTTGTGGTTCAGAATCCGATGTCAGAGCCTGGGATTCCTATTCCTGATTTGTTTTCTGGGGATAGATCTAAGTTCCTGAATTTCAAAAATAATCGTAAATTATTTCTTGCTTTGAAACCTCGCTCCTCAGGTGACCCTGTTCAACAAGTGAAAATCATTATTTCTTTGTTACGTGGCGACCCTCAAGACTGGGCATTTTCCCTTGCGCCAGGAGATCCGGCATTGCGTGATGTTGATGCGTTTTTCCTGGCGCTTGGATTGCTTTATGATGAACCAAATTCAGTGGAACAGGCAGAGAAAATCTTGCTGGCTCTGTGTCAGGGTCAGGATGAAGCGGAGATATATTGTCAGAAGTTTAGGAAGTGGTCTGTACTCACTCAGTGGAATGAATGTGCTCTGGCAGCAATTTTCAGAAAGGGTCTCTCTGAAGCCCTTAAGGATGTCATGGTGGGATTTCCCATGCCTGCTGGTCTGAATGAGTCTATGTCTTTGGCCATTCAGATCGATCGACGCTTGCGTGAGCGTAAAGCTGTGCACCATTTGGCGGTATTATCTGAGCATAGACCTGAGCCTATGCAATGTGATAGGACTTTGACCAGAGCTGAACGGCAAGAACATAGACGTCGGAATGAGCTGTGTTTTTACTGTGGTGATTCCACTCATGCTATCTCCGATTGTCCTAAGCGCACTAAGCGTTTCGCTAGGTCTGCCACCATTGGTACGGTACAGTCGAAATTTCTTTTGTCCGTTACTCTGATTTGCTCTTTGTCATCCTATTCTGTTATGGCATTTGTGGATTCAGGTGCTGCACTGAATTTGATGGACTTGGAGTTTGCTAGGCGCTGTGGTTTTTTCTTGGAGCCCTTGCAGTATCCTATTCCATTGAGAGGAATTGATGCTACGCCTTTGGCCAAGAATAAGCCTCAGTACTGGACCCAATTGACCATGTGCATGGCTCCTGCACATCAGGAGGATATTCGCTTTTTGGTGTTGCATAATCTGCATGATGTGGTCGTTTTGGGGTTGCCATGGCTACAGGTCCATAATCCAGTATTGGATTGGAAATCTATGTCTGTGTCCAGCTGGGGTTGTCAGGGGTTACATGGTGATGTTCCATTTTTGTCTATTTCGTCATCCACTTCTTCTGAAGTTCTGGAGTTTTTGTCGGATTACCGGGATGTATTTGATGAGCCCAAATCCAGTGCCCTACCTCCTCATAGGGATTGCGATTGTGCTATCAATTTGATTCCGGGTAGTAAGTTTCCTAAGGGTCGACTGTTCAATTTATCTGTGCCAGAACACGCCGCTATGCGGAGTTATATAAAGGAATCCTTGGAGAAGGGTCATATTCGCCCGTCGTCGTCACCATTGGGAGCAGGGTTCTTTTTTGTGGCCAAGAAGGATGGTTCCTTGAGACCTTGTATTGATTACCGCCTTCTTAATAAGATCACAGTCAAATTTCAGTACCCTTTGCCGCTGCTGTCTGATTTATTTGCTCGGATTAAGGGGGCTAGTTGGTTCACCAAGATAGATCTTCGTGGTGCGTATAATCTTGTGCGTATTAAACAAGGCGATGAATGGAAAACAGCATTTAATACGCCCGAGGGCCATTTTGAGTACCTGGTTATGCCATTCGGGCTTTCCAATGCTCCATCTGTATTTCAGTCTTTTATGCATGACATCTTCCGAGAGTACCTGGATAAATTCCTGATTGTATATTTGGATGATATTTTGGTCTTCTCGGATGATTGGGAGTCTCACGTGAAGCAGGTCAGAATGGTGTTCCAGGTCCTTCGTGCGAATTCTTTGTTTGTGAAGGGGTCAAAGTGTCTATTTGGAGTTCAGAAGGTTTCATTTTTGGGTTTCATTTTTTCCCCATCTACTATCGAGATGGACCCTGTTAAAGTCCAGGCCATTTATGATTGGACTCAGCCGACATCTGTGAAGAGTCTGCAAAAGTTCCTGGGCTTTGCTAATTTTTATCGTCGCTTCATCGGTAATTTTTCTAGTGTTGCTAAACCGTTGACTGATTTGACCAAGAAGGGTGCTGATGTGGTCAATTGGTCTTCTGCGGCTGTGGAAGCTTTTCAGGAGTTGAAGCATCGTTTTTCTTCTGCCCCTGTGTTGTGCCAGCCAGATGTTTCGCTCCCGTTTCAGGTCGAGGTTGATGCTTCTGAGATTGGAGCAGAGGCTGTTTTGTCGCAAAGAAGTTCTGATGGCTCGGTGATGAAACCATGTGCCTTCTTTTCTAGAAAGTTTTCGCCTGCTGAGCGCAATTATGATGTTGGCAATCGAGAGTTGTTGGCCATGAAGTGGGCATTCGAGGAGTGGCGACATTGGCTTGAAGGAGCCAAGCATCGCATGGTGGTCTTGACGGATCACAAGAATTTGACTTATCTCGAGTCTGCCAAATGGTTCAATCCTAGACAGGCTCGTTGGTCGCTATTTTTCTCCCGTTTTGATTTTGTGGTTTCGTACCTTCCGGGCTCTAAGAATGTGAAGGCTGATGCCCTGTCAAGGAGTTTTGTGCCCGACTCTCCGGGTGTTCCTGAGCCGGCGGGTATTCTCAAGGAGGGGGTAATTTTGTCTGCCATCTCCCCTGATTTGCGGCGGGTGCTGCAAAAATTTCAGGCTGATAGACCTGACCGTTGCCCAGCGGAGAAACTGTTTGTCCCTGATAAATGGACTAGTAGAGTTATCTCTGAGGTTCATTGTTCGGTGTTGGCTGGTCATCCTGGAAACTTTGGTACCAGAGATATGGTGGCTAGATCCTTTTGGTGGCCGTCTTTGTCGCGGAATGTGCGTTCTTTTGTGCAGTCCTGTGGGACTTGTGCTCGGGCTAAGCCCTGCTGTTCTCGTGCCAGTGGGTTGCTTTTGCCCTTGCCGGTCCCGAAGAGGCCCTGGATGCATATTTCTATGGATTTTATTTCGGATCTCCCTGTCTCTCAAAAGATGTCGGCCATTTGGGTGGTTTGTGATCGCTTCTCTAAGATGGTCCATTTGGTACCCTTGTCTAAATTGCCTTCCTCCTCTGATTTGGTGCCATTGTTTTTCCAGCATGTGGTTCGTTTGCATGGCATTCCGGAGAACATCGTTTCGGACAGAGGTTCTCAGTTTGTTTCGAGGTTTTGGCGATCCTTTTGTGCTAGGATGGGTATTGATTTGTCCTTTTCCTCGGCTTTCCATCCTCAGACAAATGGCCAAACCGAACGAACTAATCATACTTTGGAAACATATCTGAGATGCGTTGTTTCTGCTGATCAGGATGATTGGGTGTCCTTTTTGCCTTTGGCTGAGTTCGCCCTTAATAATCGGGCCAGCTCGGCTACTTTGGTTTCGCCGTTTTTCTGCAATTCTGGTTTCCATCCTCGTTTCTCTTCAGGGCAGGTTGAGTCTTCGGACTGTCCTGGTGTAGATACTGTGGTGGATAGGTTGCAGCAGATTTGGACTCATGTGGTGGACAATTTGACATTGTCCCAGGAGAAGGCTCAACGTTTCGCTAACCGCCGGCGCTGTGTGGGTCCACGACTTCGTGTTGGGGATTTGGTTTGGTTGTCGTCTCGTTATGTTCCTATGAAGGTTTCCTCTCCTAAGTTTAAGCCTCGTTTCATTGGTCGGTATAAGATTTCTGAGGTTCTCAATCCTGTGTCATTTCGTTTGGCCCTTCCAGCTTCTTTTGCCATCCATAATGTGTTCCATAAGTCGTTATTGCGGAGATACGTGGCGCCTATGGTTCCCTCCGTTGATCCTCCTGCCCCGGTGTTGGTCGAGGGGGAGTTGGAGTATGTGGTGGAGAAGATTTTGGATTCTCGTATTTCGAGACAGAAACTCCAGTACCTGGTCAAGTGGAAGGGTTATGGTCAGGAAGATAATTCCTGGGTTTTTGCCTCTGATGTTCATGCTGCCGATCTGGTTCGTGCCTTTCATTTGGCTCGTCCTGGTCGGCCTGGGGGCTCTGGTGAGGGTTCGGTGACCCCTCCTCAAGGGGGGGGGTACTGTTGTGAATTCTGTTGTCAAGCTCCCTCCTGTGGTCATGAATGGTACTTCGGCTGGTTCTGTCCATGGGCTTCCTCTGGTGGTTGTGAGTGGGGCTGCGGCTTCTGAGGTTCCTTCCACAGGTGACGAGGTTAATTCGTTAGCTGGCTTCTCTATTTAACTCCACTTAGATCATTGCTCCATGCCACCTGTCAATGTTCCAGTATTGGTCTAGTTCGCTCCTGGATCGTTCTTGTGACCTGTCTTCCCAGCAGAAGCTAAGTTCCTGCTTGTTTTTCTCTCGTTTACTATTTTTCTGTCCAGCTTGCTATTTTGATTTTGTCTTGCTTGCTGGAAGCTCTGGGACGCAGAGGGAGCGCCTCCGCACCGTGAGTCGGTGCGGAGGGTCTTTTTGCGCCCTCTGCGTGGTCTTTTTGTAGTTTTTGTGCTGACCGCAAAGTGACCTTTCCTATCCTCTGTCTGTTCAGTAAGTCGGGCCTCAGTTTGCTAAATCTATTTCATCTCTGTGTTTGTAATTTCCATCTTTACTCACAGTCATTATATGTGGGGGGCTGCCTTTTCCTTTGGGGAATTTCTCTGAGGCAAGGTAGGCTTTATTTTTCTATCTCTAGGGCTAGCTAGTTCCTTAGGCTGTGACGAGTTGCATAGGGAGCGTTAGGAGCAATCCACGGCTATTTCTAGTGTGTGTGATAGGATTAGGGATTGCGGTCAGCAGAGTTCCCACGTCTCAGAGCTTGTCCTGTATTATTAGTAACTATCAGGTCATTCCGTGTGCTCATAACCACTAGGTCCATTATTGTCCTAACCACTAGGTCATAACAGGTTCCTTCCACAGGTGACGTAGTTAATTCCTTGGCTGGCTGCTTTATTTAACTCCACTCAGATCGTTACTCCATGCCAGCTGTCAATGTTTTTGTACTGGTTCAGTTCACTCCTGGATCTTTCTGGTGACCTGTCTACTCCAGCAGAAGCTAAGTCCCTGCTAGTTTATTATTTGTTTATTGTTTTCTTGTCCAGCCTGCTATCATGATTTTGCCTTGCTAGCTGGAAGCTCTGGGATGCAGAGTGGCACCTCCGCACCGTGAGTCGGTGCGGAGGTCTTTTTGCACACTCTGCGTGGTCTTTTGTAGTATTTTGTGCTGACCGCAAAGTTACCTTTCCTATCCTCAGTCTGTTTAGTAAGTCGGGCCTCCCTTTGCTGAACCCTATTTCATTTCTGTGTTTGTGACTTTCATCTTTACTCACAGTCAATATATGTGGGGGGCTGCCTTTTCCTTTGGGGAATTTCTCTGAGGCAAGGTAGGCTTTATTTTCTATCTTTAGGGCTAGTTAGCTCTTAGGCTGTGACGAGTTGCATAGGGAGCGTTAGGAGCAATCCATGGCTATTTTTAGTGTGTGATAGGATTAGGGATTGCGGTCAGCAGAGCTCCCACTTCCCAGAGCTTGTCCTGTGCCAGTTTATCTATCAGGTCGTTCCGGGTGCTCCTAACCACCAGGTCCATAACACACCACATTATAATAATAACAAAAAAACACCCAACTAAAAGTGCGCACCAAAGGGTGAAAAAGAAGGGAGGGAATATACAGGTGCTGTCATGGGCTCTGGAAAAAACGGTTACCAGTAAGTAACCTTGGTGTTTTCCCGTCTCCCATGACAGCACACCTGAGAGATTTTTGGAGAAAGAGACACCTTAGGGAGGGACTACCGCTTGCAGCACCCTTCTACCAAAGGTAAGGTCAGTAGAGGAAGATAAATTCAGTCGGTAGTGTTTAAAGAAGGTAGACGGTGAGGACCAGGTAGCGGCCTTACATATCTGATCAATCGATACCTCTGCTTTTTCAGCCCAGGAAGTAGCCACGGCCCTGGTGGTGTGAGCCTTGATGCCTTCAGGGATCGGAACGCCACATGCAGCATAGGATAAGCTAATGGCCTCCCTAATCCATCTGGCAATAGTACCTTTGTACACCCCATGGCCTTTCCTGCTACCCTGGAAAGCTACAAATATAGACTGATCTTTCCTCCACTGACTGATTAAGGATATGTACTGTAACATAGACCTCCTTACATCAAGAGTATGAAACCTTTCCTCACCTGGATTTCTAGGATTAACACAAAATGAGGGTAATACAATCTCCTGACTCCTATGAAATTTAAGAACTACCTTAGGTAGATAAGCCGTAACTGGTTTTAGAACCACCCTGTCGTCATATATCTGAGTGTATGGAGGACAAACGGACAGGGCTTGCAAGTCACTCACCCTACGTGCGGATGTTAAAGCTACCAATAGCACTGTTTTTAGAGTGAGAAATTTTACCGATAACTCTTGCAAAGGCTCAAAAGGACTTTTAGTTAGAGCATCTAAAACCAGATTTAAATCCCAGGGACGAATTTTCTGAATTACTACAGGTCTAGACCTACTACATGATTTAATAAAACAGGCTACCCACTTATTGGAGGCTAAATTACAATGATACAAAGCTCCTAACGCTGACACTTGAACCTTAAGCGTATTGGTTGCCAACCCTAGTTGTGAGCCTGCTTGTAGAAACTCTAAAATAGCACCCACAGGAGCCTCATCCGACAAAGGTTGTCCTAAAAACTCTAGAAACCTCTTCCATGTCCTACCAGAAATTCTCAATGTAATCGGTTTCCTACTTCTTAACAGGGTGGAGACTAGCCCTGACGAGAATCCCTGTCGGCCTAGTAATGCCCTCTCCAATTCCAGGCTGCCAGATGGAAGCCCTTCACTTGAGAGTGGCATACTGGTCCCTGGGTAAGCAGGTCCGGAACCTCTGGTAGGATCCATGGATCGGTTACCAACATTTGTCTTAGGAGAGAAAACCATGGTCTTTTTGGCCAAAATGGAGCAATCAGAATCACTCTTGCCTGCTCCATTCTGATCTTCCTTACTACTACCGGAATTAATGCTATCGGTGGAAACACGTAAGCGAGGCTGAACCTCCATGGTATTTGAAGGGCATCTACTGCAACCGGGTTCCCCCTCGGGTCTAACGAGCAGAACCTCTTCACCTTCCTGTTGTGAAACGTGGCAAATAAGTCTAATACCGGTTTGCCCCAGGCCTGCACTATTTGTTGGAATACCCTGGGATTCAGCGACCATTCTCCCTGTCTTAGCTTTTTGCGACTTAAGTAGTCCGCTTTCGTGTTTTCGACCCCCTTTATGTGCAGAGCTGTGAGGGACAGTAGGTGAGATTCTGCTAATTGAAGAAGCACGGATGTTGCCTCCATAAGTGAAAGGGACCTCGTTCCCCCCTGATTATTGATATAGGCTACTACCACGTAATTGTCAGACATCACTCTGGTATGACGACCCTGAAGGATAGGAAGGAAATGTCTTACTGCCCTTTCTACAGCCCATAACTCTTTTATATTGGATGTCTGATGTGTCTCTGTATGGGACCAGGATCCCTGTATCGAAAGGGTCCCTAGATGTGCACCCCATCCTGTACCACTCGCGTCCGTTGTGATCACGTTTTCTATCAGAGTTAGCCACTGAACCCCTGAGCTCAAGTGATCCCTTACTGACCACCAGACTAGGGAATCTCTGACGCCTACTGAAAGGTGAATTTTTCCCTCCAAACACCCTTTTAACAATCTTTGTGTTGACAGGACCTCCCACTGTAATTGCCTCAGGTGAAACTGTGCCCATTTTACAGCGGGAATACAGGATGTTAGTGACCCTAGCAGGGACATCGTCTTCCTCAGTGTCATTACAGGCTGATATATCGCCAATTCCACAAGACTTTGTATTTTGGCTACCTTGTTCTCTGGCAGGAGACAGAGTTGGCGCGTGGAGTCCAGAACCAACCCCAGGAAGGACTGAACTTTCTCTGGTGTTAATCTCGACTTGGCAACATTTATTTCCCAACCTAACACTGCTAGGGTCGTAGTCACTTCTATTTGTGCAAGACAGTGATCCACTGATCTGCCTATTACAAGGAAGTCGTCTAGGTACGGAACGATGACTATGTCCTGGGAACGGAGGAAGCACATGACCTCTGACATTAATCTTGTAAATATTCTTGGCGCTATCGATAGACCAAATGGAAGGGCAGCATACTGGTAGTGTTTGAGCTGACCTTGGACAAACACTGCTACCCTCAGAAATTTTTGATAGTCCCGATAAAATGGGACATGGTAGTAAGCGTCTTTTAAGTCTATAGCTGCCATGAAGCAGCCCGGGAACAGCATCTTTATCGCTGAGTTTACCGACTCCATCTTGAAGGAGTAATTTATTATAGACCGATTGAGTTTTCTTAAGTTGATAATAGTCCTTAGCGAGCCATCTGGTTTTCGTATCAAAAAGAGAGGGGAATAAAAACCTTCTCCCTCCTCTTCCCTTGGAACTTCTACTAGGATCCGTTTTAGAACTAGCCCCAATACCTCTGTTTCCAGAGCTCGATGTTCCTCTGGAAGTTTCCTGTGTGGTGTTAACACAAAAGTCTGCCGAGGTGGATGGATAAATTCTATTTTTAGTCCGTCGCTGACAACACTTAACGCCCAATGGCTGGGGGAAATACTTAACCAGGCGTGAAGAAAGAAAGAGAGCCTTCCCCCTACTTCTGGCTTGGCGTCATTGGGAGGGCTTTTTTGTCGACGTGGAGGGGCCCTTAAACATGTACCCAGATCCTTTTTTCTCTCTATAATCCCAGTTCCTGCTATCTCCCAGAGGGCGACCTCTATTAAATTTTCCTCTCCGAAAATAAGGCCTTCTGATATCCACCGGAAAGCGAGGAAAACCATTTTTCTTGTCGCCTGCTTTTTCTAAAATGTCCTCTAGCTTCTGACCAAAGAGGAATTTGCCGTCACACGGAATGGAACAAAGTCTATTTTTTTAGGGTAAGTCCCCTGGGCACCCCTTTAACCACAAGGCACGTCTTGCTGCGTTAGACAATCCCGCTGCCCTAGCTGCTAGTCTTACAGAGTCTGCCAATGAACCTGCTATGAAAGCTGCCGCTCCTTGTGCCATTGCCATATTGGCTAGGACCTCTTCTCTCGGCACTTTAGATTTCAACTGATCCTCTATTTGTTGCAGCCAGATAATAAGGGAGTGGGCAACACATGTTCCGGCTATTGCCGGTTTTAGACCTCCTGCGGCTGCCTCCCAGGTATGTTTCAAAAAAGCATCCGCTTTTTTGTCTAAAGGGTCTCTTAGGACGCCTGAATCCTCTAAGGGTAGGGACGACCTCTTAGATGACCTAGCCACCGCACCATCAATTTTAGGGGCTTTATCCCATACTTCTGAATCCTTTTCCTCAAAAGGATATCGTCTCTTAGAAGCTGAGGGAAGACTACCAGACTTCTCAGGCTTCTTCCACTCTTTTTCTATAAGGGCTTTCACTTTAGTATACACAGGGAAGGTACGCTTCCTCTTCTCCTCCAGGCCACCAAACATAACGTCCTCTACCGATCTAGACGCTTTCTCATCCTTAAGGCCCATTGTAGCCCTAACTGATTTCACCAGTTTATCTGTATTCTTAGTTAAGGTACCGCCACATTTAGCGACGCTGCAGAGATATAGACAAAGATGCCGATCGCTGCAGCGTCGCTGTTTAGGTCGTTGTGTGGTCGCTGGAGAGCTGTCACACAGACAGCTCTCCAGCGACCAACGATGCCGAAGTCCCCGGGTAACCAGGGTAAACATCGGGTTGCTAAGCGCAGGGCCGCGCTTAGTAACCCGATGTTTACCCTGGTTACCATTGTAAAAGTAAAAAAAAACAAACAGTACATACTTACATTCCGGTGTCTGTCACTTCCCCCTGCGTCAGCTTCCCTGCACTGTGTCAGCGCCGGCCGGCCGTAAAGCAGAGCACAGCGGTGACGTCACCGCTGTGCTCTGCTTTACGGCCGGCCGGCGCTGATAGTGCAGGGAAGCTGACGCCGGGGGACGTGACAGACACCGGAATGTAAGTATGTACTGTTTGTTTTTTTTTACTTTTAGAATGGTAACCAGGGTAAACATCGGGTTACTAAGCGCGGCCCTGCGCTTAGTAACCCGATGTTTACCCTGGTTACCAGTGAACACATCGCTGGATCGGCGTCACACACGCCGATCCAGCGATGACAGCGGGTGATCAGCGACCAAAAAAAAAGGTCCTGATCATTCCCAGCGACCAACGATCTCCCAGCAGGGGCCTGATCGTTGGTCGCTGTCACGCATAACGATTTCGTTAACGATATCGTTGCTACGTCACAAAAAGCAACGATATTGTTAACGAAATCGTTGTGTGAAGGTACCTTTAGAAAGCATGGTCAACCCTCAACATCACTATCTGAAGAGGAGCCAGAGAACACAGAAGAGGATGAACAGGGAGACAGAGGTCCCTCTTGATATTCCTCGTCAGACTGAGAGGCACCAGATTCCGAAACAGTCTCTAGGGTTTTGCTACTTTTCTTTTTAAGGACTGATTTTAAAGACCCTTTAACCTCTGCCCTAATCATGGCCCTGAGGCTAGAGGCAAAGTCAGGGGATTCAGCCAGAATAGTCTTTTGGATACAGTCCGCACAGAGGCTTTTCTGCCATTGGACTGCTAGCGGGGCTTTACAGAGGGCACATTCTTTGTACTTTGACTTGGCACTAGCCTTCCTCGGCGCCTGACAAGTAAGAAGAGAAATGTAGCCCATTACACACCAATGTGACATTCACGAAGATCACTCACCACCTGCTGACACTCAAGGGTACCGGATTTTGAGGCCGATCTGGAGTACGGATAACGTCCCTCCTAGAAGCTGAGGAGTCCTGCGACTTTCGATCCGGACGACTGCCGCTTCTCCTCTTAGTATGCTGGTGAGCAGACATAGCACCTGGTAAGATTTCTTGCTGCTGCTGCTGTAGCAATGGCTGTTGGGGGTGCTGCTCCATACAATCCTCCATAGCGGAGCTCTGTAGATGTGAGCACTTCCACTGTGGACTCACTCCCTTTTTAAGGGTGATCCACTCTGCTCACTGCCTCATCCGGTTCAGAAATTGCTCCTCCCCCGCCTCTGTGCCCACCAGGAGACCGCAGAAGATCCCTGTGACCCAGCCAGCGTTAGTCTATGGGCGCCGCCATCTTGGATCCGGCGCGCAGCAGTGACGTCACGCGGGCACGCCCATTCCCAGCGTGCCCTGCGCGCAACGCCTGCCAAGCACCCGGAAGCTAGGCCCAAGGCCGAAGGCAGCAGCAGAGGTGGCAGAAAGCAGCGTGGCAGCCGCAGAAGAGCCACAGGACTCTGGACTGCACTGAGCCGACGCCCGCATGTGCGCAAAGGCCCCAGGACCTGCGAACGGCGCTTCCACAGCCTGAAGGCCGGCATACAGGCGCTCTGCCTGTTCTTCCAGTGCCGGGACAGGAGTGGGTGAGTCTTTCAAAACCGCCGTGATTCCAGATCAGGACAGGAAACCCAACTGAAGCGAGGGAGAGGTACCGCCCTTTTATTTCAGTAGGTTTCCTGTCCTGACTGGGCGGATCCCCTCACTCAGGTGTGCTTGGGAGACGGGAAAATCAGGGGATTATAACTGTTGCAAAATAGCAATATTAAATGAATATAGTATACTAGATTGTGGCCCGATTCTAACGCATCGGGTATTCTAGAATATGCATGTCCCCGTAGTATATGGACAATGATGATTCCAGAATTCGCGGCAGACTGTGCCCGTCGCTAATTGGTCGAGGCAACCTTTATGACATCATCGTCGCCATGGCAACCATTATGACATCTACGTCGATACTGTGCCCGTCGCTGAATCAGAAACGTGGGATTTCTACATCCTTTATGACATCACCGCTGCTGATTGGTCGAGGTCTGGCGGCCTCGACCAATCAGAGACGCGGGATGTCTACGTCCTTTATGACATCATCGTCACTGTGCCCGTTGCTGATTGGTCGAGGCCTGGCGGCCTCGACCAATCAGAGACGCGTGATTTCTACATCGATACTGTGCCCGTCGCTGATTGGTCGAGGCCTGGCGGCCTCGACCAATCAGAGACGCGTGATTTCTACATCGATACTGTGCCCGTCGCTGATTGGTCGAGGCCTGGCGGCCTCGACCAATCAGAGACGCGTGATTTCTACATCGATACTGTGCCCGTCGCTGATTGGTCGAGGCCTGGCGGCCTCGACCAATCAGAGACGCGGGATTTCCAGGACAGACAGACAGAAAGACAGACAGACGGAAAAACCCTTAGACAATTATATATATAGATGACTATTGTTGTGAATTCTGTGCACTGCATGCATGAGAGATGTGAGAGGGAAAATGAAAGATGTGATGGGAAAAATGAGAGGCGTGATGGGAAAATAAGAAAAGTGAGGTGCTATAACTAACCACAGATATTTACTATGCCCAGGCAACGCCAGGCTCTTCAGCTAGTATATATATAGATATATATAATATATAAAGCTGAATGTGCGTGTGTATGTATGTGTGTATGTATGTCCGGGAATGGCATCTGCACCATCGCAGCTGCAGCCACAAAATTTTGCAGTCACACGTCTGGACCCCGAGAGCGTCATAGGCTATGTTGTGAGGCAAAATTTTAACCCCGCGCGTTCCAATTCACCAAACAATTTTGCCCCTATCTACATAATGGAGAAAAAGTGAAAGGAAAAGTGTTGGAGTCAAATTGACAGCTGCCAGATGTGAAGAAGGGGGACTTAAAGAGTGAGAGCGATGGCGCCAAAGAGTATATACCGTACAGTTGCTAAGGTGGGGCCCCGACATGGGATACTAACCACACACAGGGATATGAACACACACACAAAAAGGGCCACACACTACCACGTGCTTGAACACATATACCACCCTCAGCACACATTTCACCACACATACACCAACCTCGCCACATAAAAGTCGAAACACAAAAGTCGCCGCTCAAAACTCGCCACATGCAAAGCTCGCCATACGTGCAAAACTCACCTCATGGGAAACTCGCCATACTTGCACACGCGGAAAAATTGCCACATGCACAAAAGTTGCAACACATGCAAAAGTTGCTGATTGGTCGAGGCAACCTTTATGACATCATCGTTGCCATGGCAACCATTATGACATCTACGTCGATACTGTGCCCGTCGCTGAATCAGAAACATGGGATGTCTACGTCCTTTATGACATCATCGTCGCTGTGCCCGTTGCTGATTGGTCGAGGCCTGGCGACCTCGACCAATCAGAAACGCGGGATGTCTACGTCCTTTATGACATCATCGTCGCTGTGCCGGTCGCTGATTGGTCGAGGCCTGGCAGCCTCGACCAATCAGAGATGCGGGATTTCTACGTCGATGCTGTGCCCGTCTCTGATTGGTCGAGGCCTGGCAGCCTCGACCAATCAGAGAGGCGGGATTTCCTGGACAGACAGACAGACAGAAAGACAGACATGGCGACGATGATGTCATAAAGGTTGCCTCGACCAATCAGCAACGGGCACAGTCTGCCGCGAATTCTGGAATCATCATTGTCCATATACTACGGGGACATGCATATCTCTATTGAAATATTCACGGCACACTGTGCCCATCGCTGATTGGTCGAGGCAACCTTTATGACATCATCGTCGCCATGGCAACCATTATGACATCTACGTCGATACTGTGCCCGTCGCTGAATCAGAAACATGAGATGTCTACGTCCTTTATGACATCATCGTCGCTGTGCCCGTTGCTGATTGGTCGAGGCCTGGCGGCCTAGACCAATCAGAGACGCGGGATTTCTACGTCGATGCTGTGCCGGTCTCTGATTGGTCGAGGCCTGGTGGCCTCGACCAATCAGAGAGCCGGGATTTCCAGGACAGACAGACAGACAGACGGAAAAACCCTTAGACAATTATATATATATATAGATAATAGTGCACTAAAAAATACAAACAACTGTTGTATCTACAAAAAATGGTCCCATCAGTGATCCTAGTATAAAGAAAATGCAGCACAACTACTAAGGCTAGTTACCACAACAGCATCTGACATATGGGTATATATAACCAGTGAAGCCTGGAATGAAAAGCAGTAATCCGTGCTGTAGGTCTAAGCCGAAGATAAAGTGCAATAGTGCATACTATATACAGTTAGGGCCAGAAATATTTGGACAGTGACACAATTTTCGCGAGTTGGGCTCTGCATGCCACCACATTGGATTTGAAATGAAACCTCTACAACAGAATTCAAGTGCAGATTGTAACGTTTAATTTGAAGGGTTGAACAAAAATATCTGATAGAAAATGTAGGAATTGTACACATTTCTTTACAAACACTCCACATTTTAGGAGGTCAAAAGTAATTGGACAAATAAACATAACCCAAACAAAATATTTTTATTTTCAATATTTTGTTGCAAATCCTTTGGAGGCAATCACTGCCTTAAGTCTGGAACCCATGGACATCACCAAACGCTGGGTTTCCTCCTTCTTAATGCTTTGCCAGGCCTTTACAGCCGCAGCCTTCAGGTCTTGCTTGTTTGTGGGTCTTTCCGTCTTAAGTCTGGATTTGAGCAAGTGAAATGCATGCTCAATTGGGTTTAGATCTGGAGATTGACTTGGCCATGGCAGAATGTGCCACTTTTTGGCACTCATGAACTCCTGGGTAGCTTTGGCTGTATGCTTGGGGTCATTGTCCATCTGTACTATGAAGCGCCGTCCAATCAACTTTGCAGCATTTGGCTGAATCTGGGCTGAAAGTATATCCCGGTACACTTCAGAATTCATCCGGCTACTCTTGTCTGCTCTTATGTCATCAATAAACACAAGTGACCCAGTGCCATTGAAAGCCATGCATGCCCATGCCATCACGTTGCCTCCACCATGTTTTACAGAGGATGTGGTGTGCCTTGGATCATGTGCCGTTCCCTTTCTTCTCCAAACTTTTTTCTTCCCATCATTCTGGTACAGGTTGATCTTTGTCTCATCTGTCCATAGAATACTTTTCCAGAACTGAGCTGGCTTCTTGAGGTGTTTTTCTGCTAATTTAACTCTGGCCTGTCTATTTTTGTTATTGATGAATGGTTTGCATCTAGATGTGAACCCTTTGTATTTACTGTCATGGAGTCTTCTCTTTACTGTTGACTTAGAGACAGATACACCTACTTCACTGAGAGTGTTCTGGACTTCAGTTGATGTTGTGAACGGGTTCTTCTTCACCAAATTAAGTATGCGGCGATCATCCACCACTGTTGTCATCCGTGGACGCCCAGGCCTTTTTGAGTTCCCAAGCTCACCAGTCAATTCCTTTTTTCTAGGAATGTACCCAACTGTTGATTTTGCTACTCCAAGCATGTCTGCTATCTCTCTGATGGATTTTTTCTTTTTTTTCAGCCTCAGGATGTTCTGCTTCACCTCAATTGAGAGTTCCTTTGACCGCATGTTGTCTGCTCACAGCAACAGCTTCCAAATGCAAAACCACACACCTGGAATCCACCCCTGACCTTTTAACTACTTCATTGATTACAGGTTAACGAGGGAGACGCCTTCAGAGTTAATTGCAGCCCTTAGAGTCCATTGTCCAATTACTTTTGGTCCCTTGAAAAAGAGGACGCTATGCATTACAGAGCTATGATTCCTAAACCCTTTCTCCGATTTGGATGTGGAAACTATCATATTGCAGCTGGGAGTGTGCACTTTCAGCCCATATTATATATATAATTGTATTTCTGAACATGTTTTTGTAAACAGCTAAAATAACAAAACTTGTGTCACTGTCCAAATATTTCTGGCCCTAACTGTATATAAACTACATGTACTCAAGTGTAGATGTTAGCTAACACATGATGGACAATACTCCTGAAGAAGATTGGCGAAACGCGCGTTGAGGCGGCAGGTGGGGATCTCATCATTTACACTATGTAAGTTATATTGTCCATCATGTGCTAGCTAACATCTACACTTGAGTACATGTAGTTTATATATATAGTATGCACTATTGCACTTTATCTTCGGCTTAGACCTACAGCACGGATTACTGCTTTTCATTCCTGGCTTGACTGGTTATATATACCCATATGTCAGATGCTTTTAGTGTCACTCTGATTTCTATTTTTGTTATTTTTGCTTAAATAAATTTTGTAAGATTTTTAATACGAATATTCTCTGACTTTTTTCTGATGTCTACTATATGGAAAGGGTTATATAAATTCACATCTGCAAGATTTTTACCAGGCTGAAACTGTTTTGTGATGTTCACTGCCCTGGTTTATAAGACTCTCATTACCAGATTTAAATGTAAACAGTATATACCCTCAAAACAGTATGACGCCCAACAGTAGGGTTGAGCGAAACGGATCGGACAAATTAAAAAATCGCTGACTTTCGGCAAAGTCGGGTTTCATGAAACCCGACCCGATCCTAGTGTGGGATCGGCCATGAGGTCGGCGATCTTCGCGCCAAAGTCGCGTTTCGTATGACGCGTTCAGCGCCATTTTTCAGCCAATGAAGGAGGACGCAGAGTATGGGCAGCGTGATGACATAGTTCTCGGTCCCCACTGTCATGATCCCAATGGCAGGGGATCACAAAAGGACAAGCAAAAAAACAAAACAAGCTCTAGGGTGATGGAACCTGAGCTGACCGCGATCCTGAACCTAAACACACAACTAGCAGTAGCCGGGGAACGTGCCTACGATGATTCCTAGACGTCTCGCGCCAGCCGAATGATTAACTTCCCCTATCAGAAGAAACACAGACCTCACTTGCCTCCAGAGAAACACCCCACAGAAATAGCAGCCCCCCACATGTAATAACGGTGAAATGAGAGGAAAGCACATACGTAGTTATGAAAAATAGAATCAGCAAAAATGAGGCCCACTAAAGCTAGATAGCAGAGGATACAAAAGTGAACTGCGCGGTCAGCGAAAAACTTTTCAAAAAACCATCCTGAAATTACTTGAACTCATGTGCCAACTCATGGAACATGAGGAGTAATTTCAGCCCACTAGAGCAACCAGCAGCAAGGAATCACATATCTGCAAGCTGGACTAAGACAAAAATTAAACAAAACGTGGAACAGGAAAATCAAAACTTAGCTTGTCCTGAAGATAACAGACGCAGGTAGCAGAGGTAAAAAGACACGCTGATTACATTGATAGCCGGCGAGGAAATGACAAAAAAGCCAGGTTAAATAGGAAACTCCCATAACCTGATGGAACAGGTGGACACCAGAGACCGCAGAGAACACAAGTCACCCAGTACCATCAGTAACCACCAGAGGGAGCCCAAAAACAGAACTCACAACAGTACCCCCCCCCTTGAGGAGGGGTCACCGAACCCTCACGAGAACCACCAGGGCGACCAGGATGAGCCCTATGAAAAGCACGGACCAAATCGGCAGCATGAACATCAGAGGCAATCACCCAAGAATTATCCTCCTGACCATAACCCTTCCACTTGACCAAATACTGGAGTTTCCGTCTGGAAACACGAGAATCCAAGATCTTCTCCACAACATACTCCAATTCACCCTCCACCAGCACCGGAGCAGGAGGCTCAAGCGAAGGAACAACAGGTACCTCATACTTCCGCAACAACGACCGATGGAACACATTATGAATAGCAAACGATGCCGGGAGATCCAAACGAAACGACACAGGGTTAAGAATTTCCAAGATCCTATAGGGACCGATGAACCGAGGCTTGAACTTAGGAGAAGAGACCTTCATAGGAACAAAACGAGAAGACAACCACACCAAGTCCCCAACAAGAAGTCGAGGACCCACGCGGCGACGGCGATTAGCAAACTGCTGAGCCCTCTCCTGGGACAACTTCAAATTGTCCACCACATGACTCCAAATCTGATGCAACCTATCCACCACCATGTCCACTCCAGGACAATCAGAAGGCTCCACCTGACCAGAGGAAACACGAGGATGAAACCCCGAATTACAAAAGAAAGGAGAAACCAAGGTAGCAGAACTAGCCCGATTATTAAGGGCAAACTCGGCAAGCGGCAAAAAGGAAACCCAGTCATCTTGATCAGCAGAAACAAAACACCTTAAATAAGTTTCTAAAGTCTGATTAGTTCGTTCCGTCTGGCCATTCGTCTGGGGATGGAAGTCAGACGAAAATTACAAATCAATGCCCATCTTAGCACAGAACGTCCGCCAAAATCTAGACACAAACTGGGATCCCCTGTCAGAAACGATGTTCTCCGGAATGCCATGCAAACGGACCACGTTTTGAAAAAACAGAGGGACCAACTCAGAGGAGGAAGGCAACTTAGGCAAGGGTACCAGATGAAGCATCTTAGAAAAGCGGTCACACACAACCCATATGACGGACATTTTTTGAGAGACAGGGAGATCCGAAATAAAGTCCATGGAAATGTGCGTCCAAGGCCTCTTCGGGATAGGCAAAGGTGACAACAATCCACTGGCCCGAGAACAGCAAGGCTTAGCCCGAGCGCAAACTCCACAAGACTGCACGAAAGAACGCACATCCCTCGACAAGGAAGGCCACCAAAAAGACCTGGCCACCAAGTCTCTAGTACCAAATATTCCAGGATGACCTGCCAACACAGAAGAATGGACCTCGGAGATGACTCTACTGGTCCAATTATCCGGAACAAACAGTCTTTCCGGCGGACAACGATCAGGTTTATCCGCCTGAAACTCCTGCAAAGCACGTCGCAAGTCTGGGGAGACAGCCGACAAAATCACCCCATCCCTAAGGATACCAGTAGGCTCAGAATTTCCGGGGGAGTCAGGCACAAAACTCCTAGAAAGAGCATCCGCCTTCACATTCTTTGAACCTGGCAGGTATGAAACCACAAAATTGAAACGGGAGAAAAACAGTGACCAACGAGCCTGTCTAGGATTCAGACGCTTGGCAGACTCAAGGTACATCAGATTTTTGTGATCAGTCAAGACCACCACACGATGTCTAGCACCCTCAAGCCAATGACGCCACTCCTCAAATGCCCACTTCATGGCCAAAAGCTCCCGATTACCAACATCATAATTCCGTTCAGCGGGCGAAAATTTTCTAGAAAAGAACGCACATGGCTTCATCACTGAGCCATTGGAGCTTCTCTGTGACAAAACCGCCCCCGCTCCGATCTCGGAAGCATCAACCTCAACCTGAAAAGGAAGCGACGTAGCTGGCTGACGCAACACAGGAGCAGAAGAAAACCGGCGCTTAAGTTCCTGAAAGGCCTCCACAGCCGCAGGAGACCAATCAGTAACATCAGCACCCTTCTTAGTCAAATCCGTCAAAGGCTTAACAACACTAGAAAAATTAGTTATGAAGCGACGATAAAAATAAGCAAAGCCCAAGAACTTCTGTAGACTCTTAAGAGATGTAGGCTGCGTCCAGTCACAAATAGCCTGAACCTTGACGGGATCCATCTCAATAGTAGAAGGGGAAAAAATATACCCCAAAAAAGAAATCTTCTGGACTCCAAAGAGACATTTAGAACCCTTTACAAACAAAGAATTGGCCCGCAGGACCTGAAACACCTTCCTGACCTGCTGAACATGAGACTCCCAGTCATCAGAAAAAACCAAAACATCATCCAAATACACGATAATAAATTTATCCAGATATTCACGGAAAATATTGTGCATAAAAGACTGGAAGACAGAAGGAGCATTAGAAAGTCCAAAAGGCATCACCAAATACTCGAAATGGCCCTCCGGCGTATTAAATGCGGTTTTCCACTCATCACCCTGCCTTATCCGCACAAGATTATACGCACCCCGAAGATCAATCTTAGTGAACCATTTAGCCCCCTTAATGCGAGCGAACAAATCAGTCAACAATGGCAAAGGATACTGATATTTGACTGTAATCTTATTCAAAAGACGATAATCTATGCAAGGCCTCAAGGAACCATCTTTTTTGGCCACGAAAAAAAAAACCTGCTCCCAAAGGGGACGAAGATGGACGGATATGTCCCTTTTCCAAGGACTCCTTAACATAATTCCGCAGAGCAGTATGCTCTGGCACTGACAGATTGAACAAACGACCTTTAGGGAATTTACTGCCAGGAATCAAATCTATAGCACAATCGCAATCCCTGTGAGGAGGAACAGAACTGAGCTTAGGCTCCTCAAAAACCTCCCGATAATCAGACAAAAATACCGGAACCTCAGAAGGAGTAGATGAAGCGATAGAAATCGGAGGTGCATCATCATGAACCCCCTGACATCCCCAGCTTAACACAGACATTGTTTTCCAGTCCAGGACTGGGTTATGAGTTTGTAACCATGGCAGACCAAGCACTAAGACATCATGTAAATTATACAGTACCAGGAAGCGAATCACCTCCTGATGAACGGGAGTCATACGCATGGTCACTTGTGTCCAGTACTGAGGTTTATTCATAGCCAAAGGTGTAGAGTCAATTCCTTTCAAAGGAATAGGAACTTCCAGAGGTTCCAGACTAAACCCACAGCGATTGGCAAATGACCAATCCATAAGACTCAGGGCAGCGCCTGAATCCACATAAGCATCGACGGAAATGGATGATAATGAGCAAATCAGAGTCACAGACAGAATGAACTTAGACTGTAAAGTACTAATGGCAACAGACTTATCAACCTTTTTTGTGCGTTTAGAGCATGCTGATATAACATGAGCTGAATCACCACAATAAAAACACAACCCATTTTTCCACCTATAATTTTGCCGTTCACTTCTGGACTGAATTCTATCACATTGCATTGTCTCAGGTGCCTGTTCAGAAGACACCGCCAAATGGTGCACAGGTTTGCGCTCCCGTAAACGCCGATCAATCTGAATAGCCATAGTCATGGACTCATTCAGACCTGTAGGCGCCGGGAACCCCACCATAACATCTTTAATGGCCTCAGAAAAGCCATCTCTGAATTTTGCAGCCAGAGCGCACTCATTCCACTGAGTAAGCACCGACCATTTCCGAAATTTCTGACAATATATTTCTGCTTCATCTTGCCCCTGAGAGAGAGCCAATAAAGCTTTTTCAGCCTGAATCTCTAGGTTAGGTTCCTCATAGAGCAAACCCAATGCCAGAAAAAATGCATCCACATTGAGCAACGCAGGATCCCCTGGTGCCAATGCAAATGCCCAATTCTGAGGGTCACCCCGCAGGAAAGATATAACAATCTTGACCTGCTGAGCAGGGTCTCCAGAGGAGCAAGATTTCAAGGAAAGAAACAACTTGCAATTGTTCCTAAAATTCAGAAAACTAGATCTATCTCCAGAAAAAAACTCTGGGATAGGAATTCTAGGTTCAGACATAGGAGCATGTACAACAAAATCTTGTATATTTTGAACCTTAGCAGCAAGATTATTCAGGCTGGAAGCCAAACTCTGGACGTCCATGATAAACAGCTGAGGTCAGAGCCATTCAAGGATTAAGAGGACGAAAGAAGCAGCCAAGCTGCAATTAAGGCTAGGCAGCAAACACTGAGGAGGAGAAAAAAAAAAAAAAAAAAAAAAACTTCCTCAGACTACTTTTCCTCCTACTTCAGCCAAAACGATGACCAATTTTTTCTGGCCGGCTATACTGTCATGATCCCAATGGCAGGGGATCACAAAAGGACAAGCAAAAAAACAAAACAAGCTCTAGGGTGATGGAACCTGAGCTGACCGCGATCCTGAACCTAAACACACAACTAGCAGTAGCCTGGGAACGTGCCTACGATGATTCCTAGACGTCTTGCGCCAGCCGAAGGATTAACTTCCCCTATCAGAAGAAACACAGACCTCACTTGCCTCCAGAGAAACACCCCACAGAAATAGCAGCCCCCCACATGTAATAACGGTGAAATGAGAGGAAAGCACATACGTAGTTATGAAAAATAGAATCAGCAAAAATGAGGCCCGCTAAAGCTAGATAGCAGAGGATACAAAAGTGAACTGCGCGGTCAGCGAAAAACCCTTCAAAAAACCATCCTGAAATTACTTGAACTCATGTGCCAACTCATGGAACATGAGGAGTAATTTCAGCCCACTAGAGCAACCAGCAGCAAGGAATCACATATCTGCAAGCTGGACTAAGACAAAAATTAAACAAAACGTGGAACAGGAAAATCAAAACTTAGCTTGTCCTGAAGATAACAGACGCAGGTAGCAGAGGTAAAAAGACACGCTGATTACATTGATAGCCGGCGAGGAAATGACAAAAAAGCCAGGTTAAATAGGAAACTCCCATAACCTGATGGAACAGGTGGACACCAGAGACCGCAGAGAACACAAGTCACCCAGTACCATCAGTAACCACCAGAGGGAGCCCAAAAACAGAACTCACAACACCCCACCATCTTAGAGAAGGGCATTACAGTGATTGGCTTGCTTTCTGCAGCGTCACAGGGGCTATAAAGGGGCGTGCACGCCGACTGCCATCTTACTTCTGCCGATCTGAGCATAGGGAGAGGTTGCTGCCGCTTCATCAGAAGAAGGGATATAGTTAGGGAGGGAAGATTAACCCCCAACCCGCTTGTGCTGTAGCGATTTCCACTGTCCAACACCAACTTTTCTTTGCAGGGACAGTGGAGTTTATGTTTTTGTGCATCAGCTCTGTAGCTTATTAGGCTGCCTTATCAGGCTCCCTGATAGCTGCATTGCTGTTTGTACGCCGCTGTGCAAACCAACTGCTTTTTTTAAAGCAAAAATCCTGTTGCTCCTTTCTGCACAGTTATCTTTTTTATTTGTCCACACTTTTGTGTGCAGCAGTCCTTTTTATTGCTGCCATACTTGTCCTGAGATCATTGTAGGGAGATTGAAATTGTACTACAGTCCTTGTATTTTTTCATAGATCTTTCAGCCACGTTCTGCCACTTAAATTGTGTAGTGTTATACACTGGACCTGAGTTTTGGTGCAGTCTCCCCCCCAAGAAAGGGAGATTCAAATTGTCACAAAGTGGATATACGTCAGTTCTGTTAGTTTGTCGTATATCAGCCAGCCATGTTCTGCCTCTTACATTGTGTAGTGTTATACACTGGGCCTGAGTTTTGGTGCAGTCTCCCAAAAAAAAAATGGAGATTTAAATTCTCAACAAGTTTATATACACCTTCTACCTTGTTTAACAGTACCATATAACGGTTGTTATTTTGGTTAGATTTTCCCAAAAATGAGGAAATCTGGTGGAAGAGCCAGTGGGCGGTCGTTGCCAGCTGGTACTGATGGTGGTGGTGGTGGAGCATCTGGTGGTAGTGGGAAAAGCAAAATAGCACCAAAGGCTCGAGGTGTTGAGCCAGCGTCATTGTCTGGCTACTCAAGGCCTCGAAGGCTCCCTTATCTGGGAGTAGGAAAACCGCTTTTAAAGCCGGAGCAGCAGGAAAAAGTTTTGGCTTTCCTTGCTGACTCAGACTCTAGCTCTTTCGCCTCCTCTTCAGAAAGTTCCAAATATAAAAGCAGCGAGTCGTCAGTGGATGCTCCCGGTCAGGAACAAGTCGCTTCCTTGTGTCCTTCACCCAAACCAAAAGTGAAGGATGCGGCAGGCGACACTAGTTTACTCCATGGAGCTCTTTACACATACCGTGCCTGGGTAGAAAGGGAAATTTTTAACTGCCCATTACAAGATGAATCGGACATGGAGTGCACTGATGCACAGCCACAGCTAGATTATTATGCTGTTCCATTGACTCAGATCACTACATTGCCCTCGCAGTGTACTGAGCCAGAATCTGACCCTGATGAGACTATGGTGCCCCGTCCCGAACGCAATAGCACCTTACACAGTGACACAGAGGAAGGTGCACATGTGTAAGGATTCCGGACATTCCTGGTGTCTATTTGCCCTGATCCAAGATGGAGTCTTAGATCTCGCCCTGTCATGGAACTTCTTGTCTGTCCTGACTATTTAAGTCCGGGTCTTGTGTTCACCTGTGCCTGAGTATTTTGTGCTGCTGGCTCTTGAGCATCTGCCTGTTTGCTGGTTAACTCCCTGTTTCTGCTGCTCACTTCTCGGTGGTCTGCCTCACCCCATTCAGCTACCTCTCACCTCTGGAACTTCTGCGACGGGCTGCGCACCAGTGGAAGGATCTCCTTTGTTTACAAAACTTTTCCCAGTGTTGTGCCTCTTTGCACAACCACACCAGGTGAGCAAGATTCAAGCTGTGCTTTTGTCTCCAAGAAAGATTTACTACTCATCTACTACGCTTAGATAGCGCTCTCCCCCTTTCTCCCCTCGTCCTCTCTTTTCCAGGACGTCATTCATATGACGCATCATCTGTGAACAATTGGACTCCTATTAACAAGTACGGTGCACACGTTTGAGCAAGTTTTGCTGGACTTCATCATTTAAGTACTGTGTGCATTCGCACTAATAACCTTATTGGACTTTCTCGTTTAAATGTCTTGTTTGTTTCCACATCATTTCCTTGCTGGCCTGGTTCACATTAGCGGTCGCGCCCCGCTACTCTGTTTGCTGTGATTTTCTATATAGAGCTGAGGACCTAGTTACAATTGCAGAAATATCTGTGTTAGTTCTGTTTACATTTCTGTTTTTGAGTAAATACATCTTTTGCTGCAACTTTGCTCTCACACTGGCTTTATCCCATGCTATCAGATTCTGTAGTACCCATATAATTATTACAGGATACTCAGGCCATTAAAGGAATCTGCTGGGATAATGTCGACTGAGACAAAGATAGATCAGTTGTTCTCTATGATCCACTCTTTACAGGAGGATATTGAGGCATTGCAAATCAAGGTTGCTAACTGGGAGGCTCATTTTGGACAGGCTCTTCAGGACTTAGGTAATCAGGAGGCTGGGCAGATGACTGCACGAGCTCCTCCACCCCCAGTACAGACACAGCCAATTACTCCTCCAAAGTTACCACCATTTAGGTTTAGTGGGGACCGCTACAAGTTTCGTGGGTTTGTAAACCAATGCCTTTTGTATTTTGATGTGCATGCCGCCCATTTCCTTACTGGTCGATCCAAGGTTTTATGTACTGTATAATCATGTTGCTCACTTCCCGAGCTCTCGCATGGGCAAATCCGCTTATGGAGACTCGTGACCCCCGACTGAATAACCTAGATGATTTTCTAGATGCAATGTCTATGATGTTTGATGACCCTAATCGTCGCACTACAGCGGAAACCGCCTTGTTATCACTACGTCAGGGTAAGCGTCCTGTCATTGAATACGCTACTGAGTTTAGATGGCTGGTGGTGGATACGATTTGGGACAGTTATGCTCAATTACCCATTTTTAAGAGGGGATTGTCTAATGTGTTAAAGTGTGAACTAGCTCATGCCGATGCTCCGGAAGAGTTGGACGCTTTTATACAGCAATGTGTACGCATAGATATACGTGTTACTGAGTGTAGACGGGAGAGATTTGCAGCCTCTAATCGTGTCACTAACTCTTCCCTTCCTGCTAAAGAACCATCAGGCAAATCCTCTTGGGAGGCTGAACCAGTTCCCATGCAGGTGGATGCACTACAGAGTAACGAGCGCAGGGAGCATAGTTTCCGGGAGAGTCTGTGCTTTTACATTAGTCAGTCAGATCACTTTCTTATCAATTGTCCCAAGCGACCTCGCAAGATACTAGCCACAGTTGGGGAATTTGATAATCAGGATGCTGAATCCATTACATCTGAGTCTAGTTTTTCTGTGAATGCCATTTTTCACTCTCTGTCTATGACTGCCTCTCCCAAGACGCTGGAGCGTAAGGACACACATTGCTCCCTTCCTATTAAGATCCGGTCATCGGGTCAATGGATTCCCTGTGCAGCTATGGTGGATTCAGGGGCAGGAGGAAATTTTATGGACTTAACATTTGCCCAGGAACATGGCATTTGGATCCAGCAGAGAGCCTCCCCGTTAACTATGGAAAGGGTGGATGGCTCCCCTCTAGTCTCTGGACCAGTAGATCAAGAGACTGTACTTCTGGAAGTCTTCATAGTCCCTGATCATCAGGAAATGCTGTCATTTATGTTGATCTCTTCACCACATTTCCCTTTAATTTTAGGGATTCCATGGCTGCAGTCACAAAATCCTATTATCAACTGGGAGACCAAGGAAATCATTTTCCCATCAAAGGAGACATCGGTAACAGGTCTAGTGAGTCTTCGAGATACGAAATGTGCCACTGAGGTATCTACTTTACCATCTGTGTATAGTGAATTTTTGGACATTTGTGAGAAGATGGCAGACCAGCTTCCTCCTCACAGACCGTATGATTGTCCCATTGAGCTGCTTCCGGGGGCCGCTATTCCTTTTAAGAATGTCTAATTAATAAAGGGGATGGGAGAACTACAATACCCAGATAGATTAGCGAAATTAGGATTATTTAGTCTAGAAAAAAGACGACTGAGGGGCGATCTAATAACCATGTATAAGTATATAAGGGGACAATACAAATATCTCGCTGAGGATCTGTTTATACCAAGGAAGGTGACGGGCACAAGGGGGCATTCTTTGCGTCTGGAGGAGAGAAGGTTTTTCCACCAACATAGAAGAGGATTCTTTACTGTTAGGGCAGTGAGAATCTGGAATTGCTTGCCTGAGGAGGTGGTGATGGCGAGGGGTTCAAGAGAGGCCTGGATGTCTTCCTGGAGCAGAACAATATTGTATCATACAATTAGGTTCTGTAGAAGGACGTAGATCTGGGGATTTATTATGATGAAATATAGGCTGAACTGGATGGACAAATGTCTTTTTTCGGCCTTACTAACTATGTTACTATGTTACTATGTTACCCACTTGCAGCTCCGGAGCTGAAGGCTTTAAAGGAATACATCGATGAGAATTTGGCTAAGGGTTTTATTCGCCCCTCCTCATCACCGGCAGGAGCACCCATCTTTTTCGTTAAGAAGAAAAAAGGAACTCTTAGACCATGTATCGACTACCGGGAGCTTAATAAGGTGACCATTCGGAATCGCTACCCGTTACCATTGATCCCTGAACTGCTGGAAAGAGTGCGACAGGCCAAGATCTTCTCCAAGTTAGATCTTCGGGGAGCATATAATTTAATTAGGATCCGCTCTGGAGATGAATGGAAGACTGCATTTAGATGTCGGTATGGGCATGTCGAATATCTGGTGATGCCTTTTGGTCTCTGCAATGCATCGGCAATCTTCCAACATCTGGCTAATGATATTTTCAGAGATCTATTGGATTATTTTGTCGTGATCTACCTGGATGACATCTTAATTTTTTCTGACTCTTTGCAGGGACATCAGGAGCATGTGAAGACCGTCCTGAGGCATCTAAAGGAAAATCACCTCTACATTAAGCCTGAGAAATGCGAATTCCATCGCACAGAGATTCAGTTCCTGGGGTATGTCATCTCACCACAGGGGCTTAACATGGAGGCAAGTAAGATCCAGGCTATTATTGATTGGCCCACACCTAAAAATGTCAAGGAGGTACAGCGTTTCATCGGATTCGCAAATTTCTATAGACGTTTCATTCGTAATTTCTCTGAAATTGTGCGACCCATTACACAGCTAACTAAGAAGGAAAAGACTTTCTTGTGGTCCGCACAGGCTCAGGAAGCTTTTGATTGCCTTAAATCCCGGTTTACATCTGCACCTGTACTAATTCACCCAAACCCAGCACTACCTTTCATCGTAGAAGTGGATGCTTCGGACTGTTCTCTGGGGGCCATCCTCTCACAAAGAACGGGAGAGAAAAGCTTGTTACATCCATGTGCTTTTTTTTCTCGCAGACTCTCCGCTGCAGAAAAGAACTACAATGTGGGAGATAAGGAGCTTCTTGCCATTATCGCTGCATTTAAGTAATGGAGACATCATCTGTAGGGGGTATCACAACAAGTTATTTTGCTCACGGATCATCGCAACCTGGAGTTCCTTAGAACTGAAATGTGTCTTTCTCCACGGCAGGCTCATTGGAGTCTATTTTTGAATCAATTTAATTTTGTCATTTCGTACCGCCCAGGTTCACGTAATGGGAAAGCGGATGCTTTGTCCCGAATCCATGCCACGAATTCCGTACCTGGGACCCCGTCTAAGACCGTCCTGTCTGATGCCAACTTTATCGGAGTCATTCAGAATAAGGACTTATGGAAGACCATTAAGGAGGCCTACGACGCAGACCCATTTCTCGCCAACCCGACTGCTGATGTGAACTTGGTTCTCAGAAACGGTATGTGGGTCCGGGATCAACGTTTATATGTTCCAGAGGCCGTAAAGCTGCAGGTGCTCAAGTTTGTCCATGATTCCAAGTTGGCGGGTCATCAGGGGGTACAGAAGACACTGGAGTTTGAGCCATTTTTTTTGGGTGGCCTACCTGTCTGAAGGACGTGAAGAGTTATGTTCTCTCTTGTGAAGTATGTGCACGTTTCAAGACTCCTCGTGTATCACCTACTGGACTGCTTCAACCACTACCTGTCCCTTCTCATCCTTGGGGGTCTATTTCAGTTTATAGTGTATAGTATAGTTTGTACTTTATAGTTGAATTGCCCACCTCTGGGGAAAAAAATTCTATTCTGGTGGTTGTAGATCGCCTTACTAAGGCTGCCCACTTCATTCCCTGCAATGGTCTTCCTTCAGCTAAGGAGACGGCGGATCTGGTCATCCAGAATGTGTTTCGGCTGCATGGAGTTCCGAACGAAGTCATCTCAGATCGGGGAGTGCAGTTTACGTCCAAGTTCTGGAAAGGATTCTGTGATTTGCTTGGTGTTAATGTTTGTCTGTCCTCTGCATACCATCCTCAGACTAATGGGCAGACAGAACTGACGAATCAGACTCTGGAATAGTAACTTCGATGTTATATCAACCATTCTCAGGATGACTGGTTGGAGATGCTCCCGCTCACAGAATTCTGTTATAACAACTCTCAGAGTTTTTCTACTAAGGTAACACCTTTCTTTGCCAACCTAGTTATCATCCAAGTATTCTTCCAAGATCCCCGATCAACGCACCGGTGCCTGCAGTTCATGAGACGTTGGCGGCAATGAGACAGAATCTGGAAAACCTGAAGGAATCACTGTCTACTGCGCAAGAGAGATATAAGAGATCTGCCGACAGGTTTCGGAAGCCTGCACCTATGTTCAAGGGGACTCTGTGTGGTTATCTACTAAAAACTTGAGATTGAACATTCCATCACAGAAACTCGGACAAAAGTTCATCGGCCCTTTCAAGATCTCTGGGATCGTGAGTTCCATTGCCTGTCGTCTGAAGTTGCCAAGAACCTTGAAGGTACACCCTGTGTTTCATGTCTCCATGTTAAAACCCGTGACTCCAAAGTCAGGGTCGGATTACACCTCCTCCTCCACCTGTGTCAGAGGACGGACAAGAACAGTTTGTGGTAGAGAAGATTCTGGACTCCAGGATCCGCAGGAATCAACTGCAGTACTTCATCAAATGGCAAGGATATTCGTCTGAGGAGAACTCTTGGGAGCCGGTGGGCAATATCTATGCTCCTCAAAAGATATCTCTGTTCCATCAGAAATATCCTGACAAGCCTGGTCCTGGATCGTCCTGAGGCCGCTTCTGAGGTGGGAGTAATGTAAAGATTCCGGACATTCCTGGTGTCTGTTTGCCCTGATCCAAGATGGAGTCTTGGATCTCGCCCTGTCATGGAACTTCCTGTCTGTCCTGACTATTTAAGTCCGGGTCTTGTGTCCACCTGTGCCTGAGTATTTTGTGCTGCTGGCTCTTGAGCATCTGCCTGCTTGCTGGTTAACTCCCTGCTTCTGCTGCTCACTTCTCGGTGTTCTCGGTGGTCTGCCTCACCCCATTCAGCTACCTCTCTCCTCTGGAACTGCTGTGACGGGCTGCGCACCAAGGATCTACTTTGTTTACAAAACTTTTCCCAGTGTTGTGCCTCTTTGCACAACCACACCAGGTGAGCAAGATTCAAGCTGTGCTTTTCTCTCCAAGAAAGATGTACTCATCTACTATGCTTAGATAGCGCTCTCCCTCTTTCTCCCCTCGTCCTCTCTTTTCCAGGACGTCATTCATATGACACATCATCTGTGAAAAAACCTGCACGCAACCTCCGATCCTCACAAGATCTCCTTCTCTACTCCCCTCTCATCTCCTCTTCCCACAATCGCATACAAGATTTCTCTCGCGCATCCCCCATACTCTGGAACCCTCTATCCCAACATATCAGACTCCCGCCTACCATCAAAACCTTCAAAAAGAACCTGAAGACCCACCTCTTCCGACAAGCCTACAACCTGCAGTAACCACCGATCGACCAAACCACTGCACGGCCAGCTCTATCCTTACCTACTGTATCCTCACCCATCCCTTGTAGATTGTGAGCCCTCGCGGGCAGGGTCCTCTCTCCTACTGTATCCTCACCCATCCCTTGTAGATTGTGAGCCCTCGCGGGCAGGGTCCTCTCTCCTCCTGTATCCTCACCCATCCCGTGTAGATTGTGAGCCTTCGCGGGCAGGGTCCTCACTCCTCCTGTAACAGTTATGACTTGTATTGTTTAAGATTATTGTACTTGCTTTTATTATGTATACCCCTCCTCACATGTAAAGCGCCATGGAATAAATGGCGCTATAATAATAAGTAATAATAATAATGTAGAACCACAGTAGTTTCCACCAGCACACTACGTGTTGAGAGGATTAAATGAGAGTTATGTTATGGGCTGGTTTTAGTGGACCTCCATAGAGCGGGTGGGAGGGGGTCCACCGTATCTCCACCTGCAGAGTCCTGACAGGACCTGTGTAATGTCAGGATCATGTGATCAGTCACATGATGGAGGAGTAACAAGTTCTGGTCTTAAATGTCTGAAGGCCAGAGCTTTCAGTGTGCAGTATGGGCCTGGAGAGAGAGCACTCCAGGAAAGTATGTGCACATAGTGCTTGTGCAAGGACATTGTTAACCCTGAGTGGGCTGACCCCCACTAGTGAAAGGACTGCACAAAGTGCTACCGTTTTGTTTTGTTTTGCCCAGAGGCAAACAAAGTAATCAAGAATTTAGGCAAAAATTGTATGTCTGTTTTCAATATAGTCCTCAATTCCATAAAATTAAATTTATTATTAATAGATTTCTACCAATTTTATATGAAGATGTAACATTAGCATTAATTTTACAATCAGGGTGGAATGTGATTGCGAGGAGAGCACCCACACTTGGAAACATAATTTTTCCTTGTACATTTTTATCCAAAAAAACACAAAAAACTGGTTGGATTGCACAGGTTTTTTCAGATGTGGAGGGACCAATTGTAGAACATGCAAGCAACCAATAGTAAAACTTTTAGCAATAATAACATTGCAAAATGTAATATTAAGCAATTTATGAATTGTAATTCATGCAATGTCATATATCAAATTTATTGTTCTATTTGTAATAAGGCTTATGTGGGTTGTACCTCTCGAAAACTAAAAACACGGATATCTGAACATCTCTAGTACATAACAAACACTGTCAGCACGAATCGTAATATTTCATCAGTGGCTAGACATTTCATCTCCAGCTATTCCCGGAATGTTGTCCCTTTCGAGGAGGTGATACCAGACAGTGTCTCCTCACGTGTGAATCTTTCTGGATATACAATCTCGGCACACAAACTCCTAAAGGTCTAAATAAGCGCAATGAAATCATGTTCCATTATTGAATTGAGGTTCTATGTAAATGTACTGTATTTAAGTTTTTGTGTTTAATCAGTGTATCAATTCTTCTTTAGAATGTTTTTATGTGATTTTATATATACGTGCAATTAGCACCTGCAGTGTGTCACATGACATGCTTAAACAGGTTTATTGGTTATTTCACAATTTAAAGCAGTGCCGTTTTCGTAGAATATCAACTGTGATAAAGATCGATCTGCGATCGAAACGCTGTTGCTGTACCTTCCCTGTCATGAGTGTGGTTCAGGAGCTTTGAAAAATGTTTTAATCAAATTGAATAAATCTTGGATTTTACTGAAGGAGCTGGAACATTGCAAGTTTATTATCAAGATAACTTTGGTCAGTAACTTTGGAGAGCAATTACACTCATGTAGGGTAGTCTCCCCAGCCAACCCTAGGTGCTGCAGTTTCCCAGTCTCGCAGAGCACTGGCGAACAAAATGCCTCTTGCCTCCACAATACATACAAATGTTCTACCTGTACCTCCGCCGTCGTTCCTGCACAGAAACTTTGGCCTGCTCAACCTGCATCGGCTCATCAGTGGCAGGTGGTGCACCTTGCGGTAGGGTAGCAGAGGGATCTGGAAGTTTGGAGCCAGTCTGGGTGGTCCTCTGGAACGAGGAGACAATGAATCTTGTTCCTGAGCTTGCTTATGGAAGCGGAGATCTATCCTTGTGGTCAGATGTATAAGGACATCGAGCGAGGATGGTAGATCTCTGACAGTCTTGATTTGACCGGACAGGCCTTGCCAGAAGTTCACCACTAGGGCTTAATCGTTCCAAGTCAGCTCCGTTGCCAAAGTACGGAAGCATAAGGCATTCTGGGCCTTGATATTTGTGCTCTGCCTTAGACAACAAAGACACAGTAGCAGAGGATGTACGACGTTGAACCTCGAATACCGCTCAGGACATCTCCAGAAACTTTCCAATATTGCGGGTCTCTGGACCTTCACGCCCTCAAATGGGGTTTGCCCAGACCAGGGCTTGTCCAGACACAAGAAACCATAAACGCTATTATGGTCCGGTTCAAAGGAAAGAGGTGAGCGTAGAGTGTGAAATGGATCTGACATTGATTAATGAAGCAGGGGCTCTACTTGGGGTCTCCATCGTAGTGGGACGGAAGTGGAAGCTGTAGCTTAGCCATTCCACCAGAAACTGGAGCATTAGGTGGTTCCCTCGGAGAGGCAGACTGTCCAGAGGAGGGATGACCAGACATGTTAGAAGTGGAAGGCCAGGAGGCTATTGCTGTGGAAAGATCCTGCACCTGGATTACCACCAAATTGATGGCCTGCATCAATTGGTCCTGATGATCACGCTGAGAAGGGACCTCCTCATACCGTACTTGTACACTAGACTTGGGGTCCCTGGGTACCGATTTGTCAGTGAGCCTGAACATAATGTAATGCTGGTGGTTGTGGACCCACTGCGCTTACCCTTGAAGGGAATGACTAAGTGTCTACTGGGTATTCACTAGAGCCTCTGATGGTGAGGATAGGCTTGGCTGCCGGTAGACACCAGGTACCACTCCATGGCAGTCCCCAGGACTAGAGCATCTTATTAATAATAATCTTTATTTTTATATAGCGTTAACATATTCCACAGCGCTTTACAGACATTATCATCGCTGTCCCCAATGGGGCTCACAATCTACATTCTCTATCAGTATGTCTTTAGAATGTGGGAGGAAACCCATGCAAACATGGGGAGAACATACAAACTCCTTGCAGATGTCCTTGGTGGGATTTGAACCCAGGACTCCAGCGCTGCAAGGCTGCCATGCTAACCACTGAGCCACCGTGCTGCCCCATGTTACTGGAGGGTCAGAGTTGTGAGTATGATGTACAGCAGGGTGAGGCACAAGCATAGTCAGATGATCCAAGGTCAGAGCGGGCAGCATGCGTTCACTATTCAAAGAATGGTGATGTCAAATAAAACGTGTAAACAGGCTAGGTTGGTAACGGGAGACAGTATCTGGTTCATGTGTACCTTTGTATTCTATCAGGCTAGGAACCAACATTAGTGGGTGGAGTCGTCTGCTACAAATAACTGTAGAGTTTGGTCGTGCCCCCATGACTCACAACCACAAAAGGCAACTCGGAGCAATGGTCTGGTACTAGGTGGTGCAGAGTGAAACACACGGTGAGTAGTGCGGCACTCAAAAGGCGTACGAGCGGCTGGCGTAACACGGATGTGTGAAAGACCCCTTAAGGTGATACCAAACTTGAATATTTTTTATTTTACTAAAGAGAAACAGTGTAGAAATTTGGAGAAAAAAAACTGTCATATAATAGAGGCCAGGTACTCACTGTCCTGAAACTGTTCAGACACCGATGACAATCCTGGAAATCTGGGAATCATGTTTTCGAGATGATTTAAGAACTTCTGGCAGGCCTCTTCTCCCTTTTGAAGAATTAGGTCAATCAGATTAAGTGTTTTTTCCACCGGACTCTCAACTTCACACAGATTCCTGTATTGTTTCCATGTTATAAGCTGGAGAGAGTCCACTTCATCCATGAAACCATCTACGTCCTTCTCAAATACCTCGGAGAATTTCCATCTCAGACGGTAGATGGTCTTGGATGCCGCCATGATAACTGAAGGTCAGCCTGCAAAAAAATGTAAGCTCAGTTACTTCTGCTCTGGCTGGTCAATAATATGCAGTACATGATTGGGAACAGTTGTATCTATTGTATAGGTGGTCCTAATGGAAGTATAGAAACTGCTGAGCAGTGAACTCTGTGCAATAATGTAACAAGGCCCTCACACCACAGAGTGAGCTGGATAAGGAATTCTGGGGAGAGATAAGGGGAAAACTCCAGGACAAATATGGAAGAACAGGGGCAATGAATACTTGAGAAGATGAAGAGTTATCCTGGTGGACACAGGTGAAGGTTGCAAAAGAGGACACCCAGTGATGGATAAGGTGATGGGAGGAAGTAGGGAAATAGAGGGGAAGAACAAAGGAAAAGCTGGAGGAGGAGCAAGATATTCAGAAGGGAGAAGGAGAGGGCTGCAGAGGAAGACACATGTGGAAAGAAAAGAAGATGGGGGGAACAAAGGAAAATCTGAAGAAGAGGATATTCAGAAGAGACAAAGGAAGAGCTCCAGAGGAAGACACCCAGGGAAATAGAGGGAAAGAGCAAAAGAAAAGCTAGAGGAGCAGGATATTCAGAAGGGAGAAGGAGAGGGCTGCAGAGGAAGACACCCATGGAAAGACAAGAAGATGGGGGAACAAAGGAGAATCTGAAGAAGAGGATATTCAGAAGAGACAAAGGAAGAGCTCCAGAGAAAGACACCCAGGGAAATAGAGGGAAAGAGCAAAAGAAAAGCTGGAGGAGCAGGATATTCAGAAGGGAGAAGGAGAGGGCTGCAGAGGAAGACACCCATGGAAAGACAAGAAGATGGGGGGGGATCAAAGGAGAATCTGAAGAAGAGGATATTCAGAAGAGACAAAGGAAGAGCTCCAGAGGAAAACACCCAGGGAAGGACAAGGAAATGGAAGGAACAAGGGAAATGCTGTTGAGGAAGATATCCAGAAGAGAACACCCAGGGAGGGAGATGGGAGGAACAAGGGATATGCTGGAGAGGAGGATGATATTCAGAAGAGAGAAGGGGGAGCTGCAGAGGAAGACGCTCAGGGAAGGACAAGAGGATGGTAAGAACAAGGAAAGAGCTGAAGAGGAAGATATTTAGAAGAGATTAGGGGAAAGTTCAGGAGGAAGACACCTAGGTAAGGACAAGGAGATGTGGGAAACAAGGCAAATGCTGGAGAGGAGGAGAAGATACATGGGAGGAGCTGCAGAGGAAATCATCCAAGGAAGCAGATGGGAGGAAGGAGGGGAAGGCTGGAGAGGAGGATGATATTCAGAAGAGACAAAAAAGCTCCAGAGGAAGACACCCAGGGAATGGCAAGGAGATAGATGTAAGAACAAGAGAAATGCTGAAGAGGAGAAAGACACATAGGGATGCAGCAGGTGTGGACACAGACTAAAGAAGAACCTTGTGCAAGAACAGCGCATTGACCCTTTGTAGTCCAGTAGTTTGTCATAATGCACTCCTTTATGTGTCTGACAGAAGCTATTTTGAAGGTAGTACTGGCCCTCTTATCTCTAGGGCCCCAGGGAAGCGGCACAAGCTTCGCCAATGATATGTCCACCTTTGGGAGGCACCAAGACTGGGACATGGTACTTTGGTGCTGTAGGCCGATGAGGTAAATTGCAGATCCCCACACCTACATAAGAAGGAAATACCAAAAAGTGTCAAATGTTATAGGAGCCTATGGGTAACACCGCACATAAATCAGAACTGAAATATCCAAAGAATCAGGCACAAAATCAATTCAGAAAATATTTAATGATTTTATTGAACAATTTAAAAGAACACAAAACAAGCTAGGTAATAAAATGGTGAGGGAAGGGAAAGGGGGGGAATGGGAGAGATAAAAAATGAGGGGAGAGGGATGCATGTACAAATATTGGCATAGATGATCAGTATGCGTATTAATTAGCAGCAATATTTCCATAAAATTCATGAACAAATAAATTACATATCATTAAAGTGCTGGTGCTAAATAAATTACACAATTTATACAAAAATATATAAAAATAAGATTCAATGTTGCCAGAAAAGTGCATATAAAGTATCAATGAATTTTATCTAATTAAATCTGTTCATGACTAAGGTATATGGCCCATGCTTATAAGTTCCTGAAGGGAAATGCATGCCCAACAGATATAAGTCAAACAATTAATTGCTACATAATTAAATGAGGATAAATCGAGTAAAGCAGTACATGAAAAACTTATATTGACCATAGGCACAACACAGCCCCCTCCACCTACTCCAACGCACGTTTCCTGCTGCTTAAGTCATGAATAGATTTATTCAGATAAAATTCATTGATACTTTTTATGCACTTTTCTTGTAGCACCAGCACTTTAATGATATGTAATGTATTTATTCATGAATTATGTAAATATTGCTACTAATTTATACGCATACTGAACTTTTATACCAATATTTGCACATGCATCCATTTCCCATCATTTTTTATTTTTAATCTCTCCTATTTCCCCCTTTTTCCCTTCCCTCACCTTTTATTGCCTAGTTTATTTTGTGCTCTTTTAAATTGTTCAATAAAATCATTAATATTTTATAAATTGATTTTGTGCCTAATTCTTTGGATATTTCAGTTTTGGTTTAAATTGCAGATCCCACCTACTGACGCTCGTGGCGCTCAGCTCAATATATTTTTTTGGCCATTAACGCAGTGACCAACTGACACCGTGTGACTCACAGTGTATATGATTCCATTCATTATACCCCAAAATGAATGCATACCACATATACAAATACCAATATTATATATGGTGGCATATAAAAGTTTAGGTACCCCTGCTCAAAATAACAGTTATTGTGAACAGTTAAGCAAGTTGAAGATAAAATGATCTCTAAAGGGCCTACAGTTACAGATTACACATTTTCCTTTTGTATTTTAGGCCAAAAAAATACATATTTAGTAATTTTTTGCAATTTATAAATTACAAAAAGGAAAATGTAAAAGTTTGGGCACCCTTGGAGATTTGTGTGCTCAGTCAATTTTAACCAAGGTTTCAGACATAATTTCCCTGTTAGGCTTATGGCTTGTTCACCATCATCATTAGGAAAGGCCAGGTGATGCAAATTTCCCAGCTTTATAAAAACCCAGCCTCCTCTAACCTTGTGCCAAAAACTGCAGCCATGGGATCTTCTAAGTAACTGTCGAACACTATGAAAATGACAATAGTAGAGGCCTACAAAGCAGGAGAAGGCTATAAGAAGAGAGCAAAGTGTTTTCAAGTTGCCCTTTCCTCAGTTTGAAATGTAATTAAGAAATGGCACTTAACAGGAACAGTGGAGGTCAAGATCAGGTCTGGAAGACCAAGCAAAATGTCAGTGAGAGCTGCTCGTAGGATTACTAGAGAGGCAAATCAGAACCCCCACTTGACTGTAAAAGACCTTAAGAAAGATTTATCAGACTTTGGTGTTGTGGTACATTGTTCTACAATTCAGAGACACCTGCACAAGTATGGCCTTTATGAATGAGTCATCAGAAGAAAGCCTTTCCTGCATTCTCACCATAAAATTGCACATCATAAGTATGCAAAAGAACATCTAAACAAGCCTAATGCACTTTTGGAAACAAGTCCTGTGGACCTATGAGGATAAAATAAAACTATATGGCCACAATGATCAAAGGTATGTGTGGAGAGATAAGGGCACAGAATTTCAGGAAAAGAACATCTCACCAACCATTAAGCATGGGGGGATCAATCGCGCTTTTGGGTTGTATTGCAGCCATTGGCACGGCGAACATTTCACAGGTAGCAGGAAGAATGGACTCAATGGAATTTCAACAAATTCTTGATGCAAACATAACACTGTGAGGGACGAGGGAGACTCCATTTTTGATTTACTAATTCCGGACCAATATACTATCCATAGATCTCCTTCCACTCCCAATTTGTGGCCCCCACCCTTGGGATAAGTATACAAATTCCCAAAAGAACAGGACCTTGCCATATGGCCAGAGAATTAGAGGTCACATGTTAACTAAAGTGAGGAGGAACAGAGCTGGGACCCCATGCTGTCTTTTGAGCAAGCGGGCCAACATCAACCAGCTATCAATGGAAGCTCTAGATGGAGCATCACCGACACCTAGAAATGAATTATGAGAGTACCGTGCATCTCAGGGTTAAGTCCAGTATACCACCAGATAAATAAATAGGGCAGCACACTGCAGCGCCAAAACATGTAAACTTGAAAAAACGAAATTTGAACTGCATTACTGCACTAGAAATATGAAAAATGAGAGCTTTTAGCGCACAAAAATGGCCAATTTTATGTGTACCTCGTAGCCACGTTAAGGCATCTCTCTTATACGAGGTCCTAAGTTTGACCTACCTCACTGAGAATAAACGTCTCCATCTGAATGGGTACATGCAAAAACCTCTTCTTGGACTCAAATTCTCTCTCTATGTGGAGGGGTATTGGACCTACTATAATTAAAACACCTGAAGCTAGGAGGCGGGGAGTGCACGATCAGAAGGCTAGAGAATACATTTCAAAAACCTGACCTGCACATCCAAACATAGACTGAGTGTGAACAGGTGCTGAACCCAGAGTCGCCAACTCGTATATAGTTAAATAAATAGGGCAGCACACTGCAGCGCCAAAACATGTAAACTTGAAAAAACGAAATTTCAACTGCATTACTGCACTAGAAATATGAAAAATGAGAGCTTTTAGCGCACAAAAATGGCCAATTTTATGTGTACCTCGTAGCCACGTTAAGGCATCTCTCTTATACGAGGTCCTAAGTTTGACCTACCTCACTGAGAATAAACGTCTCCATCTGAATGGGTACATGCAAAAACCTCTTCTTGGACTCAAATTCTCTCTCTATGTGGAGGGGTATTGGACCTACTATAATTAAAACACCTGAAGCTAGGAGGCGGGGAGTGCACGATCAGAAGGCTAGAGAATACATTTCAAAAACCTGACCTGCACATCCAAACATAGACTGAGTGTGAACAGGTGCTGAACCCAGAGTCGCCAACTCGTATATAGTTAAATAAATAGGGCAGCACACTGCAGCGCCAAAACATGTAAACTTGAAAAAACGAAATTTGAACTGCATTACTGCACTAGAAATATGAAAAATGAGAGCTTTTAGCGCACAAAAATGGCCAATTTTATGTGTACCTCGTAGCCACGTTAAGGCATCTCTCTTATACGAGGTCCTAAGTTTGACCTACCTCACTGAGAATAAACGTCTCCATCTGAATGGGTACATGCAAAAACCTCAGCAGTATACCACCAGAATCCTGGGAGCCCTCCGCACACACCCCTATGTCTCATCTTTCTCCAGCTGTCCCAGATACCGAGCTATCGAGACTGGCTCTCCGGAACCACTTAGCTGACCCAAGGTTGGACTCTACATATCGGTCCAGCCCCAATAAACCCATTGTCAGTCATCCCATTTGGACCTTCCACTAGGAAGTTATGACCCATCCTAGATATTGGGAATTATTTCAGCTAGGAGGTCAAGGGAGGAGATTTCAGTCCAACCCAGAGGGGCAGTGGCGTATATGTGTAGGGGTGAGCTAGGGGTTAAAAGCTAGCCACACACCTTTAGCCATTGCCATTGTTCTGCCATGGAAGCCGCGTCGCGCCATGTGTGGAGATGGACCAGGAACTAAGAAGGTGCCTGTGGACTCAAGTGCTTCCCTGGGGCCCACATGCTATAAGAAACAGTAACTTGATACATGCAGCTAACTGCTATCCCCAACCTGTACCCTACTTTTATCTGTACTTCTGCCTGTAATATCTGTATATTACTCTGTATATATCTGTAGTATCAAGTGCGCCTTTCGGCAATTAAAATATCAATTAATCTTGGCCTGCTCTTTTATCTTGAAACATAATTTCTCACGTCAATGAGTCCGGTTAGTACTTACACGCTACCTGGGGTTGGTTTCTGACCTGATATAAGTTGTTAATGGACCAGGCTTATATCTAACGAGGAACTGGTGGCAGCATACCGTTCTGGTGTTATTGGGGGATCTTGGCAGTGATGGACTGGAGGTTTATATACGTATATATTCCTTGCCTAGGACTGGTGATATATATACCACCCTCACTGCAGAGTGCCCCGATAACCAGTATGTGACAGGGCAGCCTCTCCATCGACTACTTATCCTAGGTGCAGTTCCCTGACTGACCTGAGGGTAAGGGGGCGTCAAAGAGCTGTAACTGTGTAAGCTCTGTCACAGATTGGAGACGGCCGAGGGATATCTGTATCCCCCCGACTCTCATTTTTCCTTACATTATCTGTAAAAAAGCTGAGGGTGAAAAGAGGAAGAGAATGGCTTCTATAAATGGAGAATGGTCCTAAACATGTCAAAATCCATAATAGACAATCTCAAAAGGCGCAAGCTGAAGGTTTTACAATGGCCCTCACAGTCCCCTGATCTGATCATCATTGAAAATCTGTGGCGAGACCTCAAAAAAATAGCAGAGGATGCAAGACGACCCAGGAATATCAGAGAACTAGAAGGATTGTCCAAGGAAGAATGGAGGAAAATCCCTAAGACAAGAACTGAAGGACTATTATCCAGCTACAAACTGCGGTGCTACTTTCAAAACGGGGTGCTAATTATTATTATTATTATTATTTATTGTTATAGCGCCATTTGTTCCATGGCGCTTTACATGTGAGGAGGGGTATACATAATGAAAACAAGTACAATAATCTTAAACAATACAAGTCATAACTGGTACAGGAGGAATGAGGACCCTGCCAGCGAAGGCTCACAATCTACAAGGGATGGGTGAGGATACAGTAGGTGAATAGGTACTAACCACACAGGGTGTCCAAAACTTTTACATTGGCCTATATTCCTTTTTTGTAATTTTCAAAATGTAAAAGATGAAAATATATATTTGCTGCCTAAAATACAAACTAAATGTGTCAGCTGTAACTTTAGGTCTTTTAGAGATCATATCATCTACAACTTGCTTAACTGTAATTTTGACCAGCACTGCCCAAACCTTTACATGCCATTGTATAATAAGTGACAACACTGTATACAATAGAAAGAGAGGACATTGCATGTAATAAGGGGCAGCAAGTAAATGATGGGGGGGGGGGGGGGGGGGAGGAATGCAGCTGGATGATCAATCCACTGTTTGCATAGACCTGCCATATAACATTTAACCATTTGAAACCACACCTCCCAGTATGACCACTAAAATGGGAAGGCTATGCTGGGAGCTGTTTCACTGACAAGACTGTTATGAGCCATCATCACTCTGCAGACCATACAGTGATTAGCGGCAGCATAAACATTTCCAATCAGTACCTTACAGGGGACGTTGGCGTTGCAGCTGCTCTCTTTCTTTTGTAGACAGATATTATTGACCTATTGACTATGCATAGGTCATCCATATGAGATTGGTGGGGGTCCATCACCTCATCTCTGGTATTTCATATTGCACTTTTTGGGGTCGATTTCCCTATAAACATCTCTGTAGTGCTTTCCAGTATACCGGAAACAGAAAAAAATGTTCAAACTGAAAAGTAAATTATGCTGTCATGCTGTTGCAGTGCAGTATAGCGCAACCTCCACCAGGGGGAACTTGTGAGGGAAGTGAGGCTGCACACACAGAGTAGCAGCACAGACACCACCAAGTGGCGAGAGAGTGGTCAGACAAGCCGAGTCAAAAAACAGTCAGAAGCAGAACCACCAGAGGTTGCAGCAGTACACGTGGTCAGGAACAAGCCAGGGGGTTCAGCAACGGTCGGAAGCGGATAAAACAAAGACAGAAGGCAGAAGCAAGTCCGAATACAAGCCAAGTCAAAACTAGGGAATCAAACAAACTTACAGGGAAACACTGCTAAAGGGCAGATACAAAAATTGAAAAGAATCGATGACACTAATCGGTTAAAAAAAACTTCTTTATTCCAATACTTTAAAACATCCCAGTGACCAGTAGAAGCGCCACTGCAGCTTTAAACGGCTGTCGTCCATTCCACTCCTGCTCCCATCCTCTCGATGCCGATGTTTTAAGGTATTGGAATAAAGACTTTTTTTAACCGGTGAGTGCCATCCGTTCCTTTCAGTTTTTGCTTCCATTGTGGCTATTTGTTTGGAGTGGCACCCTGGCTCACAAAGCACTGTTGTATACATGCTTGCAGCATCAGTTCATGCAGTTACCTGTGCACTGAGTGGCTTCCCCACTGTGCGGATTAACACTTTTCTGGAGCTATTTTGGACTGCTAAAGGGCAGACAGAGGGAGTCAACAGACACGGGGCAAGTCAGGGATCACAGCAGGACAAATCAAGATCCACCAGAGTCAGGTACACACACGCCGAAGGCAGAACTATAGCTAACACCGCCAGCAGGATGCATCGGAGCTAATTAGCAAACCTGAACCCAGAATGAGGCAGAGCAAAGTTAACCCTTCATATGATCGGCCCGGAAAAAGGGCAGACAGGACAAAATCCCGGAACGGATCATGACACATGCCACCGAGAAAATGCACAACACTGTCACACTGCAGCTCTGCAGGTAAATGCAAACTCCACTAGATGGCAGCAGAGTGGAGAGAGGGCTGAAATCCTGCTCAAAGCAGACCAGCAGAACTGCAGTGAGGCTACCAGCAGGTGGCAGCATAATAGTCAAACAAGCCGGTCGATACCAGAGAGTAGAGTAGTACCAAGTGGAATTCCAAGCACAGAGTCAGAGCACTGCCAAAAGGTCAGTACCGGTCTGTAGCAGAAGTAAGAGACAGAATCAGGTCAGAGCCAAAACGGAGTCAAGTTTCGGGGAATCCAAACACACAGGGAAACACAGAGTCGGGGTGGGAAGAAAGGAATGAACAGACACGGGCAAAGAAAGCTAAACGCAGCAGGATAAATCAGGGTTTTATCAGAGCCAGCTACACACGCCGTAGGCAGGAAATATAACTGACACTGCCTGCAGGATGCGGCGCAGAGAAATAGCAGACCTGACACCAGAACGAGGCAGAGAAAGTTAACCCCTGACATGACCAGACTGGGAAACGAGAGACTAGACCCAAAACCCGGTCTGGATCATGACAAACATTCTTAAAATTCATTGCTTTTTTTACAAACATTTATAAACAGTGAAAAATGGTGTTTGTGCAAGGCTGGAGTCACACAGGCAGAAGGTGGGAGTGATGGGATAAGTAGAAATCAGGGCTCTGTACTTTTTCTCTTAGGACTACACTCCCACGATGAGTGTGTGCTGTGTTTATCCGCAGTGTATTTACAGATGGGATTCATAGAAATCTTCTGCTCACTGGGTGAATTGACCTACGGAGTGAGTGTGAAATCCGCAACCTGTCAATTTCTCTTGCAGTAAATACGTATTTTATAGACTTGAATGAGATGAGGGAAATCCGCAGATAAAAACACATATGGGCTTTTAGTTGTTTCCCCAGTGGAGACGCACTAATAATGCACCTAATCCGCACACGACTTTATATATAAAGTTTTATCAAAGTTTAGTAACAGGTAGTATCCAAAACAAAACCATTGTATAAGAATCACGACAAACTAAAATGAGACAAAAACGCAAGTAACAAAATGTAACTAATTGGTGTAAATATGCGGCATAAAATCTGAAACCTCAAAAACGCACAAAATGCTCATCGTGTGAACTTAGTCTAACTTTCACTAAAAAATCATCTAAACCTGCATGAAAAATTGTCCTAAACAACCTCTAAACCTGGCGGTGATTCCAGAGTCAGACTTCTGACAAGTGTATGTACAGTGGCGTGAACGGACAGCAGACGACCAGATAATGACTGGTGTGCACACAACGATGTGTAAAAGGCACAGTGTGCAGACACCGATGTAAAAGGCGCAGCATGCACACAGCGATGTAAAAGGCGCAGCGTGCACACAGCAATGTTAGTTCACATTGCGTTAGCAGCAGCCCGTTCAGCACATACGCTAACGGGCTGCTGCTAGCGCAAATGTCGGCGTTTGCATCCCACTAGTGCAGATAGCTATCTGCGCTAGCAGTGACGGACCCGGAAACGCTGCAGCCCGCGTCTCGGATCCGTCACTCATTGACGGTGCATCGCTAGCGCACGCCCATTGTGGACGTGCGCTAGCGATGCGCTCGCTATTGAAAGTAATGACGGCGTTAACGGACTACGTTACACCGCGTTATGCCGCGGTGTAACGTAGTCTGTTAAACGGGTTCACACAACGCAGTGTGAACCCAGCCTAAAAGGCGCAGTGTGCGCCAGGATGGGCCGTCCAGTGCACGTTAGTAAGTTAGTTAGTCCTGCGCCCCTACACTGAGGACGAGCACATGAAGCTGTCACAGTTGGACACGGCCACAATTTACAGATGTGACTGGCCCGAAATTTAGTTCGTCCTGTAAGATAACGGCATTTACAACAAACATATAAACAGCTGAAGCAGAATGGCGGGACTGACTCACCCGACCCAGCAGAGCTGCAGCAGCCTCCTCCTCGCCGGCTGCCGGGATCTGCGAGGATATATAGTGACGACACTATATATATATATATAAGGGTGTGGCAGGAGCGCCTGATAAAGGGAATGATTTCTCAGAAAGCCGATTTATTTTCACTTTCTCTTTCATTCAAATCCTGTTATTTATTCATTTCAAGCTCCGACCATTAACCCTTTCTAACCAGAAGGAGATATGGTGTTAACTAAATACCCTGTATTTTTTCCCCACCTTTTGACTAGCACTTGCTCATTTACTGTGATTTTTTTACAACAGAGTATTTTTGACCTCACTGTGCTCTTTTGTGTCTTCAAGTTTCTTGGTGGTGTGAACGTTTCTACAGACTTGTTCAATGTGCAAGTAGCCCGTGTGTTTCTGGTTCTATAATTGTTCTCTTGTTTCTACAAGACTGGGGAGTCCACCACTCCTTATGGGTCATTTGCATCAAAGCTGTTCCATCCAGCATGTCCACATGGATATTTTCTCTCTGAACCCTGCTTATACAGGTACTATACAGATGATCAGGTTTTTAAATACATCAGATAGGGATTATATACATTAGTTAGGACTGCTCTATTATGGGTATACCTTGACGATTGGTGGAGCAGCTTAATATACATTTTTTTTGCAAAAAAACGTATTAACTAAATACCCTGTATTTTTTTCCATCTTTTGACTAGCACTTGCTTATTTACTGTGACTTTTTTACAGCAGAGTATTTTTCACCTTACTGTGCTCTTTTGTGTCTTCAGTCCTCCATATAGTATAATACACTCCTCATAGTCCTCCATATATTAAAATACACTGCTCAGTCCTCCATATAGAATAATACACTCCTCATAGTGCTCCATATAGTATAATGCACCGCCATAGTCACGTGCTGAGAAATGGGTATGACACCCCCCATAGAATATAATACAGAGCCCCATAGAATATAATTTAGCCCCCCATAGAATATAATACAGCCCCCATAGAATATAATGTAGCCCCAACAGAATATAATACAGCCCCTCATAGAATATAAAGTAGCACCCCATAGAATATAATACAGCCCCTCATAGAATCTAAAGTAGCACCCCATATAATATAATGTAGCCCCCACAGAATATAATACAGCCCCCTATAGAATATAATGTAGACCCCATAGAATATAATACAGCCCTTCATAGAATATAATGTAGCCCCCATAGAATATAATACAGCCCCCCATAGAAAATAATGTAGCCCCACACAGAATATAATACAGCCCCTCATAGAATATAATGTAGCCCCCCCATAGAATACAGCCCCCCACAGAATATAATACAGCCCACCTCCCCATAGAATATAATACAGCCCCCCATAGAACATAATAGAGCCCCCCACAGAATATAATACAGCCCCCATAGAATATAATGTAGCCCCCCAGTAGAATATAATGTAGCCCCCCATAGAATATGATGTAGCCCCCCATAGAATATAATACAGTCCACCTCCCCATAGAATATAATGTAACCCCACACAGAATATAATACAGCCCCTCATAGAATATAATGTAGCCCCCATAGAATATAATGCAGCCCCTCATAGAATGTAATGTAGCCCCCACAGAATTTAATACAGTCCCCCATAGAATATAATGTAGCCCCCATAGAATATAATACAGCCCCCATAGAATATAATGTAGCCCCCCATAGAATATAATTCAGCCCACCTCCCCATAGAATATAATGTAGCCCCCATAGAATATAATACAGCCCCCTACAGAATATAATACAGCCCCCCATAGAATATAATACAGCCCCCCACAAAATATATTACAACCCCCATAGAATATAACGTAGCCCCCATAGAATATAATACAGCCCCCCACAGAATATAATACAGCCCCCATAGAATATAATGTAGCTCCCCATAGAATATAATACAGCCACCTATAGACTATAATACAGCCCCCCACAGAATCTAATAAAGCCCCCCATAAAATCTAATACAGCCCCCTATAGAATATAATACAGCCCCCCACAGAATATAATACAGCCCCCATAGAATCTAATCCAGCCCCCCCACAGAATATAATACAGCCCCCCATAGAATCGAATACAGACCCCCTTAAAATATAATACAGCCCCCACAGAATATAATACAGCCCCATAGAATATAATACAGCCCCCTCATAGAATACAGCCCCCACAGAATACAATACAGCCCCCTACAGAATATAATACAGCCCACCTCCCCATAGAATATAATACAGCCCCCCACAGAATATAATACAGCCCCCATAGAATATCATACAGCCCCCCACAGAATATAATACACCCCCCATAGAATACAGCCCCCAACAGAATATAATACAGCCCCCCACAGAATATATTACAGCCCCCCATAGAATATAACACAGCCCCCTGCAGAATATGATACAGCCCCCTCATAGAATACAACCCCCCATAGAATATAATACAGCCCCCCACAGAATATAATACAGCCCACCTCCCCATAGAATATAATACAGCCCCCATAGAATATAATACGGCCCCCTCATAGAATACAGCCCCCCACAGAATATAATACAGCCCACCTCCCCATAGAATATAATACAGCCCCCCACAGAATATAATACAGCCCCCATAGAATATCATACAGCCCCCACAGAATATAATACAGCCCCCCACAGAATATAATACAGCCCCCCATATATTACAACCCCCCACAGAATATATTACAGCCCCCCATAGAATATAATACAGCCCCCTGCAGAATATAATACAGCCCCCCATAGAATATAATACAGCCCCCTCATAGAATACAGCCCCCCATAGAATATAATACAGCCCCCCATAGAGTATAATACAGCCCCCATAGAATATAATACAGCCCCCCACAGAATATAATACAGCACCCCATAGAATATAATACAGCCCCCCCAGAATATAATACAGCCGCCATAGAATATAATGTAGCCCCCCATAGAATATAATACAGCCCCCCATATAATATAATACAGCCCCCCATAGAATCTAATACAGCCCCCCATAGAATCTAATACAGCACCCCATAGAATCTAATACAGCCCCTGTTGTGAATTCTGCCCTTGGGCTCCCTCTGGTGGTTTTGAGTGGAACTGCTGCTCCTTGGGTTTAGCTTTAGCAGCTGCTTTCACTAATCGTCTCTCCTGGTTCTGCTATTTAACCTGGCTCTAGTCTTCAGCCTGTGCCACTTGTCAATGTTCTCTGGCTGGATTCACATCTCTGCTTGGATTCTCCTGGTTTCCTGACCAGTTCTGCTAAGATAAGTTCTGGCTTTGCTCATTTCTGTCCACATGTTGTGGACTTATTGTTCTGTGCATTTTATTTTTGTCCAGCTTGTCATTATGGATTTGTTCTGTTAGCTGGAAGCTCTGGGAAGCAGATTTACCCTCCACACCTTTAGTCGGGTGTGGAGATTTTGTAAATTCTGTGTGGATTGTTTTGTAGTTTTTATACTGACCGCACAGTATCCTTTCCTGTCCTATCTATCAAGCTAGACTGGCCTCCTATGCTAAAATCTGATTTAATCTCTGCGTATGTTATTTTCCCCTCCTCTCACCGTCAATATTTATGGGGGCTATCTTTCCTTTGGGGATTTTCTCTGAGGCAAGATAGGTTTCCTGTTTCCATCTTTAGGGGAAGTTAGATCTTAGGCTGTGCCGAGGGGTCTAGGGAGCGTTAGGTACCCCCCACGGCTATTTCTAGTTGCGCTGCTAGGTTCAGGGTCTGCGGTCAGTACAGATACCACCTCCTTCAGAGCTTGTCTCATGTTGTTCCTAAACCACCAGATCATAACAAGCCCCCCACAGAATATAATACAGCCCCCATAGAATATAATACAGCCCCCATAAAATATAATACAGCTCTCCATAGAATATAATACAGCCCCACATAGTAACATAGTAACATAGTAACATAGTTAGTAAGGCCGAAAAAAGACATTTGTCCATCCAGTTCAGCCTATATTCCATCATAATAAATTCCCAGATCTACGTCCTTCTACAGAACCTAATTGTATGATACAATATTGTTCTGCTCCAGGAAGACATCCAGGCCTCTCTTGAACCCCTCGACTGAGTTCGCCATCACCACCTCCTCAGGCAAGCAATTCCAGATTCTCACTGCCCTAACAGTAAAGAATCCTCTTCTATGTTGGTGGAAAAACCTTCTCTCCTCCAGACGCAAAGAATGCCCCCTTGTGCCCGTCACCTTCCTTGGTATAAGCAGATCCTCAGCGAGATATTTGTATTGTCCCCTTATATACTTATACATGGTTATTAGATCGCCCCTCAGTCGTCTTTTTTTCTAGACTAAATAATCCTAATTTCGCTAATCTATCTGGGTATTGTAGTTCTCCCATCCCCTTTATTAATTTTGTTGCCCTCCTTTGTACTCTCTCTAGTTCCATTATATCCTTCCTGAGCACCGGTGCCCAAAACTGGACACAGTACTCCATGTGCGGTCTAACTAGGGATTTGTACAGAGGCAGTATAATGCTCTCATCATGTGTATCCAGACCTCTTTTAATGCACCCCATGATCCTGTTTGCCTTGGCAGCTGCTGCCTGGCACTGGCTGCTCCAGGTAAGTTTATCACCACATAGAATATAATACAGCCCCACATAGAATACAGCCCCCCATAGAATATAATACAGCCCCCCACAGAATGTAATACAGCCCCCCATAGAATACAGCCCCCCACAGAATATAATACAGCCCCCCATATAATATAATACAGCCCCCATAGAATCTAATACAGCCCCCTATAGAATATAATACAGCCCCCACAGAATGTAATACAGCCCCCACAGAATATAATACAGCCCCCCATATAATACAGCCCCCCACAGAATATATTACAGCCCCCCATAGAATATAATACAGCCCCTGCAGAATATAATACAGCCCCCATAGAATATAATAGAGCCCCCTCATAGAATACAGCCCCCCATAGAATATAATACAGCCCCCCATAGAATATAATACAGCCCCCCATAAAATATAATACAGCCCCCCACAGAATATAATACAGCCCCCCATAGAATATAATATATCCCCCCATAGAATATAATACAGCCCCCCATAGAATATAATGTAGCCCCCATAGAATATAATACAGCCCCCCAGAATATACTACAGCCCCCATAGAATATAATGTAGCCCCCCATAGAATATAATACAGCCCCCCCATATAATATAATACAGCCCCCCACAGAATATAATACAGCCCCCCATAGAATCTAATACAGCCCCCCACAGAATATAATACAGCCCCCATAGAATATAATACAGCCTGTTGTGAATTCCATTCTCGGGCTCCCTCCGGTGAATGGAAATGACACTTTTGTGAGTTCTGCTCTTGGGCTCCCTCCTGTGGTTTTAAGTGGTATGGCTGCTCCTTGGATTTAGCAGTCTGCAGCTGATTTCACTGATTACTTTTCTGCTCTGCTATTTATGCCTGGCCTTTTCCTTTAGCCAGTGCCTCTTGTCAATGTTCCTGGTTGGATTCACATCTCTTTTTTGGATTTCCCTGTTATCCTGATCAGCTCAGCAAAGATAAGTTTTGGCCTTGCTCTTTTCTGTCCACTTGTTGTGGACTTAATTGTTCAGCACTTTCTATGTTTTTGTCCAGCTTGTCAGTATGGATCTTTTCATTTAAGCTGGAAGCTCTGGGAAGCAGATTTGCCCTCCACACCTTTAGTCAGGTGTGGAGATTTTGTAAACTCTGTGTGGATTTTTCTAGTTGTTATTTACTGACCGCACAGCACTCTGTTCTATTCTTTCTGTCTAGCTAGACTGGCCTCCTTTGCTACAATCTGGTTTTCATTCTATGTATGTCATTTCCCTCTCCACTCACAGCCATTATTTGTGGGGGGCTGTCTGTCCTTTGGGAATTTTCTCTGAGGCAAGATAGCTTTTCTGCTTCTATCTTTAGGGGTAGTTAGATCTTCGGCTGTGACGAGGTGCCTAGGGAGCGTTAGGAACATCCCACGGCTACTGCTAGTTGTGTGTTAGGCTTAGGAACTGCGGTCAGTATAGTTACCACCTCCCTCTGAGCTTGTCCCATGTTGCTCTTAAACCACCAGATCATAATACAGATCATAACAGTACAAGAGGACAAAAATGAATGCATCTCAAAAGAAGGAAAAAGGGTTCTGAGCCATTTTTTTTTTCTGCACTCTGTTTTGTCTTTTTTTTCCTCTTGATCTCTGGGTGGTTCTGGATTTTGACGCTGGCATGGATGTGCAGGGTTTATTTTCCCGTGTGGATCAACTTGCTGCAAGAGTACAGAGTATCCAAGATTATGTTGTCCAGACTCCGGCTTTAGAGCCTAAAATTCCTACTCCTGATTTGTTTTTTGGGGACAGATCCAAGTTTTTGAACTTTAAAAATAACTGCAAACTGTTTTTTGCTTTGAAACCCCGTTCCTCTGGTGATCCCACCCAGCAGGTTAAGATTGTCATATCTCTGCTGCGTGGTGACCCTCAGGATTGGGCATTTTCCCTAGAATCTGGGGATCCAGCCTTGCTTAATGTTGATACGTTTTTTCAGGCATTGGGGTTACTGTACGATGAACCTAATTCGGTGGAGCATGCTGAGAAAACCTTGTTGGCCCTGTGCCAGGGTCATGAAGCGGCAGAATCTTATTGCCAGAAATTTAGAAAATGGTCTGTGCTGACTAAGTGGAATGAGGATGCAATTTTCAGAAAGGGTCTGTCTGAATCTGTTAAAGATGTTATGGTGGGCTTCCCTACGCCTGCTCGTTTGAGTGAATCTATGTCTCTAGCCATACAGATTGATTGGCGTCTGCACGAGCGCAAAGCTGTGCACCATATGGCAGTGTCCTCTGAGCAGAGTCCTGAGCCTATGCAATGTGATAGGATTTTGACTAGAGCTGAATGGCAGGAATTCAGACGTCAGAATAGGCTGTGTTTTTACTGTGGTGATTCTGCGCATGTTATTTCTGATTGCCCTAAGCGTACTAAGAGAGTCGCTAGGTCTGTTACCATTAGTACTGTACAGCCTAAATTTCTCTTATCTGTGACCCTGATTTGCTCATTGTCGTCCTTTTCTGTCATGGCATTTGTGGATTCAGGCGCTGCCCTGAACTTAATGGACTTGGAATTCGCCAGGCGCTGTGGTTTTTCCTTGCAGCCTTTGCAGAGCCCTATTCCTTTGAGGGGCATTAATGCTACACCATTGGCCAAGGGTAAACCTCAGTACTGGACACAGCTGACCATGTACATGACTCCTGCACATCAGGAAGATTGCTGTCTTCTGGTGTTGCATAACTTGCATGATGTTGTTGTACTGGGTTTTCCATGGTTACAGGAACATAATCCGGTGCTGGATTGGAAAACTATGTCTGTGACTAGTTGGGGTTGTCAAGGGGTACATAGTGACGTTCCTTTGATGTCAATTTCCTCTTCCCCCTCTTCTGAGGTCCCTGAGTTTTTGTCGGATTTACAGGATGTATTTGATGAGCCCAAGTCCAGTTCCCTTCCTCCTCATAGGGACTGTGATTGTGCTATTGAATTGATTGGCTGCAAGTTCCCTAAGGGCCGACTTTTCAATCTGTCTGTGCCAGAGCATGCCGCCATGCGGAATTATGTTAAGGAGTCTTTGGAGAAGGGGCATATTCGGCCATCTTCGTCACCATTAGGAGCGGGTTTCTTTTTTGTTGCTAAGAAGGATGGCTCTTTGAGACCCTGTATAGATTATCGTCTTCTTAATAAGATCGCGGTCAAGTTCCAATACCCCTTGCCTTTGCTTTCTGATTTGTTTGCTCGGATTAGGGGGGGCTAGTTGGTTTACTAAGATTGACCTTCGAGGGGCATATAATCTTATTCGTATTAAACAAGGTGACGAATGAAAGACTGCATTTAATACGCCCGAGGGCCATTTTGAATATCTGGTGATGCCTTTCGGGCTTTCTAATGCTCCTTCTGTATTTCAGTCCTTCATGCATGATATTTTCCGCAATTACCTTGATAAATTCATGATTGTGTATTTGGATGATATTTTGGTTTTTTCCGATGATTGGGAGTCTCATGTGAAGCAGGTCAGGATGGTATTTCAGATCCTTCGTGATAATGCTTTGTTTGTGAAAGGGTCTAAGTGCCTATTCGGAGTTCAGAAGGTCTCTTTTTTGGGTTTTATTTTCTCTCCCTCGTCTATGGAAATGGATCCTGTCAAGGTCCAAGCCATTCATGACTGGATTCAACCCACATCTGTGAAGAGCCTTCAGACATTTTTGGGCTTTGCTAATTTCTATCGCCGCTTCATTGCCAACTTTTCCAGTGTGGTTAAGCCTCTTACTGATTTGACGAAGAAAGGCGCTGATATGACAAATTGGTCCTCTGCGGCTGTTGAGGCCTTTCAGGAGCTTAAACGCCGATTTACTTCTGCCCCTGTGTTGCGTCAGCCAGATGTTTCTCTTCCTTTTCAGGTTGAGGTTGACGCTTCTGAGATTGGGGCAGGGGCCGTTTTGTCTCAGAGGAATTCTGATGGTTCTTTGATAAAACCGTGTGCTTTCTTTTCAGAAAGTTTTCGCCTGTGGAGCGCAATTATGACGTCGGCAATCGTGAGTTGTTGGCTATGAAGTGGGTATTTGAGGAATGGCGACATTGGCTTGAGGGAGCCAAGCACCGCGTTGTGGTCTTGACTGATCATAAGAATCTGATTTACCTCGAGTCGGCCAAGTGGCTGAACCCTAGACAGGCTCGCTGGTCTCTGTTTTTCTCCCGTTTTGATTTTGTGGTCTCGTATCTTCCAGGATCTAAGAATGTTAAGGCTGATGCCCTCTCTAGGATTTTTTTGCCTGATTCTCCTGGAGTCCTTATGCCGGTTGGCATTCTTAAGGATGGGGTGATTCTTTCTGCTATCTCCCCTGATTTGCGGTGGGTGCTTCAGGAATTCCAGGCCGATAAACCTGACCGCTGTCCGGTGGGGAAGCTGTTTGTTCCTGATAGATGGACAAGTAAGGTAATTTCGGAGGTCCATTGTTCAGTGTTGGCTGGCCATCCTGGGATTTTTGGTACCAGAGATTTGGTTGCTAGGTCCTTTTGGTGGCCTTCCTTGTTGCGGGATGTGCGTGCTTTTGTGCAGTCCTGTGGGACTTGCGCCCGGGCCAAGCCTTGCTGTTCCCACGCTAGTGGGTTGCTTTTGCCTTTGCCGGTTCCTGAGAGGCCCTGGACGCATATTTCCATGGATTTTATTTCAGATCTTCCCGTTTCCCAGAAGATGTCTGTTATCTGGGTGGTTTGTGACCGGTTCTCTAAAATGGTCCATCTGGTACCTTTGCCTAAGTTGCCTTCCTCCTCAGATTTGGTTCCATTGTTTTTTCAACATGTGGTTCGTTTGCATGGCATTCCGGAGAATATTGTGTCTGACAGAGGTTCTCAGTTTGTTTCTAGGTTTTGGCGAGCCTTTTGTGCTAGGATGGGCATTGATTTATCTTTTTCTTCGGCGTTTCATCCTCAGACTAATGGCCAAACTGAGCGAACTAATCAGACCTTGGAAACCTATTTGAGATGCTTTGTGTCTGCTGTTATGCTTGAAAAAGACCGATTGTACGGTCGAAACGTTGCTGTTTACTATGGCTGAAATAAAGATTTTTGGACCTTAAAACACCCGCCTGGAGCGCTGTCCCTTCTACCTTGAAGCTTTGTGTCTGCTGATCAGGATGATTGGGTGGCTTTCTTGCCGTTGGCCGAGTTTGCCCTTAATAATAGGGCTAGTTCGGCTACTTTGGTTTCACCTTTCTTTTGTAATTTTGGTTTTCATCCTCGTTTTTCTTCGGGGCAGGTTGAGCCTTCTGATTGTCCTGGTGTGGACTCTGTGGTGGACAGGTTACAGCAGATTTGGACTCATGTGGTAGACAATTTGACGTTGTCTCAGGAAAAGGCTCAACGTTTTGCTAACCGCCGTCGGTGTGTTGGTCCCCGGCTTCGTGTGGGGGATTTGGTTTGGTTGTCTTCTCGTCATGTTCCTATGAAGGTTTCCTCCCTTAAGTTTAAGCCTCGGTTTATTGGTCCTTATAAGATTTCTGAAATTATCAATCCGGTGTCTTTTCGTTTGGCCCTTCCAGCCTCTTTTGCCATTCATAATGTTTTCCATAGATCTTTGTTGCGGAGATATGTGGTGCCCGTTGTTCCCTCTGTTGATCCTCCTGCCCCGGTGTTGGTTGGGGGAGAGCTGGAATATGAGGTTGAGAAAATTTTGGATTCTCGTTTTTCGAGGCGGAGGCTTCAGTATCTTGTCAAGTGGAAGGGTTATGGCCAGGAGGATAATTCTTGGGTTTTTGCCTCCGATGTCCATGCCGCCGATTTGGTTCGTGCTTTTCACTTGGCTCATCCTGATCGGCCTGGGGGCTCTGGTGAGGGTTCGGTGACCCCTCCTCAAGGGGGGGTACTGTTGTGAATTCCATTCTCGGGCTCCCTCCGGTGGTTGGAAATGGCACTTTTGTGAGTTCTGCTCTTGGGCTCCCTCCTGTGGTTTTAAGTGGTATGGCTACTCCTTGGATTTAGCAGTCTGCAGCTGATTTCACTGATTACTTTTCTACTCTGCTATTTATGCCTGGCCTTTTCCTTTAGCCAGTGCCTCTTGTCAATGTTCCTGGTTGGATTCATATCTCTTTTTGGATTTCCCTGATATCCTGATCAGCTCAGCAAAGATAAGTTTTGGCCTTGCTCTTTTCTGTCCACTTGTTGTGGACTTCATTGTTCAGCACTTTCTATGTTTTTGTCCAGCTTGTCAGTATGGATCTTTTCAGTTAAGCTGGAAGCTCTGGGAAGCAGATTTGCCCTCCACACCTTTAGTCAGGTGTGGAGATTTTGTAAACTCTGTGTGGATTTTTCTAGTTGTTTTTTACTGACCGCACAGCACTCTGTTCTATTCTTTCTGTCTAGCTAGACTGGCCTCCTTTGCTACAATCTGGTTTTCATTCTATGTATGTCATTTCCCTCTCCACTCACAGCCATTATTTGTGGGGGGCTGTCTGTCATTTGGGAATTTTCTCTGAGGCAAGATAGCTTTCCTGTTTCTATCTTTAGGGGTAGTTAGATCTTCGGCTGTGACGAGGTGTCTAGGGAGCATTAGGAACATCCCATGGCTACTGCTAGTTGTGTGTTAGGCTTAGGAACTGCGGTCAGTATAGTTACCACCTCCCTCTGAGCTTGTCCCATGTTGCTCTTAAACCACCAGATCATAACAACAGCCCCCATATAATATAATACAGCTCTCCATAGAATATAATACAGCCCCCCATGGAATACAATACAGCCCCCCATAGAATACAGCCCCCCATAGAATATAACACAGCCCCCCATAGAATATAATACAGCCCCCCATAGAATACAGCCCCCCACAGAATATAATACAGCCCCCCATAGAATCTAATACAGCCCCCATAGAATCTAATACAGCCCCCTATAGAATATAATACAGCCCCCACAGAATGTAATACAGCCCCACATAGAATACAGCCCCCACAGAATATAATACAGTCCCCCAGAGAATACAGCCCCCCCATAGAATATAATACAGCCCCCATACATTACAGCCCCCCACAGAATATAATACAGCCCTCCATAGAATATAATACAACCTACCTCTCCATAGAATATAATACAGCCCCCCACAGAATATAATACAGCCCTCCATAGAATATAATACAGCCCCCCACAGAATATAACTGTCCCCCATAGAATATAATACAGCCCCCCATAGAATACAGCCCCCCACAGAATATAGTACAGCCCTCCATAGAATATAATACAACCCACCTCCCCATAGAATATAATACAGCCCCCCATAGAATACAGCCCCCCACAGACTATAATACACGCTCCATAGAATATAATACCCGGCTCGGGTCTTAGCGGCTGCAGTCTGCCCGGCACACAGCAGCTAGTGATGATATGACGTCATCGTGCACCTGCAGTGTCAGAGGCGAATGATGGGAGAGGGAGCGTCATCTGATGCTCTCTCCTCCATCATTGCATTGAACTGTACAGCCGTCTTAGAAGCCTATGTAGTTTAATGTGTCAGTGCTGGTGGGTGAGTGAGCCGGCAGGGGGGGGGGGGAGTCGGCGCTGGTGGCAGGAGACTGGCTGGGGGCCCCTGGGGGAGTGGGGGTCCTAGGCAGCTGCCTGGTCTGCCTGCCGCTAACGCCAGCCCTGACTGTACATCTATTAGTTGAATCTTATTTCATTATAGTTCATTTTATTTGCAGTTCATAAAACAAAGTACAGAATATATAACGCTCTATTATCTGACAGGTCTCACACATCTGGTTCTCCGTTACTAAACTTCCATTTCCAGCTAGTCCTGACAGCGCACCGATATGTCCAGACAGTGAACTGTAGTTTAATCAGGTGAGTACATTGTTTTCTGGATCTTCTTGTAAATATTCTGGTTCTGGTCACCTGTATTGCCAAGTCTTTAACGTTAAGATTCAGATACGGCTTTAAAGAAGGCTACTACTTGTGATATAATGCAATTTTATTTTAAAGTACAAAATTAAAGGAATAGTATGATTGAATAGTATGATTGCGTACACTTTTGTATATTTTAAGATACAAAGGTTAAGTACATATAAAGATTAAATACATATAATGATTAAGTACATAAACTCATATCATCCATCACCAAGGGGCTTTTAAACATCATCCGTCTGGAAAATCAGAAAATCAACACCAAGACAGAGAACCCCTGGAAAATTCACAACACTGCATGGGCGTCCCCACTTATGTAGGTATCACAACACTGTACATATGTAAGTACAGTTACACCAGTTTATGCTTCTGTCTTAGTCATGTTTCTCTGGTCTTATATAGTGATTTGCACTATGTGTAACTTTGGTTTCACCCTGCCCTTCAAGTGGCCAGCTTTCAAGATAGGATGAGACCAAGATACCAGTTATACATCAGACAATGGGCCATAAACCCAGACTATAAAGCAATGATTAGATAAGTCCACCACAGACAGAGGTTAAGTAAACCTTAATGTTTTACAATAAAAACAAACAGAAACATAGAACTGTTTGTGAACTGAAAGGGTTTCAGACAATAAGTAAACAGTTCTCAAGATTGTGTCACTATAAGCATCTATGACCAGCAATGCTGCTCTGTTATGTTGTGAATGCTTTCTGTATATTTCAATATGGATTCATAATAGCCATTTTTATATTCACACTACATCGCCGAAATCACTTGTAGTCAGTGATTGGAGAGAGCTAACGAAATATCAATGTAAAGTAGGTGACAGCACGTAACCTTATAGTGGTCAAGGTCCCATAGGTTGTATCCCTAGCAATCAGTAATATCACTTTATAAGACGGGAATACTCCAGTAATGTGGATGGTGAGTTGGATTGGACTTGGATTAAAATGTCAGCATGATAAAACTGGTCCCAAGGGCATGGACACAAGAGTCATGGTCTTTAGGCCTATAACATTGTTATAGCTGAACGCTGTATTATAATGAGGTCCATCATCCAACCTTATGAGAAACTGCACCATCTACAAGCATTAGATATAGATCTATGGTGTCCTTCATGTTTTTTTTTCATGGTGCAGAACTTATTTCACACGGAATGATTCCTTCAAGCTTTCAAGAGCTTGACCCTTGTTTATGTCATACCAGTCTTTGGGCAGAGTTGCAGGCTTTGCATTATATTCTTTTGCAAACTTGGCATTAAACTCTTTAAAGATGAATTTCCAATAGTCGGAGGCGCTGATGCTGGGGTCTGGTTGGATCATCCAGTCTGGGTACAAGTCCTGATAATCTTTATAGGGATGAAACTTCCACTCAGTGTCAGAGTTCCGGAATGACTTCCCGGTGACAACATCTGTAGAACATAGTGAGGAACATAGGACATTAGTGTCCACCGATCTGTATCTGCCCAGGCCCTGAGGACGATGAACAGTGGCAAAGTGCTCTGTGTGCTCAGCACATCCGGCTTCACAGGGGACTTTACAGAACAGACACTGGTTCCCACATCCAATCACTTTCTTAAACAGTTCTTCTTCTGGTTTTAGGACAACTACGTCCAGAACAGACTCAATGGTTGACCATCTCATTTCTGATATAATATCCGCTCTAAGGTCAGAAAGGAAAAACTCAACATCAGCAGCGAACTGAGTAACGGGCACAGAATTCTGAAAAACAATCACCTTGACATCTTTTTGTGATATGACCAAGTCCTTGTTCAGCATTTTACAAATATTTCTTAGGAATTCTGAGATATCTGCACTTTTCTGTAGTTGGGAGTCTTTAAGAATTTTTCGTAATTTCTGAAGAATGGACAAGACTATGTTTGACTGCAATGATTGCAAAGCTTCTGGGTCTTCATATTTCTCTTTAATGAACTCCAAGATACATTCCTTGACAAAACGCTCATAGTTATTTATATACTTCACATATTGCTCAAAAGAATGTTCCTCCAGAAGCTTACAGAGAACCCGCATCTGAAAGAAAGTGTGACTCATGTATTTCATGTTGTCTTTGCCGCTCAGCATCTCGTTGACTATCTCCTGTCCAAGACGATGGTTCACGTAGTCCACAATGGCTGGTTTGAGGCATAGGTCACAGAAGCGTTTCGCTCTAGTTGTACATTCATCCTTTTCCTGGAATACTGCTTTGAAAACTGAAAGATAATCAGATTTTAATGTTTCTAAGCACAAGTATGGGTCATTTAAGGTTAAGAAATTATCGTGTATCTTTTGAAATTCTGGAGCTGCTCTGCCTAAAAGTAAAAGCTTGAGGTCAAGCTCAAAATGGTCTGTGGTGTGCAGGTTCTTCACATCGGTCTGTTGGAGATTATCATTGACCATTTTAAGTAATTCTAAACAAAACATATCATGGTAATTCTCGTTCCTCTTCACGCATTGATCGACGAATCTTGAGCCTTTGTCGGCCAGGCGTTCTGCTAGCTGCTTTGATTTAAAACTGTAGTCGTCTTTGTAGAAGTCTTTAAAACTTCTAACTTTGTACATGATTTTGTCGTGACATTTCTCGTACCATTTTAGATCGATGTGTTCATCACGCACCTCAAAAGTTACATGTGCAAATTCAAGAAGCGTCTGGATGTTCAGCAGTTTCTCGTTGACGGCCCCTGACTTGTGACTCATCTCCTTCAGGAGTTGCTGGAGCATGATGTGGTCAATGTCTTGTCTTGCTATGGATTTGACCTGAAGGTTTTTTATTGTGTCCTTCCACATGGCATCAAATTCTCCTTCAAGCTTTTCGTCATCCATTTTCTGAGTCCTGCCCCTGCACAGGCATATAAGAGTTGTCACTTTCTCTTCCATTTGTGATATGTAACTATCCTTCAAACCTTCTATCTTATGCTTTGTCTTTTGGATATGAATGGCTTCTATGCATTTGTTGACTGTTTCTTCTTTAAGTCCCTTCCTAAGACTTTTTACACTTTTCATAAAGTCTTCTCTGTATTTTTCTACCAGATGTGTATTTTCAAGTTCAGCATCAAAATAAGTATTGAGTAAATTGTGCATCTTCTTCTCCTCTTTGCTCAGCATTTCTGATGTCGATTCTATTATATCAGTCAATGTTTCCATTGATAGATTTTCGGCTTGCTCGTTCTTTATTGATATCAGCACCTTTGTCATCCAGTTGTAGATCTCTTTTCGGAAGTTCCACTCCAGCTGTGAATATTTTACGGACACCTGGTCGTAAGCATCAGCTATCAGACTGTTCCGAAAGCTAAAGATAAATTTTTCATATTTTACTGCATTCCATAAACTTTTTAACCACTGAAGAAAAACTGAGATAGTCCGTGGCTTCTGCACTTTACTTCTCAGGAACTCAATCAAACATTTTTTAAGTGAAAGAACTCCCTCGCTGTACCCAGAGTTTATAGGAGCCATGGGTGGAATGCCATACCACAGGCCAGAAATGTACCACGTGTGTTCATCAGGATTGTAATTCATTATATCATTAAAAGTAGTTATCCCTTCCAATTTTTCCATTTTTGCTGCAGCTTTTGTCATGTGATTCAGGTTCTCC